>NC_080572.1:60123472-61580682 GCF_030247185.1 Malaya genurostris | reverse complement strand
TATTTCTAAGTTTCGATTTGAATGTATTAAGCCACGTATTTTCAATTATAAATTACTGAAATTTTGATAAATATCTAACAGTGTCCTATTTTGTCTGCTAAAAACCTCCGGCATACCGGATTTCTTTGCCATAGACGACGGTTTTGAAGGAATAAACGACATATCAATGCGAAAGCACCGCTCTGATTGGTCCATCGATACAAAAGCGAAGCTGTTGGAAGCACGCAAATCTATAAATAGAAGCGAAATTATAGCTAACGTTTCAATCCTACGCGTAGCATGCTAGAGGTAGGTTGTTGATAAAAAGTGCCATAAAACGATTTGAAGCTTCAATTGGTATGCTCTGATATTGTGTCATGCAAGCTCGGATGAAATTCCATGCTATGTTGTTTCGCCATAGAAATCGACAACTACCCAGGATAAATTTCGAGTGCTTAAGATTAATTTCTAATTTATCTAAGATGAACGCGAACGATAATGAGAAAAGGTTCATCTCATCAACCGAAATCGCAGAATGGTAGAGAAACTTAACGCTATAGAAATAACTGTTTGCATACAAAACTTGAACACAAGCTTGGCGAAGAGGAGCCTAAATATCGAAATCGCAAGTATGTACAAAGATATAATTGCATACATTTGGGATATAGGTGTAAGGGTATATTCAGTAGTATTCTAGTTCTAGATGCATAATTTATGTCAGTTACAAAATTTAAATCTGAATTTTATAGCAAGAAAAACTGGCCACCCCAGCAGTGTTTTACTCGTATTTCAAATATACAAAAAATAGAACGGCATCGTAGACCTGGTGGAATAAATAAAACTGGAACGGCTGGCTGGGGATACGTTTGTTCCATATACGTTTTTTGAAGGATTTGTCGTTTTTCTACTCAATTAATTGCAAAAAATGGTAAAAACGTTAAATTTTGGAAAAATAAAGTGAACTTTTTCTGATAAAATGTATGTATATGCTGCTTACTCCGAATACGATTTTGCGCGAAATTCGTATATTCGAATCCTACACTGAAAATAATCGGTTTTCCATATTTAAAGTCAACTTACAGTTTTACACATTTTTTCAGGAAAGAAGTGTTTTTAATAGAAACTTTTTCACCTACATTACTGATACTTTTTGCAAGTATCGGGCAACCAGTGTTCTGTTCTATTCTCAAATTGAGATTCATTAAACTTTCGGATGATCATGACTTTCAGTTTAGCATATAAAATAAAAAGACACTGGAAATTTTTTTTTATCAAAAAAAATTATTTTGTTAGTTGATTTTAAAGTTTTTAAGCCATTTTTATTCAGTGTAGGACTCGATATGGAAGTTTTTTAGTATTTTAATGGGAAAATCTGACTGATTTTGTAAAAATCAACAGTATAATACTTTTTTGTAGGCTTTGTCATTTTTCATCAACTATTTGATTATAAATGGTTAAAAAAAAGTTTAGCCCTTTTTAAAAGACAGTGTATATCAATTGTCAATCAATCAATCAATCCTACATGTCCAGAAAGTTTAATTCAAATCTGATAAAATTTTGCCTACAGCGAACATGATTTAGCGCAAAATTTGTCATATTTAAGTCAATTATAAAATGAACAATTTTCAACAAACGACTTATCCAAAAAAAATTCATGTAATTGTATACATATTTCCATGTATGTGGAAATTAATTATCATTTTCTGGAACCCTTTCTGGATGCGCACCCGTTATTACCACCATGTTTTAGTCACTACACATCAGCATCACATTTTTTCGGTTTTTTTTATAATCGTTGCGACATTTTGGTAAATCGACTAATGAACATGTCTCAAATGAACAACATTCATATATTTCAATCATCGACTTCTCATAACAAACTGTACTTCTTCAGAATACACATGTGTGATGGGGTAGAATCAACAATGACTATCATTGTTCAAGTATTATCCCATCTTCTATATAAAAGTGTTTTACAGTCCGGTTCAACGATTAACTTACTGTCTAGGGTGAATACACCAACAGTTGTATTAGTAGAAATTTTTTTTCAGATTCAGGCTCCAAATTTCTCAACGTTCGAAATTAAAAACATAAAATCTTGGAATTTTCTTTAAATTTATTATGGTATACTGATAAGAAATTAATGACATATGAAACCATAACATGTAAAGTTAGAAATAGTTAGAAATCATATCACATTAAAATCAAAATGTGAAGTGTGAAACGAGTACCCTAATCAATATTATTTTCCTATTTTCGATATCGCTCTTCTCGGCGATCACTAGTGGAAGAATCTGATTACTGCATATTGATATATTTGATTCATTTCAACCATTGAAACCTAGTCCATTTGAAAATGCCACAATCGATTCCATTGGCTGGTGATCCGCAATCGAAACCGACCATGCAGTCAATCCGCACGTCACTTCTATTTGCAAATATTTCGCATCTCGCAGCTCATTGTCGATGCAAACGAGTTGTTACTGCACTTGCAATCCCAGCTGAAATTAATTTGTCCAAAGTAGCCGGTTCGTTTAATGTAAGTGCCCACCATGCTAGCGTGGGACGATCATCAAACTGATCATGGACCCGCGGCAAAATCATCTCGATAAAGTTGCCCGGACGCGGTTCTTTATTGTTCTGCAAAAAAAAAACTTCACGGTAAAAGTACACCGCAGTGAACAAATGTTCTACCAACGCTTACTTGAAAATTTACAATTTTGGTAGCACTAATTACTGTGTCAAATTTTAACAATATAGAAACTTTTCTAGTAGAATTACAGCTTTTAAACAAAATTCTTTCTGTTTAACGAAAACCGAATAGTTTGAATGTAGTGAAAAAAGTTAATTGCTATCCAAAAATATCTTTACAGTGAAATTTTAATTAATTTTGCCTTTCTCACATAGAAACGTTAAGCAATCGCTGTGAATCACTATACAATTCTTAGATTCAAATGAACGGACTCCACACAAAATTCTTGAATTTCATTCGAAAATGACTTCCGGGATTCCGGAATTGCAGTCTTTCAATATTCTACTCGCAGAATTGTAACATTGCAGGAACACACGAGAGTTAAAAATACAGGGTTGTGTAGGGGACGAGACCGATTACGATAACATTAAAAATGCATTATTCAAATTCATTTATAAATCCATTTAAATGGGAAAATTCTAATTTATAAATCATTTAAATGGGAAGCCATCTAATTTAAGTTAAGAATTAATATGATATTGTATTCAATAATTTACTTGTCAAGCCAGTCTGGAAAAAAAAATACATAGTGATTTTGAAGAATATCCACAAACCGAAAGCCGCCCTCTTGAATCTTGAAAATTTTAAAACTTTAAATTATGTATATTCATTAGCTATGCGTGGAAAAAGTATATATAATTCCTCAGAAAACTCACGAGAAATGGTAAAATTATTCACTTATAACCATTATTAAAACGAAATGAAACAAATCAATATTCCACCCCAATTCAACATAAACTGTTATGTACTGACGAGTCGAAGACGAAACATAAAGTATAGAAATCGGTTGTGTGCCCTATGCACAAAATAGGATAAAATAAATGGAAATCTAGTTTGATTAGGCTAATGATTTTTTTTAAATCAACACTTGTTCTAGGCTAATATATTACAGTAAGCAGATTCGGGCTTGAATCAAAGATTGATCGGTTTGAAACAATTTTTTTTTTGGTTTGTTACATACACACACAGACATTTTGCGTACACGACTAACTGAGTCGGTTTTCACAGTGATTATGAAGCTTTACTAAATGAGAAAGATAAAAATAATTTGAATATTAT
This sequence comes from Malaya genurostris, assembly GCF_030247185.1. Lineage (NCBI taxonomy): Eukaryota > Metazoa > Arthropoda > Insecta > Diptera > Culicidae > Malaya > Malaya genurostris. Next base: position 61,576,892 of record NC_080572.1, on the reverse strand, counting down.
TAATTTCTTTTACAAAATGATTTATAGATGCAATCAGTTAAGTGAAGTATTGTTATCATGTCAAAAATTTTGGTTTTTTACAAATAAAAAACAAATTTCACTATAGAATAGTTGAATAATAAAATTCACCTGTTTTACTGACGAACAAAACGTGTCGTAAGCCCACTGCGATCAATTACAGAAAATGTTCCGTATTTATATATATCGGGTTTGCACAATACGCTTTCTGTGATGATTCGTTCAATTTATGAGGTTCACCTTAATGCTCGTTCATACCAAACATTTTTGAAAACTTCAATTTTGAGTTATTTATGGTTTATGGTATCATTCCACTGAAATTTTTATCATAAATTTCTGAACATATTTTCGATGGTATGGAGAAAAAATTATGTTGTTGCGTTAAATACAACAGGAGATATTCATAATTAAGTTCTGCTTATTCTTGTACAGATTGAATTTTTGAAAGGCGACCCATAGTAAAGTAAAACGTAGTCATGTCAAAAAATTACGTTATTTTGAAAAAAGTAAAATTGTACGAAATTTAGGTGTAATCATGGACTCCAAACTAACATTTGTGGAACATTATAACACAATAATCAATAAAGCAAACAAAACGCTGGGCTTTATCAAACGCTTGAGTCATAATTTCCAAGACCCATATACTATAAAATTGCTATATAGTACATATGTCAGACCCATCTTGGAATATTGGAGCCTAGTATGGAATCCATATAACATTATTCACGAAGAACGCATTCAATCGATACAAAAACAATTTCTTTTATATGCACTTCGTAAATTAAACTGGACAGCATTTCCTCAACCATCATATGAAGCACGCTGCATGCTCATCAATATACAAACACCTCAAGAACGCCACGATTTTGCAATGCTTTATTTTATCAGTGACATTATTTCTCAACGCATTCAATCAGCTCCATTTTTATCGCAATTAAATTTTTATATACCTAGCCGTCAACTACGTTCCAGGAAATTATTTTTAGAAAAACATGCTAGAACAAATTATGCAAAATACAGTCCAGTCAATCGAATAATGCGCCATTACAATCAAACATCTTGACCTTACTATTGCAAAAAATCAAATAAAATCTCAGCTTTGTCGTAGAAATAATGCGTAGTATGTAAGTGAACATTGTAAACAATTTATATGTAGTCTACATTTGCTTGACGAAATAAATAAAAAAATAAATTCTGGTCTGAATTGAAAGAGGCAACTACGCTGACTAGAATGAGTGAAGCATCAAATTTTTACCTTCTTTACATATCAAATATTCTAGAATCTTTTCAATTTCCGTAACTTGGGGTTATCTCATACTACTGATATTCACGACCAACAACTATATTTTGAAAAAGCGATCATAAGATAAGTAAAGTAAGACGTATTCACGTCAAAAGACTTCATAAATGTAGGTTTGAGTGTGAATGTTTTAGACAAGATTAATTTGATTTTGATCTGACATACTATAGAGAACCACCCTAAGTGCTTATCTGAGACTTTACTTGTTAAATAGGGTTTGATGATTATCTCCCAGTCTTTATCGTTCGTTTGTTTTTCGATTGCCTATTTCCAATGTTAACCTATTTATTTTTTATCTATTTAACCTGTACTTGTAAACACTGCGGAACGAGCGACTGGTTTGACCTACGGTGGAACAATCTATTCGGTAAAATCCCCTTCAACAGAAACATTTGAACCACTCTGTACATGGTACATGTAAACTTAATGGAGCACAGAATAGCTTTAGACACATGCAAACGTTTTGCATAGGCAATTGAACAAATTAGTATCCCCATTATCAACTTTGCACACTTTTGAGAAATTTTACGCCAAATCTAGATCCAGGGCTGTATAGTTGGTTATGATATTTAAAGTTACATAATTGTAGAGCATTATATGAACTCATTAGGAATTGCACAATATGCAATGTAATGTTATTTAATATATTATAGAGATGGGTAAAAGCGTTCGTTTTAAGGAAAAAATATGATTCAAAATTTGTTTTTTGGCAGAGTAAAAATGTACAATATGTTAAGCTGAATCTACAAACGATAACTTATTAGTCAGAGTTCCATTTGAACGAGCAACAGTATCGTAGATTTATTTTGAGAAATACAGGGTGGGCCATTTGTAAGCATTTGTTTTTGAGCAAAATATATATGAAAATAATATTTTTTTTATTTTCATTTAGAGAGCAATCACCGTATCTGCACAAACACCACACCAAATTGTAACTTTTTGGTTGACTATACTGTTCATAGTATCGACAATTATTCGACAGATTATTAACGCATCGATGATCCATGACATGATGATTTTTCGCTAAATTGAGAAGTTATTTTGAATGTAAAGCTGAGCAATTTCTGCGCTTTCTTTTGGATTGTTCTGTTCCATGGTAAGATTGCCTTGGAATGAAGAATCTGACAACTCTGTCAAAAGTTATTGGGTTGCCCGATACTTCCACTTCCTATGGCCCACCCTGTACTCAATTAGGTTTAAAATAACTGAACCTTCAAGTCAGAGGCGACACACGAAGCGATGCTATGCGAATCGAATCTTGACAGATTGCTCTAGTTGCTTCGCTACACTTTGTGTTTACCCCGATGTACAAAGTAACGGCTCCAGAAGTCATCTCATATACGAAAACCATTAGTTAGAGAGAGAGAGAGAGAGAGAGAGAAAGAGATCTACTGTTTTTGTTTGATAGATTGACCCCAGCAAACAGATATACAGGTTGGAGTATGAACTGTGTGTAAAATCCCAAGTATCATGTTAAGTTGCTGTCCTGTATTTTTCTACCGATTGTGCAATTTATCAAGTTAGTTTACATTACTATTCTGATAACTGTTGTGTTATGGAAAAAGCGCAATTTTTCTGTGTTGTGCAACATATAACTGATACAAAAACTCATGCCTCGATCCCATCACAAAGGCAGTAATAAAATCAGTGAAAAAACTATTGTGAAACTCGTGAGAACTACTACGTAATGTAAACAAGAAATGGAATGACGTTTACAAAAACATGCAAACTTAATTTCTAATGAATAAGTTTCACATTTGATTTTCAATACAACTGCTCTTAACACAAACATGGATCTTGTAAAATAATCTGCACATGAAAAATGATAATGCTACATATTGTAGAATTGATCTTTTGTGTTATTGTAATTGAAAAATCGACAACGAACTGCATTTTTATGGCGAAACATGTATTCGTACGGCCGAAATTTTCTTAAAATTTTCAGACGATTTCGATCAAACTAATGTGTAATTAAACCTGAAAAATCTCGAAGTGATTTTTCTTGAATATTTTCCAATATGACATCGATTGTAACAGTGAGTTGAATAGAAAATGGTTCACCCAACGTAATGACATATATTATCTAAATAACAGGAAACAATAACATGTTAATATTTCGAAAAGAAATGCTCCACGTTTTGTTTTTTATCAGTTTCAATCTTCTAGTTGAATTAAACAACAATACAGTATAGTCATTCATCTTAGCGGACCCGACTTTTGTGATACGCACTGTAGGTATTATTTTGGTAAGTCCGTGTGCTGGAGTTGCAAAAACAAGTTGCACAAGCGGTAATATATAACTATGGGAGTAACTATGACGACATTAACTTTTCGTTCAATATCTTTGAAAAGTGATGTCAGGTCTGCTTATTTTTTTCGCGAGATGAAAACCGAATACAATTTATCTGATTGATTTTTGTTTTCATTGCGTATGTAATGCTGTATTCCTGCAACTTTTATGATAATATTCTCATGTGGGAAAGTTTTGCGTTCATTTCAAGCAGATAAATCTGGTACAACTTTTTTGCAAGTTTTGAATTTTATATCATTGTTTTTTTCTAAAACTGAAGAAAACTGCACACACTGAGCTAAAAATTCATGAGTCAGCCAAAACTATGCGGACTCAGCAAAAACATATTTTTTACAGCAAGGTTATCAATTCGGCTAATCATTTTTGCCTTGCGGAGAGCATCAATCATTTCACTAATTTTTCTTCCACAAGAGATTTAAAGCAATTTCGACGTATGTTGTGCCCGTACAATTATGACAGCCGTTTGGAAAGTTTTTGATAAGTTGCACAATTGTTATAGTTACTCCCGTTTCACATGAAGATGTGATTTTTTTTGCAGAACTTTAGTGAAACATAAACAAATTGGTGATTTACTGCACAATTGTTTTAGATGTACTTAAAGTTGTTTTACAGTGATTTTTTCGGTAGTATTGTGAAACTTAACAGTGATAAGTTGCACAACCAATTTTAAAATATTCAAAAATCTTTCTGAACATATCTAACATAAATAACATTTCTAAATCAATTGTAAAACATCTTGAAAGTTCAATAAGTTACATTTGCTACTTGGGTATTTGCTCCTTCAGCGTGGTGAACACTTCCAGTTTGTGACCACGATCGACACGAGGTGCCACCACGATTTAGGTGCCGCTTTCACATGAGGCACAATTTTGGGTGCAACATTCACTTCACGCTAGATTTTTGTTTTGCTGTTGGTTACAATTACAAGTTTGTTTTTGTTTTGTTCCGATTCAAATTGGAATATTTCTATAACAGGAAAGAAGATTTTGTTATCGTTCCGGAACGTAGTGGAAGGTTTTGAAAGATCGCGGCGAATAGTGAAGTGGGTGGTAGTAGACTTTTCAACGTATAGCAAATTTGAAATTTACACAGGATTTCGAATAATTTTGTTCAAGCCTGTATGTCTGTTATCTGTGGATTGACCTTAAGGGTAGGTGCATTTGCTTCGAGTTTTCGCGTTATTATAACAGCAATATTGCTAAATATTCGAACTATTTTTCCTGCGGTACTGCTTCCTAGAACCGAAGAAAAGATATTGTATCCGACTTTTTCACCAGCCGTAGATTTAAAGTCGAGTAACCAGCAAAATAATATTGCGACTGTACTCATGACATGATTTGGTACAATGACAGAATGAAAATCCAACGCCAAAGAAATAATTCTTTGTCAGCGCACGAAAGCTGATTTTGTTCTAGAAGGTATGAACGTGCTTTACGTCATAAATCCATACAACCTCATGGCCTAAATAACCATTGAATAATACACATTCTTCCCCCCGCATGAAATATTCCGAGCTGGATGGACAAATCTCGATTGAGTTCTCAATTGCCCGTAAGAGCAAGTGACAGTTTATCTTTGTGTAATTTCTATTCTACTAATTGTTAAGCGGTTTCCACGATACCCGAAACCTTCGATTTCCGAATAGAATTGTAAAATCTAGGAAAACTTTTATAGCCGCGTCGACAGAGTAACTTACTCATACGGCCTCTTTTGAAAAATCAACCGAGAAATGAGAAAATAGTAATAACTTATTCACCTTCCCACAAGGTTCATCCCTTGGCGTTTAGAGCTAGTTAGGCTCAAGTGTGTCTATGCTCCATCTAAACCATTCTCCACCAATTCAATTCATTTGAATTAAGTCACTCCATCAAACGCGAACATCATCATCATTATCATCACCATCATCAATGATCCGCTTTCGAAAACACGATCGGTCATCTATGCACTTCCGCGAACGTGACAGGTACTCCTAGCTACTTTGCGTCCCAATGAATTTCTCTGTGTTTAGAGCATGGCTATCAGAGCCGTGTAGTGCATCAGATAAAGGCTGTTCACACCAAAATCCAGGAGTATGTAGAAACAGTGTTCTATAGCTTTTATTGACCTGTTTTCGTTGCTACAAAGCCATTAGTTGAAAGTAGAGATTAGCCTAACCATTCGTTTCAAAGACCGTTCAGAGCTTGATAGTTCTACCCAAAGAACTAGTTCTGTTAAACTGCTGTTGTTCTTTTTTATGTACTTTTTATTTGCATATTTTACATAAAGACTGTACCAGAAAGTATGGACGCACTTTGATTTCACTGTAAATAATTCACAAGATTAGATATTCAAATTTTATTCGATATACTGATAATATTAGACTACAACAACAAAATATTATTCTCAACATTTGCTACTTAGCCATTGTAGACTAGCTGGCGCACCTTTCTGCGCACGTTCCTCATTAAATTCCGTACAAACTTCTTGGCGACAAGTTCTAACACTTTTTTCCAATCTTTTTCGAACTGTTGAATGATTTCGGCTGCCGAGACATGTTTCCTAAGATGTGACATTTTTGGTAGTATACCATTCTACCGTTGATTTCGAGTAGTGGCAAGAAGCAAGATCTGGCCAGAAGACAACAGGATCCTTGTGGCTTCGAATCGTGGGTAGAAATCGTTTTTGTAAACATTCCTTGTTATATATTTTGCTGTTCATTGAAGCAGTGGTGACGAAGGGTTTCGAAATCTTACCGCAGCTACAAATTACTTGCAAGACCATAGTTTTCTTACCAAATTTTTCGACTTCAATCGATGTCTTGGACTGGTTTAACTCTTGTCCTTCTCGCACCGTATAATATTGTGGTCCCGGCAAGGATTTGTAATCGAGTTTCACGTAGGTTTCGCCGTCCATGATTATGCAGTTTAAATTTCCAGCAAAAATCGTATTGTACAGCTTTCGAACCCTCGGCCTGATCGATGTTTCTTGTTTCGGACTACGTTTTGGTTGTTTCTGCTTCTTATAGGTTCGAAGATTCAAACGTTCTTTATCACAAAGAACATTTGACTTGGAAGTGCCAACTTTTTTGGCCACATCCCGAACTGAAACCTCCTTCTGTTGCTCGTACGCCTTCAGTATACGTTTATCCAACTGAGAGTTAGCAGGATCTTTTTTTCGACCCGTTTTCGGTTTATTCTCAAAGGTGTTATCCTCACCGAACTTCCTGATCGCATTTCGCACGGCTTTTTCACTTACTCCTTCCATTTTTGCTATCTTTCTCAGTGACAGTCCGCGTTCTGTGCACCATTTGTACACAATTTTTTGACGTTGTTCTGCTGAAAGTCCACGCAATTCGAAACAAACTAATGAAAACGAATAAACAACTGCACAAGTGGTTAGAGAAGAGTGTAAACAACAGGACGCAGCCACAAAAATTGACAGATTCTGAACCATTGCGAAATGGCAGCGGTTTTTGGTAGCGTCCATACTTTCTGGGACAGCCTTCATGTATTCCGAAAATCTGCGACCGTCTCAAGCAATCACCAAAATGGGAGAAAAAAGAAAGCAATAACAGAGACGAATAGACAAGAGTAAACAATATGTAAGCAGCCTTCATGGTGAGATGAAATAAAGTCGCAAAATATGTTCAATTTAAATCTCGTTATGAATTTGTTTAGAAAATACTCAGAAGTAATGGATTATTCGATTTACGATGACCTGTTCTTGGAGTATAGAGTTCTTGAAGGAAAAATTAAAGTATTATTTCAAAACTTCCCCTTTGAAATTGAAGTGGAGTCATAAGCTTATTTCATGTTGTTGTGCTTTTTTCAATCCATTATATTCTACGGTGCAATGAGAGAAATTCCTTAATCGCAGCTTGATTAATTCAAAGCTAAACTTTAAGAATATTATTCTTGAAAAACTTGAAAACTATTTTTACCATGTTCATGTTATGTTTCCGCCAGGTAATCTAAAAATTTCTTTGTGCTAAAGAACATTTGAATCTTCGAACCTATAAGAAGCAGAAACAACCAAAACGTAGTCCAAAACAAGGAGCATCGATCAGGCCGAGGGTTCGAAAGCTGTACAATACGCACCACACAATTAAATATTATGAAATAACCAGTATAGATTTTTATAATAAAAATACAGATTAATCTGTATACGTGGCAACCCAGTTTCGCACGGCATATTTCCAAACGACACCCATTCTAGTATAAAAATTGTTCTATATCAACACTTTCATTCTTGCATTGCGTGATTCGTAATGGAATGTGTTGGTGACGGTGCAAACTTTGTCTACTTCTATTTGGATAAATCTGGTGCTTTTGGTACGAAAGAGTAAATTCAATTGATTCTCTATAATGACCAAAGCACTGAAAAGTGCTTTGAATTTTCACGACCAACACACAGTGAAAAGTGTACCAATCTAATCAAACTGTTCTAGATTTGCTCTAAACTGAGGATTTTTGCCTTCGATTTGCAAACAAAAAATCCTAATAGTTCTTTAGAAAACTTCTAGAGCCATTAGAACGGCTGATTTTGTGTGGTGCTCTCCACCGTTGTCCTCTTTTCGTTGTTTTTTCACCAATGCAAACGACGATCCCATCACGCTATACCCGTCCCCCCTATTGAAATACTTCAATGCTGTTGCTAAACACGTTTAAGTTAAAAAATTCGATTCTATTGATAGTTAGATTTTATATATCCTTTCACAGATCACTGAGCTATGAGCTTTAAAAATATGAGGAAGTTTATACCAAACATTTCAGAAAAGTTTAATTTTGAATTATTTGAGATTATGTCACACAACTGAAAATTTTATCAAAAAATTGTGATCATATTTCCCATGGCATGTTGCAAAAATTATGTTGATTCGTTAGATACAACAAGAGATATTCACGATCAAAAACTTATCAATATCTCAGAGAGTAAATTTTCAAAAGGCACCCCATAGTAAAGTAAATCGTATTCACGACAAAAAACTTAGCTTAAAAAGGAATGATTCGGTTAAAGTAGCATATATTTTCAATAATTAATTGCATTTATAGCTAAGTACCAAAAATGACACTCCGCATTCTACACTCAAGTAGCACGCGTACTTTCATTTATTTACGTACCAGTTCTCAAAAGTGTCCAGATTTTGGTGTGAACAGTCTCTAGCACGACTTGGCCGAACCATGTCAAGTTCAGATAATCCAGTGCAGAGTTCAGTTGCATACGAACTCTTGCCGAAGTATAACGCGCCGGTTTTAAAGACTTCCTCAATCCAATGCAAACTTTAGTTCAACCGCGCGGGCCTTCTGACTTAGGAGAAAGTAGCCGTAACAGTTGCTGGGCATAGAAATTAATTGCAACAACGAATAACAAAAAATAGCCGGTTTCGGATGTGTTTCAACAAGCAAGTCTCCGGGAAGCACCTGTTGTTCATAGAAGCTAGTCGGTGTCAAACCCGAGTACGGTGATTGAATTTGGTGCAACCTAAACCTCACGAAGATTTATAGGAAACTGCTACTACATTATCTAGTTGTAAAGTACGATCAAAATAGTAAAGTGTAAAGTCGTGGAATGCAGCTAGAACCAGGGTGAAAAAAATGTGCAGTGATTTAAAACTCATTACAAAACGTAGCAGTGCTTAGTTTCTGTTACCTACAAAACAGCTAACACGTGAGAGTTTCAAATCTTCCAGCATGGATTCGGAGTGGAAAATAACGATGGCTGCTTTGAAGCAGGTTAGAGACAGTAAAACGAATGACTTTTACGAAGCAACACGGAGTTTTCTGCAAATTTGAATTGATACTCAGTCATGTAAATTTCTTATCACTAAGGCTATGAACCATTTCGCGGTTAATTTTAACTTTTGGTTGAAATCTGACACTTGAGTGGTTATTTTGTGTCGAGTAGTTAAATTTAACAAAAACGGCGACCCATTTCAAAGTTTGACGGACGGAAAGTTATTTGGGTTTGTTTTTCACTGGAAATAATTTCAACTAAAGAATTAACATTAGAATTGCAAGATTTTTTCAGTGTCGAAAAATAACCATCGATCTGTCAAGAATAGCCATGCTCTCGAGCAGGTTTTTTTGATAACATCAAAATAACCGCTCGAGTGTCAGATTTCAATCTAAAGTTAAAATTTACCGCGAAATGGTTCACAGCCTAAGAATGATGTGCCGTGCAAGAAAAACACACTTACATTTTATTGCTGAATGTCGGCAATAAGGTTCCGAGATTTCGGCAAAACGCATAATCACCGTGAATCTCGGCAATCCTACATTTAACTGTCAAATATTACCGAATTTCTCTGCAGCAGTTTTGCTATTAGTTCAGCAAATGCGATCAGGATTGAATAATAAATTGCCGAATTATCAATAATCGTGCTTAGAAAGGATTTTGTTTGTTTACTAACAAGTTAAGCAAAAAAAATACGTCTTACCGAGATATCAAACTGTTAATTTAACGAATTTCGGAAAAGAGCACGTAAAGAGCATGATAAAGAACTTCAAAAAATGCAACAGTCGAATAAGATCACTAAAAATTAATTTTTAGTCCGATATTTTTGAAACTCTCAGGGAAAGAATAAACACATATTAACAGTTCGGCTGAAAAGTTCGTATCGTTTAATAGAAACACACATTTTTTTGCCAAAATTCGTTTTTATTATTCAACATAATTGCCATCAGAGGCGATACAGCGATTATAGCGATCTTCCAACTTTTCGATACCATTTTTGTAGTACGATTTGTCCTTTGCCTCAAAATAGGCCTCAGTTTCAGCGATTACCTCTTCATTGCTTCTAAATTTTTTACCAGCAAGCATTCTCTTGAGGTCTGAGAACACGAAAAAGTCACTGGGGGCCAAATCTGGAGGATACGGTGGATGAGGGAGCAATTCGAAGCCCAATGCGTTCAATTTCAGCATGGTTTTTCGTTATTGTTTTTGATCGATTGTGAGCTCACGCGGCACCCATTTTGCACAAAGCTTTCTTATATCCAAATATTCGTGAATAATATGTCCAACACGTTCCTTTGATATCTTTAGGGTGTCAGATATCTCGATCAACTTCACTTAACGGTCATTGAAAATCATTTTGTGGATTTTTTTCACGTTTTCATCGGTAACAGCCTTTTTTGGACGTCCACTGCATTCATCGTCTTCGGTGCTCATATGACCAGTACGAAATTTTGCAAACCACTTACGAATTGTTGCTTCGCCCGGTGCAGAGTCTGGATAACGCTCATCAAGCCATTTTTTGGTATCGGCGGCACTTTTTTTCATCAAAAAGTAGTGTTTCATCAACACACGAAATTCCTTTTTTTTTTTCATTTTTTTCACAATAACAAAAGTAACTTCACTCAAAATGCAATAGCTCACAAACTAATAATCAGACAGCTGTCAAATTTATACACGTATCTTTTGAAGGTTGGTACTAACTGAAAATGGTATGGATTTAATTCTAGTGGCGCCCTCTCATAGAAACGATACGAACTTTTCAGCCGATCTGTAGCTATGTTTTTACAAAACTGGTTGATCCAACCTCATCGTACCTCTCCATCGCCGGTTTCGCGCAATGGAACGATGCCAGATTCTGCCAAAACAGAGTGTCACTTTCGTGGGACCGAATAACGGGTCACATGTGCATCTGGAGGCATTCTTCTTTATATATTTCGTAGATGGAAAAAAATTTGTACGACACTACAAAAAACACATTCTTCACATACCGAAATTCTCATTCTATACTACTTGATCTATATTCTGTCCAATTTTGAGCTCCTAGATATGGGTCGATATGAACGGCTTGCTGAAGTTACCGCCCCAATAAATTGCCCGCCACACCAAGTGTTTCTTGTCAAATTATTTTACCCCGGCTTTAACCATTTTGGTCGTTCACCGGGGTGGTAAAAAAAAATTTGACCGTTTTGGCCTACAGAGTTTAGTGCTTTTTTATGTACATTTTTCCTTCTCCGCCTGTTGCTTTGTGGCCGTAGGAGTCATTCCAAGGGGGTTCGGCCCCCTTGCGGATGACCCACAGGTTTTCCTCCTTGGTGTTTTAGGTGGGTTGGATTCGCCGTTGCTGGTGCGTACACCTGGGTCGATCGGTGTTTTGTTGGCTCGCGTACAGATCTTGTTAGTTCTGCATCTAAGATGGTGGAGCATAGCCTTGGAGAATGAGCGGATGTTGTTTGACGTTCGGAAGTTAGGACGATCGGCACATTCGATTCGCACAAATTAAGAAAGACTGCGAGTCCAGACAGAACCTTACCCGGTCCATCTGTTCCGGTCATCCAAAATGGAACCGTCACCAGGGAATCAACATTGCCAAAGCTCTGATATGGAGTAGAATGTTTTATGGCATAGAGGCAACGGCCATAGGTAGAGCTAACATCACTAAACTTTTGAGCCCTACCTACAACAGGGCCGTTAGACTAGCCTCAAACCTCCTCCCAAGTACCCCAGCAATGGCACCGTGCGTAGAGTCGGGCCAACTACCTTTCAGATGGCACTTGGCCTGGACAATCGTATGCAGAGCCATGGGTTACTTGGAGAGAACATCGGGAAACAACTGCACATTATTGGATATAGCCAAGTCTTTGTACCAAGATTTCACCGGACAAAGACTTCCTAAACTGGCTCGCCTACACAGAATCTGGAAGAAACCCTGGTACCAGCAGGATCTCCACAGAATCGATACTTCACTGGCACCCTCCCTCGGAGCCAAGCCAATACCAGCAGCTGCGAAACGATGATTCAATCAAATCATTGCCGACGAGTTCAAAGGTTCAGCCTTATTCTTCACTGACGGCTCATGGACAAACTCTGGCACCGGGCTCGGTGTTTGGGGACCCAATACCTCCATTCACCGCAGCCTAAATCCCATCTGCTCGGTGTTCTCGACGGAAGCTGCGGCTATTCTCGAGTGTATAAAAATCATTCCCCGGGATCCGACGCCGCGATCTTCTCGGAGTCCCTGGCAGTAATCACTGCTTTGGAGGCGGGAGGATCCAGACATCCCTTTGTCCAGGCGATCGAGACATACTGTGGCAGAAATGTCACGGTCTGCTGGATCCCTGGACATAGCGGCATCCCGGATAACGATAACGCGGATACACTAGCGGTTATGGGCAGGAAAAGTCGCCCGAGGTTCCTTCAGCAGACATACTAACGGACTTGCGAACGACCCCGTAGCCGAGATAACATTAATCCTCCTTTTCAAAGATAGAAACATCTTCAACTCCATCTATCAATCGAAACAAATCATCTACACAATTCTCACCCTCCCCTTCTACCTCCCGCCTCAACACACCAGCCCAACAACAAAACAACCAGAAATCCTAACAGATATGACCCGCTAATATTCGACTTTTCTCATCTCATACCACCGTCACCACAAAACAAAAACAATCCTCTACCACCCAACCAAACCTACTCTTACCATACGTCTTAACCGCTGTTGGATCACTGCAATCTGTTGATACAAAAGATGAGGAGGTTTTATGCCTGCTGGAGAGAGAGAGATTGCCAAATTTCATCTCCATCGGGCTTTTCCCTGCTCCCAAAACAAACAAAATAAAATAAACACGTCCCCTTAATAAAAAGTTATACACAAAAAGAAATGTAGCATTTCTTCGAGTCATTATATGGATGATACCTCAAAACTTATTAATCAAGCTCCCGAAATTTCCGATAATTCACAAGCTTCAAACAGTCCAGTGGGCCGCCCGAGAGCAAACTGCCTCACACGATTGGGCTATTTTGGTTGAAAACGCTCGAGAAGCTCTTCCACGGCTCACCTACTTCAGGATTAGATTCCTGGTTTCGGAGTTATGGTTGAAGTTACAGTTGGAATGGTGTTCTCAAATGGTTGTATTTTTGTTGATAATAACGCAATAATAATAAAATGCAGAAAAGTACTAATCAGTAACATAGAAAGATAGAATCGCAATTAGTATTGTAGTAACCTCAAATCTATCGCGATAACCTATGGCTACTATTATGTTGAATCATTCAATAAGTTTTAAGACATATATTCAAGTTTTTATTTTTTTAAGTATCCTTCAAAAGACATTAAAAAGAATTATTAACGTAAATTTTTTGAATTGAGTGAGAGCAGATACGAACCCAACAATGAGATCTACTGTATCGATGGTAAAGCCAATATTTGCTGTGTTTGTAAAATCAAAGTACAATCAGTAGTGTCCGATACTTTAGGGTGCAAAAACCCTCATGGGAAATCGTTGACGTAGACGTAGACACAGGTCTAAATAACCGTAATTTTACTTTTTTTAAATTAATGACGCCAAAACTATTGTAGCTGATGCCATTAAAAATACTTCATTGAAAAATCAACAAAACATGGGTGATAAAAACCTAGTGAAACAAATGCGGGAAAAGTCTGTATTTTATGTTAAGGGTGATACTGGAAACAAAGTGGTAAATATGAACAAAGAAGATTATGACAATCTGATAACCCAAAAAATCAATGACGGCCCTTATAGGAAACAAAGAGCCGACCCGACTTCTTATAAAAAATAATGATTTCTTAGATATTCTCATTGTCGGGGAGAACAAATCCTTAACTTTCGAAATATATAGGAAGCTAACCAATACGGACCGTGACATATCAAATACTTCTAATCATTCCCACTAACACAAAATGGCAGCATTCCACCATATGATTCACAGAATGCTATACTTGCCCCTTAGAAAAGATGCTGCAATAAAGAGAAAAACTTTACTTTCGAAATTGGAAAGTTAATGAATATCCAAAGCATACAATTCAAACCATCTTTGATAAAAATTTAAGACTGTTGAAAAAACAAACACTTAACAACTTTGACCTCCCCTTCCGAAAATTTGAAAAGAATATCGGTGGACTTCAATCGAAATATTTTCCACCCATTAAAATCCGTACTAAAAAAATTTGGCTTAGATTTAGTGTTATGAACTTCCAGTTGAAAACTTTACTAGGTTCTACAGAAGATCCTGCAGAAAATTTGAAAAAGTCTGGGGTATACAAAATCTCTAGATAGTAGATATTCGTTTCAGAGAGCACATCTCAGAAATAGTGAAAGGAATTGGAAAAGGGACTACCACATTACTTCAAATCAAAAGTAGCAGAGCATGCCATTTTCGAAGATCATGAACTCACTACCAATGATATAAAAATCTTAAGACAAATTTCCAATTCATGGAAATTAGATTCAGCAGAAAGTCTTGAAATATTCAAAAATAACTATACCTCTTTATTGAACCACAGAAAACAGCTCACATATGAATTGTGTGTAAAATTTGCACAATCTGCATGGCGATCACTTGCAGATGTCACCACGATCGATACGAGATTTGGGTGCCGCTTTCACATGAAACACAATTTCGGGTGCAACATTCACTTTATGCTAGGGTAAGGACTCCCTATTTTATCTGAGCTCCTATTTCCATCTCATCCCTTCACCTCATTACTTTGAATATGAACAATATCATACAACGTACCTGAACCAAACTGTGAAATGTATAAAAATTAATATTTAAGCTATTGTCACACCTTTCCATTGGCAGAAATGATTTTAAATTCTTCGGTGATCATTTTTTTTCATTTAAAACAAACTCACTTTTCGATTTAGGACACATTTTCGTCTCAAGATTTACAGTTCGTCATGTTTCTGAATATCTACTAAACAATTCGTCTGAAAACATGATCACTGTTTCGCACAATTACACTACCATTGAACACTGGATGACTTCATAATTAGTAATGTTCACTTGTCACGTGTTTAATTAACGAGTAAAAACTTCAAAAACTACCCGACAAGCAATAAATGACTTCAAAAATATGAGATGAAAGTTTTTCACTTAGTTCACTTGATTGCGCATTGTTTTCATCTCATTTGGTTTCGCAAAGTTGCAGGTTTTCTCATAATGTTACAAAACGAAATTGTTTTTCTGCTTCAAGTTATCGTCAACCAAAAGTTTTTTTTTGGTATCCGTGATATTAGTTTATTTATATTATTGATATTTATATTTCAAAAAACTATTTCGACTTCGAATATTACCAGAAAGAACGTGTAAACCCGCTATATGTCAACATAACGCTGTTAATTGTGTGTGTGTGTTTCATCGGCTGTGCACAGAGATGCCAGATATTTTCATAGAAAATATGTATTTTTTTGCATAAAAAGTCTATACCTGCTCTATCTGTTTTCACTAATAAAATGTAGTTAAAAGATAATTCTTCATATCTGCGAAGATTTTCATATTTCCGAAGATTTGTCCGTTGATTACTGAACTTTCAAAGAATTACTGCAATCAAATAGTAATAGATACTCACAGAGAAAAGTCTAATTTTTTACTTCTCACTTTTTATGAACCTGTACAAATCTGTATTACATTTAGGAAATCTGTACATTTTGAACCTGACATTTTGGACCTGAGAGTGCAATAGTGCAATGTTTTGTTTTGATTGTGTTAATAGGATGAATAAACGACCAACGATAGGATGAATAAAAATCCTTTGAGATGGAATGAGGAGCAGAGTAGTGAACATTTCAATTTCCAAGGACCGTGAATCAATTTTTTATGTGGAGCAAGACGAAATAAGCAGCAATATGAAAAAAATCATAGTGGGTTTAGTGGTTAAATCAGGTTTTTAATTAAACGTTCTTACAAATGAGATGAAATAGGGAGCCCTTGCCCTAGATTTTTATTTTGCTGTTGGTTAAAATGAGAAGTTTGTTTTTTGTTTTATTCCGATAGAATTCTCGTGTGATTTATGCGACATGGAAAAAAGGTGGTCTTTAACACTTACGGAAATCGTGTGACAAGTGTTAAAATTGTTGTAGTTGGAATATTTCTATAACAGACAGAAGGATTTTGTTACCGTCCCGGAACGTAGTGGAACGTTTTGACTATTTTCGCGACGAATAGTCGAGTAGGTGGCAGAAGTGTTTCCATCGTATAGCAAATTTGAAATTGATACCGGACTTTGAAAAAATTAATTCGAGCCTGTATATCTGTTATCTGTGATTAAACCGAGACCAATGAAATAGATCTTCCTGACTTTTCCAGTTACAAACAACCAGAAAACTCTTAACCTCTTCCAGTTTCTGTTACCTGTTTCAATTTCTGTTCCTTTTGTGGTTCACCTACTTACATTTGTCTAAAAGGAACTTCACTGCAGCATTCTTTCAAAATTAATTCAAAACTTATTACCTAGAAAATTACCGTTAAATATAAGATGACAAGTATCATTACTACATCACTTAACATGTAACATCATACAGAAATGTAACCAATGAGAAACAATAAATATTTAATGTAAAAAAATGCATTCTGTCAACAAAATACGTATCTGTATTATAGCGTTTGAACACTTTTGTGAAAATAGTGACTGTGAAAAATTAGTGACTTTGTGAGAGTGTAATGTCGTAACGGAGTAGAATTAAACGGTACAACAAACAGCACTATTAGTGACAATATTCTACTAACAGATCTACGAAAAACTGGTTGAAAATATTGTTTTTCATTTTCTTTTTCAATTGTACAACAAATTCTCGTAATGCCAATGCAATTGTAAGCGAGCTACCTAAAAAACGGTGAGACTTACATGGCTTAGTTTGATATGGCTCTGAACAAGCAAACATTTGAAAATATTGTAAATGTATTCTCAAGTAGTGATTAATCTCTGCAAGTAATTATTCGCCACCAGTTTATTGAGGCTGTGTTAAGATTCGGTGGTTTACTAGAAAAAGCACTGATCTCTGAAGTCAGATTTAGACCTGGAAAAACTCAATAGAACTAGTAATGCGATTGTCCTATACACTAATGAATCGGCTGCGGAATTTGTTCAAACCAAAAGACCATTTTTACAAGTCAGATTCGTACAAAACACTACCAAATTAGTCCAATGTGATACAAACAACTGATCTTTTCACGTTGAGACAAGTTAAAATCGCCAAGTCATTGTGTTTCATTACTACAATTACAAGAACTATCATAGAACGCGAAAACAAACGGAGTCACGACTGATGCTGTGCCTAATACATACTAAAATCGAGTGTTAAAATTATCTCGATAACGACTCCTAATTATTTATTACGAAACAAGTTTTAATGTGCCATACACGTGCAATAACTCATAACCAGGTTGAAATAGGCATTGATTTTCTATGACACGGCCCAGGACGTGTTCTGTACATATATAGGTAATTATTTTACAATATACCTAATTAGGGTTACGGTACGATGGTGACGATGACGTACTGATCTGTTGCACACTGACACAGAACTTTCCTTATGATTGTAATCAAAATAAAGTATCTATTCATACAGTATATGGCAAAGAAAGGAATAATCCTTAAAATTCTGAGACACGATCTACTTCATTTGGATACCTTCGTTATCCTACATGTCATGTAAAAAAATATTGAGTACTGTGTCCAGTAATTGTTCTCAGGCAGACCAAAATGGAGTATTTTAAATTCATCGTTGCGTACGGTTCGGCACGCATGAATTACTATTGCAAACAAGCTGAAAGTTCCGATTTTTAATGTATTTCCGGAATCCAAATCTTGAATTAATATTTTGAACTTTATTTCAAAATACGGTAGATGAATTCTGGAATCTGAATTCTGGATTGGAATTCAGAACTTAAATTATATCTCTAAATTCAGAACCAAAATCTACTTCCAAAAACTAAAGACTGTCCCAGAAAGTATGGACGCAACCAAATACCGCTGCCATTTCGCAATGGTTCAGAATCTGTTAATTTTTATGGCTGCGTCCTATTGTTTACACTCTTCTCTAACCACTTGTGCAGTTGTTTATTCGTTTTCATTAGTTTGTTTCGAAATGTGTGGACTTTCAGCAGAACAACGTCGAAAAATTGTGTACAAATGATGCACAGAACGCGGACTGAGAAAGATAGCAAAAATGGAAGGAGTAAGTGAAAAAGCCGTGCGAAATGCAATCAGGAAGATCGGTGAGGATAACACCCATGAGGATAAACCGAGAACGGGTCGAAAAATAGGTCCTGCTAACCCTCAGTACTATACCGTATACTGAAGGCGTTCGAGCAAAAGAAGGAGGTTTCAGTTCGGGATGTGGCCAAAAAAGTGGACACTGCGAAGTCAAATGTTCTTCGTGCTAAAGAACGTTTGAATCTTCGAACTTATAAGAAGCAGAAACAACCAAAGCGTAGTCCGAAACAAGAAGCATCGATCAGGCCAAGGGTTCGAAAACTGTACAATACGATTCTTGCTGGAAATTTGAACTACGTGAAACTCGATTACAAATCCTTGCCGGGACCACAATATTATACGGTGCGAGAAGGGTAAGTGTTAAACCAGTCCGAGACATCGATTGAAGTCGAAAAACTTGGTAAGAAAGCTATGGTCTGGCAAGCAATGTGTAGCTGCGGTAAGATTTCGAAATCCTTCATCACCACTGCTTCAATGAACAACGAATTATACATCAAGGAATGTTTACAAAAACGACTTCTACCCATGATTCTAAGCCACAAGTATCCTGTTGTCTTCTGGCTAGATCTTGCTTCTTGCCATTACTCGAAATCAACGGTAGAATGGTATACTACCAAAAATGTAACTTTCGTCCCAAAATACATGAATCCACCAAATTGCCCACAACTTCGACCAATTGAGGAATTTTGGGCATTAACGAAGGTACATCTTAGGAAACATGTCTCGGCAGCCGAAACCATTCAACAGTTCGAAAAAGATTGGAATTACGGAATTTAATGAGAAACGTTCGCAAGAAGGTGCGCCAGCTAGTCTACAATGGCTAAGTAGCAAATGTTGAGAATAATATTCTGTTGTTGTAGTCTAATGTTATCAGTATTTCGAATAAATTTTGAATATCTAACACTTGTGAATTATTCACAGCGAAATCAAAGTGCGTCCATACTTTCTGGGACAGTCTTTATAACAAGAATTCAGTTCCAGACTCTTAGATTTAACTTTTGAAACTGTATTCTTGAACTAAATTCTAAAACTGTTAAATTTAATTTAAATTTAGTCCGGAATCAAATAACAAACGAAGACCAAAGTAACAGTCAATTTTACCTTCATACGTGAACAGTCACGTACCCAGAGGAGTGCCCCAGGAACAGGAATCCTGTAGATTACATCGTGGGATAGAGGTTTTGAGGTTTTGAATTACGTGATGGTCAAAACTCCACTATCGATAAAGCACGCAGTGGCAGGCCCTACGATGCAGATCAGAGTCAAAACCACATAAAATGGAGGATGAAACCGGGGTAAAATAAATGACAATTTTTTTCGGTTTTTCAACGATATCAAACTAACTAGAGATTATAAGAGGAGAAAGAATATGAAATCATAGAGCCATAGTACTCAAGGAAGAGCAAGGATGTGAAGAATAAAGTGCGGAAAAGTGAGACGTGACAAGGGTCATTTAAGTAAGCAGAAGGCTTCTCGTATCTAAACTTTTACCTTCTACCAGAGGAGTCGAACTTAGGCATCTTAGCGATACGAGTTATCCGAGTCTCTGATATGTCAGAAAGTAAAGGCAAAGGTCGTTTGCCATTTACTGTCCGAACCGAGCAAACGACCTTTGCCTTTACTTTCTGACATATCAGAGACTCGGATAACTCGTATCGCTAAGATGCCTAAGTTCGACTCCTCTGGTAGAAGGTAAAAGTTTAGATACGAGAAGCCTTCTGCTTACTTAAATGACCCTTGTCACGTCTCACTTTTCCGCACTTTATTCTTCACATACTTGCTCTTCCTTGAGTACTATGGCTCTATGATTTCATATTCTTTCTCCTCTTATAATCTCTAGTTAGTTTGATATCGTTAAAAAACCGAAAAAAAAGTAAAAAATACTGACTGACCAGAAGTCATAAATAAAAAAAGTAAAAAAAAAAAATTAAAAAAAAAATAAATGACAATAATAATAATACATAAAACAGTAGTTTTCGAAGCTATATTCGTTACAAAGTTTTTTGAGGCCTATCTGAGTTAACGCCTGAGAAGATACTATGGAATTTTGTTGTTGTTCCGATTACAGAGGTTTTAACATTAAGGGCATTCGCCCCTGGCTAGAAAAACTTTCTGACCCTATGTGCGGGGTTGGAAATCGAACCCAGGCGTGAAAGGTATCACGCTATACCCGTCCCCAATATGGAAAAATGTTTCATTTGACGAAGCGTTTCACACGATATTATCGTTAGATGAGAAGCGTTACGTTAAGTTAAAGAAGCTAGAAGCGTTGCATACGATGTTTTTTTAAATTGACTTTTTTGTAAGTTGAATGCAGTACGATGCGTTACATTTTTTAAAGTTATAAACGTTACGATGTATTACATGCGATACTTTCGTGTAAGTTACAGACGTTACATGCGTTACTTTTTTGTAAGTTATAGGCGTTACGATGCGTTGCACGCATTACTTTTTTGTAAGTTGGAGACGTTAGGTACTTTAATAATCTTCAGTAATATTATTTTTCCATCTGACGGCCCCTCTCGAAACCAAATCCTAGGTACGGGCCTATACGTGACTTGTTACTTCAAGGCTGTCACTGCACTACTTGATATGTTCCATTGAGTTATGGCATCACATTTTGTTATTGTAATATTTCAATTATATTGAGTATAACAAATCTAATAGTTACATATTCTACAAGCAATCTAATAAATTTTCTCAGAATTAGATAAGAGAAATGCTTATAATATTATTTTATTCTGAACGTTCAAATATCAATTCTCTGAGAAATTTGTCTTTTATAAATATTTTATTCTTGGATTGATATCACAATGACACTTTTCGAACAAAATGGTGTTAAGTTTTTCAATTAAGCTATTCGATTTTAATAACAAAGTTTGGTTTGCAAATCTCTTCTACCCGGGTGGACCGGAATCCAGATTCTGAATTCAGTTCTGCAATTCAATATGAGAATTCCAGTATTCAATCCAAATGAAGCCAGCAGAAGTTACGTTATTGTTGCTGTTGGTGGAAAATTCTCACCACGACGTCCAGTCCCATCTAACGCATAAGAAGAAATTGAAGACTTTTGACTAAAGTTTACCATTTATACTCGTCCAGTTGAACATCGGGACGAAACTAACTCAAAGCCGTCACCCGAGCGCGGAAAAGGCAATCAAACGTGATGAGTTTTCCTCATTGTTTCCAACGGTTTGAGGAAACCTACTTTTCTCAAGCTGTTTAAAATTTAATCACAAAATGCTGATCATATTTCTGGTGGCATGGAGAAAGTATCGTGTTGTTACGTTTAGTATAACTCAAAATATTCTCGATTCAGTATGGCCCATAGATCGAGCCCTTTCTCTATCAACTACGCTACCAGCGATGCCAGAAAATTGTACTATAATTTCCGCAGATTGAAATTTTTCCTGGAACTCCAAAATGAAACGTACAATAGAAGACCTTTTGGGTAAACTTTTAAATTACAGATTACAGTAACTACCCGAATAAAAAATATTGTAGAAAAACAATACGATTTGTTGTTACGAAACCTTCCCCAATTTGGCTTTGACCATTGAAAAATATTTTAATGTATTGGAATACACCATTTAATTAATTGTGAACAAGCTTTTTACAATACAATCTTGTTAGGATACAATAAAATGTATTGTAACCCATAGATCTAATTGTAAATCAATTGTTTATACTTTAAAATCAATGGTTTATTTTTTACGGGATAGTCTCTCTTTTTATTCCATGCAATTCCAGAATCCAACAGTTTTTTACATTTATTGTACTTTTCCACAGACACTGCTCTCCCTGTCCGTTTCACTGTCCTACTTTTGCATCGGTCTAGTCCGCGGTTACTCCGCTCCTGCGGTGCCATCAATGAACGAAATCAATCCCGCGCTACTTCCGGACAAAAACATAACCTCTTGGGTCAGTTCGATACCGCCATTTGGCGCCTTCTTCGGCAGTTTGGTTGCGTTTCCATTGATGCACAAAATTGGTCGTAAGTACACCGTGATGCTGACGTCACCCGTTTGGGTTGCAGCGTGGATTCTCATAGCGACGGCAGAAGATTGGAAAATTCTACTACTGGCACGTATGCTGTCCGGATTCGGAGCTGGACTCACGCTACCATCGGCACAGATCTACGTGAGTGAATGCAGCGATCCGAAGATTCGTGGGGTTATCGGATCGCTACCGGCGCTTTCCATGTCACTCGGAATTCTGGTCACGTACGTGTTGGGGAAGTATCTTGAGTGGCGGATATTGGCGTGGGTATGCTGCGGCGTTGCGAGTGAGTTTCTCAAATGTTACAACCTGTTACTGTTTAGTGATTTCTGTTCGACCTTTTTAGGTTTCCTATTGCTCGCTGTGATCAGTTTCCCGCAATCGCCAGTGTGGCTAAAAACGAAAAAACGCTATGAGAAAGCACATCACTCTGCAAAGTGGCTGCATCTGCAGGGATTTACGTTTGATCCTAATGCTCACGAGATACAGAAAGCTGTGATTAATGGAACCGCACCTGAACCGTAAGCCTTTTGGTTTTGAATGTTCTGCCATTGAAGTAATCAATTGTTATCATCTAGGAAAGAGAAACCATTCTCCCGGGAAGTCCTTTGTCGAAGAACAGTTCTCATGCCGTTGGGTATCGGACTTGCCTTACTCTCGATTCAACAGTTGAGCGGAATCGATGCCATAATTTTCTTCACCGTAGAAATTTTCCGTTCCGCAGGAAGTTCTATGGATGGTCATATTGCGACGATCATCGTAGGTGCGGTACAGGTGCTGAGCAATTTCTCGGCTCTGTTCGTCGTGGATCGTGCCGGACGGAAACCCTTGCTGATCACCTCTGGTGTCATAATGTGCTTCGCAATGGCCTCAATGGGAGCCGCCTTTCACTTGAATTCAATCGGAAACACTTGCTTTGGGTGACATAACGATCGAGATATTTGTTGTTTCATTTTCGTCTATAAATCCTATGATTTCAGCTATCTGCCATTGGTGAGTCTCATAATCTTTATGATAGGATTTTCGATCGGATTCGGATGCATTCCATTTCTGTTGATGGGTGAGCTATTCCCAACTGCTCAAAGAAGTCTACTGAGTTCGCTAGCCGGATCGTTTAACCTAGCAGTGATGTTCGTCGTAATTAAAACCTATCATCCATTGGAAGATGTAAGCATTTTGACAATTCGTCTTCTGTACTTTGTATAATTTTGACGTTTTCAATTCTACAGATAATAACAACATCAGGTACATTCTGGCTGTATAGCGTTTTGTGTGCCACAGGAGTGGTGTTTGTGATAACCTGCGTTCCGGAAACCAAGGGACGCGATCTAGAGAGCATCCACAAATTATTCGAAAAATCTTCCGGAAAGAAGAACTGCTTAGAAACAGCGACTAAACAAAGCCATGACAATGTCACCATGAACATAGACGATGAGATTTCACCTTGTGAAGATATTAGTAAATCAGATACTAGATTATGAACAACGAACCTATGCTTTGTGTGAATATCAAGATAGAATTAGTTTGAAAATATCCGAAATCCAAATAAAATACACCCAAGTCTCTTTTTATGCGGTTTTATGCAAATTTTCAAAGCTAAGCGGGTTTTTTATCTAAATTTTCCTTACTATGCGGTTTTCTATTTTTGTCATAGAAATGCACGAAACGTCGAAATTTGATATTATCTAAAAAAAAAATTCTAGGTGAACTCTCTGCGGCTGAGACTATTTTTTCAATTTTTTTAGATAACACCAAATCGTGACGCTCCATAAACTAACATGGGTAAGCAATATACTAGGTTTACCACCTGCACAAGCCTCGCCCGAAAGTGTCGGGCTTAGAAGTAGTTGCCGGGCTGTCGGACTTACCAAAAATCCGCAGCATGACCGACGACTTTTAAAGTTTCATAAATGTTAAATGATGAATTGGAATAGAAAAGAATGAAAAAGTTCAACTCGGAGCTACGACTCGAACCTTCCACTGGATTTTAAGGAGCAGCTCTTTCAGTTTTTCTGAAACTCTATAATCTATACTGCGTTATGGCTCGTGCGCAGGAGGGGGGGGGGGGGGGGGGGGGTTGGTCTAGGGGTTTTAACCAACCTGTTTTTAAAATGTTACTTGGTAATATATGGACAACCCGGCGAATTTAAACGATTTTTGAAATCTGATATGGTTCTGAAAAGGCATTGTTAGGCCTTCAAATGAAATGTATTTAAGTTGATTGTTTAATCTATCTAGATATAGATCTAGATATCTAGTTTTTACCAAGCAAAACTGAAAAAAAGCTATGTTTCTTCATTTTTTCCAATTTGACCATTGTTTATTGCAAAGTATGCTTTATTTTTGCCTTTCTCATATAGAAAGATTATGCAATCACTGTGAAAACTGACTTTTGAACCGAGGGCAGAGTGTCATATACCATTCGACTCAGTTCATCGAGTACGTAAAATGTCTGTATGTGTATCAAAGAACGCTCACTAGCAACTCTGCACACGATTGAATCAGTGCCATCAAAGAGAGACGGATCGAGAGATCGCAACAAAACAAAAACCCGGCATGGCTCATTTAACATAGAATAGACACCAGTGCGAGAGCGAATTTCTCTCGATGGCATTTCTGATAATCAAAGGTTAGCACGCTGCTGTGGGAATCCTCTCTGAAGCAACAAACGGTCGCTTATTCTCGTTTCGCGATCCGATTCTATACAGGCAGTTGATAATTGCGATAGAATCATTTTACTATTGCCGCTTATTCTGACTATGTGCATATAACCTTTGTATAAGTTGTGTCTATGAAAATGTCTGTGAATGCTCCACACAAGGGTTTTGAAATATTGCACCCTAGTATGAGAATCATCAAGTTGAATCATCGATTCGATTTTCTGCGATAATTGTCAACTTGCGATTCTCTATTGGGAAATTCCACACAGCAACGATCATTATCAGACTGTAAATTTTTTTAAGGGCCCTAAAATACTCAGAGTATGAAGTGGAGCGAAGAAATGTAGAAAAATTCTCTCGCGGTTCATTCATTGAGAGACTCGAGTTCTAGTAGCATGTTCTACCGGATTGAAAATGTTGTATACAATATAGATAGCAATATAGCAGCTTCTGTCAAATTTTTGACAATCACCAATACCGTGTGTGTGTAACATTTGTTGCACTTACTTTTCTCGGAGATGGCTGAGCCGATTTTCATGAACTCAGATTCAAATGAAAAGTCTTGTAGCCCCATACAAAGTTCCTGATTTTCATTCGAATCCCAGATCCGGTTCCGAAATTACAGGGTGATATGCGCAAAAATATGAAAATAATTGAGACGGCTGAGCTGATTCTTACAAACTTAGATTCAAATGAAAGGTATAATTATCCCATACAAAGTTCCTGAATATTATTTTGATCCGACTTCCAGCTCTAGAATTACGGGGTGATTAGCTTCGCTTAGCTTAGTGACCGCCCGTGAGTATCTTGTGATAGATCAGAAACCAGTTGAAACTGCATATTGAACCAAATGCGTGACACTTGGGGAGTCGTAGATCACGCTCAACGCGCAACCTAAACTGACTTAGAACATGGCCTAATCAATAACGTAGATGGCCACGCCCATGCAGGTCAATATGGGAAGGGAAGGAATGTTAGTTCAACAATTATTGCTACTAGTGACCGAGGATTTTTCTGCATCACCACAAGTGTCACAGGAAAGGAGTGTTATTAGTGGGTGTTATTGCTCTGGGTAGCCGGCTACCGAGAATACGTTGCAATTTCATCGCGTTTTGTATTAACATGTGCTTCCCACTAAAACACGAAATTTCTTCCGAAACTTATGAAACTCAGCCATACAAGCAAGATATCACTCGATTATCATTAATTGAACAACGCCTTACGCGATTCGAAGTAATGTCGATATCTACTCTCTAACAAACAAAAATAAATAAAAGAAAACAAATGGATCCTCCTCGCAGTCTAAACTATATTTACATCCGTCCTTGTCAAGCACGGTAGCAAAAAATATCTGCACAGTTATAAACTTCACGCGCGCGTCCTAAACTTAGTGTTTAACCCGGAGAAAAATAGATCAAACGTTCCCCGAATAATCGACGGAGTTGAGTCTAGCCCGATTTTTAGTAAGGAGAAAAATAACAAGATTGTAAACAAGACGAAACACCTAGTGATGTTTGATTTTTCGTATTAATCGATTAATTCGGTATTCGATTAATAAAAGAGGAGTCGATTAGTGTAATCGATTACTATTAAGCATTAATCGATCAAATTATTCTAAACAGAATCAGAGCTGCCAAATGAAAATCTGTGTTGAATATCAAATCTTTACCATTAGTGTATCATACAGTATGAAAAATATGAGAAAATGTGGTTTAAATGTCTAGAAAATTCATTGATATGTATGATCAAACGGATGGAAAAATGTATGAACATTGTAACCGTGGACAGAATGGATCAAAGATCATTATTTCAATTGAAATTCATGTTTCCTTGAATTATGACAGATGAAACTGCAACTCATAGCATCATCATAGCAACGTTTAGACTTAGGCTGCAGACAGAGTGAGCGCGAGAAGCTGAGCCGAGCTTGGTGCTGACCAAAGCAGGAAACGTACTTACAGCAAAACAGAAGGACCCTGTCAGAGTGAAAGTTGAGCTGATTTCTCACTTGTACTCTAAAAGAGTGCTCTTAATTAACTACTAGTATCATTCTCGCTTTTAAATTGCCAATGTTAGTCACCAGCTCGGCTTCGCTTCTCGCGCCCACTATGTCTGCAGCCTAAGGCTACCCCCACGGTCTTTTGGCTACCTGGGCAGCCATGAGCACCAGGCGGCTACCAAAATTGTTTCAGTGACGGCTGTCACATCCAATTTACCAAAACATAACCTGAATCTTAGTTAGCCGAGCGTTTTCATCTTTTCACCTTTGCTGAAAATGTCAAAGATTTCAATCGGTATGACAAACGGCAGGCAGCCACGTCTACCTCAGAAATTCTGGTGGATACAGTTGAATCGTTTAACCAATGTGGGTAAACATTATCTACTAAAGCTGTGAACCATTTCGCGGTTAACTTTAACTTTTGGTTGATTTTTTTCAGTTGTCGGAAAATAACCATCGATCTGTCAAAAATAACCATGCTCTCGAACAAAGTTATTTTTGACAACATCAAAATAACCACTCAGGTGTCAGACTTTAACCAAAAGTTCAAATTAACCGCGAAATGATTCACAGTCTAACTGATATAAATCTCGATTAATTGATTCCTATTAATCGATTAGTTCGATTAGTGGCACTGTCGTTAATTGATTACAAAGCTCGATTACTGTAGCCTTTTTATCGATTATTTTGATTAATCGAGTAAAAAAATACATCACTACTGACACCACTACTGAAAAATTAACACTCGCGAATGGGCTTACTGCAGACCAATTTTTGATTTTCAGTTTGAATTACACGATTTACTTGTTAGTCGTTACACATAATCTAATAACTAACTCTAATAGCTTCGATCGGTTAACGTCGTTTAATTCGTATCGGTTGACATTGTTTAATTTTGGACGGTGAATTTGCACTTTCCGTCGCTTGAACATTTTCTAGTTTCGCGAATCAGTAATATTGAATAAATAACACTTTTCGCTTATCAACACACACTTGTCACAGCTGCACTATCACTTAAAATAACTGTTTCTATCAATCACTTCACTATAAATTGTTTGATACACATTGTAATTAGACTTTTTCGAGGGAAACACTCGCACCGCATCGTACTCCCAGTGATGCTAACTCTCCTCTCAAGTCTATAATTACGGGGTGGTTAGTGTAAAAATTCCTAATTTAAATTACTTCCTCAATTTTCTCAGAGATGGCGTAATCGAATTTAGCGAGCTTAACTTCAAATAAAAAGTCTCAGGGTCCCATACAAAATTTTAAAATTTCATCTGGATCCGACTTTCGGTTCCGGATTTATAGGATAAAGTGTGTTAAAAATTTAATACCGTCACTTAAAGCGGCGAAACAAAAAACTTGTTGGCCTCTAAACTACTCCAATCGGTATTCTATTACCAGTAGACAACCGAACAAACCGATTTTTTATTCAAGAAGCACTTGAAATAGTTATTATATATTCCAAAATGGATCCTCACTCACTTGGCTTTCACTTGTGGTTCCATGTTGAATTCCTGAACTTAATCCGGATCCGATCGGTTCGAACCGGATCTGGAATTACAGGGTGAAGATTGTTAAAATAATTATACCGTCACAGAAAGCGACAAAGGTTATGCAATTACTGTGAAAACCGACGTTTGAACCGAGGCCCGGAGAGTAGAGTACACAATGTCTGTGTGTGTGCATGTGTGTGTGTGCGTATGTGTATATGTAACGTTTTGTTCACTAACTTTTCTCGGAGATGGCTGGACCAAATTTTACAAACTTAGATTCAAAGGAAAGGTCTTGTGGTCCCATACCAAACTTCTGATTTTCATTTGGATCCGATTTTCGGTTCCGGAATTATAGGGTAAAATGTTTAAAAACTTTTATACAGGCCTTTTCAAAATTATAAGGCCACCCTCGAATTTCAAGTTTTAGTGTAATTTTGATGGGACCACCCTAACTCAACGATGGCAATCGATAAAGAATGACACAAATGCAAGCAAAACATTTTCGTATCGCATAGTTGTTGACAAACAAAGCCGAAGCAGCTGAAGTTAGTAATTATCCCTTTTCAAAATTATAAGGCCACCTTGTATGTTTGTCAGTTTGTGTTGAATATAGTGATTATAAATATCATTTTTATTCATTTAACAGCGTTATGTGACTATGGGTAAGCGAAAGAGACTATATCAACAAGAACAAGGACAAATTTTGGCCTTCAAGAAGGTAGGATGGGGGATCAGCAAAATTGCAGGAGAAATTGGTCGTAGCAGATGTGCGGTCGCAAATTTTCTGAAAAAACCAGCAAAGTATGGTCTGAATAAAAATGCAGGACGCAAAAAGAAACTTTCAGAGAGAGATACTCATCGAATTGCCAATAAATCTTCGAATTCTACCTTAAGTTGTACACAAATCCGCACAGAACTTAAGTTGGAAGCTTCAGTTTTGACGGTTTGGAGGGCATTAAAACTTTCGCCCAACATAGTTCGAGCAAAAATGAACAGTGCTCCTCGTTTACTACCTCACCACAAGGAAGCTCCACTGGAATTTGCACGTCGGAACATGCCCCAAGTTTGGAAAAAGATATGAACATGTTCTGCAATCCTGAAAAAACAAACGCATTTAAACTATTTAATAACAAATGTGTTTAACTATTACAGGTGATATTTTCGGATGAAAAAAAGTTTAACCTAGACGGACCAGACGGATTCAACGGTTGTTGGCGTGATCTACGTAAGGAACCACGATATTTTTCAAAGAGAAATTTTGGCGGTGGATCTGTAATGGTTTGGAGTGCGTTCTGTGCAACCGGCAGGCTGGAACTTCAATTTGTATCGCACAAAATGAAAAGTTACGATTACATAAATGTCCTCAAAGCTAATTTTAATTACTGCTGCCAATAATTAAAAGAAGACGCAAGTCAAAGCTCATTTTCCAGCAGGATTCATACATGTGCTGAAACAATGAAGTGGCTAAAGTCCGAGAAAATTGATATTTTGGACTGGTCAGCTTGCTCACCGGATTTAAATCCGATTGAGAATCTCTGGGGTATTATGGTACGACAAATTTATGCCGATAATCGTCAATTTTCATCGTTACAAGAGCTAAGTGCTATTCTTCAGTCTTGGGAAGCTATTGAACTGCAGAAATTGGTGCAAAGCAACGAATCATTAGATGCTTTTTGTTGCTTATTTTAATCATCCGAAACACAATGAACTGCAAGTGGCCTTTTAATTTTGAAAAGCCATTTTTCCTTAAAAACGTTCTATCACAAAAGGTTTTCAGTGAAATCAATCAACTCTTGGACTCACATTTGTGTTTTGCAATCTAATTTCATGTTCCATCGAAAAAAAAAATCCTAAAACTATTCCTATTTTTGTATCTTGAAATTTATGGGTGGCCTTATAATTTTGAAAAGGTCTGTACCATCACTTAAAGGGGCGAAACAAAAAGCGAAGAAAAATTTCTTAACTGACCCCAAAACTACTCCATTCGATAGTTATTATTATATCGTTTATTTACCCCCGGTTTTCCATTCGATAGTCATTACCAGTAGACGGTCAAACAAACTGATTTCGGCTGTTTTCTCAAATGGATCTCACTCACAGCGATGGTTAGACAAATTTTATCCAAACTTAGTTTTTAATGGAAGGTCCTATGGTCTTGTGCGGAATTCCCGAATTTCATCCGTGTCCGACATATGGTTCCGGATATATAGGACAAGGTGTGTTACAAATTGTATACCATCACATAACAGAAAACGTGAAAGAAATCTAAATGGGCCAAAAAACTACTCTAATCCGTAGTCATTCATGATTAAATTATAAACCAAACTGAACAAGTTTGACAATGACACAGGACACGATTCACGCGTGATCTGTCAAAAATAGTGTTGCCAAAAAGATACCAGCAAAAAATTCACCCTTTGTAACTTACTTCGACAGACAATATATCCCTTTCGTATTGTTGATAAATTTTGGTATTTACCGGGAACAATTTTATTAAAAGATCTGTAACTATCGAATTGCCAAATTCAACCAAGCTCTTGAACAGAGCTATGCTTGACAACGGATAAATAGAACTGTCAGATTTAAACCAAATGTTAAAATTTGTTGCGAAAAGGTTAACAACGACCAGTACCTTACGTGTCTCGAAGTCAAGAAAATATTTAATGCCCGCTCTGTTAGATGTCAACCAAACCACGCGCGCAACGGCGAAACGCGATACTCACGATCGAACGAACGGCCACGCTTAGAGCGGTAGTAGCAGTGCGGAAAATTCTCCACAAATCCTGTTCGTTCTCTGCCAATCTATGAAACTCACAATTCTCGCGTTTTTCATTGGCCTACACGAGTTTTCACCGCATTTTCATGCCGCCAAGGAGATGGCCAAGCCAGCCGCCACAGTCTAATTTCAACTGCTGAAACGGATACTAGATCTTAGATCGCTCGTCTAGAACCGAACGAAAAAGCTAAGTAGGTAGCAAAAATAGACAATTTTTTATCGCTTTGTGTAACGGTTGCTAGCTATTACCAAATATGTCGCGCCTTGTTCAAGTGTAAAATGGAATTGCTGTGAATTAATGTTTAAAAGTTCTCGTATTGTTGGTACCTTGTGCTATTATGTAACAAAATTTCCATCCAGATGTACAAAAACCACGCGGTCAAATAGTTTGGAGCTCAGGAACCGATATTCCGATTCACATTATTTTTATTTTTCCATCCAATCGAATTCCGATGCCCAATTATCATATATCGGTCACTAAGCCTAAGGCGCCGACAACTGTATCAAATTGAATGGTTTAAGTGATTTTGATTCATCATAAATATCCACGTTCAATGCGCAGTTTGTTCTGATCTCGGCAAAAAAGAACGAAAATTTAAGAGAAAAATGTGAAAAAGATAATAATAGCATTTTTGTTGGCGTATTCGCAGGGAACGGCTGCCGTCGGTTTGTTGGCGGCGGCTACTATCTCAATAGCAGAAAGATTTTCGTTTTCGGTTTGACTACTTCGTTGTTATTGTTGTTCTTTTGTCACCACGCGACGGTAAGAAATTGTGTGTTTATAATTAGTGACGACAGAACACGGTGCGAGCGGCCGAAAGGCCGTACCGAGATTATTCACAGGCAACAACAACAGCATACATTGGAAATGTGTTAGTGCCAGTTTGAATCTGATGGACATTTTCTAAAAATATTGCCATATCGTTTTCATTTTTAGAGAAGAATTGTTTAGTAACTAGAAACAAGATGGTCATCGGATGAAATAATTAGAGCTTTGTTGGTGATTTAAGTCATTCGCGGTCGATCAGTTATTTATATGGAAACACATTTGAATGAGGAAAATTCATCGTATCAAGTGGAATCGGTTTATTGCAACTGTAATACACTTTGGAAAGAATCAAGGATACATTAGTTACCTTGGACGTAGGTTGGGTGGCCATGAAAGCAGCTGAATAGAAAAACAGTTTTATTTTCTCAAAACCGGAAACGATCAGCCTACTGAAGAAGAGTTGGACATCGTTATAAATAAAAAAAACGCTGTTTTGATCTACCTAATGATGTGATGATGCCTTTCTCATATATTCCTGTTATTCTCATAAATATTATTGTGGTATTCTTTTAAAAAATTTTCTTTGAATCTTTAATAAAAGTAAGAAAAGGCCAAATTAAAAAAAATCCTATGTAAAGTCGCTCTGAATGATCACCCTTCACCCTCTAATTCCCGACCGAAGTCGGAAGTCGGGCTTAAAAATTACATTTAAAATTCAAATATTTCGTACGTATCTTTGATTTTGTGATATATATGTAACTGAAGTACAAAATAAAATACTGTCTATTTTTTTGAACAGGGAAATAATATTCGAAAAAGTTCTGTATTTTCAAAACAATATAAACTTTTGAAAATCATGAAAGTTTTATTGAAGTACGCTAAATTTCAAATAAAAAAGATATTATTTTAAATTTTGATAAATGCTACCGTTTTCAAGATACAGCGGTTTGGAAAAAAAAAACTCGGGAAATTTTTATTTTAGTAATGAGTTTAGTTTTGAGTAGTTGCGATGGTTATTTGAGTTTATTAAAATAAATTCACCCGGAAAAAATTATTTTAAGTTCTTATACAATGTTTGAGAGTCGCATTTATTGAAAATTTTTCATAGTTTAAATATATCTACAATGTTTATACTTGCACCACAATTTGAAAATCGTCTAATTTTTATTTTATCTACAGAAACTGAAAAGAAATAATGGAATTTTTGTGTTCCTTGAATGGTAATTGCTCTTAAATATTGTTCGTTAGGACTTCGTTGCTTGGTATTTTCATATTCTGATGTAATTGTAATTTGTGTTTTTTTTTTTTTTGTTTTTTTCTTTCACTTTTGAGCCCAATCGAATTGTTACTATGCATTTTCAATCGGATGTTCACGTTCCTTAACCAGACTTGCCCTGGTAGCCACGCGTTTTATGGTTCCTCCTAAAGCAACGCATTGTCCCTTACCATGAAATGTTGCGAAAAAATGCCATTTAACATCAATATCATTGTTATTCTTATATTAACAAAAACTGAAATCGTGGCGCAAATCTTTGGAAATAACTACAAAACTTAAATGATTGAGCATGGATGAAAAGCTGCGCGCTGTGTATTCCTGTGGTGAACTTTCAAGTAAGAATAAATTCTTTACAGGCTAAACTGTCTAAATTGCTTAAGTCAAATCAGTCTTTTTATTTGAAGTTTTGTTATCTTTTGCCTCGTAGAACTCATTTAGTTTAGCGATGACTTAATCTCGTTGAAGTAGAATCTCCTTCCTTGAAGATTTTTTTCTAAACCTGCAAACAGGTAGTAGTCGCGAGGAGCCATATCCGGTGAATATGATGAATACGGCCAAAAAGTAATGAGAGACTTGACTCCTCACAGTGAGTAAACGCGGCACTCACACAGCGAACTGACAAATGTTCTCGCAAAATAGTGAACACACTGCCTTATGATATCTTTAAGATGTCAGTTATCTCATGCAACTTTGATTTACGGTTTTCAAAAATGATTTGTGAAACGTTTTTCCACTGTTTTCGGTATAATTATCTCACCTTCGGGTATCTTCGGCGGCAGCACGAGACGTTTAAATTCATTATACCACCTAGAGTGCATATAACCAGAGTGACAATAACTTAGGAAAACACGTTCAACTATGGTCCAATGATCCAAAGTATTAGACCAACGAAGGACCACCGTTGAACGTTTTTTTTTTTCTAAGAGAGCAGTACACTAGCACCAGCATGCTGGCGACCAGCAATAGTGTAAACGTTACATAAGACAAGATCTGACAACTGGCTTTTTATTCTTCCTTTCGAATCATACTTCTCGTCATTTTCGCCCTGTGGAATAAATACCAACGTATCGGCTACAGTGTAGCCATATTAACATTTTTTTTAATAATTTTACGCTGAAAATTGAGCTTTGATGACAAAACACGAAATATCTCATGCTGAACTGAAAATCGATTCCATTGTTTACGTATTACCGGATCTTTTGGAAACCGGAAAAAGTCAAGTTTGCATAGAAATGCTTGGTGCGACCACAGTGTGGAGCACAATAGTTCATTCTTCTCGTAAAACTAAATACACTTTCGGGTTTACACTAATTTAACAAATCTTTTTGGTTACACTTTAATCCACTAAAAAGAAAAACGGCTTGATGCTGATTTTAATTACACAGTGCTGCAACTATTAACATTTATTACAAATGCGATTGAATAAAAGTTAAACATTCTCTGAAAATTTTCATTTTCATTGGTGAGCTAAAATTATACATTTTAATAAACTTGTTTTCTGATTTTCTTTATACTTGGCATCATTGCTCACGTACCCTGCAAAAGTTTTCTCTTTACACAATGTGCGGGTAGCAACATCAAAATCAGTCAATCAGAAACTGGTCCATTTTGAAACAAAAGCAGCCCCCCCAAATTGTCAGGTCTTGTCCTAGCGTTTTCCAATTGGCTTGAAATCTAGAGGCGCTGCTTGTTTAGAGATGATACTTTTAGCAAGATTGATAGCTCTTGCATCTAGGAAAATTTTTAATTAATTCACCTTTTTAACGATTTCCTATAAAAAGGGCAAAGTCATTTAAAAAATCATAGTCGAAGTGGAAGAAAAATTTTTTACTCTGATGTGGTAATGTTGATCTTAGTTCATTGTGCGAAAACTAACGTTTATTTGGAGATAAGCATTATACTTGGTTCAATACCATTTTTCAAATGCCCGCACGGAACGACCGAAATCAGCATTTTCGCGAAAAATTTAGTTGATTTGCTGATTTTAGTTAGTTATTTTTTGAGACAACTAAAAAAATCTTACTTTTGCTGATTTAGATTTTTTATTCTCATTCCCTTAATAATAATAAAATATTTGTTGAAATGACTATTTTTTTTAGTTGAATTCACAAATTAAACGTACTGTCATTTCTTAGCTAAGGCACACTTCATATCCAGTCAACTAATTTTTTAGTTGAATTAAAGAAATATAATGTTGTTTTCAACCAATATGAATGGTTGAATTGGCTTCTGCAATCTGCAGCTATATGGCGCCCTGTCACCGAAACGGTAACACCTTAATGACTACTAGCCACTAGATGGCACACTACTGCCGAAAAAAATTCAGACGTGGTTGTCTTTTCTATATTGGCAGGTATAAATACGATGTTGTGTTGGAGAAAAAGACATAAACGAAACGTAAACATCGTTTTGAATTTTTTTTTTCTCTAAATCACTGTTTTCTTCATTCTCACTGAAAACTTTGAGCACTCGGAAAACAAAAACCGAATACAAATAGTACACTGGACGGCGCAGCTCGGAAGGTTTGAAGATACAAAAAAAACTTCATCACAATTAGAGTGAAACATTCGAAATTCACTTCACTGTTCCGCGTAAAAACATTATTACGCACAATCGCTTCAAAAGCGCACAAATTCTGAATAAATACGATTTCCACTAACAGTTTACGACATTTTTACATATCGGTTTAGAAATTTAAATAAAGATATATCGAACACATGCGAAAAACATCAAAACAATGTTCAAGCAGTTTCAATAAGACTGTCCTTTTTAGCTTTTTAATGGATTGTTTTGCTTTGACACTTCTCATGAGTTTTTGGCTAATAAACTTGTTAATAATACCCATTTCAGTTTTGGTTTTTTTGTGCTGTCCTTCAGTAATGATGGTGATAGAGAAATAGAAACAAATTTTCTGATTTTAATAACAAAATTAGTTGTCAATGAGAATTTCGTGTTGGATTGAAATATTGCTGGTTTGAGTCCAGGATATTCACCAACTAAACACATTCTCTAAAAATAAGAGTTTTTCCAGCAAAGTAAATTCTCAATTTTAACTAATTTTATAGTTATTTTGGAAATTTTGTTGTTAAAATCAACTAATTCAAAAACAGTAATACGAATTAGGCGCAGAGCTAATTTCGGTCGTTCCGTGCGGGAATAAAAAATAAAATATCTAAAATGAATGGTATTCGATCGCTAAACATTCTCTTATTCGAGAAATCATTATTGCACTGGTTTCTGTTTAAAAACTACAAGGATCAGCCTCATGGGGCTGTTCGAGCTATTGATGTGGAACAACACTTTTGAACCCGCAAATGCACGAGAGTCTGCTTAGTCTTTATTATGAACGAACACCGAACACGCGAACCCAAAATATAGACTATATTTGTCATGATTTGTATTTGTTTTTTAGACGACGAAATTACATCAATAGCCCAAATGTATGTAATTATATGTTTGTACATGCTTGCGATACAGATATCGATATTTAAGCTTCTTTTCGCCAAGCTTGTGTTCAAGTTTTGTATGCAAGTAGTTATTTTTATAGCGTTTATCTACCATCCATTACTACCATTCTGCGATTTCGGTTGAAGCGATAAACTTTTTTCTCATTATCAATCGAGTTCATCTTATATAAATAAGAAAATAATCTTATGCACTCAAAATTTACCCTGGGGTAGTTGTCAATTTCTCAAACGAAACGACATAACATGGGATTTCATCCAATCTTTCATGACACAAGATCAGGGCATAGCAATTAAAGCTTCAAATCGTTTTATGGTACTTTTTGTCTTGCTGTTTAGCAACAACCTACCTCTAGCAAGCTACGTGTAGGACTGAAACGTTAGCTATAATTTTGCTTATATTTATAGCTTCGCGTGCTTCCAACCAGTGATGCCACTTTTCGTTGAAGTCAAATCCGTAGATTTGGTTTCAAGTGTACTTATACTAGTACATTTACATAAAGTCAACAGCTTTAAGCTCTAATCCACAAAGGCAGGCTTCCAGTAATGACAGATCCATGACTAATAGATGCATGATTACAATTTTAATTGGACAAGCAAAAAAAAATATGCACGGAACGACCGAAATCAGCATTTTCGCGAAAAATTTAGTTGATTTGCTGATTTTAGTTAGTTATTTTTTGAGACAACTAAAAAAATCTTACTTTTGCTGATTTAGATTTTTTATTCTCATTCCCTTAATAATAATAAAATATTTGTTGAAATGACTATTTTTTTTAGTTGAATTCACAAATTAAACGTACTGTCATTTCTTAGCTAAGGCACACTTCATATCCAGTCAACTAATTTTTTAGTTGAATTAAAGAAATATAATGTTGTTTTCAACCAATATGAATGGTTGAATTGGCTTCTGCAATCTGCAGCTATATGGCGCCCTGTCACCGAAACGGTAACACCTTAATGACTACTAGCCACTAGATGGCACACTACTGCCGAAAAAAATTCAGACGTGGTTGTCTTTTCTATATTGGCAGGTATAAATACGATGTTGTGTTGGAGAAAAAGACATAAACGAAACGTAAACATCGTTTTGAATTTTTTTTTTCTCTAAATCACTGTTTTCTTCATTCTCACTGAAAACTTTGAGCACTCGGAAAACAAAAACCGAATACAAATAGTACACTGGACGGCGCAGCTCGGAAGGTTTGAAGATACAAAAAAAACTTCATCACAATTAGAGTGAAACATTCGAAATTCACTTCACTGATCCGCGTAAAAACATTATTACGCACAATCGCTTCAAAAGCGCACAAATTCTGAATAAATACGATTTCCACTAACAGTTTACGACATTTTTACATATCGGTTTAGAAATTTAAATAAAGATATATCGAACACATGCGAAAAACATCAAAACAATGTTCAAGCAGTTTCAATAAGACTGTCCTTTTTAGCTTTTTAATGGATTGTTTTGCTTTGACACTTCTCATGAGTTTTTGGCTAATAAACTTGTTAATAATACCCATTTCAGTTTTGGTTTTTTTGTGCTGTCCTTCAGTAATGATGGTGATAGAGAAATAGAAACAAATTTTCTGATTTTAATAACAAAATTAGTTGTCAATGAGAATTTCGTGTTGGATTGAAATATTGCTGGTTTGAGTCCAGGATATTCACCAACTAAACACATTCTCTAAAAATAAGAGTTTTTCCAGCAAAGTAAATTCTCAATTTTAACTAATTTTATAGTTATTTTGGAAATTTTGTTGTTAAAATCAACTAATTCAAAAACAGTAATACGAATTAGGCGCAGAGCTAATTTCGGTCGTTCCGTGTGCAGACGATGTAACAATATTTAATTATTTTCCTTTTATACCAGAGATAATACTGGTAAAATAATGCTAAGTCCGTAGATTTCATATGATTAATCCGTAGATCCGTAGAAAAGACAGAAATCCGTAGATCTACGGATAAATCCGTAGGGTTGACATCACTGCTTCCAACAGCTTCGCTTTTGCATCGATTGACCAATCAGAGCGCTGCTTTCCCTTTGATATATCGCTTACTCCTTCAAAACCGTCGACTATTGCAGGGAAATCCGGTATGCCGGAGATTTTTTGCATGCAAAATAGGACAGTGCTAGCTATTAATCAACAATTCAATGATATACTATTAAAAATACATGGCTATGAACATTCAAATCAATACGAAGAAATATTTCCAATCAAATGGTTACATGATATTAATAATTGATACAAAATTGACTGAGCTGTAATTGTTCAAAACCTGACCACATTTCTACATGTATTTTTCTTGAGTTTCTAGTTTGCACCCCTATATAGAAAACAATAATGTGTTCCACATTAAAACACTGATTAATTTGGAAAGAAACTGATTTGTTTCCAATCGTAGAAACCGTTATGAATTGTTCATCAAACGAAAGCGAAAGCTCTCAAAACACACTTAAAAACGAATCGACTATCAAGTTTTGCCACTTTTTATGCAAAACTAGCTATTGCTAATGTTTCCGAACAAAACTGGCTTTCAAACAAGTGCGAGTAACAAAACGACAAATGTGCACTGCGATTTTTTCAAAACGACTTAAAAAACAGAAGGAAAACGACTTAAAGACTGTCTCAGAAAGTATGGACGCACTTTGATTTCGCTGTAAATAATTCACAAGTATTAGATATTCAAATTTTATTCGATATACTGATAATATTAAACTACAACAGAATATTATTCTCAACATTTGCTACTTAGCCATTGTAGACTAGCTGGCTCACCTTCTTGCGAACGTTCCTCATTAAATTCGGTACAGACTTCTTGGCGACAAGTTTTGACACTTTTTTCCAATCTTTTTCGAACTGTTGAATGGTTTCGGCTGCCGATACATGTTTCCTAAGATGTGCCTTCGTTAATGCCCAAAATTCCTCAATTGGTCGACGTTGTGGGCCATTCGGTGGATTCATGTCTTTTGGGACGAAAGTGGTGATGAAGGGTTTCGAAATCTTACCGCAGCTACAAATTGCTTGTCAGACCATAGCTTTCTTATCAAATTTTTCGACTTCAATCGATGTCTCGGACTGGTTTAACACTTGCCCTTCTCGCACCGTATAATATTGTGGTCCCGGCAAGGATTTGTTATCGAGTTTCACGTAGGTTTCGTCGTCCATGATTATGCAGTTCAAATTTCCAGCAAGAATCGTATTGTACAGCTTTCGAACCCTCAGCCTGATCGATGCTTCTTATTTCGGACTACGTTTTTGTTGTTTCTGCTTCTTATAGGTTCGAAGATTCAAACGTTCTTTAGCACGAAAAACATTTGATTTCGAAGTGCCCACTTTTTTGGCCACATCCCGGCCACATGATTACATTTCGCACGGCTTTTTCACTTACTCCTTCTTTTGCTCGAACGCCTTCAGTTTACGTTTATCCAACTGAGGGTTAGCAGGACCTTTTTTTCGACCCGTTTTCGGTTTAACCTCAAAGGTGTTATCCTCACCGAACTTCCTGATTACATTTCGCACGACTTTTTCACTTACTCCTTTTTTCGCATTTCGAAACAAACTAATGAAAACGAATAAA
The DNA here is from genome assembly GCF_030247185.1 of Malaya genurostris. Lineage (NCBI taxonomy): Eukaryota > Metazoa > Arthropoda > Insecta > Diptera > Culicidae > Malaya > Malaya genurostris. The sequence goes on along the minus strand of NC_080572.1, from coordinate 61,536,286 downwards.
CAACTGCACAAATGGTTAGAGAAGATTGTAAACAACAGGACGCAGCCATAAAAATTGACAGATTCTGAACCATTGCGAAATGGCAGCGGTTTTTGGTTGCGTCCATACTTTCTGGGACAGTCTTTATGTGTCAAGTCAACCATAAAAACGACCTATCACACTGTCCAATGTACACGATCAAATTACAAAACGACGTAAGTGTCGTTTTTGCCTAAAAGTTAATTTTGTGGCTAAAAATTGTGAATTAGCCAATATGATAAGTTGCGTGCATAAAAATTGGAAAATTTAGTGAAGAGATTAAGTTTTTTCAACTACTCATTTTTAAATAGGATATGCGATTATTTTTCAACATCGCTTTTCTCGGTTAAGTCGAGATGATTTGAAAATTTTATGAAGAGTTGATATCTGAAAAACGAAATTCTCGGTGTTTTCAAACTGACAGATAATTTTCCCGTGATTTTTTTTCTTCGTGCGGTAGAATTATTTCCGAGATCTTCGTCGTAACAGGGTGACGTGAATACGAATACTACTGATATGCTTCTTTCATAATTTCAATAAGTTGATTGATTGTGTGATTGAACCTTAGAACTTAGCAATCTATTCAAGTATTGTAAATTTTATAAAAATGTTACATCCGTCTAACAAACAGAAAATCAATAGTAATTCGCGAAAATCTGAAGAAAAATAAATCGGTTCGTTTAGTTCAGTATAATCCATTAGTTTAAGTATTCGGTGAGCTATCATAAGTCCCTACTCAAAAAACGGTGGGAAATGTCACAGACATAACTGGAGGGCGTGAATATGTATAAAACTGTCATGCTTCTTTCTCACTTCCAAATATCGATAATCGTTCCTATTCGTATATTGGAAGAATTTAGAAACCTTCACTACTTACCTTCCAGAATTTTAACGCATCTGTACTAAAGAATGACTTATTGACGACATATTATAACGAAAAATTAAAAAAACACGGAACAAATTAGAGTAAAACAATAGAGCAAACAATGTATCAGCATTTTTTTTATCAATTCACATTCAGTAAAGGAAAATTTCGCATTTTCCTTTGGAAATAGTTTGAAGGCTCTAAACACAAACGATATGCGGAATTTATCTGATGTTTCTAACTGTACTTCTTACCATCATTTATTTATCAGAATCAAAATCCTTAACCAGGGTTCAGGAGCTGAGGCTGAATTCAGGAACTAAATTCGCAAAATTCTTATTCGGAATCCAGATCAAAATGTCAGTTCACGACTTTAGTCCGTAATTATTAAATTGAACTCATTTTTAGAATCCAGAAGTTCTAGAACTGAATTCTAAGCTTGAAATCCAAAGCCTGAATAAAGGAAATGAATTCTTAAACTGAATTTAGAAGATGAATACTGGTTCCAGGTTGAACAACCTATACCAATCAAAAACACTTGCTCGCGACATACAATTATCACCGAAGGCCTGAACGTTTCTGAAACCAGGAATTTGATTCCGCTTATTTAATGGTATTTTTTTGTTGAATAATTTCACTCATCGAATATGTTGGCGTGACACTTGGCACAGCTGTCACTGACAGTCATACCAACCTAGAAAAAAAATATTTCGACGAATAGGGGTTCCGCGCGAAATATAATTCAAAAGTCTTACTACTTTTTGCCCACAGTAGTAGGTAAAATGGCAACCTTGATGATTTACCGAATTTCGGATGCCTGAGAGCTGTGCACCGTGGTTTCGATAAATTGATATCTTCGATTTACTGATTTCGGTAAAATAATCAATTTCTTTTAAACACGGCAACTTGAAATACCGTATATCGATATAACATAACGAATTGCTGAAAATTCAGAAATAATCAAACGAATATTTCGGGAAACGCAATGGTTACCGAAATTTCGGTTGAATAATGCATTGCCTTGATTTTCCAGCGATTTTTAAAACCGAATTCAAAACCAAGTTTTAAATGTGTAGCTCATCTCTTTCATAATCGAGATAATATTTGGATTTACCAATACAATCATCCTCACGCCTGATTCGTTTCTTCAAACATATTTTAAACAATAAACATCTAACTGCAGCAACTGAAAATAACTAATTTGTAATGTGAAATATTAAAGCAAGAATGTTTCTACGCCAGTAACATAAAAAAATAATTTGCCAACAACAACAACAATCCTACTTTTAACCTACTGTGTATCACATAGTGACACGCAAGGTCTGCTACGGAAAATGAAGTCGACTCAAGTGGGTGTTGTCGGTCGAACGAACATTACCTATTAACTAGGCGCACGTTGTATGAGTTATACATTCATTACCAACAACGGAAGCTTCTTCTGCATTTCGCCAGCTGTGTTCTTCTGACCAGCCGAAATCCATCAAATCAGCAGCTTGCAAGGCAATGCCCTCAGTCTATTTCTGGTTCGCGACGAAAATTTTCTCAACTTCTTCTTCTCCGCGGTTTATTTTTCGACGTTAGTTTTTGATTTTTTTACTACCGTCTCTCAACATCGACCGCCGCCGACTGTAAGTTCGAGCCAGCATCATTTCATGCTATCGGGAGTAAACATCTCTTCCATATGACTTCAAGTACGAAGCAAATGTGTGAAAAATCCGGAAACATTTTCCGTCAGTTTTTTATATACATCCTGAATGGTACGCAACTGATGCCCTTGGACTAAACCAAGATCATTGGAAATGTTGGCATTTCCCTTCAGTTTCCATAGCTTACTTTGATATGCTCTTCAACTTGACTATCAAAGCTTCTAATCCGTAGTTTAGTTTTTCACAAATGTTTTAGCTATTGAATCATTTTTGTACCAGTGATATATGTGAATAACTCGTGCCCCACTCATTTCGAATTTCACTACTCAGAGCGATTAACGTTGACGGCGATGAAAGACATTCCGTTGGTTTTAGGATTTGCAACGTTTTGCTCACATTAACTTGCTGTCAGACAGAACAGAAATTTTACCCTTATTTTTAGCTTGTTTACAATAAGCAGATGTTAGCTGGCATAGGTAACGACTTTCCTTCATTCGCAAAACCAGATACCGCACTCATTTAGTATAACTCAAACACAGTTCGTCAATATCATCTAATGATAAAATATTGTTTTTGCTTATTGTATCTTTCGCAGCACCGCAAAATCCAAACTAAATGGCCAAAAAAGGGAAAGCTAAAAATGGACCGGAAAAAACGGAAGCCACTGCTAATGTTACTGATGCACCTGCGGTACCGATTGCAGATGCCAATCCGGATGATGCAGCCGTAAATCCCACTAAGGAAACTATTAAAATAACTGAAAAGTCATTCGAAGAGACAAAGACCGTGAAGACGTCAAGTCCTACAGAGACCCAGAAACCTCTACCTTCCAAACAGAAGCAGCAAACTCACAATAAGTTGGAAAAAGAAATGAAACCCAAAGAAAATTCTTCCAAGCAGGTTGTTGCTCCGGTATCAAATGGGGCCGCCGCTACAGGGGACTCTACCGCAGCCGATGGTACAGGTAGCGAGCATGAAGGTGGACAAACATTGAAACGAAAACGAAACCGCCGAAATCGTAGGAAGAAGACAAACGTGGACGGTGCGGTTGCGGATCAACCGCTACCACAACAGCAAAACCAGCCGACGTCAGATGATCAGAAACCGAAGAAGGAACACAAAAAGAAGCGCGCGAAGAGACTGCGTGCTTTGGCTCTCGCGGAGGCGGCTGCTACTGCTCAAATTGCCGCCGCAGAAGGTGCTATCGCTAGCACCACTTCCGATGCTCAAAAACAACCGGACAATGTAGGGCATCTGAAAAAGAAAATCGAAATAGCCGAAAAGGTGCTTCAGCAGGTTCAGCAGCAGGCTCAGGAAGAACAAAGAAAAGCAGACAGTTTGAAAGCTGAACAATCGAACAAGAACAACAAACGCAACCGCAAGGATTCCGAGTCACAAAAGTTAGTGCAAAAAGAGGCAGAAGTAAAAAAAATTGCAGAAGAAAAGAAGGAGATTCTAGGAGAAGCGAAAAAATTGCAAGAGCAGAAGGCAAGAAAACAGCAAGAGATACAAAAACTTCTCGCAGAAAAAGCCCAGAAAGAGGATGAAGCTAAAAAACTAATTGAAGAAAAAAATCGTAAGGAAGCGGAAGCAGCTAAGCTCAATGAACAAAAAGCACGCATCGAAGCGGTCGAGCAAAAAATCAACGAACTAGAACAGTTAAAAATAGATCTCCCTACAAAACAAGAACCGCAACAACCACAACAACAACAACGAGTACGAAAGGAATCTGAATCTAACAAGCAGAAAAAGCAGCCACAACAACAGCAACGAGAAAGAAATGATTCGGAAACTAAGAAAAAAACTACCGAGTCGCAAGTAAAGAACGGCTCGGCGAAAACGGCAACCGAACCAAAAACATCCAAGGACGAGAATGGTGCATCAAATAAAGCAGTGGTTGAGAAGGCTGTAACTGGTACAGTATCAACCGCTGAAAAAGTCATCGAAAAAGCTCTTGCTGAAAAAGGTGCCACAGAAAAATCTGCGGCTGAGAAGGCCGCGAGAGAAAAGGCAGCCGCAGAGAAGACGGCGAAAGAGAAGGCTGCAGCTGGAAAAGCTGCCGCTGAAAAGGCCGCTGCAAAAAAGGCCGCAGAAGATAAGGCTGCGAAGGAAAAGTTAGCCGCGGAAAAGGCCACTGCTGAGAAGGCCGCTGCTGAGAAGGTCGCCGCAGAAAAGGCCGCGGCTGAAAAGGCTGCTGCTGAGAAGGCCTCAACAGAAAAGGCCGCGGCTGAAAAGGCTGCCGCTGAGAAGGCCGCGAGAGAAAAGGCAGCCTCAGAGAAGGCCGCGAAAGAGAAGGCTGCCGCTATAAAAGCCGCCGCTGAGAATGCTGCAAAAGAAAAGGCTGCCGCTGAGAAGGCCGCTGCGGAAAAGGCCGCAGCAGATAAGGCTGCGAAGGAAAAGTTAGCCGCGGAAAAGGCTGCTGCTGAGAAGGCTGCTGCTGAAAAGGCCGCAGAGAAAGCTGCCGCGGAGAAAGCTGCCGCAGTGAAAGCCGCCGCAGAGAAAGCCGCCGCAGAGAAAGCTGCCGCAGAGAAAGCTGCTGCAGAGAAAGCTGCTGCAGAGAAAGCTGCTGCAGAGAAAGCTGTCGCAGAAAAAGCTGCTGCAGAGAAAGCTGCCGCAGAAAAAGCTGCTGCAGAGAAAGCTGCCGCAGAGAAAGCTGCTATAGAGAAAGCTGCCGCGGAGAAAGCTGCCGCAGAGAAAGCTACCGCAGAGAAAGCTGCTGCAGAGAAAGCTGCCGCAGAGAAAGCTGCTGCAGAGAAAGCTGCTGCAGATAAAGCTGCTGCAGATAAAGCTACCGCAGAGAAAGCTGCTGCAGAGAAAGCTGCTGCAGAGAAAGCTGCTGCAGAGAAAGCTGCCGCAGAGAAAGCTGCCGCAGAGAAAGCTGCCGCAGAGAAAGCTGCCGCAGAGAAAGCTGCCGCAGAGAAAGCTGCCGCAGAGAAAGCTGCCGCAGAGAAAGCTGCCGCAGAGAAAGCTGCCGCAGAGAAAGCTGCCGCAGAGAAAGCTGCCGCAGAGAAAGCTGCCGCAGAGAAAGCTGCTGCAGAGAAAGCTGCTGCAGAGAAAGCTGCTGCAGAGAAAGCTGCCGCAGAGAAAGCTGCCGCAGAGAAAGCTGCCGCAGATAAGACTACCGTTGAGAAGGCTGCTGCAGAGAAAGCCGCCGCTGAGAAAGCTGCCGCAGAGAAAGCTGCTGCAGAGAAGGCTACTGCAGAAAAGGCTGCAGCGGAGAAAGCAGCCGTTGAACAATCCACTGGGGGAACAAACCTAACAGAAAAAACTGTCGTGGATAAATCTACCACCGAGAAAACCGCAGCTATAAAAACCTCCACTCCGGATATTGCCAATGGAAACACTGATGCAAAAAAACAGGACATGAAACAAAACGAAAAAAAGCAAACAAAATCGGACCATAAAGGAAATAATAAAAAGAACAGACGAACTCCGAAGAATAGTCTGTCTGAAGATGAAAAACTTACCGGTCCAAAAAACGTGCAAAGCAGCGATTTTGTCTCATCTGTTAAGTCCGAACCAGTTGTAACAAAATCGCTCGAAACCGCCGCAATTGCCGCTGTTGCCGCTGCCTGTCCGGTTGCTGTAACGAAACCAGAAGAAATCAAATCTGTTTCGTCCGAAAAGACTGCCCCTATAAAACCAACTCCAATCGACCAGAAGAAGACTGCATCACCACCCAAAACTAACGCAGCTCCGGTAAAATTGAAGCCACAACCGGGTCCAACGATCAGCGCTAAACCACTGACACCTTCCAAATCACCAGAAAAGACACTGCCCAAAATTTCAGCCCCGATTCCTAACAAAAAAGCTCCCTCTCCGCCGAAAATAGTTCCTACCCGAGCCTCACCAAAACCTGGAACGCCTCCAACAACTCCTAAACCTACTAAAAAACCTGAACTTCCGCCCAAGCCCGAGTTTCTCAAAAAGAAATCTCCTTCGGTAGACAAGGAACAGCTGCCAACAACCAAATTGTCAACTGCACCTGCAACACCTGCAACACCTTCCGTCACAGAAGCTGCGGCCACACAGGTACCAAGTTCAACCCCAGCTCCTAGTTCCACCCCTGAACCCATCAGTTCTGTTCCATCAACTTCTGCCACCGATCTTCCTACTCCGGCTGCTAGCTCTGCCGCTGCCAATCGGTTAACGGAAGAGTTGAACGGATCTGGAGCGAGAAAAGCGGCAGCCAGCCCAAGCAAGCAAAAACCCCTTCCCAAAAAACCTGACGTTCCCCCCAAACCCGACGTCCACAATAAAAGTGCAGCAAAAATGAAGACTCCCATCAAGCAACCCAACGCAACTGGAGCGAAATCATCGACGGTAACGAACGAACCGATACAGAATGTAAATGTGACATCAATTCAGTCTGATTCTAGGTCCCCAGCCATGGAACAAAGTAGATCGGAAGCATTTAAGAAAAATATGGAAATTATTTCCACCCTTGCTGATATCCTATTATCTTATCCCAAAAGAAATAAACATCCTGATCCTACAGACAATCCTACTCCATCAACCTCATCGACACCATCGACTACTACAGTGGACACCACTACCAACCAACCACAACAAAACGCAACAAACATTCAAGAACCAAAACCTAAGAAAATGAAATCAAATCTGAATCTCGAACGCATTCTATCGATACTGCAAAGTACACAAAACCCACCTGCCAACGACAACGAAGCAAGCAGTATCCTCGGTTCTGGTTCCCCAGGTGCAGACGCTAGGCAGCCTTCATCCTCACAATCGCCATCACCATCTGCATCCGTGTCACTTCCTGCATCAGTGCTGATGCCGAGTGCCGATCCAACTTCACCCCATCAAACCCTCCTAACAAAAGATGCTATCCGTATTTTGATGCCTACCTTGCAGGAGGTAAACGTAAAGTTCAACGTCGAAAAACAATTGGCGGCTCTCAATGCGACCGCCGCTGCTGCCAAACTAATGCCCAAAACGCTTCCGGTCGGTACTGAAACAACTGAAGAGGATGAGTTTGAAGAAGAATTTGAGGAAGAAGAAGAATCTATTGAATACAAATTCACCCCAAGACAGGTTTTTCTCGCCACTAACTGTCAGGTAACAGGTTGACGGTTATGAGCAGACTAAATTTTTAAATATGAAAATTTTCAGATATGTAAGAACCCACTCAGAAACATTGTCCAATGTGAAAAATGCGGTATGGTCTCGTACTGTAGTGAAGAGCATCGGCGCTCCGATTTAGCTACTCACAAGGATCTTTGTAGTGTTATCGTTGAACATGCAACGCGACGAGGTATCTGTGCATAAATGCTATTTTACTGACACATCGTTAAAATGCACTTTTCATAGGTGGTCACATTTACAATATGGCACACAAGTTAACAGACGATGAATATCGGAATCTTCGCGTTCATACGCTGAACCAATCGGAACGAATGTTGAAACGTTCTCTTCAACCATTCGAACGAGAAATTCTCCTTTTCCCACGAACGTGCTGCTCTCCGAGTTGTCGTGAGTGGAGACAAGATCTGTTGACCGAGTGCAAAGAATGTCGTCAAATTTCCTTTTGCATCGACCATCCTGACCATCTGTTGGCGACCCATAAACAATGGTGCAAACCATTTTTCCTTTTCCAAAAGCTAATTCTTCGACAGAAACTTCTTGGCCGTATAGAGCCTGTATTACCAGTTCGAGTGACCAATAAACCATTTGTCATTCCTCCAAACATCGATGAGGTTCTCAAGTTCCTCTATAAAAATTCAAACGGTAAATTGCTTTATCCTTCCCGCTAGAAAATTTCCTGTTTGATGTTTATGCTTCAACAGCACTACGAGATGAATGCGTTTACGCAACGCTAACACAGATCGCCACCGCACCGTTGACCGCAATCCATGGATTCCTACGGACAGGTCTGAAACCATCAGAAACCTTCATCATACATTTAGTCGGTGCAGAACTGCAGTTTGAAGGTGACACCCTGGACAAGTGGGAAGCATTCTTCCTTCACATTGTGCCGGAAATCACCGAGCTAAGGGTGGTGTTCATTGGCCCCGAACTGAATGTCGAAAATCTACCCATCGATATAATCAGCCGAATTAGGTGAGTGACTCGTAGCCATATCCGTTCCTAAATTGTGTACCACTGATTCTAGCCAACTAGAAATTTCCTGTCAATCAGTTCATCGTGTTCATGTTCTTAAACGCTCATTAGTACAAGTATTCACACCGACGATGAACAAACTTACATCCAATTTTTGGAAATATGATTAGATAACCGGCGACAATTGGTAACAAATCTTTTCCGGTTCTAACCTCAATATAAACCAAACATCCAATTCGATAGCTCATGACAAAAGGGCTTAACTGCAAATGAGAGTCTCTCTTTGTTTACTTTCTCTTTCGAGTAAGTTTCCTTTATAAATTTAGCGAACACCAATTTGGTAAATCGGATGAATCGTGAAAGAAAAAGTAAACAAAAAGAAGAAAAAAAAAAAAAGAACCGGAATTTTCATTTTAAAATTCCCGCGCTTGTCCAATCGGTAAACCTTTATTCTCTCAACGTTGGCAACACTTTTATACACATTCTGTGAAATTTTGACGCATATCGTACGATTAGTTTTTGTTTGGCTTCTATACAAAGAAGTTGAAAAATGTTCGTGTGGCGATTTTTATAATGGATGAAAATTTAGAACAACGTGCGTGCAACAAATTTTGTGTTGCAAATGGATTTAAGTATTCCGAAACGTTGAAAATGTTATAAAAGGCCTTTGGTGAATCGTGTCTAGGAAAAACACACGCATACGAGTGGTAAAAAACGGTGGTCGTACAAGCTTGGATCATGATGAGATCCCTGGCCGCCCAACAACATCTGTTACTGAAGAAAACATTGAATCGGCGAAGCAAATCGTGTTGCAAAATCGTTCTGTACCGATTAGAGAGATTGCTGTGTTGTTGGGCATCTCTTATGGATCAGCCGAACACATTTTAACTGATGTTTTGGGTTTGAAACGCGTCGCTTCTCGGCTGGTGCCAAAAAAGCTGAATTTCATTCAAAAACAGCGTCGTGTTGATGTGGCCCAAGAGATGATTTCCAACGCAGATAGTGACCCCACATTCATCGAATGCATCATAACTGGTGATGAGGTGTGGATCTATGAATATGACGTCGAAACCGCACAACAATCGACCGAATGGCGCTTCGAAGGCGAGCCGTTGTTCTAAATTTTCATCCATTATAAAAATCGCCACACGAAAATTTTTCAATTTCTTTGTATAGACGCCAAACAAAAACTAATCGTACGATATGCGTCAAAATTTGACAAAATGTGTATAAAAGTGTTGCCAACGTTGAGAGAATAATAGTTTACCGATTGGATAAGCGCGGGAATTTTAAAATGAAAATTCCGGTTCTTTTTTTGATCATAAGGTATCTTTTTGTCGTGGGACTATCGAAATGGTTGTCTTCAATTCACTGGGCATTAGCGTATGTTCAGGAGTCCATTCCACTGACTAAGGTAGGTCTTTTTGTTAATTTCCAGCGAAATTCAACAGTTTATGCTAGAATTATAAGAAGAACTAATTATTTACTAGTTCCAAAACACGTGAAGGTTTAAATTTCTATATTCAGTTTAGTTCATATTTAGAAATAAACTGAAAATCAGCACGAAAACGTGCCAAATCGGGAAAGAATAAGAAGAAAACGAATCGACAATTCAGTCCGCATCTTCTCACTCCATTCCGATAGATATCAGAACCAACCGGTTGGAGGCAAAATTCATTCGGTGTCGGTTGTTGCACTGAATTCTGCATTGATTCAGATTTCATACCGAATTCCACAAGAATTCTGAATGAAAATTTTTAGCCCATTCGGATTTGATTCGAAATTCATTCCGAACTGATAATGTGGGTGCTGTTCTAACGACGCGAAAACTCGAAGCCAATGCTCCTAATTTCATTTTACTCTTGAAGTCCCTAAACTATCGAATAGAGACAACAGCTCTCACTCTAACTAATAATTTTAGTATATGAGACGAGCTAATGGAGCTGTGATAGTGTTACACTATTTCGGTGAGAAACCAATTGACCAAAACGGCATCTTCGATTTATAAAGTATTCTTCGCTATAATTTCCAGATTTAAATTTTAAGGCGGACATAAATTATGCATCTAGAACTAGAACACTGTTCGGGAGTGTGCCCTTAGAATTTCTCCGTACTTAGGTTCCACAGGTATAATGAGGAACTACGAGTTTTCAAAACATGTCCAACAAGAGAATGACACAATTCTGCCTACGCTATTTGGACAGCTTCCGGGTTCCGGTCATACTTGTGAAGGCTGCGAAAATTCCTCACAAGTGGATTTGAACAGTGCATAAAATTCATAGCGAGTTGATTGCTGATCAGATGCCGACGTTAATACGTCTTAATTTACTATGGAGCGCCTTTCAAAATTTCACTCTGAACAAGAATGGGCAGATCTTAATAGTAATATATTTTGTTGTGTTTAAGCCAGCGACATAATTTAATCTCTATACCATAGGAAATATGCTAAGAAATTTATGATACAATTTTCAGTATTTTTAGATAATCACAAATAACTCAAAATTGAAGTTTTCTATAATGTTTGGTATGAACGAGCATTAAGGTGAAATTCTGTGCTAAAACAAGGTGCGCAAAATTTCAACCGCATGAATTGAACGAATCATCGCTTAAAGCGTAGCGTATATTTCCAGTAATTGAGTGCATTGGGCTTACGACACGTTTTGTTCGCTAGTAAAACATGAAGGAAACACATTTGTGCCTGTTGTTTAAGACGGTCAAATGTTCCGCAACGAAGTGGAACGTTTTGTAATATTTAGACGAACAGTCGAGTAGGTGACAGCCAGAGATGCCATTTATACAGATTTATCTGTATTATACAGATTTTTACAACCTCATACAGATCTAATACAGAATACAGATTTTACACAGATTCCCTACATTTAATACAGATTTATACAGATTTCACAAGAAGTTATAAGAAAAATTAAACTGTTTTCGTCTGAGCTATCTTTTAGTATTTGATTGCAGTGACGAGATGAAAGTTTATTAATCAATGGATAAATCACAATATGATGTAAAAATTTGTTGTGCAGATATTTGATGAACAACACAAAAAAAAATATTTAGACAGAGTGAGCACGAGAAAGCTCAGCTTTTCGTGTTTATTCTGTCTGCGGCCTGAGAGTTGTATGACCAGACTTGAAGTTGCATTTTAAGTAAACTTGTAAATCTAGAAAAGTATATGGAATTGAAATTTGATTGTGGTTGAAAAAACATTAATATTAAATTTCGTCTTTACATATTTTTGTGAACTACGAAGATACGAAAAATAAATGCTCATTGAAAATCTCATTCTTTAACCATAATCTGTTGAGATAGCGTTCAACATCATTTCATTGTAGAAATTTCATTTTATTAGTGAATACAGATAAATACAGATTTTTTATACAGGGTAATACAGATTTTCTCTGAAAATATCTGGCATCTCTGGTGACAGCCCTTTGTTTGCGACATAGAAAACAGTTCAACATTACACAGGTCTTCAAATAGTTTTGTAGCAACCTGAGCATTGATTTACAGTTAGTAATTGAATACTGTAAAACAATTTCGAAACAAAAAAATATTCGTTATATCTTCTTCATCATTTACATCTCACTTATTTTTTCATTCCTTTTGAAATCCACCTATGAAAAACTCTAGCAAAGTAAAAACATCTTGAAATGTTCCGTGCTACTTGAGTTGCTGGTTCAATTAATGTATATCATCCTGTTTACTAAATCAATGTTGTGCAATTGCAAACGTAATCTGGGTACTTCATACAGTGCTCATATAATTGTTTTCAATAATTGACATCCAACCTACTAGTGAAATTAGTTCCAAAATAAATGGTTTTGTGTAATCGTGAAAAACTCCCTACTAGCTGCTTTTGTACGGTTCAAGCAGAGGAACACAAATCAGAAAAAAATTTAAAAAAACTATTGGTAAAACAGTGCTATCAATTATGAGTTGGAAACGTACTAAAATTCTTAAGAAGTGAAAAAACTGATCTTTCCATTTACAAATAGGCAAAATCTGCTTGGACATCTTTTAACAAAACTTCAAAAGGTTAGCTTTTCGCTTACATGAAAATGCGAAGCGAGATCCTTTCAACCCTTCTTCCAAACAAGGTAACTAATAACATCCACAAATAACGTCAAACAATCCTTCGACGTCGACTTTTTCTAAACTGTTTGCTCGTGTTCCAGAATGTGCCGCACTTGTCGTCTCGAGTGCCGAGCTGTCAAGTTTGACTTCCAGTGCCGCCGATTGTATCATGACTACCGGCAAGACTCGTGCTACACTCAACCGAATTTAATCTGCTTCTTCAATCCTGGATTGCACCGGGCAACCGGTTTTGGTTGTCTGAACACATGGCCCAAAACTATACTTGCTGCTACCAGCGCCAACTGTCCGATTTTGGTGACAGCTTATACTGACTACGAATGTCCACTGGATTTAGCTCGCCTACAGAAGGAATCCAGCCGACGTCTGGAAATAATTCAGGAACCAGCACCGAACCCCTTCTCTTCCCGAAGACCCGACCGTAACTTCATATCAGCAGAGATTGCACCGCTGATTTTCAAGAACTACTATTACTTTATCGTGAAGTGAGCTGATCATCTGCTATTGCGGTGTCTACTTAGCTTGATGAGCTTCAAATAATGATTTATTTCAAATAAATGAATATATTTTCAAACCAATTCATTCATCTTTTGTAACATGTAGGAGGTAAAAACGATAGCATGTAACAACCTTTTCAACTGAAAATATTCCAATACACGCATTTACACTACCTCTTCTCGTCTCAAATCCAGGATGTGCCGAAGTTGTCGCCTCAAGTGCCGTGTGGTAAAATTCGACTTCCAGTGCAAACGATTCTATCACGAGTACCAACAGGATCACGGCTGCTATACCAAACCGGACCTAATTTGCTTCTTCAATCCAATCCTGCATTCAATCAGCGCCTATCAAGGCTTCGACACTTGGCCAGATACCTTAGATGCAGTCGCAGCTGCCAACTGTCCGATCGTCGTTACGTCCTATACGGAACTTGACTGCCCATTGGACTTGATTCGTCTGCAGAAAGAAGTGATCCGACCGTTGCAGATTATCCAGTCACCCGCCCTGAATCCGTACGGGTCGAAACGCCCCGATCGCAACTTTATATCAGATGATGTTGTGCCGTTGATATTTAAGAATTATTATTACTTTGTAGTGATGTGAGCAAAGATTTGGAACTTATGGTGTCGTGTTCGTATATCCTTATGATCCCCTTAATTGATTTCCTATAATTTCCATTTTGTCAGTAAGATAAAGCCTTAAAACAAATATGTGTTTCAACTATTGTCAAGTAAAAATCCCTTATCTTTTTATTTCCATATCTATAAAGCTCATTCAGCTTGCCTGAAGATGACAAACCTTCCAATCAGTGATGGCCTAGCACAAGTTCACCACACGAGCCAATTCTCATACAGCCCGTGTGCTGTGCTTTTTCAAACCATACTCATTGAGCGTGTGCTAGCAAGAAAAGAGAACCGTATCGATAGAGCTGAAATACGAAACACGCTGAAATACGAAACACGCGAGCTAGCAGAAAACACGCACACGAAGTCTGAAGCACACGCTCGTGTACCGTGTTGCTACTAGATCGAAAGTCGTGTGCTTCGTAGAACCAGCTCGCAATTCAACTGGTGTGCTGGCCCTTCTTCTGGACTGGGTTCTAGCTCGTGAGCTGACTCATGTGCTGGCTCATTTGCTGACTTGAGTGTCCGATCTTTTTTTTATTCAATAATATAATATCATTTTTAGGCACACAGTGTCCGCTCTTGTCTTGTCTCTTGTCAGTAGGTGGACTGTACAAATCAATATTATTGTCAATTCAAATAATTAGTGGCTTTCACATAAGGTGATACTATTGTCAATACTCGACATTTTGACAATGCTATTGATGATGAATAATCGTGTGCATTCAAATGGGAATGACGTATTGACGAAGGATATACAATACTGAATATTGACTATAATATTGCCTCATGTAAGGGCTATACCGCTTAAATATATCAATTAATTGGCATAGAGTATTCTTTCCTCAATTTTAGAGAAAATCAACGTTCAGAGCATTCAATATTGCAACCAACGCAACGTCTAAACATTCAAAGGAGAATTGTATGTGATGTTAAGCGGTTTGTGCATGAGCTTCATGGGTATAGAGCAGCTCGTGTACTGAGCTTGGACATCACTGCTTCCAATTTCACTAACCGAGGCATTGACATTTTGACATGTATAATATTATTACAAAGCGTTCTTTGGATTGATAATAAATTACCCATAGCAACTATTTCTCAATTCGTTAAAAGAACTGCTCATCAGCGATGCCAGATAGTTGCCAGATAGTTGTTTCCTCGGAAATTTCGGCGGTCTAAACCAGAAAACAAGCTTTATCTGGTCACCAGGCAAACTGTTTCCGTAATTTTACATATAAAATACCACTTTCCGTAGACATCCGTAGAAATATTTCAATTTTCGTAGATTTTATCTACGGATCTGTAGAAAATCTCCGAATTTCCGTAAGTCTACGGAAATTCCCGTAGATCTGATGTCGCTGCAGGTCATACAAGACTAACAGAACCGTTCTGAATCAGTTTGAAATTTTTGGTGTCAATTTCTGTTTTGTTTTCTTTTCTATTAGGAGTCATTATGAAGAGCGATTTTACTACTTTTGCATTTCCAATCAGAATGCACTAGCCTTCATATCTCTCAAAATCATAATACCCACATGTTTGTACCTCGAAAATTTTTATAAAAATTTCTCTAAACAAGTTGAAAACTTTCTTCATGATACTAAAACCAGAAGTAGAGTAATATTTACTTTACCTTTTAGCCTTTCTCATATAGAAAGGTTATGCAATCACTGTGAAAACGGACTTTTGAAATGAGACCCAGAGCACCGAGTTTCATATACCATTCCATTCAACTCGTCGAGTAGGCCAAGTGTCTGAATGTATGTAACGTTTTGGTGCATTAACTTTTCTTGGAGATGGCTGAACCGATTTTCACATACTTAGATTCAAATGAAAAGTATTAAGATCCCTCATAAAAATTCTAAATTCCATCTTTATCCGACTTCCGGTTCCGGAAATGCAGGGTAATTAGTGTAAAATTCCAATTTTAAATAACTAATTCACTTTCCCCAGAGATGGCGTGACCGATTTTTACAAATTTATGTTCAAATGAATGGTCTTATAGTTCTACACAAAACCAGAATTTCACCTGGATCTGACTTCCGGCACCGAATTAAGAGTGTTGAACATTTTAAGCTCTGCAACTGCAACCTCAATCAGTTTCAATCGAAAGACTCTGTCAGTTGACTCTAAATGTATCCATTCTAGCTATACCAGTCTTCAGCTTCCGGTTCCGGAAACACCGGAAATAGTGATCGCGAAATCTAAAATGAAACGATCTCACTGTTCTGGGTGAGTTCAAATAAAAGATAGGCACTCCTTTTATCGGGATAAGACTCTAGAAAACACAATACCACCTCTACG
Source organism: Malaya genurostris (assembly GCF_030247185.1). Classification (NCBI taxonomy): domain Eukaryota; kingdom Metazoa; phylum Arthropoda; class Insecta; order Diptera; family Culicidae; genus Malaya; species Malaya genurostris. The sequence continues at coordinate 61,520,153 of NC_080572.1, read as the reverse complement.
AACGAAACACGCAGGCCCTTTTTTATCTATTATGTTTGCAAATGCACCCTAAATAAAACAATTTAATTCTTCAATTGAAGAATCTAGGGAACACTTCTGCGATTGCTGCTCGTAACTGCTGTAACGTACGACTGGTTCTTCAAAAACGAGTTATAAATAAAAACGCGGTGACTGATACCGCAGTGCTCCATAATGGAAATCAACTAAAGACAGTAGCGTACCTAGAGGGAGGGGAAGCGAAGGGGGCATTCGCCCCGGGTGCAACATTTGAAGGGGACGGCAAAGTCATCTTTGGGACCTTTTTTTTGCTCGTCGAAAATCTTTGCGGATTTCCGGATTTTGGTTCACCTTTTTTTGCTCTCCGAAGATCTTTGCTTTGTTTTTTGCTCACTAATCCAACGATATGAGCGGCAAAACTCTGATTTTGCCCCGGGCGCAAAATTTCCTCGATACTCCACTGACTACAGGGTGCTCCAGCTTTTATGTCGGTATGTAAACATTGAATAACTTTGAGAAAAAACAACCGATTTCTATTAGTGATGTATTTTTATTCAGTTTGGTTCCATACAATTTTTGGACTAGTTTTTGAAAACAATATCAATTAAGTGGCCATCTTTATTAGCAATTACAAAATAACTCCTTTTCCTACGTTTGCTATTACCTTTTCGGGCATCTCGGGTGTTATAACGTCGATTTCAGCATGTCGCATGTTGAATGTTTGCCAAGAGCTCGTCAATAGTTTGAGCAATTAGGGTTTTTTTTGTTTTGTGCAAAAAAGCACATATTTTGTTTCAACTTCCTTTGCGTTTCGCCTTCGGCTCGTCAGTGCTTAAAGCAGTTCAAGTAGAACTGCCATCTCCGCCTAGCAGTCCAACTTTAACCGCTAAGCAGACGCAAAGTCCACACTACTTATGTGACCCTTTAAGGATATAACACCAGGTGCCATATCCTATCTGACGTCTCGGGCGTAAACGAATGACGACTGGCTACTGGTCGCCGAAGAGTTTGAACATTTAGGGGTTTTTTGTTTTGTGCAAAAAAGCACATATTTTGTTTCAATTTTCTTTGCGTTTCGCCTTCGGCTCATCAGTGCTTAAAGCAGGTCAAGTAGAACTGCCATCTCCGCCTAGCAGTCCAACTTGAACCGCTTGAACCTGCTTAGCGGTTCAAGTTGGACTGCTAGGCGGAGATGGCAGTTCTACTTGAACTGCTTTAAGCACTGACGAGCCGAAGGCGAAACGCAAAGAGGCTTAGCGGTTCAAGTGGGACTGCTAGGCGGAGGTCGCAGTTCTACTTGAACTGCTTTAAGCACTGACAAGCCGAAGGCGAAACGCAAAGAGGCTTAGCGGTTCAAGTTGCATTGCTAGGCGGAGATGGCAGTTCTACTTAAACTGCTTTAAGCACTGACGAGCCGAAGGCGCGTTGTTTCGGTGGCAAAAATTGTACTTAATTGACTTTTCCAAGACATAACACTAATGGAAAAAAGTACACCCGTACACATTTACGACTTTTATTTATTAAAAGAGACATCGAGCGTTATAAAAAACTGTTAAAAATGTTTCAACAAAAGTGCAACCGTACTTCTGAAACTTTTATTTTATACTGCAAGAAAGTGTTGCCAGAAATCATGCGAAATTAAACGACTCCATAAAAAGCATATACAACAATTAGCTACTGTGGTTGTGTTTAATGCGCAGGCAACTTTTTGCATGCATTTTAGGAGCATTTACGCACCCATTCTCCACCAGACGGTGCTTTTGGTGTCACGGGTTGCTCAACTACATTACTATTACACTGGGAAATCTATGTTTATTTGATTTATGGTATTAGGTAATTCATCAACTTCGAAGATCAAATGGCTGTGACTTCTGGTTCCGGAGATTTAATAGCAAAAGTGACGTAACCGATAAAACGGGTTTGCTTTTTTACCGCTCAGTTTTTTTTTATTTAAAAGATATTTTTATTCCGGCCTATTTGCGTACAAGCTTTACGTGGCCGATTGAGCCGATTTTTTAAATAATTTTTTTTTTTTGAGTTGGATCTCGTTGTCACCCTTTTTCTAGGGGGAGAGGAGCTTCCATTTCCCTCCTGCAAGGATTGAGGGGCACTTCGTTCGTGGTTGGTCTCGTCATCCATTGCCGCATCGATGGTATTGTTGTCGATTTCCGTCTTCTTTTCGTTGCTGGTTTCTGTAGATGCACCTTGTTGTACATTGGTTGCAATTGCTGGTTGGTTGGAGGGTAAGTTGTTAACTGCAGCTGGTGTACTTTGTTCTATAGGGGATGATGATGGATTCGTTGAAGGGAATGCTTCATTGTTGTTGGTGGCTGTCACAGGTGTACTGGGGTTGCTTGGGGTTGATGTGAAGGAAGTGCTTCCTTTGGTGTAGTTGTCTCCTTGTCCAATTTATCACATGGCTTACCGTAGTGAACAGCTTTTTGGCAATATTGACATGTGGCCATCTGATTTGCACGGAATTCTTGTATCTTGACCGAAAATCACATAAGAAGGTTTAGCCTTCTTCAAGTGTATGCGTAATAAACGTACGCCATTTAGAATTCCGGGGGAAAAATTATTCCTTCTTCAACCTTCAAGTTCTCGTATCGAAGGTCGAATTTTGCACTGCCTGAAGTCAACAACAATTGTGTTCTTTCGTGTCGCGGTAGCTTTTGTTCGTTTGGTTCACTCATTTCGAGGTCGTTCTATTGTTCACTACACAATACTGTACTTGGTTTCTTCTGTCCCGAACGTAAGCGGTTTTGTTTTATCGACTGACTTGGATGAGATGTGAAAGCGAATTGACACTCAGTTTTCTTGGAGATGACTGAATAATAATCAATAAACCTAGACTCGTCTGAAGGCTTCTATTGGCCAATTGATGATTCATGAAGATCAAATGGCTGTGATTTCTGGTTCCGGAGATATAATGGTATAAGTGGTGCAAACGGCCAATCACATTTCTGCTTAACCGATTTAAATAATTGGATTGTGGATCGAGTTCGAGGATCATATGTCTGACACTTCCAGTTTCGGAGATATAATCGTACAAGTTACATAATTGACAAATTAATTTTTCTATCCACCAAAGAATAACCGATGATCGCGTATAACTGTAATATAGCTCACTTAGTTTGAGAAATGTTGCCGACCATATCACATAAGCTCTGAAGCATACTTTTGTGAACTACCCGAAACAACCTGAAATAATTTATGTCAAAAATGTGCCCAAATTAGAGTCAGAAATTATCTTAATAGAAGAGGCAAAACATTTTTTAATCAGAAGTGAACTTTTAAACAGCAAGAAAGTAGATTTTTTATGCAATTGTGGTACTTCTGGTTGCTTGGGTTACTTCAAAAATATATCTTTACGGAGTTTCAACTTGAAGCTGAATTTGTTCCAAAATGAATAAATTTGGAGAGTTAGTTTAAATACATCAAATATATTTCCATTCAAATCAAAATAACGTGCTTTTGAAATGTAGAAAAAACGTTTTGACAGAACCAGAGAACCAAAATTTTGATTACGCTACTCGGGAAATAAAAACTACCTATTGTTTGACTTCTTTTTACTTAATTTTGAGTTCTTTTGAATCTTTTCTTTCGTTCGGTCCTTCCATTGTTGTCAAAATACATAGAGAAAAAACGCCCAATAGCGAGAGTTTCGTTCAATAAGATAAAATTAAGTAAACCTTTACCAAAAAATAAGGTTATTGAACAGAAACCCCGAATTGAGTAGAATGCACTTAAAAATTAGGTTGTTTTGCGGCTCCGTGTACGCTTGAGAAAAATGGGAAATGTAAAATTGTTACCCGGCTTAAATTTTTCTGCCGATTGGCATATTGACTTTTAAAAATCGAATTTTTCGCAGACCTTCGTAAAAATTTGCAGACTTGAAATTGTTTCGACCTTATTTTGTGCTCGCCAAGTCAGTTTAGCGTATCATACTTTATAGAGAAATTGCTGCCATCAAGAAGTACTTGCAAACTGCAGATTTTTTTCGGATATACAGACTTTTGCGACCCTATCTGAAGATATTTGAAATTTTTACCTGACATCTCTGATTCGCATCCATTCACTGAAGCGGATTGATTCCAAATGAAAACAAAATTTATTTATACGAGGCAAAAATTTATTAAAGTTGGAAATTTCTAAAATACGTAGCACATACATAAAACCTTACATATTCAAAAACTAAACAAAAAGAATTGTTCAAATCAAACCGATCCTTCAAACATACCCACACCGAGTAGTAAATTTCGCCTTGTAAAATGTAGCGTAAGAAAAGGCGTTTGCTTCGTTGGGAACGAGCGCAACAAGTAAGGTTCTCCGTCACGTACGTCCGGATTATGCGAAACATTAACATTTTCACCACTGATATCCTCGCACAGTTTACTGAAATCCCAGAGCTTGAGACAACAATCCAAACCACCAGTTGCCAGTACAACACCATCCCGGCTGAAGCATAGTGAATGTATGGAAGCGGAGTGGCCGCAAAGAGCAGCAATCAAGTGACCATGAGCCAGATCCCAAATAAGAATGCGACAATCTGCCGAACCAGAAGCCAAATAGCGACCACAGATCGAAAAAGCCAGTGAGTAGATAGGGGCCTGCAATGAAAAAAAAAGAAAGTTTAGATTCAAGTTATTCAATAAACCAAAGAAATCACCTTATGTCCAGTCATCAACCGCAAATGATTGCCAACGCAAACATCCCACAGGCGAACTGTTCGATCGCTTGAACCAGTGGCGACGTAATTCGAGTTCGGATGGAAAATACAAACATCAACATCGGCCAAATGTCCAGCAAATATACGCAACGGCTGGTGAGAGTCGGTTGCCCAAAGTCGGGCGGTTTTGTCGTGTGAGCAACTCAAAAAGTAATGCCCATGAGGAGAAAACCGTACATCCCAAACGGCAAACTGGTGACCTTTGTAAACCACCACACATGTCCAGGTGTGCAAAGACCACAAACGTATGGTGCAATCTTCTGAACACGACAGCAGCATGGTTCTGTCCGGAGAAAAGGCGCACCGGAATACGGGCCCGCTATGGCCATGTAAAACTCGGCTAGTTTCCGCTTTGCGATCGTCCAACATACGGATGAGAACATCATCGGCGTCTCGATCGATTTCCTTTAACTGATCAGCAGATTTCATCTCTCGCAGTTTAACCGGCGATAGGGACCATACTTTGATAGACGAATCGGAAAATCCGATTGCAATTAAACTGGAATCCTCGCATATTTCAGCACTAGTGAAAGAAAAACAAAGAACATAATTGACATGTGATTTTCTCAACACATTGCGACTTCGCACTCCGAAAACTCACCACGTCACCGTATAGTTTGCATTCAACAAAGTATACATGCAAACGGATGGCAAACAATCGGGGCCCAGATTGACCCGCTTAGAAGCCTCTCTCAGTGCCTTAATCTTTTCCATCTTGTCTACATCCTTCAACTTTGGCAGCGGAATTCTATCAATCGGAGGTGCATTCGGATCCGATTTGGACTTCTTTGAAAATAACGGATCTTTTTTAGGCTTTTTCTTCTTCGGCTTATCCGGAGCATCCGGATCCATATCGTCATCTTCCTCGGGAGGAGCCTGTACCAACGTCTGTACATCCGGTTCTTTCAGCAGTCCATAGTATACCTTGACCTTGTTATCCAACCGCTTCGCTTCACCAATCATAGCACCGGATGTAGCATCACACTGAATTTTATTCCGTGCCACACCCTCATACAGATCAAAAAACAAGTGCTCATTTACAATGTTCAAAATTACTGATGCTTTCTTTTCATGGAGGTGTCGCTTCAGCAGTGATAACGTGTCGCGTGAGATTCGAATCGTAAAAGCATTCGATTTGAAGGTGTCCGTGAGATCGTTTCCACTCATTTGATCTCTCTTGGACACCATAGCCAGCTTAGCTAACTCGTCCTGATAATAATACTCTTGCTCCGGACCGAATTTCGTAATTAATTTTTTCGCCTGTTCTTCGTGGCTATTGTATACCAACTCAATATACATATGAACCAACACCGGGTACAGTATCAGCGCAAGCTCGTGGCGGTAGATATCCAGTGATTCCTCAACAAACCTCCGAAGCTCCATGTAGGACTGTTCATACACATCGGGATCTCCTTCGCTCTTATAAGCAGCCAGCACACTATTAACATCCGCTTCCCCTGCTGCATTTTCCGGAACATCCGTCAGACTGGCCTCTTTTTTAAGTATGTCTTCTGTGCCCTAAAGAATCAGAATTGAAATTCGGACCATCACCAACAAATACCTACAATAACTAGAAAAACTTACCTTTAAATTGTACTTTTTGAGCACGGCCAAAACGGCCATTAAATCCGTTTTGTTTTGAGCCATCTTTCGATTAAATTGCTTGATTTTATTTATAAATATTTCATATAAAATTCACCCAATACAATTTTTTTCGGCATATAAAGGAAATAACAACAGATTTGTACCAGGGATGCCAGGGCAAATTTTTAAACACACTAAAATCTGTAGTGGCCCCTTACACAAACATTAAAAATATCATTTTCAATAATCACTAAGTAATGATATTCCAAATTTGCATAGAAACCTCACTTAGATAAGAAAATGCACGCGAACTTTAACAAAAATAATGAATAAGTTCCAATACTAGATGCAAGAGCAAACTGATATAACTAATTCTTAGTGATCACTGAGCATACTCCGGATTTCCTCTTCAAAGTGAATGTCGGCATGTGACTTTTAAGCCGTTTATGCCCCGTTTACACTTCTGCTGGCTGCCAGCATGCTGGCGTCATTGTACTGCCCTCTTAGGAAAAAACGTTCAACTGTGGTCCAATGATCCAAAGTATTAGACCAACGAAGGACCATCGTTGAACGTTTTTTTCCTCAGAGGGCAGTACACTGACACCAGCATGCTGGCAGCCAGCAGCAGTGTAAACGGGGCATTAAACGTAGGATATTTATTTTGTTCAGAAAAACTGTAATTTTAATACAAATTTGCAAGGTTGGCAACGCTATTGTTACCATCTTACGCTTGCTGCACTGAAACAAAACATTACTTTCTTTAATATAAAAAAAAAACAAATAATATTTTTTAAAAAGATCCTATTGGCACATTGTCGTAAAACTGAAATGTAGAGGCGCTGCTTGTTTGGAGATGATACCACAGACTAACAGACAGGACACTCAAATTAGATTCTTTAACCATATAAACGGTCATTTCGAATATTCCTTTATTTGGGACAGTACTCACATGTGTCATGATGGCACCACGTTACCCTATCAAAAACATTCTGTCTGTCATCTAGACTGTGTTTATTTTTTTCATTTACCAACCGAGCTGCCATTCATACAGAATTACCTGTAATGTATTGATTTGTATATCTCCATGCGAATTTCATGCAGGATACAGATTTAATACATATTGCCAAAACTATATAAAGAATTGTGCCTACTTCTCATCCTACAACGCAATACAAAATCGAACCCGTTTTGTTACAATATTTACTTGCTTCTGGTCTGCCGTCACTTAATTTCGGGTGAAAATTACCAACACAATCAAAAATAGTCTAGATGAACAACGTTGAGTAAAATAAATGTTTACCTTCCAACATCGCTAGAAAAGTTAAATATATTATCAACGTAATCCAAAAATTTATTGTGACGATTCATTTTCAAATATTTCAATGAAATCAGGCTACCCTGCAAGCATCTGATCGGTGTTGACAAACGAGGGGAAACCAACTAGTAAAAAAGCTTTTACGTAACACAAGGGGTGTACAGATAGTAAATAGTTCGCGCAGTACAATATAGGTGGAACTAGTGCATAACGAAAAATTATTTTTATAAGAATTTACTCATACTGTCATGTCTGTTAGTCTGTGATGATACTTTCAGCAAGAGCTGTCAAATCGGTAGGAAAATTTTTAATTACTACATCTTTTTAACGATTTCTTATGAAAACGGGCCAATTCATTTAAAAAATCATAGTCAAAATTTTTATTCTGTGGTGGTAATGTTGATCTTAATTTATTGTGCGAAATCTACACTGAAATGAAAATCTTATTTATATTCATTAGAATTGTCATCATATTCACAATATAATTTATAGAAGTTATATGGAAACCTATAACCGTTATTTAAAGTGTACGTTAAATGTAAATAGACTTCACCATAATGAAAATTTTAAGAATATCCTATATGATTTATATGTATATCCGATGAAACCTCACACGTTACATAATTTATATTCATTGGATGTGTAATATAAATCGTATGTAGATGATAATTCATAAAACATATATGACAACTTATGACCATTAATGGAACTCTATATAAAATCTAACTGATGTTCAATAAATTTTATATCTTAATAATCTTTATGATATTGATAAGAATACCATATACAAGTTATGCGAAAAGTCGATAAAACTTAAGCCAATATAATTTTAATAGTCATTACATTTTTCTATGGATTGCATGCTTATTATATTTAATAAAAGTCATGTGAAAACTTATAACCTTTATTGGAAGCGTATATAAAATCTGCGAAAAGGAAGAAAAAGGGACACTGCTTTCTTAAGCTGAAGGAAATAGCAAGTTTTATTGCGATTATATTTTAACTTAGACATATAATGGAGTTTGTTTTTACGAAAACATATGCGTGAATAGTACTGCATGTAGCTGAGGAAAGAGTTGTGTCCTCGATATTCATCATATAATATAACTTCAACAAACAGTTTTTTAGGAAGTTGTCAATGTTATTTTAAATCACTGATAAGATAGCTCATTCAACTTCGTTCAATGATATGCTCTAACGGACCATGAAATAAATATCCGGTACGTTTCATTACTCTGTCTATCTAGTAAGAGGATTTAATTTTTTGATTTTCAGTTTCGGGATCCCACTTCTCCTCCACAAATATCAGGAGGTGCTCAGTTCCAAAGAAGTAAGTGTAGTTAAAATATTAAAATAAAATTATATTATGACGCTTTATATGCGAAAAATATAGCAATAAGTTTTTGATAATTATTTTTATTATAGTTTTCGATTCCCATAAACACCATAATCCCAGTATTTTTAATTTGAATCTTATACGTATCACTTGGTCAATCAAATGGCAATCATTTGATCTATTTATAACTGCTATATTGAACTGGTAAAACCTACATCGAAAGTTATATATAATATGCGCTTCATGAATTCTTCCAATGTATGTTGTGTGGATATTTAGTAATAGTTACAAGGCACGCCAATAAATTTGACTTAGGCTGGAAATTTCATTCGTTAAAGGACAACCTTGTGGAAATAACGTTAAGAAAAGTTTTATGTTTCAAAAGATTATCTTATATATTTGACATGATGTTGAATACACCTTGTAGCTATCATTGGAAATGCTAATAGTGAAAAATCATTAAAATATCATATAATGTGAAGAAGAAAATTTGGCGCAGTGTAGGACAATTTTAAATCAGATGTTTGATGACAACACGTGAATAATAATTTTTATTACCCATATTTGTAAGGTTTTGCCATTTGCATTCGTTCAAACTCAAATAAATGGAAAAATTCGTCAAAAATTTTTCTAAATGCATTGGATATGTCAAAACAATCACCATAACGCTATCTCGTGGTGACCACGCTGATTGTATTGTTCAATAGCCGCCCTTACACGTGAATTATTTCTGTCATTTTTAATGATGACTAAGTAATGATGTATTTCAAATTTGCATAGAAAACTCGTCATTACTGCACCATACACGTTCATTAAAATGTTATTATTTTTTAGTAATGACATTTTTGATGACTCGTGTAAGGGCCGCTTATCAAATTTGAAATACATCATTACTTGGTCATAATTAAAAATGACAAAAATAATTCTCGTATAAGGGCCGCTTGTAATATTTTTCTGAGTGCACGATCATTAAAAGTGTCATTATTAAAAAGTAATGTCATTTTTAATGAACAGTAATGCAGTAATGACGAATTCACAGACATACCTAGTTTTTCGCGTTTTTCGTATTTACAGACGTTTTCAACCCTGTTTGAAGATATTTGAACTTAATACCTGGCATCTCTGCTGGTATTTGAAGTTTCTTTATTATTAATTTCATTAGATGAATGATTCTATATTATTAGCCTGAAATAGAAAATAAATAACTATCCGTGAAAATACATTTACGGGTGCACCCCAAAGCAGAAAAGTGAGTTAATTGAAGAAGTATTCGCCCACATATTTTAGATTAGCGCTTTTGCAATGGCTATGTGTCGAGCGTGTGGTGATGAGTTTTCAGCAGACCGGCAAAAACATTATCAGAACTTACAAAAATATTCCGATATATACTTCAATTTGACATCAATTAAGGTTTGTTTAACATCGAGTTGAAAACTATACATTGAATTGGCTTCTTCCATAATTTTTCCAGTTATTGCCAGACGAAGATCCCGCTCGGCAGCGAATATGCAATGTTTGTCATCTGAAGCTAATAGAATTCAATCAATTCCGCACCGTTTGTTTACAGGTTCATTACAAGCTTACTGTGGTGGTAAATGTTTTGACTGTTATTTTTTTATTTGTTTCGCACTCGCAAATATAAATTGAATTTAAATTTTAGAAAACTGAAAATGAGATTGATATTTCGGAACCCACTGTGGGAGAAAATGAACCAGTTGTGGAGATGCTCAAAGTTGAGTCCATGGATACTCCAGATGAAATTTCGACCTCAGTTCATAAATTTGAAGTTGAAATGCATTCAACTGATAAGCAAACGCCAGAGCAAAAGCAAATCTCGTCGACAAGTGACAACAGTGATATAGATTCTGAAAAACTAATCGAACCGACAGCGAGAAAAAGAAAAAAGAGATCTAAGAAATGCGAAGAATCTAACAGTAAAGATCAATTGATCGATTGCAAGCTTTGCCCGAAAAAATTTCGTTCTGAGGCCCGTCTGGCCGGTCATATGCGCACGCATCAGGGTCTAAAACCAGCGCTTTGCACTTACTGTGGAAAAGATTTTCAGAAGTATATCAGTCTGAAGTTTCACATTCAACAGAAGCACTCGGATAAACAACTAAAATATCCATGTGATTATCCCGGTTGTGAGCATGTTTACTCGACTAAGCAGGGCATGACCAACCATAAAAAAAGGCACGATCCGAATTTTGTTATGCCGGAACCGAAGCACAGTGTGTGTGATCAATGCGGAAAAACGTTTTCCACAGGCGGAGCTTTGAAGGTAGGTATTACCAAACAATCGTACACATTATCTCTGTTATCTGTCCTTCCAGAAACACAGCTATATACATACCGGCGATATGCCGTTCGAATGTAAGGTGTGCAAAAGAAGACTTCCTACGGCACACAAATTGAAGGAACATACGATGAGACACGAGGTATGAGAAGAAAGAATTACGATGAGGAATGGTTTAACTGATTTGAATTTACAGGGAATTAAGAATCACGTTTGTCCGTACTGTGGCCAAAAGAAGACAACCCGGCATGAATTGAAGGTCCATATGAATTACCACACTCGAGAGAAACAATTTACCTGCCACGTGTGTGCTCAAGTTTTTTCCAATATAGGTTCATTCATTTTTTTTATTTAAAACGTATCATCAGGTTTAGATTACTTTTTTAACTTTTTGTAGGCAATATGAGTCGGCATATAAAAATCGTACACTGTGGAATTAAAGCGTTCCCTTGTACTTTCTGCGATCGGTCCTTTGGCAAAGCTGAAACATTAAAGCACCACATTATGACACACACGGGCGAAAAACCACATGAATGTACGGTTTGCGGTAAACGATTCATCCAACAAGTGGCTCTGCAAACGCATATGAAAACACATCGGAAGCAAGAACGCTTACAGTCTACGATGGATCCTACAACAGCCACACCGTCGCAACAACAGCATGCCCAGTTGCTGCAATCTGCTATTCCACCAATGACGCATATATCAGTACCACAGCAGCAGAGCTCTCAACACTCATCAGCTGACACCTCGCCCGTCTGTTTAGGTGGTTTTATTAACTAGAACGATCCTATCTTGAAATACATCTATGCTTTAAAGAAGTCTGTTAAAACCCTTTATTATTCAACCATTTTCCGTTTAAATTGCTCAATGAACAATTGGTTAGTTCTAAACAAAAGCGATCGAAAAGCCAAGCAGAATAAAAACTCACGATTTTGTTGTTTTTTTTATATGTCCAAAACATTTATGACCTTTTAAGCCCTTATTACCGTTCTCACTTCCACTTCCCCTTTCACTTCACTTGATTTTATCTATTACCAGTATTCCGCAAAATGTTGGTGGCGTGATGTTCATAATGACATCAAGGTCGTCCAAATAATTACTTTTGTCTCTGAAGCGACTTTCGTTATAAGGCCCTAAATTCGCATCGCTCGATTTTCACAGTGAAGTGATACCAATAATAAGAGTCACCATCACTTCACACGGCTTTCACCGTGTACTGATACCTTAAAAGACTAAAACACAACTCATTGAAGAAAAACTTTTTCTAAAAGTTTCCACAAAAAGGAATTTGAGTGTGTGCTTATGGTTAAAGAAGCTGGTGCGAGTGAAACACATTCTCTTCGCAAAATCGCTGTCGCCTAAACACACCCAAGTGACCACTGACGCGTGCAGGTGAGCGAACACCTCTATGATATATTTTTTTTAAATTTACAGAAGGTAGCGCAGGCCTTGCTATGACAATCTTTTTCGCAGCAAGGAAAACTAAATTTCAACGATAAATTGTAGTTTTGCTGAATATGCGTACCCCACGCTTCTCTTATGCTCACCGGCATGGACACTTCGGTGACAATATCTGCGCCCACTTTAGAGAATTAAAGCGCTCTACTCTAGCACTTTGGTTCGATTCAGTGCCAGAAGTGAAAGAAAATAAACACGCGCTCTCATGATGCGCGTACACTTTACATAACAATATTGTATATGTGTGAAAGAGAAGAGCTCTCGTTGATTTCATCAGTGCAAGGGGAGAAAATAACACTTGCTCTTCGTCACTTGTTTGTTCTTATTCAAGATTCAAAGATTTTATTAAAAGAATCCCTTAGTAATATTTATGAAAACATAAATGAACCACTGGGTGGATTAAAACAGGTTTTTTTTTTCTTTCCACTCCGGTGAAGCTCTCAACGTGTGAACATGTGTGTTAGCACTAGTGCGACGAAATTTTGTGTATTTCTTATTCGAGGAAGAAAGATTTTTCTCGTCCTGGAGTTGTGACGCTGCGTAACTATCATAGGGAGTCACTTTGAAAGCATTTACAATCGAAAACAATAACATAATCGAGCACATCACCTAAACGGGCGAGATAGATCTTCATAGGTCCTAGCCAGGGCCGGTGAAAGAGGTGGGTACGGTGGGTAGTACTCCCACCCGAAAATTCCAAAGGTGGGTAATTACCCACCTGGAATTTCTATCGAAAAATAATAGTAATGTTAGTATCATTTATAACATTAAAAATAGTTTTATTGTAACTGAGAATAATGAATAAAATCAGAATTATAAAATGCTAGTACTCAAGGTAGAGCAAGAATGTGAAGATATACAACAAAAAGGTGAGGCGTGACAATGGTCTTTTGAGCAAGCAGAAATCTTTTATTGACTTAACTTTTACCTTCAACCAAAGGGGTCGAGTTTAAGCATCTCATTCATGCAAATCACTCGAGTCTCTGGTATGCCGGAAAGTATCGAAAAAGCTCTTTTACCATTTACTATACGAACCGGTAAAAGAAAAGTTACCAGAAGTTGTCAGTTTCTATTTGCGACAGCATTCTTATACACATTGAGTTCCTCATTGTATGGATAATTTTCTCAATCTCTATACAGCTAGTTGAACATCAGAATGAAAGGTTTGTTCGAACTATTGCTTATGCCCCCAGAGACCAGCGTGTTGGCTGTTTAGCCTAGGTTGTAAGCGGTATTCAGTAGCGCTGCACTTACCGCTACATGATGAAAACCCATCATGCTATTTTTACTTTTTCACTATTAGAGATAGTGAAGAATTAATTGTGTACGAGAATGCATCCGCTAGTAGAAAGTAACAACTTCTGATAACTATTCTTTTGTCGGTTCGGATAGTAAGTGGTAAAAGACCTTTATCGGTACTTTCCGGCATACCAGAGACTCGTGATTTGCATTGATGAGATGCTTAAGATCAATTCCTCTTGCGAAAGTTAAGTTAGTAAAAGATTTCTACTTGCTAAAATCAACCTTGTCACGTCTCACCTTTCAATTCTTTATCTTCACATAAATGAAATCACTCAAAATCTTTTGATGTAGGATTGCGTCTTTGTTTTCTATACCGGGGTACAAATTCAAAATATAGAAGTAAAACCATATAGACAGTGGTTAGGTTTTGAACATCTACAACTCAACCACGAAAGCAAAGTCTTGGCATTACTTTTCTTATTGTGAAATTTGGCCTTTCTGTTTCAACAGACTTCGCAGCCGATTCTTAGTGTACAGAATCATTGCTGACACCAAGAATCCTTCCAGGTCGGGGCTCGAACATACGACAACTGGCTTGTAAGACTAGCGTCCTATGCATTGAACCGCCAACGTGGGACTCAACCACGAACAATGTCTAATTCTCTCTGTTTTTCAAACCATTGTCATTCGTCTAAATGATATAACGGTTTCGTATACATAAGTTCACAGTTTCCATATGATTTCTGCTCTTCAATGAGTGCGTTCGCATTTGAGAAAAGTTTTTTACGATTCCATACTTCAAACGCATTATTAATTCCTAACGCATTAATATCTAAAAACTTTTGATGGTACTTTTCAAGATAGTCAACGTTAATTATACCTCGAGCATCTAAAAACTGACACCATACTTGTTGCAGCTACCTGTTTCCCCGTCTAAATGTTGAAACAACTCCAGAGAAAAAAGATAGATCCATGTTTCGTCCACTGTTTCATACCTGAAATGTATTCACCTTATTTAGTGAATCATGGTCGATATATTTATCAACCTCCAGTGTTACCAACTAAGGAAAATGAAGTTAGAAGATGAAATGAACAATCGTTAAATAGATTTCACTTTGATGTTAAACGTTAACCAGTTGAGTCGTGTTTATTCCTCTTCCGAAAGTTCTGCAAAATCAGTGAATGTATGAAATAGTAAAGTGGCGACGAGGTTAAAAATAACATTTCTTTTGGTTTTATAAGTTTATCAGCGCTTACACATGTTTAGTACAATATATAATATCGGATAGTAAAGTGCTGTGATTATACAAATTTTCATTACGAAGAAGCACAATTTTCGGCATAGCGTGCGCAAAATTTAATCAGCGAGTTTTTACGGCTTGGGTAACCATCTTATTCAACACGATTACATAAGGAAAAAAGATTTCGTCGGCAGCAGTGAGGTTATTTATAATACGGAGTGCTGAGAATTTACTTGTCCGCAGCAGCCACGAGGTTTCGGACCGGCTAAAATCGTGAAGGTTAATCTTGAGCTAGATTAGTGAACTGCCATCAACTGTTTTTCCGCACGTGGTTTTGGCATCCGGACGACGGCTCCAGTTGGATTCAAAGAAGTTTCTACTGCACTGGTACAGTTCCAGCGTGAGAGCGTTTTCTTCGGACTTAGCATCGTTGTTGAAGGTTTTGGTAGCCATTGTGATTTTCTGCGCTTGGCTTGACAATTTGATCGTCGACGGTGTTTCGGTAAGCCAAAAGCAAGTTTTTATGAAAAATTTTTCCAAAAGATTTGTGATATTTTATATAATTTTACTTCACTAATGCGCGGAGTAAATGCGTTTTTTTTTTCTTTTCCTTGCAATTTCAAAAGAATTTCCGGACAAAAAGGTAGGTTTGAAACTACAAATTATAACAAAAGGACTATTATATATAGAACAATATACTTTTGTTCTACCATTGTTATTGCTGGGTACAAAAGTATTGAACTGAATAATAAGAGTGATCTTTTCTTTATTATTTAGGTGAAGCGTGGTTTTTTAAATACTATTGGCACAGTTGGATATAAGAAAAATCTTTCAAAGTTTACTGTATGCTGTAGGATAATTAAAACCTGGTATTGAAATTATTCGGATAAAGACGGTGAGAATTGAATTTATTGTTCAAAGCTGGCAAGGGCCGGAAAACCATATCGGTGAGTCATTTTAATTTTTTTTTATGGAAACGTGATTAATTGATTGTGATATTTTGCATTTTTTCATGGTAATTATTATTCTTGGATTGATTATTTATAATTGTTACTATTGTTTTATCTTTGTATTTGAATTTTTCGTGAAATCCTTGATTTTATATATATATATATATATATATATATATATATATATATATATATATATATATATATTTGATCAGTTTTGCTTTTTGAAACAATTTTAATAAGATGAGTTTATCTTCCACTATCGAGCCATACCGTAAGGGTACCTCCTTCGGGGATTGGGCCGATAGATTGGCGTTTACTTTCGAAGCAAATGAGGTGGCTGATGCAAAGCGAAAGTCACACTTTATGAATCTGTGTGGACCTTTTGTTTATTCTCAATTGAAAATGATTTACACCAAAGATGCTCTTATAGCAGCAACTTATGCTGATATAATTGGCAAGTTAAAGCAAAAGCTAGACAAAACTGAACCTGACTTGGTTCAACGCTTTCGGTTTAGTCATCGCGTACAGCAACCGGATGAATCGGCCGAGGACTTCGTACAAGCAGTAAAACTGCAGGCGGAGTTCTGCGGTTTCGGTGAATTTAAAAACTTAGCGATTCAAGACAGAATCCTAGCCGGTTTGCGAGATGAGAATCTCAAACAGTTGCTATTAAATGAAGAGAAGTTAACCTTGGAGTCGATGGACAGGTTTATAACAACGTGGTGTATGGCAAAAGACAATGCCCGCACCTTGAAAGTCAACAGTTTTTTCCCAGATTATGGGACAGTTTCATCTCATAGCCCATATGGCCCTCCTGATCAGATAAATTATGTTAAACGCTCTGTACATGACCGAATTGGTTATAAGCCCTATTATAGGCATGATATACATACACAAAATAACAACAGACCAAACACTAGTAAATACAATAGGAACACAAGACATACATTTAATTACGATAACAGAAACGACTACAATAGCAGAAATAATTACAATAACAACAAGAACAAGGTTTATAGTTACAACAGAAATAACGAATACAAAGAACAAAATAAAACAAATAACAAATACAAAGACTACACAAACATTATCTGCGATTATTGTGGAATAAAAGGACACATAAAAAGGAAGTGTTTTAAATTAAAGAATATGAAAAGGGAAGCGGTAAAATTTATAGATTCGACAAAACCTGGAACAAGTGCAGAGAAACAACTGACGTCACTGATGAATAGAATGACGACAACAAATAAAACAGACACGGACAGCGAGGAAGAATGGGCCGAATGGAACCCAGGTGATTTACAATGCATGCATGTTGAGTCCACTTATGAAATAAGTAAGCCCTGTTTAATTGATGTGTTGATTGATAATATTTTTATAGAAATGGAAGTAGATTGTGGGTCTACAGTTACGGTAATGGGTTTTATGCAATATAAAAAACTTTTTGATAAATGTCTGAAGAAATGCAATACAAATCTTTTGGTAGTAAATGGATCTAAACTAAAAATAAAAGGAGAAGTAAATGTTTCGGTGAAACTAAATGGTTTACAGCATAAATTGAATATTTTGATTTTAGATACAGACTACCGTTTCTTGCCATTATTTGGTAGAAACTGGTTAGATATTTTCTTTCCTCGATGGAGGCAAGCATTTTCGAACAAATTGATTATAAATGAACATATTAACAACATGAGTACACCCAATGGTGATATTTTTATAGATGAAATCAAAACTAAGTATTCTGAAGTGTTTAGGAAGGATTTTACGACTCCGATTAAAGGTTTTGAAGCGGAATTGATTCTTAAGAAGGAAATCCCAATATTTAAAAAAGCTTACGACGTACCCTTCAGATTAAGGGAGAAAGTTTTAAATTACTTAAATAAATTAGAGAAAGAGAATGTGATAACGCCGGTAAAGACCAGCGAATGGGCATCACCTGTGATAGTAGTTATAAAAAAAGATGACCAGATTAGACTTGTAATTGATTGTAAAGTTTCGGTAAACAAAGTTTTGATTCCGAATACTTATCCTTTACCCTCTGCTAATGATTTATTTGCTAAATTGGCAAACTGCAAGGTTTTTTGTTCACTTGACTTGCAAGGCGCATATACGCAATTGGCCTTGACAGAACGGTCTAAGAGATTCATGGTCATAAATACAATTAAAGGTTTATTTACGTACAACCGTTTACCACAGGATGCTTCTTCTAGTGCCTCAATATTTCAACAAGTTATGGACCAAATTTTGAATGGAATTGATGGAGTTTATTGTTATCTCGACGACGTTTTGATTGCAGGTAAAGACCTGAACGATTGTCGTGATAAACTGGACATAGTATTGAATAGACTTGCAAAGGCAAATATAAAGGTAAACTTAGATAAATGCAAATTTTTTGTTTCGCAATTGAATTATTTGGGACATATAATAAGCGAAAATGGGTTATTACCTAGTACAGATAAAATATCAACTATTCAGAATGCCAAAGTACCTAAAAATGAGAACGAGTTGAAATCCTATTTGGGATTAATCAACTATTACAATAAGTTTGTTTCTCATATGTCTTCTAAGTTGTTTTATCTTTACAATTTGTTGAGAAAAGATGTAAAATTCGTTTGGGATAAAAATTGCGAAAAGGCATTTCAAGATAGTAAGCAATCCTTGATATCAGCGAACATACTAGAGTTTTATGATCCCAGGAAAGAAATTGTGGTCGTGACCGATGCCTCAGGCTATGGTCTGGGTGGTGTTATTGCACATGTGATAGATGGCACAGAAAAGCCAATTTGTTTTACTTCTTTTACGTTAAATGACGCGCAAAAGCGATATCCAATTCTTCATTTAGAGGCTTTGGCTTTAGTTTGTACAATAAAAAAATTCCACAAATACCTTTATGGGCAAAAGTTCATCGCTTACACTGATCACAAGCCATTGATAGGAATCTTCGGCAAAGAAGGCAAAAATTCAATATTTGTAACAAGACTTCAAAGGTATATTCTTGAATTATCAATTTATGACTTCGAAATCCAGTACAGGCCTTCTGCAAAAATGGGTAATGCGGATTTCTGTTCGCGATTCCCATTAGAGCAGTCGGTTCCCGTAGATTTAGATCAAAATTTTATAAGAAGCATAAATTTTAGCAATGAATTCCCAATTGACTTTGTTATTATTGCCAAAGAGTCAAATGACGACATTTTCTTAAAACAGATTATGACTTTTATGCGTGATGGTTGGCCGAAAAAGTTAGACAAACGCTTTTTAGACGTTTATGCCAATCAGAATGATTTGGAGATAATTGACGGATGCGTATTGTATCAAAATAGAGTGGTGATTCCACATAAAATGAAAAGCGGGATACTTAAACTTTTACATGCCAATCACGCCGGAATGGTTAAAATGAAACAGTTGGCAAGAAAACAAGTTTACTGGTTTGGGATAAACAAAGATATAAAAAATTATGTTACAACATGCGAAGTTTGTAGTAGCATGATAGTAGTGCCAAGGACAAAGGTTTTGTCTCATTGGACACCTACTACAAGACCTTTTAGTCGAATTCATATCGATTTTTTTCATTTTTCTCACCACACTTTTCTATTGATTGTTGATTCATTCTCAAAGTGGTTGGAGGTAGAATGGATGAGAAAAGGCACGGATTGTGCAAAGGTGGTGAAGAAATTGGTAGCTTACTTTGCTAGATTTGGCTTACCAGATGTTCTGGTTTCTGACGGGGGTCCTCCATTCAATTCTTATTCATTTACAAACTTTTTGGAAAGGCAAGGAATTAAGGTGTTGAAAAGTCCACCATATAACCCTTCAAGTAACGGACAGGCCGAGAGACTTGTAAGGACAACAAAAGAAGTTTTAAAAAAGTTTTTATTAGAGCCGGAATTGGCCAATGTTGATTTGGAGGATCAGATTAATTTATTTTTAATAAATTATAGGAATTATAATATGACAAGTGAAGGGCGATTTCCCACAGAACATATATTTAATTACAAACCAAAAACTATGCTTGACTTATTGAATCCCAAAAATAATTATAAAAAACATATATTTATTCCTGAAATCCTAAATGATGATCGATTGGAAAATTTTCCAAAACAAAACAATAAGAAGTCATGTCCGAATGATGACTTAAGTGATCTGATGGAGGGTGATACCGTTTGGTATAAAAACCACCATCATCACTTGCCAAACAGATGGGTAAAAACCACATTCTTAAAACAATTTTCGTTGAATACATTCCAGGTACTTCTTGGAAACGTGGCCCTCATGGCGCATCGAAATCAAGTTAGACGTTATAAGGATCGGGACCTCGAAGCAAGACCGAACATTCTGATGGCTCCTAGTTCGTTTGTCGACAAATCCGATGGTTTGGAGCAGGAGAAGTATTATAACGGGACCGAAAGCGGTTCAGACGAAAACGTGTTCCGGGGATTTCCAGAACATGATCCGGCGAAGGTCGGAAGAAAACGAAAAGCTGCCATGGCGAACTTGTCAGGTAGCTATGCGAAGCGCGCTAAGCGCTTTCGAAAACAACTTAGAGATCCTGATTATATCTATGATATGTGAACTTATTGATTTACTCAGATTACTAATCTGTTCGAAATGTTAAATAATTTTCCTTTAAAAAGAATTCAAATTGTATTTGTAAATAGTAAAATAAGGTTATTTTTCTTAATTATAAGCAAATTCCTCTAAAAAAGGAAGAGTTGAAATGTATTCACCTTATTTAGTGAATCATGGTCGATATATTTATCAACCTCCAGTGTTACCAACTAAGGAAAATGAAGTTAGAAGATGAAATGAACAATCGTTAAATAGATTTCACTTTGATGTTAAACGTTAACCAGTTGAGTCGTGTTTATTCCTCTTCCGAAAGTTCTGCAAAATCAGTGAATGTATGAAATAGTAAAATACCAACGCAAGAAATCCTTTTTATTGCAACTAAACAGTGCCGACCAGCTCTCTGGATTGTTGATGCGTTGTTGTTTTTGATAGATTGAGAGCGAACGAGGCACCTATTTGGAAAAGATTTTTTTCATGCCCAGGTTTTCTCATACGTTCGTAAAAGCACTTTCAGTTCAGCCGGACTTTGATTTTGTGTTCATCCATCACGATTATCAAAACTTGCTCACATTTTTTTTACGGATGACTGCTTAATTTGGTCACGTTAAAATCAGAATACCACAAATCTTTGTTTTTAATCTGAGTGCGGGTAACACTTCTTAAACCATCGCTGGACTTCCCCGGTTTTTCCTTATAGGAAGCAATTGATTGATAAAACATTAATAAACAGAATTCGTTATTTTTTAGTTTTCGCAAATAGCAGCCCTTACACGTGACAATATTTTTGTCAATCCAAAGTATTGTCAATACCATCAATCCAATTGGCTTGATAACTTGAGTCCGAGTTTTTCGAAAAATTCAAGCGTTTTCCGCGTTAAATATTGCAAATGAATTTTAAAATATTGAGAGAAGAGGCCATTGCACATATTTAACAGTTTCTCTCTGGAGAGAAAGTATTGTCGGATTGATGGGCAGTTTTGATTTTTTGACAATATTTTCGTCAATCCAATAAAGTTTCCACTACACGATCAAAAGTATTGTCAATACTCGTTGTATTGACAATAATATTGTCTCGTGTAAAGCAGCCCTTACACGAGACAATATTATTGTCAATACAAGGAGTATTGACAATACTTTTGATCGTGTAATGGAAACTTCATTGGATTGACGAAAATATTGTCAAAAAATCAAAACTGCTCATCAATCCGACAATACTTTCTCTCCAGAGAAGAAACTATCAAATATGTGCAATGAACTCTCCTCTCAATGTTTCAATGTTCCGTTGCAATATTTGAAGCTTCAAACGCTTGATTTGTTCGAAAAATGCGGACTCAAGTTACCAAGTCAATTGGATTGACGGTATTGACAATACTTTGGATTGACAATAATATTGTCACGTGTAAGGGCTGCTTAAGGGCCGCTAATCAAAAAGTAACGTCACTTATATGTCGGTAAGTTTAGTGTTTGTGGTGCGATTGACTTGAAAACACTTGTCTTCTAAACAATGATGATAGTTTGACATTACAAACGTCATCTCAGTCGGTTCCGGGACTTTTTTTTAACAATGTGCTATGCACATCAGCGGCTGGATTTGTTTTGTGCGAAGTTCGATTCGCCCGGGTTTGCGGTTCAATGCATACGGCGCTGGTCTTATAAACCAGTTGTCATATGTTCGACCTGGAATGATTCATAGTTTCAGTAGCCATGAAATGATTCTGTATGCTAAGAATCGGCTGCGAAGTCTGTTGAAACAGAAAAACCAAATTCCACAGAAGGAATGTAATAGGGTAACAGAGATATTTTGGCCACTTCATATATTTCGGCCCACCTCAAAAACTTTATCGGTTTTCTCGGATTTTATCGATGTTAAGTAACCCATGTTGCATTAATTTGAAGCTTATCACATTAAATTACCTATTGCGGAAGAGTTTTTCAAATATATTACAACATTTGGTGGATATTTTTACAAAGTGGGCCAAAATAAAATCAATCCTAAAGTGGGCCAAAATGCCTCTGTTACCCTACCAAGACATTGCTTTCGATTCATGCGAGACATCTTTCACCATCAACCCCATCCAACTAAACGATCAGGGTAACCAAAATTCTCAAAGAAATAATTTCGAAAATTTGCAAACACAACCTAAAAGACTGCTGACTTAATATTCCAAACAAATATTGGCAGAAATTTTGTAGTTTGATATTGTATTTAACCCTTAAATGCGCAATTTTGTTTTACAACAAAATATCGAAAACGCTTCAAGCTTCGAACTTAAGCATCTCATGCAAAGTTATATCGAAACAAAATAATATTTAAAAATCGACTAAATAATACTTCAAAATAGTTGGCGTTCTCCCTGGTACGAAAAATTACCCACCTGGACTTAACATGTTTCACCGGCTCTCCTAGCCCTGTCAAGTTGACACACCAGCAAATAAAAAAACGAACTGATGTAAACAAACCACTGTCCAAGAATTTCGATTCCCAACACTAGAGGTGTGCTAGCGGAGCGCGAGCGGTGTACCAATTTTCATGTTTTCATCTATGCTTGATACAGTGAAGGACACCCCAGAACCATGGCTGTTAGGTAAATAAATAGTGTATATAGACTTTATGTCAGCTCGTGGATCAACCATTGGAAACAAAATCATAGATAATATGAGTACACATTTATTAAATGCAATTCACGTTTACATGATATTTAAATAACTAATTTTGCTGGATTGTATAACGTCACAGATCTAAATCAGAGTATATGAAATGTGTGCTTCCCGGTTGCACTCACTATTATGCCTCTCGGGCGAACAAAACTGTCTTCATGAGATACATCAGAGTCTTTGCAGATTGACATTCTGGATACAATTGCAAAGATGCCGGTTCTTGTACTCTTCCCGAAACATGAAATGCCCTGTCACTTCCCACCATCGCTTTGAATTATAATCTTATTTTTTTCCCGCGTCACTTTGGTGAGCGAGGGGCGGGCTGAGATCTGCAACTGTTTCAGGTTTTGTTGAGGAATATCCGATTGAAACATTTTACGTTTCTCGGTGCTACTACCAGCTCCGCCATGATAGCGCGTAAAAACCTGTAATTTGGAGAGGAGTTTGTTCTTGCGGTCTTTTTCCACCAGTGGCTGAACGGTTGCGGCTGCCGTGGCTGCTACGTTTCCCGTTTTGAAATGTGTCAGGTGTTTGCTGTGCGGGTTGTGATGCGACATGGATTCGCTGTCCGAATCTAGAGTGAGATGATGATGATGGTGATGATGATGATACCGACTGGATCCCGGTATCATGGCAAAGTCTCCGTTGGGAGAATATGGATACAGTGCATTTTCCGGCACGGAACTCGTCATGGAGGCAGATGTGTCTGCTGCAAAATGACGCAACATTAGATTCACTTTTGTTTCATGCTGCTTCTGCATCGCAATAATGGACCGTTCCTTTTCCAGTCGCTCTTGACGAATGTGATTGGTCAAAATTTTTTCCTTCCATTTCCAGGCATCTCGCTCCCGCTCGAGAGCTATGAACTGCATTTCCACCTTCCGACTAGTACCTTTGAGATCTACTACTTTCTGGAAATATTTATAGAGCAACGTTCTCATCTCATCCGAAGACAGTTTGTTCAGCCGTGCCATCAGCATTTGTTCTCCGCGTTCCCGTTGCAAACTTTCATCGGTATCGATGCTTTTCCGACCACAAATCTGTTCGTTTTTAAGCTCGATCGTAGCATCAATTGCTTCGATTGCCTCCTCACATTCCACCAACTTGCGCTCCTCGTCAAACGATGGCATTTCCTCTTCGCGGATTTTCTTTTCCAAATTGCACCGTTGTTCCAGCTGGAGATCTCTGGTAATTCGCAAATTTTTTATCTCCTGCCGTAGTGAATCCTTCTCTGTGTCTTTTTTGTTCACGTACTTCTTCAAGTTGCTCGATTTCTCCTTCAGAACATGCTCAATCTGGGAAATTCTATCGTTCATTTTCTTAATCTTGCTCTTGCTCTCGCTAATCTCCTGAATGGCACTGGTTTTGGATGATTTCTCTCGTTTGACAATCTCGGCTTCCTTTTCGATGGCTTCTTTTTTATCTAATTCTTTCTTGAGCATCTTTTGCAAAATTTCCACCTGCTTCTGTGAGTCCTTGATGGATTGTTGTAACTTTTTCTTCTTCTGGCCCGATTCACCAGCGATGTACCGGATTGACTCGAGGTCTTTCATCCGTTGCTCTAGCTGCGAAGTTTTACTTTTCAGATGATTGATCTCTTTTTTGTCTACTCCATTGACTACGGCTTTGGCCAACTGTTTTTTGGCCTTTTCATACTCGTCTTCCAAGTTGCGTTTCTTTTTGTTGAAGCGCGATTTGGCCACAGAACGTGTTTCACTGTTTTCAATCAGATCGGAAATGTACTTTTGCTTCAGAGCGATTGTGCGTCGAATTTCTTCAATCTGAACCCGCAGCGATTCGATGCTAACCATCGTGATGCGTAGATTATTATTTAAGGTGTCCAGCCGTTTGCTGTTGATCACCGGAACCGGCGCCAGGGACGTGGTAGAGTTGCTTCGCAGTTGAGACATCAACGATAGCTCGTTGCTGCTGATAGGATCGACGTCATAAATGGATTTTCTTCGTCCCGGATTGTGGTGAGCCGCTACACTTCCAGCCGACTGTTTGTTTTTCTCCTGTTGACGAATTTCCTCGTTCATATCGTCTACCATTTTTGGATGAGCTTGAAAAAACTCCTTGTACTTTTCGTTGATTAAATTGTTAGTTTTGAGTTGAAAAGTTTTCATGTAACCCTGAATGCGATCGGTCACATCCGTCAGGTGAGTACACACATCCGAGTCGCTCTCGTTATCTGAATTACATTGTCCGCTAATGTTAACTTTGTCACTGTTCTGTAAAGTGTCATCCACCTCGTCGATTTCTTCGATTGGCCCAAGACAAACCCTAGTCGGCGGGTTTCCGGTCGTAATACTCATGTCAGTCGAACTGAAACATTCATCACATTCCGCTTTCAAATAAAGCCATTCCTCAATTTGACTACGCTCCTGTGGTGATAATTCACAGGCACCGAACAGCTTATTAAAAAGGCTTTCGGCATTTTTCAGCAATTTGGCCCACTGCTGAGAAGCAAAATACAACCCATCATAATTAGTCTGCGGTATGGCCGAGTGAATATCTTCATTCAGAGCGACGAACGGGACATTATTGTCGGAAAACGTGTTCATAACAACATGATTCACAATCTCCTGAGCCTTTTCTCCGAATTCTAAAATTTCAGTACTATGTTCTAATTCGGAATCTTTTATGCACAACAGTATCAAAGTTTGAGCTCGTCCTCCAAACGAGTCTTTCAGAAAAGCCGTCAGAATGGACTCATTGTAATCATCACTACGCTTGTAAACGATATCTTCCAGCTTCCTCAAGCCAGAATCCTTGAGCACATTTTTTCCGTCCACCATCTCTCGTTCGGTCCCGGTTAGATCACAAAAACTAATGGTCGATTGTCGGTGTTGATTCATCCCGTTCAGAGAGGTCCACTGCTGTTCTAGTATTAAACTTAAAATATTGTGATTCTCCCGGTTCTTATTGTGCAACCCAAGACTGAGTAAATTGTAAATCTCTTCGATTGTGAAACACTGCATCAAAGCCGCTCCTAGCACATCCACTACGTCCCCATCGCTGGTGATCTCCGTCCAGGCCACACCAATCGAATACATTCGATCGGGGTGCCTGTTCAGTTGGCAAAATAGATCCTGAACGAAGCATAGTACAACTCCTTCGTTAGCCGTATTCCCGTATAGTGTGTAGCTTTTTCCACTATTCTTAGCTCCATACGAAACTACGGAGAAATCGTACCCTTCCAGCACAGTTTCCGTGATACCCGCAATTGACTCCGCATAAATGCTTCGCAGATCTTCATCTCGACGATAGACATGCGAAAAGCAGAACGATCTTTCACTACCACGAGACGAAACCAGCACCGACGACGATTTATTAGTACTATCTTTGAGCTGCCTCTGGTGTTCCTCCTCGTATATTATTTGGTTTTCGGAGGATATTGTTGTTGGTTGTACCGAGTACAACTGTTGCTGCTCCGCGAACGCAGTAACTTGTTTTTCCGGTGGTACAATCCGTACCACCACCTTCAACGCAATGTCCATAGTGATTGAATCTGCAGGAAACACAGTTCCATATAAAATAATAAAGCGAAAACCATCGAAAACTTACCATTTGAAAAGTTTGAAACTCGTTTGTGCAAATATTTTGACAACTTTTCGGTTTGATTTCCAATGCGATGTTTTTAGAGAGAAGAATGAACAAAATGAAAATGTCAAGTCGATAGTCCCACGACAAAAGGGCCTAACTGCAAATGAGAACCTATTTTTGCCAACTTTCTCTTTTGATTATTACGGAACCATCAGTGCAATTTCTCGAAAGTTTTCAATATAAAACCAAAGCTGGTTTTAACTTTAGAGTTTTGCGAAGTGTAAGGCGTCGAATTTAAAAACAATCCGGTAAATCGTGAAAGGAAATGTAAACAAAGAGAAACTGACATTTGCAGTTAGGCCCTTTTGTCGTGAGACTATCGAAATGTTGCACCAGGAAGAAGACTTTTGGAATAAATGTATCAAAATAAAAAGAATGCATGTATCACTCACCAACTTGAAAAAAAATCGATAGTCCCACGACAAAAGGGCCTCACTGCAAATGAGAGCCTCTCTTTGTTTACTTCCTCTTTAGATTTTTACGAAGCCATTATTGCAAATTCTCTAAAGTTTCCAATATAAATCGAAAGCTTGTAGTTTTACCTTGAAAGTTTTGCGAAGAGTGAAGCGTCATATATAAAATCTGTTCGGTAAATCGTGAAAGAAAAAGTAAACAAAGAGAAACTGTCATTTGCAGTTAGGCCCTTTTGTCGTGGGACGGTCGAAATGTTGGAAACGAACACTATTATTAAATAAAATTGCTATTACAGTTCGAATTATGGACAATCTAACGTCGTGTTCCACAGCTAGAGGCGTACGTGTGCGAGGATGCTGATTGCAAGTTTATCTGTCAAAATACAAGGGAACTACAATTTCCACTTGTAAAATCATTTATAACTTATTTAAAACGTCATTTGTTCAAAATTTATTTTAGTGTGAGGAATCAAAAAGGAATCAAAAAGGATGTTACCAATTATTTGTTCGGGGAATGTGAGAGCTGGATATCTTGTTAATATGATGTCTTTGCCTCAATCGAACCGAAACAAATTCCGGATGGTGATATTTGTCCACATATCATCTTATAAAATCAATAATGATTACATGAAATAAAAGAAAATTATTTTACTTACATTTTCAAATGAACAGTTCTAGTAGCAGATCCTAAAATTCGACAATGTAATTGAAATTATATGAGTTCCCCATAAAAGCCCATGCAAAATTCAATCGTCTTCCTAAGAAAGGTTCAAACAATGAAACTTAGAAGGCACGTCAGGTAATTTTTTTCCCATAAATACGTTTATTTCATATGCAATATACATAAGTTTTTCTTCGCCGTGGCATCCACAATACATAGTACTTTAATCCTAAATTATTTCGAATATCATATTAGTTTGTTGGTATTTAATAGTTAATCTAAACACTGTTTTTATCAAGCGATTGCTATTATAAATTACATTCAATAAAATATATTTATTTTGTACATGATCTTATAACTATTTCAGATTTGTTTGCATCAGTTCATCACTTTTATTCAATATCATATAGTTGGCTATTGGTTGAACTCATGGAAGAGAAAACAGTCTAACATAAAATAATTCAAATTGGAACTCCAATTGACTTAATGAAATGATAAAGAAGTTTCATGTAATGAAGGTCACGACAAGCAAGAATGTCGCGAACTGGGACATTGCATAGTCTACCTTGGGTACACAAGGAATTCATTAGTTGAGATCTGACATCACGATACTCCACGCATGTCAGGTAAAATTAGTTTTGTATTAAATTGCCAATATAAAAATATTTTGTGGTAATCACTTTTGTTATCCTCAAAACAAACTAGCTGATTATAGGCAAATAGTATATCTAGTAATTGAGTATGCAGTTCCAATTTGGAAAAATTACGCAAAATGTCATAAAAATAAGTTCCAAGTCGCTCAAAACAAATTTTTCAAAATGATTCTGAATCTACTTCTTATGTACATACAATTGCTAAACAAGAAACAATCGAGCAGAAATTTGAAAACACACACAATAAATTCAAAACTAAATGTTCAACTTCTGTACATGCCATTATTAGAGCGCTTTTTAGCTAGAGTTAGGTTAGGTTAGTTTAGGTTGAGTAGCTAAAAATATTCAATTTCAAGGATATAAATCCAAACATGTAATAAAAGTCACTAACAATTTAGAACTGAAACAATAAGAATTTCAATTTATAATTTCATCCATGTTCTCTTTTGGCTACCATTAGAATTAAATAAGTATTTCATATGCAACGTCCACTTCAAATTCGACCGCCAGATACTTTGTAACTTCTCTTAAAATTCTTCATGCGCTCTATTGCATAGAATCCAATTTTTTCCTGAATTTTTACCATAGTAATCTTCAAGAGTTTAATCGACGACACGACCTGCCACTCGCTTTTAAAACTGTATCGTACATTCAACTACCCCTCAGTAACTCGTAATGTCAAAATGAGATCTTGGTAAATATGTTTGGAACTGGCAACTCAGATTGATAAACTGTTGATTTTAGAATAACGATTTCCTTGGTTACGTTTGTTGTTCAATTAAAAATTGTGAATCGAACAAAACGAATCAATGAGTGTAAATGATGAAATACTCCACGGTTTTATCGTATGTCGCAAAGTAAGAAAACGAATGCAAATATCACATCTAACGATTTTTGTTAAAAAGGCTTCAACATCGTCTGCTTATGCGCCTATGCCCAAAAATTTAATGAAATGGACGGCCTTCAAAATAGGAAAAGCTCCAAAGGGGATTAATTAGCTTGACGAATTCTACTCTTGAAAAAAATTTTATGGATGGATTTGGGAGGGGGGGGGGGGGGGTTCCATCAATTCTGTTGAACAAGTAAGAGCGTCTCAATTCGTACCACTGGACAATTTCCATCGAATAATCGAAAACTCGGTTCGAATAAACAGAAAAGCAATGGAAATAAAAAAATGTTAAAGCCATCCGAATTCAGCCATTGAAATCACGACACTCGAAATTGATACTATCGAATATGGTTAACGATCCGACAAAATATTACTAAAAACTTGTGTGATAAAAATAGGACGAAAAATTAAAACGATTAAGACGACTTAGGCAGACCCTGTCAGCTTGAGGCGAAATCATTCTTGATTCCAAAAACGCCATCGCACGGCATTACATTCAACATATCATGTCTCCATTTCTTATCAGGAAACAATTGAATGGTAACTTCGTAAAATTTTCGAGTATATTGATAGTACAGTTCGCATTCATAGTTCATGTAGAGCTCCACAGCGAAATCTGGTATACACACAGTTAGATTTCGTACAAATTCCTGGAGACTCAGATTTAAAACCAAATTAACCAAAGCTTGTAGGTTTTTCCAAAGCATATATTGTTACCCACCGTCTGGTCAAACTGAAATTATAAATCTGTTAAGAAAAATATCTTAAATAATCTTTAAAACTTCCCAGAAGCAATCTAGCGATATTCGAATTCAGACGAACTTTCTCAATTTATTTGTTTATTTATATTTCTAGGGTACCTTGGTAACTATTTGTCGCAACCAGAACAGTGTTGCTTGAGAATTTTATTTTTATTATCAACAAGGGGTCACTATTTTTATGGTAACTGACGGTAAATCGTTCACGGACACTTTTTAATCCGATTTTCCTTCAAAGTGCCTGGTCGTGTCGTCGGTTTAATGTTCCTTCCTGAATAAATTATTTTTCTACCTTTTCTGTTCAGGAACGGGCAATATAAGCACAGACTAACAGACAGGACACTCAAATTAGATTCTTCAATCATTTTAACGGTCATTTCGAATATTCCTTTATTTGGGAGTACTTTCCCAGTACTCACCTGTGTCATGATGGCGCCACGTTACCCTATCAAAAACATCCTGTCTGTCATCTAGACTTTGTTTATTTTTTTCATTTACCAACAGAATTGCCATTCATACAGAATTACCTGTAATGTATTGATTTGTATACGTCCATGCGAATTTCATGCAGGATACAGATTTAATACATATTGCCAAAACTATATACATAATTGTGCCTACTTCTCATCCTCCAACGCAATACAAAATGGAACCCGTTTTGTTACAATATTTACTTGCTTCTGGTCTGCCGCCACTTAATTTCGGGTGAAAACTACCAACACAATAAAAATAGTCTAGATGAACAACGTTGAGTCAAATTAATGGTCACCTTCCAACATCGCGAAAAAGTTAAATATATTATCAACGTTATCCAATAATTTATTGTGACGATTCATTTTCAAATATTTTGATGAAATCAGGCATCCCTGCAAGCAGCTGATCGGTGTTGACAAACGAGGGGAAATCAACTAGTAAAAAAAACTTGTACATAACACAAGGGGTGTACAGATAGTAAATAGTTCGCGCAGTACAATATAGGTGGAACTAGTGCATAACGAAAAATTATTTTTATAAGAATTTACTCATACTGTCATGTCTGTTAGTCTGTGATATAAGGTGTTGAATGTTCGCTTGATTAAATACCTAACTATTTAATATACCTTGCAAATAAATTTCGTTTGCAAGGAAAACCTTAACTGCTGAAATGAAATATATTACGAGAATAATAAATAGAAGAAAAAAAAGAAATTTCATAAAGGTACACTGTCACTCTGACAGCGTAACTTGATAGAGTACCGTGTATCGCAAAACGTGTCCACGAAAATTCGTCTGTGCATTCCGTATTATAATTTGTATTTGCTACAACTATGTTTCATTTCTTGACTTCTGATATATCTGCGCTGAGATACAGTGGACACCGCCAATCATAATTTCTAAAACGCATCCTCTAAAATACTTCTTCACCGACTAATTTCTCAATATTATCCTCGATAAAATTACAATATCTGTTACGCAAATCATTTGAATTAATTGTTTGTGTTTCTTTTCATCCTTTAGCCCCACAACATAAACAAGTTCAATTCGATAGTCCCACGACACAAGGGCCTAGCTGCAAATGAGAGCCTCTCTTTGTTTACTTTCTCTTTTGATTATTATGGAGCTATTATTGCAAATTCTCTATAAATCGAAAGCTTGTAGTTTTACCTTGAAAGTTTTGCGAAGAATAAAGCGTCAAATATAAAATCAGTTCGTTAAATCGTGAAAGAAGAAGTTAACAAAGAGAAACTGTCATTTGCAGTTGGGCCCTTTTGTCGTGGGACGATCGAATTTCATTGCGTGAAGTATTGTAATTTTCACTGGCGGTCAATAATGATTGCGATGCGACAAAATACCGCAAAGATAGCGGAACTGTCATTTGCATCGGTTCAACCCCTTGAAGACCACAAACCAATAAAATATTTATTTTAAATTGACCGTTAAATAACATTATTTTTATAACCAGAATAATTATATATTGATACTTTGTATTAATCGAAGTCTTTGTCTTCAAAACCTCGTGCTTTACTCGACACATAATCAAAGTTAACTATAAAAATAAACAAAAAGTGGTGAATCGTCTACTCTAAAAATTCAGTCGTCTTTGATAGATACTGCTTTTAGTAAACAAACAAATAATTCGCTGTGAATATTACCTTTTAAATCTGTAGTTGCCTTTAATCCACCAGACGATTCATTTCTCTATTCGCTCTAACGCTTGATATAATAATGCTGTAAAGGTTGCTGGTGTGTTTGTTTCGCTATTCTGCAGCGATTCCGTCGCATTCTACCACAATAGATAACCCAACAGTTGAAAGCCACAATTGATAACCCAGCAGTGAAATCCAATTTGAATGTATAAACCAAAGAGCTGCTTGATATTCTGATTTTAATACGTTTTTTCAAGCACTCCGATACTAATAACACTAATTCCGCATTAACTGAATGCATTTATGGTATCCCGTAAAAAAATATACCATTAATTTTACAACATAAACAATTAATTCACATTTAGATCTATTGGTTACAATACATTTTATTGTATCTTGACAAGATTTTTTTCATTTCCAACGATTCAATATATTGTTTCTTAGATTCCACAGATGAATTTATTGTACACGTGGTGTTTCAAACGATATGCAAACTGTACATTTAATTGTTTTACAAGAAAACATGCATGAAAAATTTGTATGATTTGAATTGTTACGATACTTAACAACCTATACATTCGATTGTAAAAAGCATGTTCACAATTAATTGAATAGTGTATAACAATTCATTAAAATATTTTTCAATGGTCAAAGCAAAATTGTGGAGGGTTTTGTAACAGCTAATCGTATTGTTTTTCTACAATATTTTTTATTCGGGATGCCTTTTTTGAAAAATTCAGGGTAACAATAGTGATAAAAATAATATGTTGCATTCCGATATGTACTTAGAGAGATACATCCCTGACACGAAATACAAATGTTGCAGCGACTAATTCAACGCCCGTTGCTTCACTGTGGTGTCCAGTCCCCCTCCAGTCTAGCGCATACACACCAACACATGCACAGTTATTAAACACGCTTCTGTCAATCGCTGGGTTGTTTCCTTGGCGTTTGCGAGTAAATAGATGCTGGAGCAGTCGAAGTGGTCGGAAGCGTAAATTTGTACGTCGCGTTTCGAGTGAAAATTTCCGGTGCAAAATAGTGCAGAACTTGGCCTTCGCTGCCAATTTCGTCGAGTAAAGTTTAAAAAAGTGTTAACTTAAGTGATCGGACAGGCAGAAGGTAAGATTTCCAGAGGAAAAAGCATTTTTTCATCGGACCTCGTTTAATGGCGTGTGTGCGAAGGATGAAAATTTTTCCTGAGACAGGGAGTGAAAATTTTTCTTTTTCGATCAATAAACTAGAAACAGGGTTTCCAGTGAAAATTCAAGCACTAACTAGAGCTCTGATGCCGTTTCAATGTTTTGAATTGTTGATAGATATGAGAAGATGACTAA
Source organism: Malaya genurostris (assembly GCF_030247185.1). Lineage (NCBI taxonomy): Eukaryota > Metazoa > Arthropoda > Insecta > Diptera > Culicidae > Malaya > Malaya genurostris. Next base: position 61,486,332 of record NC_080572.1, on the reverse strand, counting down.
TTCTAGTGTTTTTATTGTATTTACAGGCATCAGAATCACCCCAATCCGATTGGGGGTGGCTCACAGTAGCACCCTTATCTGTCACAAGGATAAAGGGAGAACGTCTCCTTTTTCCCCCTTGCTCTAGTGTCGGTAATAGGAGCGTCGCGTATCGCGCACCCGCGTATACCTTGCCGTAGATACCGAATGGAATAATCTAACAAGCGTTTTTCAACGAAGGAAACATCATTTCTTGTGCATTACCCCCAAAGGGGTAGTAGAACTTGTCAGAGGAGAACTTTCTTCTGATTGTGTATCTGGCGGTTGAAGTAGTTTACTGTGTCGTAGAGGTCTTGATAAGTTAATTGAACGAATAAAATCCCGGGTGAAGAACACACCGGGCCCGGTTCGCGATGACCCTTTGCCGTGCGGCGACAATGTTCGCACTAGTGTGTATGGTTTTGCTAAGTGGCTTCAATTGCTTAAATGGTAAGTTGATTCGAACGTATGCCTGGTGGTTCGGTTCGCTTCATTTCCCTGTGTGTTGGAGTAAATGAACAGATTGTTTATAGGATACCAACAAATGCAATGTTTGTTGGCATTCTTGTTGACCAAAAAATGTTCGAATCAACTACAACCATTCGACTTTCTGTTTTCTTTTTCAAAAATAACAACGAAAACAGCCGTGGAAGCTGCCTCCAAAGTGGACGACTCGAAAGGTCCCGTATTTCTAAAGGAACCCACGAATAGGATCGACTTTTCAAACTCGACTGGAGCCGTGGTAGAATGCAGCGCGACCGGAAACCCACCGCCGGAAATGATCTGGATCCGTTCGGATGGAACGGCGGTCGGTGAGGTACCCGGTCTGCGACAGATTCTGCCGAACGGAAATTTGGTCTTTCCCCCATTCCGGGCCGAAGATTATCGACAGGACGTGCACGCCCAAGTCTACGCATGTATGGCCAAGAATCAGTTTGGATCGATCATTTCGCGGGATGTCAATGTCAGGGCTGGTAAGTTAAGGATTTGCGGCAGGTAGTTTTGCCTTGTCTGAATTTATGATACGTGATACGAAACATCTGTGCCGTGGGAGGATTAAAAAACATACTCATCTAGGCTGTTGAAGGTTGTGAAAAGAAAGAAAGCATTTGTGTGGTATTGAAGTGCATAATGCAGAGAAGAAAATGTGTTTAAACGAAATATAAAAAATTACTAGGGCAGAAGAAAAAAAAGGTGCATGCAGTAGCAAAAGAAAAGGAATGAAAACAACTAAGGATGTGTGCGTTGGTGAGTGATATATAAGAAATTCGATTGCCGGTGATCATTACATCGATCGAGTGTTTGGGTTGATAAAATAAAAGTGCCAAAATCTAATCGGAATAATCACATGTGAAAAATGTACATCACGAATAAAAGCAGCGGATATAATGATTATTGCAACGTGAATTGCTTCTAACAAGAAAAAATGCAGCATCTTCTAGGCTATTACATTCTGCCAAGGGTACATCGAGTAGAATGAGAATATGAATGTGACGGAAAACGGTTTGTTGAATAGAAAAAGAAGAAGAGTGAATCCATGCTGTTTCTACAAATCTACCAGAGGAATAATCGACATAGATGAAGATAACAAGTGTGACGAGAGCGTGATCCATCAAAATGGATCACCGGCGCACGTTTGTTCGATGTAAACGGGAGTGACGGATTATATCTCATGACTGGGAGTTCAGGCACGATTCGTCATGTGCGGAAACAATCACCAGCACCGAATTCCAGTAAAGAACTAATACAGAATGTTTCGTATCCGTCGAACTAATCACTTTTACTAACTTTTCAGCGGTCGTCTTCATCTCTTTGCTGTTTGGTATAAACGTTTTCTAGCATTGGTAGTTAATTTTCCACGATTGCTTGTTCGAGTTTGACATCGCCTCTGTACGTGTGTGTGTGTTTGTTGATTTGGATTAACATTTTCGTCTACTTTTTTTTCTCCACTTGCTCGAATTGTCTCCTCTGTCGCAACAGTCGTGCAGCAGTACTACGAAGCGGATGTTAACAAAGAGCACGTGATACTCGGTAACTCGGCCATTTTGAAGTGTCTCATTCCCTCGTTCGTTGCGGATTTCGTAGATGTGATTTCATGGACCGACGAAGAGAACACCTATATTTATTCCGAGGAATCCAACGGCACTGGTGGTGCGAAAAAAAATGTATCGTGGAAACCCCGTCCAATGTCATTTCCCTCCTTTGGTTTAGTTTGAATTTCCAGTTTATTTCGACACAGTTTCCCGTTCAGGTGTGGTTCTGGTTTGAATGTCGTGCTGTGAGGGTAACAGAGAAAACATCGAGTCCCACAAGATGTCGGTATTCGATCATGTAACGTTTGGCAATCATATTGGTGCTGAGAGTATTGTTTTTTATTCAATTTCACGCAAAAGTTATGTATAATGATTCTGATAGCGAATCTAGGATACCGCTTGTTCGGAATTAGAAGAATTCAATGTGAATCGATCCATTTATGCACCTCTAACTGGGAATTTTATTCGAAAAATTATGTAAAACTACTTTAAATTCGCACTCTCTTCTAACTTTTACACTGGATTCGTATCCTCTTCCTGAAATTCTAGTCTATTATTGAATGAAACATTTGTTTTATTTATCCACAAACAAAAAATTTCGAGTATTACAGGAATCAATACAAATTAGCTCAGGTATTTTGCCATAGCTTTTCGTGATTCTCTCGATGAGAATTAAAGAATGAGAATTGGATATATAGTGGGTAACGTAGGAAGATTGCACAAAACAAATATAACATATCGTTCTGCAACCCTGAAAGGACGTTGAACAATTTTCAGGGGTCAAAATGCACTTTTCCCGACCTCCGAAAGACTTTACTCGAAAGGATGTCGAACGGTTCGCAAAATCCAAAGGCAGAAGTAAATTATTTTTCCGTTTTATTTCCAAATAGTCCAACGTGTTTCTCTTCTGTGAGAAATACTCCTACAATTGATCTGGTTCTAACGGATTGGAGTCACGTTTGTAGTAAACTGATTATTCATGCACACTTTGACTCAATCCATCTTCCAGTAACAATCACAATTTTGAATTAAGCAATAAATCATTATTTCTATATTCAACTACCATAGAGCATAAATAAAATACGTTTGCACTGCTTTAGAAAAGGAGATTTCAGTCTAGATTTAAATGTCGCCATTGTAAGCGATTGCTCGAAATATTTTTTTTGTGAACTTCGACAGCTCAAATCTCTCTTTCAGTAATCGAAAAAAATTTCTGGGCAAGAAGCAGTTTAAAATATGGAAGTATCGATACAGATTTCATCACCCTGTACTCAAATTTTATCAGTTTCTTGAGCGAACGACCGACTAGATAGCCTTACGGCACGATTCAGAGTCCAGACATTTTTGTAAGTCGGCAGATCTGCTCGATTTTTGATACGATCGTAGACGATACTTCTTGGCTGAAAAATTAGAGTTGGCGACATCCGACTTTCATTCCTAATACTTTTTTTACATTAGTAACATTTGGTCAAATTCATCAAGTTCGACTACTTTGCGAACGAGTAGTATAGATTTTTGCGATACACAAACAAAATTTGAACGGATCTCTACCTCTTACTTAAATGTCATTTCCATAACTGAGAAGCGAATATCGGAAACAAACCGTATCATACCTACTTGTTAATATCGAACGCGACATTGCGTATCAATTTATGAAAACAAAAAATGTTGAGCTTCGTATGGAAACTATTAAAGTTTAAACGCTATTCGAGTCGCCGGAAGTGTACACTTTAAAGGCCTAATGCGGATAGCCTTTTATACGTATCTCACCAAACAACAGGCTAAATATGGTGATCTGTTTGCGTTCGCTTAGAGTTTCGATATTTGAATTGGATTCAATAGTTCATTCACAGGTATGACAGCACTGTTCGAGACTGACCTAGGGTTGGTTTTGCAAAACATGCGGCTTTTCCTAGATAATGGTTATATATGGCTAACGTGCATTCAGAAAGCTGAATTATAACAGATGAGCTTTCAGATTGCAGACAGGAAGCTATAAGAATTTTCGGTGCTCATAAAATACGATTTTACACCCGTTATTTGTGTTTACTGGTATCCGGGATACCCAAGCTAACACATTGGTTGGAGAGTCCCGAGCCTAACACATAGATGGCGCTAGTTTTATTGCAGTCACTCTTTTTTCGGGTAATACTAATCTTTAAATTTCATCATATTCTATTCATTAGTTTGTGAGTTATTGTGTTAAGAGTCACGCTACTTTTGTTATTTTCAGAACAATAGATCACAAACAATTTCGTGTTTTAATTTTACACTGCTTCTTGATGGGAAAAATATCGTCCAAGCGAAGCAATAGCTTGACAAGTGTTATGGAGACTGCACTCCATCAGAACACCAATAAAACGTTGGTTTTCTGACTTCAAACGTGGTCGTAGAGACACCGATGATGCAGAACGCAGTGGACGTCCAAATGATGCGATAACACCAGAAAATATAAAATCGTTTTGAATGATCGAAAAGTAAAGTTGCGTGAGTTAGCTGACATCGTAAAGATATCAAAAGAACGTGTTGGTTTTATATTGCATGAGCATATGACTATGAGAAAGCTCTGTTCAAAGTGGGTGCCCCATTTGCTCACTGTTGACCAAAAACGAGAACGTGTTTATGCTTCTGAGCAGTGTTTGGTCATGTTTGAACGTAACAAACCGGTACTTTTGCGTCGATATGTGACAATGGATGAAACATGGATTCATCATTTCACTTCGGAATCAAAACGATCGTCAGCTGAGTGGACAGCAACTGGTGAACCTCGGCCAAAGCGCCCGAAAGCACAACAATCGGCTGAAATGGTTATGGCCTCTGTACTTTGGGATGTGCGTGGTGTGATATTTATCGACTATCTTGAGAAAGGATGTACCATTAACAGTGAATATTATATAGCATTATTGGAGCGTTTGAAGGCTGAAATTGCAAAGAAATGACCACATATGGCAAGGAAAAAAAATTCAAGACACGACCGAGCACAAAAACATTAAAAATGGAACGTTTCTAGGGTTTTGTTCGTATGGGAATGGAGATTTAAGTATGCAAACCGATCCGTTGACAAATTAAAGCATTTTTAAGCTTACAATATTGAAGCTTTGGAATCATTTAAATGAGGAAAATCCATTAACAAATCATCGAGGAACAAACGCTGCAAATTAGATCCGAAAAATCTTTCGCCGATAATTCTAAATTGGCCTGATAGTTACCAGAGAACCAAAATAAAATACTCAATTCAAACCAATTTTTCAATGGTATGCAATTGAAATATTCAAACGACGTTGTCTCATAAGCTTAAGTTAAATGTTTCCGAATCGATTGTTTGTTGAGTTATATAAATCCATCAACAAATGACTGAGTTATAAGCATTCAAAATTATGACAGAAAAATGATACGCGATTAGTTTTGCATGTTTTAAATTGACCCCAGCCTCGGGAAGCGAAGTGTAAGGCATTTTTAATGGCAAAATCGACCAAAAATTTGCTAAATACATGGGATATTTCAAAAGAATCGGTAACCACGCTGATTCGGTTCTTCAATAGCTAGATGATATATAAGATACTCAGGCGAATACGGTGTTGCACAGACAACAGGAAATTTCACCAACAAGTAATGCAAAAGCGACAATCCAGCAAGTGAAAGCATTTACAATCCAGTCATCAGCTCACAGGACGAGCTACTTGTTTCATTCACAGTCAAACATCAACTAGGCAAAGAAATATTGTGCAGCCTATATTTATAGATTTCTCTTCATACTACGCATAACGATACGGTGTTTTTTATGCATGACCCAAAGCCTCCTATGCCGAACAAGAAGTTGACGTCATTTTGTACAACAGGGATTGGTGGATGAAAACATAGGTCGATTCCAACAATTTTTTCAATGGTATACTATTGAAATACTGAAACGACGTCGTCATACATGTTTAAGTTGAAAGTTTCCGAATCGATTGGTTGTTAAATTATAACAATCCATCAACAAATGACCGAGTTATTAACGTTCAAAATTATGACACAAAAAGGTTACGCGACTATTTTTGAAAATTTTAATTGACACCCGGCCCAATATAGTGAAGAGTAAGGCATTTTTAATGCCAAAATTTTGTTTCATCTAGACAAAGCACCATGTCAGTCAATCAAAACAATGGCTAAACTACATGAATTGAAATTCGAATTGCTCCCACGCTCACCGTATTCGCCAGATTTGGCTCCCAACGACTACTGGTTGTTCGCAGACCTGAAAAAATGGAAGAGTGTGAGTCGTAAATAAACTGTTTGACCTCGAATGTTTTTTTTCTCTCACACAAGAAGTAAAACAAAAACAATAAATGTTTCAAAAAGTTACTTTTGGCGAGAGTTGAACACAGTTAATGATTTTAGTAAATACGCGTTTCGACCAACAAAATTTCTTACTAACTTTTTGTAAGCGATTGAGCCACATAAATATTTAAACATTTGTTTAAATTATTTTTTGTTTAAAAAAGCCATGCAATTTATTATGTTTTGAAGTGCGGTAAGTTTTTCCAAATTATAAGTGAAGATATCTAAAAATCTTCACCTATAAGTCGGTATAATTCCAATTATTTAGTTATTTAATGCTTGCACTAACAAATCTGCAAATGATTAAATTAATGTGAAATAAGTTGCGAAAAATGTATTTGTCCACATTGTGGCACCCCTATTTGGTTTTTTCTCTCTACCGGGGGAAGGAGATACGAAAACAAAGGGAAGTTGAATTGCCAAAAGAAAATATTCCCAATGTAGAACTTTCCTTTGGGAACCATGTGAAAATAACTTTTCGTAAAACGAAAATACGAAAAGTAAGACACAAGTTATCAATTCGCAACCTTCTCCTATCCGAGGAAATTGACAAAAACAAACAGGTATAAAAGAACTAGGTATATGATCTGACTGATTACGACCGGTAGACTTGAAATTTTAGTCTCACCCATGTAATCTGATACCGCACGGAGACACTTATCAATCGAATCTCTCTTTTTTATTATCCGGCAGAGAAATGATGCGAGATTTTGTTGAATCTTTATTGCCGTCTATTTTTCTTACCAAATGGTCGCTCGATAAGATCTTAAATTGACATTTTATTTGAACCTCGTCCGATTAACATAGGATTTTTTAGTTTTTTTCTTTGCCTGTGGGCAGTAGAAAAAACAATATACAAAAAAATGGGCATTCGATGCAAAATTGTTTGGGAATCACTCTTCCAAACGTTTCCGTAAAACTTTCTAAGGACTAAGCGAGAGGACTAGTGTTTGATGGACAGAGAAGATGTTTGGATGTAAGGTATCGGTCGGGTGACGGCCAGGATGTAGACCATGTTCGATGTACGTTGCTACTATGTCTGTTTCGAGTTTTAAAGTGACTAAAACAAGATCAAAGTGGCGAAATGCTAGCGCGTATGCACGGAGTGCATAAGAACGCAGGTTCGAGTCCTGTCTCTGAGCGTATCTTTTTCCAAAAATTCATCTTTTCGGTTAGTTTTTCTTTCACTTGGCTTCTCCAATATATATTTCCGCTCAGTCATTGCAAAAACTAAACTTTCTAAGGTTCTTTAGAAATCACAAAAACCAATTCCTGCTCTCAAAGAAGGTAATAAAATACTTCTTTCAATAGGCGAAAACAGTCAAATCTGGATCAGCAGTTCGAAAGTGTTCACAATTTGAAGTATTGAAATATTTCGTCTCACTGAAATATGATCATATTTCAACTCAAGTATTGTCACAAGATGACATCACTGAGGCGACTTTTTTGAAAATAATTCAATCGACATTGGAAACGTGTAGGATTCCATACCCGATTAAAATCCAGCAGATATAGACTGTCCCAGAAAGTATGGACGCAACCAAAAAACCCGCTGCCATTTCGCAACGTTGAAAAATTGTGTACAAATGGTGCACAGAACGCGGACTGTCACTGAGAAAGATAGCAAAAATGGAAGGAGTGAGCGAAATAGCCGTGCGAAATGCAATCAGGATAAAACCGGGTATAAATAAACTTTAAATTAATAATAATTAATTAAATGCAATCAGGAAGTTCTGTGAGGATAACACCCTTGAGGACAAACCGAAAACGGGTTGAAAAAAGGTCCTGCTAACCCTCAGTTGGATAAACGTATACTGAAGGCGCTCAAGGAAGAGAAGGAGGTTTCAGTTCAGGATGTGGCCAAAAAAGTGGGCACCTCGAAGTCAAATATTCTTTGTGCTAAAGAACGCTTGAATCTTCGAACCTATTAGAAGCAGAAACAACCAAAACGTAGTCCGAAACAAGAAACATCGATCAGTCCGAGGGTTCGAAAACTGTACAATACGATTCTTGCTGGAAATATGAACTGCAAAACCAGTCCGAGACATCGATTGAAGTCGAAAAATTTGGTATGAAAGCTATGGTCAGGCAAGCAATTTGTAGCTGCGGTAAGATTTCGAAACCCTTCATCACCACTGCTTCAATGAACAGCGAAATATACATCAGGGAATGTTCACAAAAATGACTTCTACCCATGATTCGAAGCCACAAGGATCCTGTTGTCTTCTGGCGAGATCTTGCTTCTTGCCACTACTCGAAATCAACGGTAGAATGGGATACTACCAAAAATGTCAGTTTCGTCCAAAAAGACATGTATCCAATAAATTGCCCACAACTTCGACCAATTGAGGAATTTTGGGCATTATCGAAGGCACATTTTAGACATCTGTCAATAAATTCAGAGGTTTTGATCACATCTGACCTTTTATGCAAACCTTTTACATTTTGTATTTACGTTACGTCTTGGACTCATCTGAGCAGTAGCAGTTCATATTGATCTGCTGATGCAGTTAGCCGTTCAACATGAGCCACTAAGCAAACTATTGACAGTATGAATATTCGAAAAGTTTACTACCATACCCACTTTGCCCCAATTTCTCACTTTTTCTTACTTTACTTCGAAGACAGACTGTGGAATTAATAAAAATGAGTGCGTTTAACCAAATATACTATATATCAATATGGATCACTTTTGCGATTTACGAGAGACATCACAGTATAGTGCGGTGGCAAAAAAGGTTACTAATACATTACATATTTTTCAATGCACATATGACAGTTTTTCCAATCAGTACACTGAACCAAACAACTCCAAATCGATATACGGATATGACTGGCGTAGAAAAAAGCCAATTAGTTCGGGTTCTGAACTACCGGAACGGTAAACATGGAAATATATCGTGAAGAATACCTGAAGTTACTGTTCCTACGCAGCCGAGACGCTCCCTCGCTAATCTGGTATGATTTGGCATCTTGTCACTATACCAAAGATGTTTTGGAATGATATAACGAAAGAGGGGAATAATAAATCAATCTCCTTGAAGGGGCTCTGTATTTGTGATTGTAAATGAGCTGTCAGGAAGGATTTTAGAAGATTGCTTAATTTATTCATATTCAAAGGTGATAATTGATTTCTGTTAGTAGGGCCAAAATGATTGCCAAAGGTTACGACATGATCGATTGATAAGTTTAGTTTATCGAAGAATTTTCCCTGGTGTTAATGTTCAATATACAGTTTCGACTCAGAATTGATATCTGTCAATGTTGAACGTCGATAATTGAAAAAAATCCTTAAAATAAACTCTCAATTTACGACTGTCTGTTCGACATCTGTTCTTCTCACAACCAGTAATCGCCCAGTACTACGACGTCGATGTTAACAAGGAATATGCCATCCGTGGCAATTCCATACTGATGAAGTGCCAAATTCCGTCCTACGTCGCCGATTTCGTTCGCATCATATCGTGGCATACGGATCAGAACCAAAGTTTCTATGCGAATACGACCGAAAGCGAGGAGGGTTCGTCTACCAGCCTGTCTATCTGTTGGTCCCCCGAAAAATCCGTTATCCTTTGAAATGTCCACATATTGTTTAATTTCATCGCCCATATTTGTTTTCTTTTTCGTTTGGCAGTTGTTCAGCAGTACTACGAATCGGAGGTGAACAATGCGTACGTGATCCGAGGTAATGCCGCAATTCTGAAATGTTCCATTCCCTCCTTCGTGGCCGATTTCGTTTCGGTTGTGTCGTGGAATGATGATTCAGGAAGTGTCTATCAATATCTGGGCAACAGCAGCCACTTGGACGTGGATTTCGAAACTGGTTCGCTGTTTTTGCACAAAATCCATTTACGATCCCCCGAGAATCCTTTGTTCCTTAAATTCTTTGTTTCATTTTAATCAAATTGAATGGTATGTTTTTTTCCTGTTTATTGATAGTCGTAAACCAATACTACGAAGCCGAAGTCGTCTCCGAGTATGTGATACGTGGAAACACGGCCGTTCTCAAGTGTAACATTCCTAGTTTTGTCACGGATTTCGTTAAGGTTGAATCCTGGATCGGAAGCGAAGGTTCCGTTTATAATGCGTCCACTTTTGACACCGGTAAAATGAGGCTTATGGCTAGGGAAAAAGGTCCAAAAAAAAAAACAATCCCTTCCGTTACACGTTTATTTTAAGATATTATTTCAAATTTAATTTCTATTTTGTGTTTGACTTCCCCTTCCGCAGTGATCAATCAACATTACGGTGCCGACATCTTGATGGAGTATGTTATTCGGGGGAATTCGGCCATTTTGAAATGTTCGATACCCTCATTTGTGTCGGATTTCGTTCGAGTCGAAGCTTGGATTGACGAAGAAAACAAAGAATTGCTTCCCTCGGAAGACTACGGTTATCATTCATTCATTCTTATAGAAATCTTATTTTTACAGCAAACAGCGCCCCTCTCCCTGTCACCGAGTTTTGAGTTCTGATCATCTTATCACTTATCTTATTTCTCAGTCATCAATCAGCACTATCAACCGGAAATTTTGACGGAATACGTTATTCGCGGAAACTCCGGTATTCTCAAGTGTTCGATTCCTTCGTTTGTGTCGGATTTCGTACGCGTCGAATCCTGGATCGACGAGGAAGGGACGGAGATGACACTGTCCGAAGATTACGGTTAGGGATACGTGATGTCATGACCCATAGATACAAACACCTTATAACATTCCTTGATTTTCATTTTGTTATAATTTTTAGTCTGAATCAATCAATCAGCTTTTGTTTTATTCCTTTTGCGATTTTTGAATTTCCAGTGGTCAATCAGTACTACCAAACTGGCTGCGAAGACGAGTACATAATTCGGGGCAATTCCGCCATATTGAAGTGCAAAATTCCGTCCTTCATTGCGGATTTTGTCTTCGTTGAGACTTGGTTGGATAGCGATGGCAACGAGTACCGCTATCATATGGATGAGAGTTCCGGTTATTATATCTGTGTTCCCAGTTTTGTATCTTCCTGATCCTACCTTCCCGGTTTGTTATGAGTTTCGTTCTATTTACAAATCTATGTTTTTCCTCTGGAATTGCAGTTGTCAATCAGTTCTACCAAACGGATGGGGAAAACGAGTATGTCATTCGGGGAAACTCCGCCATTCTCAAGTGTAAAGTTCCATCTTTCATCGGAGATTTCGTGTTTGTGGAAGCGTGGCTCGACAGTGATGGCAACGAGTATCATTACGATTCGGAAGCATTTGGTTATTGGTGGTTTTTACTCGCATGACAATATCCTTCCATACACGTCCCAAACACACTTACATTATCATTTCGATCTGTCTTTTTAACATAGTCGTCAATCAACATTACATCACCGAAGCAGAAAACGAATACATCATTCGTGGAAACTCCGCCATCTTGAAGTGTAAAATCCCCTCGTTTATCGCTGATTTCGTGTTTATCGATGCATGGATCGATGATTCCGGAGAAGAGTTTCGGTTGTCAAATAACGAAGAAACTGACGGTTAGACAGATGACGCATTTTGTATGACGTAGCTTGCTCCCATAATCCTCGTATCAAGACTATCCCATCGAAAAAAACCATTATCCATTATCCTTACCATTTTCGTTTACTTTCACCGGCCACAGTCGTTATCCAGAGCTATGAAGCCGAAGCTGACAATGAGTACGTAATCCGGGGCAATTCTGCTATCATGAAGTGTGAAATTCCATCATTCGTAGCCGACTTCGTCGTGGTAGATCTGTGGTTCGACTCCGATGGAAATGAGTACTACCCGGGCGATGACAATAGCATCGGTTAGAATTCATTTATAGATTGTCGTTGTGAAGCCGCCTTTTCACCACGGTCCCTGTAACCTGCATCCGTATTCGTTGTTCTTTGTTTTTAGAAAACCCCAATTTTCTTAATTTCAGTTGTTCACCAACATTATCAGATCAGAGTCAACGACGAATTTATCCTGAATGGCAACGCTGCCATTATGAAGTGTTTGGTTCCATCATTTCTGCAAGACTTTATTACGATCGATTCTTGGGAAATAGATGACGAAGTTGTTACAATTGATATGGAGTTTTTGGGTTCGTTCACTAGCGGATTTAATAGAGGACCTGTTCCCAATTCCCATCCCTGTTTTGGTCGTTTTTTTTATCCACGCTTGACCGCAGCTACCAAATATTACCTGTATTATTTCTATTACCAGTTGTTCATCAATTCTACCAAACCCGGTTGACGGACGAATTTGTGCTGAACGGGAACTCTGCTCTTCTGAAGTGTTTGATTCCGTCCTTTATTTCGGACTTTGTCTACGTTGATGCATGGATCGCCGACGACGGTGAAGAATACCACGCCAATGGTGCTGATTTCGGTAGTCATCATATCGTACCGCATTCGAGATCGTAATCTCCAACCGATCCCCTACCTGTTCCGCAACGTTTTAGTTGTCCCATGCAGAAAATTATTATTCATCCTTCAACCCATCCAATTCACAGTTGTTCACCAGTTCTACAAAACTCGCGTCATCGACGAGTACGTCCTCAATGGAAACTCTGCCATCCTGAAGTGTTTGATCCCTTCGTTCATTGCCGATTTCATTGTGGTAACGTCTTGGGTATCGGACGATGGAACCGAAATCGAGATGAGTGACGATACTGGTAAATCGTTGGGCAAAACTTTTTCCTAGCTTCCAGTTCCAGATAACTTCCGTTTACCACTCCCTGATCTGATATATGGTTCTCCTGTTTTCCCCGTTATCTTTCTGTATTGTTCCAGTGGTGAACCAGTACTACGAGGCCCAGGTTTACGACGTATTCGTCATCAAGGGTAATACGGCGTTATTCAAGTGCCAGATCCCTTCGTTTGTAGCGGACCACGTTGAAATCGTAGAATGGGCTACCACCGACGGACAAACGTTCGGACTAGACGACAGCTTCGGTAGGCATTTGACAGTTGTTTCACAAATCATCATCACCTCGCAATGCTCTGTGTTTGGCACCAGGAACTTTTCTGTCAGCAGATTCGGTTGAAAATTAAATTGTTTTTTTTTTTCGTTAGTATTTTTTTATGATTTCTTCCTCTCCCGTCGATCCTACCACGTATTTTATTTTTGAGTTGTTAAATTTACTGCTCCCAACCAATCGCTCCATGGGTCTCACGGCCTACCCATCCCGTCGGAAACGAAATCCTCCTTCCAGTAGTTTGTATTCGTTAGGTTAAGGTCCCAGTACTCGTTCAGCTGCCTTTCTACTCACCTCCAAAAACATCCGATAATCGACGAAAGCGACGACCATATGGCGGTAAACGGTTCTACTAGTGGCAGGTGCAATTTTCAGTTTATTTTAGTTTTTTTTTCTTTCGTTTTCCTTTCATTTCAGTTGAAAACTGGTTCTCAGCGGAATGGTGATAGCAGCAGCAGCATGCTCAGGACTCCTCAAGTGTATGGTGCGTAGGATTCACCAGAAACGCGTTGCTATTTTGATTGTGATAGTTGTGTGGACGGGGATAATCGATTGTAATTGAGTTCTATCGTTATATTACGATTGATATTAATCGTGGAATTTTCGAGTGACAAAGTATTCTTTTAAAGAAAACCAACTTAAATGCTATTCAGTCGCTTTCTAAACATACATTTTTACCGAAAACTCATTAATAAAAGGGTAATTTTTTTGCTGATATCTTTTTGGCAACACTGTTTTTGACAGATTACGCGTGAATCGTTTCTTGTGTTAAATTGGTTCATTTTAGTCTATAATTTAATCGATTTACGAACGAACAACGATTGCAAATTCTTAAATGTTACTATCAAAATTCATACTTTTTTATCGAAAAATTGTGTTCAGCGACGAAGCTCATTTCTGGTTGAATGAGTACGTCAACAAGCAAAATTGACGCATCAGACCAGCCAGAGATATTACAAGAGCTACCAATGCAACCCAAAAAAGTCACTGTTTGATGTGGATTATGGGCCGGGTGGCATTATTTGTGAAATGTTGGAGAGAGTGTACCAAAATCGGACCTTGCGCATGGGCCATCTAAAGCGAAGCCGCGGCCAACATTTGCATGAAATGATCTGCAAATATTAAATTAAATAGATCGTTCTATCGATTCCAATAATCCAAAAATAAAAAAAAGGGTATACTGATAGCAACCGCCGCGACTTGAACCAAGAATAATTGGATCGCACATACGTCTGTCAATCGACTGAACCACAGAAGCATGCATCTGCTTGGCTGGTAAAAGGTGCATTTGAATTCATACAGTCGCACCTGCTAGCAGAACGCAAGTTACAGTCGAAACCAGTAAAATTCAAGCTCATCTAACATTGAGTCATTACAAATAAAATTTTCCGTCATTTGACAAATTAGATCTTTATGAATTACATCGTATGACGGATTAAGTCACCTGTAAAATTCAAATTTTTTTGGAGTGTACTCTAGTATAACCTGCAGAATGGAACAGTTTTCAGATCAGTTAGGCCATCCGTGGAAAAACGAAATCAGTTTCACTATTACAGGTACTTCCGAAACCGGAATCCGGGAATCAGCATTATCGAACTCTATTAGTTTTGATTCCAATTTGAAAGATTTTCCACAATTTTTACATCGTATTTTGAACGACGGTGTAAATTTTTACAGAAATCAAAAAAATAATTAGTAATTTTTGTAGGATCATAATACTTTTCATTTGAACCTAATGTTGGGAATATCGGTTCTGCCATCTCCGAGATAAGTGAGTGAGATCCATCACTACTACTACTATCTCAGTTTGTTCGGCCGTCCACTGATAATGACCACCGATTGGAGTAGTTTTGAGGCCAGTCTAGAAATATTTTACGTTGAGACCAATGAAACCTTCCATTTGAACCTAAGTTTGTTAAAATGGGTCACGGCATCTCTGAGAAAAGTGAGGAAGTAGTTTGAAGTAGTAGTAGTAGTTTACACTAATCACCCTGTAATACCGGAAGTCGGATCCAAATTAAATTCAAGAACTTTGTATGATACAATTATACCTTCCATTTGAATCTAAGTTTGTGAGAATAGTACGCTTATTTTCATTTTTTTGCACATATCACCCTGTAATTCCGGAACCGGAGTTCGGATTCGAATAAAATTCAGGAACTTTGTATGGGACTGCAAGACTTTTCATTTGAATCTAAGTTCATGAAAATCGGTTCAGCCATCTCCGATAAAAGTAAGTGCAAAAAATGTTACATACATACATACATATACACACATACAGATATTTTACATACTCGGTTTTCACCGTAATTGCATAATCTTTCTATTCTTAAAATTGACATTTTTACACTAAGCACCCTACTTCCGGAACCAAGGGTGTGATTCGAATGAAAATTGGGATACATTTATGGCATCTTAACACCTATCAGTTGAATCTAAGATGGTGAAGATCGGTTCAGCCATCTCCTAGATAAGTGGGTTACATTATTTTCACATTTTTGGTGCATATCACCCTGTAAATCCTGGAGCCGGAAGTCGGATCCAAATGATATCCAGGAGCTTTTTATGGGACCATAAGAACATTCATTTGAATCTAAGTTTGTGAAAATCGGTTTAGCCAACTTTGAGAAGAGTGAGTGACAATGTTTGTCACACATACAGACATTTGCTCAGTTAGTCGAGCTGAGTCGAATGGTATATAACATTCGGCCCTCCGAGCCTCGGTTCAAACGTCGGTTTTCACAGTAATTATATAGCCTTTCTACAGGGTCCGCCATCTAACATTTTTTTTAACTAGCGGTTATTTAGATATTATTATCTTTAACGTAACTTCTGATTTGATAAAAACTTAGTTTTATCCTTCCACTGAACGAAAATGGTTGTGTATAGACCATCCGATACGTTATCGCTTCGCCAACTGGACTTGCGATCAGCACGTTATCATGGAGAAGCCGATGCATTCTCAGAGAGTGACGGTTTGGTGCGGATTTTGGTCTGGCGGCACCATTGGGCCATTGAAATAAAGCTGCATACAATCGAAAATGTTCTAAAAAACTGGACCGACCGTATGGCGTACTGCAGGGCCAGCCGAGGCAGCCTTATATTCCACAATTAATCGGAAGGATTGTACTTTAATATGAAAAAATAAATTTTAAAATCGGATGAACCGTTTGTGTTTTATTGCATGTTTAAAAAAAATTACATGGCGGACCCTGTATATGACAGTGGCATCTCGTAACAAAATTTACAGGTTGTGCACTGATTATGTGTGATAATATCAGATGTAATAGTTGTACATGTAAATTAAAGATTACGGAATGGATATTCGCTTGTTTTATTTTCAATACCACGAAATAACGATATATTTTCGGATGCGAAATTCTTATTAAACTAATTTCGTATTATCGATATAATAAAAGGCGCTCTGCCAGGGCTTGTATTGTGAATCCTCAAACGAACGAAGCAACAAAAAATATCTGCTGTGAACACTTTGCTTGACATAGCTGAATGAGAGACCTATATTAGAGAGAAACTGGATGCGTGAGAGTATATGCTACTGAGCAGACCAATTCCCCTTGCCAAGTAAACTGTCTGTGCTCTCAGTCTCAGTTAACACATGAACTAAGCAATCCATGACAATGTAATGAAATGAAGGGTTCGCTCTCGTTAGTATTGTACGAGAAAGAAGACCTTGCCTCACGGTGTGCTACAACACGCGAAGCAAAGTCATATAGGCAGTGTTTACGGTTTATTTTTAAAAAGTAGGTTTACAGAAATCATTTTTAACATAATGTTCGCATTCCAAGACCAAATTTGATCACATTTCAAACATACTTTAAACATTTTATAGCAGAAGTTTTGCATTTGAGCCCATTTTCAAAACGATCAATTTGTTTCTTGGCAGTTTACACTGTGTATATATCCGAGAAACACTAAAAGCAATGTTCTTTAAGTTAATATTCATCGGAACTAAAAGTTATGAAACTAGTTTCCTCATAGGCATCTACAATATTAGAACCATTCATCAAATGCTAACCTCATGAAGCATAGGTCTCAGCAAGCGGGCATATTCATGAACTAATGAACGAACGAAGCAGCTCTCCTGGCTTGGGTTGCGCTGTGAATTCTACCTGACATACGAATGTGTGTGAATAGCACAGATGGTGAAATCCTTTCGTTCATATTCGTTGCTTCAATTTGCAAGCCCTGCGCTCTGCACGTCGTCGAGCAAATCTGTCCATCACTTCATCAATGAAACCGCTGCGACGTTGCAACTAAGACAGTAACTCGTTTTCAACTCCTCTAAGCATAAGTCACTGAAGCGTCTCTCTCTCTCCCCGAGCGGCGAACGACCGCAACTGTGTAAAGCCGGGTATAAATAAACGATATATAAAAAAAGCGTCTCCTGGAGGTGTGCATACAAGTTCTCACAGAGCCAATCGTGACTAGGAGAACAACGAATCTCACAGCTGAGCTGAGTAATTTCTTATCTTCTTGAATCTGTACAGTAACTCAGTAGTCAGTAGACACTGACATATCGACAAGAGATACTTGAAATATTATGTTGGATGTATATGAGATGTGTGTACACGTAATTTCGGTGCACAAGGTAAAGTGTTCGAGTTCAATTAGGGTGAATTTGTGCATACAAATAATTTTATGCAAATATATGAGTATGAGTACACTTGAAACCAAATCAGCGGATTTCACCTCAGGGAAAAGTGACATCACTGCTGTGCAGTGTCGATGTTTAATCGAAGCTTCGAGAATCGATAATAACAGAAAACGATCACAATGACTTTTACCTGTTGGTACTTCGAATCTTTAGTAGTTTTGGTTTCCAAAGAGGTTCTGGGATGTAATTACTTCTATTTATCATATTGTAGACACTCTTTATAGCCAAGCGACGCAGATTTTCAATACATCGATGACAGAATGAGAATTTAAATTCTGCTGATTCTACCTGCAGGCGTTAGTTTGGTTTCGTCTTGTCATAGAGGAAAGAGTGACAATTATACTCTCTTTGTTTTCAAGGAGAAACGAAAATGCTTCGTCTCTTGCTTTGGTATTGGTCATTCACAAATGAGACAGTAAAATAACGAATGTGAGGATGTTGGATTGGATTCTTTCATTGAGAATGCGTGACAGTTTTAAGCTCTGGCACACATGAGGACGAAACGCCAACGCTATATGAGAAAGGCAAAAACGCATAACTTCGGAAATTCGCATAAAAAGACCCGCACAACTTTAGAAATTGTACAAAAAAGTCGTACAAAAACTGTATAAAAACCACTCAAAAATAGACTTCAGTGTTCTATTCCACAAGGTTGTAAATATGTTATTTCTGTTTTATTACAGCAAATTACTTGTTAGGAAAAAGTATGAGTTCGACGGACACCTTATGATGGCAGATTCTGTGTTTATTCTATAGCCAATTCTCTGAATGTTACGCAAAATCTTGAGGAGAAAAAATAAAACGTTTTCAACATGCCAATCTTTTTCCCAACACGCTGAGAACTAATCCAGCTTGGCTTAGTTTGAATCCTGCATCGACCAAAATTGCAATAAAACCCATAACACAATTGCGAGAACGCCATTTGGCACCCATATGGCATTGTTTCGGTGCGAGGGATTCCGTTTTTTGTTTATTCTTCCTACGAAAATTGTATTTATCGGAACGGGGTATGGCGAACGCGAAAAATGAATGTTTAGCTCGGTAGCATCCGTTTGCGAAGAAGCGTCAATTAAAGTCTATTCGCACTATTCCGGGACGGGACCATCCGGGACGTTTTTTTTCCCTCATCGGTGATGACTGAGCTTCCGGCGTGTGCATATTTTGGAATCCCGGATCCGGAGTTTTTCGCACCGTCGGCACCGGGAAAAACTCGGCGAGGAATATCGGTGGCAACCAAATGGATTTTATGCCGGATCCGGGATTCCAATACATGCACACACCGGCAGCTCAGTCATCGCCGATGAGGAAAAAAAGCGTCCCGGATGGTCTTGTCCCGGCCGTCCCGGAATAGTGAGAATAGGCTTTCACTCTTAAAAAATTCCATCCCAAAACCAAACGCTTGCTTCCGCAAAACGGACAAGCTGTGACTTAAGAATAGAAAGAAGTAGAAGAATATCTCATCCATTGCGAGTTGGATTCAATATTCAATCGGTCAAATCAACGAGGAATGGTTCGATGCTTTTCTAAACATCTTTAACAGATGAATTCTTAGAGCATACAATTTCTTTTTAAATGGACCAAATCCAGATGCTTTAAATGCTTCTATCTGATTTGAAACAATTTGTGACAATCGTTGTCGAAATGCCGCTTCAAACTTCCATATGCTGGTAGTGGTTTAACTCTAGGTAAAATATTGTCTGCTGAGCGAGACATTACCCTGGAACAAAAGTTCGCATTTCGTCGATATCAATCAACACGTAGATCAGCGCTTGATTGCAAAATATAACCGCAAAAAATACACAAGTTCATGGTTGAAGTTTTTTTTTGTCACTACCAGCAGTCAGTCGGCGGTTGGTCAGCCATTTCTTGTGTACGTTCGTGCATTTAGTCCGACAGTAGAAATACATGCAACGAAACGTACAAATATAGCATGACTATAGCAAACGTGCTCGTATACGGCGCTTCTCGTAGGTACTTTCATTGAACGTCTCCTCGCACGACTGAATGAACGGCTAAACAGTCTCCGTCCCCGTAGAAAGGAAGTATTTATTCATTCACTGTTCCGCGGTGGCGATGGGAAACGAAGGGGGTTTCTGGGTGAGGCAACAAAAACATTTCCTCTGGGAATGCTTTCGCTGCTGCCGTTGACTCTGTTTGCGATTCGCGCTAAATTAGGGTCGACAGGTTTTGTTGTTCAGTTCATGTATCCTTACTGAATTTCCCGCTCGATGGAAAAAATAATCGATGATACTGCGCACTTTCAAAGGATGCGCGAATGATGAACTTTCGGCTGGAGGTTTTTGGGATATGAATCATTCAACCAATTGGGTAGACTATGACTAACGCTCGAATCCGTACTGTATTTTACTGTATTTTCGACCCAAATACTGCGTACTGCTTTCTACCCTCAAATGTACTGTATTTCAATTTGTACTGTATTTTTCCACTGAAATGTACTGTGTTTTTCACATTGAAAAATAAATACAGAATTTTAAGCCTAACGCATTGTACTTCGATTTGCGGCAATACGAAACGTCAACAATGAAACAAGTAGCGAATGTAAATACATACAAAAAGTAAATTGTAATTTAATGTGAATGTAACCTACATACAACATTTTTTTCATTATTCATTCTTGCTCACAGCGCGCCACAACAACTGAATCAAAATCATCACCAAATCATGTGTGTGTGACGTTTTTTGCACTAGCTTTTCTTGGAGATGGCTGTACCGATTTTCACAAACTTAGGTTCAAATGAAAGGTCCTGTGGTCCCATACGTAATTCCTGAATTTGATCCGGATCCGGAAATATAGGGTAAAGTGTGGTGAAAATTTTATACCATCACTGAAAAGGGTGAAAAACCGTGAAAAGTTTTCTAAATCGACCTCAAATCCTCTCCAATTGATAGTTTCTATCAGTAGACGGTCGAACAAACCGATTTCGGTTATTCTTTTCAGAATTGAAGAAAATTATTTTGAAGAATACCACAGTATTATATATGATAGGGTAAGGGCTCCCTATTTTATCTCATTTGTAAGGACGTTACCTTTAAAAACTTGATTTAGCTCCTTAAATCACTAATTCACTCATTCCTTGGAAATTCAAACAATGTTCAAAAAATCAGATAAAAAGTCAGCAAAACATTACACTATTATACTCACAGGCTCAAAATGCCCGATTTTTTTCTTAAAAATGTTTTGAATCATTTCGACGTTTCAAAATTTTTGGATCGTTTTCGTTACCTTTCGTTTTAAATTTAAAATTTTACTGTGCACTTAATTTGGTAAACTTTACAACAAAACAAAAAAGGAATTGTTTTTATCTAGGCATTAGCCCTTCTAAAAACAAAATTCAAAGCCAGAGATGCCATTTATACAGATTTATCTGTATCGTATCGTATCGTATCGCACAAAACCGACACATAGAAAAACGGAATATTTTCAATGGTTAAATGCAGTGGGCTTACGTTATGTTTTGTTCGCTAGAAAAAAAACAGACACTAACTATGTTTGCTTATAAACCATGGGTACTTTTAATTGACTAATATGAGGAAGAAGCATTTGTGCATGTTGTTTAAAATAATCAATTTAGTAATTAAATTTATAATTGAAATGCTCTTATGATTGATTTCCTCGATTTCCTTGGCATGGTGGCAATACATCACCTAGCTGATTATTGTATTGTTGTATTCTTGTTCAAACAAGATCTTTTTTATATGGAATTAGAATCGGCTTGTTAGGGAAGTAGAGGTAGATTGTTTACTAAAAGTATCAAAATGTAGATGTTTACTAAAAGTATCAAAATTGTGAAATGCATATCATATTAGTATATAATTGAATAATATTTTATCAATTCTCATGATTTTTTGAAGGAATCATAGATGGCGAATGGGTATCAATAATTTAACTCTTAAATTCGGTTTGTGGATATTCTTTCGATTCGCTATGCAATTTGTATTTTCGAGACGGGTTTGACAAGTATGTTATGGAAATTAATGTAATATTAATTCCCAACTCAAACTTAGAAATCCTAGATGGCAAAAACGATTTGTTGTGGATTTTTCAATCCATGATTGAATTAGAACATTGCATTTTTATTCAATCAATCTTGTTCCCTACACAACCTCATAATTCCTTGTGTTAGACCGTATAATTGTACCGTTAGAATTGAGCAAGTGACGCATTGAAAGTTTCCAAAACTCACACAATCAATCAACCAGTACGTGCGGTTATCGATATTCGAAAGTGGGAAAAAAGCATGTCAGTTATATTCGTATTCACGTCATCCAGTTAAGTTACTGATATTACCCTCCCGCTTTTCAAAAACTGGGATAGTTTTGGAAGGAATTTGATGATTAGATACAAGAAAACATTGTTTGAAGTTGTTCCGAAATTCAAAATGGTGACTTCCAGTTCATCGATATTTCCTAAAAACCCTTACAATATGGGTATTTTCGGGAAGGGATTAAGGGGAAAGACTCCTTGCAAGCATATAGGTAATGTTAATAATTTGTGCGTAAAAACAAGTTCCATCATCTTTTTTCCGGATTTGATCATATGAAACTATCATGTAGTTGAAAATGAAACAAATCAGTCGTTTCTGCTTATAATGGCAAATCAAGAAAAGTAGAAACTTTGAACGAAACCATTTCCATTTTACTGAAAACTGCTAAGGAGTTTATCGAAAATAAGCTATCCACATACATTTATGTTGTACGCATGTATTTGTGATGGTTTTTAATGCTCAGGTCACAGCATGCTGTGCGTTGGGCAGTCAGCTTTCGTTTGTTTACTTGTTTGTGCGATTGAAATTCTGCTGGTCTTCAAAAAGACTGTTTGTCTTCAAAAAGACTGGTAAGGCAGCTGGGAACATGCAGGAGTTCAAAAAAAATTGGGCTCAAGGGTCCAAAAAATGCGATGCAACACTTGTCCGGAACTTGATAAAGAGCGTTCGATCAAAAGTTCGATAATTCGTGAAGGAATAACTTAAATTTCATCCGTTTTTCATTATGCTCAAGTTTAACCTGGTACAATAAAGGATCAATTTTTAGTTTAAATAAAATATCGTTTATTATTATAATTTGAGAGAAAAATTTGTGGATAGCTTATTTTCGATACACTCCTTAGTGAAAAATAGGTTGGTTTCAGTTTCCTTGCACTACTATTCCATCAGTAACTAACACATTTCTATAAAGATTTTCTCTCGCAGATTTTGCTTCAAAATAAAGATTTATATACCTTTGATTAAAATTCCAGCGAAATAGAAACCTTTACTCGAAGAAGCCGGAGGCAATAAATACGGTATGTTGTTGAAAAACTTTATTCTTTCGGATACGCAATCCAATACAGATGCACTGAAGCAGTGCCGCTAAACTTTCTAATATGTAACAACAAATCAAAAACTAAGACTGTATGCAATTTTCCATCAAACATCGACGAAATATTGATCAAAATTAATATTTCAATATGAAACAATGCTCTACATTTGTTTGAGCATATAATATTGAAAAAAAAAATAGAATGTTTGAAATTAAATTGTAAACGCATCGTTGATAAACTGGTTGCACTGAACATATAAATTCGGTGGAGTCAGCAGGAGTAGTACCGGCTGCATCACATTAGTGTAAGTGTCCCATGCTGTAATGGAAAAAATGTATCATGCCACCAAAGTTATCAGCTGGTAGCTGCACCTTTCTTGTCAAATTATTCTGAACACTTTTCTCAGGTGTAAGATCATACTTTGATTGTAACCATTGATATCCATACTATGATGTACATATCAAACATGGAGTATGTAATATATAAATTTCTAACACCAGGAAACTTGGTTTACTCTTGATCCTTAATGAACAGTTGCCGGAAAACGATGTTTGATCTCGTTCCGACTTCCAAGATAGTGATCTTCAGTTCAGGGTATTTTCGTATCAGATTTGATAGCAGAAAACAATGTTGTAGCTCGTTTCGAAATTCAATATGGTGACTTCCGGTATATCGACATTTCTTGAAATCCCTTACTCATATTGTAAGGGGTTCCAATGAAAATCAATAACCCAGAAGCCGCCATTTTGGATTTAAGAACGACCGTAAAACATAGTCTCGCGGATTAGTGAATATGTGCAGTTTTGGTTTTAGATTTCAAATAATCGTAATTTCTCGGGTGACAAATTTCCAAAATCATGTCATCAATCAAAGTAAAATAAATCAACATTAATAAAAATAAGTTTTTGAAGATCTTTTCTCGATTTTTTACGAGATTTACAGGTCTAGAATAAGATCGATAACATCAAACTGGTTTTCAAATTATCATCCTGTTGATTTGTTTCAGCTGTTATCGAATGGGTTCTGTTCCCTCTACTTTCCTACTCAACTTACGAATACTATTGAAACTAGTTACATTTACGGCAACTGAATCCGTTCCATGAACTGTAATCAGAACGTTCATTTCCACCACATCAACGAATCATCGGGGACACAATTCGGGTAAACAAATTCATGGCGCAGGACTCTTCGTGAAATTTCGTGGAAACCAACTGATTCCGAGTATAAAGCAACAAGTTGTACGATTCTACTACTGCTTCGTCCCACTATCAGCACACATATACCGTCGAAACAAGCTCTACTTTTCACACATCCCACAGTAGTAAGCGAAAAAAAGTTACCTATTTACGTACGCCATCATCCCGCTCGGCTGCTGCTGCTCTTCGGGATAGCGCTCAGCTGAGCGCTTGGTCGTGCCGAGACGATGTCAACATCGTCTACCCACGTGCTTCGTATCGACCGACAACCATGTTTTTCGCTCTACCAGTATATAAAATGCCAACGTAAAACTATGCAGTTTTACTTGTTGTGTAAAGTTTGTTGGCCCCCATTCGTAGTCGTGGCCGTGTTCATTGAGTGGATTTAGCGGTTCCGAAATAGTACATACCAAAAACAAAAAAAGAAAAGAAACATCATCACCGAGAGCACCGAAACAACAAGAGCATGCTGTCGCTTCCGCTACCGCCTCCGCCTGCGTTCCATTTCAACTGTCGGTGTACATGTCAACTAACTCGAACGGATGGTTGTTTGTAAACAAACCTGTTGGTATATCAAATATATGTATTCATGGTCTTATTTATTTTTGATAACAGTTATAGGTTACCAGAAATGCATTGTTGGTCGCTTTCATCGGAGATTTATGATGTTTTCGGATGCAGTTGAGCGTTGAACGAGTCTGGAAGGGTAGTTAGGAAATATGCTGTTTTTGAACGATTTAATTACTGTTTGACATATGCGGTCTCGAACACTTGATTTAATTAAGTAAACTTCTCGACGTCTGCTGATCGTAGCTCTAATATTCGACAATGATATAAAACAGCATATTTCAATTACTTTTATGCGTTTCATAAGTAGCTACATTTGAAAACTGAGATGCCATTGTGGGAAATAGGGACCTACCTCATCCGTCGGTTGCAGTTTTCAAATGTACTATTCTTAATGGTTAAATAGGTGATTTCGTACATTCGACATCGTCGTTGTTCTAGTAAATATTTATTTCGTAATCATAAACAAGGTATTGTCAAACTTCGATTTATGCAATTTTAGAGGTACTTATCGAACTTTGGAACCAGCTTTCAAAATTACAAATTTATTAAACGATTTGTTTTAATCTTGTTAAGAAGAAGAACTGTCTTGAGCTTGTCTTAGATTTTATCAATATCGAATGAGCAAAGCAGATTGGATAAAAAACTTCCGAATACAGTTATGAAGTGAAAGCTGCAAAAAAGTCACCACAGAGACGGGGTGCGAACTCGTAGCTTTCTCCCAACCAAGTACCTAAGTTTGCTTTCTCCTAAATAATTAAATCGAAGGTCGATTAGGTCTTATATGTTTTGATTTGGCCTCAACTTTGCATAACTATTCTTTATGCGGCCAAATAGTACAACTCGCAACATCAGTTTGTTATTTTAACTCTGGCTTTACTTTTGAGAATGGCATAAGCCAAAAATCCTTGAGAATTTTCAGAAAACTAAATCTCATAAACGGTTTGATTTGGTGTTTTCAGCGATGTTTAAAATATCTATTGGAACTATAAAACAAAATGTTTATTGTTTTATTCTTTAAATAAAACTTAAAAATCAATTTTCTCAAAAATGGTATTTGTGTTTTTTTTATTCTTTGATACGTTTACAACTAACAACTGATGAAGTTTATTGCACCATAGCTCAAGATGTAGAAACAAGCATGTAATATTTATATAATTTTATATGGTATTAGTTTGTATAAATTACGTAGGTTGTTACTTATGTATTTAGCCTAGGAAACACTCAGTGTTGCCCGGTGGTTTTTACATTTCCATCATAAAGTTTTATATTTTAAACCATTATCATCTTCAGAACATTCTGTCATTTGAGCGCTATTTTTCTTGTTTACAGTGAATCGAAAATTTTACCTAAGCAAAAAAAAGAATCTTTTCTCGAAAAAGTGGCTCATTTAAAACCATCGTTTTGCTGGAGGTGGCACGTTTATAAGTTATGCCGTTTAAGAGTCATGTGTGTGTATTTTTATATTATAACCTTTCAAAAACCACACGGAACACCCCGCGATTCCAGTTCAACTAAAAAATTAGTTGTTTTTCTGAATTCGATTAGTTAAAGTTCAATACAACTAAACGATCCTTGTTTTTTTCTTAGCTGTCATTTTTTTTTACAATTAGTACAAACAAGGGGTAGAACAACTTATTTTTTTTACCAGTTAGTCAAGACATATAACAACTTTTCAATTTAAATCCGAATCCGAGAATAAGTTTTCTTCCAAACCCGAATCCGACCGGTAGGCGTTGAAGAATAAAAATATTTACCCGTACTCGACCCGAACCCCAAAAAATCCGGGTATTCGGGTTCAACTACGAAACTTGATTAAATTTTTGAACCCGAAACTGAATACCCGTCAGGTTCGAGTTCGGGTCAGGTTTCGAGTACAAATGCCCGAAACCCGACCATCTCTAATGAGCCATTCACATTAATAGAAGCACCATTTGATTACAATCTACATTTGTGAAGACACCAACCACTGAAAAAAAAATTTAATAGGAAATTTTTTTTGGTGGACAACGCTTTAATTAGAAAAAATTGTTTCTCCGAAGGTGCCTATCTTGCAATGTACGAACGGTAGGCACCATAATTACCTATCTTGGGTGTTCAAAATTTCATTCGAATCAAAAATGATGTTTTTTTTTGTAAATTTTCTTTAAACATTTGGAATCGTTTTGTTTCAGTGTAGGATTTTCGATTAGGTGAATTTCGCATCAAATGTTATTCGAAGTTAGCAGCACCCAGTCAGATTTTAGCTTTCTGGTCATGTAGACTTTGTCACAAAAGTTTGCTTTGGTTATTTTATTTTTCCAAAATTGATCTTTTGTTTGTCTTTTGGAAATGGTCAAATTTTTTACAATTTTTTTTTAGATAGCCATAATCGAAAAATAACAAATTCTTCGAAAAATTGTTGTACTAGTATTTTTTTAGTTTTTTTTAAACCCGATTTTTATCGGTGTAAGACTCGATTAAGAACTTTTGCACTGATTTTGTCATTTTTCAACTATAGCCCTTTGAAAAAAAATTGTGGAATCAAGTTGGACTCTTTTCAAAACTCAGTCTAAATCGATTTTAGAAATTATGAAATGTGGTTTTTTATGACAAAGTCTTCTTATTCAAAAAGTTTCACAAAAATCTAAGAGAGTACTGCCACCATTTGTTCGAGTTGGTGCGAGATTCGACAATAGTTTCATGGATTTCCTTTGTTGTCATTTTTTTATGTTAAAATCGAGGTTTAGCTGTACATTGCTTATTACTGGGTGAGCTCACATCTAAAACAACAATTAGAACTATACATTTTTGTCGACTCATTTTTTCCATAGTTCGTGTGGCAAAGATACTTGAGATAGGTTTATTGTATCGGCTTGTCATTTAGCATTTTTCTACATGCTTTGATCGATTGATAAGTATTATGGTTAAAAATCTCGTACAGCAATATTGTAGTGTTTTTACGTTTATGATACAACTAACTAAACAAAAAAATGTTTACATGGAAGAAATTCTCAAAGGGTGACATGAAAAATAAGAGGGTGCTGAATTTCCATTTTAAAGATCCTATACATTTTCCCAAGATGTATAACTGAGATCGACCCAACGATACAAGATCTGTTATTAATAGAACAATCTTGAGGACTCCAAGTCATGTTTTTTTTTGTTGGGGTAAAAAATCAATTCGAACAAGAGTTGATTGAAATTAACGATGGCTGGGCAGCTCAACACGCAAAGAAGGTAACAAACATTTTCACTTCCTAGTTTCCGCTTTGAAAGAATGCCTCTACTGCACCCGTAGGCAAGTGTATGATTATAATTAGTATTGTATTCACCCAACCAACCGAAGAACAACGACGTAATGGAAGAGAATGTACGAACGCTTATGGGACCATTAATGCCGGTCTAATTTACATACAAGTGAAGCTCCGATTACGTTTCCCGATGGCCAGACACCCCCATCAACTGTCAAGTCTTCGTGACTTCTGCTCATAACACTCATGACAAAAGGGTTACGTAGACTATTTCCAACGCAGTCTTCCACACGGAGATTCCATAGGAAGATCCCATATTGATAATAATTGACTACCATTTATTTATTCGTCACTGTGGAATTAGCACCAAATTGTGATGATAATAGCCGACATGTTGGGATTCCACGAATTTATATTTGACCAACACCAACGGTCCGTTAAATCAAGCCGTTTCTTTTGAATACTCATTACTATTCCAAACACCTGCCTTCGGTTACTTGCTGGAAAGAACAGCCTCTAGAGCTTAGAAAGGCTCATACAAAGAATAAATTTTGTTGAAATGTGTCGAATCTATATCTTTCGAGGGTTCAGTTCAAGTTCAAACTGTACTGTTTCTGTGTTCTACAGCGGACTTGCTGAATTCAACTCAAGCTCAATTCGAAGGCGTTATAATCGGAGCTTCTTTTGTAGTCGTCGTCCGTGCAGGTCACGGTAAAAGTGAATAGGACTGAGCAGAAACGCAGATTAATTTATTCAACGTGTTGATGTCACAGTCCGATTAAGCAGAGCAGACCCAAAGAGAGAGAAAGAGAAAGAAAGACAGACGAATACCAATGAAACGAGTGTTTTGTATCAACTGCCGGCTCCTGTTGGTTTGACTCGAGTGGAATGCAACCTTCGGTGAGGGAATGGGAACTATGGGAACAAAAATTATTCCCGCTCTTTACGGACGAAATCGAGCTGCAGGTCACATATCTTCTAATATCATGAAAATTATATGCATAAATGCATGTTTCTTCGGGTCAGTGGCATCGACACGTTTTTATCTTAGATCTTATAATAGTAGTATTAGCTGAATATTTACTGAAATTCTTACTGACTCTTATTTTTCTTTCATCTCGTCTACTCTCTACTCAAAATCAAAACCAACAAATATCCGAAATTTTCGTACAGATGGCAAATATATGGTGCTACCATCCGGAGAGCTGCACATCCGTGAAGTTGGACCCGAGGATGGCTATAAGAGCTACCAGTGCCGAACTAAGCATCGGCTTACCGGAGAAACTCGGCTTTCGGCCACCAAAGGACGTCTCGTAATTACAGGTAATTTGGAAGTGAAATAACTTCCCCGGCAATGTTTTCCGGTTTGCGGTTTATGTTCTAACCTTTGCACACAGCTTGGTGACTGTTGAGATCACACACATATGCACATTTGCGCTCTATTTTTTCTCTTTGTTTATCGTGGTGTAGGTCTCAAAGTCGCACTCTGTATGTAAAGTTACACAATTTGATGTATTTGGAACTCTCGTACACAGATCAGTCGGTGTTTAGTGCACCCAATAAACCCCTGCTGCAAAGGAGAATGATAGGTAATGAGATATCTGCTCCACTTGCAAACCCGTGGGGGTACAAATCGAGGGTGTAATCATTTCAACTGACCCGCACAACCATTGCGGTATTGGGTTTCATTTGTAACACACGTATCACGTTGCTTGGGCCGTGTCATTTAATTTTGAGAGATCATCATCGCCGGTTGTTTGAATCAAGATATACAAGGGTATTATTTTGAAAGGGTGCCTCTCCTGCTCTGATCTACAAAGGTTCGTAACGAATATATGTTTGATTGTATAATTGATCTTGAGCTAGGTAAGAAACGAATCATGATGCTAAACCTAACCCAATTTCCACTATAATCAGGAATCAGAACTAATTGGTACAAGTGGCACGTTCCCCTAGTAATTTGGAATCGTTCTGCAGCCACGAAAGGATGCTGAACGATCTGGCGGCGCCAAAATGCACATTTAATAAAACCTTCAACCCTCGAGAGGATTTAGAGATTCTACAAAAACGACACCATTCTGCATTCCTGGAAAAATGCAGAGCGATTCGCAATATGCATGAACAGAAGTAAATTCGGCATTCCATAAGGGAAGCCAAACAATCTGCTAAATCCTTTTAGGGAAGAAACCGAAAGGATTCATTCACTTTCGATGAACTCCTCTGACTATTGCTCCTTACCAGATTGGGTGAGAAACGATAGAATATCCTTCAATTTTAGCTTCCCATACACAGATTCAACCATGAATGGAGAACCAAAACCATAAACATATGAGATGCTATGAAGTACGCAATCGCACAAATAACAAAAATAATACTCAGTGGTCATGTGATAGTTGAGTCTGCAATGTCCAGTCAGAGCTCTGATCAGCATCCTGCAATAGTGCTTGGGAAAATGTAATAAACATTTTGACATTTCCAGATTCAAATCTGGTAAAAATGCTGTTGTTTGAGCGCAAGTTTGCAAGCTGTACCAGTAGCTGGCATGTTTGGATGCAGTCCAAGAACGAATCATGTGCTTTATCCAACTAGTGGACAGTGATAAAGCTGGGTCTTTCATTCGTGGTACCATCCCTAGCCAACTCATCCGAGATAGTTGATGAGTGACAATTTCCAGCATCCGAATGTTCAACGGCGGGTGGCATCCCAACTGCACCATCCATCTTACGAGGTCCTGTCTCGTAGGATGTTGATGTAATAGTTACATCATCCCGCATTTGAGTGAAATACGTAGCCATCGCAACAAGGCATACCAAAAGCTTTTTGCTTTGCAGAACCACAAAATGACCCGTAATCATCAGTGTTCAAGAAAGATAACATATACTATCCTACATAGTATTCATCACACATCGCTTGATAGCGTGATGAACTAACAACTAAGTATAGTATGAGATCAAATTAACAGAAACGAATTTACTATTGATGTCTTTCGCTCCACTGGAATTCATATGATATGAAGAATATGGAGTCATCGCTCGGCGAAGGCCGGTTATTCGGCAAATATGCCGAGAACTCGACATATTTCCTGTCTATACCTTCCATTAGTCTGTCTAACTTTGACACAAGGACAAAACCCTCAAATGTTCCGTTTACGACTGCCTTTTTTTGGGCTCCTTCAGTCGTTCAGTCATCGGCACGTAATTTCACCTTGACTTGCAAGCTCCAGTTTTAGTGGGCTTTTACGGCATGGAATAGAAAATCAGTGGATCAATTCTTGGTTGAAATGATTCCGCTTGATGCCACATGGCTTTTCTGTTTGGTGGACTGATACCATCGGGACAGGTGCACCGTAGTGTTAGTTTTAGCCTTTTGAGAGGTGACGACATCGCAAAATCGAACCGAAGCGGTGGGACAAAACCGTCCACTTTTTTGTGAGACAAAAATGGCCACTAGACTCGGTCTGAGTAGTAATTTTATTGTTGTTTTTTACAAAAAATTTCTGATTTTATGAATTTCAATACTATTTTCAAATACACCAAAAAAACGTGAACGTTTCTAAAGCATATTCGGTATCGACAGCATAAAAGATGCGTGAAGATACCGAACCATCGAATGAGTTAGACAAATGCTGCGTTTGTTGTGACAAATTACTTAACAATCTGCGCTAAAAACCCCAAACCAAATGCATTTTGTAACTGAAGGTTATAACTTTCATACAGTAAATAACATTCCGAGTAAAAATATTGTTTTCCGTACTATTTTTTGCGCAAGATCAAAAGTGATAATTTTCGCCGCGGTCTTCCCTAATTAAAAATACACCATGATCGCGTGCCGATTTTTACAAACTAAGATGCAAATGAAAGGTTTTGAAATTCTTTAAAAAATTCCCGAAAAATTGATCCCCATCCGACTTCCAATTCTAAACTTTCAAACTGTTAGACAAAATGATGAAAAATCGGTACGCATCGGTACGTGCTAATACGGAAGAAGAAGAAAACGCACCCGCCTAGCACACAGCGTGCTATGTTCAATTTTGTATAGCGTGCAGGGTTGGCACAAATCTATATTATGTTGACATAACTGTTTACAAATTGAAAAGGTGATGGTAGTTTATACCAAAAAAAGTTTTTGATTTTGCTCAAGTTTGAAAAAAAAATCTTGACATAAGTAATATGAGAAAGGCATCATTACACCAATAGGTGGATTGAAACAGATTTTTTGGATATATTCAAATTGTGTAGTAATCACAAATCCATTACGAATCAATCAGAGTCTCCTTTACAAGCCAACATATTCCTGGTTCCTATGTGTCGGTTTAGCCTGTTATGCTTTGTGCAACGATTTGTTCAACTCAAGCGGTTAAAAATTGTTTGGGACTACATTGCTCCTTAATGCCCGATTCAGGGGCTAACTTTTATTTTGTGCTATGGGCGCATAACCATAAATACTAATATATTAAAAATATTGGTCTCCTAATATATGGACTATTATATTAAAAATATTCGTCTCCTAATATATGGTTAGAATCATTTGGTGTTTATTCGGTAAGACTGATCAGTGTACGAGCGCAAATACATCAAAAATCCGCAAACAATGTCGTAAGTGGGTGGAAGTGTGTCTATCAACAGAAGCAATCATTCAGAATCTGTAACAGTGTTCTAATTAATTCCATCCATGCTTCCAATACTCTCTGATCCGTGCACCATTAATCTCGTTCAATCTCGGAATCAATTATTGAAAGCGATTCATTAATCGACACTTCCATCCGCTTGCTAAACTAAGAATCAACCGCAGTGCATTAAAGTATTAATGAAAACAATATTCTTGCACTCATAACTACATAAACGGAACGGATGCATTTGTAACTGACTGAAGTGTGTTCGTTCTATATATCATCAGTAATTAACAGCATACAGAAACGCGTGCTTTGGCTAAACGGTTTGAACGGTTGACATTTTCGCAGAATAACGAACTTACAGGCGTGTCGCTCCGTTTCCTGCGTGTCGTCATCGGTCATATGTCTGTGTCGAGACTAACGATGTCAGCTCTTCATAACACCGTCATAGATAACTGTTTCATTTTGCTTCTGATTTCACATATCTCGGTTGATTTTTCAGAAGGCCGTAAGAGCAAGTGACAGTTTCTCTTTGTTTACTTTCTCTTTCGATTATTGTGATGTGATTATAAGTTTTTTCTTGGATTTCACAGTTTTATTTGAAAGTCGATAGTTCCGGGTATCATTTTATGCAAAGAGTTGAGTAATAAATGTGGAAACCTCTTGGTAATTGATAGAAGAGAAAGTAAACAAAGAGAAACTGTCACTTGCTCTTACGGCCATCTGAAAAATCAACCGAGATATATTATTTTCTAATGCGACTTCAAATGCTTTTTTTATGTACACACAGATCTAATAAAAGACGAATGCGTCGAGCATCTAGTACTACTACTACTACTACTACTGTACGAACCAAAAACATTATTCAAAGTTCTTTGAAGCAGTAAAAAGACGCTTGACTCACATATGGTAGGGTCAGATCGCCATGCGGTCGCTGACAGAATGAGTTATAATGAGTGATTTTTCTGATACATACTGGTCTAGTTTCTCTGATACATACTGGTAAACAGGTTACATTTTTTTTCGTTTCTTGAACTCTCACTAGACTTCTAGCCAATCTCGGCTTACGCAATGTTGACCACTTGTTGTACTTGAAAATTATGGATTGTGTTGTGAAAAGCTGACATCGTAACGGTGCGAGAATATTGTTCTGTTTTTTAATACTTTTGTCCGGTGATTCGTGGAAATTGAAGGAAATCCTATCACAGTTCTTGTTTTCCTTCAATTTCCATTTTTTTCATACAACTAACTATGAAATATACATAAACAAATTGCCTGAATGTTGGGATAGGGTACCCTGTGTTGCGTGTTTTCAAAATTCGAGTTTTGCAAATCGGTATTAAAGTTTGAAATTAATTAAAAAAAACTAGGAATCGCGTGCGGGAACTGTGCCTGATGTTTCAAGTTTTTGTTTCGGAATTTCGTTGAGAATAAAATTGCGGCAAATGTAATATTTTGAGGAGTGGCTAAGTGTGATTTCGGAAAGCTTTGAGTTTTAACTAACCTCATCGTAAGAAATTCGTTTTTCAGGAGAAGGTAACTAACAAGGCTGTTTCATCTCTGCACTCATTTTCTAAATCCCATATTCAACTAGCACCCGTGAGCTTTATGAATGATGCACTCGTTGATCCGAAAATTTACTTATATACCACGACAATCACTGTTTTCAACTGTTTTCGTTTCCTTTAGAACCCCTCGGTAGGGTTGCACCGAAGCGCTCATCGACTTCGAAGATATTTACGACGGAAACAAGACGCAGAAAAGCGATTGCCATGTCCTGTTCTGCTCAGGCTTTCCCGGTACCGGTGTTTAGGTAACGATCGACTTATTAATCCGTAACACCCAATTGCAGGGAACACTATCCCATGGGTCCACAGCGTACTAGTCGTACTGTCTAGCAGATGCTACTAATAACATTTCCGTCTGTCTTATCAACCTTAAAATAATCAGAACCTTTGGCAAGTATTGGACCTAGGTTGACATCCGGTGATAAAAGTCGCAACCTCGAGGTCAGGAATCGGGATAACGTCACACTACTTTGCCCAGCACAATCTTATCCTGTACCGATATACAGGTGAGCGCATCTTAACAGCACATTTCACTTAGCACACTAAGAGCTAATTCAAATCCCACTTGGTACCCTACCTTCAACTCGTTGCTAATTTGTGATCTATGTTTAGCTTGTTCAGCACTTCACTAATCTGTAATTGTTCATGATATTTCGTTTCGAAAGAACCGGTCGCTAGTGTCGCTCCTCGACTCACTTCCGGCGATACTCTTCGGGTTTTGCAAGCAGGATTCTCTGACAACTTCACCTTGCTATGTCCAGCACAGTCCTTCCCCATTCCGGCGTTTAGGTAAGATAATCCTAATGTTAAAAGTTATTCCGATGTAGGGTTATACTTTACATACTCGAGATACCTTTATTACTTAAAACTTTTAACCCTTAATAATTGAAAAGTTTAATCTCGTGTTCAACTAGTGCACTGGAGACCAGTAGTCATAGATGCTAGGTAAATACTCTTACAATTTCACTTTTTACCAGGTGCTATAGTGGTTGAAAAAACTTTTACTAAATTTAAACTAAGAAGAACGCCATGTTTTAAATGGTTCTGTGTTGTTGAAAGGCCAAAGACAAGCATCAACCTGCCTGTGTTCAATTCCCGAATTTTAGGATCCGAAACTGAAAGTTAAACCCTCTGCACACTTCGAAAAAACCCTGTGATTTTACATCTTTATAGATGGACATGAGTAGAGCGTCGCGATTCACACAAATGTACGTGGATGAACATTAAATATTGTGTTTTAAATTCCATGACATAAAATTTACTAAAATAAAATAAATGAATCCTAATAGCGACCGCCGCGACTTGAACCGAGAATCATTGGACCACAACGTACGTCTGGTTATCGACTGAGATACAGAAGCAGACATATGCGGTTATCTTTTAGTCGACTTGATTGTTTTGCCTTTCTCATATCGAAAAGTTATTCAATCACTGTGAAAACCGAGTCCCGGAGAGCCGAGTGTGATATACCATTCGACTCAATTCGTCGAGTACGCAAAATGTCGGTGTATGTGCCAAACCGATTTTCCCAAACTTATGATATAAATGAAAGAACTTGTGGTTCCGTACCAAATTCCTGAATATGATTTAAAAATGACTTTCAGTTCCGGAATTGCAAGGTGATTAATGTACAACTTTATTTTTTTGTGTGTTTTGTCTTCTCTATAGAAAGGTAATAGAATTACAAAAAAAAACCGACTTTTGATCGGAGCTCCGGATACCACCAGTGTTATTTATCATTCGACTCAGCTCGGCGAGATCGAAAAATGTCAGTGTGTGCATCTTTTGAAAGATTTTTCGCTTCGCACAGTTTCCTCGAAGATGGCTGAACCGATTTCAACGAACTTAGGTTCGTTTGGAAGTTACTGTAAGGAGTGTATCGAAAATAAGCTATCCACATACATTTGTGTTGTACGCATTATTTGTGATGATTTTATATGCTCAAATCACAGCATGCTGAGCGTTTGGCTTTCAGCTTTCGTTTGTTTACCTGTTTGTGCGGTTGAAATTCTACGTTTTCCAAATTTCGCGGATTGAAAAGGAAGTGAAAAGTAAGGTTCTGGACACATGGCTAAGTGAGAAGGGTATTACTATGCAAAAATTGGCGAAGCGGTTTGGAATTCATCATGCCAGTGTTTAAACCTTCATTAATAAGTTTGGGGAACACTATTCTTTGGATGAGCTACCAGGAAGAGGCAGAAAACCCGGTTCTTCTAACCCGAAACTGGACCAGAAAGTGGTATCTCTAATCATGAAGAACAAATCAATGTCAATACGTGATTTGGCCAAAAAAGCAGGAACGAGTGTCAGGATGATCCAGCGTATCAAGAGGCAAAATCACCTGAAGACCTACAAGAAGCAGAAAACCTCGAAACAAAATGTAGAACAGAAGAAGCGAGCAGAAGAAGCGCGTCTTTTCCAGTGTCCGGATGCATGCGTTTTGATGGACGATGACACTTATGTGAAGGAGGACTCAAAAACTCTTCCAGGTCCACAATACTTTACTGTCGTCGTTGGGGAGGATGTGAGCGATGCGGACAGGTCGATTCAAGTGGAGAAATTCGATCGAAAGGTACTGGTATGGCAAGCAATATGTTCCTGGGGTTTGAAGTCAACAATTTTTTACACTACCGGAACTACAAATGCAAAAATCTATCGATCTGAGTGTCTCCAGAAGAGATTACTGCCTTTATATAAGAAGCATAGTAGACCTCCAATGTTTTGGCTGGATTTAGCGTCGGCTCACTATGCCAAAACCACTCTCAATTAGCTTGCGGAAAAGGGTATAAATTTCGATGAGAAAAATATAAATCCACCAAATTGCCCTCAGTTTCGACCCATCTAACGTTACTGGGCAATCGTGAAGAGGGTCTGCAAGAAGACTGGTTAGGCAGCAGCGAACATGCAGGAGTTCAAAAAAAATTTGGACTCAAGCGCTGAAAAAGTGCGATACAACACTTGTCTGGAACTTGATGAAGAGCGTTCGATCATAAGTTCGAAAATTCGTGAAGGAATAAATTTTATCCGGTTTTCATTATGCTCAAGTTTAACCTCGTACAATAAAGGGCAAATTTTGAGTTTGAATAAAATATCATTTTTTATCATAATTTGAAAGAAAAATTTGTGGATAGCTTATTTTCAATACACTCCTTAATCGATCGTTGTAAATCATGTTTGAAGATCGCTTGACTGTCACTTCAGGTTCCGGGGATATAATGGTATAAGTGACGTAACCGTCAAAACTCGAAAGTAACCTATCATGAGCTAACCAAAACAATCGGAATAAATTTGTGTTAAAAATCAACCGAAATTCGTGTCAGAAATTATCCTAACGAAAAAACTAAGTTTCAATTAGACTGTTTGAGTGACAAGAGAAATGCATTATCGTAGAGGTTTTTTTCAGAAAGTACCATGTAAAAAACGATTTTTTTAGGAATTGGTTTAAAAATTCCTATACTTGATAAATATTGCCTCCGGATTTCAGTTGCAATGGAACTAATTTCGGTTTCCGCAAGTTCGGATATAAATGAAGGGTCTTGTGGTTTCTTATAAAATTCCTGAATATTATTTAAAAAGGACTTCCGAATCCGGAATAACGGAGAAATATTTGAAAAAAACTTTAAAAAATGAGCTCTAAATTTTCTCAGAGATTCCTGAACAGATTTTCACAAACTTAGATTCAAATGAATGGTCGTGATATCCCATACAAAATGTATTGGAAGTACGGAATGGTTAATTTTTCAAGAAAGATTTTTTTATAGAACAACAATTTCGGCAAAATTGGTTTGAAAATTTCTTTAATTTGTGAATCTTGCTATCAGATGACCAAATAATCTCGATTTAGTTACATCGTTTCCAGATTTGGAAGTACCGGAAATAGGGATCCAAAACTGTAAAATGCAAGTCACTTCGTTTTATCATAGTCCGATTTCCACAAACCTAGTTTTGATTGACAGGTCTTACAGTACTATAAACATATTCCAACTTTTATCAGGATCCTACTTCCGGTTCCGGAATTATAGGGTAATGAATCCTTAAACTTTCAAACCGTTATTTAGACTAAATTTCTGTTTGAGCTGTTAGTAGAATATTTTCACTAATAGTACTGTTGTTGTACCGTTGAATTCCACTATATCACGTCATTACACTCTCACAAAGTCATTATTTTCACAGTCACTATTTTTCCGAAAGTGTATCAAACGTTATAATACAGATACGTATTTCGGAATGCAATAAACTTATAAAACCGATACACTGAAGAAGGATGCAAATAGTGTTCCGAAATACGTATCTGTATTATAACGTTTGATACACTTTCGGAAAAATAGTGACTTTGTGAGAGTGTAATGACGTGATATAGTGGAATTCAACGGTACAACAACACTACTATTAGCGTTATTTAGAGCGAAGGTGCAAAAAACGGACACAATCTACTAAATTCAATTATGAATCTTGTCGGTTGCTGCCCATTAGAACTTTGTTATACCAGTATTCCAGATTATGGTTCCGAAACTACCGGAAATAGTTGTTTGCTGCCGTTGTCTTTCGGCGTAGGTGTCAGCAGACCATGTCTGCTTGAAGCGAAATCAATCTTCAGTTCAATAACGCTATCGCACGGCATTACATTCAACATATCATGCCAATTGTATGGGTGCGCAGTGCTGCTATTTGACATTTCTCTCCCCTACTTCTATGTATGAGATTCGATGCGGACTCGCCTGAGGGCACCATGCTCGCAAAAAAGGATGTTGCCAATGATTTGCTCGGGAAATGTGAGAGCTGGATATCTTGTTAATATGTTGTCTTTGGTGTCAGCTTGTCCAGTTTAGCACAGGGCTTACCGTAGTGAATAGTGTTTTGTCAATATTGATATGCTACCATCTGATTGTCGTAGGTGACTAGCGATTTACACGGAATTCTTGGTCACTGACTGGATGTCACATGAGAAGGTATAGTCTTCTTTCAGCGCATACATTATAAACGTTCGTCTTTGAGAAAACCAGGAAAAAAATCATCCACATTTCCTTTTCGATGGAGATTCTCGCCGTACCGGGTTATATTATTTCGAATAAATTGATCGCTAACGACTGAGGACGGCGCGCTGATACGGCACCGTCTGTTATATAAACTAATATGTTGTACTTGATGTGCACGTTGCACGTTGCTATTGTCTTTAGAGAATTGAATTGTTTCCAAATCCCTGTAGAACTTGTTGGAAACAGCATTATTTGTCTTGTTGTATTGAAGATCTTGTCTTGTTTATGATCAAGATGCGTTTGCTCCTCAGGCAAACCTTCTAGTTCTCGTATCGAATGTCGAATTCCACACTTCCTCAAACAACCAATTGATTTCTTTCGTGCTAAATGCTGTACTTGGTTTCTGCCATCTCAACGTAAGCGGTTAAGCTTGATTGTCCTCGGATGTAGAAGTCTTCTTGTCCAATTTCTCATATGGTGTACCGTAGTGAACATCCTTCTCAGGCAATATTGACATTTACCCATCTGGTTGTCGTAGGTGACCACCGATTTACACAGAATCCTTCTATACTGATAAAAAGATACATACATTCATGCCCGGGTTGACGGTTCAAAGCATAGGGTGCTGGTCTTACAAACCCGGTTGTCGTATGTTCGAGTCCCGACCCGAAGTAACGTAGTACTAGCCATGCAATGATTCTGTACGCTAAAAATCACCTGCGAAGTCTGTTGAAACAGGAAAGTCAAACTCCACAAAAGAAATGTAATGTCAGGACTTTGCTTTGTTTGTAAAACAATTCTTCCACACTTCCTTATCGATGGAAAGTTTTTCTCCATAATGCGAACTGGGTTATTAGAAGTTCGCTAGCGAAAGATAGCACTGAATGAACACAACATTACTAGTTTTGTTCAAATGAGGCAAACTTACTAGTCTTGGATCGAAATGCCTTTGTTTCTTAAGCAAAGCAATTTTATTAAATAAGTTTATTTTGAACGTGAACTTGGTATATTTCTGTATAAAAACTGATATTTAAATGATCGTTATCAATACGTTGCAAAAAATGTGATCAGAAGAATTACAAAATTTTTCCGGGCCCATTTAAATTCTCAACTTTCTTGTTCTCAGACAGACAGACAAATGATCAAATGCTCTCTAATTAATCGTATATATTTTATTAACTATGTAGTCTTTCATCATAATAGAATATTTTTGAAATAGAAAATGTTTTTTTTTACTTTTTACATTATTCGGCATTGTCGTCAAACTGCAATATACACGTCTTGCAACAGTCCTTCTAGGGTATATTCCCAACATTCTGATGTTGATTTTAACGCCATTCTCATTTTGAACTTTTACTATCCAGAACCAGTGGGCAGCGTCGCACCCAGGTTAACTTCCGGAGACGAAAGTCGAAAGCTGTTAGTTCAATCTCACGATAACGTCACAATGCTGTGTCCAGCGCAATCATTTCCTGTTCCGGTGTTCAGGTACTGTTAAGACTATCCCAACATTCTCGTTTGTTTCACATTGAAAAAAAAATCATACATTAGTTTGCGATACCAGTAGATTACCTACAGGATTTTGTTGTTTCTAGAACCAATCTCAAGCACACCACCGAAGACTCCTTCGTTAACCCAGAAACCCATTTTTGTCGATCCAAGTACCGAACTCGCACTACTATGTTTGGCACAGGGTTTCCCAGCACCGAACTTCAGGTGAGATTAATCCCAAGTTCTACATATACAACATTCAGACAGTTTGTAGACGTCAGGTCAAGATCGGAAGTGGCAGGTTCCTTTCTTCAAACTTTCAGAACCAATCGGGGCTAAACCGCCAGTTCTTTCAATCGATAGCAAAAAGATTTGGCTGGAACGACGACTCGCTACCAGCGTAGTGCTCTTTTGTCCGGCACAATCGTATCCGGTGGCTTCCTTCAGGTAAATTCGACTGGTAACATGGGGTACTCTAGCGCAACGTTCCAGCAGACGGATAGAAGTTTGTGTGTGTGTTCAGGTTTTCTAATTAATTCATTGTTGTTTGGGTTATTTTGTTCTCCAGAGCCGATCGGCAGTAAATCACCTTCTTTCGCTAGCGAAGCTGTCACGATGGGAGTTAGGACACTACTCAATAGCAGTACCGCCCTAACGTGTCAAGCACAAGCTTTCCCAGTGCCTATATTCAGGTATGATTGAAATTACAATTGTTGGTTAATAAATCTGAAAATTTTCGTTTGGACAAATATAGCATTATGGATTGGAAGAACATTTTCCACGTACTCTATCTTGACTCGATTCCTAAACTCAAGTATGGAGTCAGAAAGTCTGACGCGAAAATGGCTAGAAGCTTTCTGTTTGACACAAATAATTGACGTGAATATGGATTAAACTCTTATAATTCCGAATAGATGATTGATTGTGTAAATTGAGCAAGCTTTCACTTCTTTGCATTCATTTCGCTTCACCTATACTAAGGTACGGCTTATGCACAACAAACATATTTGAATATATTCTTTGGGATCGTTTAATTGATCCCTTAACAGGCCGATTTTCAACCACCTTCATTAATGATTATCAAAGTTACGTATATTCTCCTCATATGAAGCTTCTGCTTCTACAAATACCGATGAAAATTCGATGAGAATACGATGCAAACAGTGCAACTTTTCGCTGATGTAATAAAATTACCCTTCCGGAACACTGTATTCTATGCGAAATAAAATAATACTAACTCTAGCTAAATGAAAGAGCTCTTTTTAAATATTCGCGTTATTACACGGTTACATCCATTGACAAGGAGCCAACGAGATGAAATTTATAGCAAACAAAATTATCCACTTATTTCAATTTTTAAATATCAAATCAAAGATGGCTTTTATCGTATCAAAGAACGTTCACTGGCAACTCTTCAACGGTTGAATCAGTACCATCAAAGAGAGCTGGATATCATCGCAACAACAAAAACCCGGCGTGGATCATTTAACATAGAATCGACACCAGTGCGAGAGCGAATTTCTCTCGATGACATTTCTGAGAATCAAAGATTAGCACGCTGCTGTAGGGATCTTCTCTAAAGCAACAAACGGTCGCTTATTCTCGTTTCGCGATCCGATTCTATACATGCAGTTGATAATTGCGAACGAATCATTTTACTACTGCCGCTTATTCTAACTATATGCATATAATCTTTGTATAAGTTGTGTCTATGAAAATGTATGTGAATGCTCCACACAAGGGTTTTGAAATATTGCAACCTAGTATGAGAATCATCAAGTTGAATCATCGACTCGATTTTCTGCGATAATTGTCAACTTGCGATTCTCTCTTGGGAAATTCTACACAGCAACGATCATTATCAGACTGTACATTTTTTTAAGGGCCGTGAAATACTCAGAGTATGAAGTGAAGCGAAGAAATGTAGAAAAATTTTCTCGCGGTTCATGCATTGAGAGACTCGAGTTCTTGTAGCATCTTCTACCGGTTTGAAAATGTTGTATACAATATAGATAGCAATATAGCAGCTTCTGTCAAATTTTCGGCAATCACCAACAATTTATTGATCCTCAAAAGGATCGAATTGTTGATTTGTTTTAACAAGAAGTTAAACTTCATCACGGCTGCTAATAAGATGTGAGGTGCTGAATCCCATGGTAATTAATAATTTCGAACGACTAGTCGAGCTTCGATCTCAAACAAAATTCATGACAGTATATTTTAACCATATGTCACAGGAAATCAACCCTTCAAGATATATTCCTATCCGTGTCAGCCTCCTAAATGTCCCTGACTCAACTTTATTTTTCGATACATCCATGCAGCGCGAAGTGCGTGGAATCCCCGATCATCTACGTTCGACGGAAATCCCAAAAATATTTTCAAGTAAGTTCAGGCATATTGACTCTGAGAAAATGTTTTACACGGACGGATCGCGAATTGAAGAAGCGACAGGGTTTGGTATGTTCAACAATAATGTTTCGGCCTCATTTAGGCTTCAAGAACCTGCATCTGTTTATATAGCAGAGCTAGCAGCAGTTCATTATAGTTTGAGTGTAATCGTCACATTAATTCCAAACCATTATTTCCTCTTCACAGATAGTCTGAGTGCAATTGAAGCCATTCGCTCAAACATGACTGGCAAGACTGAACCGTTTTTCCTGGGCAAAATAAAACAGTGCCTGAACGACATATTGAACAATAATTATCTAATCACTATAGTCTGGGTCCCGGCTCATTGCTCCATTCCTGGCAATGAAAGAGCCGATATTTTAGCCAAACGTGGTGCTATTGAGGGTGAAATTTATGAGAGACCAATTGCTTTCAACGAATTCTATAGCTCGTCTCGCCAAAGAACACTTGCCAGCTGGCAAGCTTCTTGGGATAAAGATGATCTGGGTCGGTGGATGCACTCAATTATTCCGAAAATATCGACAAAGGCATGGTT
The DNA here is from genome assembly GCF_030247185.1 of Malaya genurostris. Taxonomy (NCBI): domain Eukaryota; kingdom Metazoa; phylum Arthropoda; class Insecta; order Diptera; family Culicidae; genus Malaya; species Malaya genurostris. The sequence goes on along the minus strand of NC_080572.1, from coordinate 61,442,423 downwards.
CAGGGGACTGGATGTGAGTAGAGATTTCATTCGTGTGATGTCCAGACTCATGTCCAATCACTACACGTTAGATGCACATCTCCTTCGAATTGGGCTCTCCGAGACTAATCATTGTGCTTGTGGCGAAGGTTATCGAGATATTGATCATGTCGTTTGGACATGCGTGGAGTATCGTGATGTCAGATCTCAACTAATAAATTCTTTGCGTACCCAAGGTAGACTATCCAATATCCCAGTTCGAGACATTCTTGCTTGTCGTGACCTTTCATACATGAAACTTATTTATCATTTCATAAAGAAAACTGGAGTTTCAATTTAATAAAGGCCCCTTTCAAGACTTAGTTCTGATCCCAGCTGCGTCCATGAGTTCAACCAATAGCTAAATTAGAATAAAAATAATGTAATGATACAAACAAACTCGAAACAGTTTATGAAATTATTAACAAAATGTCTGAAAATAACAGCTTATTTTATAATTTATAGAAGTTAATCGTTTGGTTCAAATAATATTTCCGAGTAGATTTCATAATTAAAAACGAGTTACCTAAGATGATATTTAAGTAATAAGAGAATATGTTTTAATAAATGCAAAACGTTGTGACTATGTTAGAATTAAATTAGGATAAGAATATTATGTAAAAGTGATGCTACGGCGAAGAAAAACTTATGTAAACTGCCTTAAGAAATAAACGTATTTATGAAAAAAAAAAGAAGTTAAACAAAAATATCGCCTATTCAACAGAGCAGTTATTCGTCAAACATGTTTTGCCTTTCTCATATAGAAAGGCTATGCAATTGCTGTAAAAACCGACATTACAACCGAGACCCGGAGAGCCGAGTGTCATATACCATTCGACTCAGTTCGTCGAGACAACAAAATGTCTGTGTGTGTGTGTGTGTGTATGTGACAAATAATATCACTCGATTTTCTCAGAGATGGTTGAACCGATTTTCACAAACTTAGATTCAATTGAAAGGTCTTGAGGTCCCATACAAAGTTCCTGAGTTTCATTCGGAGCCGACTTCCGGTTCCGGAATTACAGGGTGATATGCACAAAAAAGGAGAAAAATAGTCACACACGTTTCTCAAAGATGACTAAACCGATGTTCACAAACTTAGATTTCAATGAAAGGTCTTATGGCCTCATACAATTTTCTTTAATTTCATTTGGATCCAACTTCTGGTTCCGGAATTACAAGGAAATATGTGCAAACTTATTAAAAAATGCGCAATCAGTTTTCTTGGAAATTTCTCAACCGATTTTCACAAACCTAAAAGCAAATAAAAGGTCTTGAAATTCTTTAAAAAGACCCTGAAAAGTTGATCCAGATCCGACTTTCGGTTCCGGTATTATAGAACGATTAGTGAAAATAGCGATCTATTCTTGTTAATTAGTGAATATATAAGATTACTTTGGGACTACTCCGGTTTCCGCTTCCAAGAGCATCGATAGTTGTGGAGAAAATCTCAAAAAAACGGAACTTACTTCGATTTCTCAGCAACGGTTAACCTGATTTTCACGAAGCATGGTTCAAATTAAAGCTCTCATTGTCTTTGAATATACTGTGCCATTTCATCCTGATCCTATTTCCGGTTTCGAAATTATAAAGCGATGAGTGTCCAAACATTCAAATCGTCATTCAAAATGACAATGCAAAACTAGTACGCGACGGTACGCTCCGTTCGCAGCGTTTTTTGTTCAAATTCGTATAGCGTGCCACATTAAAATTTATATTTTTCAGGTGAAAAAATGAAAATTTCTAATTCTTGTATTCAATTTGTACCTACTTGTTAGTATTATTACAAGATCATAATAACGATGCTTTTCTATAAAAGTACATTTATTGCCTTTCTTATAGAGAAAGTTTATGCAATCTCTTGAAAAATTGACTAGTGAAAATTGGCCAAGAGGGCTAAGTATTCTATATCATTCGACACAGCTCATCAAGCTGAGTAATGTATGTGTCTGTGTGTGAGTATGTGTCAAATAATGTCTTTCATAAAATAAAATATCTCATAGTCCCATAGGTTGCTATTGAATTTCACACCGTCATTTAGAGCGACGATGCAAAAAAAGGTAAAATTGTTCTAGATTTGGCTTAAAACTGATTCTATTTGTAGGCTATATTAGTTACTTACTAAACGATCCGATATCGGCTATACTGGTTCCAAGTTCTCGGTTTCAAAAAGACCGGAAATAATGGCCAAAAAGTTCAAAATGAGACTTACACAATTTTCTCAGAGATGATTTCATCGATTATAGTCTCATAGATTGCTGTTTAATTTCATCCGAATCCGACTTCCGGTTCCAGAACTATAAGGTAGTGTGTTTAATCATTTAGTGCCACGATGCAAAATAATGAAATATTTCTATTAACTTGACATAACTGTTTACAAATTGAAAAGGTTATGTTAGTTTATTCCCAAAGAAAGTTTCTTATTTTATTCAATATTGAAAACAAAATTTCTCCACAGAATATTCTAGTGATATATTTGAAAATATAAGTAATATGAGAAAGGCATCATTACACCACTAGGTGGATTAAAAAAGGTTTTTTGATTAGCATCACTCTTCTCACGCAAATAGGCAACATTTGCGTTGCGCTGCCAAGCGCTTGGTTGGCTGCCGACTATGTGACATAAACACTGAAGCATACTTTTGTGAACTACTCGATTTAATTGGTGTCGAAAATGAGCCAAAATTAGTGTCAAAAATTATTCAACAAAAAAATAAAAAATATTTTCATAAGACTGTTTTGAAGAAAGAGAAAGACATTATCACACCACTAGGTGGATTGAGGAGGGTTTTTTCTCAGTTCTTTTACTTATGTTTACAGAATTTTGTGCACGTAAAATCAACAATTAACTTGTATGGCAACTTTCATTGAAGTATTCATGATGCAACATTGTTGTTCCAATGTTTGACTACAAAATGCTAGAATTTTCCGCTCAAACCTGAACTTCATCTCTCACCATAAATCATCCCACTATTGCCTCTGATGAACTATGTATCCTTTGAAATGGACAAACTCAATTTAGGTATTCTATGAAAACTGTAGGAAAAATACACGCCCGAGAGCAACCCTATCCCAATTTCACTTTTTCCAATAGATGTGTGTAATCATAACAATCGTATTTCCAGAGCCTATCGGAAGCAAAGCTCCTTCCTTTTCCTCGGAAGCCATAGCCGTTCTAAGGATTGCTTTGAATGCAACAATTGCGTTGACTTGTCAAGCGCAGGCATATCCGGTGCCGATCTTTAGGTAGGCGATTCAATTATTCTTTCAACATCACACGTATTAATGCTAACAGACTCTCGTAAAGTTTATTCTATTGCGTTGAATTTTAAGGTAATTGAAGACATTCATCGGTTCAAAGTAGTTCAAAGTTCAAGTTCAAATATAAGATCACATTGTGTTTGTTTTGATGATACACAGTTTGAAAAAAATCTTGTGATTTTACATCTCAAGATTCAAGATGCACATAACTGGAGCGTCGTATTTCACACAAATTTATATTCAAGAACATGTAAAATTGTGTGATTTGAAAACTACATGACTTGAGCTCGAATGAAATAAAAAACAAAAGATCGATAACAACAGTGGGACTTGAACCGAGAAACATTAGTAACAAAGCACATCGATTTATCGACTGAACCACAGAAGCACATGATACATATAAATCCACTCTTAAAATTGGAGGTAAAGGTAAAAATCGATCTCTTCCATTCAACACATAGAACTTTTTTCTGCAACCTCTCATAGTCCTTTCGAAAATATGAAACTATTTAAACTAAATTGCTGATTACTTACGATTCGAACTTTTTTTTTAAATGATATGTACCCACGTTTCCAAAGAAATAAAGATTTTAAAGACCTAGGACTAGATACATAAAGATCGTCAGTTAGATGCCTATTTATTTGTGGGTCCATTTTGTGGTGTGATAATCCCTTTGAAACAATTATACGATTATTTCCTCGAAAAAAAGTGCACATGTCTAAGGCTTTGAAAATCGATTCAGTCATTCCCGAGAAATTTAGACGCATCGAAAAGCAGTGCGACTTGTCGCTTATGTCACCTATAAGATCACACCTCCGAAGAGAAAAAAACTAAAATTCTACTAAAGGGTGATTTATTTATTTATTTATTTATTTATTTATTTATTTGGCCTATAACCACTAGGGTCATTCAGCCCTGAGGGAACGGGAGGAAAACGATGTGTACATTTCAAGTTCTTAGAGAATAGGCAAAAATAAAAAAAAAATTCACGTTCCGGGTGAGAGTTGATTCGGTCCATGGTTACGGGTTACGATGAGTCATCTTGTTCTTCGTTGTTTGGTTCAGTTGTTTACTGATTTTCACTGTTCTACAGGGCGTCAAGTATCTTGGCGTCTCGCAGGAACCGTAATAGCACCTCCTCTCGGCCGGGATCATTTGAGAGGATGTCCCGAATGGAGGACGGAAAGTCGTACTGGTGGCGGAGTGCTTCAAATTCCCGACAATTGACTAAGAGGTGTTCTACATTGAGTCTGGTGTTGCAACTGGCACATGTTGGTGGGTCTACTTGAGTGATGGTGTGAGCATGTGTAATTTTCGTATGTCCTACTCTGAGGCGAGATAGTGCTTTTTGTTCGACTCTGCTTCCTCGGTCGTTCCATTTTTCCAGAGTTCTTTTAATCTTTTGAAGGTGACCTTGAGTTCCTAACCAGTAGGAGTTGAAGTGGTCACGTATATTGTTTTGGAAATCCTTACATATGTCGGTTGAAGGGATCTCTCGGTTTCTCATAAGTCGGGAGCGTCGACCGAGTGATGCGAGCCGGTCAGCATCCTCGTTTCCAGGGATTCCGCGGTGGGCCGGGACCCAGCATAATGTTAATAGTAAGTCACATGATTCTTCGATTTTTTGAATGCTTGGGTGCATAGTAAAGGGTGATTTTTTTTTTGCTGGTATCGTTTTGGCAACACTGTTTTTGACAGATCGCGCGTGAATCATGTCTTGTGTCATTGTCAAACTTGTTCAATTTGGTATATAATTTAAGCATGAATGGGCGCTGGTAAAGTTGGAGGAAGATCCACGTTTTTATTGAAAAATTGTGTTCAGCGACGAAACTCACTTCTGGTTAAATGGATACGTCAACAAACAAAATTGCATTGCAAGGGCTACCAATGTATCCCAAAAAAGTTACTGTTTGATGTGAATTATGGGCCGGCGGCATAATTCGTGAAATACCCGCCGATATGTCTAAAGCGGAGCCGCGGCCAAAATTTGCATGAAATTATCTTCAAACATTAAATTATATTGATCGATTTCAATAAAGAGTTTATCAATTTTCTCAAATATTTTTTGTTATTTTTTGAAAATCAAATCCTATCCCTCTTATAAAATCACTCTTTATTATATCTTCGGAACCAGAAGTGTCACTTCATTTTCAAATTTGATCAATGACCCAATAGTGGCTTTTAAATTTTTAATCTAAGCTTGTTGAAATCGGTTTAGCTATCTCTGAGGAAATCGAACGAAAAGTATGTTATGTTGGTAACGTCACTTAAACCATTTTATCATTCAAGAACCATAAGTCACAGCCACTTACACTTCGAACTTGATCAGTGACTCTATAGTAGCTTTCAAACGAGCTTAAGCTAAGATTCAAATTAGCCATCTTCAAGAAACTTGAGCGGCGAAAAAAAAGTGGATTTTGGTGGTTACGTCATTTAAACCATTATATCTCCGGAACGATACATTTTTACGATATCATCGAGCTGAGTCGAACAGTATATAAAACTATGAGTCTCCGTGACAAATTCTTTCAGTGTCTATTGTCAGTGTTTGGTATCCCATCACAAAATGAACTCGTGCTGACTAGAATCGCTTACCGAGCCTCCTATATTTTGCTCCAAACTTCCTTCTTATTTGAATGCCTTCTTGACGACTTTGCCAAAACCAGCCCAGTCCAGATGATCCTTTCGAAATTTGATTCGGACTTAAAAGTGCTTCCAAGGGAGCATCGTATCTTTCCGGGGTTCTCACCTTCTTTTTCGCACCCATCATCAAATTTTGTACAATCCAATCTATTTTGTTATCATTTTTTTATTGTTCGCGTATATTTGTCTTAAGGTACTTCTTCAATTGGGTGTAGCTCCGATGAATTTGGTGGGATCATATCTAAAACAAAAATGAGTCCATTGGCGGTAGGTTGCTACATCAGACCTAAAAAGAGTTTTCGTGTTTCCTTATGAATAGTAAGATACGCTTCTTAAGGCACTCTTCCATGCAAATCGCACCGTTGATTATTCCGGAAGTGATGAGAAAAGCGCTCGTTTCACTACAACCGCCAATCTCCTGCCATATCGGAAGTTTCTTTGTTGATTTCCATAATTCTTCTTGAACTTCCTCCGGAACATCAAGCTAAGACTTGACAACTAAATATACTGGCCCTGAAAATTGACAGAAGTTTCGTCATCCATCATGGTGCAACACGATTTGAAGAGCAACTAGACATGACCGGAACTTCAGTATGATTAACTATGGAGGTTGACAGATGTTAACAATACACTTTCAATCATATTTACCTCATAAGGTAAAAAAATAGATTTTCGGTATGCCATTTTTATCAAATGCACCGTTTACCCAAACCCTTTCCATATTTCATTTACCTCTTGATAAAAAGCCATGGCAAGGTTCAAATTTCCAAATAACCTTTCCATGTTTAAGAATAGCGTTGGGTTCTTATTCGATTAAAATCCATATTTTGGCACGGAAAATATATGGAACTTTATTAAGTCAACGATAGTCTAAAATAATTCGTGAAAATCATCTGGTGATTGTTTCTGTTTGATCGAACTTCAAATTAAATATATATACGGCCTAGTCATCAAGTCTCATAACCGAGTCTACTAAAAGGTATCTAGATTTTGAATGGGGACCTAAAAATGCCAACATTTTATGTTGGAATCATTGTTTATCATTTACTTGCAATTGATGATAATATCGCACTATAAAACGTGTGATCTGTTTTGTGCTAAGGAATTTTAGAATTTGCGTGCGATTTGAGATTAACACTGGAGACATTGGAGTCAATCGGTGTTAATTGGTATGCCATTTTTATCAGTAAATTTGCTCGAACTTGCTGGTCCTGTTTATTTTCTTCAAGTTTTCATTTTCGTGTATCTTTCATTAGGTACTCATTAAAAGTTAAACTAAAATTATGGCGACTATATGTCAATCCGAACAAAGAGAAATAAATTAAGTTTTTAGATCTTCTAGAGTACTTGGTAACAAGTAACTGAATTAAACTAAGTTTTTAGATATTTGCTTACGATATAATGGCACAAGAGTTAGAATAAAGATGTAACCAATCGAATTCAGAATCTACATCCCACAGCCTACGTAGTTTATGTACAACCCCTTCCAGTGTGGCAGCGCATGCGGAACCATCTGTCATATTAATGCAGATGCTCGACGCTAGGTGCTACATGAATTTAATACAAATTCGCCGTTAGTGTGCTTATGGGTAGTTGTCATTTGCAAGGAATCTTATAGTTTTGTTCGACACTGTACTTCAATCTGCAAGAGAAAAAAGTACAGATACTTCTTAAGATTCTGAAATCGATCATTATTCCTTATGCATGAAGTGTCTGTTTACAAACCCTCTATGGTACAAAATAATTTAGAAATTCTTTCTGATTAAACTAGGTTCGGGTTGGTAGTTCAATGCATAGGGCGCTGGTCTTACAAGCCAGTTGTCGTATGTTCGAGCCCCGACCTGGAAGAATTCTTAGTGTAGTAGCATCGTAGTACTAGCCATATGCAATGATTCTGTATACTAAGAATCGGCTGCGAAGTCTTTTGAAACAGAAAGGCCAAATTCCACAAAAGGAATGCAATGCCAAGACTTTGCTTTGTTTATGAATAAACTTTCGTTCTGTTGAAGATATTGCAACATCAACGAATCTTTACTACCCTAAATCAACATACAGGCAAGCCTTACAGCATCGCCATTAAACTTACGAGTTTTCGGATGTTCACGTTTCAGAACCTATCGGCAGCAAGGCACCTTCTTTCTCTACTACAGTAATTACAATCATGGTTGCAGCACAAAACAGTAACATGGCTTTACTTTGTCAAGCACAAGGATATCCAACGCCTGTTTTCAGGTATGATTATTCTAAACGAATTAAATCCGCGTCCGTGTCGAAATACTAGAAGAAGTCCAAATGCCAACGTTCAGGTTATTTATTTCGAATATCTATTTGATAACATTTCCACGCACGTGTGTAATGTTTAACACTTCTCCTAGAACCAATCGGTAGTAAATCGCCTTCATTTTCCTCGGACTCGATGGCGTTTGTTCGAAGTGGAATAAATGGAACTCTAGCGCTCCTATGTCCAGCTCAGGCTTTCCCCGTTCCAATATTCAAGTAAGTAAACATCGAAACATACGCATCGTACCCTGTCTCACATTCAGGTCGGTTATCGATGGAAAAAAAAATCTGACAGCCAGGTTTATTTTTTCTCACTCGAAACTTTAAATCAACAACAGAACCTATTGGTAGCAAAGCTCCGTCGTTTGGGTCAAACATTATGACCTATCTGGATACAGCGGTAAATTCAAGTATTGCTTTGCTTTGTCAGGCTCAGGCGTATCCGGTTCCGGTGTTCAAGTAAGTTGAAAAGAAAAATACAATGTAGCTTGAGCACATAAACTAGACAGGCTATTCAAAAAAAAAAAAACGGCTGTCTCATAACTTTCAGAAGTTTCCTTAAGCGCTCAACATTAAATAGCTAACGGTGATTACCCGATTCCCAACCGTTCAGGCACAGTAGATTCACCTTGTATTCGCAATTCCATCTAAATTATTGACCTGCTTCCACAGAACCTATCGGCAGTAAGGCTCCGTCTTTTGCAACGAATTCAATGAACTACGTAGACACTGGAATAAACAGTAGTGTTGCGTTGCTCTGCCAGGCGCAGGCATATCCAGTCGCTATATTCAGGTATTTAAATAGTTTAGATGTTCGCTACCATCGACAGGGTACTCTTTAGAATCCCAGCATTCAACACTGCTTGTTGTGTTCGTTGGAGGTTTTTTAAATTACTCAAAATGATATCCTTACATTTAGAACCCATTGGATCGAAAGCACCAGCTTTCAACAACGACGCGACACAGTTTGCCGCTGTTTGTAATCAGGCGTCACATGTCACACTACTTTGCAACGCTCAAGCTTTTCCAGTTCCAATCTACAGGTACTTTCTGGTTGTTTCACAGATTGGAAAACATTCATTCTCAATTTAAAGTACACACTTTTGGTTAATTACCTTCGAAGTGTGATGCGATTTATTTTTTTAAAATTCGTTTAACTAACACGGTTCGAGTTCCGTATGACTAAACTAAATCTGATTTTTGTTCTGTTGGATCTCTTCTTATTTGCGGGAAAGAGAACGTCTTATTACAATCGAACGAGGGAATATTGACACGAAAGGCTATTGGTTCAATAGTCACTCTTCCGTCCATGGATCGTCGTCGCTGTTGTTGTTATTGTTGTTGATGAAAGGATTTTTGTGCTTTTCTTTTATAAAGGGTGATTTTTTGCTGGTATCTTTTTGGCAACACTGTTATTGACAGATCACGCGGGAATCGTGTCTTGTGTCATTGTCAAACTTGTTCAGTTTGGTCTATCATTTAATCATGAATCGTCGTTTGGTGTAAAATTTAAAAATGTATGGGCGCTGGTAAAGTTGGAGGAAGATCCACTTTTTTATCGAAAAATTATGAAGCTCATTTCTGGTTGGATGGATACATCAACAAACAAAATCGCCGCATCTGGAGTGAATACCAGCCAGAAGCATTGCAAGAGCTACCAATGCATTCCAAAAAAGTCACTGTTTGGTGTGGATTATGGGCCGGCGGAGCCGCGGCCAACATTTGCATGAAATCATCTTCAAACATTAAATTATATTGGTCGTTCTATCGATTCCAATGAAGATTTCATCATTTTTTCAATTTTTTTGTGTTTTTGCCTTTCTCATATAGAAAGGTTATGCAATCACTGTGAAAGCCGACTTTTGAACCGATGCCCATTCATATACCATTCGACTCAGTATGTCGAGTACGCAAAATGTGTGTGTGTGTGTGTGTGTGTGTGTGTGTGTGTGTGTGTGTGTGTGTGTGTGTGTGTGTGTGTGTGTGTGTGTGTGTGTGTGTGTGTGTGTGTGTGTGTGTGTGTGTGTGTGTGTGTGTGTGTGTGTGTGTATGTGTGTGTGTTTGTGTGTGTGTGTGTATGTGTGTATGTAACGTTTTTTTTGCACTAACTTTTCTCGGAGATGGCTGAACCGATTTTCACACCGAGATTTAAATGAAAGGTCTTGAGGTCCCATACAAAACTCCAGAATATTATTTGGATCCGACTTCCGGTTCGGGAGTTATAGGGTAAAATGTGCAAAAAAAAAAGAAAATATGTGTTCTAACTTTTCTCATACATGGCGCGACCGATTTTCACAAACTTAGGTTCAAATGAAAGGTCCTGTGGTCCCATACGTAATTACTGAATTTCATCCGGATCCGACTTCCGGATCTGGAAATATAGGGTGAAAAATTGTATACCATCACTGAAAATGGGGAAAAACCTTAAAAAGTTTTCTAAATCGACCTCAAATCTTTTCCAATTGATAGTTTTTATCAGTAGACGATCAAACAAACCGATTTCGGTTATTCTTTTAAGAATCGAAGAAAATTATTTTGAAGAATACCACAGTATTATATATGATAGTATGATTGATATGAGAAAGGCATCATTACACCACTAGGTGGATTAAAACAGGTTTTTGACAATCGAATTCTATGCAATCGCTGTGCAAACCGATTTTTAAACCGAGGCCCTAAAGGGCCGAATGTTCCATACTATTCGAAGCAGTTCATCGAGATCAGTGAATGTCTGTATGTATGTATATGTATGTATGTAATATTTTTATGCACTCATTTGAAAGGTCCATGAAAAGTTCCTGAATTTTAATTCGATCTCTATATTTTTTTTCAATAAAGTTGTTCTTAGCAATTGCGCACATCAATGGCACTGTATTAAACTTGACATTGGCACGAACATGTTGAACTTGACATTGTTATGCTCAGTGCAGTGAGCTTTGTTATTTTCTGCTACGAATAATTTGGGAAGTAACTGTACGTATATTGCGTTGTATGATTTGTGCAGTAGTAGCTCTAGCACCTTGTTTATGTCGAGGTGCATTTTTTCTTCTTCAGCAAAAAAAAAAATCGCTTACTGAAAGTTGATTACTAATCTTCCTGAAGTCAATATCAACAGACCAGGCTCGTGTCACCAGCAGTGCTGGTGCTCTTTGTTCTTTAGTTTTTCCAATTTCGTGATCGCCCTATTGTTCAACACACTGTATAGTACTTTCTTTATTGGTTTGTATCTTCGAACCCGCAGCGAATCATATGTTTTGATCAAGGCTCATTTAAGCGAACTGATGAATCAAAGTTGGCTTAAATAAAAAAAAATGATTTAATAAGAGGTTTGGGTAAAATTGGAATCCATGAACTCTTGCGACACTATCAAACATGTTGCTAACGCGTGGTACCTATCTCAAGATTGAGGATAAAATGGCAATATTTCTTTTTCTTGGTGCTAAATTGATCACTTTTGTTTATAGAACCAATCGGATCGAAGGCTCCTACATTTCCTTCAGATGAGAATAGTAGATCTTACACGAAAGCTAGCAGGACAAGTTTAGCATTATTCTGCCAAGCCCAAGCTTTTCCGGTACCAATCACTAGGTAGGTAAACGTTTGGAATATATGAAAGGTCTCATTGTCTGCTATTCATTTTCTGACTTTCGGTTCCGAAATAAAGTTGTAAAATGTACAAAAAAATGAGAAAAAGTTATCTCGATTTTAAGCAAAGCCTTGGTATTACATTCCTGTGGTGGAATTTGACCTTCTGTTTCAACAGACTTCGCAGCCGATTCAGAGTGTACAGAACCATTGCATGGCTAGTGCTACGATTCTACTGACACTACGGATCCTTCCAGGTCGGGGTTCGAACATACGACTACTGGATTGTAAGACCAGCGCCCTATGCATTGAACCGCCAACCCGGGACTGATCTGCTCAACAGATTTTTATAAACGTAGCTGTAAATGAAAGTTATAGTACCGTAGGCTGCAATTTTATTTTGTCCAGACAAGTTTTCCGATTCCGGAAAACAGTTTAAAATGTGTAAAAATATTGAAAAGGTTTGAATTTTTCGTGAATTCAATTTTCATAAACTTAAATTCAAATGAAAGGCTTCAAAGTCTCATAATCTGCTATGAATTTCATCGGGATATCACTTCCGGCTCCGTAAACTGTGCATATAAAACTGCACTTCTCAGAAACCATTGGACCGATTATCGCAAGCTTAGATTCATAATACAATGTTCATAGTCCTATAGCTGTTATTGAGTTATATCCGAATTTGAATTCCAGTTTCGGAGCAACAAGTTAAAATGTACAAAAAATGGAAAAAGGATACTCGATTTTCTTGGAAACCACTGAATCAATTTTTTTCTACTAAAATTCAAATGAAAAGTCTTATGGTCTCACAATCTGCTATTGAGTATGTTATTATCCGGATCCTATTTCCGGTTTCGGATTAACGGGATAAAATGAGCAAAAGAATGAAAAAGTGCACTAGATTTCCTCAGATGACGCTGAATCGATTTTGGCTTATTTTATCTGGATCTGATTTCTGGTTCGGGGAATATAGGGTGAAGTGTTAAAAAGGTTAAACCACCGTAAAACTTTGCGAAACTCTGCTATAAATTGTAAAAATATGTAGATTTTGTAATTGATGATTACAGGAATCGGGTTTAAAAGGTCAAGCCTTAGAATAAAATAACGATGCAAAATGCTTGATCATGGCTCGATGTCAGATAGGCTATAGTAATTGCATTGGCTACTTCAACATCGGAAATAAAGGGTGATGTTTAAGATTTCATTTTAAAAAAACACAAAAAAATTAAGAAAATTTATGAAATCTTTATTGGAATCGATAGAACGATCAATATAATTTAATGTTTAAAGATGATTTCATGCAAATGTTGGTCGCGGTTCCGCTTTAGATGGCCCATGTGCAAGGTCTAATTCTGTGATCTGTCAAAAACAGTGTTGCCAAACAGATACCAGCAAAAAAATCATCTTTTAGTGTAGAAAGAGTATGAAATGGATTTTTCATCAAATTAGCGAATATGAGAAAGACATCATTACACCACTGGGTTTTCAACGTTTAAATTACCATAGCTATGATATTGTTCTTTCTTCTGAGAATTAATGATAAAGCCAGTCTGTTTCAACGAATTACAGCAGCACGATCCTAGTTGAACTCTAAAGCTAGATATCAAACTGAAAAACATCTCTTGGATCTAAGCATCAAAATTTTCCATCCGATCTCGGAAGTATAACCTAAGATGAATCAAGAAGAGCCACTTTAGCACTCTCCTATAAAGCTCGAGCATTCCCCGTTCCGATCACAAGGTTCCGCATACTCTGAAAACATGTCAGGCAATTTAATTGCTTTTGGTAATCGAGTTTATAATTTACAATTTCATATGATTTTTCACCACGCCAGAACCGATTGGATCCAAAGCACCGGCTTTTTCCAATGACGCCAGAAGTAGTACCTATGTGAAGCCCAGTAACTGCAGTTTGGCTTTGTTTTGTCAGGCACAAGCTTTTCCCGTTCCGATTACAAGGTACTGTATCTTATTGACCGACGAACCTTATCCTAGTATTCGGGCATGTTACAGAGTTGTATCTTTAGAGTCCCTCGCATTTGTTTTATTTAGAACCCATCGGCTCAAAGCCCCCCACATTCAATTTTGACTACAAAACACTGTCGTTTGTGAAATCGAGCAACACCAGCTTGGCACTGTTTTGTCAAGCGCAGGCCTTTCCCGTTCCAATAACAAGGTAATTTTCCTTGCAAATTGACTAGATGATAAGTGTTAGTTCAGATACTATGAACGATAGTTCCGACAGGTCAATTTAGGTCTCCCAACATTCAGGTTTTGCAAAAAAGGTCCACCAAAATGATCACTCGTTTCTGCTTCCACAGAACCAATCGGCTCCAAGGCACCAACCTTCAATTTTGACTCCAAAACTTTGTCGTTTGTGAAGCAGAACAACGCCAGCTTGGCACTATTTTGCCAGGCTCAGGCATATCCGGTTCCAATCACCAGGTATATTCAAACGAAACAACAAAAGGCGAAAACATATCAAAACCAGCTTTTTCATCCATCTAGTGGTGTGATAATGCCTTTTTTTGTCATTAAAATAGTCTCATTATAACAGTTTTGATTTTTGGCTCAAATTAAGTTAGAAATTCAATGAAAGGTGCTAATAGTACATTTGCAGTAGACCAAACAAGCCCAAGTTTGTCGAAATCGATAGAGTAATCTACGAGAAAATAGTGCGGTTTGTCGGATACGTCACTCATACGATTATATAACTTGATCAATAATACAATAGAAGCTCTTAAACAGTCAGCCTACGAAGTTTGAAATCAGCTCAGGTATCTTCGAGAAAATTGAACAGATAGAAAAAAGCGCGATCTGTCGGTAACTCACTTATACCATTTATGCCCGACATTTGATCTTTGAACTCTGAGCGTATAGACAATTTGCGGTTTGTCGGTTTCGTCGGTAGGTTATATGCCCTAGCACAAAATTAGGTTAACCCCTGAATGATTATAAAACGTTTAAAAGTTTTACGGAAAGTCGCGAAGCCAAGCTTAGAAAGAATGTACGGGTAGGATTAAGGAGAACGGCTTCTGGTTTTGGGAAAATTGACGGTAGAATTTTAAGAATATTATGAAATGTACATTACGGAATTCATTGGTTTCAAAAAACATAGTTCAGATCAGGGGCATCTAAGAATTCTCTGCCAAAAAGAAATCAGTATATTACACTGTAAAATAATAACAACAAAAGATTGCTTTAAAATTTATATTTATCGTCAATACTTAATATAAATATCTCAGCTAGTTCAAACTGGTTCAGTATCATCTATGGGTGTCGTCTGGACATGCTTTCCTCGAGTTTTTCGATATATTCTTGTGGAAATGCCATCTAAATTTTGTCAAGATCAAGTATAATTGTAGAAGTGAAGTGACCCATAAATCGAATTTTTTCCCCTTCCGCTCAACTTTCCGAACAAATATTAGCTATGTTTTTTCAAAGTTGATTTATTCAGTCGCCTCTATTAGGGTAAATGTCCATTGAGTTCTGTGTAACATTTGCGCCATCTTTCTTTCACATTTTCATCCACTCTTTCCTCAAATTCTTGTCGACTTCTCAGTTTTCCGAAGCTTTCTTTTCTCAATTTCCAAGAATTGTTCTTTGGGGTGAAATTCTGACAAGTTTTGCGAATATGCATCCGTCGAGTCATAGCCACAAACGTTGGTTTCGCACCATTCCATCACCGGTTTCGCGTAACGGCGCGATGCCAGATCCACCCAAAATAGAGTATTACTGCTTTACTATACGTCTCGTCGTCAGTCACC
This sequence comes from Malaya genurostris, assembly GCF_030247185.1. NCBI lineage: Eukaryota > Metazoa > Arthropoda > Insecta > Diptera > Culicidae > Malaya > Malaya genurostris. The sequence goes on along the minus strand of NC_080572.1, from coordinate 61,426,869 downwards.
AGTACAGCTTCCTGGTTCGGAATTTGGTCATCGTATTCTGTTAGTGGATCGATTTGACCCTTTCGTTACCTTGAAGACATGAAATCTGGCGCGCTTCATTACCGCGTTTGATGGACCAGACGGACAAATTGTCTTTTTTGATCTCGTCCCGAATCAAAAGCTTCAGATTGTGCTTGAAACAGTCCCTCATTTTACTTGCAATCACAGGGTTGCATTTTCGTATTTGTTTCACAGTCTCCTGGGTATCCTTGACCACATGGATCACGGTCGAATCGTTGAATACCAACTGATTCACGATCCATCTGTGGGACTGGACTAGATTTTCCACAATCGCGCACTTTGTAAAGCAATTCTTGTTTGGAAGTCGCCTCGATAACCACTTGACAGATTGTAATGAAATTTGTAAACATGTAAACTAGTTTTCCCAAAATTTCAATTTTTACAAAAAAAAGTGTTGAATTTTTCTCGAGTACAGTCGGCAGTAGGGTCATGTGAAGGTTTTTTTAAATTACCTATAAATAGGAACAAAGTTCCGTAATCATTTTTGAAAAACACACCCTAAAGCATGGAACATACTGCTAATGGATGTAGAACATGTGTTTTTCGCTTAATATCGGCAGTGCTTCGATATTTCACCTTATCTGTAAATAGGTGTGTACGAATCGTTCCTGATATGGATATTTTTTGTTTTCAGTTCTACCACATCTTCAGTTAAAGTTAAAGTTATATTACTCGAAAACAATGCGAGGATCTTTTATCGTCTTTTTGTCACTTTTCTTACATTCTTACGTATACAAAACAATCCAACATGCTTCAGTGAACTTAATTTTATGGAATGCACATTACGGAATTGTTTGGTTTCAAAAAATCTAGCTAAGATCGGGTGCATCCAAGAATTCTCTACAAAAAAGAAATCAGTATATGAATGCGAACTGGTAACTTCTGTATATCTTTTGAGTGCGATATGTTCTCGTAGTACCATTTTCAGTAAATTGACATACTGTGATAATGTCTGTGGAAGTTCTTGTCCATCCAAAACCTCCTTGGAATATAGGCCTTAAGGTCTACCAACGAAACCAATGACATTAATGAGTTTCTTTTTTGTGGTTCATACTCGTGGTATTACATTCAATCAATTGGATCATTGTGATGAGTTATGAGATAGTGCTTGTTCATCCTAAAACTACCTGAAGTGTAGACCTTAAAGTCTACAATCGTAAGGACCTTTAGGCTAAAACCTCTATAATCGAAACTTTAGGCTAAAACCTCTATAATCGACGAAGGAATTCGTGCGGTGGCAAACAGAAGCCCCTCTTAGTATGAAGTGCTGAACCTGTGGAAGTCCTTGTCCATACAAAACCTCCTTGGAATATAGGACTTAAGGTCTACTAACGAAACCAAAGACATTAATGAGTTTCTTTTTTTTGGTTCATACTCGTGGTATCACATTCAATCAATTGGATCATTGTGATGAGTTATGAGATAGTGCTTGTTCATCCTAAAACTACCTGAACCAGATAAACCTGTTAAACTTGATAAACTGTACTTCTCTGTTCGTTGATCGCAAAGTGCTTAAAAGAATTGATAGACTACCTCGAACATGCGTATTTTGTCTTCGATGCATTTATAGTTTTTCGTTTGACTTCCTTTATCCGATAGGAAGGAATGGTTTTTACTGGTTTAACAAAACTGCATATCAGGTATGTCAGTTATTAATATCGATTTTGTTGAATGGAAATTAATTGTAAATAATAGGTTGAAGATACTTTATTCAAAATGTTCGCCTTCAAAAGCTATGTATTTTCCCCATCCACACCCATACCGACAGAGTTATTTAGCTTTTCAATAACTAGTGAAGAGCTGCTCAGCATGTGCATAGAACATCGATAAAAACAAGTCGTAATCGAGAGGGGCCAAGTCTGGGAAGTATGGTGCTGAGGCTAAGAGGCTAAAGTTATGAGTGAGTGATTCTGACCACTTTCGTGGTGTGTGCGTGGGTGTTGACGTGCTGAAAAATCACTTTATGTCTTGAGGAGTATTCCGTTCATTTTTCAAGCAATGCTTGAATCGATTTCATTTGCTGTCGAACGAAATTAATATTCGCCGTTTCCCCAGGTTTGAGAAGCTCTTAGTAACAGACATCTTTTTGATTCCACCAAATGCACACGTTCTTTTTCCGGAGCGATTAGGTTTTGCAGTAGATGTCGATAATTGACACTGGTCGATCAGGGTGACTTTCAGTGATTAGGATTCTCAAAATAAATCCATTTCTCCCGTCACGATCCGGCGAAGAAAACCCCTCGTTTCATACCGAGAAAGTAAAATCATTTTTCACTAATCCCAGATTATAGAGTTAAAGTTAGAGTCTTGAAAAAAATCACGCATTATTTACTGGCACACCTGGTACAAACTGACGTTTAGGGGACGGGTATAGCGTGATGGGTAAGTCGATGCCTTTCACGCAGCCCGCCTGGTTTCGATTCCCAACCCCGCACATAGGGTCAGAAAGTTTTTCTGGCCCGAAGAGGCGAATGACATTAATGTTAAAGCCTCTATAATTGAAACAAAAAAAAAATCTGACGTTTAGAAAAAAAAATCTTTGACTTCACGAACGCTCCTACCAACCAAAACTGCTTTGACTTCACGAACGCTCCTACCAACCAAAGTGCTTAGCTTCTCTCACATTCAGGCAATTTGTAAATGCTGAATAACTGATTGATAAGTTAGTGAAAGAAGGTTGTCATTCTAATTCAATCCCTTTTCGTCATATAGAACCTATCGGATCGAAGGCACCGACGTTCCCTTCCGACTCGAGCACCAGTTCGTTCAAGAAAGCAAGCAACTCTACTTTCGCACTGTTATGTCAAGCGCAAGGATTTCCTGTACCCATAACAAGGTATACCTCAATAGTATTTCCCCTGATCTGTGAGGATTATTTGACAACAATTAAGAGTGTTCAATCCCAACAGAGGCAATTTGTTTCCTATTTATTCCTACATAAATTTTATACTTGAATACGCACTAATTTCACAGAGCCTATTGGTTCGAAGGCGCCCAGTTTCTCAACTGCATCCAGAACGAGTTCCTTTGTCGAACCTAGTAACTCCAGTATCGTACTACTATGTCAGGCACAGGGATTTCCAGTTCCAATTACAAGGTACGGGCGATCAATGCACGGGTTTTCAAAAAAATCAGGCAATTTGGTTCGATATTTCAAGTTATTGTTGCAACGTAAACAAATATATTTCACTTTCCGTTTCCCAGAACCAATTGGATCGAAAGCTCCTTCATTCCCTTCTGCAGCTTTAAGTAGTTCATTCAAGCTTCCAAGCACATCAACCATCGCTTTGTTTTGTCAGGCTCAAGCATTTCCAGTTCCAATCACAAGGTGATAAACACTCTTCAGCATCACATTCATGGCGATTTGTTTATGTTTTGTATTTATTCAATTAGTCAATATTCTTTAGAGTGGTAACTTACTTTTACAGAGCCAATCGGATTGAAGGCACCAACATTTCCCTCTGCGCTACTTAGTGGATCGTTCAAATATCCTAGTAATACGACGTTCGCACTGTTCTGTCAAGCACAAGCTTTTCCGGTTCCGATTACAAGGTACTCTGACCACTTATTTGTAAACAACCCATTCAGGCAATTTGTGATTAGTGAGAAACGGGTATATGCTCAATTAATTCTCATCAACAGAACCCATTGGATCTAAAGCTCCCTCTTTTTCGTCAACCGCTCGGAGTAGTTCCTACGTTGAAGCTAGTAACCGTACTCTAGCATTGTTTTGTCAGGCACAGGCGTTCCCAGTTCCCATTTCTAGGTAAAAGTCAACAGCGGGTTGATATTTCTGTTTTTTAGACCATCACCTTCATTCGGGCAATTTTTTATTGAATTACTCAAGTACTCAAGAGCACGAACGCTTTTTTTCGCAGAACCCATCGGGTCTAAACCACCCACATTTTCGACTGATTCCAAAATCAGTATGTTCATGAAGCCTAGCAATTCTAGCATGGCTCTTTTGTGTCAGGCACAGGCATATCCGGTTCCAATAACAAGGTAATCACTACAAGTGAACGATTGATCATCCTTCGCAGCATTCTGGCAGTTTGTTTGGGATTAGCTCTGAGATATGACAGGTTAAAATCTTGTTTATATAAAATATACAGAACCGATTGGAAGCAAACCACCCACATTTTCGTCCGATTCGATGGGTAGCATCTTCCGACGCCCGAGTCACGGGAATTTTGCACTGCTCTGTCAAGCGCAGGCATTTCCGGTTCCGATCACCAGGTTAGTAATGAGCTTATAGTTACAGTTGTAAAATGGAAAATCCAAACGAGTCCTTCATACGGAATAGTTTTATAGATTTTTGCCTGGTATGGTGATTGTAAAAATTGTTCTTGTGCGAATCTTCTATGCTTTTGTAGATGATTTGAAATGAGGCTTTTGAATTATCGAAAACATGGAAATCGAATTCTTTAAATTCCGTTTTGAAGCATGAACTAATACGACGAATGAATTGGAATAGTTTTGAGCCCAGGTTTGAAGATTTTTTGATATCGTTATCTTCTACTAAGGTTTGAATTTTAAAAACTCATCATCAATAATAATTCCAGGATTGGATAAAATTCACTAATTTTTTATGGGATCATAAGTTTCCATCCATTTCATTTGATTCGATATTTTTGAAAATCAATGTTGCCATGTAGGGTTTTATGGGATTTTAAGACCTTTCATTTGAATGTTAGTTGGAGGAAATCATTAGTGTCATTATTTTAATTTCGTTACACGTATCATCTTGTGCTTCCGGAACCACAAGTTGTATTTAAATGAAATTTAAGAACTTTGTATGGGATCATAAGACTTTTCATATGAATCTAACTTTGTAGATGGGACTTTCATTTGAATCTAGTTGATTAAGTAGTCTTTGAGAAAATTGAGAAGTTTAATACAGGCGAAATTCAATAGCAGGCTATAGGACCAAAATATCTTTCATTTCAAGTTTGTGAAAATTCGTCCAGCCAACTTCAAGCAAAGCGATTACATGTTTTCGTAACATGCACACAAAAAAGGTCACTTTCACAAAAATGTCAAAATCACTGTTAAAAATGAACGGATCAACAAACTATGGCCGGATTTCAACTATCAGGAATCAGAACAAATTGGCTCAAATGGCAATATATATATATATATATATATATATATATATATATATATATATATATATATATATATATATATATATATATATATATATATATATATATATATATATATATATATATATATATATATATATATATATATATATATATATATATATATATATACTTCTGTGAAAGTTTAGTGACTTTTGTGAATGTGTAGTGACGTTAAATTAATTTAGTAGAATCCAATGTTACAAAAAAGTTAAAGTACACTTTTGGGGGCCTCCGATAAACAATGCTTCATATATCGACTCAAATCCATTTTAAATAGTTTATGTGTTCGGCGTGTTTTCTTGTAATAATATGCTCTATAACTTCTCCGAAGAAACGAGTTCTCTATCACGCAATGTAGGCAAATTATAACTTTAGTCTCACTTCTAGGTTGAGTGATGATAATTTTATTTATATCAAAAGAAAGGGGACAATTCCAACCGAAAATTCTCCTGAAGGCATTTAGGCTCCAAAATCAACTTCAGAAGCGCAAACAGAAACGATATAAAACTTCGTATAACTCAAAACCATTCAAAAGCGTTCAGGGCGCCGGGAGACTTTTCATTTGAGACTGGTTTGATTGAAATCTGAGATCTTTTGATAATCTCTGAGATCTCGACTTCTTTGTTGACAACACATATACAGACATACACATACACACACGGACATTTGCTCAGTTCGTCGAGCTAAATCGATTGGTCTATGACCCTCCGGGCTTCAAAGAATTTTTCTAAAGTTTGAGCGAATTTTATACCTATTCTTTATATTTATAAAACCAGAGATGGTTGAACCGATTTTCACAAACTTCAATTCAAATAAAAGGTTTCTTGGTCCCAAAACTTGTTATATTAATTTTATTCGAATCGAACTTCCGGTTCAGGATTAACGGGGTAAAATGTCATCCAATTTTTACAAGCTTAGGTTCAAATGAAAGGTCTTACAATTCCATATAATCCTACCGAATCTCAACCGGATACGACTTCCGGTTCCGGAATTAGAGGCTGATAAGTATGAAAATTATCACTCCAGTTTCTCAGAAACGGCTAGACCGATCTTTGCACACTCAGAATTAAATGAAAAGTATTCTGGTTCCATAAGTAAGTGTAGAATTTTATCCTGATACGGTCATACACACTACCCTGTATTTCCGGTTCCGGAAATACAGGGTAGTGTGTATGAAATTTTACCCTATCATATAGAGTGATAATGCAAAAGAAATGTAAACATTCTTTTAAATTTGACGCAACATTGTTTCAATTTATAGGTTATGCTAGTTGCTGGCTAAACGAATCGATTTCAGCTATACCGGTTCTTTCCAGTTTCAGCTATACCCTATTCCGGAAGTACCGGAAATAGATGGTCAAAAACTCAGAAACGGAACTCTCTTTATTTTCTCTGAGACAGCTGAGTCGATTTTCGCAAACTTAGACTCTATAAAAATGGACTACATTTGATCTACCTTTGTTCGGATCACACTTCCGGTTCCGGAACAACAAGGTGAAGTGTGTTTACAATTTTAAACTGTCATTTAGAGCGAATATGCAAAAATCGAAGAATTCCTATAAACTTGGGTCAAAACTGATAAAAAATTGGAAAGGTTATGCTAGTGTAATGCCAAGCAAACTTTTTTGTTCTTATTCAAGATTCAAAGTTATTTGAAGAATCCATTAGAGTTAATTTTTAAAAACTCCATAATGGAACCTATTTCGTATTTCTTAGTTTATTGCTCAATCGATTTTCACAAACGTCTGCGTCTCGTAGGTTTCAAATGGATTTCATTCGGATATGACTTCCGTTTCATAAGTTACCGGGTGATGATTGTTTAAGTGATGACGCAAAAAACGCTCGAAATTATCAAAACGGTTCTCTAAACTATTCCCATTTATATGTCTTTTAAGTTTATGTATAAACAAACATTCTTTTTTTTTCATCATCAACAAGAAAAACGAGCAGAATATGTTCAAATTGTTAGGGTTTCTTGTTTTTACCTTTCGTCTTCGACTCATCCGAGCATTAGCAGTGTATGTTGAACTGCTAACGCCGCCTAACGATTTCACAGTTAGGGTTCGCTGATGATCTTGTTAACTGAAGGACAAACAACTCATGGAGTTTTTAAAAATTAATTCAAATGAAAAATAGTCTTGAATTTCATGGGATATAAAATCCAGTTCCGGTAGAGATTGATGACCAGTTATATTGGTCTGATTGCTTTATATTCGGTACTGAATCCAAAATTTAATGAACTTTATTGAAAACTACAGTTTATTAGATTGCTGTTAAACCCAAATCATCTGTAGTTTAATATATAGATTATAAGTAGTACTAGTAGTAGTACAAAATTGTTCGCAATTAGCTATTACAGTATCAGAGACATGAACATACACTCACAATTTCAGTTGTCGGGTTAGCATTTTCGGTTTTGTCAGAGATGTCAGCGATTAATTGTTTTACTGTTGCATGTCATCTTGACAACGAGCATATCTGAAATTGTTTGATCGATATTTCGTAAAAATTAATTAAATTCATTAATTGACATTTCGGAATAACTTAATTAATAATTGAAGTGTTGCCATTTTTTTTATAAAACTTTCATATATCTGTGTTACAGTTGCACTATTTAAATAGTTACCATTTCGCGAGTCCAAATTCCCAACATTCACGCAATTGAACAAACTATACTACAAACAGAGTAATTCAGCATAACTTTACTATCCTTTCAAACATCATGTACAGAACCGGTAGGTTCGAAGCCACCAACGTTTTCCTCCGAGTCCAAAGGCAGCATTTTCGAAAAATCAGCCAACAGCAGCTTTGCATTGCTCTGTCAGGCGCAAGCGTTTCCCGTTCCCATCATGAGGTAAGCGACCTAGTAATTTTCCTTCATCGTCATAGTCACCAGAAAATTCCGGGAAAAGTTTCGATACAATGAGCCTTGATGTCACCGAAGGCCCATTGGATAGGGTATGAATCAGTCAGAGGATAAATTTTCTGAAGAGCAACAAAATCAGTGCCATTTATCATACTAACTATCACAAAACAATAATATCATTCTAAATTCATCCTAAAATCAATATCTTTTTCTCTTTTCTTTTTCTTTTTTATCAGAACCTGTCGGCAGTGTTTCACCGAAAATTTCCGGGGACCGCCTTCAGGAAATGAGTGTAACAAATGTGCAGGATTTTGCTATGCTCTGTCTTGGTCAAGCCTATCCAACACCGGCCTTCAGGTGATTGTCGATTGTGCTTCTTACAGTTAAAGTTTCATGTAAACAAAGCAATAACAACCATGAACATTGTACCTACACACAGCCTGTAGAATAACGAATCCCGAATCGAACCATTCCGGAGAGTAAAAAAGATCTCACTATTTGGCCATGAACCGGGACATTCTACTATTGCCGGCAGGGTAGCATACAAATCATGGTTGAGCTCCTATGACGTTAAGTTTCGATTGTTTTGCATTGATAAACTCGCTATTTTTGAAAACACGCATACTATCCAAACACACCTAATAATCACAAGTAACTACTATACCAACAATTAGGCGTTATGTTTCAGTGCGTTTCTATCGTCATCACGATCATGATCAATATCTATTAATTTTCATACGAATTCTTGCGTAGAACCGGTAGGCAGTGTTGCTCCTAAAGTATCCGGTGGTCGACTCCAGGAAATGGTTGCTAATTTGAAGGATAGTTTTGCGATCATTTGCCCTGCACAAGCATTTCCCGTGGCCGTGTTTAGGTAAAAAAAATATATCCAATCCGTTTGTTTATAGACTTTGTAATAATTCTAGAAATTTCCCGTTTAGAACTTATGGTTAACGTCTGAGATTTCTATTTTAAGATAGACTTTTCCGCCAACTTTGCAGCAAAAATCTGAAACATCTTATTCAATATTCAGGCAGTTCAAATATACACTTTCGACGCAAAGTAGGAAATTTCTCTTCTTCTTACTCTACCTTCCAGAACCGATTGGAAGCGTTGCTCCAAAAATATCCGGCGGTCTTTTGCAGGAAATGAAAGTTTCGTACGGTAAAGATTTTGCTATTTTTTGCCTGGGTCAGTCGTATCCGATGCCGAGTTTTAGGTAATCACTTCTTCCGTCTTTCGTTCCTTTCTTCCTAATATTTGAATAGGAAATGCCTTAACATTCAGAGCAAATTGATTGCTTAACGAGATCTACTATAAAATGGGGATACACCGTTTTCCACTTCTACACCGATTGGCTCCGTTAAACCCAAAGTGAACAGTAAGTTTGAGGCTAGGGAAACCGATGTCAATTCAACCTTTGTTGGAATATGCAATGGTCAGGCTTATCCTGTTCCGGTGAATAGGTATCTGTATCGTTAGGAATAGATCTTTTATATATTTTCAGGTAAAAAGGTAGGTATCTAAATGTAGTGTTCTAATAATCAGTAAATTGTGTGTTATTGGTTCGTATTGCTACCATTCATAAACGTATTATTTAGTTCTGATCGATTTTAATGTTTTTATCGCAAAATTAAAACACAGCTTTGATATTACATTACGATACAAATCTTGGTTCGAACATACGATAGCCGGTTGAGCTTGTCCTCTATTTCATACAATTTTCAAAATGGAATTGAATTTGCAACAACGAGTTTGCATTAAACTTTGCGTTAAAAAAACGGTTTCAATGGTGCGACGACATTGCAAATGCTAGAAGAGTGTTTCGACATCGAAAATCAACGAAAACACCAACAAAATCGAAGAATAGATTACCGTAAACCGTAAATTAACTATCAGGAGTATTATTTGGGCGTTCGGAGATATTTGTGTGAAGCAATTCGCCGAAAAAGACCAGATTTGTGGGCAGCAACTCGTGCATCTAGCACCACGATAACGCACCGTCACACAATGCCATCGTTATCGTTGAACATTTGGCTAAAAACGAAACGAATACTATTCAGTACCCACCGAATTCACCTGATTTGGCTCCCTGCGACTTTTTCCTATTCGCTCGACTCAAGAAACCGCTCCGTAGAGTGCGTTTCAGAACCCAAGATGAAATTATGAAAATATCGCAGATGGCTCTGATGGTCTTAACGAAAACTGAATTCAAAATCATAATGTTTACAATTGCATATTATTTTGGAGCTAGTATTTGTCGGCTTTTTGTCACGCACCTCATCATTATAAACACATATTTAAATGACTTGAAGATAAATAGCAACATCAATTTAAATATATAGCTGACATTCAACTGTTTGGTATCCTTTTTTCCCATCATTGTAATTTGTGGTAGATAGTTAAACACACATAGACAAAATGAAGATAATATCAATCGCATCATCTTCATCGTTCAAAGTAGTTAGTTGATAGCAGCTCTGCTCACTGCCTGACGATGTATTTCTAGAACAACTTTATGCAAAAAACATTCAGTATGAACCAAACTTTGGCATACGAAAGCATAGGTTTTCCGTTTCATTTGATACCTTACTTGTGTAGCGGAATCGACGGAGCAACAATAGAACACAGAACACGTGTTAGCTTTTACAAATCTATTTCCGGAACAGTGTTGCTGAAAACCCCACTCTTCTTCTATCATACACTCTAATCTTACCTTATTTATCTCTAAATATCGGTTATTTATCTCTAAATATCGTATACTCCACATCACAACTAAACATAATACTACACACCATTTTTTTTCTATCATTTTTGTTTGTAAATCCTATCGTACTGTACCGTTATACAGAACAACAGAACGTAATAATCGTTCATCTTAGTGTCCCGAAGATTCCGGAACTCTAACTCTATGGTCATTGCATAATAAAAAGGAACTGATTTGATGGCCTGCACAAACTGTTGCCTTCCGCAGCATTTGCAGAATATTGTTGTGTCGTTATAACACAAAACACACAGTTTGTATCGATTATCTTCATGATTTTATGTTTCATGTTGAAGTTTCACAACACACGACACCACAGTATAAAAAAAGTGTACCTACAAGGTTTTTGACAAGCTCTCAAGTGACACGCTGAGTAATTGATAGTTTCCCGTGTATCAGTTTAGTCTCATGAAACATTTTGTATTACTTTACATATGAAGAGATAATAAAAGAGACGCAGTGATGATTTCGCACTCCTTCCACTTTTATTAATAGATAATTCATCCCTGCTTCCAGAAAAAAAATGTTCCGAAAAATGGTTACTTTAGTCCAACATTACAAGTGAGATAGTAAATAAGAGTGGATCTTATATACTTTCATATACCAAATTAAGACCATGCAATTTTTTACATGAAGTTGCTCTACGCAATACACCGTGGCTCATCTATCAAAGTCAAAATATCATTTATGGAACTTGTTTGATGTCAAGGCATTATGTTTTGAAGGGTGATTTTTACTGGTATCTTTTTGGCAACACTGATTTTGACAGTTCACACGTGAATCGTGTCTTGTGTCACTGCCCTCTTAGAAGAAAACGTTCAACGGTGGTCCTTCATTGGTCCAATACGATGGATCAATCAATCGTTCAACGGGAGGCCAACACGGGACCTTTGTTTGCCGATTTTGAAACAGACCGTTGAACCGAATGCCATTTTTTTCGTTCAACAAACCCGGCAGACAGAGGTCCATTGTTGAGCATTGTTAACATGAGGAGTTGGAGCCCCGTTGGACTAGTTTTACTGCAGAATTTCTGAAATTTTTTCCACTTATTTGTTTAAACTAACACTACATACCTGCACAATACTTCTACTTGACGTAGAATAACAACAAATTTTCTTTCTATGTAAAGGTAACACTTAATTTTCACACTATTTTGCAAGAGAAAAAACAACAACAAACCGTTCCAGCAAATTGAACGAATATTTCGTGCAATATGTCGTTCAACAAGCGCTTAAAGAGCAACAAAATAGAACGGCCTGCTGAGAGGGTGTCAAACTTGTTCAGTTCGGTCTATAATTTAATCATGAATCGTCGTTTGGTCTATAATTTATTCATGAATAGGCGATGGTAAAGTTGGAGTAAAATCCACTTTTTTATCGAAAAATAGTGTTCAGCACAGAAGCTCAATTCTGGTTGAAAGGATACAAAAAAAATAACAAAATTGCCTCATCTAGAGAGAAGACCAGGCAGAACCATTGCAAGAGCTACCAATGCATCCCTAAAAATTGGACCTTGGGCATGGGCCATCTAAAGCGGAGCCGCGGCCAACATTTGCATGAAATCATCCTCAAATATTCAATTATATTGATTGTTCTATCGATTCCAATAGAGACTTAATATTTTTTTGTATACTTTTTGAAAATCAAATTCTTCACCTCTTAAAAAATCACCCTTTAGTTAGAGGGACATCGAAATGCAAAGATAAAGGTTGAGGTTTGATAAAATATTCGGGTTTTCATTTTTCTATTAGTTACCTCTGGAATACAAAAACTAATGCAATACGAACTAATAACTATATTTTATTGTTTGTTTGAACAGTAGATTGGAACGAAAATTGTACTATCAATAAATTTTGCTAAAAATATATGATTTGTTTGAATTTTCGTTCTAATTCTGACCAGGTAAGTAATAAATATCTTAAGAGTGGGAAGAATCACATCATTGATGTTTTTAAAAGGGTTTGCAGATTGTACTACCTTGAATGCCAGTTGATGTGTGCTTGCTGTCTAAGCTGAGTTTGAGTTAATTATTTTTGGAAAAAAACTTCAAATTTAACAATTTCATAAAATATTGTATATCATTATTTAGGGCTATATTCACCAGGGTTACTTTTTCATCATTCAATGTTTAGAGCCCTGAGTCAAGTTTTTGATTTAAGTTAATGCTTGTTTTTATTTTTTCGGAAGTAGTATGTTTCACTTATTCTTTCCATACACACACATTGCTGACATTTCTGGTCAAGTGAACTGCATTGCTACCGTACATAAAAAAAAACCCGAGACTAATGCGACCGATATTCTAATTTTCGTTTCAGGTGGTATAAATACATCGAGGGTACGACACGGAAGCAAGCGGTAGTGCTGAACGAGCGGGTCAAGCAAGTCTCCGGAACGCTGATCATCAAAGATGCCGTGGTGGACGATTCCGGAAAGTATCTGTGTGTCGTTAATAATTCGGTCGGCGGAGAAAGCGTGGAAACTGTGCTGACCGTAACGGCTCCCCTAGCGGCGAAAATTGAACCGCGTACTCAGACTGTTGACTTTGGACGTCCGGCCGTCTTCACGTGCAAGTTTTCCGGCAATCCGATTAAGACCGTTTCTTGGATGAAGGACGGAAAATCACTCGGACACAGCGATGCTGTGTTGCGGATAGAGTCGGTTAAGAAGGAAGATAAGGGCATGTATCAGTGTTTTATCCGAAATGACCAGGAAAGTGCGCAAGCTAGTGCAGAACTGAAACTAGGAGGACGATGTAAGAATATGTAGTTGTATGTTTCGTGTAGTTACTCATGAATTTTTTTATGATGTTATTGCAGTTGATCCACCAGTTATTCGTGAAGCTTTTCCCGAAGAAACTCGTCACCCAGGACCTTCGGTATTCTTGAAATGTATCGCCGGCGGTAATCCTACACCGGAAATTTCTTGGGAATTAGATGGAAAGAAAATTACCAACAGCGAACGTTATCAGGTCGGTCAGTACGTAACGGTCAACGGTGATGTTGTGTCTCATTTGAACATCAGCTCGATCCACTCGAATGACGGTGGTTTGTATAAGTGTATCGCTAGCAGTAAAGTCGGCGTTGCAGAGCATTCTGCGAAATTGAATGTGTACGGTCTGCCATACGTCCGAACTATGGAAAAGAAATCGATCGTCGCTGGGGAAACACTAGTGGTAACCTGTCCAGTGGCTGGCTACCCGATTGATTCGATTGTGTGGGAAAGAGGTAGGAGGTGACTATTTCACTGGTAAAGTAACTTTATTAACATATTGTTTTCGTAGACAATCGACAGCTGCCAATTAATCGAAAACAGAGAGTTTTCCCCAATGGAACACTTATTATTGAGAATGTAGAGCGAAACTCCGATCAGGCTACGTATACTTGTGTGGCGAAAAACTCTGAAGGTTATACCGCTCGGGGGACACTGGAAGTAGCTGTTATGGGTAAGTTCAATAGTTGTTTTTACTTCCGATAAAAACTATATGGATATTGACTAACAAGTGCAAAGTTTGAGATGCTGAGATTCATCGCAACGAGCCGTTCATAAACCACGTAGACTCATAAAGGGAACCGGGATAGTTTGTCTACAATCTACGAAGTTTCATAGTTATTTTAAAATAACTACCCAACGAAAGACAGTTTCGAAAGAGGTATCGGGAAGTGAAAATTTGCGGAAAAAAACACTTTAAAGGCTGAACTGAAACCTGCAAACATTCTACACGTGTCCATTTGAACAACTCTGCATGGAAACGCTTTTCCCTTCCCATGGTTCACCCGATTTAGACATATGAGATTTATTATATTTCTTTGCCGCTTGGATATCTTAAATAACTGAGAATTCAAGAAAACGTTTCAAGATAGCGAGATTATCATTACTTTAAATCAGAAATTGTAGAGATTTAAAGCTACGAAATAAAGTCTTTCATCTCAATACAATATTCTATTTGGAAATTTGTTTCGTTTCTCGTTTTGGATCCATGTAACTTTCAGTTAATTAACCATAAGACTTAACCACGGAGTTGTACCGGTTGCGCCATCTGAATCTAGTCAATGAATGAATTGAATAAACTTTTCCCAATGCTCAAAAAAATTTAGAAAACTTCCGATTTTCAAAAAAAAACAAAACTAATATAACATTGTTTCGTTCGCTCTATGATATGGGGCACCATCTAGTTGGGATAAACAGTTTTTCAGACCTTATTTAAATAGTTTCGGTAACACAAAGTTCATCAGTACGCACTACAGTCTTAAACAATCGCTTAGCCGAGAACCAAAAACTACGTAAATGTTAAAAAAAAACTAAACATGCTTGTAATCTAGACATTTCTAAGTGATAGTGTATCTAAAGCACTTCCACAACAGAGAATCGAACCGCATGTACACATATGAAACCGGTAGCAGCGGATGAAAATATTCAAACAGCGTTTCAACCCTGAAATAATCACTATCAACAAGTTGTTTCAATAGAGCAATGATTACTTTTTAATGATTGTTGATAAATGTAGGATTTTTAAAAATGGGAGAAGCTATTCGATTGACAGATTAATATCATCGAATATTACGGTTGTTTAAGGGTCACTCAGGTGTCTGAATAGCATGGAAAATTGATCGAAAATGTTTCTTTGAGACTGAAAGACAAAATCATATGACGAGCTACATTGAATCGAGTGTCCTGCTCCAAAATGAAAATTGCTCGGGTGTGAACGAATCACCGGACATTAGATGGATGAAACTGCAAAATGCGAAATTTTCGGCTATAGTCACATTGGGTTAACACAACTGATCGATTACGTTTCATACAAAGCAACAGTTTCGCCACATTCTAGCGTTGTGTGTCGATTAAAGTTGTACTGTATCGAAGTTTATTGAGCCGTATTAATGTACCTAATCGGATAATAATCCTTAGCTACCATAATGTCACTCACTGTTCTCGTAGATGATTGTACCGACTTCAACAAACTTAGACTGAAATGGAAAGTCTTTATGTTCCGTACAACATTTTTATCTAGATCCGAATACCGATTCCAGAGTTACATGGTGATATGTGTAAAAAATGAAAATAATGTTACTCACTTGTCTCGGAGATGGCTAAACCGATTAGTACAAACTTAGATTCAAATTAAAGGTTTTAAGATCCCATAAAGAGATGCTGATTTCTAATCAGATCCGAGTTCCGGTTACGGAATTACAAGGTAAAGAGTGAAGTTGAAATAGTATGTAATTAAATAAAGCGGAGAAGCAAGCAAAAAAAAAATTAATCTAGGCTCAAAGCTATTCCAGTCAGTAGTCATTGTTAGTAGATGGCCAAACAAACCGATTCTGGCTATACTGGTTCCCGCTTTCCGATTCCAGAAATAGTGGTCATATATACCAAAATGAAAGGTCTTACGATTCCATAAAGAATTCCTAACTTTTTCCTGATCCGACTTCCGATTCCAATATTACGGGGCGATAAGTGTTTAAAATTTAAGCCGTTGTTAAGAGCGATCTTGCCAAAATGGGAAGATTTCTTACCAATTAGCCTCAAAACTGTTCCAATTTGTAGGCCATGTTTGTTGTTGGCCATCCCAACTGACTTCGGCTATATCGGTCCTAGGAGTCCCGTTTCGGAAGTACCGAAAATAGTGATCAGTGTTGTTTATCATTCGACTCAACTCGACGGTAAATGAAAATGTGTATGTTTGTATTCACCAGACATACCAGGTAAAAATTTCAAATATCTTCAGACAGAGTTGCAAAAGTCTGTTTTTCCGAAAAGAAATTCGCAGTCATCAAATATAGTACGCTAAACTGACTTGTCGAGCGAAAAAGAAGGTCGCGACAATTTCAAAAATCTACAAATTTTTTCGAAAGTTTGCAAAAACCACGATTTTCAAAAGTCTGCAGAACAAAAAATGTCTGCAGCACTATGTACGAAATCTGCAGATTTACAGACAAATCTGCAAATCTGGCATTTCTGGTGTTCACCTTTTTTAAAAAAAAATTCCAAACCGAACTTACTCATATTTCTCCGATGGCCAAATCGATATTCTCAAACTTAGACTCAAAGGTCTTACAGTTCCTCAAACAATTCCGGATCTGACTTCTGGTCCCGGAAGTACAGGAGGATGAGTGTTTACATTTTCATGTCGTCGCTCAGAGTGACGCAAAAAGCAGAATCTCTTCTAAATCTAATTCTAGTTCTATCCGACTTCCGGTTCCGGAAGTACAGGATGATGAGTGTTTGAAATTTGAAGTCTTCGATCAGAGTGACTATACAAAAAAAGGGAAAAATTCTTCTAAATTGGGCTCAAAACTGTTCCAATGCATAAGTCATGCATGTTGTTTGCCTTACGAACCTTCTTTGTCTATACCGGTCCCCGAAATCCGAAAGCATCGGAAATGGAAGTAAATAAAAACAATAATACGGGATTCACTCACTTTTCTCTAAAAAAAACTTAGATTCAAGTGTAAGATTTTACGGTTTTTCACGGAGTACCTCAATGTTACTCCATGAAAAACCGAATATGTCTTCCGTTTCCGGAATTATAGGATGAAGTGTGTTCAAAACTTCAAATCTCCTAATAACTAGGGAAACGTGCCAATTTGTTCTGAGTATGATAAATGTATAAACACGCTACAAGGTGGATACGTAGACATGTAGTAGAAAGAGGGAGGCTCGCTTGAACAAGTCTGCGGGTATGGATAATTCAAAAGTACCTAACTTAAGTTTACGTGGTTTATTAACGGTCCGGAAAAAACACATGATACGATTAGTCCAGTCCTACTGGAAAATGTTCCCAATGTTTGTATACTTGCGAATTTACTTGTTTATCAATATCCATGGTTAATATGAACATAGCGAAACTTTAGTATGTAAGACAAAGAAGAAAAAGAAATAAATCGCGCCCCGTTGGTGCACCGAAAAACCGTCCAGTGCTACCGCAAATCGTACCGTTCAGTTTCGGCGAGGAACAAGTCAATCAGTATGACATGGTATCGGCGATGTGTACCGTCAATAAAGGCGATATGCCGATCGATATTAGCTGGGAATTTACCCCAACTCTGCTGGAACCGCACACAGCACGGAAACTATTCACTAGTGATGGAGTTCTGCTCAGTCGCGGAAGTTCGCGCATCAGCACCGTGAGCATCGATTCGGTTCGAGATAGACATAGCGGTAACTACACTTGCAGGGCGAAAAATCAAGCTGGGGCGGTAGAATTTACTACCACACTATCTGTGAACGGTGATTGTTTCGAGATTCTTGAAAGCGCTTAGTTAAAACCCGACAAAACATCCCTCCACAAGCTATGATCTAATTTTTTTGGAGCTTTAATTTGTTAGTTCTGCCGCAAATCGTACCGTTCGATTTTGGAACCGATGCAATCAACGCAATGGATATGGTTTCGGCGTATTGTACTGTAAACAAGGGTGATCTACCGATTCAGATCAGATGGAGTCGGAATAATCAACCGATCGACGGTAACAGTGAGGGGATTGCCGTCGGTCGAACCAACCAACGAATCAGTGTTTTAAGTATAGAATCGGTGAAGGATTATCATACAGGAAACTACACCTGTACTGCCGAAAACTTAGGCGGACGAGTTCAGCATACGACAGCTCTTTTTGTTAACGGTTAGCTCCCTCGTAATGGTTGCCTGAGAATTTATCTTCCCTCTTCTACAGTTCCTCCTCAGATTGTTCCTTTCGATTTCGGAGAAGAATCTGTGTTCGCTTTGGACATGGTATCCGCTACCTGTACAGTAAATAAAGGTGATTTACCTATCGAAGTAACGTGGCTTTTGAACGGACAACGAATCTATTCCAACGATGGTATATCGGTCAGTCGACCAAATCAACGCCTCAGCACTCTCAGCATAGAATCCGTTCGGGGAAGACACAGTGGAAACTACACTTGTGTGGCCAGGAATCACGCTGGCAGTGTGGAATACTCATCTCCTTTGTTGGTGAACGGTTAGATTTTGTTATTGAGTTATGTATCTCCCATGTACCATCCTGTGCCATTTTTCCTCCGATGACAGCAGCGAAAAGCGACAATTTAATGTGTTATTTTATGAGTTTACTAGAACCTTCCGTGTCTTCACCCACACAGTCCTTCCACAAATTCTACAATCTTCTTCAGAGATTTGGTTACATCATCGTGCACGGTGAACAAAGGAGACTTCCCGATTGACATCTATTGGAAATTCAACGGCAGACTGATCGCTTCCGAGGACGGCATCACCGTCAGTCGTACTAACCAGCGAATGAGTGTTCTAACAATTGATGCAGTACGGGATCGCGATGCCGGAAATTATACCTGCGTAGCTCGAAACAGAGCCGGCCAGGTCGAACTGTCTGCCGTGTTGGCCGTGAATGGTTAGATACCCAGTAATAGTTGCTTTTGTTTCCTCATTATTCCCAACAACATCCTGTGCCAGTACTGCTGGATGGTCCACTATGAATTTGGTTGTGTCCTATTCTTTTTCGAATAATAGAATCACTAGTACAAGACTGTCCTTCAATTGGTTAAGTTGAGTTCTATGTTTTTCTTATTCTGTAAGTCCAACCATCCGTATTTCCATTCGACTTCGGCGAGGAGCCTGTGGATCTGATGAACACGGTTTCGATCAATTGTGTCGTGTCCAAGGGTGATACTCCGATCATGATTGAATGGTTGTTCAATGGCGACCGAATCACCACCAACGATGGGGTTTTGATTACTAGAAATGGGCAAAAAATAAGTTTCTTGTCTATTGAATCCGTCCAACCTAGACACGCCGGCAATTATACTTGTATGGCTCGCAATAAAGCCGGTGAATCGCAGCATACATCTGAATTGCAAGTTATAGGTAACCCTAGATAATAGTGCATTTTAGTTGTTTTAGTTTTTCAATAGCTTGACCCACTAACCTTGCCGTGCCTTTGCTTCCTAACCTAGCCATCCCCGTCATCATGCCATTCGAGTTCGGTGAAGATCCGTTCGATCTCTTCAGCACCACTATGATAAGTTGTGCTGTAACAAAGGGTGACCTGCCGATCGTTATTAGCTGGCTCTTCAATGACGTAGAAATTCTCAACTCATTGAATGGAATAACCATCAATAAAAGTGGTCAGCGAATTAGTATGTTGACGATAGATTCGGTCCAGCCAGCCCACGCCGGCAACTACAGCTGCTTGGCACGGAATAAAGCGGGTGAAGCACAGCATTCATCCGAACTTAAAGTGATAGGTATCAGTCATTTACCGTTTGTTTTGTATTTTTTATCCTTCCCATCTGAATTCCGAAGTTCTTCCGCTGATTTTCCCCTTCGACTTTGGAGAGGACCCCGTCGACACGATGGATACGGTTTCGATCAACTGCGTCATCTCCAAGGGGGACACTCCCATTGAAATAGTGTGGCTATTCAACGGTCATCGAATTCTGTCTAACGATGGGACCACCATCAGTCAGATGGGTCCCAAAATGAGCACACTTTATATAGAATCCATACGACCACGGCATGCGGGAAACTACAGTTGCGTTGCTCGGAACAAGGCCGGCCAAGTAGAGCATAACTCCGAACTGAAAGTGATGGGTAACTACGTTGTATAGAGTTGTGTTAAGCTTCGCATCGCTTTGTAAATAATGTACGCGTGCTTCGGTGAATTTATGATCCAACTAAGTGAATTTGTTTATTATCCTTTCCTGCGTTCAGTCCTACCGGCCAGGTATTCTGTTGACTTTGTAGAATTGTGTGGAAGCACACGATGTATTGAGGTATAAAAAATATCGATAAAACATTCTTATTGTTAAAGTTTTACATAATGAAATGACTGACCGTTTGACCGCTAAATTTTCATTTGTATTATTAATCCTTTCAGAAACAAAATACGTAAGGAGATTAAAATGTAGTTAACGTATTGCACCATGCGGTTCGATACCAAAACGTGGAATAACAAAAGGTCGAATGACAAAATGTCGATCACCATATCATCGAATTACGAAATATCGAGAGTCACAAATCGTCGAATGAATCGAAAGGTTAACTGAAATCGGTCGAATAAAACAAAATCGAGATACCGAAAAGGCGAAAGCTACAAAGGGAGAAATATAACTGTTGGTCGAATGCAACAGTGATCACCTCGTTTTCCTCCGGTTTACTCAAACATACGATGTTTTCCTTTTTGACATCCGATCGAGCGACCGTAGCTTTTCAGGGGGGCCGGAAATTTGAAGATATAAAATTGTTTTTATTCTTTATAAAAAGTTTTAAAAATAAAAACACATTCGGCATGTGAATTATTTGTCCTAATTCGATGCTATACTCATGCCCACAAATTTTAGGAAACATTGTATGTATAGTAGGGTGGAACACAATTTTGATTTTAGCTCCACCAAACTTTTTGTGTTCCCTCTATACTAACTATATTTTCGCGCCCGAGGTTTAAAGTTTGTATGGGAATTAGTATGGGAAAACTGACTTTTTACAAAAAAAAACTACAAGGATCAGCCTCATGTGTTTGTTCGAGCCATTGATGTGGAACAAGGCAATCAAAATTTCTAATGATCTACGATCAAACAGTTCAATCAATCGTCACACTTTTGAATCCGCAATTTCACGAGAGTCTGCTTAGCTTGATATTGATTAGGAACCAACACCGAACATTGTTTATTTTATAGCCGACGAAATTACACCAATATCCCAAATGTATGCAATTATATTGTTATACATACTTGCAATACGTATTTTGATATAAAGCTTCTCTTCGTCAAGCTTGTGTTCAAGTTTTGTATGCAAGCAGTTATTTTTATAGCGCCATTCTGCGATTTCGGTTGAAGCGATAAACTTTTTCTCATTATTAATCGAGTTCGTCTTATATAAATTAGAAATTAATCCCTGGGGTTGATGTCAATTTCTCAGGCGAAACGACATAACATGAAATTTCATCCGAACTCGTATGACACAAGATCAGAGCATACCAATTAAAGCTTCAAATCGTTTTATGGCACTTTTTGTCTTGCTGTCTAGCAACAACCTACCTCTAGCATGCTACGCGTAGGACTGAAACGTTAGCTATAATTTTGCTTCTATTTATAGATTCGCGTACTTCCAACAGCTTCGCTTTTGCATCTATTGACCAATCAGAGCGATGCTTTCTCTTTGATATATCGCTTACTCCTTCAAAACCGTCGTATATGGCAGGGAAATCCGATATGCCGGAGATTTTTAGCAGACAAAATAGGACAATGCTCGCTACTAATCAAAATTTCAATCATTTATAACTGAAAATACGTGGCTTGATACATTCTAATCGAATCTTAGAAATATTTCCAATCAAATAATGAAATTATATTAATAATTGATATAAAATATGGAGCTGTAAGTGTTTAAAACCTGACCACATTTCTACGTGTATTTTTCCTTGAGTTTCTAATTTGCACCCCGATATAGAAAATAAAGATGTGTTCTACATCAAAAAATCAACTGGAGATCACCCCACATACTCTAAAAATCAGTGCATTCAAGTGGAAGAAAACCTTCGAAGACCGCATCACAATCCGACATTTGTAGAAAAAGTTATTAAAGAAAAACCTCAAGGTCCGAACAATGGCTCATTCCTTAATATATCTAGCACCACTGCTGCTAGTGATCGTAATATGATGTGACTTTCTTTTAATGTGTTACAACGGTTGATCCACCTACAACCTTCCTTGCAAACATAAAACACGATAAATTCCGATATTGCTGCCGTTTCGAATAAAATGCGTTTGTGCACCTCCACTTGATTCAACGTCACTTCACTAAACTCAACAAGAATGTAAAAATTGTTATACCACGGAATAAAGTGAAAAGTTTAGCTGTCATATAAGTGAAACGTTTCAGCGATTCGCGTGAAATAATTTAAAATCTACACTGAAACAAAAGTTTCCGACATTTATTATGGACAAGCTTTATAGTAGTAAATGTAAAGACCATCTTTTCAAAAAAGAACTTACGTTATATACGTAGAGTGTTTTCTAAGTTGCGATTACTAATTATTCTAATAGTGTTCAGATCATATTTTCAAACACTGATATAATTTTTTTCTTCTAAAAATTTTCTATTGAGACGTTTAAGTTCCAAAATCAGGCTCGAACAAAAAACGCGTTTTGGTATGATTGGGGACCACTTTGGACTAAGGTTGGCAAGACACTTCGTTACATAAAAGATTTCTATATTTCCGTTAAAAATAAACGGATTTGAACTATCTATGCTTTGTTAAATAGGTGTCACTATTTGGAATCTAATACAAGAAACATATGTTTACAAGATCAATTGTAACAGATATTGTCAAAAAAAACTGGAAACTTAGAAGTAAAACTTTGTGAAATAAAACAAGTAAACTTCCTATATCTAAAAATTCAATAGCGTTATGGCTGACGAAATGATCTTTCTTTTGCGGCTAGTTTGATCGTAATCAGTTCAGCCATCAGCTCTTTACACAACTTAACAACACAAATACAGACTCACTGACATTTGCTCAGCTCGTCGAGTTGAATCGATAGGACACTCGGCCCTCCCGGTCTCGGAAAAATTTCCCAAAGTTTGAGCGTGTTTTATACCTATTTTTATCTTTTTTTGATGCATATAAAAGATAAATAGTATAGTATAGAATTCTCTGAAACTTCAAAAAACAATTCCGAGTTCCGGGGCGCCGAGTGCCATATACCAATCGATTTAGTTTAGTTTAGTTGTAAATGAAAGATCTGCCTGAACGCTATTTAATGTTTATGAGATCGGCTGATTTATTCGTATTATATGAAATTGTATTATCGTATCTGTTACAATTGACCTTGTAAACAAAATATGTTTCGAAACGCAGCAATGGCTACCCAACAAGCCATAAATTGTTCAAATCTGTCCATTTTTTAACGGAGATAATAATATTTTTGTGAAAGTTGCTAGTGTTTGATAAACAATGTCACTCAATTTTCTCGGAGATGGCTTAGCCGATTTCTACTATCTCATATGACAGTTAAAGGGATGAAATTGTCTTCAATCCAAGCTTTTCCAAATATGGCAAAACGATATGAATTCTTTTTGAGGGTAGTCTTCGGGAACAACCGCCTTGCATTATTCTGCTACAATATTCAATTAGAGACTTAAACCATGTTCTACACTTAAGATTATTTTGATTTAGCGATCAATATTACAGCTGCTATTCAGTAAATATATACTGCGCACACCCTATATTCAACTGCAATCGACTTCTTTTGTATTCGACCATTCGTCGTATTCGACATCTTGTCCGTTTCAACTTTCTGGTGTATTCGATCTTATAGTAGGTTCGACTATATGTTGCATGTGACCCCTAGACAGATTCGATATTTTATTATTTCGACGTTTTCGACATTTTGGTGTTTCGACTCTTTGTTCATCGAAGTTTTGTCATTCGAGCTTCTGTCATTGTCACATTTAAATACATATTCTAACATGCGATACGAAGAACTATGAATGTAGAATATGAATTTCGCATGAACCAATCGCGAAAAAAAATGTAAAAAAATTAGATTCATTTGACAGATTGATAGATGCTTTCACACCTTTACGTAGCAATCCCGCTGATCATGCCCTTTGAGTTCGGCGATGAACCGTTCGATTCGCCCAGTACCGTGTCCGTACAATGCGTAATAACCAAAGGTGACACTCCTATAGACATTGGGTGGCTGTTCAACAACCGTATGATCGATAGTAGTGATGGTATTGCAATTTCGAAGATGGGTCATAAAATGAGCACCATGTACATAGAATCCATAGGTTCCAAACATGCTGGAAACTATACATGCCGGGCCAGCAATGCAGCCGGAACGGTGGAACATAGTTCCGAGCTGAAAGTCATAGGTAGAGAAGTTCTAGTAATTTAGTTATCATCCCCTTCCTTTAGTCATCCCCATCATCCTTCCCTTCGATTTCGGTGAAGAGGCATTCGATAGCGGTAGCACTGCGTCCGTAAGCTGTATCGTTACCAAGGGAGATACGCCGATCGATGTTAGTTGGTTGTTCAACGACAGACGGATCGATTCGAACGATGGGATTCTGATAACGCGTGGCGGTGGAAAAATCAGTATGCTTTCAATTGAGTCCGTGCATTCGAGGCACGCCGGGAATTACACCTGCCATGCGAGAAACAATGCCGGCGGAGTCGAATACTCGGCAGAACTACGGGTCATGGGTAAATAATGTGGTGTTTCGATTTATTTGCTTTCTTTTCAAATATCCAAGTCCTACCCATAATCCTTCCGTTTGAGTTTGGAGAAGATGCTTTCGACAGTGGAAGTACTGCTTCGGTGAGTTGTATTGTGACGAAGGGGGATATTCCGATTGATATAACTTGGTTGGTGAATGGTCATAAAATCTACACTAACGATGGTATTATGATAACCAAAAGTGGACACAAAATATCGATTCTTTCGATCGAAGCAGTGCATTCGCGTCATGCAGGAAACTATACTTGTCTGGCCAGTAACGCTGCTGGCAACACTGAACATACAGCCGAACTACGAGTGATGGGTAATGTAGATTCTATTTAATCATTATCATTTGTTTCTCCGATCCAACGTCCCGAAGTGGTTCCGATTATACATCCGTTCGATTTTGGAAATGAAGCCTACGATACCGGAAGTACGGTTTCGGTGAGTTGCATTGTGACAAAGGGTGACACTCCTATTGATATTAGCTGGCTTTTTAACGGGCGCCGGTTGAGTACGAATGACGGGGTATTGATATCAAGAAGTGGGCATAAAATATCCATACTTTCGATCGAGTCCGCCCACTCGAGACACGCAGGGAACTACACCTGTAACGCAAGCAACGGTGCGGGAAGCGTCGAACAAACGTCCGAATTACAGATTATAGGTAAAAACTAATTTAGTTTCGTTTCCATCCATCCATTTCTTAAATCCTACCGTGAAAGCTGTTCCAATAATTCTTCCGTTCGATTTTGGCGATGAACCGTTTGATACCGGGAGTACCGCGTCCGTAAGTTGTATCGTAACGAAGGGAGACACTCCGATCGATATTAGTTGGTTGTTTAATAGCCGGCGGATTGTCAGTGATGACGGTATACTAATTTCCAGAAGTGGTCATAAAGTAAGCATGCTGACCATCGAATCGGTGCAGTCTCGTCATGCCGGAAACTACACCTGCCATGCGGCAAACCTGGCTGGGGCGGGCGAACACAGCTCTGAACTCCAAGTGATGGGTATAGTATAGGTTTACAATCCATTTTTTTCCACATTCCACGTTCACATTAAGTCCTTCCTGTGATTCTACCGTTCGAATTTGGCGAAGAACCGCTAGATGAGACCAGCATGGCGACGGTTCAGTGTGCTGTTACCAAAGGCGATCTTCCAATCAGTTTTCAGTGGTTGTTCAAAGAAGCAGAGTTGCCTCCTGATGAAAGTATACTGTTGTCGAAAAATGGACAGCGCATTAGTGTATTGACTATTGAATCGATTCGGGCGTATCATGCCGGAAACTACACGTGTGTGGCACGCAATCCGGCCGGACAGAGTAATCATACGTCCGAATTGAGAATTATCGGTATAATATCGCATATGTTTTTTTTTAATATTGTCCAACAAGCTTGTAGATTTCATTACTTTGAGTTGCTTTCCTAATTTGTCTTGCTTGTTTTGCATAGTGATTCCCTCTATTATGCCGTTTGAGTTCGGAGAAGAACCATTCGACATGTTGACGACTACTACGGTAAGCTGCGCGGTAATTAAGGGGGATCCACCGATCGAAATCAACTGGATGTTCAATGGTCGCGATGTTTACTCGAATGATGGGATTACGATTACTAAATCGGGTCAAAAAATGAGCATTCTCTATATTGAATCGGTTCAGCCACGCCACGCCGGCAACTACAGTTGTGTAGCACGAAACAAAGCCGGATTCGTCGAGCACAGTTCTGAACTGAAAGTTATAGGTTAGGCTTAATTACGAGTGGTGTTTATCTGATCTGTTCTTTTTCCATCGAATCCCTTAATTCCATTTCCCGCATACTCCCATGGGTTTTGAATTGTATGAAGAAATGAGAAGTACAAATGAGATTTTTTTGTTGACATTCATCACACTCAACATCAAGTTCCGCCCATTCTTCTACCATTCGAGTTTGGCGAAGAGCCAGCAGACATGGCCAGCACTACGATGGTAAGCTGTGCCGTAGCTAAAGGGGACACTCCTGTAGAGATCAACTGGATGTTTAATGGTACTACGATTCACACCAACGATGGAATATTGATTGCTAAAAGTGGTCACAAAATTAGTATACTTTCGATTGAATCCGTCCAACCACGGCATGCCGGAAACTATACATGCGTTGCAAAAAATCGAGCTGGTTTCGTCGAGCACACATCTGAACTGAAAGTTATTGGTAAACTTGAGTTAACTAGTTTTGGTTTTATTTTACCATCCATCCCGTTTTTCCACACCAATTCTGGTTCCGCTTAGTTAAAAAATGTTGTAGATTTAGATGTGATCCAAACGTTTTAGATTTTTCGGAAGGACAAAGTGTACGAAACTTAACGATTTAGCACTATTGGGCATCCATAGCATCGTTTTCTCTTACTTTGTAGTAATTCCCGTAATGATTCCCTTCGAGTTTGGCGATGAACCGTACGACAGTATGAGTTCGACCATGGTCAGTTGTGGGGTTACCAAAGGTGATACGCCCATCTCCATACTTTGGCTATTCAATGGAAAGCATCTCACAACCAATGACGGAATTCTTGTTACTAAAAGTGGTCAGAAAATTAGCATGCTATCTATTGAGTCCGTTCAATCTAGGCATGCAGGAAACTACACATGCGTTGCGAGAAATCGTGCTGGGCAAGTGTCACACAGTTCGGAATTGAAGGTGATCGGTAAGCGTAGAACTAATTTCCTTTTTTTGTGTTATCTCTTTTTTCCTTCAAAAACCTTAACCTGCGTAGTTGTTCCAATCATTCTTCCTTTCGAGTTCGGAGAGGATCCATTCGATATCTACAGTACTACGACCGTAGCTTGTACCGTTACGAAGGGTGATTCTCCGATTGAGCTATTCTGGTTGTTCAACGATCATAGACTACGAACCGGTGACGGGATATTGGTAACGAATAGCAATCAAAAGCTCAGTATGTTGTTCATTGAATCCGTACAGCCTAGACACGCTGGTAACTATACCTGCATAGCAAAAAATCGCGCCGGGCAGGTGCAATACTCGTCGGAACTGAAAGTAATGGGTTAGTTAATTCATGCACGCTTTTTGTGTTATCCTGTTCCTTTATGCTACCCGTTCCAATACAGATGTATTAGTGGTGATCGTTGAAGGGAAGTTTATTTATTTATTTATTTATTTATTTATTTATTGGAGCAGGGAAAAACCCTCTTGAGTTGACCAACTATTAGTACTTACTCAAAAGGGCGCAAAACCTCCTCATCTTTTAGTACCAACAGATAATACAAAATCCAAATGATACAATTTTACTTAAAACTAATACGAGCTATACTTTACATTCAAACATTAACTACATTACACTTAAGCAAAATTAAATTACATACGAAGGTTCTTAAATACATTCAATAATAGGTCAAGTTTTAAAAAAAGCAATAAATAAACGTTTGAGAGTGACACGAGATAGATTAAAATCAAATATTGTATAACATCGATTAAATATGCGAGCCATACTAGACAGGGGTTCATTCTTCGCGTAATTTGTTCTAGAAAACTGGATGACGAGGAAAGAGTTGCTCCGGAGAGTTCTGCGTCGGATGTTTATATCCATTTGTTCAAGAAGATCAGGACAGTCTATATGACCAAGTATCAAGTCGGAGATAAACATTGCTTTAGAGACGTTGCGTCGATCGCTAAGTAGCTCAAGTCCAATTAAGTTACATCTGTGTTCATATCTAGGAAGATTATAAGGGTCTCTCCAAGGCAGCTGACGTAGAGCAAATCGGACAAATTTATGCTGCACAGCTTCGATTCGTTGTACTCCATTACGGTAATAAGGTGACCAGACTACTGCCGAGAACTCAAGTACAGAGCGAACCAGGGCAATATATAATGCTTTTAAGCAGTGGATGTTTTTGAACGACTTCGTCATTCGGAAGATAAAACCGAGTTGCTTGGATGCCTTTGAGACGATGTACGATATATGCTCACAAAAAGTTAATTTGCTATCAAGTATGACACCAAGATCTTTGATGCAGCTTACTCTATGTAGATCAACACCGAGAAGCGAATAGTTGAACATTATTGGATTTCGTTTACGGTTGAAGCTTATTATGGAACATTTTGATGCGTTCAGTACCATTCTGTTGACCTGACACCAGTTTCCGAAAATATCAAGTTGTTCCTGAAGAAACTTAGCATCGTTTTGGCAGGACACGTTGAAGAATAATTTGAAGTCGTCTGCGTATGAGAGCTTAGAGCATTTCAACGAGAGATTGACGTCATTAATGTAAATTAGAAACAGAAGAGGTCCTAGGTGACTTCCTTGTGGTACACCAGATGTGATAGCAAAGGATTGAGAAGTTGTTCAAACAGGAATCTCATGTGCTTCTCGTGCCCTGCACAACATGTCGATTTGAAGGAATAAACTGTGTCCCTATTCGCCTTTAATTCTTTTTTATAGATTCTCTATTTATTCATCTTTATTTATTTCATTTTTTTAGATTCTCTATTTTCATAGATTCTCTATTTATTCGATTTGTGAAAGTAGGCCGGATGAAAGCGAATAGAAAACAATTTGGTCCACTGCGAAAAATCACCCTTAGCTGCTTGCGCTTGCTGATCAATGTCAGCCAAAACAGCGAAGTCTTGTACAACGCGGTTGACCGGAGACGTGTCGTAGATCTGATGGGTCCGCGGTGTAGGAGACCCGAAGCATATGGGATTTCGACTGACTGGGGCTGTGAACGATTACCAACAAATTGCACTATACAGTCCTTAGCCAACTTGTTGTGGTTACTTAGGCCCACGATTGAAAGCCATTTGACTCGCAATTAGTTAAGAACTGCTCCACTAGCAGCGCTTTGAAAGGATTACGAATTACCTTTTTTGCTTGCAATGAATAAAATGATTTAAATAATGGTTTAAACATTGGTTCAAAGATCAATATCGCGATAATTATATCGATGCAGAAGTATATGGACTATAAAAAAATTTTCAAGGAACCCACGATTTGTCAAATGATGGATATATTGATTCGGGCTCACTCTATCAGATGGTGTTAGTGTTCATTAATATTTATTTCAAATGTCAAAATGTGGCTCTTATTCAAAATTTAAAAAAAATTTAATTTCGTTTCCTTGAAGGTTGTCAAGATCAACACATTGAATAACATGGTATTTAAGAACTCACCCACCG
The DNA here is from genome assembly GCF_030247185.1 of Malaya genurostris. Taxonomy (NCBI): domain Eukaryota; kingdom Metazoa; phylum Arthropoda; class Insecta; order Diptera; family Culicidae; genus Malaya; species Malaya genurostris. The sequence continues at coordinate 61,396,675 of NC_080572.1, read as the reverse complement.
ATAGGCAACTAAAATGGCATTTTCTGAGATCGGATATTTATTTCTGTATGTCTCCAATAGCGTAACGAGTTCCATCTTTGAATTCTTGAATCGACACTAGACTGTTGGCGTAGATAATATATTTCGTGTGTCCCAAATGAAGAAGTCGCAAGATGTTAAATCACAAGATCTCGGTAGCCAATTGTGATCCCCTCTTCGAGAGATAACGTAATCCGGAAACTTTTTCCGTAATTAGTTCGATGATTAAGATAAGAATGATTTCTTCGAGAAAGTGTTTTTGGGTTTTACGACCAATCCGATGATTAAACCATAGTTCCTGTAATAAATCTCTGGTGGAATTAGTGAACATGGTGTCTTCGAATATCTTTTTAAAAGTTGCTTGTGTAGCGACAAATTAGAGACGTTTTGCTTTTCTCATATAGAAAGGTTATGCAATCACTGTGAAAATGGAATTTTCAACCGAGGCCCGGATGACCTAGTGTCATATACCATTTGAATCAGTTCGTTGAGTACTCAAAATGTCTGTGTGTGTATGTGCGTATGTATGTATGTCAGTGCTGCTTTTAGAGAGGGGCATTGGGGACACATGCCCCGGGTCCACGGTCGTAGAGGACCCTCGACGGAACTCACCGAGCAAACATAAATTTCCGACTTCCGATTCCAGAATTATGAGGCAAAGTTAAAAACAAAAAACAAAAAAAAAATCTAAACTGACCTCAAGACTACTTCAAACAAACCGATTCCGGTTATACTGGTTCCCGGTTTCAGATTCCGGAGGCACCGGAAATAGTGACCACAATACGTCGATAGACACTAGAAAGTAATTCTGCAACATGACAATGCTCGTCCACATGCTGCACAGTCGGTAAAAACATACTTTGAAACGCTCAAATGGGAAGACCTACCTCACTCGCAATATATCCTATTTGTTCCGGTCGATGCAGCATGGTCTGGCTGACCAGCACTTCTCCAATTATGATGAATTCACCTTCAATCATTGTTTACTCGCAGTTATTTTTAAAATCATTGATCGGTAGTCACAATCAGGGGGTTTAAAACGATTTCGAGAGTCATTTTTAAAAAAGCGAACGATAAAATAATCGCTTGTCAGGTTCTTATCCAAATATTTTGCACGAAGCTCGAGCTTGTACTCTATCAAACAGATTTCAGATATCGATAGCCAGTTTATTTTCATACTCAAGTAACTTACTAGCGTCTCTTAGAGAAAAGGTTTCCAATTTATCTATCCTCAACCAACTTTATAGAAAATTGTTCGAAGACAACATTCCTAATTATGTTTGTTCGAAGGGGAAAAACCATCTCATGATGTAAGACCTTGAGTTTCATGAATTCCATTGCACACTAGCGCCACCACCACGTCATAGGTAGTGCACAACCCGTGAATTTTACCACGATACGCTTCTGATTCAAGCTAATTAGACTGGCCGTATTTTGAGTATACTCCACCGTGTGTCACCTCGCTTTTGATACTACTCCTTCCAGTCCTACCGATCATTATGCCTTTCGAATTCGGGGATGAACCATTCGATATCTGCAGCACAACGACCATTAGTTGTGCCGTCACCAAGGGAGATGGCCCGATTGAAATCGTGTGGCTATTTAATCAGCATAGACTGCGCAGTGGAGACGGAATATTGATCACATCCAGTGGCCAGCGGATTAGTATATTGTCCATCGAATCGGTGCAACCAAGACATGCGGGGAACTACACTTGTTTCGCTAAGAATACAGCCGGGAAGACCGAGCATGCGTCAGAGTTGAAAGTCATGGGTTAGATATCCGAAAATTGTTTTTATTTGTACACCCACGTATCCAAACCAATTTTGATATCCTGTATCCTAGTTCGCCCACTGTTACAAAAAATAATATTGGAATAGTTTGATATCTATAATTCAACGGGTTATATATGTAAATTACTGACAGACCATTATCTTGGTCAGTTTCACCAATTGTTCTTCCGTTTGACTTCGGAGAGGATCCATTCGATATCTATAGCACTAGTACGGTAACCTGCGCAGTCACCAAAGGAGATTCACCGATCGAAATTATATGGTTGTTCAACGATCATCGTTTACGGACTGGTGACGGAATTTTAATCACTAGCAACGGACAGAAGATTAGTTTTCTCTCGATAGAATCTGTACAATCGCGTCATGCCGGAAACTATACCTGTATCGCTAGAAATAAAGCCGGCAACAGTCAACACTCGTCGGAACTGAAAGTGATGGGTTCGAATTTGTTGTTCATTATCTGCTTTTTTTAAATATATGTAATATCCCTATCCTTGTGTCCCTTTTTACAAAATTCCGTTCAGTGATACCAATCATTCTACCGTTCGATTTTGGGGAGGATCCGTTCGATATCTACAGTACGTCTACTATCAGTTGCGCGGTAACCAAAGGGGACACTCCCATTGCAATCGGATGGCTGTTTGATGATAAACAGCTGCATACCGGAGATGGAATTCTTATAAGTAAGAGCGGACAAAGGTTGAGTACTTTGCTAATTGAGTCTGTCCAGCCGCGACATGCTGGAAACTACACGTGTATAGCAAAAAATTTGGCAGGAACAGCGCAACATTCGTCCGAACTAAGAGTCATGGGTGATCATTTTTAATAAATGATTCCGATCTTTTGTTTGTTTTTTTTTTACATTTTCGTTGCTTATCCCTTCCTTGCTGATCCTGAATAGCTCCGCAGTTCTGCCGTTCGAAAGGGAAGATATGATATTTATAGCTATAAACTTGAAGTTTGACATACATTTTAACTTTTTCTCTACCAGTCATCCCGTACATTATGCCCTTTGAGTTTGGTGATGAACCGTTTGATACCTCTAGTATGACTACAGTCAGTTGTGCGGTTACGAAAGGTGACATGCCGATAGACATTCTGTGGTTGTTCAATGGACATCCGATACATAGCAGTGATGGGATTATTATCACGAAGAGTGGCCATCGCGTAAGTATGCTCACTATCGAATCGGTTGGTTCGCGACATGCAGGAAACTACAGCTGCCTTGCTCAGAACAAGGCCGGTGATGTTAGGCACACTTCACAACTCATGGTGCTAGGTTTGCACACAAATTGATTGTTATTGATTTCAGTTAGACCGTTCCATTCCAAATGTTCCTTGTGAGGCCTGTCCACGTTTAGATTTAACCCCTTACTCATTATTCAACAAAACCGGTTATTCATTTCATAATAATAGTTATATGTACATTAGAAACAGTTGATTAAGATACTAACCCTACTCACTGTAAAAATCTCGAACTTTCTTTTCATACCTGCCATTAGGCTCCGTACTATTGCTATCTTCTTAGTTCAGAAGTGTTTCTGTTTAACCTGGGACCAGTACTTTTCTATTATGTGAAGTTCTCAACAGTTTGTCAGTTTTGGCACATATTTGACCATTTCTGGACGGATTTCGCATAGTGATCAGAGGCGAAATCAGACAAAAACATAACTGAAAAGTCGTGGTATCTGATAAATGATAGCAACCGCCTTCGCAGACATTATTTCTCGTACAGACAGATACTGCCGGAAGAAACGAAACTTTTAGATTTCCGACTACAGTTACATATGGCCTGCCAAATCAAATACTTCTTCGGGAATTTGGACTTCTCATTTTTCCGAAAATGCTCGACCAAGGCGTTCCTTCGCATTGCGGTACAAAAAAACAGACCCGAAAGCTGTTTGATACATTTTGGTATAAGAAAATTGATGTTAAGCTCCTTGACACAACACATTTTTCACAGAAAGATTGGGTTGGCTACACCTTCTTGTCTATCTGTCGGGAGCATACTTTTCGATTTTTTTCCACTTCCATCCTTCCGGTTCACAGATTTGCGAACACAAAACGCGGTGCTTTTCGGTAGTTTTAGTTTCTTGGTAAGATCGCGTATCGATAGATTCCGACTTTTCTGCCATTTTAAACAAAATGCATTTGCGAATTTTCACGTGATTTTTCTCCTTCTTCTGGTTGACGTCACCTCACTTGAGATGACACCGATTCGATGACATAGCAATTTGCACAGATTTTAGAAATGATTTCTGTATGCCGATTTTCACAGATTTCTGAAATCGATCACAGAGCCCCAAAAAGTCTTCAATTTGCTAGAGAAAATGCATATATCCGACAGAACGGTTGGAAGTAGCGAGACCTTTTTTTTCTCACCAGCTATTATCAGAGTTGTAATTTGTCAGTCATGTCAAATGACCTTGACAGACTTACTAAAATCATCGTCAACTGTAAACGGTACGGTGAAAGCGACTGTCAAATGAAATAATTTTGTAATATCAAGAGAATTTAAGTTCTGACATATCGGCTCTCAGACACTCAATATATGGTGATTTGTAAAACCTGGTTGCCAGCGGTTCAGTGACATAAGCTTTCCTATCTTCACCGTGCAAAGTTGCTAGTTGATAATGGCATATGGCAGCTCTGGCTATTATGCAACGAGAAACGAGCACAGATTTTGTACAGACTGTTTTTTGGCTTGACCACAGATTTTTGAAAAAATGACCTGGTATTCTTGGTTTCAGCGAGTCCATATAAAATCAACGATCGATTTAGTTTTGCATTTTTTGATTTGGCTTAAATTATGAGTAAGTATTTTTCATGCCCGAAAAGGATGCAACATCAGTTTGTCATTTTAACTCTAGCGTACCTTTTGAGAAGGAACTAAGCAAAAATTCCATGAAAATTATAATGAATCAATATCTCAAAAACGGTTTGTTAGATTGGTTTGGTGTTTTCGGCAATGTTTTGGATAATTATTGGGGCTATATGTAAGAAATATACACTGTGAAAAAAATTCAAAGTAGATGTTTTTTATTAATTTATCTAGTTCTTTAGATTATCAGTGGCAGTGGCGCCGTTCGACGTAGGTTGTTATTACTAAATGTTGCAATTTTTCAAGGAAACGTGGCTGTCTCAGTCTTGTGATAAAAAAGCATGTTGTTCACTATCCGACGTGTCGGTCTTTGATGTAAGCCTTTCCCAAGGAAAATGAAATCTATCGTTTACTATCAAATTGTTGATATTTGACAGGACCAACTTAGACGTCGTGTATGATCCGGAGGGAAAAAAAACCAAGAATTGATCTACTGGGTTCCTGCTTCCATGTCTCAAAAGGCAGCAATCGCAGGAGTGTCTTTTTCCTTCAGGTATCATAATTTTTTAATGTTTTGCATTTGGTTGCTCTCGTGATAAATAGTATTAATAAAGCGAAAATAATAAACAATTAAGACGCGCGTGAAGTCTGTTGAACTTTGTTTGGTAATTTAAAATGGTATAATGGTAATCTGTTTAATAGAGCTTCCAGATGATTTAAGTATGTCATTATAACGAATCAGCTATTTTGTCTAAATCTTATCCACTCGTTTATACTGTAGCAATCAATTTCAAGAAAGTTTTTCTTCGTTCCGCGATAACTTTTTAACTGTGAATCAGGACTTTACGGGACTTCAGTATTAGATACTGTTTAATCGTTCACTCGGAATTACATGAGTTTTGAGGTGCGTCCGAGCATCTTGAAGCACAAACAAAGTCTAGCGCGAATACCGAAATACTGAATTACTGAAAATTACACAAACAAATATTCTTTTCCGGTAACACGGTCTCCAGTAACAACGAGTGTTGGACTAACATCGCTTACCATTCCTTAACCGATCTACGTTCAGGCCTGGCCGGCGCAGGTACTGATCAATGAATTCTGGGGTTATCAGAAAATGTACATTGAAGAATGATTTGCCAGTCCCAGGACTGATCCAGAAATTCTCTGTACAATTTTAGCTAATCCCGATCAGTAACGAAGTATCAACCAGAGGTGGTTCGCTGAAGCTTATTATTTCTCCATCTTGAACTATAGTGCAATAAACTTCAACAGTTATCAACTACAACCTATAAACAAATTTATAAACTCAAAAATACCTCTTTTGAGAAAATAGTTATCTAGAACATTTCCGACATACCAAATCAATTGAACAAACCGTTAATGAGATATAGTTTTTCGAAAATTTTCAAAGAAGTTTTTTTCATAGGCCCTTCTCAAAAGTGCAACTAGAGTTAAAATTGCAAACTGATGGTGCAAATCGGTTCTTTTTGAATATGAAATTTGAGAAACTAAAATCGTGGAACCGCTCCTCTGAAAGAAAAGCATCCGAAATTTAACGTGGACAGGCTTTAGAGTAATGTAATTCCCAATTTGCTCCAGTTCCGCCCTCGATAACCCCATTCAACTTCGGAGAGGAAACACTGAACTCTGGCGAAAGTACTGCGGTCAATTGTATGGTTTACAAAGGAGATTCACCACTCGAGATTCGGTGGTATCTGAACGGAAATCTGCTCACGTCCAACGAAAATGGTATTGTCATTGCCCGAATGACCGAACGATTAAGTTCATTAAGCATCGATCCAATCAATCACCGTCACCGAGGAACATACGAATGCCGAGCAAAGAATAGAGGAGGCGGTACTGTGCAATCCTCCGAGTTAATTATCAATGGTATATTATAAATATCTATGCAATTATTTCCATTTTATCCTGATGTCCGATTTTAACCTTTGAACTGAAATTTAATTAAATATTGACATTGTGTGAAGGTCGTCCGTTCCATCAATCAAATCCCGATAGTTCAATACCAATACCATGTTTCCCCAGCCGTACCGATCATCAATCCTTTCCACTTCGAAGAGGAAGTTGATTCCGAAGAAAGCGTCCAGGTCACCTGCCATGTCTCCAAGGGTGATCTGCCGATCGAAATTACCTGGCTGTTTAACAATAAACCCTTGCGAATCAGTTCCAACATCGAAATAACATCCATTGGGAAACGTTCCAGTTCACTGAGTATACCATCGGTGAAAGCCGAACACTCGGGGATTTATACTTGCTTCGCTAAAAATGCAGCTGGACTGCGCAATCAGTCGGCTGAACTGTTTGTCAACGGTATTAATGATCCATCATCTTCCTGTGTTTCATAGTGTATCTGCAAGATCCCTGTATGCATGCTTTATTTTTCTAATGACCTGCACACCATCTTCCAGTCCTTCCGAGGATCCTACCGTTTAGTTTTGGAGACGAACCTTCCTTCACGGAAAATTTTGCTACGGTACAGTGTGCCGTTACATTCGGTGACCTCCCCATCTCCATCGAGTGGCTTCACAACGGAGAGCCGATTCGTAGAAACAATGATCGTGGAATAATCATCCAGCATTCCGGGCGTAGGGTTAGCACACTGACTCTGGAATCCATACGGGGATACAACGCAGGAAACTATACCTGCATGGCAAAAAATGTTGCTGGCAAAGTTGAACAGAGTGCAGAACTGATAGTCAACGGTTCGTCTAAGTATATCGCATTCTCTAACTGCACGTTTTTGTTCTTGATTTTATCCATCCAGTTCCTCCGAAAATATTCCCGTTCAGCTTTGGGGAAGATCCCATGAACTATGGCGACTCAGTTTCGATCCAGTGTAATGTTCCATCCGGTGACCTACCGATCGGTATTCGGTGGTATTTCAACGGGAAAAACATCGAGGATCCCACTGTAGCAATTACCAATATTGGAAAGCGCTCGAAAGTATTGACAGTGGATTCTGTCATGGCTCGACATGCTGGCAATTACACTTGCGAAGCATCCAACAAGGCCGAAGTAGTACAGTTTGCGGCTGAATTAATCATCAACGGTAGTTGTGATGTTTAAGTTAGAAACGTTGTGTATTACTTGGTAGATTATGTTATCCTTCGATTCCATCCTAAATCCAAAACGCTTTTATCTAGATCTGTTCCATTAAGTTTACAGATTGAAACTACTTAACATCAATCCGATTCCACCAGAATCTACGGGAAACAACGAACTGTGCCGTATTATACCACACAAATCGCTGGTTAAACTGTGTGGTTAATCCCTACTTTTGTCTGTACCTATAATTCTTTCTCGGACCTGTTCTCCACCGACGAAGTTCCCCCCAAAATCACTCCATTCTCGTTCGGAGAAGAACCGATGAACTACGGCGAATCGGCCTCTGTACATTGCAGTATTGTTTCCGGAGATTTTCCCATACTGATCGAGTGGTATTTCAATGGACAGTTGGTTACGGAAGTAGAAACACTAGACCGTATCACCGTCGCCAGCGTCGGTAAACGAACAAAGGCCCTAGCAATAGACGGAGTTAACGAACAGTATGCCGGAAACTATTCTTGCAAAGCGTCCAACCGAGCTGGTTCGGTGTTATTCAGTGCAGATTTGATAGTAAATGGTGAGACAAACGGAGTGTGATTTGTAATATTTTATCCCATCCTCTAATGACACCTACCTCAAGTCGTCGAATAATTTCTTCCATCTAGGAATCAGCTTTAATGTTCCATTAAGATTCGGACAATTTAATCATCATTTTTTACAATTAAGTTCCTCCCAAGATAACGCCATTTGCCTTCGGAGATACTCCTCTGAACTATGGAGACTCTGCGTCCGTGTACTGTAGTGTTACTTCTGGCGATATGCCGGTATTCATCGAATGGATGTTGAATGGAGTTCCAATTAATCAACTAGCGGGAATGGGGAAAATATCGATTGCGGATGTGGGACGTCGATCCAAGGCACTCTCCATTGATGGCGTAGATGCCGGATATGCCGGCAACTACACCTGCAAAGCGTCCAATATAGCGGATAGTGCTTACCATTCCTCACAACTTGTAGTCAATGGTAGAATGTATATTTGTTTTCTTATGAACATTTTTTTCAGTCCCTCCCAAAATTGCTCCGTTTAGTTTCGGCGATCAACCACTTAATTACGGAGATTCTGCTCTTGTCTACTGCAGTATCACATCCGGAGATTTTCCCGTAAAAATCCAATGGTACCTGAACGACTTATCAATCGATGAACTTGATCCGTTCTACAATATAAATCAGGCCAATTTTGGAAAGAAAGCCAAAGCTCTGTCGATCGATGGAGTTAACGAGAGGCATGTCGGGAACTACACTTGTCGGGCAACGAATCCTGCTGAGACCAATTCGTACACGGCGGAATTGTTTGTCAATGGTTAGACATCGGTGCATCTTAAAATGTATTATTTCCCTCCCACAATCATACATTTCACCTTTCAGAGACAATCGTCCTTTCGACTCCGGAATGACCCAAATTTGTTTCGTAATCTATGTGTTTTTTTTTTTGTAAATTTAATATCATTGCAAGTCCCTCCCAAAATTGCCCCCTTCGTATTCGGAGAAGAGGCTCTGAGCTACGGAGACTCCGCTTCAGTGCAGTGCAATGTCATTTCCGGTGATATGCCAATCATGATTGAGTGGTTCTTCAACGGGGTTCCCATTTCGCAAACGAACTTTGCCGATAACGTCAACATTGCGGACTTCGGGAAACGAACGAAGGCGCTCGCTATCGATGGTGTGGACGCCCGACATGCCGGCAACTATACCTGTCGGGCTACGAATCGCGCTACCTTCGCTTTCCATTCAACCGAATTGATTGTGAATGGTTTGTTTATGTTTAAAAAAAAATGATAGATTATATTTGAGCGTGTGATTTTGATTTTGTCCTAAAAATCCTGTCTTAGTTCCTCCCAGGATTCTACCGTTCAGTTTCGGTGGTGATCCAATGAATTATGGCGACTCGGCATCGATTCAGTGTAGTGTCATATCGGGAGACTTTCCCATCGAGATAGAATGGCTGTTGAATGGAAATGCTATCAGTGCCATCGATAGTTTAACGGGACTAACTACCACGTTGTTCGGAAAACGTGCTAAAGCTTTGAGCATCGAAGGTATCAGTTGGAACCATGCCGGTAATTACACTTGTCGAGTATCGAATCACGCGGGTGTTGCCGAATTAACCGAAGAGCTGATTGTGAATGGTATCTAAATTAGAAATGTACTACTAGCAAAAATGTACTCTTCTTCCCAACCACTCCTAGTATATTCTGTATTCCCATAGTTCCTCCCAAGATCACCCTCATCAACACTGGCGATAATCCCACATTCGTGGATGAGTTTTCCCAACTGATTTGTACGGTGATCAGCGGTGACCTACCCGTCGATTTCGTGTGGATATTCAACGGAAATCATTTAGCAATGCGAAATATTCAGGGAATCAAAATAGAAACTCGTAAACGCGGCAGCACACTGAGCATTGAGTCAGTCTAAGGGTTCCATGCTGAAAATTTTACGTGTAAAGCTAGTAACAGAGCAGACGCTGTATCCGTTACAACCGAACTCATGGTGAAGGGTTTGTTGAAAATCTATCCTTATAATTTATTTTTTATCCACACAAAAACAACTTATCCGAACAAACTACATGTCTCTCGTACCACCCATTCTATACATTCCAGAACTTCCCGAGATCGAACCCTTCTCTTTCAGTGCTCACGGGTTCAACAGTGGTGGCTCAGCAAAAACGATGTGTACGGTCGCGTCCGGCGATTCACCGATCGATCTCTACTGGCTGAAGGACGGCCGTAAACTAGATGCGTCCGTTATCCGAAGGATAGATGAGTATTCATCGATAGTATCAATCAGATTGGTAACGATTTCCGATGCGGGAAATTATACTTGCGTCGCTAGAAATCTAGCCGGCGTGGTACAGTATACCAGTCAGTTGGTAGTCAAGGGTGGGTTTCATATATGCACTACAATGTGAAGATCTCTTCGAACGTTGAATACAATTTCTCAAAATTTCGTTCTATTTCACGACGGTGGCCAATTACAGTAGGGACTCACTTTCTCGTGTTGCCCAAATTCCTTCGCCGACAAAAGTGCTTTCAACTTCCTACCATTTGATCCCCCAAATACCTTCCCTTCTAGAAAGCACTTATCTTCGCCGTAAAGTCCTAGTATAGGTTGACAATCGACGGGGCTCTTCTCATACCTCACTGTTCCTTACAAACCTGCTCCCGATCCGAACGTTTTAAGTTTGTAGATAAATTGCCTGGTTTCGAATAAAACAGCTCCAGCAGTTTGTGTTTATTCCAAACAGGATGTTGTGCATGCGTATTCCTCTTCTCACATCTCTTAAGTTGTCCCCGTTTTTTATAACTATGTGTGCGTTAACTGCAATGTGGGCCTTTGCATGACCGTAAACGGAACGAATTTAATGGTGTACTTTGTGATGTGCGTATTTTTCCAACCCACACGGTTGGACGATGCTTTGAAAGACGATACTTTGACTCATGAAAAATTGATTTGCTTCCTAAGAATATTATTGGTGTCTATAGCATATTAATAATCATTGAATTTAATTTGAAAATCTTGTAAATAATAAAACCAAAAACGATTAAACAAGGAACCAAGTTTCAGATTGTCATACTGAATGGCAATGCTAACTAAATTTAGGTTATCGATGTTTCGATACTATATGATATGAATACCCACATAATTTACTACGATAGATACAAAGATAATATGTAAACTAAAATACTCCAAGGTGTAGTCCTATCGGGTTGTTCAGAATGTTAATGTGGAACATAGATGATCAAGAACCAAATTACCTAACATTTTAAATAGGGTAACGGCTCCCTATTTCATCTGAGCTCCTATTTCCATCTCATCCCTTCACTTCATTACTTTGAACATGAATAATATTTTAAAACCTACCTGAACCAAACTGTGAAATGTTTTAAAATGATTATAAAAGCTATTGTCACACTTTCCTATTGAAAGAAATGGTTTTAAGTTCTTCGGTTATCGTTTTTTTTCATTTCAAATAAACTCACTTTTCAATTTAGGACACATTTTCGTCTCAAGATTTACAGTTCGTCATGTTTCTGATTATCTACTAATCGATTCGTCTCAAAACATGATCACTTTTTCGCACAATTACACTACCATTGAATGCTGGATGACTTCATAATTAGTAATGCTCACTTGCTACTTGTTTAATTAACGATTTAATACTTCAAAAACTACCCGACAAACAATAAAAGTCTTTAAAAATATGAGATGAAAGTTTTTCACTTAGTTCACTTGATTGCGCTTTGTTTTCATCTCATTTGGTTTCGCAAAATTGCCAAGTTATCTCATAATGTTACAAAACAAAAATTGTTTTTCTTCTTCAAAATCTCATCAAAAAGTATGTTTTTTGGTATCCGTGACATTAGTTTAATTATATTATTGATATTAATATTTCAATAAAACTGTTTTGGCTTCGAATATTACCAGGAAGAGCATGTTAAATACTAATGAAATAACCATTGTGGCAAATCTAGTAGCACTGGTTTCATTCCGCTATACGTCAACATAACGCTGTGAAGTGTGTGTGTGTTTCATCGGCTGTGCACAGAGATGCCAGATATTTTCATAGAAAATATGTATTACGTTGCATAGAAACTCTATATCTTGTCTATCTGTTTTCACTAATAAAATGATGTTAAATCTGTTCTCACTAATAAAATCTGTTAACATCATTTTATTAGTGAAAACAGATAGACCAGATATAGACTTTCTATGCAACGTAATACATATTCTATGAAAATATCTGGCTTCAAATAGTTCAAATTGGTGCCAAAATTTAATATAAATGTTTGTCAGTGTTCATAATCAATTATCTACATAAAAGATTTCCACTTTAACATGTGATTTGTCCGTTGATTAATAAACTTTTAAAGAATCACTGCAATCAAATACTAATAGATACTCAGAGAGAAAAGTCTAATTTTTTACTTCTTTTTTTCTATGAACCTGTACAAATCTGTATTAAATTTAGCAAATCTTTACAAAATCGGTACTTTGATTTAAACCAGTATGCGAACGCAAAAATCTATACAATACATATAAATCTGTATAAATGGCATCTCTGGCTCTACACTTCGTTTTAAGAAGGGCTAATGAATAAATAGTAACAATCACAGTTTTGTTTTTATTTAAAGTTCATCAAATTAACTTTCCAGTAAAATTTTAAATTTAAAGCGAAAGGTAACGGAAACGACTGAAAAATTTTTAAACGTTGAAATGATTTCAAACTGGTTCTAAAAATATCATATATTGTCTCATAGTTGGCATTAGGCCGTTTTTAAGAAGAATTCTGACATTTTGAACCTGAGAGTGTAATAGTGGAATATTTCGTTTTGATTGCTAATTTATAGGATGAATAAAGGATCAACGATAGGATGGATAAAAATCCATTGAGATGAAATTAGGAGCAGAGTAGTGAACATTTCATAAGTGTTTTTTGCTGTTTTATGAACATTATTTTAATTTCCAAGGAATGTGAATCAAATCTCAATGTGGAGCAAGGCAAATGAAGCAGTAATATGAAATAGTTATAGTGATTTTAGTGGCTAAATCGAGGTTTGAAGGCGACGTCCTCACAAATGAGATGAAATAGGGAGCCCTTACCCTATTGCTATTTGTTATTGCCTTTGCTATGGACCATCGATGCTGTTGTCATTGTGCATCAATAATATTATCTAAAAAAAACACGCAAGAGTTTGTTTACAAATGTTTCATTTCCGAGTAGAAATGGAGTGACGGTCAATAAGTTCCCGATCTGACAAACAGATGGCGTATCTAATCAAAACTCTATCCAGCGTTCAAAAGAGACATTCTTTAGATGTCAAAATTGCTCGAGCTTCGGATCATTGGTGTGTTAATAGGTGTATAAACAAGATGGCGTTGGGGTTCAAACTCAAAATTATTAGGATGCATTTTTTCATTTTTCGAAAAGTTTCAGGCTTAGACCCTGTCTAATTTCAAACAAACGACTTTATACCCATTTTTTAAAGATGCCGATAAGTCGATCTATACAGAATAAATCGGCAAAAAGAATGATTTAGTAAGCATTTTGCGTATGTGGAATCCATTTGTGACAACTGATACGATATACGATAGCGGATGTTCACATTCGTGAATACTCGTTTTTCTCGCTTTTTACCTATTTTTTCGCTCAAGCATTGAGCCAGTGACTGTCATTAAAGAAGGTGACAAGCGATTATAAATACACTCTCCTATTCAATGCTTGAGCGAAAAAATAGGTATAAAGCGAGAAGACTATTGTTTGATGGACAGAGAAGATGTTTGAATGTAAGGTATCGGTCGAGTGACGGCCAGGATGTAGACCATGTTCGATGTACGTTCTACCATGTCTGACTGGCGTTTTAGAGTGGCGAAATGGTAGCGCGTATGCAAGGAATACATAAGAACGTAGGTTCGAGTCCTGTCTCTGAGCGTATATTTTTCCAATAAATCATCTTTTCTGTTAGTTTTTCATTCATTTGGTTTCATAATCCAGTATTTTTTTTGGGATTTAACATCTGTGCATTACGCAAATGACACGGTAATCCAAACAGTCCCCAGGTCAGACCAACACTGAAACTTTTTGGCCCTGACAAAGGCATATTTGCGGGAACAAGTCAAGGCAGCGAATTCTATAACAACTTTTGAAAACACTGCAAACAAATATTTACGATCGTTGGCGAACAGTCTGTGCTAACACTAATTAGCAACGGAGGGTCAAAAGTACGCTCATTGACGTACAATTAAATGAATCTCGGAAATGTCCCGTCAAACTGTAGTAGAATAAAGAACAGAGTAATGAAATAAAAATTTGCCTTACTCAAAAACTAAGTTCGTAATGTTATTTTCAATTCGTATTTCAATTTACTGGGACATAACGCATGCATAACGCTCTAGTCGTCCAAATGAGGTTATATTATTACGAAAATTGTCTAAATAGGTCATTCCATCGTTATGCAAAATCGAAAAGTGAAGAGATAGCTGAGATCGTAAATATTGCAAAAGGAAGTGAATTCACAAATTTACATGAGCACTTGCATTTTGCAAAATGAGTCCCACGTTTTCTAACAGCTGATCGAAAACAACTTATTGCTACGATTGCAAAATTCCATAAATTGAAATCCAAACTATCACCGTATCGATCACATTCGCCAAATTTAACCCCCAGAAACTATTGTCTGTTATCAGATTAGAAAAAGAATCGTTCTGGAAAAAAGATATGCATTGAATGATGATGTCTTCACTGAGACTAAGGAGAAATCGTTGTATCAAAATGGCATAGAAAATTTGCTACACCGTTGAAACAATTGTATTGAATAAATTCGAATATGAGAAAAAAAAAGATTTTCTTTGTCTGACCGGGGACTTTTTGATCGACGTGGTAAATATGTTTATCGTACGTAAACATTATCCGAGGTGAATTTTTACATTACGTGTAAATATTCGAAGCATGTTCTAACTGTCGAACCAAAATATTTTGCCATTTGCTTTCAAGCTTCACTTGTATCGGAAAACCGTTAAAATCTATGCAACAATTCAAGCGCACCCGAACCGTACTCGGCTGGATTTCATACGAGACTATGAATAAATCAGTTAACCAAATGTTTCGCTTTCGATTCAAATGACCAATCAGAGCGATGCTTTCCAATTTGTATGTCGCTTACCCTTAAAACCACATCGTTTTTATTAGGGAAATCACGTAATTCAGCCTAGCCTTAGATTTATTTATTATTGTTCATTATTAATAAAGCTTTCAATCATAGATAATCATAAATACATGGTTTTATCCATTTGAAAATACTCTTCAATTTCGTAAGTATGTCGAGCATGCGAATAATGAAGCAATGTTGTACATATAGCCAGTGAGTATGACACAGTTCGTATTGCACTGTTACAAAAAAACTTCATTCAATTATAATGACAGCTTGTGGTATACCTCTGATGGTTAATAAAATGAATGGTTACGCGTATGTTTTTTTTCTTTAGAATCGTTTTCACGATCGAAACATCATTTTAAATGATTTGGAATTGGAAAGAGTTTTCCGATACCAAATTAAGGATCAAATAACAGTGTTCGGAAAACAGCTATTGTTGAAATTCCCAAGAGCAGTTTTTTCTGCAACCAAAAGGTGCGTGAATGAAACGAACTCTACGGCAGCGAAGAAAATTTAACAAATTTGACATTTTAACGTTTTTTAACAACGTCTATTTTCCCACGATGTTATTTTGCTGATTGAAAAGTTTCAATTTTCTTCAAATTCTCATAAAACACAATTATCAATGTCGAAGTGTAAACAATATTTGGATGCATATGCATATCGAGTTTCGCGTTGAAATACATTTCAGACTGATATAGGTAATCACTTGTTATTCAACATTCGCATTGAAGAGTTTTTCATTGGTAACAATAATTTTAGTATTATGTACAATGGGTCATAAAGTGACTAAACACAATTGGTTCACGTTGCGTAATATATTTACAGGTAACTATTAGGCATTGATATTGGCAGTAAAATAACCTCTTATGTGCACTGAAAATGTTTCGAGTTATAAATCAGACATCTGTAGACATTGGAAACAAGAGTAATATCGTTTGTGTTTTGCAATTGCACTTTTGAAATTTCTAGCGTAGATCATTTCAATCAAAGATCCTTCGCATTTTATATTTTGTAATAATGCTAGACATACACTGCTGTCCCAGTTTCATTAACACTTTTAAAGTAATTATTGATTGAGTACTGAGCATTTCAGTACTTTGTGAAATTTCATCTACTGTTAACGTTCCTATTTCTGAAGTATTAGGTCAAGAATACGGGATGTATTTAAATGTATCCTTATATCTGCTTGGTAAACTATTTCATGAGCAATTAACTTTACCTAGTATATTTAGTTTATGGGAATAAATTCTTCTTTTTAACGGTACGATACATAAAGCATACAAGATTTTTAATGTTATAATGATGATGGTTTGCTAAAAGGAAGAATGATTATAAGATGCAGGGTCTAATAATCGCACTTGCGATTAAATTGTCATTCCTCTGAATTTTGACTATCTCTTTCATCATTTCATTGTATGTATAGTATGACACTTTAAAAACAATTTGTGCTAAGGTTTTCATAATTTCAACTATTTTTTTTCCATGCTCTTTTTAGTTATTACGTCAATGATTAACTTTATGTCCCTTTTTTTATCAAACACGAAACGAATGCACGATTTTCAATAGAATTACAAAGTTGCAGTTCCAATGGAATTCATTGAACGAGTTGACAAGAGTTTCACATGCGACATCCACCATTTCAAAAAGCATACGCGAAGCTCAGCTTATATGTAAAGTTGTTACCCAAACCATCGCACAGTCGTCCTTCATTAAAATTATGGCCTTATTGTAATCTCTTCCTTGTTGGTAACTTTTGTAAAGTTGTAGGGATTATTTACGCTGTTCTATAGAAATGAACGTATGTTTAGACAGATAGTAAAATAGCATTTGGGAAGCTTTGGACTTCGATAACATTGTAAAAAGTGTCATGTCTGGTAACGGAGTCAGAACTAGTTGGCTCAAATGACACGTTCCCCTGGTTTTTTTAATTTTGTGGAGAAAATAAACACAATAAAAGAAGTATGAGGAGAACAGATTCGGTTTTATATTCTGAATAGTTCAAACTACGTGTGTATGATAAATGTTTATTCTTATCATTGTAACCCAGAAAGCATCTCGCATCCAAAGACGGAGACTTCATGGCTTTTTGGACAGTTTCCGTCAGCTTATTACTACGGAATTAGAAGACAAACTGCAAAATATCTCTTCGATGACTGACATTTCCTATGACTTTCTTGAATGATTTACACAATAAAGTGCCTAGTTCTTGTTACGACATTCTTGTTCTACTTCGGAAAGTCTACGTGGCTTCAAATACTGTACTTTTTTTTATACAATAGATTTAAGTTGGACAAAATATTCAGTTAACTTCAAAATGATGATTAAAAACATTGTACAAATTATGTTTCGATAGAAGGAATATATGAGACTGAAATGTCTGAGAAAAATAATAAATAAAGTGACAAGTAAAAAAACGATTTTCCCAAGTAAATCAAACTTTTACAGAGCTCAATATTCCGTAGTAACAAGCCAATCGAAACCATTCAAAAAGCCATGAAGTGTCCTTCACCGGGCGTCAGATGCTTGTTGAGTTACAATGACAAGGCACAACTTTCCAAATAATCACGAGAACATGCCACTTGAGCCCATTTGTTCAAGAATCAAGAATAACAAATGGAAAACTAAATAAAAATAATGTTAAAACTTACTCGAATTAGACAAAGACATTTATTCTGATTCACAAAAACCCGTTCTCTCGCTTCCCGAGTTTTTCAATTACTTATACGTATTATTTCGCACATTTATTTCGTTGACTAGCAATATGTATATGGGTAGTATTTCACCCAGTTTTATGTGTCAAAGAATACACTGAAAACTTTTTTATGCGGATTCCGAAGTTACGCGTCCATCCCAGTTTCCCATACATACATACATTCCCATACTTATCAGGCGTCCGGATGACCCAACCTCATCCTCGGAATAGTTGAAAATAATAAAACCGAAATTATTTAGTATTGGTTACCGTAGTGTGGGTAGTCAAAAAAATTCCTTTTAATTCCGCTATATTAATACAGTGGAATTAAATAGAATTTATTATCGTTTTAAGCGTTTTAGTTCATTCCATTAACCACTCAAGAAAGTAATTTTAATGTTTTTAACGCGAGAGCGCCTTTGAAATGTTAACTAATATTGGTTCACCAGCTGAATTCAATAATAATTATCTCAACTATTACCAATAGTGGTAGGAACGTCATTTACCTCATAGTACGTTCCTTCCTTCCTACCGTTTTACTGCGATTATCCCCATGTTAATTGGGGCTGCTTCCGCTGTTACTTCTCCGCTCTCACTCTCTAGGGAAAGAGTAAGCAGACGTCTGTCAAAAATTCTAAATCAAACGCGAGTTTGTTTATGTTATATTTCCTTTCTTATGTTTTTTTTCTTTATGTGTAAAAAACTATTTAAATACGTATAGTCCATAAACCTCATATACATCAGATATTCATTTGCCCATAAAATCCTTGGATACTGTCGGATACAAACCTTTTTTCAAAGTTTAGATGCAAATAAAAACAACTCCTAGACTAGAGTGATTTGATATGCATCCTTTTGCAATATTCTGACATAATATAAAACTATCTATAACTTGGTAAGTTTAAGAGACAAAAGATTTTTTACTCCATAATTTATGTTCGGTGCACATAACCTTCGTAAATAAATTCACGTTTAGTCTTAGACTCTGACTTAGACGACGCAGTGATGAGTCTAAGACGAAACGAAAATTTTAACTCTACAATTTTATTTTTTTTGTAGAACAAATCATTCCTCTAGGATAAATGGGAAAAAAGAGTTAGAACAAAAAATGGAAAGGATTGTAAACCCTTTTGGTAAAACTACCGCATAATGAACTAACGGATACATTCAGCAAAATGTTTTTTTTTCAACAAAGTTACCAGAAATTACATTTTGTACAATATCGTCAAAGATAAAAATTTCCCATCTGTTCCCAGTAAGTAATTATTTTACTATCGGTCTTCACACTCGTATTGGAACATGCTCGTTCATTTCCATAAAACCGCATCAATACCCCCTACTACTTTACAGAAGACACCGATATGGAAAAGTTTACTACAAGGCCGCAAAATAAAAGCATGAAATTTCTGTTTTGGACTACTGTACAATGTTATCAAAGAGGGTCCACGGAAAAGCCGGCGATATGAAAACAACTAAAATAAGAGCTCTTTCTTCTGAGTTTGGTTGGTTGAAATTTGGTACAACTCATAAATCGCTTTTATTTTTCGAAACAAATTCATTTTGCCTAAGCAGCTGCTTATATTTTTTTAATAACCTTTAACCTAGTTGCGGTCGTTGGCACGGGTGGCTGCTTACAATTTTAACACCAAACTCACTGATGATGTAGAAATGCAACGCTAGATTACAATTTCCTAGCTTCTGTTTCTAGAAATGCACACAGTAAGAGAATTGATATTTTCATTTTCCGTGTGTATAAATAAAGGTAGTAGTATTTTTTTAGCACTGAGCTTTTTACTAGCATTATCTTTAACTGTTCGAAAATATGCTATTCGCAGTATAAATTTAAACTAGTTAATTATTTTACAAACATATTTAGCCAATACGATGAAAACTCGTTTTTTGATAACTTCTTTTGTATACTGTCAATTACACGAACTGACAAGTACGTCAGTTATATGATCGACGTTGACTTGCCATTTAAAATTACCAACATGAAACGTTTCGTTTGCAGTTTTGCCGTCCACATTCTCAAAGAACTGACAGCAATCGAAAACAACAGTTTTGTTTATACAACTGGTTATAAATACAACTACAGATATGTTAGTTGATTCAATATTTTGTTGTTGTGACAGTCACGACAAGGAACAACAACAGCAATATTGAAATTTTGTGATCTGGGGGTTATCCGTGTCTGTTCGGAAATGCACCAGACAGTTATATCACTTTATTCTATTTGAACAAATTGTAGCTAAAGAATGATCGTTCATGTGCTGTGTAGTGGAGAACTATACTTGTTACTCGGCAATTGTAACCAAATAGGATATTTACCTGATGTATATAGAAAGTTTGTCAGTGCAAACTTAAGCGGACAAGAACCGTTTTCGATACGGCAGACAAAATAACAATACGGCAGACAAAATAACAATAGAACCAGATACGGCAGACAAAATAACAATAGAACCTCGCCGATCGTACACACTGTACATAAACAGTGAACTGTCTCATCAAGTTCCCTCTATAAATGTAACAATTCTTATTTTACCAAATCTAAAACGAACGATCACCAAGCATAATCTTTCTTTAGCGTTAATATAATAATCTACTAAATGTAACGTAAATGAACCTTTATTGCCCACAGAATTTGTTCTGATAAGATCTTTTCTACAATTGAGAGGCTTCATTTGTTTGGTGTCATCATGAAACGTATCCATTAGAAATCGGTAATCCGTTCGGGAATGGTTCAAAAGAACTAGTTGTTCTAGAAGAATGGCGGAATCAGAGTTTTTAATTAAAGAATGATAATTCTCTATTCTTTTCAATAGAAATAGGAATGATCGAATTCTATTGGAGAGTGTACACATTAACTGAGTAATTTATAACGAGCCCAGATTTTTTAAAATATGGTTAAAGTAACATTCTCGATTTTGAAGAAAAAAATTACGAAAGTGTATGAGTGTATGATTGATACAAACACATGCCAAGAAGTAGTCACTATTATTGAATTTTTTCACTACAAAATATAATTGGCTTTCATATTTTTTGGAGGAACATTCAAAATTTCAGAAAAATGAATCATCATGTTTTAGGTGGTTCTTTAAAACGATTCGTCGGAGGTACCCATCTCTAGTATCCATCTCGAATATATGATATGATAAAAGAATGTTTTGTGACACCAGCCTACGGACGAAAGCAGAAACTAAACAGACTCTCATTTGTAGTTTGTTTTTTGTTTTGCATAAAACATAGAATGTTCACATTCTTCGTTATACATATTTATTGAGTAGTACATTCGGACACCAATAAAATCAATTAGACATCAATGATTATTTGCAAATCAATCGAAGTTTTGAGTCGAAAACATCTTCCTAACTTATTTGTCGGCATGTCAAGCAGCAAGTATGTCTTTCAAACATCGCACAAGGTAACACCATACTCGTTGGGCCCCGAAAAATAATGCGTGGAAAACTAATTTTCTATCTCTTCCCCTTGTACAATGAATGCATTAAATAAAAATAGTTCCACCGAGGTGGATTCTCGAACCAACCGATAAGGCTTTTGCGCAAGGCTCGAACGCAAAAGTAGAATGTAAAGCTGACGGGTTTCCGAAGCCTCTCGTCAGTTGGAAAAAGGCTATAGGTAAATCAATATTTAGATATACAAGCCTCGATCGATTCAACTAACGCTCGTTTCCCCCTTAGGAGATACCCCCGGTGAATACAAAGATCTTCGCTCAAATGATTCAAGCATCCGCGTAGAGGAAGGATCACTGTTCATCAACAATATCCAGAAGTCCAACGAAGGCTACTACCTGTGTGAGGCAATCAATGGTATCGGTTCGGGTCTGAGTGCGGTCATTTTAATCAGTGTTCAGGCACCACCGGAATTCACCGAAAAACTTCGAAATCAGACTGCTCGACGAGGAGAACCAACGGTACTGCAATGTGAAGCCAAAGGCGAAAAGCCAATCGGTATCCTGTGGAACATGAACAACATTCGTCTGGACCCCAAATCGGACAATCGTTATACTATCAGGTAAGAAAGCGGTTGGTTCCAGTGTTTTTCTATTGAACCTGTATTGACTTGATTTTCTTTTCATAATAGAGAGGAAATTCGTCCCGATGGAGTTATGTCAAGTCTTTCCATTAAGCGTACCGAACGAAGTGACTCTGCTCTGTTTACTTGCATGGCAACAAATGCATTTGGAAGTGATGATTCTAGCATAAACATGATTATCCAGGAAGCGCCAGAAATGCCATATGCTTTGAAAGTTCTAGATAAATCGGGTCGAACGGTCCAACTGAGCTGGGCTACACCTTATGGCGGAAATTCTCCTCTGAAACGATATATTATCGAATTCAAGCGATCTCGTGGAACCTGGGAAAACGATGTCGATCGGTGAGTATAATATTTGCGTTTGAGTTTGAAACATAACCTGAATAAATTTATATCTTGTTCCATAGCGTGATCGTACCTGGCCATACCAATGAAGCTCAAGTGCAGAAACTTAGTCCTGCTACCACTTACAACATTCGAATCGTTGCTGAAAACGAAATTGGAGTATCCGATTCGTCGGAGGTGGTCACCATAATTACGGCTGAAGAGGCCCCGTCTGGCAAACCACAGGCAATTAAGGTTGATCCCATCAATCAGACAACACTGCGAGTAAGCTGGAAGGCTCCACCGCGTGCCGAATGGAATGGCGATATTCTTGGCTATTATGTAGGGTTCAAGCAAACCTCTCAGAACTCATCTTACATCTATGAAACGGTGAACTACTCGCTAGAAGGTGGTGAAGGAAAAGAACATAGCTTGGAAATTAATAATCTTAAAACGTACACACAGTACTCAATCGTGATTCAGGCTTTCAATAAAGTGGGAGCCGGTCCAATGAGTGAGGAAGAAAAGCAGTACACCGCAGAAGGCACTCCCGATCAACCACCAAGTGACACGATGTGCACTACTTTGACATCACAAACAATTCGTGTTTCATGGGTTAGCCCTCCACTGGAATCGGCAAATGGTGTAATCAAGGGATACAAGGTTGTCTATGCTCCGAGTGACCTATGGAATGATGACAAGAACAAAGATTACAAGAAGACTGCCTCCAGTGACACCGTTTTGCATGGACTAAAGAAATACACCAACTATACGATGCAAGTTTTGGCTACTACATCAGGTGGCGACGGCGTTCGAAGTGCTCCTATCCACTGCCAAACCGAACAAGACGTTCCGGAAGCACCTACCGCTATGAAAGCCCTTGTGATGTCCGAAGGATCTATTCTGGTGTCGTGGTTATCACCATCGCAACCGAATGGAGTCATACTGCAGTATACCGTATATATCAAGAGTGGTGAACAGGAACCGAAAAGTCACAAAGTTCCCGCCTATCAAATGAGCTATGAAGCGTCGAATCTGGAAAAGAGTACCCAGTACAACTTCTGGGTAACCGCTAGTACAACAATTGGCGAAGGACAACGTTCAAAAACTCTTTCCGCCAAGCCAAGTGATAAGGTTCCTGCCAAAATTGCCTCGTTTGATGACACATTTACCGCAACTTTCAAGGAAGACGCCAAACTGCCATGTCTTGCTGTCGGATCTCCAACTCCGGACATCACGTGGAAAATCAAAGGACAGGAATTCGTTGCCAATGATCGCATCCGGCAACTTCCGGAAGGTTCTCTTTTTATCAAAGATGTCATCAGACAGGATGCCGGAGATTACACTTGTACAGCCGAAAATTCGATCGCCAAAGATTCTATTACTCATCGACTGATAGTCCTAGCACCACCTCAATCTCCGCAACTATCACTCACTGCCACTACCACCGACTCGCTAGCCGTTAAGCTAAAGCCACACGAAGCCGACACTGCCCCTCTTCAAGGCTACACACTCCACTACAAACCAGAATTTGGAGAATGGGAAACAATCGACGTAGCACTTGAAGCTCCCAAATACACCATCGAAAATTTGTACTGTGGTTCACGCTACCAGGTGTACTCCACTGCCTATAACACGATCGGTGCGGGTGAACCGTCGGATATCTTGAACACCCGAACCAAGGGCTCGAAACCACTGATGCCGGAAATGTCACGCTTCATTGAAGTCTCGTCGAACTCGATCACACTACACCTGCCAGCCTGGAAGGACGGTGGGTGCCGGATGTCGCATTTTGTCGTGGAGCACAAAAAGAAGTAAGTTATTCTGTTATCCATTTTGAAATCACACTATCAATTTTACCTCCATTAGGGATCAAATTGATTGGAATCAAATCTCGAATAATGTGAAACCTGGTGGTAACTTTGTCGTGTTGGATCTGGAACCAGCAACCTGGTATAATCTGCGTGTAACGGCTCATAACAATGCCGGTTTCACCGTAGCTGAGTATGAATTCGCCACTCTCACCATTACCGGAGGTTAGTAAGCAAAGTGCTTTTTTGAAGCTTTTTATTACCATCTCGTTATTGTTATCGGTTATAGTTTTTTGAAATTAAATCTCATTGGATAGCCTGTTTGAGTTTCGAATAGCATTTTCAACATTTGATTGATACATTGATACAAAACTTTAATCAAAATTATGCTTAATTTGTGTTTAGCGTAATCTAATGACATTTTGTTATTGTCGTTGCACTTGGCTGTAGGTTTATAGTTATATTTGTTTTCAATTGACTGCACCTGACATTGTGCAACGACATTAACGAAAAATGTTTCAATCGTTCTGGTTTCAATCATTCACCAACCATCTCATCATCTTATTGTTTGCATAGTTTCTTGCAAGGCATCGACTATGTCTCTGATTACTTTTCTCTTTTGTTTGAGATTTGTTTCTTAAGATTTTGTTTATTTAAGTAAGCTAAGAAACTTCACCGAACAAACCGATTTCGTCTCTGAAACAACCTAAACGTAAATTTATAAACTCGACCAAAAACTACAAACATGAAAAATTCCCTAATTGGGTCATCACTGTCAAAAGTCTATTCGATCCGGAAAGTGAATGTTTTGACTGAGAGTTTGCGAGAGATTTCCTATCCCTAAAAACCAACTTTTCAAGTAACTAATCCAATAGCGCAAAAATCTGTACATACTAAAGACACAGTTATTGAGCACCGAGTGTTAAGATTTACTTCAAATAGTTCAATCTTTTTAAAAGAGCAGTATCACTACAAGCACATTTTTCAAACCCGATAGAATATAGAAACGCGCAAACATTATTTCGCTTTCAATTTTTGTACGATACAGTGAAATCCAGCTCTATTTTTTTTTGGTTTGAATTTGATTTCGTTTGTGTATGTTTAGTTGTTTATTGAATTTACGTTTTGTAGAATCTAGCCAATGTCATCCGTTTCAAAAGGCACGCTCATAGCACGCACCTAAATAGTTGAATTTCGGGGTACGACAACAACTGTGATAGAAATAGCGAGTATCAAATTCGTTTTAATATTCGATCTAAATAGGTAAAAGGTAAATTACCGGAGCTGTTTTGAGAAATTTGCTGGGACAAGGTTTCAACAATGTTTCAACAATTTGGGGGGGTTCAAGGGGAGAGGGGGGTGTCCAAAATGCGAAAAGGCGCCTCATCCACTATATTGACAATGTAAAAAGCGGGGGGAAGGGGGGTGGCGGGGGGTTTATTATGTCAGTTTATAAATAGATAATAAATTGACAAAAAATATGAATTGTCAAGTTATTTGCACTTTAATATAATAAGTACTCCATTGTTCATGAAACTTAATTTAAAAAAAATCTTCATGGGGGGGGGGTTAAAACCCCCAAAACCCCCCCCCCTGCGCACGGGCCTGCTTCAAACACAAAAACGAACCATTTTCTTTTATTTCTTCAAACCAATTGAGGAGTCCTAGATCATATTGCAAACTACTATACAATTTCATGCTATATAAAATCAATCGACTGGCATTTCACATCTAGAAGAAAAAAAGTGTAAACCGAGATATTCGAGCGTCAAAAATGACTCATTTTTACAATTTATCTAACACATGTTTAATGCACTTTGACCTATGTTTAATTGCTAAAACATGTAAATTTACACGCCTGCATTTTTGTAAAATTCTGCCATTTTATGAATTACGTGCTTATGAATTGTGTCATATGTGGATGTGCGCCACTTGTAAATTTCATAATTTTTTTTCTGTGTTCCTAATGTGAAACGTTTCGCAAAACAATTCTAGTTCATTCATGGCCTTCACATCACTCCACCACTAGTTTCGCGCAATAATACGCAGTCCCTAAGTCGCCCAGAACAAAGTGTCCCCTTCTTGGAACCAGAAGAAGGGCAGAAGGTGCTTCTGGAGACGTTTTTCTTTACATATTTGACCGTTGATGATGCCGGTCATTATGTACGGCTTACTAAATTTGCCGCAACCACAGATCGTCTGCCACACTATTTTTCTTTCGGGACGTCTCCGGAATATCCTGGCGGGACTTGCCAATGAAAAACTCCCAGCAAGAGATCTGCTTGGCGTCTACTTTAATGTACGTCTGTTGTCCATTACGATGTATTTTGGTTGCACCAACCACTCGCGGTACATCCTTCTGACGCGGTATTTTTCCACCGTATTCTGTGTAGCGGTTTGGTTAGATACCTTACCTTATTCCGGTTTGCTGAACTGTCCACTGTACGAGACAGACAGAAGAATTGACCATCTCGTCGGTCTATTCTTGAATCAGACGGTTCGGATTGTTCTTGAAGTAACCCCTCTACTTTCTTGCGTTTACAAAGTCTTGGCCTTACATTCCTTTTGTGGAATTTGGCCTTTCTGTTTCAACAAACTTCGCAGCCGATTCTTAGTGTACATAATCATTGCATGGCTAGTACTATGGATCCTCTACTGACACTAAGAATCCTTCCAGGTCGGGGTTCGAACGAACATACGACAACTGGCTTGTAAGACCAGCGTCCTATGCATTGAACCGCCAACCCGCCAACTTTCTTGCGTTTACCGCTCCTATTGTTTGGCTTAAGAACTGCTTGCTTGGTAGCCATCTCGATAACTATTTGACCGATTGTAATGTCATATCGCACATGTAAACGTTACATTCTAAACTAGTTTTATCCAAAATTTTTATTCAAAATACGATGCAATAACAAGTTATACAAGAAAGAAAGTGTTTTTTTTTCGAGAACAGTCTATACTTAAAATACTTAAAATAAATATAATAAAACAAAAATCCATTACTTTATGATGACTAATAATGCAAAAAGTCTTAGGTAAAGTTTCAGAAAAAAAGTAAAAAAAAAGAAAAGATTAAAATCAAAGGTGTATAGTAGCAGGTAAATAAAAGGATCATCAAGAGCCCAATTTTACTCTTGCACTTTATAACACCATAAAAGCGTGATTTTCGAGGTAAAGTACCTTCAGCAAAGTTGCTCAGAATAATGGGTGTCATCTTTAGAAGATTCGATTTATGTAATAAAAATATCATTTTGGCTCAGGGTCAATATAGGGGCTAATTATCGTCAACCAAATTCTGTAGAAAATAATTTCAAACAAATTTGCAAAAGGCGCCATACCGTATCTCGAGTAAAATTCATGATATAAGGTATTTTCTATAATTATATTCTATATTTTAAAACCAGTTTTGATATGAAAAAATTAAATTTTTACGATTATATGTTTTTTCCTTCAAATTCTATAAGGTTGTTTATTATTCAGAACCACACAACTTTTCTGAACATACTATGCTTCCATCGTTTCAAATGAAAAGGGAAATTTTTCAATAATTTTTCCACCGAATTCAAACTTGTTTATTTTCAAAAGTGGCAAAACTGTACAGAAGAAACTAATTCCATATACAACTACTTTAAAAGAGCTTTCAAACGCGTTGATTCTTCGACTAACTCTACATCGCCATAACTATGTAGTTAACGTTGCCATCATAAGATTACAAAGATCGTTCAATAGAGTATTATCTGAATTTGACTTCAACCATCCACGCAAAACAGTACAAGCCAGCTTTTTACTTAGTATTAGAAATTATTATTAGGACTACAATGTGTCTGTTGTTTTTACAATGAATATAAACCGCATTTGTCATTTCTAATGTTTTTTATAACACACTGTCGATAAAATAGTTGGATGAAGACGGTTAAATAATGTTGATCAGTATTTTGCTACAAAACCATAACAGAGCAATACTACTAATTGCAAATAAGAGTGTAGACAAACGTGTATATACTCTGGTATAAAAACTGTGAAGATATTTTACGGAGCGATGACAATGATTATAGAAAAACATTCATTTTATCGTTTTCTCATAAATTTGTTCGAAAAAATTTCCAATTTTGTATGGTAACTTAACTTAACAGACTATTCGGTTTATTGTTAAAACGGGTCTGACCATCAGAGCTAATAAATGTCACTCTGAGCTACGCTTACAAATTATGAGAACGAAATCCATGTCCAGTCAACGACAAAAGTGGAACAGTAATTTCAAAATTGGGTTCTTTCTTTCATTTGCCCTTTCAGTCATTTCCAGTTGTCAGTGAACACCGAATGCTGTACAGTGTTCATATTCAATCAAAGCTTTGAGGATCACTAATGACAGAAAACGATTCACAATTATTTTTACCTGTTGGTGCTCGATTCTGTAATAGTTTTGGTTTCCAAGGATGTTCTGGGGTGTAATTATTTCGATTTATCTTATTTTGATTACTCTTTACGTCACAGATTTTCAATATATCGGTGAAAGAATGAGAATTGAAATTGTACTGATTTACCCTGCAGACGTTAGTTTGGTTTCGTCTTGTCATAGAGGAACGAGTGACGACGTTGAGGAACAACCTTCTCTTTTATTTGAATGAGAGACGAAAATACTTCTTACTCGAGATACGGGTACGGTGCGTTTGCAAATTTGTTTGGAATAATTTTCTATCCAATTTTGTTGAAGATATTTAAGATTTTATGTATTAAGGTTATAAGTTTCATATGACTTTTATGAAATATAATCAGTACTAGATCCATTTATTCGACGTTTCTTTTTAGAAATCATTTTAAAGATCAACTAGAAACTATCAACACTTGAGCAAAAAATAAAAATGCTCATTTTTTTCTGGACGATTTTACGAATTTTGACCCAAATACAAACTCAAAATCACGGATGCCAATGAAAAGCACAGATTTGTGACCCCTGCCAAAAAACGTGTTTCTGTTGTGTGATTTTCAAGTGATGAAAAAATTCTCTATTCATGAACATATTTTTAAATGATTCGATAATAATTCGGTTTCTGTTTTTATTGCCAGCTATGTTTCAGTTTTCATTTTTTTAAATAGATTGAAACCGTCCCATTCTTCTTGCGAATACAAAATCTGGTGGTTATCATAGAAGCACATAAGCATTTTAATAGATAGGAAACGAATTCGAACAATTTTCATGCATAGATATGCCGTTGAAGAAGGATTGTTTTACTGTGTATCTTGTTTCGACTTGTTTCTATCACTGAGTTGTAGCAAGCCTATTGAGAGTTGTTGAAAGCAAAACATTTAGATACTTCACACCATCGTCATAGAACTATCCTGTTAATCATGGCGTTAATTAGTAACGTTAATCTTTTCTAGTTCCTGGTAGATGTTACCTTAGCAAGTTTTCTTTTAATTGTAGCTGTACTTTCATTGTAGCTCTCACTAGTTCCTCATTAGACAACATCATATTCACTGTTTATTGTATCAGTTGGTGTTTTTATCGTTTTTTTTAATTTTTGTTTATTTCATACAACCTGTTCTAGATTCTACTATCAAAACAAAATTAATATCTGTTTATCTCGATGTTTAAAAATCATAAACAACTTATTTTTGAATTAATGTGATAGTAAAGCCAATCAAACCTACCAAAAAAACGCAAAGCAAATCAGATAGACTAACGAATAATATCCCATCTTCACTTTCTCTCTCTTTCTGATTGGTTGTTTCAGGGACAATCGCACCCACTCGCGATATACCCGAGTTAACGGCTGAGGACACGATCCGTATCATCCTCTCTAATTTGAACCTAGTAGTACCAGTCGTAGCCGCTTTACTCGTTATTATCATAGCAATTATTGTTATTTGTGTGCTCCGTAACAAAGGCAACCATAATAAAGGTATAATTATTTTTTTTCTTTCTTCTATTTTTACAAATTCTACTACCACTACTACTACTGCTACCGGTATCGCGTGAAAATCAAATACACGCACACATTTGCCGTTGTGAAAACAAATCAAACACACTCACACATGCGCATCGATTAGGCACGATCGCTCCTAATTTAAGCTCGATCCAGCCCGGTGTCGTGTATCCGCCTTGGATTCCTCACTGGATCGATCTGAACGTAATGGTTCCCTTGATTGCGACCATTATCGTAGTGGCGGTAGGTGTCCTAGTAATTTGCGTAGCGCTCTCACGACGACGAGACGACGATCCACGATGCGGCCCGAAGGATGTTTATTGTAGGTTTTGGTTCCATAATTTTGGTGCTCTGCTGTTTAATTTTTGTTTTCTCCCCACCTTTTATGTTTAGTGTTTTGGTTTGATTTGTTGAAATTTGATTGCGATTCAGAGACAAATTTGGTCGCAAACGAAATAATCACAAAAAAAACAACTGTTTGTGGTTTTCCTCTGTGACGCAAATTTATCACTAATCTCGCAGTTATTCATATTGTCTACGATAACGCAATTTTGATTTTGTGTGATACATTCAGATTTAATTTGTATTATTTGATTTTCAACGCACCCAAACTGTAAAATCATTCGATTATTCTGAACTGTAAAAAGAATATGATTTTCCAAAACACGTGGTTTTACACAATCTGTGCCTAAGCAAGAATGACAATATTCAACCCTTACAATTCCACCTGATTTAGTGATTGTGTGTTAACGTGTGTAGATATCGCGTGATATTGCAAAGACTTCAATGGATACATCATGTAAAATCGAATCACTGGTAGATAGAGTGTAAAATATTCGGCAGTATTTTTCCTGTAGTTAAGATAGAACATATTTTCTCAGTGAATGAAGTCATTTTCGGATATTTTTTGCTTGAATGTTTTTTGAACGTAATTGTTTTAAGCAAAAAATATCTTAAACAGATCAAATAATCGGTTCCGTTGCTTTACAAAAATCAAAGATTTTAGCATTTGATTGAGATTTGATAATATTGGAAAATTCCTTCATCTCTTTTATCCTCAACTGTCATTTTTCTGTATATCCACATTCCCCTTGTTTATAGTGTGACAAATTTATAGCTGTAAATTATTTTATCGCTCAATATGGCTTGTTTCCTCTGCTAAGTCTTTATCCGAATTTACTGTTACCTAAAAGTATTTGTTGAATTGAGTGCGACATTCCCTTGAGACCACACTGTACAGAGCCAAGAATACAAAGTGTAAAACAACGGAAGCCTAATCTGTTGACTTCAGATGTAGTTACGTTATGCTAACACCTACCTGCCTGTTTTTCTATGAACCTGCCCACGAAGACGATGTCGTGTACAATCAGTCAATGGGACCGGCTGGTGCTGCAACTCTGGATAAACGACGACCGGACATTCGGGATGAACTGGGTTACATCGCTCCACCAAACAGAAAGCTTCCACCGGTGCCCGGATCAAACTACAACACATGCGACCGTGTCAAACGAGGAACTGTGATAAGTAAGTATAGTCAAAATGTACTGTCTGGTTACCTTTCACATAGACAGGGTTTGAGGACGGTTACGTAAGTAAGAATCGTAGAAGAAATATTTGATTCTTTCATAGATGTTCCAATTTCCGCTCAATGGATGTTTTGCTTGGTTCAAATGACATGTTTTTCTAATTGTCAATGTAGAGTTAGATTCTTCCTTCCAAAATCACTTTTGAACTCGAGCTTTCAATCACATCATCGACTGAAGACTGCTCCACTTAAAAATTTGGCCGTACGATATGAGTTATTTCTCCAAATGAATCAACATACAAAAACTCCAAGGGTATTTTAATTTTAAATGCTTCAAATTTCGATCAAATATTAATCAGCTTTTCGGATGTTTTGTCGAAGTTTTTGAATTCGGATGAGATGTGAGAACATTTACATTAAGGCTTGTTCGCAACAATATCTGGACAGATTAAATTTTGAATAAAATAAAGGCTATAGCAGGATAAGCATGTGAAATATGCCCCCAAAGGGAATTCATATGTGGTATAACACACATTCGAAAGGTCATAGACTGGAAACAATTTTCTTAAAGTGTCAACCCTTTAACTGCCATATTGACGGAACTAGAGCTTGTTCTATTGATTTTATTTTATTTGATTTTTGAAGAAACCGCTCCTCCGAAAAAATTGAAAAAAATCAGGTATGGTGAAGGTTAATAATTTTTTTTCGAAATTTTTGAAGATGTATTTCTTCCATTAAAAAATTTTTGCACCACATCGGATATTTTAGTGATAAATAAAAATTTTTTGGACATGTTAAGGTGGTATGTTTTCATATTTTTGAAAAATGTGAACGACAGCAATATTTGATATATTCTACAAAATAAATAACAGTCGACCATGCGTCGCCATCAAGCTCTGATAGAATTTCCCGCATGGTGCTTTGTTCTAGTAATTTCTAGTAGTAGTCGACCATGCGTTCCCATCAAGTTCTGTTAGAAAGAAAGGCATGGTGCTTTGTTCTAGTAGTTTATGCAACTCAAGCGCAGGGCTTAGAAATCAAAGATACGAAATGGAGGAAATGAGTTTCAACCTTTCCATAATACATACACGATCATACTTCGGGTACAACCGAGAAAGTTACAAAGCAAGAACTTACTGGTATGTGGTTCATATATGAATGGTAGTAAAATATAAACGTCTCGAGTATCACACATATGAAATTCGGTTACGGCAGTCAGTTTGTAGACTGAGAGCGCTATATATTTTTATATTTATTCTAAAATTTGAAACAACAACAGATATAAAAAAGTGATGCGTTATTTTTCGTTTTTGAGTTATAACCTTTTGCATAATTTCAAGTCATGCATTTATCGACCATGTACATTAAAAAATTTGATTCGCTGAATCGATTTCTTTAATTTATAGGTATATTGTGTAGAAAGGTCCGTACTTTTCAGAAAATATCTGAGAATACATAATGACTTTTTTTGTACCAATCAACTCAGTAAGTGATTATTCACTCTCAGAGGAACGCCTCCAGGTTTTTACTGGTTTAACATGGCCAAATATCATTAAGCTTCGTGATGTGCTGGTGTCAATGAGAAAGATTTAGTCGTGTTTTTGATCAAATTGCGAACGGGAATTCTAATAAGGTAATATCATCAATCCTTGGATTGGAAGTATCGAAATATAGTAGCTCTGGAATAGAAGCTTTTGAGAAGGATGTTCTGCTAAGCAATTTTGGATTTAAAGCTTTATCACGAGATGACCTAATTAAGACACACAGATTACAAACAAGCTATTCGGGCAGGTAATGAGTTGTATCTCATTTTTTAAAGCTTAAAATTGCTACATCGAGTACACTCCAAATTAGACTGGATATTTGGGAATTCAGCGCCGTTGCTGTGAATGCGCTATTGGCAATAGAACTGTTGGTTGCAGTTCACACGTGGCCGCCATTATTTACTACTTATCTCATGCTCGGTTTTTATCGAGCATAGTGAGACCGGCGGAAATATTGTCGGAAATGCTTAAATCAGAACAGCTACCAACGAGTATCAATAAAAGAAGTGACGATGATAATTTTATAAATTAAACGAAAATAATCAGAGAAAATGTGTGCTTTCAAATAGCAATGTATTTTTATATCCTTTTTTATCCCATTTCCTATTTAAATGAAATATACAGTCAATAATTCTAAGTAATCGATTCCAACCTTCATCAATGGCGACTTCTGTTTGACACCAATATAAAAAAGAAAAATTATATTCGCTGTTGTTTCAATTCGATATGCATTTAGTGAAATGTACAGAGCTGGCAAAAAGAAATCCGCGTTGTACGAGACCCCACAGTACAAAACGATTTGACCATTTCATGAAACACTATCGAATTATCGAATTATATACAGTCACGTTTGAAACTGTAACGAAATTTTCATCCTTTCTTTCTTTATTCTTACATTACATCCATCAGCAACACGTAAAAAACTGACACCCGCTCTAGTTCTTGACTGCCGTAACCGAATTTCATATGTGTGATACTCGCGACGTTTATATTTTACTACCATTCATATATGAACCACATACCAGTAAGTTCTTGCTTTGTAGCTTTCTAGGTTGTACCCAAAGTATGATCGTGTATGTATTATGCAAAGGTTGTAACTCATTTCCTCCTTTTCGTTACTTTGATTTCTAAGCCCTGCGCTTGAGTTGCATAAACTACTTGAACAAAGCACCATGCGTTTCCTTCTATCAGAACTTGATGGGGACGCACGGTCGACTGTTATTTATTTTTTAGAAAATATCAAATATTGTGGTCGTCCACATTTTTTAAAAATTTGAAAACATACCACTTTAAAATGTCCAACAAATTTTTATTCATCACTAAAAAATCCGAGGTGGTGCAAAAATTGGAAGAGTGAAAAAATATGTTTCAAAATTTTCAAGTATTTTTTAATGGAAGAAATACATCTTCAAACATTTTGAACAAAATTTTAAACCTTCCCCATAATGCCTTAAACATACCTGGTTTTTTTTCGGAGGAGCGGTTTCTTCAAAAATCAAATAAAATAAAAATCAGTAGAACCACCCTAGCTTCGTCAATATGGCAGTTAAAGGGTTGAAACTTTGAGACAATTGTTTACAGTCTATGACATTTCGAATGTGGTATAACAATATGAATTCCCTTTGGGGGCAGATTTCACATGCTTATCCTGCTATAGCCTTTGCTGTTAGTTCAAATCAATATGCACTTTTTATTTATTTCATTGTGCGTTATTTGTCATCTCAGATCTAATTACAGTTACTTAATTAGCCATTGGGGTCTGTGCAGACTTCTCTGCAATCGATTTAGCTACTTTTATCCAAAATTTTCATAATTTTCCTGTAGTTTTAACTTGTTGTTTATATTGAAACAGTTTTCTTTTCTCGAGAGCCCAATACCGCACGATAGGCCCCAACGGGCATTCAGGTAGATTTGCTTCTTTCGGTACAACATGGACTCCATTCGCTTTGTACCATTCCAAATCATCTTTGGCGTAGTGACAAGATGCCAAATCAGAACAGCGAGGGGGCGTCATGGTTGCGTAGGAATGGTAACAATCGCTTCTTTAGGCAATCTTCGCGGCATAACATTTTTTGAGAAACTTGTTCTTTTTCTTCGCCGTTCTTTTCCGTTGTATGGCAACACAAAAAAGACATTCTAGGAAGCTGCTTAGAGTCTTTCAGCACATAAGATTCATCGTCCATTATCACGCAAGAAAACATAACCAAATATTCGCGCTACAAGTTACGAGCCCGGGTTTTAGCCATTACATTTATTTTATCATTGCGGTTCGGTACAGTTTCCACCTGGAACGACTGCTTACCTTGCCGTTGCTTGGAAGTATGCACGAAAATTTGAGACAATTTCATTTTTCTAGCCACTTCTGACCTCTTCTGCAGTGTTTGCTTCATATTCGCGTCCTTCTTGTGATTCCTGGGATCCGTTTTTGTTCCGCTCCCAGTTTTCCTGACTGTTGTCCAACGTGCATCAAAAGATTCAAGAATATTATGGATCATGTTTGCAGGAAAGCCCAGCATATTTGCAAGCTTTCTCTCTTGACAGCTCCATTCGACGCCATCTTCAATCTAAAATCACAATGAACAAACATATACAGTGTTTTTGAATAGATTCACTCACCCCTATTCTGTACGTCGATCGATTCGAAATATCCCGATCGAATGTGAAATTTCCGTTCGAGTTGGGTGTGAACTCGAATATCATTCATTGGAGTTGTTAAATTTTCGATCACTACTCGATCAACTTGCGTACGTATTACTTATGTTCGGTTTAGAATCGTTCTAATTTGTTTATACAAATGTGACGGTTTCGTTTACTAAGAAAATAATAATATAAATAATATAGAACGTGTAAGTAGTGTTGACAGCTTTGATGGTTAGTGTTCGAAATTTCAAGTGTTCCCGAACGAGAGTCGATCGAATAAAGAATTCAAAATTCAAACTCGAACGAAAGTGTAGAGCCGTTCGTATCACAAATCCGTCGGATTGCAGAATCGGGGTGACTAATATGATATTTAAGGAAAAAAAGCAGTAATATGTTTTATTAAATACTACCCGTTGTGACTGTATTCGAAATAAATCAGGTTTAAAGTACTTTTTATGGTGGATGCTACGGCGAAGAGAAACTAATGTATATTGCCTTATAAAATAAACGCATTTATGAAAAAATGAGCAAACATACGTTCATCATACGTTTGGCACGGTATTTTGCAATAAGGTTTTGTTCGAGCGACCTATTTGGGCGTTTGTAGGCACGTTGTGAACTATACGCTGAGCTGAACTTTCACACCAGATTATGACCGGAGATCCCAGCATTCGGTTTTATTGTCTTAGTTTCCGGTAATATGTTCCACTTTTACGGTTGTGATATTCTGCTCAATACAACGTTTATGTATCCCACTCATATTTTAACACTGTGTTCACAGTCGATTTTGGAAATTTCAGAACCTTTCATATCTTTCCTCCTGACCATGTTGGATTTTGAACGGTAATGTGTCGATTTTTTTTCGTTTTCCACGTTTCATGAACTCAAACGATACTTTCATGACCGAATAAACATACCTTCTGCATTAATACACTGTCAATAGTTCCTTGCTATACTAACTAGAGGCGCCATAGTAACTAAAACGAATCGACCAAATATTATCTGGAGCAGTCCTTTAGTCTGACTTTAGTTCGTCACACTTTTTCATCTCTCATCAAAATTACTTATTATTTGTGTACCACCAATCAGGCCACAATTCTAACAATAAATCAAACCACTCGACCTGGGACCCTCGCCGGCCGTTGTATGAAGAACTGAAGAACGTGGCACCCTCGACTGCACGACGCTGCAACCATCCGCCAGCGTGTTACGGTAACGACACCTCGTTTTTGCCACTATCTAATGTTAGAGTAGCTTACTTGCACTTGTTATCTAGCACAAATTTAGCCTAACATTCGATTTCATTTTTCCGTTTGTAACCAACTCACGTAACTCAATTACCCGCTCAAATCTGTTGCTTTGCTCTCAAATTTCAAAATTTTCAACTAACTGAAATTCGGTTCCAACAGACAACGGTAAGACCAATACTAACCACTAACAGAAATGCGTGCTTACACTCGGTGACAGTTTTTTTTATCTCGATATTATTAACATTTCATTCCGATATATTACTCAGGCATGGAAGACGAAATTTGCCCATACGCCACGTTCCATCTGCTAGGTTTCCGTGAAGAAATGGATCCCACAAAAGCCATGAACTTCCAGACCTTCCCACATCAGAACGGTATGGGCGGCCCAGGCCACATGGGAACCATGGGTTCCAACATAGCCATGCAGGTGCCGAATCACGTGCACTCGCGTTCCGGATCTCAATCAATGGTAAAGTATGGCGCGATCGCCGATAATCCCCGTAGGGTTTTACACCGCAAAACTAACCCCGCTTCAGTAAAGAAAATACTCGCGCCTTCAACGTATCGCATCATATATGAATAATGATTCTTACCTATTTCTAGCCACGTCAGAACCGGTATGCACGCAAAAATAGCCAGGGAGGACAGAGTAGCATCTACACTCCGGCTCCTGAGTACGATGATCCAGCGAACTGCGCCGAGGAGGATCAATATGTAAGAATGAGTGTTGGTACTACTAATTGAATCAATTGCATCTCTGAGTTTTTGATCATTCACAGAGACGCTACACTCGCATTAACTCTCAAGGAGGATCGATGTACTGTGGACCTGGTCCGGAATATGACGATCCGGCCAACTGCGCACCAGAGGAAGACCAGTATGGATCGCAATACGGCGGAAACTATGGTACCCCATACGATCACTATGGATCCCGAGGATCTGTAGGACGTCGCAGCGTGGGTAAGTGATTGCTATGTTTGATTTTTCAGGGAATACTTCATTGTTCATACTCGAATGGATTTTCGTCATTTTGGGTTAGCTATACGAATACAGCTATTCTCCGATCCAAGTCTCAATTCGTTTCTAGTTACATGATCTGGACGGGAATCGGTAATATATTAAGTTCAGATTCTGGTCCAGTTTTAGGTTCATGATGTGGAATTTTCTTTATTTGTACTAATAATATGATAGGTAAAGATCCAAAACTAGGATCCGAATCTTGACCAGTAATATGATAGGTCGTAGGTCAGTCCAAATCCATCTTCAATTCTTGGTCCAAGACCTGGATCTTGACCATAACCAGGATGAGAGCCAACATTGAGTTCTATTTTAAACTTGGTAAAACTTTTACCAAAACTAATTAAATGATGAATCAAGTTAATGGCGATCCGCAATTAGTGTGAAGAGTTGTTAAAAATTTTATATCGTCACTTAAAGTGGCAAAGCACAACTCGAAAAATTATCTAAACTTGGTTATAACCATTGTTCGTAGACGCCAAACAAACCGTTTCCAGCTACCCTGGCTCCCGGTTTCCGATTCCAGAAGTACCGGAAAGTGTTCATAGCTTGGCAGATTTTAACCAACTTAGATTCAAATGAAAGGTGTTTTGGTACCATACAAAAATCCTGAATTTTGTTCGAATCCGACTTCCGGAATTGCACGATGATAAGTCATAAGTAATGGCTAATCGATTTGAGTATCCCCAACAAGAATATTAACACATAACGCGATAAAAATGTTAGAGCATTTTCGGTAGCCAGAGAAATATATACATGGTAATGTTATTAGGATACATACTAACACGCTTTCTCTGTATGTGTTGCATGTGGGATTTCTGAATTTGTTGTAGCAAATGCATTGTACCAACAATCCTTCCCTTTACAAGCAAATCTGACCAGCATTTCACATTGTGCAAAATAGATTAATTGTTCAAATTCATTTTGCACAATATGAAACAACGTGCGAGCATGTTGCTTTATAAAAACATTTCGCATCCTCATTTGGTCCTGGGTAATAACGGAGTAGCAACACAAGACAGAGATGACTGACCTACTTTAGACTAACTTGGGCTAATTTCAAAGCAACAGTGTGGTCACAGACAACGTTCATATGAATTATGCGGAACCCAGATATATATATATATATATATATATATATATATATATATATATATATATATATATATATATATATATATATATATATATATATATATATATATATATATATATATATATATATATATATATATATATATATATATATATATATATATATATATATATATAACGTATAAATGGCGTAACCGAGAAATCACACATTTTTCAGAAATCGACTCGTTTGAAATCTGCAAATGGGTCAATGATAAAGTTCAAGTGTAAGCATTAAAGCATACTTTTGTGAAATGCCAGAAGCAATCTGTAAATTATTGGTTCTGCATAAATTTCTGTCCAGAACTAGTTCAATGAAGGAAATGGGACTATCTGAATGGAAATAAAAAGGCCTTAGCAAACCACTAGATGGATTGCAGTGATCTTTTATTTTGTTTAGAGAGGGTTTTATGTTCTACAAACTCGTTTATCATTGAAATTTTCTGATCTGAGAGTTAAAATCGTTATCTTATCTTTTCACTGAGTACCATAGAAAATCCCAGCTAACTATATCCACCCCGGATCCCAGCTAACTATATCCACCCCACGATTGTCATCTGCATAACACTTGCTTGAAACCGAAATTGTTGGTTCTTTGGCGCTTTGTCGCTGTCAACACTGGTCAGATGCTGTGTTTAAGCTGTGTTCATATCTTTCTTCATAAGTAAACGGTTTCGTAGGTATGTAATCGAACTGCAAGATTTAATTTCCTATTCGAAGTAAAGTCAAATTAAAGGTTGTAGAGAGTACGTAAAGTTAAAATTATATTTATATTAAATACAACGAAATTTTACCGGGCTTCGAATGTATTTACATTTCAAATTTTAAAATTAAATTAATTATAATCATATACTATGCGCATAAAAATGGTGTGAACGTAGCTTAACATATTGTTGATAACACCATCACAATCATAAACTTCAGGAACCAGCTTTGTGATGCTAAGCCAATGACAGAAATCTATTAAATTTTTATCGTCGATGGCTTGCAAGGCCACTTGGTTTAACAACAACTGAATTCATCATTGTATAAATCATATGTTTTACGAGTTCAAACTGATCTAGAACGAAACCCTAAAAAGCTCAGGAGTTGTGGTAACTCGAAGAGGAAAACCTCAACTGTTCCAGCAAATGTTTATTTAAATCGTATCGTCGACAAGCGGTGGAAGATGCAAATTGTTTGCATGAAATGGAACTGACAGTTTTGGATGTTCCTGGAAATTTGATTGTTTTTGATGTTTTTATTATTACACCTGAAATGGTAACGAGTACTACTAAGAAACTAAAAATCTAAATAAATAAATAAGGCAAAATACAAAGAGGCAGTACTGCAGAGCGGTCAAGGATTAACGCTTGTTCATTTTTGGCATCACGATAAAGAACCCAATTGACGGTTCGAAGATGTTGTAACGTCGTGATCCAGAAAGCATAGCCTTGGTATTACATGCCTTTTGTGGACTTTTGATTTCAACAGACTTCGTCATCAATTCTTTATGTGCAAAACTATTGCTTAGCTACGGTATTGCGACTCCCTTACATATTTCTCTAATTCCCTAAAATCTGTTCGCATCTAGTTGAATGATATAAACATCAATTTTTCTATCGATTTCAGTCTACAGTTTTTTTATAATTAGTACCAAACTGATACATTTATCTTCTTTTTCTTTTCCAACAGGTTCCCCGGAACCACCACCGCCACCGCCACGGAACCACGATACCAGTAATTCATCGTTCAACGATTCCAAAGAAAGTAACGAGATTTCGGAAGCAGAATGCGACCGAGACAACGGACCGCGAGGCAACTATGGCGGTAAGTTATCTTCTTCATCGCTGCAACGCGACCGTTCATTTCCATCGCCTCAAAATAGCCCGAATTGTGATAGACATGAATTCATCCACTCATAATCAAATCAGATATTCGCTGATCGAACGTCTCACGTGCTAATGAGGTGTTTTCTTTTTCCATTTTCGATCTTATCTTCTCCTCACACTGGTTTATCGCGTAAATCAATCCACTGAATAATTCGAAATAAATAAAATCACCGATTTCGCCTCACCCCCTAAAAGAAACAACCGAGGGTGAGTTCCGGCAAATGCAACATTCTTTCGTTTGTCGTTCCTGAATGAAAACTTACCCTAACTAATCTCTAACGGAGATGTAGTTGGTCGCATCTTCTATTCATAATTCATCATCATGCATATCCGTGTTATGTTCTGACAAATCATAGTTTGGAATGCCCCCCAACTAGAATAGAACATCCACCCCTTCACCATAAAAAACATAACCTGTTGCCATTGAAGGCAGTTCTGCTCATACGTATCAAAACTCATAACTTCAAATTAGCCAAACTATTCATGGAATCTACTTAATCGGTTAATGTATAATGAATGTTCTAAACCCTTCTGTTTCGTGTGTGCGTGTGTATGTGAATAATGTCCGACTAATTGCATCTGGTTTGTACTTTCATTCAAGAGCATGTTGTGTGTCATTTAATGTTTTCATTTCATTATTGTTTTTACTCCGGGAAATCAAACTAATTTTCGTTTGCCATATTTTTTCATCCTGCCATTTACCATTTTTATCATGTTTATCATTTCCTTATCGATTTTCGTTTTAAATTGAACTCTTTTCTTCCATTGTCCGTTGAATACCAAAACAATGAAACATTGAATTCCAGTTACGGAGAAATCCACCGATGCCCTCAATGCCGAGGAGACTGAAAAATTACTGAAAAGGTAACTACTACAAGTCCCACCCCTCCACGCATGACCATCAACCACCCCCCTTCCCGGCACTTTAGCCCGTTTGAATCTGTAGCTTTTAGCGATCCGATTGCTAGATCAACATTGAATCCTGCTAACCCCTGTGTTAACACTGTAGTTTTAGTAAGCAAATGAACGGGTGCTTAGGTGTTATCTTCTATTTCAACATCGATGGGTTTTGTATATATTGCATAAATCATAACATTCGCACACAAAAACGGGTACAGTGTAAGTAACCATTTTAAGTGAAGTATCTAGTTTCGTTACTAACGTTCCATCTCTAGGCAATTGAACAAGGTACCAGGTTTGATATGATCACATATTACTTATTCCACGTGTTTTTCTTTGCAATTTTTTTACACTTTCCAACGATTAATTTTTATTCGTTTTGTTTGTCAAAATTGGTTTACTGTTTTTACATGTTTTAATTTCAATGTTGAGCATGAACAAAATCTGTTCTTATGGTACATTACGAAAAGTTGTAAGTTTACTTGTATCTAAACGTGTACGAAAAACTTAATCAATTTTGGTATCGTTTTGCCAAGCTGAGCTGATACTTAATCTTCGCTAGTTTTTGAAGTTTGTAATGTGAGGTTTAATATGCTTCAAACACCAAGTATTGTATTCCTCCAAAGAGATAACAGAATCGATTCTCAGAGAATTCGATTGTGCCACAACCAAAGGGCCCAACTACAAATGACAGTTTCTTTTCGTTTACGTTTTCTTTCGCGAATTGTAAGAATGATTTTATATTTATATTATTTATATAAACTCTTCGCATAAAGCAAAAACCACACGCTTTCGATTAATATTGAAGACTCCGTAGAAATCCAAAGAGAATGAAAAGCTCTTTTTTGCATTTGGGCTCTTTGGTCATTGAATTGTTTTGTTTCTATGCGAGACTTAAATACCATGTTCATATTAGAATTCACTATTTGTATACTCAAACTCAACCTGTAGATGTTGGATAAAAGTTGAAAAAACAGTGTTTTAACAGTTCGGCTGAAAAGTTCGTATCGTTTAATAGAAACACACATTTTTTCCAAAATTCGTTTTCATTATTCAACATAATTGCCATCAGAGGCGATACAGCGATTATAGCGATCTTCCAACTTTTCGATACCATTTTTGTAGTACGATGTGTCCTTTGCCTTAAAATAGGCCTCAGTTTCAGCGATTACCTCTTCATTGCTTCTAAATTTTTTACCAGCGAGCATTCTCTTGAGGT
Organism: Malaya genurostris; assembly: GCF_030247185.1. Taxonomy (NCBI): domain Eukaryota; kingdom Metazoa; phylum Arthropoda; class Insecta; order Diptera; family Culicidae; genus Malaya; species Malaya genurostris. The sequence continues at coordinate 61,353,352 of NC_080572.1, read as the reverse complement.
CTGAGAACAGAAAAAAGTCACTGGGGGCCAAATCTGGAGAATACGGTGGATAAGGGAGCAATTCGAAGCCCAATTCGTTCAATTTCAGCATGGTTTTTATCAACTTGTGACACGGTGCATTGTCTTGATGAAACAAAACTTTTTTCTTCTTCAAATGAGGCCGTTTTTTTTTTAAATTTCGTCCTTCAAACGCTCTAATAACGTTATATAATAGTCACTGTTGATGGTTTTTCCCTTTTCAAGGTAGTCGATGAAAATTATACCATGCGAATCCCAAAATACAGACGCCATAACCTTACCGGCCGATTGTTGAGTCTTTCCACGCTTTGGGTTCGGTTCATCGCGTGCAGTCCACTCAGCTGACTGTCGATTGGACTCCGGAGTGAAGTGATGGAGCCATTTTTCGTCCATTGTTATATATCGACGAAAAAAATCGGTTTTATTTCGTTATAACAACTCCAAACACTGCTCAGAATCATGAATTCGTTGTTGTTTTTGATCGATTGTGATCTCACGCGGCACCCATTTTGCACAAAGCTTTCTCATATCTAAATATTCGTGAATAATATGTCCAACACGTTCCTTTGATATCTTCAGGGTGTCAGCTATCTCGATCAACTTCACTTTACGGTCATTGAAAATCATTTTGTGGATTTTTTTCACGTTTTCATCGGCAACAGCCTCTTTTGGACGTCCACTGCGTTCATCGTCTTCGGTGCTCATATGACCAGTACGAAATTTTGCAAACCACTTACGAATTGTTGCTTCGCCCGGTGCAGAGTCTGGATAACACTCATCAAGCCATTTTTTTGGTATCGGCGGCACTTTTTTTCATCAAAAAGTAGTGTTTCATCAACACACGAAATTCTTTTTTTCCATTTTTTTCACAATAACAAAAGTAGCTTCACTCAAAATGCAATATCTCACAAACTAATAATCAGACAGCTGTCAAATTTATACACGTATCTTTTGATGGTTGGTACTAACTGAAAATGGTATGGATTTAATTCTAGTGGCGCCCTCTCATAGAAACGATACGAACTTTTCAGCCGATCTGTTATCTAGGTGGCATAACAGTTCAGTGTAACCTGTTATGCACTGTCGAATCGAAGAAAGAGCTTTACGAAAACCTAAGTTTTTTGATGATAGCATGAGATTTGAATTTTCGTGTCGCTATGACAGAAATATTACACATTGTTCACTCCAATTTTTCTGTAATATTGCTTCAAGTCATAAAGTTACGAGCTTACGAGACAGGGTTCACTGCCTGTTTTCAGGTAAAGGCGTCGAGGAACACTAGAAACAAGTATTTTTACCCGTGATGTTTATTTTATTGTAAATTAAACTGAGCATTACAAAACACTCCCTTTCCCCAACTTGAGCTTTTGTGATAATTATTTTATACAATAATGAAGCAAAATATATTCTACGCTCAATTAATGATGACAAAAGAACGTTTTTGCCGAACTAATAGACATGCCGTAGTCGATCACAAACCGATTTAAAAAAAATTAAAATACTGAGTTCCGACGAAAACTTGTTCAAGGTTACTCGGTTTCTCTGCGAAATTTCGACGTCAAGCGGTTTTCGCTGCAAGTCTTCGAAGTCATGCGTCCTATTCTGTTTCTATAATGCGCGAAACGCTGGCAATCGGTGCTATCTTGAAAATTTTCCCGATCAGCACGTGCTCTAAACCCAATGTGCGCAATAGTTTAAACCCCTCCCGAAACTTAATAAAATAATTATGTTATGAAAATTTTTCTCTAGACCAGAGCTGCAAATTGTCAGTCACGGTACGGTCAAAGTGTCTGTCAAATGAGATACTCGATAGTTCTATGACCAAGTAGAAGTATACTCAGTCAAAGACAGACGACTTTTTTGTTTTCTCTCTCATTCTCCTATTCCCTGTTGAAGTAAAAAAATTCCATGAGAGTACTAACATAAACATAAATTGATAAAGTCCATTGTTCTTTGCAAACAGTCATCGGACTTCGGAGTTTATTGGTGTAAATGAATTTCATTCAATTTTTATGCTGCTTGATTAATATTTAGTCACAACATAATCAAGCAGTGGAAATGAATATAATATCAATCGCATCGGCAATCAATGAGCGTCCTGGCGAGTGCAAGAAGAATTTCAAGAGAACTTAAGTTATGACAGATCGGCTATCAGACACTCAATATATGATGATTGGTAGAGGCTGGTTGGCAGCAGTCCAGTGGCATAAGCTTTCCAATCTTCGTCGTGCAAAGTTGCTACTTGATAGTGACATTCAGCATCTCTGCTCTAGACATATTCTGGACATATAGATTTTGTTCCAAAAAGTCACTTGGCATTCTTTATTTTTCCTAAATTTATCCAGACTGTCGTTTGAAAAGGGCTAAACATTTTTAATTAATTTTTTCAAAGAATTATTGTCGAAAATGAAAAATCTTACAAAAAAAGGTTATGATTTCCACAATATCAGCCAGTTTTCAATAAAAATACTAACAGCAAACATGCGTGAAGCTCTTGCGGATGACCAAGAAAGAGCAAACACAGTTTAAACAAAAAAATAAATCTATGAAAAAATGTAATGAAATGTGCATAACAGAAATGAATTGTATCTATACCTTCAACGGACCTGAATGACAAAGATCAAAAAAGTCCTTAAGTGAGGATTAAAACAAATAAAATACGGCAAAAATTCCTTATCGAGTTCTACACTGAAAACCATTCATTTTAAAAATTAAAAAAAAACAAAATCAAACAATTTTGATGAAGTTCTGTCTCAAGACAGGTGGTTCCCTACCAACCGATTATACAATATGCAAGATGGGCATATTCAAAGAAAAAAAGTTTTTCAAACCAAAACCCTTTCTTGTTCAAACTGAATATTTTATCCAGTGTGTTTTATTAAAAACTAAACTAATCTGAAAGTCATAATCATCTAAGATTCCAATGAATCTTAACAAGTGAGAAATTTTCACGGAATACCTCATTGCTAGTTGCCCGATGTTTGCAGAAAGTATCAGTGCTAGATTAGAAAAAAATATTAGAAAAACTTTTTTTCCTTCAAAACGCCCATTTTACAATTGCTGGGTCAAAATATCATTTAAATAAAGAATGGCGTTTTTTTTTTGTAAATTGACTTCAAATATTTAAGAACGATTTTTTCACAGTAAAATTCAATTATTAAATTATTCAGTATTTTCATTCAAAAATGAGACTTATTTTGAAGAAAATCAACAACACAAAAATTTCTTTTCTAAAGAAGATTGGTCTAGATCAATTTTGGAAAAATTAAGCTACGGTTCTCAAAATTTGGAGTCAATTCACCAAAAAAGAACACCTCTTTCGAATTCAATGAAATTTTGTCCCATGGTATGTTATTAAGTTCCCTTTCAACCGTCCATGTGTTATAAGATGGGCAGCTTCAAAAAAAGTGTTTCTAACTAAACCTTTTGAACGAATCTCAATAAATTTTACACCCTCGAATTTTGTGAAGTTCGTAGATTGATTCAAAAACTTTGTAGCAGACGATTGGTAAAGGAAAACCAATGAAAATTTTATTTTTCCCGTTGCCCTATCTGCACTCCAATATTCTTTCCTTTGGCATAAACGTCGCTTAGAAAATATTGAACTCTTCAGCTTCACCGAGTCATAACTTTGTTGTTAGTCAACCGATTTTCGAAATCTGTTTACCATTGGAAAGAAATTCCAGAAATAAAATAAATATCTCGAAATTCAAAGCGATGACCTATATATTTTTACACATCATTCGATTGCTAGTGATACCAGCTACAATTTTCGCCCAACTACCATTCTTGCACTATCAAAAGAAAACCTTAAAAAATCGATGAATTTATAAATATATATGAATTTTTCATTTTTTTCACATGTTTGTATATAACTCAAAAATTAAAGCGATGACATGTACATTTGTGTACTCCAAAATATTGGAATTATTACCAGAAACAATGTATTGATAAACAAAATTATATATCCGTTCAAAGAATCTCATAAAATTTGGTACAAATTCAGGGAATTTTTATTATTGGGAAAATTTTGCCAAACAAAATCAAAACAAAAATTTCAAATTAGTTGACATATATTTTTTCATTATTTTAGTTCGAAATTTATTATGAACAAAATTTACAAAATAAACTGAAACTTGGATTTCACTGACAATCTTAAAAATTTTGGTAAACTCCTAAACCTAAACTCTAAAAATAATTATATATTTGGACAAAAGATTTAAACAATTTTTATACACAACCCAAACGCAATTGATAACTACTAAAAATCTGATTTTGTTTTAGATTTTCCGTAGAATCTAAAAAAAATCGGTAGAAGATCGGAAATTTCAAAATTTTAAAATTGCCATCCGTGTTGTTTTCATCTATTTCATAGAGATGCGATAAAAAAAGTTTTGTGATAATACAAAAACTTTAAATAATTTCAATGGCTTTATACAATAAGGAATAGAACCTAAAAATATAAAAATTTTATATACTAACCCATGACAAAAGAAAACAACTACAATTTAAAAATAATACATTGCTTGATTTTTGTTTTACAAGCAATAAATAACAAAATAATATATCTTAAATTTTCGGCTATCCTATTCGACATCAATTATAATCGACAGAATATTAAAATTTATATTTCACAAACTTAGAATTATTTCGGAATGTACAGAATGCGAAAATTATTTGAATTTTCTATTTGTAAATTCCACTCGAAAATCTATCATATACTTGATTTACAATTAAAAAAAAAGTAGACTTACGAATTTAGCACAAAAAATCTCACGAAATTAAGTAAAACCTGTTTTTATCCACCTAATGGTGTAAGGATGCCATTCTCCTATCTCTCTTATTCTCATAAAAAAGGTATTCTTCAAACAGTTTTGTTTGATTTTTGAAAAACATGAAAGTACTTCTGAAACTGGAATCGCTCCGAATATTGGCTTTGCAGCAGCCTTTGCGATTAGCACCAACAGGTTATCTACCTGCAGCTTACAGTTGTCTTTGTCTCGAAAAACAACCTCTTCGTTTGAATGCTTTTTACTGAATGAAACCCTCACTTATGTTACTTTTGTATATGAATCAAAAACATAGACTAATTTTTGTGATTGGATTTTTATCATTGGATACCAAAATATTGGAACCCTAGTGTTTAATTATAATGGTAGTATAATTAAACAGTAGGGTGCCAATATATTGGAATCATCCTTAATTTCGTAAAGCAGTAGGTGGGTGAGTGGTGCCGGCCGACATTGGAACTTATTTAAGAATTAACCTTGTTTGTGCTAGGGTACATAACCAATTTCATTATGTTTACGTTTCGGTTTAGCCTCGGCTGTTTATGTTGAACTGCAGGTGGCATAATAGTTCAACATAAACTGCTATGCACTGACGAGTCTAAGACGAAGCGTAAAGATAATGGTGAAAGTTTGATAATTTTCCATTTTGAAAAATCACCGGTTTGCATGAAATTTCCTAAATCGACAATTTTTTTTCAAATATCTTAAAATTGTATGAAACGATAAGATTTTTTTTTTGAATTCACCGAAATCGGAAATTTATTTTTTATGCAAAATATCTTAGAATTGCCTGAAACGTCGAGATAACACCAGAACTCGACGCTCGATTTACATAACACCATAACACCGTCGAGATAACACCAGAACTCGACGCTCGATTTCGGAAATCTTGAAATTAAAAGTCCCAGAGAGTCGATTTAAAAAAAAGTTCGAGAGGACTCATGATCTCGACGTTCGGTGAGGAAGCGCAAGAAAGTCGATATTATTCAAAACACAAGTATAGGGAAATTCAATCGTTTAGTGAATCTGGAGGATGTATTCAAACGATTGCTTTTAAAGTAAGATAATCTCTGTAATAACATTATCAAATAGAGTAACAAAAAACGTGAGTGAACTTCATCTTCCCGAATATGCACCTGAATTAGTTTTAACACTAGAAGACAAAAATACCTTATTTTTATATGTAGCTAATAAATGCCTTACAGTTCAGTTACTAGAGTATTTTTAAATGAAAAAACCCAATGTTTGAACACATTTCAAAAATTTAGAAAAAAAATGTTCCGCCTTTTTTATAAACATGCTCGAAAGTATTTTCTGTCAAATGCAAGAAACGGGTTTTTTTTCGTTTGCCTCAATATTAGATACAGCAGTTTAAAAATAACCCATTTTTGAACTAGTTTTGTTCATAACTTCGGTTCAGAAAACGCCACCTGAAGGCGACAGTCATCAAAAAATTTGTTTTAACAATGTTCAAAAATATCTAATACGAAAAGTGAAAAATAAAAATGCTACAGTAAAATATCTGTTCTTTCTAGTCACACCCTGAGTTGCTCTTTAAAAATAGCTGTAACACTAAAACAATTGGAGATACCACAATGGTGTCTTCAGCAAAGCTGCTCGATATAAGTTTATCTACAATTTTGCCGAAGGATGCAGTCCTCTATCTCAACACATCCGCAAAATAATTTTTGGATCACCTTTATAATAAGAGCCACCCTAATACCATGTACATCAAAATATGGCTTATCTTTCACTGATCATTTTTTCTGAAGACATCATAGCTCTAAAGTATAATGTTAAGCCACAAATGTTTTTGTCCCTCTAAATTGTGGATCCGGACCACTGTGCAATGCAGTATAACTAGGAAATTTTAATATTTCCGATCTTCCACCTATTTTTTGAGATTCTACAGCAAACCTAAAACAAAATAAAAATTTTAGTAGTTATCAATTGCGTTTGGGTTGTGCATAAAAATTGTTTAGATCTTTTGTGCAATTCAAAAATATAATTATTTTTAGAGTTTAGGTATATTTACCAGAATTTTTAAGACTGTCAGTGAAATCCAAGTTTCAGTTTTTTTTATAAATTTTGTTCGTAATAAATTTCCAACTAAAATAATGAACAAATATATATCATAAAATTTAAAAATTTCTCTGTATTTGTACCAAATTTCTTGAGATTCTTTGAACGGATATATAATTTTGTTCATCAATACATTGTTTCTGGTAATGACATTTAAGTAGACAAATGCACATGTCATCGCTTTAATTTTCGAGTTATATACAAACATGTGAAAAAAAATGAAAAATTCATATATATTTATAAATTCATCGATTTTTTAAGGTTTTCTTTTGATAGTGCAAGAATGGTAGTTGAGCGAAAATTGTAGCTGGTATCACTAGCAATTGAATGATGTGTAAAAATATATAGGTCATCGCTTTTAATTTCGAGATATTTACAATCATTGTAAAAAGTCTCACCATTTCTTAGGTCATCTATCTACAGTTTTCATTATAACTTTGGGTAGTCAACCCTATTTTTCGTTTTTTTTAAGTGCATTTTATTTCTGGAAGTAGTACCTTTCCAATGGTGAACAAATTTTTAAGGTCGGTTGGCTAACAACAAAGTTATGACTCGGTAAAGTCGAAGCATTCAATATTTTCTATGCGACGTATATGGAAAAGGAAAGAAAATAGGAAAGCAGATAGGGCATATTGAGCGCGTGAAACAAACCGGGAAAAATCAAGTTTTCATTGGTTTTTCTTTACCAATCATCTCCTACAAAGTTTTTGAATCAATCTACGAACTTCACAAAATACGAGGGTGTAAAATTTATTGAGATTCGTTAAAACAGATGAGCTATGACAGCTCAAAGTTACCGTTCCAACTTTTTTTGGGGCTTGGTATTTGAAGTGTTAAAGTCTCCGTTAATTTGAGCGGAACAAAATAACCATAATTTAAGCACAACGATCAGTGGAAAATTAAACACTGATTTGAAGACAATTAAATTTAAATATTGGTAATCACATTTATTCCTTGTAAACCCAGCCTAAATGGTATTTTTGCCGATTGTCACGTTTCTTTCATATACATTAGCTTAGCTTATTGCGATTTGTTCACTGTGAAAATACCGTTTATAACATTTTACTAAGGTCTAGTTAGAACATTGTCTACTAATATTTAAAACTATTTGAACACTGCAAACTGATACCAATCACTCGTATAAGTTTCTATATCAGCAACTTGCGCTAACAAGAGGTTATGCAACCCTGCACAGAATCAGTTCTGAATTTATCCTGCAAAAATGCAAAAAACCTCAAATTCCCGATAACTGAGCACAACCCGAACACAACCCATACTAGTGCCAATAGTTTAGAAGCCGCCCCACAACGTAGTGTTTGTCTGCTAGTTGACTAATCTAATCCTCATTATTTCTATTCTATTCCTATGCTCCAATACGCAATCGACGCATATTTTCCATTGTAGAAACGAAGTCAAACCCAAGTACGCCAAACAAACAGCAGCCCCCGCCGGTACAGGACTCACAGCCTACGATACTATGGCAGTGTAATCTGTAAGCGGTTCGTCAGCAGCTAGACAGCCAATCATGATCAACCAGTAGTAGTTCCCCGACATCCAAATTCCATCATTCTGTAAGTTTGAATCCCGAGCTCCCGAGTGCCTCTCATGTATTATGTACTCACATCACAAAATAGCTGCGGCACGACCAGGAGCTACGGGAGAACTTCCGCGCTGTCGCTATGGCGAATACGACCATCATCAAACTACCTTTAACTCTCCGCCTCAAGTCGCCGTCAAAATCCGGACAGATTGTCTGTTGTACAATTATTCTTAAACTCGTGATTCAGTGTCTATAGATGTGTTACTACTGTGTATGAAAAACCTCAGTCTGCGCATTGTGTATTCCTAGGTTTAGGTTACGACGATATTTGTTTGCTTTTTTTAAGATTATGATTTACAAGCGATTCGAGAATGTGTCACCGGATTGTGATTGCACCTTGGACGAAAGCTCCTTTTACAACGCTCATATGTATATCGAAACAAGCATAATAAGCAAAATTAGTCCTAAATCTAACCAATTTTACTGGAACATCCAAAACAAAACAAAACAAAAAAAAGCTATCATCGACTACACTAAGTAAATAGCACTACTTTTTACAGTACAGACGGCTACCTTTATTGAATTTCCAATAACCTAAACGATTAAGCGACAGACGGGAGGGTATAAAATCAATCAAATATTAATAAAAAAAAAAACAATACTAACGATGACGTAACGATGAAAGTTAATATCACCACCATCAGCACCACAAGACGACATGAACCGGGCGAAGAATATTTGGCCACCAGAAACAGTACACATATTTACATGTGCGCATAATACGAAGATAGAACAGGACACTTCAGAAAGTAGAACCAAGACGAAAATCTGCTATCGACTTGTGAGGAACGAGTGAGAAATTGTGTGAGAAAAGACTATGTGAAAACGTCCCTGAATCCATTACGAGCGATAATTATTGTATAATGTATTAAGGTTCGATGGTAGATTTTACCAAACCCCGCCCCCTGTGTGATGATGACACCATCGCCGATAACAGATGTAGGAAAATGGTTGTCTTGAGACGAAGATTCGATACAAGATACAAGCCTTAGTTTAGTACGTGAAATGGACAAAAAAAGAAGTAAAGTTAAATTGTTTATTCGCTATTCGCGCAGCAGCTATGAATAAACTTTTATCCGAACGTTTAAATATTTAGTTCTACGATGATTATGAATTTTTTTTAATAAGTAAGAAAGAGCTTTAATTTTGCTTCCTGGCGAGCATATCGTTAGTGTTTAAGTATTTTCTTCAAGTTCGTCATATGATTTACTGTACTCAGCACACCTTTCAAGGTTTTACCGTAAAATTCGTTAGGATTAACAAATGCTGTGAGAAATGAAAATACCAAATATGAAACCCAAACAAGACATAACAGAAACGAAATGTTGATTGCTCAATTTTTTCTACCGATTGGAGCATCGTCAAAAAGAAAAGAGCATTGAAACAAAAAAACATGACCACGTAGATTGGAAAAAGCTTTCGCGTAGCCAACGTTTCCTAGTAGCGTCTTGTGTGGTATGTATGTTATGTATTAGATATAGCCCTTCATGTTTCTTTAAAATAACCGAATGTGAAGAAAATTTTAAACAAAACTCAACTGTCAATATTCCGATAGGATTGTGTGGAAAGTGACACCAGTGGAATACTTCGCCAAACTTACCCAAGGTTAGTACTTATTCGGCAATTTTTCTCTACCTGTCAGAATTATCTTATGTTGTTGTCCAATGATGGAACTCGAAACAAGAGTTTTGGATTGCTTCCGTTTTATCCATACAAAAAAAACTGAAACTCACGATATAGTTTCCGTTAGGAATACTAATGACTTGATCAGTTTATTAAAACGGTTTTTCGTTTTGATCTGTCGAAACTACCGAATAGTTATGTAAACACTAACGTATTACATGATAAATAAATTTACTTGATCGAAAAGTTCAAACAAAAAATATGATTTAATCATATAAAACATGAGTCATTTGATATCTGGATGCAGAAATAGCTGATTTATCTCGGAGCTATATTAATGAAATAATGTTAAATTACCAGTAATCATATTCTGGATTCGAAACGTTTACTGAAACGTTTCTCCGCTGACGGCTTGCCAAATCAGGGCAAAGCTTTGCAGGTCCACTGTGAGCTTTAATGTACAGAAGCATCATTTTTTCAGGCATTCCTGTTTGTACATTTGGAAATGCACAGTCTTGTTCTTCACAAAAACTACCTTTAGTTTAGAAAGCTACCCATAATCCATCTTTACATACGTAACGTCGATTATAAGGATGCATTCTTCATTTTTTGTAAGACCTTATTGCAAAACTTTGGGGCACGTCTTTTGACCATTAGATTCTGTTTCTGTGTTCTCTTTGGTTGCTTCCCTACTCGGAAAAAGCGAAATCTTTCTCTTCTTGTGACGGTGCTTCGGATTACAGTGAATTTGCTAGCAATAGCTGCTGTTCTATCATCAATTTATGCCTCTAACGGAAATATTTGGTAACACTGCATTCGGGCCAATTTTATCGACATCTTGATCCCTCAATTTTCAACCGTTTCAACGTAATTGAACTGAAATTCGATTCAGTTTCGAACCCGATTTTTGTACCGGGTTTGCTCACACTCCCGTTACTAAGTGCGAACCCAACACTGTTCCGTGAAAAGTGTTTGTTTGATGAAACTACCCCGGGTCAGTTTCAGTTTTCTCAAACGAAAACGTCTTTGGAAAATCAATCAAATCAAAATTCGATGAAGCATACACAGATCCAAAATGTTTTTCTCTCAGAATGGCGAGTGGAGCTCCCTCTTCAGAAGACTGTCATTTATTATTGTACAGTTTACACCAAATCGTACTTTTATTTAGCACCGATGCTTGTGTAATGAAATATGTGGTCACGGAAATGCACCAGAAATCCAGCTTTGAAAGCATTCGACAATATATCCATGAAGAATTCTCTTTCGATATACGGCTTTCGTTCACTTCGCAGCAACATAAATACATGGCACATGATCTTAATACCTTAATATTTTTCCAAATATAGGAATAATTTTTCTGATCATTTAATGATAAGAAATGTTAAAGGGGCATGAACGTGTCAAAGAAAAACGTTTTTTGCCAACACAAAAAATGTCAAACGGACAAGATCGCGGTTCGATGGAAAACGACATTGAAATTTTAAAACTCGATGTGGAGAACTTCGGTTTTTCAATATCTAGTTCCAGAATTTCGGGTTGCCGATATAGTATTGAAATTCAATTTTTTTGAGCGATTAAACAAGCAAGAGCCTCAATTTCCAGCGCTTTATTTTGATCATGTTTGCGAATTGTAGACATGATGCAGGATCGTAGCCTTATCTAAGTTCGATCACAAAAGTTGGAGAGTTTTGAAACGATTGAAGTCGAAATTGAGTTAGGTTAAATTGGAAACTTCAGAAGAGTATGTAATGTTGATGTATGCCTATTGTGAAAATGAGAACAATCTGTATAATAGAGATTATTAATCTTACAAGCACATCTGACTTTATTTCGAGTACAATTGGCAATCTAATGCATAAAGAGACAACGCGTTTAGCCAAATACACAGATCTGCAATCTGCAAAAAAATCTGCAGACTTCAAAAAAATAAAAATGATGCACGGAACTGGTATATCGTGCAAAACAATACACATTGCGACGTTTTCAAAAAGTCGGAAATTTTTACGAATTTCCGCGAAAAACTTGATTTTCGAAAGTCTGTGACAAAACCATGTCTGCAGCTTCATTAAGAAATATTCATATTTACAGACAAATCTGCAGACCGGGCAACTCTGGTTACAAGTTGAAGTTGATAAAATTTTGGTAAATAATAGCAGCCAGTGTTAATAAAGAGAAACTGTCGTTTACTGATGCGACCTTTTGAAAAAAAAAATCATTAAATTCATAAAAATTACACTTAACTTATAAAATAAGTGTAAAAACTATGCAATTTCTGTGGAAATCATGCACATCAAAACGATAAAATATACCGTTTCTGCCAGATTCTGTATGGAATTTCATATGAACGTTACATTTCCACTTGAAAATGAACCGTTTAACACATGTGATTCGATTCAATAGTAAAACACATCACATTCAAAGGAAAAACACATCTAGGCTAAACGGGAAAGAAACTAAATTTGCAACAGAAAAAATATTTTCACTTGTTTTTGGATTGAAATGATAAAAGCATATTAAACTGAAGTGCTCTTTACATATGAATTGATAGTACCTATTTTTTTCAGTGTACTATTAGAAATCTACGGATGCTATGTTAATGAGCTTTGTTCAAAATAGTTTTCTTACTATCTAGTTGGCGTAGTTGATAGAATTTTCATTCACTTTCGAAAGGGTTCACTATCTACACAATACTATCGTGTGCGATTACGATTTCTGTCTTACATTGGTCCTAGATCGAGGTATAATAGGTAAAGATTGTCTGATTACGTTCAAATACGGACAAAGTCGGCACTAAAACCGGATTAGAGTAGCGTAAATTAGTTGCTTGTAGAGTCTGATGGTTGTGAAAAGGGACTTTTCGCCGCCTTTAATTATTTCTGCATATCGGTTATTTCGCTTTTAGTTCGTTTTTCTATTAATACCATATGATTAGTGCTTTTGCTTGTGCCAGTAGACATAGTATAGATAAAGCACAATGCAAATCGAGTGAACAGTAAACTCTATCTTCCGTCTTGAGGCAACCGCCATGAATGCGAAACAATGCGTCGTTTATCGGTGCTCAGTAGAAATGGTTGACGAACAAAAGTAAAAGCATTTATATAAACAATGATATCCTTTTTTGCTAGGTATGTTTATATATATATAACTAATAAAATAACTACAAGTTACTGTAAACGATTATAATACTTCCTACTCAAGTAACCATTAACACGCATATACACTAGAAACTCTCGAACTCAGTTATTATAAACTAACACAAATAATAACGAATCACTTTTGTAATTTATTGAACATAGTCAAGTAAGTGAATAGGAACAAATTTTTATAATGTGTGATGAAATTTTTCGGTACCACTATTCGTTTCATGGATTTTCCATTTTCCACTTTTTGTATAAATTGTATTTCTGTACTTTGGAGTATCATCTTCTATTTTGGTCAAAAGATCTGAGAAAGCGTGATTAAACAAATTATTTCAAAAACCTGAAAACTAAAGACTATTGCGATTACCAAAATTATAAGAATACAAAATATGTAACGTAATTGTAACACATTTGGTACTCACTCATAGCGTAGCAAACTAAGCCAATCCAAAAAGCATAATACAGTGTATTCCACCTAATAAAAAAAAAAGTTACAAAACAAATACCATGTTGAATAAAACAAAGTCAAAATTATAGATAACAAGTTACACTTAAACATTGTTTGGACAAATACAAGCTAAAATACGAAAATCCAATGTTGGAAACTATTTGGAAAAAAATATCTAGAAACATTAGGGAAACATTATATCCGCCAATGATGAAGAGCTTATAATTTGAAACAAACATCCCATTCATCAATGTCACCTAAATAGCATTGGTTTTGGTAAACTGTTTGCCCAAGTTTGCTTCTTACTTTCGATAATAAGTTCATTCTAGTCAATATTTGCAGTTTTCCATTTGAAGAAGAAAAAAGGTAAAAAACAACACAAAGCGCGCTGCAATTCCCAGAACGTTGTATGTCTTACTCGAGTGCCATAAACTTTACTTCTTCCTCCCTTCGTTCATTAACTAAACCGATACAACAGGACATACACATCTCCACGCACAAACCGAACCAAAAATAATGAAAATCAGAATAAATCATAAATTGCGGTAAACAAACATCACACAAACAATACTCGATACAAAGGAAGCTAATCAAAACACATGCAATTGTGTACAAAAATGTAGTATTGCGTTCCCTTTTGCTTAACCGCGTAAATATCTATGCGTCCCACTAGCAGCAAGAGAAGATTGATTCTAAATAGGTGATGTTACACTGGTAGATATTTTTGGATAAAAAGTCGCGTACTTTTAATTTCTCTACAAATTAAAAACAATGATTCTGATTAAAAAACCATTGATTCCTTTTCCCATCGAATTTAAAAATTGCGGCTCGATTTAAATTGAATAATCTACCAATGGTTCATTCTATTACACACCAAACTTTAGTAACTGAATGGTCGATAAAGCCATATAGCTATCCACTAGCAGATTGCGAACAGCCGTTTTATGCTTTACGTCAAATCCAACGCTCTACTATTGCTGGTACATGTGAAGTCATGCATAAATAAAGAACGACGGTATGAAAAACAAGCAAAACAAAACACAATTTAACCCATCATTTTGAATGTAGTTGTATGAGCTCGCTTTATTATGACGTCAAATGCAACAAGATAACCAAAACAAAGAAAAAAGAAAAAATCTTGACAAAAATGACTAGCAATTAAATTAAAATTTGAAGGAACAAAATGAATAAAAGGAAAAAAACCGAAGAAAGGATAACGTAAGATTGTGGAACACGTACGAATACACAAACGCAACTCCATTCTAATATAAATTCAAAAATAATCAATAAAAAAATGGAAAAAGTTTATTTATTTTGTCTTTTGAACTGATCCGAAATAAAGAAATAGCAATATCCGAAATATGAATAAGGTTCTCGGTTCACCAGCAGCCGAATTCCGGTGACACAAAAAGTGTATCACAATTTTCTTGAAGCGAAGAAAATCTTAAACAGTTTCTCTTCGCAAAATTGTCTTGTCCTCTTAACGAATTCTGCAGCTTAAAAGAAAAAAAATCTGTTTTAATCCACCTAGTCGTAAAATGATGCCATTGCCATATCAATCATACTATCATATACTACTGTGGTATTATTCTAAATATTTTTTTTCGAATCTTGAAAGAACATCCTAAATCGGTTTGTTTGACCGTCTACTGATAAAAACGATCAATTGAAGTAGTTGATTGGAGTTGGAGTTCGGAAACCAGGAATCAGGATTGCCGGAATTGTATTGTTTGGCCATCTACTGATAATAACTACCGATGGAAGTAGTCTTGAGGCCAGTTTAGAAGTTTTTTTTCGTTTTTTTTGTTTCGCCGCCTTAATGAACGGTATATCATTTCTGACATACTTTACCCTATAATTCCGGAATCGGATGTCGGATCCAGATGAAATTCAGACATTTTATGAAGAACCATAAGTCCATTTATTTGAACTTAAGTTTGTAAAAATTGGTCACGCCATCTCTAAGAAAAGTAAGTAATTACAAATTTTAATTTTTACACTAATCACCCTATAATTCCGGAACCGGAAGTCGGATCCAGATAGAATTCGATCGTTTCGTGAAGGACTATAAAACCATTCATTTCAATCTAAGTTTGTCTAAGGGCTCGCCATCTCAGAGGATTTTCATTTTTTTTTTCATTTTTTGTACATTTTACTCCATAACTCCGGAAGTCAGATCCAAAAAAAAATAGTATGCTTTCATTTGAATCTAAGTTTGTTAAAATCGGTTTAGTCATCTCCGAAAAAAGTTGGTGCACTTTTCATAATTTTTTACACATTTCACCCCATAATTTCGGAACCGGAAGTCAGATCCAAATTTTGTATGGACAAGACCTTTCATTTGAATTTAAGTTTGTGAAAATCGATCAAGCCATCTTCGAGAAAAGTTTTTTCAAGAAGTATATACATCGTGTTCAGAAATTGACCGTGACCGTGAATACTTTTCTTTCATACCTGCATTTTCCAACCCCATCTCTGTAAACTATCTATCAGAACATGACATTTCGACAGCACTGAAAAACGTAGACGCCGCAAAAGGGCCTGGACCTGACAGTATACCACCAATATTGTTAAAAAATCTTAATTTACACTACCACTACAAATACTTTTTAACTTATCAACTAATAAATGTACTTTTCCTAAAGCATGGAAATCTTCTTCCTTGTACCAATATTTAAATCTGGTTCAAAAACCTACCATTCGGAACTACCGTGGAATAGCCATTATCTTTTACATTCCAAAACTATTTGAAAAAATTGTAAACGAAAAACTTTTCCACCAACTAAAGAGTGGCTTTTTCAGAGGCCGCTCAACTATCTCCTAGAATTTGTGACATTCACTTTGAACGCAATGGACACCGGCAACCGTGTAGAAACTATTTACACCAACTTTAGTAAAGGTTTCGACCGTACTGACACACCATTACTTCTATACGAACTACAAAAATATGGCAAAGAACATGGGATTCTGGAGTGGCTTGAATCATACCTTACGAATCGTATGCAATTAGTTCGTTGCCAAAACATAAACTATTATTAATGTAACTTCTGGCGTACCTCAGGGCTTTCACCTAGGGTCTCTTCTTTTCATTTTACATATAAACGACATTTACTTCATACTCTAAAATTTAAAAGTGCTTATATATGCAGACGACATGAAACTCTTCATGGAAATTATAAATATCAACGACGCTGTATTATTCCAGAACGAAATCAATCTATTCCACATTTGGTGCTGCAAAAGTCAATTCCAACTCAATGTAAAATAATGTAACTCAATAACTTTCAGTAGGAAAAACGAAACCCATTTTGTGGACATATTTTTAGGAAATCAAATAGTAGAAAAAAGTAAAATTGTGCGAGATTTAGGTGTAATCTTGGACTCCAAGCTAATATTTGTGGAACATTACAATACAATAATCAACCAAGCAAATTGAGGAACGGGTATAGCGTGTTGGGTAAGTCGACGCCTTTCACGCAGCCCACCTGGGTTCGATTCCCAACCCCCGCACATAGGATCAGGAGGTTTTTCTGGTCCGAAGAGGTGAATGACCTTAAGGTTAAAACACAGACTAACAGACAGGACACTCAAATTACATTTTTCAATCATTTTAACGGTCATTTCGAATATTTCTTTATTTGGGACAGTACTCACATGTGTCATGATGGCGCCACGTTACCCTATCAAAAACATCCTGTCTGTCATCTAGACTGTGTTTATTTTTTTCATTCACCAACAGAGTTGCCATTCCTACAGAATTACCTGTAACGTATTGATTTGTATACGTCCATGCGAATTTCATGCAGGATACAGATTTAATACATATTGCCTAAACTATATACATAATTGTGCTTACTTCTCATCCTCCAACGCAATACAAAATTGAACCCGATTTGTTACAATACTTACTTGCTTCTGGTCTGCCGCCACTTAATTTCGGGTGAAAACTACCAACACAATAAAAAATAGTCTAGATGAACAACGTTGAGTCAAATAAATGGTTACCTTCCAACATCGCGAAAAAGTTAAATATATTATCAACGTAATCCAATAATTTATTGTGACGATTCATTTTCGAATATTTTGATGAAATCAGGCATCCCTGCAAGCAGCTGATCGGTGTTGACAAACGAGGGGAAACCAACTAGTAAAAAAACTTTTACATAACACAAGGGGTGTACAGATAGTAAATAGTTCGCGCAGTACTATATAGGTGGAACTAGTGCATCACGAAAAATTATTTTTATAAGAATTTACTCATGCTGTCATGTCTGTTAGTCTGTGGTTAAAACCTCTATGATCAAAACAAAAAAACAAAGCAAATAGTATGCTGGGCTTTATCAAACGCTTCAGTTATAATTTTCAAAACCCATACCCGATCAGATGCACATAACTAAATAATAACACAAGTATGTATATCAACAGCTGATATGTATAACAATTGTGTTATTTTGAGATATTTAACAAATGAAAACTGTTGAAAGTAAAAACTTATAATAATATAACAACAAAATCAGTTATGATGTTTTATTTTCATTTGCAAGACTCATGACAACGTTCATTATTATAAAAAATGAGTTCTTTCGTTGCTTTATATCGAACAATAATGATCAGAATTTCAAAAAACTAAAAAAGAAATCAGCCCCATGGGGTTTTTCGAGCCATTGATGTGGAACAAGGCAACCAAAATTTCTAATGAACTACAATCAAATAGATCAATCAATCGTCACACATTTAAATTCGCAAATGCACGAGAGTCTGCTTAGATTGAACTTTATTAGGATCCAAAACCGAACACGCGAACCCAGAATATAGACTCTATTTGTCGTGATTTGTATTTGTTTTGTAGCCGACGCAATATATCTTAGTTCATAAGTTTGTGTTCAAGTTTTGTATGCAAGCAGTATTTTTTATAGCGTTTCTCTACCATCACTACCATTCTGCGATTTCGGTTGAAGCGATAAAAATTTTCTCATTATCAATCGATTTCATCTTATATAAATTAGAAATTTATCTTATGCATTCAAAATTTACCCAGGGGTAGTTGTCAATTTCTCAGGCGAAACGACATAACATGGAATTTCATCCGATCTTGCATGACACAAGCTCAGAGCATGCCAATTGAAGCTTCAAATCGTTTTATGGCACTTTTTGTCTTGCTGTCTAGCAACAACCTACCTCTAGCATGCTACGAGTGGAATTGAAACGTTAGCTATAATTTTGCTTATATTTATAGATTCGCGTGCTTCCAACAGCTTCGCTTTGGCATCGATTGACCAATCAGAGCGCTGCTTTCCCTTTGATATATCGCTTACTCCTTCAAAACCGTCGACTATGGCAGGGAAATCCGGTATGCTGGAGATTTTTTGCAGACAAAATAAAACACTGCTAGCTATTAATCAACATTTCAATGATATACAATTAAAAATACATGGCTATGAACATCCAAATCAATACGCAGAAATATTCCCAATCAAATGGTGACATAATATTAATTATTGATACAAGATTGACTGAGTTGTAATTGTTCAAAACCTGACCACATTTCTACGTGTATTTTTCTTGAGTTTCTAATTTGCACCCCTATATAGAAAACAAAAATGTGTTCCACATTTAAAATAAATGAATTTTTAAAAGTACTAGACCTTACCCGCATCTCAACTACCTTCGCTACGTGTTCCTTCGCGATCAGCACATGATTTGCATTGTCCGACTTGTTCAACTGCAGGGACTTTATGATTCTTCAAAACATATTCCAATAATAAAAGGCATGTCTATGTAGTTTATTTAGGACGTAGATTGTACTTTTTATTGAAACAGATTCTGATGTAAATGGCATCTACTGCTACCACTCCGTTATGATGGTTGTTCAATAAATATTTCGAAAAACACATTTCATATTGAAGGTACGCCTCTAAAACCGCACTAGCGCCACGCACTCTCTTTTACAGTTATATTGTTTTTTTTTATATCTTTCTGGATTCACGTTTATTCAAAGTCCACGTATTTCAATGCTTTTCTTTATGTTGTGTAAATACAGATCGAAAGATACTATTAACTTCCTAGAAATATTAGGAGGTAAGAAAAGATTGTATTGACGAAAGCTACATTTCAATAAAGATTGTTTAAGATGAAGTGAGAGGAAACCTCTCAGAAACGAAATTGAATTCAATGGGATTACTACAGATTACAGTTATAGATACAACGTGACATCACATCAACTGCTTAAACATTGGATATCACTAATTGAGACTACGCTCATGCCCTTATTTTATACTCCAAACGAAATGGTTAAAAGTATTCACTGCATCGCATTACATTTAATAGGTGAGAAAGAAAAAGCGCACGGTACCTGCTGTTTGTTGCTGATCCAGTAGCAAACCTACGTGACATTGCTGGTATTGTTTTATCCTTTAGCGTAAGCATGTCGACACTTTCACTACTAAGTGACACCGGAAGATACTCTATTGTCACAATTCCATAATGTATAATGAGATGCGATACTTAAGAATATTGCTATTATACTTGTATAATGGGTGCGTCTGCAGTTTTTTCGCAACTCTAAGATAGAACTTAAACGTTAATACGAATTGATGCACTAAAGCTGGTGAGGCTGCTGTTGCTGCTGCTACTGGGGTGTCGAAGTAAGCGATTATCCTGCAAGTATCCAAAGCAAAAAGAAAATATGGCGATGATAGAGATGGTAATTAATACGACTACAATCCGCAGCTTAACGGTAAACCTTGTTATTAGATGAATTGAAAATGTTTGTGCATTCGCGAGAATAAATTGATTTGTATAGAAGTACCTATCATTCAGCATTTAACGTGAGCACTTAAGTTTCAATTCAACCATGATTTATATATTAACGTTTAATACTAGGAAATAGTATGCGAACAAAAATGTTTCTTATTATTGCACAATAAATACCTTTTGACGCAGATAATGATTCTTTAAATGATTATGACCATGTCTTGCACAAACGTGAAAGTGCGATTCGTCGATTTTAAGCATGGTTTTCGTTTTCATTGGAAGATACACTTTTAACAGCTAGGCATGTATTCCTGATTAACTTAATTTATATCAAATACCTTATCATTTGAGGGACGGAAAACAGAGAAGAGCGCCTCCGGCTGGAGTTCAACAATATAGGGTTTTAGAAGATGCGGCAGCTCAACGGCGATTGGACGAAGTTATGGTAGAAAATTATACAGTTCATTTACCTCATTGTTTCGATATCGTAGTAATTCTACTTGAAAGAGCGGTTCGTATCAAACTCATGCAGCCATTACATCCTGAATGAAATGAACACGACATTGGTTTTAAGGTAAGATCATAATAGCAATTACCTCAGCGCATCGTGATCAATTCATTTGCGTCGCACTTGTGTGATTGTATCAGATGGCATATTTTGCGACAATCTTTTTTCCAGGGGGGAGGCTGATTCCAACATATACTGGCACAGGATTACAAATGCGAAAACTTTCAATGTTGATCAAGTAAACCCACCGCCTAGTCTTTTAGCAGCTTGGATAGCATTTTATCGAAATGGTGCCTTCTGGAGGAATAGGACATTGATTTGAATGAAATTTGATCGAAAAATGTTGTTCGGTCAATACCTGTTCAAGTTACCCGAATACCCTTGACCATGCGGTCAAGTCGTAGTTCTAAACCCTAACCCATAGTTTTGACATGATCGTTTTTGATCGACAATAATGCTAGCTCACATCTCTCAACTCGACTATTGACAAAATATCTCTTGCATAAAAATAGTATAACAAAACTGCATAAGTTTTGCAGAAAGCATTTAGGCTATTATATAACTGTTATCATTATATATAAAAATAATAATACTAAGTTGTGTACGAGACACGACCGACCATAATGATATTAAAAATACAATTCAGAAACTCTCTCATCAAACAGATTTAAATTTGAACAATAAGCAAATAATTGTGGAACACTTACGGTACTAATATTTAATCGTCAACTGCGTTCAAGAAGTGTTTGTAATAATATTCTTTGTATCTTTTTGCAAGCTTCGGCTTCCGTTCGTAAATAGAGATTTCTTTTCAAGACCAGCGCAATCGCAACCTAATCTAATGTTCATAGATAAATAATATAATTCCATCTTCAAATTAACATAACACTAGCAATCCAATTGCTCACCGGTGAATCTAAATTAATAGCGAATTGCAATGCAGTGACACCCACACAAACGAGCACATATTTGGAATACAGTGCCGCACTGCTCACATATTAAATATGACAAGCCCATCAACAAATTACCGAGATACAAGCGCTTCAAATTAGGTTCAAAAAATCTATCGCCGAAAGTTCTGAATTGGCCTGCCAGTTCCCGTAGAATCAACAGAATCAATATACTCAACACGAAGTGCAGCAGATGGAATAAAATGACATTCACACACCTCAAAAAGCAAACATCCGGAGTGCGACAAGCTACCAGCTTCGTTCGCGGCTAACTGCCGATTAAAGTTTAAAATTGTAAGATTGCATATATTTATACGGAATTCTAGGTGCAGACGAGTTCGAGCCCCGACCTGGAAGGGTTCTTAGTGTCAGTAGGATCCATAGTACTAGCCATGCAATGATTCTGTACACTAAGAATCGGCTGCGAAGTCTGTTGAAACAGAAAGGCCAAATTCCACAAAAGGAATGTAATGCCAAGACTTTGCTTAGGTGCAGACGAACGATCGAAACCGTCGGCGGTGCAGGAAAAATCAATAGCATGACATCATTTGCCTTGCTGTGATTGGTTAGTGAAAACAGGTCGATTCAAACCAGTGTTTTAATAGTATGCTATTGAAATACTTAAACAACGTTGCCATACATGTTTAAGTTAAATGTTTCCGAATCGATTTGTAGTTAAATTATATAAATCCATCCACAGAACACTCAGTTATTAGCGTTTAAAATTATGACGAAAAATCTAACACGGCCAGTTTTCTAATTTTTAATTGACATCCGGCCACGTATAGTGAAGAGTAAGGCAGTTTTAATGTCAAAAAAGTCCAAAATATGCTGTTAACATCCAATTTTGAAGGGAAATTTCAAAGGATCCAGTGCTCGTTATTGAGTCCAGTGAGAGTTCATCATAACAGAGAACGAAGTTGGCAGTGAAATTTATACAAAAAAATTAATGTTGCCAGGTCTCATAAGTCGACATAAAAAAAACGCATCTTCATCATGTTGCTGCAGTATTTGATGATTTCTTTCCAAACCATGTGTCTACTAACCGTAATTTAGAAAGGATTTTTAAATTGGATCAATACCATTTTTTCTAATGTCCGAGAATAGTAAGTAAAGTATTCAGAATAAATGGTATTCGATTGTTAAACAGTACTGGTGCTCGAGATGATGATGGTTTCGGTTTGAAAAATGTTCGTCGACTAAAAAATTAACCTAACCCAATTTTTACACATTTCTGCAAATTTTCAGTTTTAGAATCATTTTCTCACCCTCCCAGGGTTGAGCTCCGATCTATTTGTATTTTTGAGAAAAAAAAAACTGGAAAAATCGTTGCAAATCACTATTGGTACAATGACGCTAAAATGAAATATAGAAGCGCTGCTTGTTTAAAGATGATACTGTCAGCAAGAGCTGTCAAATTGGTGGAAAACATTTTAATGACTTATAAAAACGGGTAAACTTATTTGAAAAAAGATTGCAGAAGTGGAGGAAACAAAATTTACTCTGAGATGGTAATGTTGATTTTAATTTATTGTGCGAAAACTAACGTTTATTTAGAATGGAGTGCTTGGTTTAATGCCATTTTTCAAATGCCCGAAAATAATAAATAAAGTATCCAAAATAAATGGCACTCGATCGCCTAACATTCTAGTTCACGAGAAATCAACATTAGATTGGTTTCGCTTTGAAAAATGTTGGTCCGAAAAAAAAATTAACTCAATTTCACAGATTTTCCATGTTTAATCGTAGTTTACCCTTAAAAAAAAGTAGTAGTAATCGCTTTGAAACCGATCTTCTTCTACTGCGAGTTCCCTTTTATTGCTGATATCTATTTGTACTATTGAATAAACGAAAAAATCGTTCCAAATCAATACGGCTGATATAAACCTCCCTTTTCTTGGTTTAATTTTTCATTTGCAGAAGTCGCCACCGGTAATTCAGTTTTGCGACAATGTGCCAACACACCCAACAAAAGGGCTACCTCGCACATACCAGCGTTGAAAAAGGTGTCCAGGAACAGTCGAAGTCGATTTGCGCAATTAAACATTCCAATTCTGATACGACTATGTCCAAACTATGTTGCAATAAGAGTACGAAAAAATTTTGTAAGTTACGCTGGAGCAAACATGGTGACAGTAATGTTTCGTCATAAAATAATTAGTTAACATATGACTCAATAAGTCGTGTTACTGAAACACAGATGGCGCTACCAATATCAAATGCATATGACGCTTATGAATTACCAACTTTCAAGAGACTATGTTAGAAATTTCATGACATTTCGATTAGTCATAAAAAAGTAACAGCCATTTAAGTGAAGCTTATTTTTAAAACAATGAATGCAAAACAATGTCTTGTGTTGATCTGTCTCCACCATCTTCATCGAAACTAACAAGATCTTTTTGCTGTCAATAACTTTTTTGCTCCCTCTTGTCGGTCTTAGTCATTCACTTCTCATACCCGCTTTTTCCACAACATTTACTTCTATAAGTTTCTGTCATTCCCTTCCGTAACATCACCATCATCGCCCACGGAAGGCGGGCCATCCGCCGGGTCTTCGAAGCACGGAGGTGTTTCTCTCGGATTCCCAAAAACAAGAGGATATGGCCACCATCGAAGCACGCATGTCATCTGGACAATCCCCCATGTAAAATTCAATACACTAGCAACTATCGACCAACAATATAAGACTGGATCTCCCAGATTTTCAACCAACAACTATATAATTCACGAAATTATACTAGTCTTAAGTACTGTTAAGAAATGCCCTCGGCATTTAAGAGCTAAGTTAGTCTGCCTTATTAAATATATCGTTAAATAAAAAAATCATGGGTTAATTTTTCATTGCTTCTTGATGAAAAAGCTGGTGAGTAATGTCAGAAACATAACTGGTTGACATGAATACGAATAAAACTGACATGATAATTTTTTCTCTACTGTTAATAACTCATCAATTTTTTTTTTGTGTAGAATGACACCTACAACTGACATTTAGCTATCAATATTAGATAGTTACCGATCATTTGTAAAATAACGCAGAAAATTTTGGCCCATTTGAAATACTCACGGCGAATTGGACTATTCTATACACTGAGGCCTTTTTTACGCGGTTTCTATGCGACTTTTAAGTTTCTTTTAACGCGGTACGATCCGCCGCGTAAAAAGAAACCTAAGTGCAATACTTCTACTAAGATAGTCTTATCAAGTTCACAAAAATGTCTTTAAGAATTTCAATGGTCACGTATTAAGATAATCATTTCGTAATAATTTTTTTTATTTGTAATTCAGTTCAGATTTTTTTACATTTCATGATCCCACTTTTAAAAAAACATTTCGAAGATATTTTCAGTATGAACCAATCCATACTAAAAACTAATCCCATCACATATATTTGGGTTTTAACGACTTAATTTTCGCCTCAATCGACATAAAAATGATTTCCCTTTCGTTGTGATATATTCTTGATCCAAGACGGTTCTCCAAAAAATCCTCTCCGAAGCTAATTTTAACAATTGGTTTCAAAGCTGGAATAACAAAATTGGCGAGATTAATTCATTTATTAATTTTCCCGATCCGAAAATATTCCTTCCTCGTTCGCATTTTTTGTAACGACGAAATCATAAGACAAAATTATGACATGTCATCTTTTTACGTTCAGAGTGTGGAGTGGATATAACCAATTTGCTGGACAAATCCCGAACTAATTGATGCTATTTCTATTTATGCTGTCCACGTGAACTGGAATTATATTTTGATTTGGGATTGGATTTCGAACTGGCGGTGCTTAGGTAGCTCAAAAATGTCAAATCAATAAATTCTTTCTTTCCTCAATAAATTGCAATAGTTATGTCATACATAATATTGTTTCAATGAAATTTTTATGGCTGTCATGGTAAAATAATATGATGTTGGTACGAAGAACGTAAGATTATTATGAAATTCGAGAAGTTGTTGGTTGATATTCATAGTTTGTTTTTGCCATTTATAGTTCAAAACTAAGGTATAAAAGAGCAAAGCTTGTAATAAAAAATCTAAGTTATTCTCAGTGTGCCACCCGATCTACACGCAGAGAAATAGAACATGTTCAAATTAACAAAGCAGTTAGTACATTTTTAGATTTGATTTATGTTGATTGCTAGCTAGAGAGTATGATTGTTTTGTACCAATTTCTCTCTTCAACATCCACAATGATCTCTGTTTGATTTGAATCGAAATTTGGGACAACCGAAAACGAAAAAAATATTTCTTTCGGCTGATTTTATTGTTGAAATAAACTAACTATTTATTACATATCAAGAAAAAATGAATTGATGTTATCGGCAATGTCAATGTTGATTCAATCCTGCTATACCTTCATATCAAGAAAAAAAATTGGTTAAATTGATCTACGATCTTATTTGTATCATGATACAACTCAGTTTACTGTTTAAATGAACCATATAAGTGTAATTTCTTATAAATCAGAGAAATTTTTCCAGAATTTTTTTTCTGAGTGTAGTTTTCATGGAATCAAAGTTATTTATTAGGGTGCCAATAAAAAATGTCATCTCTTACTTCGTAAAACGGTAGTGCTAAAAAGAATAAGCACCTCAAAAGAAACCTATGTAAAATTTGAAATTTGATGGCAAATGTCTTAGAATCAAATTGGTTTGCAAATTGAATTGCAACGAATATTAACAATAGATTATCGCCCTCTGTGCTATTCTCGAACATTCGTATGTCGGGTAGAATTCACAGCGCAACCCAAGCAAGGAGAGCTGCTTCGTTCGTTCATTAGTTCGTGAATATGTGCACCAGCTGATAACTATGCTTCATGAGGTTACCATTCAATGAATGGTTGATATATTGAAGATGACTATGAGAATACTAGATTCATAACTTTAAGTTCCGATGAATATTAATTTAAAGCGCATTGATTTTAGTGTTTCTAGGATATACACACAATGTAAAGTCCTAAGAAACAAATAGATCGCTTTTAAAATGGATTCAAAAGCAAAATTTATTCTATACATGTTAAAAACAGTTTTGAAATGTGATCAAATTTGGTCTAAGAATGATTTCTGTAAACATACACTGAAAAAACACACCGTAAACATTGCCTATATGACCTTGCTTCGCGTCTTGTAACACGCCATGAAGCAAAGTTTTTCATCTTCGTACGATATTAACGAGAGCGAAACCGTTCATTTCATTGCATTAGGTTTTTTACCGTCACTGCTAACCTCAATCGGATGAACACTTTTTGACAGTCCAGCAGTACTGTTTGTAAACAGAAATTTCTTTTGTTTGTTTATTGACAAATTGGATCAGACCATTTACGGTCCGTATAGCCTAAATAAAGTTTTAAAACATTGGTTCACGATTGAATGCGGTTCGTTTTTAATATTTATTAAATAAAAGTGACTAGTTGCAAAGTGTAAAAATGATTGTTTTAGATGTGCTCTTCGATTTTTGTTTAAGCTTGTTTGTAAACAGTACCGCTGAACTGTCAAGGATGAATACTTGTTCATTTGTGTCGTCACGATAAAAAACCTAATTGCCATATAATGCTTTATTCATGTGTTAACTGAGACTGAGAGCAATTTACCAAGCAAGAGAACTGGTCTGCTAGTAACATTGAATTTTTTATCGTGACGTCACGGATGAACAAAAATTCATCCTTGACAGTTCAGCGGTACTGTTTACAAACAAGCTTAAACAAAAATCGAAGAACACATTTCAACCTATCATCTTTACACTTTGCAACTAGTCACTTTTATTTAATAAATCTCAAAAACAAACCGTATCAAATCGTGAGCAAATGTTTTAATATTTTATTTAGGCGATATGGACCGTGAATGCTCTCATCCAATTTGTCAATAGACAAACAAAAAAATATCTGTTTACAAACAGTACTGCTGAATTGTCAAAATGTGTTCATCCGTCAGCAATTTCAAGCAAAGTGTCTCATAGTCAGCAATTTCAAGCAAAGTGTTCACAGCTGATGTTTTTTTGTTGCTTCGCTCGTTTGAAGATTCACAATACAAGCCCTGCTTAGAAATGCACAAAACGTCGATATGTGGTTGTTATCTCGAAGAAAAAGTCTTCGACGAACATTTAACTGAAAATTCAGGGATTTCCGGAATCGAGTGTTGTTATCGGGATAACATTAGATCTCGACGTTTCATGCATTTCTAAGACGAAACAAGAAAACTGCATAGCTTTCAAAATTAGCATAAAAAGTCGCATAAACAACCGTGTTTAAAGAGACGAGTGTACTACAATACTCTTCAAGCTTCAAGAAGAGAAAGAGATATTCTATCGGATATGAGATTTTTTTTATACTATTGGAAAAGTTTCCCATTCCATGACTCTCGTCGCCGAAAACAGTTGATGGTAGAAATTGGATGATTCGTTGTGCTGGCGTACAGTCTCGCCAACCTGGTAGAGACGTTTGTTTATATTTTTTCCACAATTCTGTTTGGTAGAGAGAAAGGTAATTTTCTGGTATAAGTATTTAATAATACCTAACAACATGCGATCAAATTTCTTTCATTCGAATATCCTATCCATAGAGCCAACATAAAGAACAAGGTATTTTGTATTTTGTTATAAATACCTAGTACAGCGTCTACGATGACACATGAAGACCATTGGTTCCCTACCAAATATTGAAGTCGCAGTTTGCATAAACTTGGTTTGTGACTTAAAAAAAACCTTCGATATACCTAATATACCTCTTTAACAGAATCCATTCTCCCTTTTTTGATCTAAGCTGTTGGAGCTGCAACTTGTTCATGCCGATAGTGCACGGTCAAAAAACTATAAGTTCATGGATGAAATTCGACTGGAATAGCTGATTAAGACACAGTAAATACCTTTCTAATTTTTTTCGTCAGATCGATCGGAAAACCGTTGCCAAGGCTCACACAACTGTAAAACACTCAAACGGTCTATATTTATGTTCAAGTCTTTCTGGATTCAATGACTAAACTAAAATAGTATACCTTATACGAGTTGTTTCAACACAACACGGCGCTCTTGGAACCGCGAATCGAACCAAAAAATCATAGCTCATCACATTGCATCGATCACAATATTTTAGCCTGCAACGTTAGTTCTAGAACAGTTTGATTTCAGCCTACGGTGACACTAACCTGATGGGTATAGTGATCTCCAAAGTAAAAGTATTTCATCGCTATCTAACCAACTGACATGTATCGAGCGGAGTTTGAACATGACCGTTCAGTTTATCTCAGTTGATTTTAACCTTAGTTTTGATATAAGCACGATATGAAATTCAAAACACATTTGGAATGGAAAAAAATGAAAAAAATCGATTAGAAATATGAAATTACACAATCCGACTTACCTCGAAAGCAGTTGAATTAATAATATTGGTCTAGTATTTTATTTTGTGTAGCTTGGGATACCTCTATTGAAAAGTTGTTATATAGCGAGAACAATCAAAGCACTGTAGTTTACGTTCACTACAATAAAAATTGTTCTGATGATCCGTACATTCGAACTGCTCCATTGATGGTTTAATGGCTGCGGCTTCTGCTACGATGGCGCTCGGCTGTGAAAGTAAGAATCTCTCAGTTTCATTCAGCTCTGTGCAAAGAATGAATACTCACATCGTCGGTGATGACGATCGCCGTAGCTTCGATGATCACGCTCGCGCTTTTCGTAGCGCTCAAAATCTCGCTCACGGTAGTCCCGGCGCTCGCGACGTCTATCATCACGTTTGTGGCGATACTCTTCGTATTCTCTACAGAAGAAGAAACAGTGCATTTTGAAGGCAATCTACATAAATTGAAAGAAATGTTCTTTCTACAAACGCATATATCTTGCTAACTGTTATGCAGAATGTACCACTTTCTGGTATATTATAATTAATGAATATTTCAAAAAAAAGGTCCAATGACTAATGATCAGAATCTATGTCAACTTGTAAACACAACAAAGTCATTGACAAAAATACGGCTAGTTTAAATGGGTGCAATCGGAGGTCGTATCATATAAGACAAAATAATAAGCTATTTCAAAGATAATGTATTCGTCTGCGTAGGACCTACAGGTTAAATAAACGCATATGAAATTAACAACGGTAATTTTCCCCTCGATCAACTCAAATGGTTCTCATCATTAAGCTTTTTTTACAGAATTGGTAGATTTATATTTGTGATCGACTTACAAAAGCAATATAAATCTACCAATATAAAGCAAAAAGACATTTGAGTTGATCGGGGGGGAAACTGCCGTTGTTAATTTCATATGCGTTTATTTAACCTCTAGGTCTTACGCAGACGAATAAATTATCTTTGAAATAGCTTATTACTTTGTGTAATTGTGCTTTGTTCGAATGTTCTAAATTAAGTGTTATGCTTTAATGGTGAAAAACTACACAAGTAGAGTGCTGATGGACAATTAAAACTATCGTTGAGGTTTCACGGTAGGAATATGCTCAAAAAAGTAAATATACGTATGCGTCATTATGCGCAACACCATTGAAACCCGTCATAAAAAAATATTTGTCTGGAATCGTAAACTAGACAAAACCGTGAAACAATTGCTTGCTAGTTACCTTGGCGCACGTTCAGTACGTTCCTCACGACGTCTATCGCGCCTATCGACACGTACTTCTTCCCGGCGTCGTTCCTCTGGTCTTGCTGCGTTCTTTCGTCTAGTTTCCATCATTTCCTCTACAGCTTTCCGTAGCTTGGAATAACTAAAGACATATGTTTTCACTACCACTATCAGTATGCAACTGCAAATTGTTACTTCACTTACCCCAAATGCTGCTTTCCTGTGAGATGATCGTCAATACGTTGCTGTGCATCGCCAACAATAAGAAATGCCCCACAAACCTCGCAAACTTCCATTTGTTTCTCTTGGGCAGCTGCAATTTCCGCTGTCACTGACCAACCGTTTGATTCGTGCTGCTTAACTAATGCATCCTTTTCCTCCTTTAGTTGATCGCACATTTGCATTAAACCCTAGAAACACAAGATAGTATCTAGTATATTTCCACGACAAATTGGAAACTCAATGTACTACACACCTGAGCCTGTTCGACGTCTCCTCGGATACCGGCTTCTTCTGCTTCGCGCATTAGTTTATTGATTTTCTCGTTCATCGTATTTATCTGCTCCTGCTGCTTCGAGACGGGCCGTCCCTCCAACTTGCTATTCATCAAAAGAAGTCTTTGCTTACCTTTTACTATCTTTCGGTCCACCTCGTTGATCATGTTAGTGCAAAAGCGCAGGAAGTCATCCTCATACTGAATCTTTTTGCGACTTGGTTTGGCATTCTCGTACAGCTTTTTTGCTTCCTCGTCATGAAGTTTACCACACTGACCCAAGTCAGCACGTGTATTCACGAACAAATCGTGTGGACAAAATTTCACGATGAAGTAAGCACAGAACTAAAAACGAAATTCAATTACCAAATATTTTATTTATTTACACAAAGGCTGCCTTGATAAATTACGTCATCGTTCCACACATTTTTTTTTAATTCTGCTAAAAAATCTATACTCACCTCATCATCTTCCCAATTTAGTTCTTTACTTTTTGCTGATGGATCCAAATTTCTGTTCCGTCCCATCAGCTCATCGAGCAGTTGTCTCGCCACATCCACCATGATTAAAATAATTACTATCTCTAGTTTTCGCTCAACTTAGTTCTATGTATTGTTATGGCTTCGTTCTCGTCAAAAGTTACGAACCAATCATTGATGACTCATACAGAGTAGATTCAATGAAAAATATCACGAAATATTCACGATTTTCCAACGACGTAAAATTCAATAAGGATATACAATTTCAATTTACTTTAATGAAGATTTTTTTCTGAAAAACCTCAATGCGTTCCTCTTTCTTTGTAGGGAAGCCGTCAGAATTATTTCTTAAATAAAATAAAGCCACAGTTGATATGCACGGCAAAAATAGATTGTCCAAAACCAGAAAGATGGACTGCACGCTTACCCAGTTTAAATGCGATAAACTTACACCGATAAAAATAGGTACGATCGATTCGATTTCATATTAGGTTTTTTACCATTTACGGTGCATATCGCCTAAATAGAGTTTTAAAATATTTGTTCACAATTGGATACGGCTTGTTTAAGGTTTATTCAATAAAAGTGACTAGCTGCAAAGTGTAAAGATGATGATTGTTTGAAATGTGTTCTTCAATTTTTGTTTAAGCTTGTTTGTAAACAGTACCACTGAACTGTCATGGATGAATGCTTGTTCATTTGTGACGTCACGATAAAAAATCTAACATGGAAGTCGAAATGACTTCTTTTTACTTAATTTTGAGTTCTTTTGAATCTTTTCTTTCCTTCGCTCCTTCAATTGTTGTCATAATACAAAGATTATAACCACCCAATAGCGAAAGTTTCGTTCAATAAGCTAAAATTAAGTAAACCGTATCAACGCTAAAATTAAGTAAACCGTATGTCCCGGGTTGGCGGTTCAATGCATAGGGCGCTGGTCTTACAAACCAGTTGTCGTATGTTCGAGCCCCGACCTGGAAGGATTCGTAGTGTCAGTAGAATCGTAGCACTAGCCATGCACTGGTTCTGTACACTCTGAGTCGGCTGCGAAGTCTGTTGAAACAGAAGGTCAAGTTCCACTACAGGAATGTAATACCAAGGCTTTACTTGTATCAACGTGGAATTGAATCAATTCGCTTCAACTGTAATTCATCTTTGATTATTTCTTTGCACGTTTCCTACCTAGAGCCACTTTACCTAAAATTAGGTTATTGAACGGAACCCCCAAATTGGGTGGAATGTACTTAAAATTAGGTTGTATTGCGTTTCCGTGCAGAGAACGACACAGAAATCAATCTGGGTGCACGCTCCGAACCTGATATATCGGAGATAAGTGGATCAGTAAGCTGAGGAACAATAAAGCCGTGGGTAATGACTAGACAAGACAGCTCGGGTTACGGGCTTGGTTCCATGTCTGGGAGCCCATTTGACGTGTTTGGTATTGTACGTATGAATCGCTCTTACATATTGTTTTGTTTTCATAAGGAAATAGATTGGGTCGCCGTTCATTTTTCACCGGGCATAGAAACCTCAGTACTATACTATAGTGTCGGTCAGGAATTCCTGTCGGTATACTGGTAGAAGCGAGGGGCGGTTCGTTACGGTATTTTGGATGCAGCACAACGTATGATCTAATCCAAGTGTAAATAAGTTGGAGTAGCTACTGAGAATCAGCTGAAACTGTAAATTTTTAGCGGAAAAATGTCGTATATTAGGAATACAATTAATAATGGAACATCAATTCAGGAACTGTTTTGCTGTTTGTCTCGCAGATATTTTTGGAAGTTTCACTGCATTTCCGTGAGCTGTGAAAAAAAGGAATTAAAATAAAGTTTTGATTGGACTCCCAACAATCTTTGCTACGGCTCGCACACATTTTTATTTCGTGTAAGAATATGTCCGTATAGAGACTTCGAATCTATGGTAATCTTGTTTAGAGCTTTCAGCACGGACTAACAGACAGGACACTCAAATTAAATTCTTTATTAATTTTAATGGTCATTTCGAATATTCCTTTAGTTGAGACAGTACTCGCATATGTCATGAAGGCGCCACGTTACCCTACCAAAAACAATCAGTCTATTATCTAGACTGTGTTTATTTTTTTTTATTTGCCAACAGAGTTGCCATTCACACAAAACTATCTGTAATGTACTGATTTTTATACGTCCATGCGGATTTCATGCAGGATACAGATTTATTACATATTGCCAAAACTAAATACAGATTTCTGCCTACTTCTCATCCCTTAACGCAATACAAAATCGAACCCATGTTCTGTTACGATATTTACTTGCTTCTGGACTGCCGCTAGAGTGCCGGGTGAAAATCATCAATACAATCAAAAATAGCCTAGATGACTACAAGTTCATTTTTCATCGGGCCCGATAATGAACGTGTTGTGCGATAACAACAGGGACAACTCAATTTTATGAATCCTTAATATTTATTGCGATTATAAAATTCATGTTGAATAATCTCATCGTATTTCGCAGTGTTTGCATCAAGATTAGTGAAAATACCTAAACGAAATTGAAACTCAAAATAAACTAAATTCAACTAAGCAATAATTGTTTTCATATTCTGAAACATTCAATACAGCTTGCGAATCAACCTCAACAGTCAACATACTACAAGATACCAATAAGTTATAGATGCTTTCAAAGATGGCTTTTATCGTATCAAAGAACGTCACTAGCAACTCTTCACACGATTCAATCAGTGCCATCAAAGAGAGACGGATATCATCGCAGCAACAAAAAACCGGCATGGTTCATTTAACATAGAATAGACACCAGTGCGAGAGCGAATTTCTCTCGATGACCTGTCTGAGAATCTAAGGTTAGTTCGCTGTTGTGGGGAATCTCTCTGAAGCAACAAACGGTCGCTTATTCTCGTTCCGCGATCCGATTCTGTATGGGCAGTGGATAATTGCTATAGAATCATTTTACTATTGCCGCTTATTCTAACTATGTGCATATAACCTTTGTATAAGTTGTGTCTACGAAAATGTATGTGAATTGTATGAGTGCGCAGTGCTGGTGTTTTGGTGCGCAAGAATTCAACTACCAATAATAATTCCGCAGGGCCCATGGAAAGCAAACAAAATAAGAGTAAGAAGCCAGCTGTCTCGTCTTGTCTTAGCTAATTACCATACAAGCTGTTCAAACATGGAGGAGAGGCACTGTCTAGAGTTCTGCACTGGATGATTTCCAAAAATTTAGGAAGAGGAGATTCTACCAAAGATAAACTCAAGATTACAATGTCCCATAAGCGGCCCTTACACGAGAATATTTTTTGTCTTTTTCAATGATGACTTAGTAATTTTTTTTTTTTTGTTTCCATTATAGAGGTTTTAACATTGTTGTCATTCACCTCTTCGGACCAGAAAAGTTTTCTGATCCTATGTGCGGGGTTGGGAATCGAACCCAGGTGGGCTGCGTGAAAGGCATCGACTTATCCATCACGCTATACCCGTTCCCCGACTTAGTAATTATATTTCAAATTTGCATAGAAAACTCGTCATTACTGCACCATACACCTTCATTAAAATGATATTATTTTTTAGTAATGACACTTTTAATTATCGTGTAAGGTCCGCTATACGATTCATTGAAAAATGTTGGGTCAGTAATCGTGAACCGGTATGCACAGTAATAATGTAATTTTGTTGGCCCTTTGTTAATGAGCGTCGACTAGCTCCGGGAAAATGCCATGGAAACAGTATAAATTGGAAAAGAATCAAACACATATTTATATTCACCACATAATGATTTCTTGGTTCACTTGACTAAAATGCTTCGTGTATTGAGACAATTGAAAGCTAAATAAAATCTAAACAATACATCTAAGTAATTTTTGAAACAAGACAAGACAGCTCGGTATCGGTACACCCCTTGTGTTATGTACACGTTTTTTACTAGTTGGCTTCCCCCCGTTTGTCTACAAAGATCAGCTGCTCGCAGGGATGTCAGATTTCATCAAGCTCTGTATTATATTTGAAAATAATCGTCGCAACAAGTTATGGGATTCCGTTTATATATTTAACTTTTTTCAGCGATGTTTGAAAGGAACGATTCATTTTTTCTCAACGTTCTTCAGAAAAAATGACTTCTCAGGTAGGTAAAACTAATTATTGGTTTGTGGTATATACATAGCTGTAATGTTTATTCCTTTTAGTTAGTTTTTGGCACGAAATGTTAAAAACGTTTTGTTAATTGCGCTACGCCGAGCAACGATCCCCACTCTACCCTATCAAAAGGAAGATAACGATTAGACCGCATATCACCGGAGGATCGTTATCATCTTTGAAGGTGACTTTGTATGACTCACCGCGCCATGTGTGTGAAGACGATCGAAGACAATATTCTGAGTCAGTACAATACGTCACTGCGATACATCCACTTCGGAAATTAACTTAGTGTTGAAATTGAACTTATTTGCTTCCTTTACCGCTGATTATTAATTATACCTACTTATACTTAACTATTAGCTGCCTAGATATAAAGTAGATTAAAAGGTGAGATACTATGGATTACTATAAAGTTGTGAATTGTATCATACTTAACCTAATGTGAATTTACAGTAATCGATAACAGTGATAGATAAGTACATGAAACTTCTATGCTATTTACCGGCATTGGAACACTGGCTAGGGTGAGCAATTATTGAACTTTTCATACGGTATGTTAAAACTTAGGCTGTTTACTCAGGCTGTCACAAGTTAGGCACATGCAATTGCACTATATGCTGCAGGTAGCGTCTATTTTTTTATTTATTTAAAAGACATTTTTATTCAGGCCTATTTGCGTACAAGCTTTACGTGGCCGATTGAGCCGATTTTTTGAATAAAAAATTTTTTGTATTCGATCTCGTTGTCACCCTTTTTCTAGGGGGAGAGGAGCTTCCATTTCCCTCCTGCGAGAATTGAGGGGCACTTTGTTCGTGGCTCATCTCGTCGTCCATTGACACATCGGTGGCATTGTTGATTTCCGTCTTCTTTTCGTTTTCCTTGTTATCCGCAGTCTTGATCTCGTTGCTAGTTACTGTAGAAGCGCCTTGTTGTACATTGGTTGCAGTCGCTGTTTGGTTAGATGGTGAAGGTGTTTTTGAAACAGGAGCACTGCATTCACTAGTTTCCGTTGTTGAGCGGTTGTCCTTGTTTTTGTTTGTTTTGTTTGTTTTCGCAGTTTCAGTGCAAGGTGCAGGTAGCGTCTAGTACTGAACTAGGTGAGCTCTCCGTGATTAACAGTGATCAAACGATCAACCTCACTAACAGTTTATTGTCTGATAGATATCGAATATTGAAACACGCTTAGCACAAGAACTTTGTACGATAACGAGAAACATTAAGCGTAAGAAACGTATATATTATATATATTGTAAGCATGAGTGAAACTGATACTCGTTTATTCAACATGAATTTTATAATCGCAATAAATATTAGGGATTCATAAAATTGAGTTGTTCCTGCCGTTATCGCACAACACGTTCATTATCGGGCCCGATGAAAAATGAACTTGTAGTCATCTAGGCTATTTTTGATTGTATTGATGATTTTCACCCGGCACTCTAGCGGCAGGCCAGAAGCAAGTAAATATCGTAACAGAACATGGGTTCGATTTTGTATTGCGTTAAGGGATGAGAAGTAGGCAGAAATCTGTATTTAGTTTTGGCAATATGTAATAAATCTGTATCCTGCATGAAATCCGCATGGACGTATAAAAATCAGTACATTACAGATAGTTTTGTGTGAATGGCAACTATGTTGGCAAATAAAAAAAATAAACACAGTCTAGATGACAGACTGATTGTTTTTGGTAGGGTAACGTGGCGCCTTCATGACATATGCGAGTACTGTCTCAACTAAAGGAATATTCGAAATGACCATTAAAATTATTAAAGAATTTAATTTGAGTGTCCTGTCTGTTAGTCTGTGCAGAAAGCTCTAAACAAGATTACCATAGATTCGAAGTCTCTATACGGACATATTTCTACACGAAATAAAAATGTGTGCGAGCCGTAGCAGAGGTTGTTGGGAGTCCAATCTAAACTTTTTTTTAATTCCTTTTATTTCACAGCTCACGGAAATGCAGTGAAACTTCCAAAAATATCTGCTAGACAATCAGAAAAACAGTTCCTGAATTGATGTTCCATTATTAATTGTATTCCTTATATACGACATTTTTCCGCTAAAAATTTACAGTTTCAGCTGATTCTCAGTAGCTAATCAAACTTATTTACACTTGGATTAGACCATACGTTGTTCTGCATCCAAAATACCGTAACGAACCGCCCCTCGCTTCTACCAGTATACCGACAGGAATTCCTGACCGACACTATAGTATAGTACTGAGGTTTCTATGCCCGGTGAAAAATGAACGGCGACCCAATCTATTAGCGGCCCTTACACGAGCATTAAAAATGTCATTTCAAATGATGACTAAGTAATGATGTATTTAAAATTTGTTAGAAATCTCGTCATTACTGCACTATTACACGTTCATTAAAATGATATTATTTTTAACTAATGACATTTTTAATGACTCGTGTAAGGGCCGCTATTGAGGTTTCTATGCCCGGTGAAAAATGAACGGCGGCCCTACTGAAAAATGGGTGGCCAACACGTTTTCTGATGAAAACAAAACAATATGTAAAAGCGATTCACACGCAGCATCAAGCGACTATCGCCTGCATGGAACGGTTACGGAACAACAACATTAATTGTAAGACATTCATATGAAAGGACACTATGTCAAGTTCACGGAAAATTTTAACGTCGGATACGTGAGCAATATTCGGCTAAAAAAATTAATAAAAATAATCTGGACGTCGACGAAAGTTGATTGATCGTCTGAATCGTGTTTAATGCATACGTTTCCTGATGAAAACAAACCAATCTCATTTGCATTTGTGGTTGTAAGTGAGCTGTCAGAGAGCCTAATTTCCTTATGAAAACAAAACAATATGTAAGAGCGATTCATACGTTGCATCAGGTGACAATCACCGGCATGAAACGGTTGCGGAACAACAACAATTATTTTAAGCAATTCATACGAAAGGACCCACCGTCAAGTTCACGGAACATTTTAACGTCGGGTGCGGGAGCAATATTCGGCTAAAGTGAACTGTCAGAAAGCCTAATAGACAGAAATCTGTTATGAGCATACAAGCGGGACGGATTTTTTGTGGCGTTCTTGGTCTCTGACAGTTATGTTTATATTGAAAGCAGGGATGCCAGGTTTACAGATTAATCTGTGTTTCACAGATTTTCAACTTTCTGCACAGATTTCAAAAATGGTTCAGGTTTTCACAGATTTCTGAAAAAGATTACAAATTTTCACATATTCTGAAATAATTCACATATTTTCACAGATTTTTTAAATCGATTACAGTTTAGCACCAAAAAGTACAGAGCGGTTGAGTAAAAAGGTACAGAGCGGTTCGGTAGTGAGACCTTTTTTTTGCTCACCAAAATTATTCTGATCAGCTATTATGGTACGGGAACCGTGCACAGATTTTCACAGACAGGTTTTTGGCTTGATCACAGATTTTTGGAAAAATGACCTGGCATCCCTGATTGAAAGCGATAGAACCTATGACAAGACCTGACATCTGGGGGAGCTGCTTTTGTTCCAAAATGGACCAGTTTCTGATTGGCTGATTTTGATGTTGCTACCTGCACATTGTGAAAAGAAAAAACTTTTGCAGGGTACGCGAGCAATGATGCCAGGTATAAAGATAATCAGAAAACAAGTTTATTAAAATGTATAATTTTAGCTCACCAATGAAAATGAAAATTTTCGGAAAATGTTTCACTTTTTTTTTAATCTCGTTGGTAATAAATGTTTATAGTGGTATCACTGTGTAATTAAAATAAGCATCAAGCCGTTCTTCTTTTTAGTGAATTAAATTGTAACCAAAAAAGATTTGTTAAATTAGTGTAAACTCGAAAGTGTGTTTACTTTTACGAGAAGAATGAACTGTTGTGTTTCACACTGTGGTCGCACTAAGCATTTCTATCCAAGCCTGACTTTTTCCGGTTTCCAAAAGATCCGGTAATACGTCAACATGACGTTCAACATGAGATAGTTCGTGTTTTGTCATCAAAGCTCAATTAATTGTTTTTAAGCATTAATATATAATAGAGAAATGCATTTACCAAAACAATTTTCATGTTTATTTCAAATCAAAAACCGAGTCTATAAATAAATATTTTTTTCCTAGCAGAGTTGTTAAAAAATCTGTGAATATGGCTACACTGTAGCCGATACGTTGGTATTTATTCCACAGGGCGAAAATGACGAGAAGGATGATTCGGAAGGAAGAATAAGAAGCCAGTTGTCAGGTCTTGTCTTAGGATAGAACTAACCGCACAATGTTTACCAAATAGTGTGTCCGGTGTCTTAAATAAATTCACTATTCTTCTTAAATATTCACATTATTTTAACTAAGAAATTGGTAAAATGCCGAAAGAGCAGTTTCGTGAAGCGGATGTCATCAAAAAGATGTAAGTATAACATTTTTTAAGTGGTCAAAATCGCTTCAATCGTATTTTCCAGCTCGCACGTTTCGTTTGGTATCGATAGTGCTGAATTAATTCAGCAGGAGGCACATTTGCACGTTGTTGCGAAGAATTTGTACAACCAAGATACCAATCGAACACCAGTATCCTATGGAGTGTTGGACCGACGAATGGGCGTAAGCCAAAAGGACGCTACTTGCGAAACCTGTAAGAAAGGTTTAAACGATTGTGTTGGGCACTTTGGTTACATTGATCTGGCTCTGCCAGTTTTTCATGTCGGTCATTTTCGTGCGACTATTACAATTCTGCAGTCGATCTGTAAAATTTGCTCTCGGGTTATGCTAAAAGAAGAGGAAAAGAAACAATTTAGCACTCGACTTACGAATCCGAATTTGTCGTATTTAGCGAAGAAGTCTATTCACAGTCAAGTGTTAAAAAAAGCAAAGAAAAACACTAAATGCCCTTGCTGTGGAAGCTTAAACGGTCCAGTTAAAAAAGGTGCTGGTTTGATGAAAATTGTTCATGAACCTTTCAGAGGAAAAAAACCTACAGACCCGCTAGTGACAAACGCATTGGATGAAATGATGACAGCTATTGAGGGAAATCGAGAACTCTCTCAGACGGTTGGACCCTCGTCTTTGATTAAAGAGCTTAACCCAGTAGAAGTGTTGGATCTCTTTCGAAATATCCCGAAGAGTGATATTCCTCTGCTAGGCATGACTTCGAAGCAAGCCAATCCGGCAGATTTGATTGTTACGCGAGTTTTTGTTCCTCCGGTTTGTATTCGTCCTTCAGTGGTGTCTGAGGTAAAGGCTGGTACAACCGAGGACGATTTAACTATGAAACAAAGCGAGATTCTTTTGATCAGCGATGTAATAGCAAAGCACATGATGTCGGGTGGTAAAATTGAACTTATTCAAGAAGACTGGGACTATTTGCAGTTACATTGTGCGTTGTATTTCAACAGTGAACTGTCGGGCATTCCTTTGTCACTGATGGTAAGTGTTTAGTTTTCAATTTATAAGCATTTGCGATTGTTATTTTTTTGTGTAGCCCAAAAAGCCGACTCGAGGAATTGTTCAACGATTAAAGGGAAAGCAAGGTCGTTTTCGAGGCAATCTATCCGGTAAACGTGTAGATTTCTCGGCCCGTACTGTGATTTCGCCCGATC
This sequence comes from Malaya genurostris, assembly GCF_030247185.1. Lineage (NCBI taxonomy): Eukaryota > Metazoa > Arthropoda > Insecta > Diptera > Culicidae > Malaya > Malaya genurostris. The sequence continues at coordinate 61,312,205 of NC_080572.1, read as the reverse complement.
CTAATTTGATGATCCATCAGGTGGGAGTTCCAGATCGTGTTGCTAAGATTCTAACTTTTCCAGAGCGTGTGAATACCGCCAACATCAATGTGAGCTCATACGGTTGTCATTACTTCTCAGTTGTTAATTTTTTCTCTGTAATAGAAAATGCGCCAGCTAATCAAAAATGGAACAGAAAAACATCCCGGTGCTAACTATGTCCAACAGAAAGGCAGTGCTTTCAAGAAGTATCTCGCATATGGCAACCGTGACAAAGTTGCTCAGGATTTAAAATGTGGCGACATTGTGGAACGGCATTTGATGGATGATGACGTCGTGCTGTTTAATCGACAACCAAGTTTGCATAAGCTCAGTATTATGTGTCACGTGGCAAAAGTTCAACCTCAACGTACTTTTCGATTCAACGAGTGCGCCTGCACTCCCTACAATGCTGATTTCGATGGAGACGAAATGAATCTGCATTTGCCTCAAACGGAGGAGGCACGAGCCGAAGCCTTAGTGCTTATGGGAGTGAGTCTGTTTGTGGCTATGTATTTTGTTAAATAATAGCTATTTCACTTTTTTCAGAACAAATCTAATTTAGTAACTCCGCGTAATGGTGAATTATTGATTGCGGCTACACAAGATTTCATAACTGGTGGTTATTTACTCACGCAAAAAGATCAGTTCCTCACTCGTGAACAAGTAATGCAATTGGCAGCTTGTATGCTATCGGGTCCGGATGCAAATATGGAAATTGATTTACCAAAACCTGCAATCATCAAACCGCGCAAAATGTGGACCGGAAAACAGATTTTTAGTTTAATCCTTAAACCGAACAGACAGTGTATAGTGAATGCTAACCTTTCCACGAAAGGGCGCAACTATACCAGCGGCAAAGATATGTGCATTAAGGACTCCTGGGTGGTTGTTCGCAATTCTGAGCTAATGTGCGGAGCAATGGACAAAGGCACCATGGGTTCGGGAACAAAAAATTGCATTTTCTATGTACTGCTGCGTGATTTCGGTGAAGAATTTGCCATTCGATCAATGTGGCGATTGGCACGAATGGCTTCCTACTTCATGATGAATCATGGTTTTTCCTTCGGCATTGGCGACGTTACACCTAGTCGGAAGCTGTTGGAGCAAAAACAGCACCTCTTAGAAAACGGTTACAAACGATGCGATGAGTACATTGCTGAAATGAAGAAAGGTACGCTCCAGTGTCAACCTGGTTGTACGGCGGAGCAAACATTGGAAGCGATGATGCTTAAGGAGCTTTCCAGTATTCGAGAACTAGCGGCTAAGGCCTGTTTCCGCGAGCTGCATCCAACCAACAGTGCACTAATTATGGCTCAATCCGGGTCAAAGGGTTCCAATATTAACATCTCCCAGATGATTGCGTGCGTAGGTCAACAGGCTATCAATGGAAAACGAGTGCCGAACGGATTCGAAGATCGAGCGTTGCCACATTTCGAAAAGTTTTGTAAGTATATATTGCTTTAAAAGTATACTTTTACGTTTCGTCTTGAGTGCGTTTTACTTATTTTTATAATAACAAATATCTAAGCAAAATTAAAAGTTATTATTCCTTACACACTGTTGCGTTCATATCAAATTTGCGTTCCGTTGCATATATGAAGCGAAAATGTCGCTGTTGTTCGACCGTCCTGTTCACAGTTGAGCCTATTTCGCATTCTAAAGAATGTTAAGTATATTATTTTCATTATGTTCTTCGATAACTCGTATAAACTTACGCACAAAAACTCAAGCAAAAAACTTGCAATTTTAAATCTGCGAGCACTCTCGTCTATGTTACTTGCCACCATTTTCAATTCGAACATTTTTTCACAGCTTACAATCACGTAATTGTTATGTGCTTTACACATGAAATGAAATCTGCTTACGTGTTTCACACATAAGGTGCAAGTGCTGTATACTTAACAGTTATCCAGAATCAAATTAAGAATTATAAATGAACATATAAATGTTACATGCTGCATATGAATATAATGTGATAGGCATATTTCAATAAGCATGTGATTTTTCACATAAAACCAATGGGAGATTTTGGCTCAGTGCACTCGGAGTTTTGCTTCCTCAGTTTATAGTGCCAAGTAGTCTACCTGTTTCATTGTCTTCACTGTGAATAGTGAACAAGTGCGAGTGAATAGGCCTAAACATCAACTCGATAAAACAAAATTCTCTCCAACCATAATAATAAATAGAGGGTGGCGGTTCTCATTTGAGTGTTCAATTATCACCAGCAAGAAAAAGAAGAAGGGTGTGAAGAAGCACTTTTTGATCCTCCAAAAGATTTATTGGAGTGGCAACTGGAAAGAATATTTGACAATTTGCTAGAAATATCTTATGATATACACCCTCATTCTTGTTTACGTCCGTATCGACCATTCAACGAACGGATGCTTTCGAACGAATACGAATAAGCCATTCTCGTTTTTACTCGAATTAATTCGAACGCGACTCGTTTGCCAAAAAATATTCAAATATCAGTAAACATCTTAAAATGGATGCTAAGCCTTGATGAAATCAGTTCAATTCTTGTGATTAAACATATACGAAACACTAGAATGTATGCCAGTTTAGCTTCAAACGATACGTGTATTCGAACATCATTCGTACGAACGAAAAATCCCATTCTCGTTTACGGACGAATAGACGAAATGCCGTGGTTCGTCAGTTTAATGTTGCGAATCAACCGTTCGAAAACATTGAAAAAAGTTTAACAGATTTCCAACAAATTTATTTTCGAACCTGAAGGTGATTTGCAAGAAAAATGCAACATATTTTTCGCCGATACTATTGATCGGACTGCTATTTTAAAAGCTTTTTTTTTACTTTGCATGAAATTTAATTTGAAAATTTCATTTTTCGACATGAATGAAATTGGTCCTGAATACGATATTTATTTCTTATGTAGCATTCGTCACTTCCTTGATGCTTGGAATCTTCCTGAAAAAACTGCCTGCGCTGCCGACCCTTCTTTTGCACAGGAGTCGCGCACGTACACGTTCGAATGAAAACAAGAATGGCTGTTCGCATTCGTTCGAAAGCATGCGTTCGTCGAATAATCGATACGGACGTAAGCAAGCATGATGATACAAAATCAGCGAAAAAAACAAGTCAAATAACAAATTATATCAACTATTTTTAATTGCAACTCAAATCTGTTACAGAACTGAGTTGGATGGGCGTTGTTTTTATGCATGTACGATGTTTAAAAAAGTGATTGATTCGAACGTAAACGATAATACAAATTTGATATACTTTCTAACGTATCGCATACGGCCGTAAACAAGAATGAGGGTTATAATACTTTTTTCTGTTATCTCCGTAGTTCGTCTCCGTAATCGTTCATATTTCTTCCCCCGGTGAACGACCAAAAGGTTAAAGCCGGGGTAAAATAAATGATATTAATAATAATAATTCATATTTCTTAACTTAGTTATTACAATTTTTAAACTAACTTACTGCAATGTGGAATGTGCTATGAATTTAATTTTTTTTAAACTTCAAAGTCAAACCATTAGAAGCTTAGGCCATCTTGGAGTAATGACAGCAGGCCACATCGTACCAAAGATGATTTTGCCCTTATGCTTGCGGTTGAATGGCAATACATTTTTTTTCAGACTCCAATGCAAACTTGGGATTTCATGTGTCAAACATGTGACGGATAGTTTCGTTTTCAAGTCACAACAGCTAATCGCTTACCAAATAATAGCATTTTTAGCAAACTTCGAATCTTCCCGACATGTCCCCAGGTCCAGTCACGGAGTAAATTTTTTTAAAATCGAGTTTGACGTAAATTTCATCATCGATTAAAGTGCAGCTCTTGTCTTTCATCAAAACACAGTCTTACAAAACTTTGCACGCATTTTGGCCACAGAGTTCTGCTTCATGCGTCGGTTTCGATGTTTACTGGCTTCTGTCGTTCTATGCATAATTGTCCCATATATACCACCTCAACAGCTTGTTACACAGTTGATGATCCCTGGTTTCAGTTTTTTCCTAGGTTCGCTAATTACTTTCCACACTCAGAGTTACCTTTTAGGTTTTGAGCACTCTAAAGACTGTCCCAGAAAGTATGGACGCATTTCGCTGTAAATAATTCATAAGTGTTAGATATTCAAATTTTATTCGATATACTGATAATATTAGACTACAACAACAGAATATTATTCTCAACATTTGCTACTTAGCCATTGTAGACTAGCTGGCGCACCTTCTTACGAACGTTCCTTATTAAATTCCGTACAGACTTGGCGACAAATTTTGACACTTTTTTTCAATCTTTTTCGAACTATTGAATGGTTTCGGCTGCCGAGACATGTTTTCTAAGATGTACCTTCGTTAATGCCCAAAATTCCTTAATTGGTCGAAGTTGTGGGCAATTTGGTGGATTCATGTCTTTTGGGACGAAAGTGACATTTTTGGTAGTATACCATTCTACCGTTGATTTCGAGTAGTGGCAAGAAGCAAGACCTGGCCAGAAGACAACAGGATCCATATGGCTTCGAATCATGGGTAGAAGTCGTTTTTGTAAACATTCGTTGATGTATATTTCGCTGTTCATTGAAGCAGTGGTGATGAAGGGTTTCGAATTCTTACCGCAGCTACGAATTGCTTGCCAGACCATAGCTTTCTTACCAAATTTTTCGACTTCATTCGATGTCTCGTACTGGTTTAACACTTGCCCTTCTCGCACCGTATAATATTGTGGTCCCGGCAAGGATTTGTAATCGAGTTTCACGTAGGTTTCGTCGTCCATGATAATGCAGTTCAAATTTCCAGCCTCGCCTTGATCGATACTTCTTGTTTCGGACTACGCTTTGGTTGTTTCTGCTTTATATAGGTTCGAAGATTCAAACGTTCTTTAGCACGAAGAACATTTGACTTCGAAGTACCCACTTTTTTGGCCACATCCCGAACTGAAACCTCCTTCGTTTGCACGAACGCCTTCAGTATACGTTTATCAAACTGAGGGTTAGCAGGACCTTTTTTTCGACCCGTTTTCGGTTTATCCTCATGGGTGTTATCCTCACCGAACTTCCTGATTGCATTTCGCACGGCTTTTTCACTTACTCCTTTCATTTTTGCTATCTTTCTCAGTCCGCGTTCTGTGCATCATTTGTACACAATTTTTCGACGTTGTTCTGCTGAAAGTCCACGCATTTCGAAACAAACTAATGAAAACGAATAAACAACTGCACAAATGGTTAGAGAAGAGTGTAAACAACAGGACGCAGCCATAAAATTTCTGAACCATTGCGAAATGGCAGCGGTTTTCGGTTGCGTCCATATTTTCTGGGACAGTCTTTACAATCATCTTCAGCAATTTAATCAGCGTAGAACAAGAACCAGGTCACTCCGAATTTCCCAGGTGTTTGAGCAGAATATTTTTTCTTCCTTCGAGCTCCATTTGACGTTATTTCTGAACTCGATCGACTACTTTGATCAAACTTTCACCACTCTCAAAAATCTTCGATTCCCAATACTACACACGATAAAAATTTGCACGATCGTTTCATATGTAAACAGGATTTAAATTTAATATGCTTTTTTATAATCGAAGTGATTTGTTTTAAGATTTCATGTGTAAATTCACTATCAGATGCAAAATTAGATTATTTTTCACTTAGATTTAATGTGTTTTTCCTTTGGATGTGATGTTTTTTGCTATTGATTTGAACTACACGTGTTAAACACTTCATTTTCTAAAGGAAATTAGTAAAATACAAATGTATGTGCAAAACACTTAATTCGGTTAACTGTGTTTTAATTGAAATCTATGTGGAAAACAATGTTACATTCGTATGAAATTCATATAGAAACTAGAGGTAACGATATATTTTATCGCTTTGATGAACATTTCAGATAAATGTAGCATGATTTACACTAAATATCAACAGTTTTCATACTCATTTTATGAGTTAAGTGTATATTTTCATAAATTTCATGTACAAGTAGTGATAGTTGAAATGCTTTGCATATGATGCTAGCGTGCAAATTATTTTCAGTGGAGAGGCGTGCATACGGTGCTCGAGGTGCGCGAGCTAACCAAACCAAGTATTTTTAGAAAACTTTGAGAACTTGTTTTATTTGAAATTGGCAACTTTTTTGCCTTTGCAGCTCGGAGTCAAATGTAGCCAGCGATTTGTCGTAGAGCTTGCACGGATGGAAAAAGAAGAATTTCGCTTTATCAGCTTAAAGATCTGCTTGCCGCCAGATCCAGGCTTTCGATCAATTTCTATTAATATGTTCAAATCAAATGCCACGTAAATTTAAAGTTTCATTAGAGAAGATAACGAAAATTCAATTTAGACTGAATTCTTAGAGTCAGAACAATCGTCGTACTAGCCATGCAATGATTCTGTACGCTATGAGTCGGCTGCGAAGTCCAAATTCCACAAAAGGAATGTAATGGAAAGAAAATATGTCATTTCTTTCTGAATTGCTATTAGAATAAACATTTACACCCCCTAAACGTGTATTTTCAGCAAAAATACCGGCAGCTCGCGGTTTCGTGCAAAACAGCTTCTATTCAGGTCTTACACCAACAGAGTTTTTCTTCCATACAATGGCCGGTCGCGAAGGTTTGGTCGATACGGCGGTCAAGACAGCTGAAACAGGATACCTGCAGCGTCGGTTGGTCAAATGTTTAGAAGATCTAGTTGTTCAATATGACGGCACTGTACGTAATGCAATAGGCGAGGTTGTGGAGTTCACCTACGGTGGTGACGGACTGGATCCGGTGTTTATGGAGGTCAAGAATAAGCCAGTTGATATTGAGCGTCAGTTCATGCACGCACGAAGCGTATTTCCTTGCCGGGATGAGATCCCTTTGAAGGGAGAAGAAATACTTCCTGCTGGTGAGAAAATTCTTGGAAAGCCAGAATTTGATGGTTGTCGGGCTGATTTTCGGAAAGAAAGTTTGTAAGTTTGTTTTGATTAAAATATGTTGTTTCGATGAATGTTCTTTTTTTTCTTGCAGGGAATTTTTGAATAAATTTGGTCTTCGATTATCGGAAATCCAAGGACGATACAGCGACCATTCCAAGGTGGCCACGGAGGTAGAAAGAACAACAGTAGGTCAGCTGGAAATGTTCCTTAAGCAAGTGCGAAACAAATATAATAAAGCCATCACCGAACCTGGCACCGCTGTTGGAGCGCTGGCCGCTCAAAGTATCGGTGAACCCGGAACACAGATGACCCTAAAGACTTTCCACTTCGCCGGTGTTGCTTCGATGAACATCACTCAGGGTGTCCCACGTATCGTGGAAATTATTAACGCAACAAAAGCCATCTCGACGCCAATTATTACCGCAGAAATTGAGGATAACACAAGTATGGAGTTTGCCCGAAAAGTAAAAGCGAGAATAGAAAAAACTACTTTAGGTGAAATATCGTCCTACATTGAGGAAGCGTACAAATCTGATGATTGCTTTTTGTTAATCAAACTGGATTTGGAAAGAATTCGAGTTCTCGGTTTAGAAGTCAATGCTGAAACAATACGTTACTCGTAAGTTAGGTTGATTCTGGGTGGAAAAATCACTAAAGTTTCTGATCCATCCGTTGTTATTTTCAGTATCTGCACCTCTAAACTGAAACTGAAGCAGGAGAACGTTGAAGTGTATGGGCCTTCATTAGTAATCATTCGACCGGATCCAGCCAAACACAGTCACGCACTAAACGCAGAATTGCAACGGTTATTAACTGCAATTCCGAATGTGGTAATAGCAGGACTGCCTCAGGTTTCGCGTGCTGTTATTGCCGTAGATGATTCACGGGGTGCACCGACTTATAAGCTGTGCGTCGAAGGGTACGGACTGCGTGATGTAATGGCTACCTACGGAGTGCTTGGCAGTAAAACTAAAAGTAATAATATTCTGGAAGTTTATACAACGCTGGGTATCGAAGCGGCTCGAACAACAATAATGAATGAAATCACTGATGTCATGGAGGGACACGGCATGAGCGTGGATCATCGACACATCATGTTGCTGGCGAGTCAGATGACATCGCGAGGTGAGGTGCTTGGTATCACCCGACACGGTTTAGCTAAGATGCGTGAATCGGTGTTCAATTTGGCTTCGGTGAGTTGTTTCAAAAAATGTTTCGCCAACAGTTTCAATTATTATGCTTTGTTTGAATTTCTAGTTTGAGAAAACAGCCGATCATTTGTTTGACGCAGCTTATTACGGACAGACTGATTCAATAGATGGAGTATCGGAAAGAATTATTTTAGGAATGCCAGCGGCTATTGGAACAGGTCTTTTCAAATTGATTCACTATCATAGAGACACTACATTAGAGGAAGTAGTAGAACCCATTTTCAACATGTCTTGACGTAGGTTTTAAACTTTTGCAAGAGAAATATTTATTGTGAACACCATGTTACATCTGAAATAAACAAGACTGTCTTGAAGACAGATAAAGTGAGTGGGATTTTAGATAGAAACATCACTTTTCACTGTAACTTTCCACTGCACAGCTTTTCCATAATTTCGTGATTGTACGTTGAGTGTAACATCAATCCTAGAACACCTGCCCGTGAGGCCATCGCTTGACGAACTTGACGTTCTTGTTCAACCAATTCATCCATCTTTAACCACTGCCGGACCCGTTCCAAGTCAATTTCTGCTCTGCGAATCTTTTCCCATACATAGTGCTTGAAGCAAGATTTCTTCGGCGCACTGAAAGATTATTTTTTATGTTATAATCCGTCACTCAATGAACGTAGTTTATTTCATGCGTTTCAATATAATGACACTCACCGACAAAACTCTCCCGTCAGTTGAAAGACATTCCTCACCAGTGGACATCCACAAACGTCCGCATCGCTCACCTTAGGGTCTTTACAGTGCTCCGGACATAGGACCCGCAGCCGCTTGCAGTACGTCTTACTAGCCGGATTGTAGAAATCACAAAACATCGAATTACCTTCGATTCGTGTTTTGAATATACTACCAAAACTAGCCTGGCTTTCGTACTTATTGAAACATTTCTCCATATGACGAATAGCCGTTTTGGAGTGAATCTCGTGACCACAGGTTATACAGTACGTAGACATTTCGTCCTCTACGTCGTTACTGTCCAATGCGTTTGGATCCAGTGTACACCTTTTAGCACGATCAACGAGTAAGTCCAGTTCCGCATGTCGCTTATCCAACTCAGCCAAGGTGGCTCGAACAATTGTTTGCTTCGTTCGAATGGACTCCAAAGCTTTCTTGTTTTGTTCCTCGCATATCGCTGGACTGAGCGACCATTCCTGAATGCGCTGTGGAAGAACTTGGTATATTCTACTGGTAGCCAACTTCATGCCACAATGATCTGAACAATACTTAGATTGTGGCCGTGCAGTCATAATACAGCCTGGTCCATAACACTGTCGATCTCCTTCTAAGGCAGGATTTAATATGCGCTCTGGAGTCAATGAACGTTTCCTTTTTTTAGCCCTAGAAGCAGCTTTGGATTCGCGATCTTTCTTTCTACTAACACTGTTAGTACAGATTCTCATCTCGCAACGCTGTTTTCTGCCATTGTTTTGATATCCTAAACAGGCATCACAATTCCCACAATTTATCGCTTTGCATCCTTCACATTGCCCACAACGCTTTTCCGACTTGCTGATTCCTTTTTCTTTCGTCTTTTTTGATTTCTTGTCATCCGGGTTTGGCATTGGTATCTGAGCTGGAACGAGTCGAAAAACTGTCTGCAGTGAAGGATCCTCCTCCTTGCAACGTTGACAATAGTACTGTTTGATGTGTTTGGCTTCCTTTTCCGAAACGTTAATACAATCGCCATGGTACCATTCCTCGCAAGCATCACAAGCACTGTATATACAAAATGTTTAGGTTAATTATCATGGATCAGAATGAATTTATATCAAAACCCACATCATAAACCGAGATGAATCAGATGAGCGACAAATGCAATATGCTTGACCATCCTGCTTCAGAATTGTAGCAATTTTGCTTTTTCTCTCCGGAAGATCAAACTCTCGTGCAATTTCTTCTTTCTGGAAGAAAACAAATACAAATTCCACATTATTATTTTATTCGTCGAAGTTGAATTAGTTTACCGATTTTTTATTTCTTTTTTTCGGTTCTGCCATCTTCACTATCTGCTCGCAGAATATCTAGTGCAAACTTTAGAAATATCTAAAAATTATTCACAAATTTTGAGATAGTACCAGATATAACGCAGAACTTCGCAAAACTATAGATTGAGCATTATCAAAGACATCATATTAACAAGATATCCAGCTCTCACATTTCCCGAACAAATAATTGGCAACATCCTTTTTTGCGAGCATGTCGCCCTCAGGTGAGTCCGCATCGAATCTCATACATAGAAATAGGGGAGAGAAATGTCAAATTCGTACGCGCCAAAATAGCAGGGCTGCACATCCATACAATTGACATGACATGTTGAATGAGACGCCGTGCGATGGCGTTGCTGAACTGAAGATTGAGATCGCTCCAAGCTGACAGGGGGCATTATTTAACGATGATGATGTTTACACGCTCGACAAAACATACTCAGATCACAGTTGTCGTTCAGAAAAAGTAAACGGTTCACTTCTGTATTTTCGCGTTAGAGAATGGAGAAAACTGACACTGACTTTAGGTAGTTTCATCAAATACTTCTCACTTATTATGTGATCTATTTTCTATACGTCGTTTTGCACAAACCTATTTAGTGCAATAAAGACTGGCAGTTCTTTTTTTTTCATCCGTTCAGAAACACATATGTCACCTTGGAAATAAGTTTTTTGAACATTTTGGCATGATATCCGGGATATCATGTACGATATCATGTCGAGCTGTCAAAAATCGCAACTAGCAATACGGATAATGGCATTGAACGCACTCATTTATGAACGTCACTTTGAGAGTGACAATAAACAATCATTATAATTTTAATATGATCAGTATCTAACGGGGAAACAGATTGGAAAACCGACATGTGAACACAATGATGTAATGAAAACCGCGAAAATGTTACCGCAGAGACGGGACTCGAACCCGTAGCTAACTCCTAACCGGGGAAATTGTTTTACAAATTAAACTACCCTGCATATGAAAACACATGAAGAGAAAGTCCAATTGATTGGACGAAACTAAGCATGCTTCGCTCTACTTAGCCACTACGGTATTCACTTACAGTCCCGTATCGACGGAAACAAATTCAACAGAAACACATACAATGATCACGAGTCTATTTCTACCCATCTGTTTTTGCCGCACGATACTGATTTGAGACTTTTGTTTTTGTCTATTTCGCTATCTACGGGATAACACATGATAGTTTCATCCATCGATTTAATGGATCTCCACTAGTGTGTGGTAGCAGCAGTGACGATTGTGTGATCTCAAACACAATGGTAAAGGTAGACAAACCTTTTATTGTCCTTCAACGATTTTGTTTTAGACTGTTAAGACGTAAAGCCGCCTTGAGCTAGTTTTAATATGATCAGTATGTAACGGGGAAACAGATTGGAAAACCGACATGTGAACACAATGATGTAATGAAAACCGCGAAAATGTTACCGCAGAGACGGGACTCGAACCCGTAGCTAACTCCTAACCGGGGAAATTGTTTTACCAATTAAACTACCCTGCATATGAAAACACATGAAGAGAAAGTCCAATTGATTGGACGAAACTAAGCATGCTTCGCTCTACTTAGCCACTACGGTATTCACTTACAGTCCCGTATCGACGGAAACAAATTCAACAGAAACACATACAATGATCACGAGTCTATTTCTACCCATCTGTTTTTGCCGCACGATACTGATTTGAGACTTTTGTTTTTGTCTATTTCGCTATCTACGGGATAACACACGATAGTTTCATCCATCGATTCAATGGATCTCCACTAGTGTGTGGTAGCAGCAGTGACGATTGTGTGATCTCAAACACAATGGTAAAGGTAGACAAACCTTTTATTGTCCTTCAACGATTTTGTTTTAGACTGTTAAGACGTAAAGCCGCCTTGAGCTAGTTTTAATATGATCAGTATCTAACGGGGAAACAGATTGGAAAACCGACATGTGAACACAATGATGTACTGAAAACCGCGAAAATGTTACCGCAGAAACGGGACTCGAACCCGTAGCTAACTCCTAACCGGGGAAATTGTTTTACCAATTAAACTACCCTGCATATGAAAACACATGAAGAGAAAGTCCAATTGATTGCACGAAACTAAGCATGCTTCGCTCTACTTAGCCACTACGGTATTCACTTACAGTCCCGTATCGACGGAAACAAATTCAACAGAAACACATACAATGATCACGAGTCTATTTCTACCCATCTGTTTTTGCCGCACGATACTGATTTGAGACGATGGGTAGAAATAATTAATATGGGATAACACACGATGGGTACGGGATAACACAAGATGGGTAGAAATAGACTCGTGATCATTGTATGTGTTTCTGTTGAATTTGTTTCCGTCGATACGGGACTGTAAGTGAATACCGTAGTGGCTAAGTAGAGCGAAGCATGCTTAGTTTCGTCCAATCAATTGGACTTTCTCTTCATGTGTTTTCATATGCAGGGTAGTTTAATTGGTAAAACAATTTCCCCGGTTAGTTAGCTACGGGTTCGAGTCCCGTCTCTGCGGTAACATTTTCGCGGTTTTCAGTACATCATTGTGTTCACATGTCGGTTTTCCAATCTGTTTCCCCGTTAGATACTGATCATATTAAAACTAGCTCAAGGCGGCTTTACGTCTTAACAGTCTAAAACAAAATCGTTGAAGGACAATAAAAGGTTTGTCTACCTTTACCATTGTGTTTGAGATCACACAATCGTCACTGCTGCTACCACACACTAGTGGAGATCCATTAAATCGATGGATGAAACTATCGTGTGTTATCCCGTAGATAGCGAAATAGACAAAAACAAAAGTCTCAAATCAGTATCGTGCGGCAAAAACAGATGGGTAGAAATAGACTCGTGATCATTGTATGTGTTTCTGTTGAATTTGTTTCCGTCGATACGGGACTGTAAGTGAATACCGTAGTGGCTAAGTAGAGCGAAGCATGCTTAGTTTCGTCCAATCAATTGGACTTTCTCTTCATGTGTTTTCATATGCAGGGAAGTTTAATTGGTAAAACAATTCCCCCGGTTAGGAGTTAGCTACGGGTTCGAGTCCCGTCTCTGCGGTAACATTTTCGCGGTTTTCATTACATCATTGTGTTCACATGTCGGTTTTCCAATCTGTTTCCCCGTTAGATACTGATCATATTAAAACTAGCTCAAGGCGGCTTTACGTCTTAACAGTCTAAAACAAAATCATTATAATTTTGATTTTTTTCAACGAATATTGGCGTTGGGAGGCAATATTATTGATCTTATTTCTAATGAGAACATTCAATATGAACTTGATTGTCAAACGATATCATTTCGATCACATGTGAACACTTCGACATGATATGCATTATGCATGTCATCTCGGTATATCCAGTGATATCAGCGCTAATGTGAACATGGTATAAGGGGTTATAGAAAACTTTCGAAACTGACTAGGTCCCAAACAGGATTCATACAAACGGTATGACAGCTGTCCGAGCTCTGAACTTAAGTTTAGCATTAAGCGAAAATGACATTACTAGCTATTTATGATAATACCACAGACTAACAGACAGGATACTCAAATTAGATTCTTCAATCATTTTAACGGTCATTTCGAATATTTCTTTATTTGGGACAGTACTCACATGTGTCATGATGGCGCCACGTTACCCTATCAAAAACATCCTGTCTGTCATCTATCAGTTCGGCTGAAAAATTCGTATCGTTTAATAGAAAGACACATTTTTTTTCCAAAATTCGTTTTTATTATTCAACATAATTGCCATCAGAGGCGATACAGCGATTATAGCGATCTTCCAACTTTTCGATACCATTTTTGTAGTACGATTTGTCCTTTGCCTCAAAATAGGCCTCAGTTTCAGCGATTATCTCTTCATTGCTTCTAAATTTTTTACCAGCAAGCATTTACTTGAGGTCTGAGAACAGGAAAAAGTCACTGGGGGCCAAATCTGGAGAATACGATGGATGAGGGAGCAATTCGAAGCCCAATTCGTTCAATTTCAGCATGGTTTTTCGTTGTTGTTTTTGATCGATTGTGAGCTCACGCGGCACGCATTTTGCGCAAAGCTTTCTCATATACAAATATTCGTGAATAATATGTCCAACACGTTCCTTTGATATCTTTAGGGTGTCAGCTATCTCGATCAACTTCACTTTACGGTCATTGAAAATCATTTTGTGGATTTTTTTCACGTTTTCATCGGTAACAGCCGCTTTTGGACGTCCACTGCGTTCATCGTCTTCGGTGCTCATATGACCAGTACGAAATTTTGCAAACCACTTACGAATTGTTGCTTCGCCCGGTGCAGAGTCTGGATAACACTCATCAAGCCATTTTTTGGTATCGGCGGCACTTTTTTTTCATCAAAAAGTAGTGTTTCATCAACACACGAAATTCCTTTTTTTTCCATTTTTTTCACAATAACAAAAGTAGCTTCACTCAAAATGCAATATCTCACAAACTAATAATCAGACAGCTGTCAAATTTATACACGTATCTTTTGAAGGTTGGTACTAACTGAAAATGGTATGGATTTAATTCTAGTGGCGCCCTCTTATAGAAACGATACGAACTTTTCAGCCGATCTGTTATACTGTGTTTATTTTTTTCATTTACCAACAGAGTTGCCATTCATGCAGAATTACCTGTAATGTATTGATTTGTATACGTCCATGCGAATTTCATGCAGGATACAGATTTAATACATATTGCCAAAACTATATACAGAATTATGCCTACTTCTCATCATCCAACGCAATACAAAATCGAACCCGTTTTGTTACAATATTTACTTGCTTCTGGTCTGCCGCCACTTAATTTCGGGTGAAAACTACCAACACAATAAAAAATAGTCTAGATGAACAACGTTGAGTCAAATAAATGGTTACCTTCCAACATCGCGAAAAAGTTAAATATATTATCAACGTAATCCAATAATTTATTGTGACGATTCATTTTCAAAAATTTTGATGAAATTAGGCATCCCTGCAAGCAGCTGATCGGTGTTGACAAACGAGGGGAAACCAACTAGTGAAAAAACTTTTACGTAACACAAGGGGTGTACCGATAGTAAATAGTTCGCGCAGTACAATATAGGTGGAACTAGTGCATCACGAAAAATTATTTTTATAAGAATTTACTCATACTGTCATGTCTGTTAGTCTGTGATAATACCTTTCATTCACTCTTTCGTTTGTAGTTAGGAAACAAAAATCAGAATCAGTCAACAGCGGAGTCATCAAATATTGATCTGAGAATACACTTCCTAAAACGGAATCGAAACCAAATTCGAAATATTCATCGGATTTTTTTTTCAAAAAGATGGTATATGATAAGAAAACATCATTTAGACTTATTTCACCTTTTTATAAGTCTAAATGCTGTTTTCTTTTTGTATGTGAGTGGAAATGATGGATACACTTAATTTTTTGCTTTGATACAAGCAAACAAACATGAACATGTAAAAAGTCACTCGCACACAAATAGTATTTGGTAGAATTATCTTATGCGCTGTTTACTGAATAACTAGACCAAAACTTTTTTCCTCCGCTTTGTCCTATGTAGGGTGAAGAGCGGAGTACTTTCTAAAATCTCATAACGATGCTAAAGCTAACTGATCGTTGGAAAATGATTTATTTATATTTTTACAGAGAATGTTCCGTTTGTAAGTACGTCTGTCGAAAAACTAAATAAATTAAAAAAATAATTACAATAACAGTGAATTTTACAATTACAATTCTACACTTTGGTCAGCTTGGAGCAAAATCAATCTTCAGTTCAGCAACGCCATCACATTGAACATATCATATTATATCATATCGAGATCTCTTCCCTCACTTAATTTATATATTTTTCCGTTTTGTACATTTGCGGATTTTCTACATTCTACATTGCAGTGTTTTCTACATTCTCCGACACTAGCTCTCGGTCAGGAACTAGACGTCAAAGTTAGTGAGACTGCAGTTTCAGGGTTGCCAAATAACATTTTCAATGTAGATAAGATTCCAGGAACATTTGTCGGATGCATCAAACGGCACTTAACGGCTTCATGCGCTTTACCTTTTAGACACTTCTGCAAGCGTATCAGATTCTCCTCCGCAGTGTACCCGCACATATCAGTAGTTGTCGTGAACGTAGAGTAAAATAACGGCCATTCTTCCGGTGATCCGCTGAATATTGGAAGTTCTCGCGACACGGCTTGTCGGGCTGCAACTTGGTTTTGCGTAAGCTTCATACCGTTACCGTTATTCGTACCGAAGGTGTCTTGTCTCGGAGTGGACCGCTGATTGGGAATGAATTTGGAGTGTTTATCCGGTTGTCGCTGGTACACGCCCGATTGCTTGGTTCCACAACTTCTAAACGAAAACTGATCAGAAACTTGCATTCGTTCGACTGATTCTACTACACTGGTAACGTGTGAGGCATCAACTGATTCGGATGGCTGTAATAAATTTGAACCCTGCGGAACAACGTCGTCGTTAGCAGCGGTCTCATTTAACCACTGAGAAACACGGTCATCTTCTAGCTCTGTCTCAATCTCATCTTCTTCTTCTTCTTCGGCCAATTCCTTAGGTAACTGATGACGATTACTTATATACTCGCGCCTACTGGCCTCTTCCGCCTCTTGTTGTTTCCGTTCTTCTTCCAGAATCTGCAACCGCACCTTTAACTGTTTCTGCTTGGTGAACCTTAGTGAACTTGCCTTGGAATGCTGGCTCAGGTTGTCACGACCCCTCGGTCGGCGCATCTCACTGTGTATTGCTCGGTCTACGTTTGCAGTGTTTTCTACATTCTCCGACACTAGTTCTCGGTCAGGAACTAGACGTCAAAGTTAGTGAGACTGCAGTTTCAGCAAGTACAGGAGAACAGTGGAATTGAATGGCGGCAGTTACACCATTAGAGTTTATTACACGTGTGTTTAATTTCAAGCCTGATCTGAGTTTTTTAGGTTGGGATACAATTAGTATCTACGTGCAGGGTAAGAATCATTAGTAGTACTTTAAATCAAAATTTAAGCTACCATAAAAATTTCATTTGTCAGTTAACCTTAAGCGCAGTACAGTACGGTACTACCGTTGATGATAAGTAATTTGAAATAGGAGTACTAAACGTGAGTAACTTTGAACTAATCTGAACTATGTTGAAACTCATACTTATATTGCGCTTGTAGGAAATTTTTAATATTAGTGAAATACACTTATTTGAAATCCGGAAAACTTCTATTTCGACTGCCAACAACTGGTGCTCCAGGGATCTCGCCGGAGCCTCCACTTCCGGAGCTGACTAAACGTGCAAAGTGGTTTGGAGATGTCAAGCCGATTCAGGTCAACGATGTCGTCCTCGTAGTAGATCCAGGACTTCCAAGAAACTGTTGGCCCAAGGGACGGGTCAAATAGTGTTTTCAAACTTCACAATCTTCCAGCCAGCTATATACCCAAGTAACCACGACGCATTATAACTTCACATTAATTCAACTTTAAAAATTCGCGTAAAATTTGATTAAATGCAACGGAGTTACAAATGTTTTTACAATGCTGTTATAAAGCTGGAAAGGGCGATTATTAGACTCTTATAAGATTATTTCTCTTATAGTTATTATTAAAGTTTCGTTGCTCCGAAATATAGCTTTGAATGTCGATATATAGCACGACGGAAGGTAATATAATAAAAAATGCTCAGTTACGTTTTGAATGCAAATTTAATGCACATTGCTTTAAAGTATGTAGTATTAGTGTAATTATACATTAACAATGTAAAAATAGAGTTGTAAATGTGCAGTGATATAATGCATATGGTTACTTGGGTATGTACTCATGGTAATATTTGTACAACCATTGTTAGAATGACCATACCAGAAAAGTCATAAATACAAATAGTCTTCTCAAGTTATAGTTTTTGTTATCTAGTACTTCATACAATATAGATGGTGAATAATCTCATATCATGGCCGTTGCTACTATTTAAGCATATAATTGAAATGATCATGACAAACAGTTTACGGCTACTATAGTATTTTTCTCAGTGTAGCATATAGTAATCACAGTTGACATAATATTACCCACTTTTGGAGATTTCGAACGGAGCCTACAGTTTCATCTGTCAAATTCAGTTTATATTTTAAAATAAAACCTGTCATCTCTGGTTGCAATCTATCAGAAAATGCTGTATTTTTGTTTATATTGAATTCAGTAAAAATTAATTTAGTTTAGAATTGTTTCACCGATTTATAGTCAAGTGAGCACAATGAAATTTTCTACGAGCAACGCGAAATGTTCTTCATACAGTGGGAAACATGTTATTTACGTTGGAACTCACACAGGTTCATTCAAAAGTAAGTATAATCTGCTGACCACGTGCATGTTTATGATAATGTCTGTTTCAGAACTAGAACCTTTCCAAGAAAATCCATACCTCCAAACAAATCTTCAACAGATCGAAACGTTGGATAAGACATCTAAGGTAACGTGCATGTCATTCGGTAACAAGGAGCAAACTGAAATTTTGCTTGGTAGAGCTAATCACTACGTGAAGGTATTCAACTCTGATAGCGAGGTCGCTGCGTCCAGTTTTGAGGCAGGCGATGGAGAAGTGGTTGGGCTCGGCAGGTCAGATGGGTATGTTGATCATAGAAAAGATAAAATCTTTTGTTCCTAATACCGTTTCATCGTTTGTTAGTTGTATAGTTACTGGTATAGACAAAGGCATAGTGAAAATCGTCAGGTATCCAGAAACTACCGAATTCTCTGTTGGTGAAAACCTCGCCAAGCTTAGAATCTGTTGTGAAGATCAAAATTTGATGGTGACCGGCGGAAAGAATCTTAAACAAATTATTAAAGTGTGGGATTTAGAGAATCAAAAAGTAATCTTTGCTGCCAAAAACGTTAGGAAAGATATGTTGGAGCTGGAGCAACCAGTTTGGGAAAACGATGTTTTGTTTTTGGATCGGAACACTATTGCATCATGTTCACGGCATGGATATGTACGTGTGTATGATCTAAGAGGAGTGCAACGTCGTCCAGTGCAGGCTTATAGTCCTCCAGATGATCAACTATCTTTCACATGTCTAGCTGGCAACGGAGGGTATCTGTATGCGGGAACGACCACTGTAGGAATGCGTGCTTTTGATATACGAAAAATGAAAAATCATATCCACGTGTACAAAGGATTCACCGGAACAATCACTAGTGTTGACATAGATGCCACTGGAAGTTATCTTTTCACATCATGTTTGGATAGATATGTTCGGATTCACCATGCTCACAAAACGGCGATGGTATATCAATGTTATGTTAAATCAAAACCGACTCAAATCTTGGGCACAGACTACAAAGAAAAGGCTGTCGTGGAAACGGACGATGATGATTTGATAATGATTGAAGAAAATGAAAACGATCAAGTCGATTCAGAATATGAAGATTTGTTTGCCAAAATGCAAACCGTGAAGTGAGTATGAATATTGGAAAATATTTGTCAATTTCATTCAAGTAATTGTTATTTATGTATAATTGCAGGGAAAACGAAACTACCAAAAAGCGCAAAAACGACTCTGAATTTCAGAATCCGTCGAAGCTGAAAAAATCGAAAAAGAGAAAAACAAACACTGAATAAACATTGTTTTCCAACTATAGCAAATTTTTGTTTTTGTAAATATTATGGGAATTTTCTATGGCTAATGCTGCTGAAATAAACAAATTAGTCGTCCTCATTGGTGAATGAACATTCTATTCGATGAATGGGGGAGTAAATTATTAACACATCCGTGCGTTAAACTGGACCTAAAATTTTTCGAATGATTCGACATCAGCGTTATTTTTCCTGGACTGGTGGCGTTATTTTTCGTTCTATTCAAATGTATCATGATGAACGCACCATGTATGAATAATCACAGATAACTTTCTCTTGAGTTTATCTTTTGTCCATCAGTGGTTCTACACGGATCTAATAAAGAGCAATTTCGACATTCTATTGTTATAATCCTGTAAAAAAAATCATCCATTCGATCGTTATTCCCATGAATGTCCAAAAATCGTCCAACGTGAAACCGATTCGGGACTTTGCCGATTTTGAAACAGTCCATTGAAGCACGTCATATTTTTTTTTCGTTCAATGAACTCGACAGGCAGGAGTCCATTGTTGAGCCATTTAAAATGTGAGGGGTTTGAGTTGAGCTAGCCTAGTTTTTTTTGGAGAATTTAGAAAATTACTGACTTCTACTTCGAATAAAAACAATAAACACAATTTCGTTTTATATGTAGAAAATACGCCATTTTCATATTTAATTTGTAGAAAAAATTAACAAACCATTCCAACAAACTGAATGAGTATTTCGTCCAATATGCCGTTCAACAAACGCACAAGAATCCCTAATCTCAGTATGAATTTTTACTTGGACTGAACAAGACAACACTAGTTATCGAATAAAACGTTGATGACAGTACTCAGCCAAACCGGCATCTTCGTAAACTGTCACTGATCAAAAATTATATAACTTGTCTAGACCACTCTGACCCGTATTTCTGGAAGAATATTTTCTTCGAGTCTCGCGAAGTTTTCTTGTCGAGTGTGAATCCGTGCATTCAGTAGTTCTGAAGCTCTGCAGACCACCGGGAAGATTAGCTATACATAATGGCATCTCTAATACATACTGTCCGTGGTTTAATTCGTCGAAATTCAAAACTGGTCCCATCACTTGCGATTCGCTCTATCTCTACATCTGCGTTGCAGCAGTCAAATAACAGCCAAAGATTCTTGGTGCAGCCACGGCAGCTTCTCTGTCGCTTTGAGGTTAGTAGGCAAATTTTGATTAGATTGGATCAAGAACGTTTTATGTAATGATCTGTATTTTTATTCCTTTTACCGTCTGGTATTGTTTCAACAGCAGGAAAGCAAAAATGTTTTGCGATTTTATTCCTCTAAGCCCAAGTTAGCTGAGGTTCGGGAGCGAGTTCTTAAAGTTGTTGCTGCTTACGATAAAGTTACTGCCGATAAGGTGCGCTAATGTTTTTGTTTTTCTTTCAATCTCTTCCCAACATAGCAAATCGGTTGTAGGCAACTAGAATTCACTAGAAACTACAGCGCTAAGGAACCGCTTACATTGCAGCTGATTAAGGAACGCGTTCTACTTGTGTTGAAACTATACGACAAAATCAACCCGGAGAAGGTACGTGTGGAGTGTTCAGGATGTTACTGTAATACCTGCAGCTTCATTTTAGTGTTTCTTCGGTTGCCGACCGATTTGCCATGAGGAGAGATAAGAAATCTCTTTTAACTTTAAAACTTCCTTCATTGCAGTTGACACTGGAATCGCATTTTATCAACGACCTTGGTCTGGATTCGTTGGATCATGTGGAAGTAATAATGGCCATGGAAGATGAGTTTGGTTTCGAGATTCCCGATAGTGATGCAGAGAAACTTTTCAGACCGGCTGATGTAGTGCAATATGTCGCCGACAAGGAAGATATTTATGAATAAATGGTGAAAAATACTCACCTTGTTGAATTTTTTGCTGCCCGGTAGCTGCATCTAAAAAATAACGAAAGAAATACACTGCAGAATTTAGTTTAAAATAAAATATTTTACAAACTGTACCCTGTCAGTTTTTGTTTTCGTTACAGAAGATGCAGGTTTGGGCAAGATGGGCCATCGCTGGCCAAAGTCTGTCACGTTAGTTAGTTAGTGACAGCAAAGAAAAAAGAGAAGATGCAGGTTTCATCAAATCCCTCCCATGGTTGGTTGGCTTGACGGTATTGCAAACATCAGATACCATTACTAATATTTTAACTATCGAGTTTATCAAATGAGATATGAAACAACTTGGATAAGATGTTGATTGCATTACGCTCCAACATCCGGGGTAGGAGAGGCCGGTAGGGCTTAAATGAGCTACCGGTCCTTATTACTAGTATGAAGCGAAGAATCAATGAAATGAACGTACCCAAGTCAGGTTTCATACGATAACGGAACAGTTGAACGGTGAATAAGGTTCATCTTTGACGTTTGTTGGTGGTGTGTGTACCATGGAATACTGTAGAACAGAATAAAATAATATAGTTCATCCAGTTTATCACCTCGATTCTGTATTTCGTTCGAATCGGATTGATTCGATCGAATACGAAATTTTGCATTCTGTAACTCGATCGAATTACAGAATGCAACATTTTACATTCGTTCAAAAAATCCGATTCGATCGAAATACAGAAGAGGGATGTATATTGTGAGGATGTGTCGTTTAGGCCTGATGTGTGAGTGAAATATAAGAGTAAGTACATGCAAGAACGGTAATAAAAGCTATCGTTTCAGCTCAGGACTAACAATCGACCAATAGAAGAGATAGAAATTGGGTAACGGCACCCCTATTCATCTCAAAACCATTAGACATTTCATATACGAAAACCATTAGTTAGAGTGAGATTTGTTATCTCTGTTTGATAGATTAACTTCAAGAGTAACATATAATTTGGAGCATTTTGCGTAACTAAAACAGCAATATTGAATAATTTCCTAACTACTTTTATGCGCTTTTTCTTTTATTGAAAGTCGAGTAATCGGTAAAATAACATGGTGACTCGACCAGTGCTGTTAACTGTTTTTTCCAAAAATCTGTATTTGGCGGAAAAATCTACCTGTACAATATCTTTCTCGAAAAATCAAAAATCGATTTAGTGCGGAAACTGATTTTGCGACCAAAAAAAAAAAGGTCGCTCGACCTGGTTTACCCCTATGGAATCCAACACAAAAACAAAAAATCGGTATTTATCTGTATGAAAATTGAAATAAGAGTATATCTGTATTCCTGTCATTGCTGTCAACTGTTTTTTCCAAAAATCTGTATTTGGCGGAAAAATCTATCTGTACAATATCTTTCTCGAAAAATATCAAACATCGATTTAGTGCGGAAACTGATTTTGCGACCAAAAAAACCTGGTTTACCCCTATGAAATCCAACACAAAAACTGAAAATCGGTATTTATCTGTATGAAAATTGAAATATCGGTATTTTGAGAGAGCATATCTGTATTCCTGTTTCGAGTCCAAAAATCGGTATAAATACCGAGAAATCGGTATAGTTGGCAGCGCTGATTCCTGTATCGAGTCCAAAAATCGGTATAGTTGGCAGCGCTGGACTCGACTGATGAGATGACTATTGGCAGTAGATGTGCGAAACAGCTCATACCGGTGAGCAGCTCCGAACCGATCAGCTCACTAAAGTGAATCGATTCAATGCATCAGCTCTTCAGCTCATTTAGATTGAACTGAAGGTTAGTTTTGAGCGCCGTTTTTCTTGCACCGTTTTTCTTGCGCCGTTTCTCTTACTCCGTTTTTCTTTCATATGCATGATCGAAATCATTAATGCACAAAGAACAATGCTATGCGAACTAATTTGTGTGTGAATCATTATTATGTCACATTTGTTGGCATCCCTGAATGTACCTTACCCTACTGAGTGAGAGGTAAGATTTCTTATTGACAATATCTCATTCAATCTGTTAAAGAAGGATAGATGCACATTTGGTAGAACATTTCTTCTCATTTAGAAATCGCTCTTCAAGAGCCGAAGATCCGTTCAGCTCGTAGCTTGTTACCACCTTACCAGTGCTGTGAACTGGTGAGCTGCGGTTCTTTTAAAAAGAGCTGTGAGCTGTCAGCTCACTTTAAAGATTCGATTCACTGGAACAGCTCAGGAGCGAATTGCCCATCTCTAATTGGCACACTAATTTTAGTTGGAAACTATTAGAATAGAAATTGAAACTCAATGTTATGATACTTGCTTGTGGAATACATGTAGGTATGTATGTATGTGTATCTGTGTGTATGTATGTATGTGTTTTTGTGTGTATGTACAATATACATTGTATCGTGCCCTTGGGTGCGTTGTATTAAATTGGTCGTGATAACAGGTAAAAATTGCAAATTCTTTATATCCCAAAAAATTGCTGGCCGCAATTTCTCTATAAAGTATGATACGCTAAACTGACTGATGAATGCACCATATATGAATAATCACAGATAACTATCTCTTAAGTTTATCTTTGGACCATCAGTGGTTCTACACGGATCTAATAAAGAGCAATTTCGACATTCTATTGTTATAATCCTGACATTCTATTGTTATAATCCTTCCCATGAATGTCCAAAAAATCGTCCAACGTGAAACCGATTCGGGACTTTAGTTTGCCGATTTTGAAACAGCTAAAAAAAAGGTCGCGACATTTTCAAAAGTCTGTAAATTTTGACGAAAGTCGGCGAAAAACTCGATTTTCTTAAGTCTGCAAAAGTCTGCACAACATAAAATGTCTGCAGCACTTTGTACGAAATCTGCAGACGTACAGACAAATCTGCAGATCTGGCATCTCTGGTCGTGATACATTTCGATTGTGAGTCAGTGTACACCAGATGTTGAAAAGGGCCTAAGGATGATAACACCGACGACACGACCAGGCACTCCGAAGAAAAATCGAAATAAAAAGTGTCTGTGAGTGATTTTCCGTCAGTTACCACAAATATAGCGGCCCCTTGATAATGATAAAATTATTCTTTTTAGGCAACACTGTTCTGGTTGCTATGCGTTATTTGTCAAGGAACCGCATATATAGAAATAAACAAACCAAATTGAAAACTATCCCGTTCCATTGTCAGAAGCCACGAAAATGCAAGAAAAAAAGGATTAATTTAGGAATAAAGCGATCTATTCTCTTGTGTGCAGCCACATATTTCCAAATCTGTTGCAATAAAATGGACACAAGACGAAACTGAATTTATTATAATGTGTATTTGCTAATAATCAAGAAAAATTACTGTTTCTAAAAATAAAAATAAACGTGGAGCAGGATGTTTATTTCGTTTATTATGCATTCAATTGAGACCAAAAACATTATTTCGTAACACTAGAAGAACCCTTACAGAAGTTTAAATCAATGGGAAAAGAACGATAATGAAATTGCTGCGTTCTGTGATGTCGATTTCAAACACCAGTATTAAATTTAAGCTATTTTCAAATATCCTTTATACATTGAGTCAGTAACAATAAAATGCATTCATTTATGTTATTTCTCTGCTAAATCATGCTAGAAAGCTTGATTGTTTTCCATGAAGATCTTTATTGGAGATGCGTTTCAAGTCTTCTCAAGAGAATTTTCCAAGAATTATCCAGATGTCATACTAAAACTATTCTAGGGTTAGCAAAAGTCAGAAAACAAAAGTTTGTCTCAATGGCGCGAAAAAATAGTAATGCTGATGATACGATCTTAGGAGAAATTCTTAGTCGCATAATTTAAAGATTTTATGAAAACTATGCAAAAGTTTCAATTCATTATTGAATTTTTCTAATGGTGTGAGATGATGATGTAGTTGATTGGTAACTGCTTTGGTATCAAATTTCCGGTGCATGGTGCACTGGTGGTGCAAATAAAATAATATAACTTATCCGTATCGCAAAAACATAGCGTTTCACATAACTTTTAAGGGCCGATTCTTGTTTTTAGGCAAAGTAGTAAAATGCGCGACTGGTATATATCGATTCGGAGTTAGTTTTGTTTATCTACATAAACTTGTTTTTGAATAACAGTATCCAAGGTATCTGTTATTCGAAATCAATAATTTATCAAATCGAGTTGCCAGTTTTAACAAATTTTCAAGTAATTTCGTTCTGACATTTCGAGTTACTGAGGGGTAGTCAGATTTGCGATACAGTTTTAATAGACGAGTGGCAGGTCGTGTCGTCGATAACACTGTCAAGGATCCACCAAAGGTAACGAAATGTGAACATGCTGTAGTAATACCAAATACAAATTATAATACGGAGTACTCCGACAAATTTTCAAGGACACATTTTGCATCGTGCGGTACATTGTCATGATACACTGTCAGAGTGACAATGTACTTTAACGAATTTTCTATAAAACTAGCAACACTGAAGGGTAAGAACAAGTTCACTATAGTTACTGTTTATTATAGTGAAAAATATGTAAACATATTACTTACATATTTTTATCCTTAGGAAAACTATGGAGCGAAATTTCGGACGACCCTGTTCGTGTGTCACATCCCTCTACTAAGCAACTTCTCACCATTTCGAAGGCTTCTCGGTTTATTAGCCGGCGATATTTAGACTGATTGTTGCAGTTTAATACAGCAGCGATAAACAAACAAGTTAGTTTTGCACCGTAGCAACTAGCATAAAGCGTTGCCAGAAACGATCTCCTTTCACATTTTCACACTATCGCAACGAAAGGGAGATATTTGCTAGGCTTACTTGTTCATGCTGTGAACCAAACATTGGCGATTCGTTTATATGGGACTTAGGGGTATTATTATTTGTATTTGGTAATACTAATAATTGATTACATATATAGAAATACTAAGATAATGTTGAAAAATATCAAAAATTAAAAACTCAAGTGTTAATATCATTTAAATAAAAACGTATATATTCAGTTCTCATCCGTCAAACCATGATGAGCGGCCTTAAAAAGATGTCATTAAAAAACCACTAATCCTTTTTTGTCTTCTTTTCTTTTCTTTTTTTATGTGGATGACTGAGCACACGAAACATGATGAACAAACAATATTTATTAATAAGAACAAGACAAGAATAAGAATAAGACACAAACAACACTGCGTACAACTAACTTTTACATTTCAGGAATAACATGTCAGCGAAAGTACGTAGTGGAAATAAAGTAGAATGACAACAAAAGACACTTACAAAACACAGTTGAATAGAACCACTGGAATGAAGGTAAAACACGATATAGACTATGACCAAAGGTAAGAAAAACCGACATAAATAAAGAAAACCTGTTTTAATCCACCTAGTGGTATAATGATGCCTTTCTCATTTTCATTTTCTCCTGTATTCCACGAAATACAACAAGGTAAAAAAGTTTAGGAACTAGTTTTGAAGATTTCTGTTGCATAATTGTTGCTACATTGATATACTACATTTGAATTTAAGTTAGTAATAATCTATTCAATCATATGTGAGAAAGTAAAGTGAGCTACATTTTATTATATTTGATTACTACTATTGGTATTTCCACAACCAAAAGCTGGATATCGGCATAGTGATATTCGGTTCATTCAACCATGCCCGGGTTGCAAACCAATAATAAATTTTATTATTAAAACAGAACATCTCAATGGTAGAAATTAACATTATTACGTTTGATATGAGTTAAAATTTCAAAATTCATAACAAAGTCTACATGGGAAAAAGTCAACAAAATATAAAATTCTATCATTGTAATATCAAACCAAAAACAAAATATTTAGAGAAGAAGAATTTTTCAGTTATTTTATATTCTAGCATTCAGAATAAAATAATATAAGAATTTCTCTTATCTGATTCTGATGCAGTTTATTCAATTGTATTTTATTTGAAGATAGAACTACTGGATCAATGGTACTTAATAAAATTGTAATAACTCATCAATAACGAAATAAGATATAATAATTAATTTAGATGCTAAACAGATATTGTACAATTTCTTGATTCTCTAGAAGAAATATCAAGAAAATATCAAATATCGCTATGATAGCAAAGAAACGTCAAGACAAGATATGCTGGTAAAATTTGTTATTATTTTGATCTTTGTTTGCCATCTACCCGGGTGTACTAATATGAGCTACACATGTTTTTACGATTCTCTATGATGATTTTAATTTTGGAAAAAAATGTGATAAAATTCAGCAAATCATTTATGGGACTATCAATGGTTTATTTGGTTACAGAGTCTCATGATCTGCAAACTAGAGAAAGACACTAGCCAATATAAAGAGGTAGCTTATGAACAAAGTATTCCTAAAATTGACGTTCTCATACTGAGCACCCTATCTTCGGAACCAGGGGTTTGATCCGAATGAAAATTGACATTTTATATGAATCTAAGTTTGTGAAAATGGGTTCTGCCATCTCCGAGAAAAGTGAGTGACATTATATTGACATTTTGAATGCACTATTTCCATATTTTAGTGCATGTCACCGTATCAAGTTGGATACATATGAAATTCCGGAATTTTGTTTGGAACCATGAGATCTTTAATTTGAATCTAAGTATGTGAAACTCGGTTTAGCCATCTCCGAGAAAAGTGAGCGACATTATTTTCACATTTTTAATGCATTATTTTCACATTTTTTCGTCAAATCACCCTCTAATTCCGGAAGCAGAAGTCGGATCCAAATGAAATTCGGGAACATTGTATGGGACCGGAAGACCTTTCATTTGAATTTAAGTTTGTGAAAATCGGTTTAGCCATCTTCGAGAGAAGTGAGTTACATTATTTTCACATTTTTAATGCATTATTTTCACATTTTTAGTTTATATCACCCTGTAAATCCGGAAGCGGAAGTCGGATCCAAATGAAATTCGGGAACATTATATGGGACCGTGAGACCTTTCATTTGAATATAAGTTTGTAAAAATCGGTTACGCCATCTCCAAGAAAAGTTAGTGACATTATTTTCACATTTTTGGTGTATATTACCCTGTAACTCCGGAATCAGAAATCGAATCCAAATAAAATCCAGGAACTTTGTATGGGATCGTGAGACCTTTAATTTGAATCTAAGTTTGTGAAAATCGGTTTAGCCATCTCCTAGAAAATTGAGTGACATTATTTTCACATTTCCAATGCATTATTTCCACATTTTTGGTGCATATCACCCTGTAATTTCGGAAACGGAAGTCGATATCCAAATGATATTCAGGAATATTGTATGGGACTATGAGACCTTTCATTTGAATCTAATTTTGCGGAAATCGGTTCATCCATCTTCGAGAAAAGTGAGTGACATTATTGGATTGCAGAATCGGGGTGAATAAAGCATCTTTAATCGAAGCAAAACTATAACGGCGTATTGTTTTTTTATTGAAGCTTTTATTGAAATGTTCTTTGATTTTACTAGCACTTTTGCGAATATTAATGAAATTCGATAGAAAAAGTACGAATAGGACGTAATTCAAAATAAGGCTCACAAGCAAATTCATACGTACAATCTTGATTCAAAGGACTCTATTCACTCATATTTGAAGGGGCTTGGAGCTAGTTAAATCGAATTCAAATCAAAACACACACACACACACTCACACACACACACTCAAACCGCTTCTCGAGCTCGGCATTTTGAAATGCCGAAGTACATCGGCAACATGACATTTTACTGATTTTTCAGTAATTCACATGCTCTTTTCCGAGATTCGTTAAGATAATGTGCTGGTATCTCAGTAAAACTCGTACTTTTGCCGAAGTTTGGCATAATATTATAACAGTAAACAACAAATATACCGAAATCAGCAAATCCGTTTGCCGAGATTTCGAACAGAAACTCGGTGAGACACTTGTCATCTAATGTCTCTTTTCAATTTTGCAAAGCATCACGTCGCCGACGACACGACCTGCCACTCGTCTATCGAAACTGTATCGCAAATTTAACCACCCCTCAGTAACTGGTAATGTCAAAATGAAATCGCTTGAAAAAAATTGAAACTGGCTACACAAGTTGCTAAATTATTGATTTTGAATAACAGTAACCATATCCTTGGTTACTGCACATTGAAGATTTGAGCCGACGACACGACCTGCCACTCGTCTATAAAAACTGTATCGCAAATTTAACTACCCCCCAGTAACTGGTAATGTCAAAACGAAATTGCTTGAAAATTTATTGAAACTGGCAACAATTGTCGAAAACTGTTGATTTAAAATAACAGTTATCCATGGTTACGTATGTATGTTGTTTCATTGGAGTATATTTAAAAAAATCTCAGAAGAAAAACAACACGTAATTTTTAAGAATCATAAGGAGATAAGATTTTTGTGAATCAGAAGCGGTAGAAAATATTCAATATTCAATATTATCACCGGGGCCCAGAATTATCACAAAAATATAACCAAAATGGCACATTCGTAGATATTAGCTTTGAACTACCATTTTGCTACGGACCTTAACTCGATTTTTTTATATTGTAGATCATACACTTTGGTATGAAAGAAGTAGTAGGTCTCATCTTGTCCACGGAGGAGAGCAGGAGAAATCCATGTGCGGGAAAGTAAATTTGTTAAACTTGGAATTCTAGCTTTGCTCGGGAAATAAATCCTCAACTACGGCCCAGTAGTCGAACTGATCGGGTTCCTATGTACGATAATGCGAAGCATAATATTGATCCCGTGAATTTATACGAAATCAAAAACGTTTTTTCATAGTAATGCAAATAAATATTGGAAGAAGCCTTTTTAAATTGCTAAATTTAATACAACCTATAATTGTTTATCATCATTTGAAGAATATAATTAATTATTATTGTGAAACTAAACAAATTTACTCTTTTCAATGAAAGTTCGAATTATTGCGGCACAATTTAAACGGTTTTTATCAGTTTTACGAAACTGAGCTCTCCGGATATCATTCAACATAAACGGCTTAGTAATCAATACACAAGACAGTAAACAATAAGAAACTCTCAATTGTTATTGTTAGTCATTTAATAAAATAAAAATTTCTTAAAAAATCACAAAGAATTGTAAGGTAGATTTCATCTCAGCGAATGACCATCGTATCTGGTTCTTTGTGCCACAGAGTTGTGTTTGGTGTTTGTACTTTTTTGTGAAAAATTTCAGTCCGAACCCCAATGTGTGTATGTTACGCAGGAATTGTCTTGGGTCTATGATGTTTTATACTTGAAAATGGGTTCTTGAATAGTGAATTTCTCCGGCTTGAGTAGCTGTTATCGTGGATATGTAGTATTTGTACGTATCAGAAAAAAACGGTGTCTTGCCATGGTCGTAGTCTGCATTCTGTTCGATTTATTGCATGTGCTTTCTAGCAGATAATCGTATCTGACGGTAAAGGCTATTTGCTTCAGTTTATTCGATCGCTTGGTAACTCGTGGTATGACTATAGAGCACTGACGCAAACATACAAAGAAAAAATATGGTTTTTATTATTTCTACTTTTTTACAAGAATGTAATGTTGATTGTAGTAGTTCGTAATATGTATATAGCACCCTTTCAGTCGGCTTAAATGATACGGTAAAAAGATATAAACCTCGAATGAGTTGCCAGATTTCAGTCGCTATAAAAGCACTCGACTTAATTGAATAAACCCTCTTTGTAAAACGTCAGTCATCGACTCAACAGTCAGTTCTCTGCTAAGTATTGAGAAAGCCATCACGTAGACTTCAGTGGCGACGAGAAAAAGTAATTTTTTAATAAAATCCGGGGGGAGTTTTTACCCGGTAGTGAGTAAGCGAAAAAGATATATAAAATCCGGGGGTATAATTTTGCCCGGTAGTGCGCTGGTGATAAAATAGTGTTTAAAACGCTTGGGGTGCTGGACATTTTGTTTGCAGGTGAGTCGGTGGCGTCGGTTTTATTTGCCTCTTTTGTAAGCCATTTTGGATTCCATTATACCAGTTGGCAAATTATATTGGAAATCAATTTTTTTATTTAAAATTTTTAATACAAAGAGGTAGATTTTCTTTGTTCTGTTGAATTTTATAATATCGCTAAATTTGTTTGTGATATCTGTAAACGTATTTTATTCACAATTGTATCAAATTCAAAGAACTTATTGTTTGTTCTTTTGTCACCAGGCAGAGCGCGGAAATTTGGCCGCTGCGTTGCGGATTTGTCTGCGTGACCGGCATTGGAGGATTTTGAGCGCAAATTGCTCTGGAAATATTCTGATTTTTGGATACTGGGAAAAACCGTTCCCAAAGCCAGATTTTGGATACACGACAATCTGCTTGTTGGTTGCTGCTGCTGCGGTGCCGTTTTCGCTGCTACCCCGAGCTGAGATATTTTTTTTGAGGAAATTTTTTTTTGTCTGGATTGCGCAAAATTTTGTTTAAGATCTCGCTCGGTGGTCGTTTGGTGACAGCTCACAGGCATCAACTCCGTTTGGCGGAAGGAAAGCATCGGTCGAGAGCGTCAGTTATTTTTGGCGATTTTCCGCCAGTCCGTCTGAGCAAGCGAAGACGTGAGGATGACGATATCAACCAACACAACGCAAAGCAGCGCAACAAGCAAAATGATGAAGATTTTTATGGATTCGTTCATTTTTGATGGATTTGATTCGTCGGAGGAGATCATCGAAACTCGGAAATCACAAGTTCCAGTTGAGGTCGAACATGGCCAGCAGAAGAACTGCTTATCCAGTGATCAAAAATCATTGCCTAACATTAGGCGTTCGAGTAGATTAAAAGTTAAGAAAAAAGATAAAAATTTTGTTTACCAATGAATTCATATTATCAAATTTTGTATATAAAATGAATCGTTTCATTATATAATGTACATAATGTATTAAAAGTTTAGGATTGTATTAATTAACTGAAGAGGCAAGAATTGTAGTAGTTCGTAATATGTATATAGCACCCTTTCAGTCGGCTTAAATGATACGGTAAAAAGATATAAACCTCGAATGAGTTGCCAGATTTCAGTCGCTATAAAAGCACTCGACTTAATTGAATAAACCCTCTTTGTAAAACGTCAGTCATCGACTCAACAGTCAGTTCTCTGCTAAGTATTGAGAAAGCCATCACGTAGACTTCATTGATCAGTATTAAACAATGGAATTTTTTACTCACCTATTTAATCATATTGACAAAAATTGCGTGCAAAGCCCTGCGAATACTTCATTAATCTGAAGACTTTGTATTTGTTCATTTGTGTTGCAAAAGTTCCTTGGTAACTAGTTTATAGCAACAAGAAAAGTGTTGCTGGAAACATTTTTTTCAATGATTAACAAGGGGTCGCTATATTTTTGGTAACTGGCGGTAAATCGCTCACGAACACTTTTTATTCTGATTTTTCTACGGAGTGCCTGGTCGTGTCGTCGGCCTGGTCGTGTCGTCGTTTGAGCAATGTAAACAAAACAAACTGCAAAATGGATATTTTATTACGAAAACTTAAAATGGATTCAACGGCTGCCTCGAGTGGAAGATCCCTTCTGTTCAGTAAATTGCAAGTTCTCCAGCATCATTACCTGTCATAGAAGTGGACCAATCAGTCGGTCTTGATGCGTGATGTATGCATAAAGAGATGCACCATATTGCGTGTTCCTTTTATCAAATCACATTTGCGACTACAAATTAGTCGATTTTTACGACTACAGAGTACTGCTGTGTTTGGAAAGAATATACTCTAACGGACTTGGAACTCACTTATTCCATGCTACTAACGATAAATTCTACTAGTAGGAATAGGATATTCAAAAAGCAGTGAACTGATCTTGAAATGATCAAATGTACTGCCCTGCCCCGTATTCGTATAAAATAAATTTAGTCAATAATTTATGAGCGTTTTCTTTCCATTCTCATTTGTTCAATGCATTGAAATATGTCAATTTTTAATATTTTATTAAATGTACAATGATACATGTCACCAATTAACGTTTGTAAACGATTCAAACGGGTAAATCAACATAAAATTGAACAATGAAAAAAGATTCGTATACGAACGTTAAATGATGATCTCACCCAAAGTGACAATTCAAAAAATTTAATCCGAAATGTTGGCAGTTTCGTTAGCTTTTCAATCTGGTTATTTTTACTTTACCCTCACCGGATACATCAGCGAGGCGCTATCGATTTGGGTTTGGTTTCAGCAAGATAACGGTCCTTAAAATTCGTTGCATTATTGAAAAAAATACATTCAAGATCAGCTACTTTGCGCACGTGCACCGAGATTCCACGTGATTCAGGCAGATGTTGCTGGAAGGCAGATGCTAGTTTCTGGGTATGGACAAGATATCTGGTGTGACTCTTACTGGCTGTATATGTCCAACTCTAGGAGCAAAAACAAAACATTCCTATATTCATAGCTCACAAATAAAATTTAAGCACTCACCTTTACTATATCTTGCACTGATTATGGCTGTAGAATTTGGATGCTTAACTTTCTTAAGTTGCTACTATAAAGTGGCGCTGAGGCCGCAAAAATTGAATTATTTCAATTGACACTTCTTCAAAATTTTTGTTTATTTCCTTGGAGCTCCTTAGTAACTTGTTCGTAGCAACTTGAGTGCCTGGTCGTGTCGTCGGCCGAACTAACAATAAAATTTCTGCGGACAAGTTCGGCAATAATTGACAGTTAATAAATTTTGAATTGCCGAGATTCTCAGTAATTATATATTTGGCCGAGACGATTGACGAGCACTCGGCTGTGCAAATCTCGGCATTTTTTTTGCCTAGATTCAGCAAAGAAATTAACCTGTGCAGTTGTAGACAAAATACTTATTGACAATATGGGAGAGCATAGTAAAATTAAAATAAGCAGACTAATGTCATCTTCGATTGAAGTCAAATCTAACCCAGTTCCTACCCCATATACTGTCAAATCCATACATTTGGCAGTATGTAATTGGAGTCGAAACTAGGTTCGACCTAGGACAGGACCTGACAATTGTTAATCCACTTTTAGGACCAATTTCGGACCAGCTCGTGATTGGTTGAAATTGGCATAAGCAAGTACAAGTTGTTGAAATCAATATTACTGCAGGGTGGTAGAAAAAGTGTTGTCAGTATCGTCCGTAACAATGTAGCTTGATATTGGATATTTTATTTTTCGGGTCATCTTTTCAAAATTATTAATTTCAATAGGATTTAAGTTCAATTTGTTTTTAAGTCCTGTCAATGCGGAAAGTATACGAGTACATTTAACAATCACTGGATGATACAAAGAGAAAGCCTGAAATCACGGAGTGTCATATTGACGAGAATATTGATTATGTTGGTTGAGAATAGCACCGAATCTTTGGATACTTCTGTATGTTATTATTTTTCTCAAATAGAATATGTTGAATACTTTAGTTAATAAAGCTGCAAAAATTAATTACCCAAAATTGAGTGTTTTAGAAAAATTTTATTAAGCTGTTTCAACTAAACGTTTTCTTCAAAACAAACATCTGATCAAAATGAATCCAGAGCTATATTTTTGACCGATATAACATTTGTCTAAGTGTTTTCAAATGATAAATAATTGCATGTTATAGGGGGAGAAAGTTTTCAGAATGAATAATTATCTCTACTGGCAACAGTGATCGCGAGGCATTTATTATTTACAGCAGGGAGCAACCGGAATAAGAAGAGAAATATTTTTCTGGAAAAAGAAGCCAGTTGTCTGGTCCTAAGACAAGACCTGACATCTGGGGGGGCTGCTTTTGTTCCAAAATGGACCAGTTTCTGATTGGCTGATTTTGATGTTGCTACCTGCACATTGTGAAAAGGAAAAACTTTTGCAGGGTACGCGAGCAATGATGCCAAGTATAAAGAAAATCAGAAAACAAATTTATTAAAATGTATAATTTTAGCTCACCAATGAAAATGAAAATTTTCGGAGAATGCTTCACTTTTTTTTCAATTTCATTGGTAATAAATGTTTATAGTGACAGGACTGTGTAATTAAAATAGGCATCAAGCCGTTTTTCTTTTTAGTGAATTAAAGTGTAACCATAAAAGATTTGTTAAATTAGTGTAAACTCGAATGTGTGTTTAGTTTTACGAGAAGAATGAACTGTTGTGTTCCACACTGTGGTCGCATTAAGCATTTCTATCCAAACCTGACTTTTTTCCGGTTTCCAAAAGATCCGGTAATAGATCAACAATGGATTCGATTTTTCGTTCAACATGAGATATTTCGTGTTTTGTCATCAAAGCTCAATTAATTGTTTTTAAGCATTAATATATAATAAAGAAATGCATTCATTAAAACATGTTTTATGTTTATTTCAAATCAAAAACCTAAAGTCTAAAAATTTAAATGTAATATTTTTTTCCTAGCATAGTTATTAAAAAAAATCTGTAAATATGGCTACACTGTAGCCGATACGTTGGTATTTATTCTACAGGGCGAAAATGACGAGAGGATGATTCGGAAGGAAGAATAAGAAGCCAGTTGTCAGGTCTTGTCTTAGGTCTGGTCAGCCATCTGACACTGGTATGTTAGCATCAGCCATTTGAAAGTATTCCGATTACGTTGAGCCCATCGTGTTTTGAGCCCCAAACACTGCGATGTTTTGATACTCATCGCGACTCTCAAATTGTGAAAATTACCTCCAATTGATGTCACAAAACGCTCAGTTGAATTTTAGAAAACAACTGCATTACTGATTGTATATTTACGCTGTGATCAGCTGATTTTGAAGTTCCGATTTAGATCTCATCAAGATGGCGTCGTGACAGGTGGCCGGGTCTGGTCCTG
This sequence comes from Malaya genurostris, assembly GCF_030247185.1. Lineage (NCBI taxonomy): Eukaryota > Metazoa > Arthropoda > Insecta > Diptera > Culicidae > Malaya > Malaya genurostris. The sequence goes on along the minus strand of NC_080572.1, from coordinate 61,275,898 downwards.
TCCTAGGGTTCGACTATTCTTCAAGCGAAAATGCCATTAAGAACTTTACCGAGGGGCTCGAATAAAGCAATTATTTTTTTTATTGAGTATAAGGTGACCGCGGAGTAATTTAAAAAGGTCAACAATCACTAAAACTTAATTTCCAATGAAACGGCTAGAATAAAATTAGAGTAAAATTGTGTTCAGCACATTTATTTTCTCATGTTTTCTTGCTTAAATCTAATATGAAAGATTGCGGAAAAGATCGGCAAAACAAGAACAATTGTTTGCAGAGTTAAATTAATCGTAGCGTGTCAGATGTGTAATTAATTTTGAAAATTCACATATCATATATAATGGACTGAAGATCTGCTCATCACTACAGGGTTTCAATTTTACATTAGGATTAAAATAAATAATTTTTTCGAAAACTATGTAAGCCATTCATGTTATTCTAGTTTTAAGTACAATTTTGACAGTGTTCTACCAATGAGAAAATCATCGCCGATGAATAGAAATAGTTGAACTCAATGACAATTTGCAATCTGAAACAACACCAATATATTAGTTATCTCGTTTGAGCGGGGACAACACGTGCGAATCATTACCCTACTGATGATGTGTGACCTGTTGAAGTCATGTTGTCCAAATAAAACACACCTTCACGTCGCGTTATCAATCTGCAACTCGTTATCAATTTTCCACTCGTCAAGCAAAAATAGGTACCCAAATACTAGATTTAATACTCTTATGTGAGTCTCGCCGGCTATCGTCAACTTTGTAGCCTTTCTTCCATTTTTCTTTTTATCAAAAACTGTTTCTGCTCTCGATCTATAGCTGTGATGTTCATTCTTTTGTTTTAAATTGATAATAGCTTGGTTTGTGGGGGATCAATACTTGTTTAATACGACCTAATCGCCGGTGGCACGGTGCTGCATTCCTCACTGAGAGTATGATCGATCACCGGGCGATAGTTGATTTTGACATTACCAGTTTGCGGATCAATCCACAAGAGCGTGTGTTTACGCCAGTGCTCTTCCATCAACTTTTTCTGTTGGCCCTCCAAAGGTTTCGAGAAGTCCTTAAATAAAAAAACACAATATAATGGTAATCGAATGAACAACAAATAATGTCAATTGGAATGCTTACATATTCATCAATTCGAACTTTGTAATCTTCTCTTGCGTGGGCACCACGGGACTCCTTTCGGTTTTCTGCGGCCACGATGGTCATGTTGGCATTAAGCAGTAGATTTTGCAACTCGAGCGTTTCGACCAGATCGGAATTCCATACAAGTGACCGGTCGGAAACCTTAACATCCTTAAATGACTTGTAGATTTCGGCCATTTTGCGAACGCCTTCCTGCAGGGTTTTTTCTTCACGGAATACGGCCGCATGTGTTTGCATAGTTTTCTGCATATTCAGCCGAAGAGTCGAAGTTGGAACTTTGCCGTTGGAATAACGGACAGAGTCTAGATTCGAAACCGAGAATTCTCCTGCGTTTGATGGCAAACTAGGAATTTTTTCACCAGGACGATTTTCGGCTGCAATCGTTTTAGCACAAGCTCGACCAAACACAACCAAGTCTAGCAGTGAATTGGCTCCCAAACGGTTGGCACCATGCACCGAGGAACACGCAGCTTCACCGCAAGCGTACAAACCGGGAACAACCTGATCGTTTCCACTAGCGTCAACGGTAAGCACTTGTCCTTTGTAGTTGGTGGGAACACCGCCCATGTTGTAGTGGACCGTAGGCAGAACAGGAATTGGCTCACGGGTTACATCAACACCGGCGAAAATCATTGCAGTTTCCGAAATACCAGGGAGACGCTGAGCAAGCTGATCTGGTGGCAGATGATGAAGCTGTAGGTATACGTGATCCTTTTCCGGACCACAACCTCGTCCTTCACGGATTTCAATAGTCATCGAGCGAGACACGACGTCACGGGAGGCCAAATCCTTGGCCACAGGAGCGTACCGCTCCATAAATCGTTCACCCTGTGAGTTAACCAAATAGCCACCTTCTCCGCGACAGCCTTCTGTGATCAAACAACCAGCACCATAAATTCCCGTCGGGTGAAACTGAACAAATTCAAGATCTTCAGAAGGTAAACCGGCACGAGCAACCATAGCAGTTCCATCTCCAGTGCATGTGTGTGCAGAAGTACACGAGAAGTAAGCTCGACCGTAGCCACCTGTAGCTAGAACAGTGTTCTTAGCACGGAAACGGTGAATGCTGCCATCTTCCAAATTTAGGGCAATCACACCTACACACTGTCCGTTCTCCATCAACAGATCCATAGCAAAATACTCGATGAAGTAGTTACAATCGTAGCTCAGAGACTGGCCGTACAAGGTATGCAACAGAGAATGTCCAGTACGATCTGCTACACAACAGCATCTATGTGCTTGACCACCTTTTCCATATTTCAAACTTTGACCTCCGAATGCACGCTGGTAAATCTTACCATCGGTCGTGCGGGAAAATGGCATTCCGTAATTTTCTAACTCAATAACAGCCTTCGGTGCCTCCCGTGTCATGTAGTGAATAGCATCCTGATCACCCAACCAATCGGATCCCTTCACTGTATCATACATGTGCCACTTCCAATCGTCTTCTTCCATATTTCCGAGTGCAGCATTGATTCCCCCCTGTGCTGCAACGGTGTGCGAACGCGTCGGGAACAGTTTCGTGATGACGGCGGTTTTGAAACCCTCCGCTACCAAACCGAAAGCAGCTCGAAGTCCTGCTCCGCCGGCACCGACCACCACTGCATCGTACGTGTGATCGACCACCGGGTACTCGCTTGAAATTGCATCCGGATTCGATTTGGCATTGTTATGCCCGACGGTGAAGTGCAGACCCCGTTGGGTGGAGTTGGCTGATAGCCCTCGAGCCTGTAAAATAGAATCAAACACGAATGCTCTCGATAAGTGAATAATGATAATTTGTATACAGTCCTCTGAAGTGAGTCTAAAACCAAGACTCAGAGATTCAAATTCTTTATAGTATACATCGCATAATGTGAAATTTAAACTGTTGAATTGATTTTTCATAAAAGATGAAAAAAACTTGTCAAGATGCTTGAATTTTTCGGGTTACCTCAAAATTTGTTATATCTGAATAAACGGAAAAAGGAAATATTCTTTGTAAAATTTTTTCTAAAGAAATTAAGACAGACAACTCTTGTAGCAAAATTATTAAAAAGTTATTACGTTGGAGCAATGGAGGTATTACATATGTAATAGTATCGACAAAAGAAACAGTGGTACCGCCGGCTAGAGAGAATTAAGCTGCTTCACCAGCGTAGATTTTTGAAGGATTCGTCTCCGTTTGCTCGGTCTACCGAAAATTAGGTGCCTTTACCTCAGCTAGGTACATTTACCTTAGTTAAGAATGAACAAATGAAATGAAAGGGAAGCCACATTAGGCATATTTTTCTCCACCGGCTGACGGCTAATTATCCAAACTTTATTTGTATTGCTTATATTGCGGATTCTAGTCCTAGTTAGTCCTAGAGGAAAAAAATCTATTCCAGCGAACAATCGTTGAAACTATATTTTCTCTTTGCGTAACTTTATCTCTTTCTCGTCGAAGGAACGTAGGAGAAGATGGGGTAAAACGTACCCCCGAGGCATAACGCACCTTTTGCTTTTCTCAAAAGTTACCAATTTTTTTCACTGAAATTTTAATGAAACTGAAAGTCCGCCATAACAACAGATTACTATAAAATTTTGGTAGCGATGGTTCAATCATATCTGGAAAACTTTTATAAAACCAATTGTGTCTCTGTTATAAGTAATTTTTGATGTTCGTTCCATAGTAATTTTCTAGGGTGAGGAAAACGAGTTTTAATTTTGTAACCAGTGAACTTCTTTGCCTATCATTCGGGATTTTAAAATTAGTTCTAATACAGACGATGTATTTGCAATTTTATAGAAAAATCGTCAAATTTATCGTCTCATATTTTTAGGGGCAAAACGACCCGAATTGTGTGAAGCAAAATGCTCAAGAATTCGCTTACAACAATTATCCATAAGTTATCAATTCAATGAATAATAGTGAACAATCTTCCACCTGGCAAATATTTCGTCAACGAAAAGTCTTTATGAGGGTGCATATTGCCCCGTGGTTGTCATGAGCTTTAATCAGTTATTTTGATGGATGTTTACTTGTTGTTTAAGATCATTCTGCCTCTATGTTCAGATAATCGTCACTTCACGTAATTTAGAATGTATATTTTTTATGTTTTCCACGATCGCGCGTCATGCCCCGCATATATTTCAATAGACAATTTTTAAGGGTTTTAGAAAATAAGATATTTCATGTATTTTTCAATGTATTCAGCGATTATTTGTACGTAATTTTGAGAAATAATGATTACGGAAGATGGTCATGCATGAAACTCTTCCTTGTTATTCTCTATAGTTAAGATATAGCTACATTCCCTTAGGGGGTGCATTTTACCCCATCTACCAATAAATGCGAATAGAAATGAATTTTATTCAAATAGGTCGTTTTTGTAAACAATCGGATCTATTTCAAAGGCGGTAGTTAGCACAGAAAAGAAAAATAGAGAGAAGATGGGTTTCAAAACTGGAACATGGCTGCAAATTCTCCCAGCAGATACTTGTCTGTTGCAGTAATTACTTGCCCGACTGTTACTTGAAGAGAACCTAAAATATATTATTTATTGATGGGAAATATCGACTAAAATCGGTTATCGATGTTTCACCATCCGATATAGATATTATCGATAAATATTGAAATTTATATCCATGAAAGTGGAAATTTATAATAATAGGAAAATGTCATGTCAAAAATCAAATTCATGTACGTATAAATAAATTAATCCTCAAATGGCTATATACCTGCAAAATAGAATGACATTATAAAAACTCGGGTTTCAAAATGATTGCATAACCTTTCTATATGAGAAAGGCAGAAAAAAACCTTTTTTTAAATCTAAATAGTGGTGTGATCATGCTTTTCTCTAGTCATTCAAACAATCTCATTAAAACTTTTTTTCAACATAAATTCATTCAGATTGATTCGTTTAGTTCACAAAAGTATGCTCGACAATATTCTTAAACTCAAAAGTATCAGCAATAATATAATTGAACATGAGCGAATAGAGAAAAAAAAACATTGTTTGTCGGTTACGCCACTATTACGATTATATCTCCGGAACCGGAAGTATCAGCAATTTGATCTTCGAAGTTGATCAATTATCCAACAGTAGCATTAAAACGAGTCTGCGATTGTTGAATTCGGTTCAGCCATCTCTGAGAATTTTGAGCCATATTATTCAATTAAAGCGCACAACAAATATAGAATGATCAGCTTTAATATCCTTTGTGTTTGCACGAGTCACTGAAAAATCGGACTGGACCACAAGATATCAACGAATCGTCGCATAAAGAATAACAGGCAAAACCGACACTTAGAAAGCAAACATAATTTCAGTGATTGAGCACCACACGTTTGTTGCCTTGTAAAAAGAGACTCTTATGGATTCGTAATGGATTTTTGAATATTTCACAATTTGAATATATTCTTTTAATCTTTATCGTTATTGATTCCTATTTCACTAGAACTATGAACCATTAGTATCTATAATTGACTAACATGCTAGCAATGTATACGCCTGAGTTTAGTAGCAAGCATAGATTCTCCTTCTAAAGAACGGTTGAAAACAAGCAAACGCTCAAATATTCTTGGTATCTTTGGTATTTAGTAGAATTTCATTATCGATTAATGAACGATTAAAATATGAAATTACTGGACATTCACTAGACAACCAAAATAATTGAACCAGATAAATACACTTTCCACAAACGTATATATTTTTGAATTGTGATTCTGACACCAAGTTATATGAATGTTATATGTTTCATTGTTCTATATGAACTATAATACTTGGCTTGTATTGATTTCATTCAGTAGCCTTGTCTAGGTAAAATTTTTAGTTTTGCTACAATCTGAAGTAATATCTATTATATAATATTACACAACAAAGCATTATTTCTTCAGCAAAATCCATGCATTGAGCGCAACAGAGTACGACATAAGTAGCATTATAAACGTCAGTTACATTAGAAAATGGAAGATTTCTAATAATACCCTAATAATTCTAATGAGAAATTTATGAAATTCAATCGAAACTAGTTCAAATTTCGATTATTTCGGCTAAAGTTAAATGATTCTTAGTTACCTTTTCAGATTATTTGTAAAATTTTGCTTCAAATTTTTGTATTTTTAAATCATTCCCGTGGAACAGAACAACCGTTTATACAATTCAAAAACTAATTACGGCTCAACAAAGTAAAATTTCAAAATTCTAAGAAAGATTTAGTTGTGATAAATTTAAAAATTTTTAAGTTTTTTTTTCGAAATTCTGTCTAGTTTTTGAATAGTTGATCAAAAACGCGTCATGCGCATTACGCTGAATTTCACCATGAGCTCACATTACCTCTTAATTCCGGAACCGGAACCTGGATCTCGATACAATTGGAAGTTTAGTATGGGACCATAATACCGTTTATTTGAAGGTAATGAAAATTGGTTAATCACTGAGAAATCGGACCACCAAGTTTTAAGTCCTTTCATTTGAATTAAAGTTTATGAAAATCGAACTAATAATTTCTGAGAAATCGAATTGAGTTCAATTTTAGGAGTTTTGACTACTATTTTCGGTATTTCCGCAATCAGAAAATGGGAACCGGTGTAAGTACAATTATACTGCTTCAATAGACCAATCAAAGGAGCAACCAGAACCTTATTTTTTCAAGAATATCAAGCTTTCATATCATATAAACTTGCAATCGACACATAATAAACCTAGTACGCATTTCAATTAAAAATGCCAGACCGCCTCAATGAGGTTTGTTTTCATTACGAAAAGCCTAATCTCAACCGGTTTTAACCGAACTAATTTTTTTTTTGTTTTCATCACGAAATATTTCACACTTTTCAAATATTTAGTACTGAGTAATGTACGATTCAGACGATCCGTCTCCTTCCGTAACCGTCATCGGAACGTCAGCTTCCGTTGAAGTTAGTTTAATACTTTCTTTGCCGGAATATTCACACGCTCCGTCCGTCATGTCGTTCCGTGACGGTGACGTTATGTGTGAATGGTTCCATAAAAATGCATGTAATTAATGTTGATGGTGACGGTGACGGAGGCTGACTGTGACGGAAGGAGCCGGATCGTCTTTAAAGAAAGCTCTATAGCGGCCCTTATACGAATCATTAGAAATGTCATTACTAAAAAATAATACCATTTTAATGAACGTGTAATGGTGCAGTAATGACGAGATTTCTATCAAATTTGAAATACATTATTACTTAGTCATCATTAAAAATGACAAAAATAATGCTCGTGTAAGGGCCGCTTATGGAACAGTTTTTTCTGACTGGAAAGAAAATATTCATTTATTTATTTATTGTAAAGTCAACAGACACGATGTGGTCCTAATGAAAAATTCTTATACTATGTAAGAATTTGGTCCTAGTTTTATGCCGTGAAAGATTGAAGTCGAACTCAGATGACACTCGATTGAATGACCGTTGTAAGCCGATAATCGCACCGTTTATCAATATTGACATATTGATAATATTAGATAATATTTTTGTTAAACCGGCAAAATTTTCACCATACGATCTGGGCTTGTGAAAGGGCCGCTTATAGCGGGAGGGACAAAAGCCAATAACCCCACCAAAATGACCGCTAATCGAGTTTATATATAATCAAGTAACTCATTTCTACCTTACGCCGATTTAGCAAAGAGCACCAGTGGAAAAAACGAGATCTATCATCTCTAGACAATCTTTCTCATCCAATGATATATTTTCACAAAATTTCACTCATATCAAACACAATAAAGAATAATATCAGAATCTGATATTTGTTATATTCCATTCCGTTTTATATTTAACTTCATTTGAGTCAATTCAAAATGTGAAAATGTCCAAATTATTTATATCCTAACCTTACAGATTGATCTTTAATTTCATTGCAAACAAATTAGTTTTTATGCTTAACCAACATCACAAGAGAGCTTTTGATCATTTAGCGTATTATCGTGAAATCTCGGTTCCCATGAAAATTAGGGGATCCAAATAATAGGATGATTACATAATTTATCACAAGTTCGGCGAATACGCAGTGAGAAAAAATAATTTTCTATCCATTTGCTTGCCGAACGTTGTGTAACTCAGGTTGAGCCACAATAGCAGGCTTCGTCTTATACCAACATAATTTTTTCAACTTTTTGCGAACTCGAATTTGGGACATAAAATACATTAAACATTGCCGGTACTCACCGCGGATAGTGCGCTCCTGGCCAGAACCGATGGTAGTCTTAGCATTCCACTCATATCAGCCACAGTAACAAAACAAACCGAATAAAATGAGGGGTTTTCTCGATTTCCAAGGAACTAAAATTATCCACTCCCGTTGCCACCCAGTAATACTCGCGTAAGAGATGAAGCAACGCTCGTGTGCTTATGCTCACTACTGGTGATGCAGAAAAGTTCCGCTAAGCACTGAGCAAGTAGCGCGTATCGCAGACAACCGTACGACAGAATGATCACAATCGTCACACTCACAAAACTGTCAAGCAAAATTTGTTCAATCACGACCTTGAACAAAATGAATCATTTGTGATGACGGAAGGTGGGAACATTCGATGTTCATCATATTCGTTTTCACTCAAGAAGCTCCATCATGCCTTAGCGTAACTCATTGTTTGAGTGATAAATAACTCAAATCCATACACGCTTTACCGACATAACACAAAATCGAAGTTGATAATTTTTCAAATCCATTACTGGAGAAATTTGTTTATATTATGCAAAAACTACATACTGTTAATTTAAAATGTTGACACTACCGTTTCAAAATACAAATTCAATCAGCATGGTGATTTAGTAATCATCACCAAAGTTATGGCATACCAAATTGTCTCTAAATTAATTGGAATGTAACACAAATCTTAATATTTTGGTTTAGTGTGTTGGAATTGTGTACATCCGTAATTTGCAAAAATAATATTCAACAATTTATAATTCACCCAGAATGTAATTGAATTGAATTAAAAATTCAGTATAATTATGTACAAGTAGCGTGAAGAATCTCAACACTACATTTGAATCAGTTACAATGTCTGAAGGAAGCACATCGGATGCGGGTGGTGTCGTGATTGAAGAACTAGATGAGATGCAAGTTGATCCCCAGGAATTATCCCAATTTGTGGAAGCAAGTTCAATTCCGCTGCCCGGAGAACCTGGTGCATCTATTATAATACAACCGCGTCGCCGGTTACGTACCTCTACGACAACCTCTACTTCGGCGCCGTCGGAATCGGAAACGGACGATGATAATCCACAGCAGAATGAGTTATGGATTAAAAAATTTGTGGCGGGAGAGATTAGTTACACCGAATACCAAGCCAAAATGCAACAGGGAGGTGAGCTAGATCTGGAGGACGAAGAGATCGGCATTCGTAAAAGATCATCTCGAAAATCTGTTGGATTTGAGAAGGACTATACTTCTTCACGACGAGATGTATTAAAAGGTAACCTTCAAGGACCTCAACAGGTGAAAGTCGAAGGGAAAGCTTCCATGAAACGTCACAAAAGATGTTTACCACCGGCCTTACAAGGTTTAATGGGGCAGGCGAATTTATGCTATGCTAGGGGTGATACCGAAATGGCCAAACAGCTTTGTTTGGAAATCGTTCGTCAAGTTCCGTTGGCACACGAACCGTTCATAACACTAGCTCAAATATACGAAACGGAAGATCCCGAAAAGTTTTTACAATTTTCTTTAATTGCCGCTCATCTGAATCCTTCCGATGTGGAGCAATGGGTTAGAATTGCCGAAATTTCCGAAGAACGAGGAAACCTTGACCAGGCCTTGATGTGTTATGCAAAGGCGATTAAAACTGACTCGCAGAACTTCGATCTTCGAATGAAGCGCGTAGAATTGTTGGAGAAAAAAGGCGAGGAAAAACAGGCTTTCAAATGTTACTTTGCAATGCTTCCTTATATACCGAAAGAGCGAGGAGAATTTCTGGTTCAAACAGCAAAGCGGTTGGCAAAAAAGTTCCACGAGGATAATAATGTTATGTTTGCCATGGATGTTATGGAACGTGCTTACCGGACAGTGCCAGAACTGTTCAGCATAGAAGATGTAAACTTACTATTGGAGTTATTAATCGCCAACGGTAGCTATCGGCGAGCTTTGGATGTTTTAATGGCTCACGCAAACGTAGAAGTGCATGAAGTGTTGAACGAAAATCAGGAGAATCCTTCCATTTACACGGTTGTAATTCCAGAACACATGATGCTGGATTTTCGAACGAAACTTGCAGTAATTCTGGTACATTTGAAGTGTGACCATTTGTTAGATATGGTGGTAGGCGACATTCTGGCTCATATACAGGTGGAAGAAGCTGGCGACTGTTATCTGGATATTGCTGAAGCACTAATGAAAGAAGATCAGTACTGTTATGCTCTTAAACTACTCGTTCCACTGGTCGGAAGTGAAAATTTTTCTCTAGCTGCTGTTTGGTTACGGTATGCTGACTGCTTGCGAGCTATTGGAAACTACGATGAATCGATAAATGCTTATAGAAAGGTGAGTTTTGATAATTTTTGAAATTATTTTTAAATTCTGATTCGATGGCGGTTTTTCATTTTGTTCAATTTTAAATCTTAGCATTGCGTATATCTAAACAAACTTATCAATACTTTACAGGTTGTTTCATTAGCTCAGCACTTAGATGCTCGACTAACACTTTCTGCTCTGCTAAAACAACAAGGAAACTACGAGGAAGCTCTCAAAGCACTTGAGCAGAATCCGGAAAATGAAATAATGGACGCCGAACTGCTTTATGAAAGATGCCTCATGTTAAAAGAAGTTGAGAAATACGAAGAATTTCTGGCGGCCGGATTCATGCTGTTGATGCGTCACTGTATTCCCCTAAAAAGTCGACTTGAAATGGGTGCAGCTATATCCATTATGAGGTATAATGAAATGATTCGCGGTATACAGGAGATTAAAGTTTCACGTCGGGAACCGTTAGATGAAGCTATGCCAGAATTTTCACGCTCCGAAAACGAACCATCGGTAGAGACCGAGTGGGAACTGGTTCTCAGCTTACTTGAAGTGGCAGATTACATGAAGAACTTTGCGTACTTCCAAAAGCTAGTTTTCACATTGTGCACTGCAAAGCGGTTTCAAATTTATCGCTCCGAGTTATTGTGTCTCGCTCTATTTGCTTGTCTGTACAATCGCGATCCTTTATTTGCCTATAACTTGGTGCGTGAGCATGTTAATCGAGAGAAGAAATGTAATAATCCCCGGCTATGGAACCTTTTCAATTTGGTAATCTCGGTGACCGGGGACATACGTTATAATCGGTATCTGACAAGACTGTTTGAACGAGTTACAAACATTGACATAAATATAAGAACACTTCAAGCCAATTACCACCTGAATGCAGGAACGTACAGATACGCCCTGAATGACTATAGCAAAATCTACCAGAAAACCGGAGATCCCATCCACGCGATGCTCATTGCAGTTACGTTAACGCAAGTAGCTTGTCAGAAATTTAGCAATAAAAAGCAAGCGTTGGCCTCACAAGCCATTGGTTTCATCGAAAAGTATCGCAAAACACGGCCGGGGGAACTGGCAAACGAAATTCACTATAACATCGGAAGAATGTACCATCAGCTGGGATTGCAAAGCTTGGCTGTGGAGCATTACAAGCGAGCACTGGAAGCCAGAAGTGAAGTGGTCGAACAGAATCCGGAACATTTGGATTTGCGGGCGGAGATTGCATTTAATCTAAGCTGTATTTACAAAAGTAATAAGAACTACGAGTTGGCGAGAAAATATTTGTATGATTACATCGAGATATAAACGTTGTTCGATTAATATTTGATTTGTTGCGAATTCCGAATCGCCAATAGGTTTTTGTTTTTTTTTATAAAATATCATTAGTTGCGAATTTCTAAAGGTTCCTTTTCACACTGTTTAATAACAGTATTGTCATCGCTAAGCTACTCAGATCAAAATCCAAATAAGTCTTCCAACGCAGTTAGTCATTTGAGGACCATGTCCGTTCGCCACACCTCGAATCTATGGAATTGAGAAGATCTTTTCTCAAGCTCATTTGCAGTGAAAGTGCTTATGGATGATGTTACCAGCCCTGCTTTTCTCGAACTTCTTTTGGGAACTCGTAACACATACGGACAGCATGAGCCCTTTAGATTCATTTGCTTACGGGAAAACGAGTCTGTCGAGTGTTTTAATTTTAGTTTGTCTCATGTGTTTTATTACTTAGTTTTTTTGTGAACTTCGGATTCAAATAGTTGGAAACAATTTGTGGCAATTTTTATTCAATGCATTCTAATAATGATTTCTGTGATAATGGAAATAACAATCTAACTTATAAAAACAATTAATATTATGGCCAATGCAGTCTTCTACTTGCTACCTATTTATTATTTCCTGCAGTTTTGAACTAGAAAAACGATCACTATAAATCTTACTGCGCTGCCAAAATGACCGCAACTCGAGACGGAATATAAAGCTGCAAATAATTTCTTCTACCCGCCCAACCTTCTGGGAATGTACAATGCTCTACATTCTTATCAATCCTATCGAACCCCCCAAACTGTGTATCGTCTGAGCTGAGAACGGTCTTGTACTTGCCTGCTAGATCAACGCCGATGCGGTAATCGGTGAAGCTCTTGCTGTAATGAAAATTGAATACGAACAATAAATTGTTTCGTTCGAAAGCAATTACTTTGTCGTCCTCGTGTTTGCAGCTTACATATGCCGGCAAGCAATCTAACCAATGATAACGCTCCTCCGTTAGGTGCATAGCACGATCAAATTCATTTAGGAATTGGTATTTCAACAACTTATCATCAACTAAATGCCACTGACGGCGTGCGTAGTGATATGATTGGTTGTTTCCGATCCTAGGAAAATCTAACCACTCCGGGTGGCCAAATTCATTTCCTATGAAGTTCAGATAGGCTTCCCCACCCAAAGCATGAGTGATCAATCGGATCATCTTGTGTAGACTTATGCCGCGATCGATGATCATGTTGGGTTCCGAAGTTACAGACATATGCGTATACATCTCCTTGTCCATCAACCAGAAAGCAATCGTTTTATCACCAACCAATGCTTGATCGTGCGACTCAGCGTATGACACGGTGTTTTCCTTCCAGCGTCGATTGGTTAATGTGTGCACCAGGTTTCCAATATTCCAATCCTCGTCCTTCTTCGTTTTGAGAAGCTCAATCCACTTATCGGGAATTGCCATACCCAGACGATAGTCGAATCCTATGCCTCCTTCGTCTGTGGGACGACAAAGTGTTGGCATACCACTCACATCTTCCGCAATAGTGATCACATTGGGATCTAATTTGTGCAGGAACTCATTGGCAATAGCTAGATAGATCAATGCCTCGGTGTCCACGTTTAACCCAAAGTACTCGTTATAATCACCGGAAAACCCTTCACCAATACCACGCGAGTGGTACAACATTGAGGTGACCCCATCAAATCGGTAACCATCGAAGTTGTACTCATCATGCCACCAGCGAAGATTGGAGAGCAAGAAGCGAAGAACTTCATATCTGGACAAAAAAAAATGTATTAGTTTCAATTCTGATTGATTTGAAAAAATTGTCTGTTAACGTGGGTACTTACTCTGAATAGTTGAATAAACGGCTATCCCACAGCGTGTGTTCACCTCTCGATCCATCGTGGAAGTAGCATGAATTGGTACCATCAAATTGGTTCAATCCGTCCTGGGTGTTTTTGCTGGCATGTGAATGCACTACATCTAGTAGTACGAAAAGGCCATGCTCGTGAGCTTTGTCAACCATGTATTTCAACTCTTCTGGTGTTCCATAGCGACTGCTGGCAGCGAAGAAACTCGTTATTTGATATCCAAAGCTAGCATAATAGGCATGTTCCATAATGGCCATCACCTGAATAGTGTTATAACCTAGATTTTTGATACGAGGTACAATGTTATCTGCAAAATTTCTATATGTTCCAACTCCAAGCTCTTCGGTGGCAATACCCACGTGACACTCATATATACGGAGAGCCCGCGGTCTGACGGGTTTGTTATACCGGAACATATACTTTTCGTGAGCCGGAGGGTGCCATACTCGCTGCTGATAGTTAACGCCCAATGTCTTCGGTGGTGGGACGACATACTTTGCCCACGGTGAAAGACGATCTACAAGTTGACCGTCTTGTTTGCGCACAATTACTTTTATTTCGGACAAATGTTTTATGGCACACGAACCGTCTGCATTCGGTGGCAGTATCAGTTCCCATTTACCAAAAGGAAGTTTCTTGTATGGGGTAGCTTCCCACTGCCAGTTATCTGTGTAAATGAAAACATGTTACCATTGAATGAAATGAATGACATCTCATTAGTCGTATATTTACTGAAATCTCCGGTCAAGTAGAGCTGTTGTGCGCCGGGAGCCCACTCACGTGCTACTAGGCTGTTGTCCGGTGCAATATGCAATCCATAGTATTTATAGCCTTGGGTGAATTCTTCCAGACCTCCTTCCAACTGGTTCAGTTTCACTGTCCAATTGTGAAGCTCTTTGTTTCTAAAAAGTAATAGATTTTAATGATCAAAGTCACATTCATCGTGTCAGCATTAGAAATATGTCGCCCGGTTGTTGTTGTTGTTGTCATTGCATAATAAAGAAGTCAACTCAAAACAATCAACAATATTCAAACGGTGACCCTCAGATAACAGCATGTATAGCTAATATTACTTATTGCTTAGAAACTACTATTCAAAAGAAATAATACATTTCTTATGATCTTCATTTGTAATCACTTTTTCCATCAGGCAATGACCTTGCTGTGACATTCAAACAGAATACTGGTTATGGATTTAATATGAACAACAGCTGAACGATTTTCTTTATCTCACACATTCATGAAACCTGAGTTTTGCAGCACATTAAACATTTGTGTCTCCAAGCGATGGTCAGTCTCAAATTACAAAAAGCGGAACAAAACCGCTACAATCCGTTATTTCAAACACACTTGTGCTAGCCACAGCCGATCCAAAATTGTTGTATTTTGATTTAACTTACCTTCGACGAATTTCCGTTTCATGCAGTTTGAGGTAGGGATCAAGTTCTAACAGTTTGTCGATTCCGGATGCCTTTTGATTATCCATCGTTTCTTATGCCAGTGTATAACGAACTAAATGAAGCAGATTTTTACCTGTTACTGAACGTAAAACGCAGTTGCGACTAATGAATGAAGCAAGTCAATCCTCGAACGTCAGAACTTTATATACCTAGATATATAGCTTTTAGTGTAAGCAACCACACTTCCGCGTTAGAAATTTGCTCCTTTGATGTTAATCGGTAAACATTCCAACTAACAACCGATCGATCCGACACTGCTTATTCGACTGGTTCGAGAGAAATGCAATCTATCTCATCCATATAAAGTTAAAAACACGAATAATCATCTGAGTATAAACAAACGTCAATTCACCCGGTAATCAGTAATAATATAACAGTGCACTAAAGATGTGTTAGTGCTAAATGTCACTCGACCGGTATTTTTGAGTGAAGTTATAGGCCTAGAGCGTCCCTATAGGGATCCCTATACCGATATATCGGTATTTAAATAAGTAAACAATCAGTAACTCATTGTTGAGTTACCGTGACATGTCCGTACACACCACGATGTAAACTACACTGGTGGCATGATAAGACAATTTTGGTTGTGTTGGCGAATCTTTGGCACTAATTGAAAAGCTGGACATTTTGCTTCAAGGGCTTGCAAGGTAACGTCGAAATATAGAAAATTGTACACACATCCAATTCTGTTCATTTCGTTGGAGGAAGGATTTGGCGGATCGCACATCTATTACAGTTTCCACATCTATTACAGTTATCATGAATAATGGAGTGATTGTGCTGTGGCTGGCATTTCAAATGCAGGCGATGCTCTAGATGATTCCGAAATGGATAATTGTCGCTTAACCGATCGGTTGACCGATAATGAATACATCTTGGTGTTACAGTTCCTAATCGATCAAACAATATCTGCCTGTAGCTCTTCAGACTCTTAAGTATGGTTTTAGCAAAGATAAATAATAAAGATATGTATGTGCTAATAAATATTTTTAAAAAATGTGGTTCGTTCCCGGTACCTTCTGAACTGATCGCACTCACCGCTTGGTGAAGCGCGAGATTAATTGCATTGTTATTATTTCAACTAGAGTGCCTATAACCAGAGTGACGACATCTCATCCGTAATGTTGGCAACAATTCAAAACATTCCATTAGCTTTACATTGAATTGACAGGTCGTTTACTCGTTTGGAACTGGTAGTTGTCATTCCAAACGAACAGCTGTCGCCACTCTGATTATAGTCACTCTAATTTCAACCAAAGTGTGCCATAAAATCTCAATATATACAAATGAGCTCACGAATCGAAAGGGTTCTCACGGTTTGACATTTGCATTATAAATGTATGATGGGAACTCAGCAGTGCAACCAATTTATCACCATTGGTGCCAGTTTCACGGAGGACCGTAGATGTGCGCCAAAAAAAGATCGTGACTGTCATGTCTGGAAATTCGTTTGTGGTTATTATACTTATTATATTTTGTTTCTGACACAAGTTATTGCCATCGGTTCAGCGTTCTCACTAAATAGGTATTTGGCGAAAATGATGTTCTGTCAACAGCACAAGGAGACATAATTCCATCATGAAACACCGAAGATGACCAAATGAAATCAACGACTAACGATGTTCATATGGAGGCCGAGCGAATCGATGCATTTCTTCGCTCGAATTACACTGAAATTCATCGGTGGAGAATGTTCCAGCCGAAGTTTGAGATTCTGAATGTTTACACAAATATATTATATATCAATATGCATCACTCTTGCGATTCACGAGGGACATCACAGTAAAGTGCGGTGGTAAAAAAGGTTACTAATACACTACAAATTTTTTAATGCACATATGACAGCCATGGATTCAGTACACTGAATCAAACAAACCCAAATATATGGAATATTTCTCGATATACACTGCACGAAGAAATAAGCTGTAAATACGGTTTAGAATTGCAATCTGATACTAACTCGGAAGAGAACACATTGTTATATAAAAATTCCCTATTTATATAAATGAGTGTGAAATGTAAACGCAGAACTAAACGAATTAATCTTAATGCTAATTCCAAAATTTTACCAACATTTCCGAATTAAGTATTGCAATTTCTTGATTTGAAAATTTAATCCATTTGTATTCAGGTTTACTGTGATAATGATTCCCGATTCCAGTCCAGTTTGTTCAGAGCATATCATTGAACAGCAGATATGTAATACTACGGTATATTATTGTTTGTAATGCTGTTGGCACTACTGGTATTGCTCTATGTCTTTAATTTACTGTTTATCCGTGAGACAAACAGGTCGAAATCATAGTAAGTTTACAGTTAACAAATCTTTTTTGCTTACACATTAATTCACTAGAAAGAAGAACGGCTGATTTTAATTACACAGTGCTGCCACTATGAACATTTATTACAAATGAAATTGAAGAAAGTGAAACATCCTCCGAAAATTTTCATTTTCATTGGTGATTAAGACGATAGGTCTTAAAGAACGTAATTCTACATTATTTATAGGCAATATTTACTTTCGTCAGAAAAACACATGAAAATGTTCACACCTCTATTTGGGCATCATGCTCAATTAGTTGTGACATTTCACTTCTGGGTGCACGATAAACGCAGACTATTAAATTTGACTGAACTAATAGCCTTGAGCGTCACGAGATGGTGTTACTGTGATGTCCTTTTCGATTTGTATTGAATTCGTTAAAGTGATCCATATTGATATATAATATATTTGGTTTACATCTTGGTTTTACAGTTCCTAATCGATCAAAAAATATCTGCCTGTAGCTCTTCAGACTCTTAAGTATGGTTTTATTTGACTTATTATATTTTGTTTCTGACACAAGTTATTGCCATCGATTCAGCGTTCTCACTAAATAGGTATTTGGCGAAAATGATGTTTTGTCAACAGCACAAGGAGACATAATTCCATCATGAAACACCGAAGATGACCAAATCAAATCATTCCAGACTAACGATGTTCATATGGAGGCCGAGCGAATCGATACAATTCTTCGCTGGAATTACACTGAAATCCATCGGTGGAGAATGTTCCAGCCGAAGTTTGAGATTCTGAATGTTTACATCTTGGTTTTACAGTTCCTAATCGATTAAAAAATATCTGCCTGTAGCTCTTCAGACTCTTAAGTATGGTTTTATTTGACTTATTACATTTTTTTCTGACACAAGTTATTGTCATCGGTTCTGCGTTCTCACTAAATAGGTATTTGGCGAAAATGATGTTTTGTCAACAGCACAAGGAGACATCAATCCATCGTGAAACACCGAAGATGACCAAATGAAATCATTCCAGACTACCGATGTTCATATGGAGGTCGAGCGAATCGATGCAGTTGTTCGCTCGAATTACACTGAAATCCATCGGTGGAGAATGTTACCAGCCGAAGTTTGAGATTCTGAATGTTTACTGGATACATCCGTTCGAGGTTAACTACGAGCGAGTTGGTCATACGCTGCTCTACTCTACGATACAGGCTTCAGTACGCCTGTTAACTCACACACAGTACGAAGGGCTCAAATCCACAAAGTTTACGCTGCTTCTCGCTCGACTGATAATCTTTAGTCCCGAAATGTGCAGAACATACGCGCCAGTTCTTTGCACTATTGTACTCTAGTCCGCAAAAAATAAAATGACAACCGCACTAACACATAGAAAAACGTGATCACCAGGGTATTTTACATCGTGCGTACACACTACCAGCAATATTGTATGGAAACACAAAAAGATATACCTAGTAGAATCTATAGATTATAGACTATAGTATCTCCTGTTATAACCTGTGGATCAAGCGAAGCCAAAAGTATTCCCCTTGCAGTTGAAAAGTAGGAAATATTTCCAGTGACAATCATTATTATCATTATTCGATGTGGAATATTTGATGTCGCAAGTATCACGCATCATTGGTGTACACTCAAAATAATAATCATGTTATAGTTACGTGAAAAGTTATGTGAATATTTTCCACCCTACTTTTCACGTAGGTTTTAATGGACTGACATTTAAAAGCTGTTTAATGCATAATCCAGTAAAAGTTACGTGTTTCATAGGTAAAATGTAATGTACTGCTCATATCACATTTACCTATCAATTCATATCAAATTTAGATACCAGAGAATTATTATTTTATATATTGGTTAAAGTCAAAAGGGAGATTTCAGATTCTTATATAAATCTAGGAAATGTAAAATAAAACATTTATTTCAGAAAATTAGCATAGAATTTTAATGGCTGAAAATAAAAAGCAACTAATAACGTGGGATCTCGAATCGGCAAGCCTTCAGAAATCGTGTTGTCACTACCATCCAACCGAAGCCGAAGTCGAGATACGAGAACCCTCACAACACTACCGATGCAGGTTGAACTCGCAATACATGGTTCCAGTGTCTCTAGCTTCATACCGATTTAGAACTCGTTTTTCGGCGGACCAACGACATGTTTGAAGCATTCGGAAGGTGCGGCAAACTTCCGAACTCACGCAGGCACTTGGTCCAGTTAAACACATGGAAACTTTCATACTGGACGGACCATTCGATGTAGTAAAAAATTGTAATTAAATAACATTTACACTACTTACAATTTGAGAGCCACTGTTCGCCATTTTCAAAATCGAGTTTTTCACACTGGAAATTCACGTAGATTGTTTGACGTTTGGTCAATTCACTTAAACCTTATGTGATGACTCTATTCATTTTAGGGGATGTTCGTATAACATTCATTTTCGTCACTTAAAATATTCAATTTGACATTTGAAACCAATTTACGTGATTTTTCAAGTGAATCGAACGTGAAATTTTATTTGAGTGTAGTGATGCGTTATTGTGGGCACAACTCGCACTGATTTTTGGCCGCTAAGCATTCATCCTCTTCGATTGCGCACAGCCAGCGAGTGCGAGGTCTACCCCGCAGTTGACGACCTCTCCCAGGTTCTCTGCTGAACATCACGTGAGCCATTCTCTCTTCCGGCATTCTTGCTACATGTCCAGCCCACAGTCTTCCGTGTTTTATAAGCCTTCCAATGTCCGCATTTTTGTATACATGGTACTCATGAGTCTGCGCCATTCTCCATTCTCTTCTTTACCACCGAGTATTGAGCGCAGGATTTTTCTCTCAAAGACGCCGACTACTCAAACATCTGTTTCTTTCAACGACCATGCTTCGTGGCCGTATAGAACAACAGGTAGTATCAACGACTTGTATAGAGCAAGTTTGCTGCTCACTTTTGTCGTGAATACGACTTACTTTACTATGGGGTGCCTTTTCAAAACTTACCCTCTGAGAGAGTGATAAGTTTTTTAGGGTAAATATCTCTTGTTGTATTTAACGTATCATCATAATTTTCACTACATACCATCGGAAATATGATCATCAATTTATGATAACATTTTCAGTTGTATGACATAATCACGAATAATTCAAAATTAAAGTTTTCTGAAATATTCGTGTATCAACGCGTATCAAAGAAAACTTATGACGCGTTTCTCGTACCCGAGCCGACGGTTTTCATGTAATACGTGAGATTTCATTTTTGCGTTAGCTAGCTGTAAAAGGTTAACACTTATATTACGTTCATTTTAGCCTGCGCAGTTGATTGAGCAGGAAGTAAAGAAGTGCATCATTTCGATTGGTTCCGGTACAGAGCTTAGTTCCAGTTCCAGTATCAATAATTTGGTTTCAGAATTAAGTTCGCAGTGTGAGTTTCGTCTGAAAAACGTGCCTAGTCCACCTAAGAGTGAAATGATACCTTTTTTTTATCAATCCGCATGTTTTTTTTTTGCGTGAATATTCTCTGATGGTTTTAGATTTCATTTAGATAATTTTCATGACCAATCGACGAATCGAAGATAGAAATAGTAAAAAACCCTAAAATTATTCCCTTAAATCTGAACGTGTGACAATCGATCAAGCAATCCATGAGATGCAGAAGTGAGTTCCTCTTTAAAGTTTTTATCATTATTTATGGTACTTTCAGAAATGGTATTCAAAGACCAGCATAACCCAAAAAAGATCGTATGACGAAAAAATTGATAAATTTATATGAAACTTTTACACTAATCACCCTGTATCTCCTGAACTGAAAGTCGAATCTGAATAAAATACAAGCAGTTTTTATACGACCTTAAGACCTTTAATGTTAGATGGACAAAATTGGCTCAGCCAGTTCGAGGTTTGAGCAAAATGAGTGGCATTATTTTAATTTTATTACACATATCATCCTGTTGTTCTGGAGCCAGAAGTCAGATTCAAATGATATTTAGAATCGTTATATAGGAGCATAGGACTGTTTATATGAGTCGAAGTTCGTAGATATCAGTTAAGCCATCTTTGAGAAAAATTAATGAAATTATTTTCCACAAACAAATTTTCTTATCTCGACGAACCTCTTCGAATGGTAAAAGGGTGTAAGAAGTTGTGTTCTTCCAGTAATTATTGTTGCAAGCAGTATGAATCAATATAAATATGAATCTGTTTTGAGTTTGAAAATGCTGTCATCAAATCTTTCTGATATGCCATGTTCGAACGTTTATGTTGCCAAAAACGAACCGTGCTAAAATCGGAACGTCATGAAAAAAGCATAGTCTTTTAGGTGCTAAGAAACAATAGCATAAAACCGTGTTGAAAATCGTGTTTCACTTTGCTCCGAAACATCGCTTTATCATCAAGCGAAAAATCGCTTACACAAAAATATCGATATCTTAGTTTAAAATTGACGGATTTTAACATTCTATGGCTTTTTGGATAGCTTCAGACCCACACACATGCACACACACGGACATTTGCTCAGTTCGGCGAGTTGAATCGATTGGTATATGTCACTCGATCCTCCAAGCCTTGGAAAAATTTTCTAAAGTTTGAACGAATTCTATACCTATTTTGTATATTTATAAAAAAAAGGTAAAAAGGGAAATTACATCGGCATTCAGCTGTTGATCCTTCGCATTGGAGCGAAACACACCGAAAAGTAAACAACAACCGTGAAAATTTAACAAATAAGCTCACTAAAGTACTATTTTAATTACTTATCCGTTGAAATATGCAAATTAGAAGCAAAAGTAATAAGTTTAGTGAAGGTATGATAGCCGCCAATTAGAAAACTTTTCCCCTTTTTCATTAATTAGATTTTTGTGTTTTAGTTTAAATGCGTTTGTTGGCTTCAGGGTCTAGAATTAAATTTCAGAACCCAAGACCAGATTTCCAGAATCCAGATCTAAAATTCAGTTCCTCATCCAGAATCCAAGGCCAGATTCGAATTGCAGAGTTCTGGAACTGAGCAAAATTCCAGAACTTGACTTTAAGCCTGGGTTTTGGAACCGAAATCTGGAATTGAGATCAAAATCTTGATTCTAGACCAGCACTTTGGAACTAAATTTCGGAAATGAGTTCTTGACTAGAATCTGAATATTGACACCGAATCCTGGTACTGAAATTGAGGTCAGAATTCAGTTCCAAAATTCCTATTCGGAATTCAGGACCAGAATTTAGAATCAAAATTCAATTGTATTTCCAGTGTTATATTCTAAAACACATGCCAGAATCCAGGTTCTGGATTCTAGAACTGAATTTCAAGGCTGAATTTTGGATCCGAATTTGAAAACTGAATCCTGGACCGTAATTCTGAAGTTAAAATTCAGCTGCGTACCAGAATCCATGTACATATTTCAGTACTAGAATTCAGATTCAGAATTCCGTTTCGAATCAGAATTGTATACTGGGATTCAGTTCCAGAACACAGGTTCAGTGATCGGTTCAACAATCAATTTTAGAATTCATTTCCCCAGTTTAGGTTTGGAGCTCAGCACCAGAATCTAGCATCAAATTTAGGTTTCAGAATTCAATTCTAGCATTTGGCTCCAAATATTCGTATTCACGACATCCAGTTATGTCTCTGAGATTACCCACCCACCTTTTTTATAACGACCAATAAGCCATCCACAAACGAATTTCCAGACATGACAGTCACGATCTTTTTTTGGCGCAAATCTACGGTCCTCCGTGAAACTGGCACCAATGGTGATAAATTGGTTGTACTGCTGAGTTCCCATCATACATTCATAATGCAAATGTCAAACCGTGAGAACCCTTTCGATTCGGTATAGCTCATTTGTATATATTGAGATTTTATGGCACACTTTGGTTGAAATGATAACAATGCAATTAATCTCGCGCTCCACCAAGCGATGAGTGCGGTCATTTCAGAAGGTACCGGGAACGAACCACATTTTTTAAAAATATTTATAAGCACATACATATCTTTATTATTTATCTTTGAGCCATCCATCAACATTCACTTTGGAGAGTAATTTCGAATGACTCGGCACTCGCTGAGAGTAAGTCATAATAGTAAACGGCAGAGAAAAGGCGGGTGAGTAATGTCAGAGACATAACTGGATGTCGTGAATACGAAAAAACTGACACGCTCCCATCACTTTTCCGAATATCAGTTAGTTGATTGATTGTATGAATTGTGCAAGCTTTCCTCTTTTTCACTAATAGAATTTGAAGCGATACACCTACATTAAAGTACAGTTTAGTTACATTAAACAGCTACTATTCTACAACTATATATTCCAAACTTGAAACAATTCCTTTTTAATTTGCTAATATAGGAAGCTAGGTACGACAAATTTGTAGTTTATTTTTATTGAAGCTATGAAGTTCGAAGATATCTGATTCTTCTCGAAATTTCAGTACGGGACAATTGCAATGGCCTGGTCTGAAATGTATCTACGATCTTCGGTATGCAAGAGTGATTCTAATAATAATAATAATAATGGTAATAATAATAATAATAATAATAATAATAATAATGATAATAATAATAATAATAATAATAATAATAATAATAATAATAATAATAATAATAATAATAATAATAATAATGATAATACAGATTAATCTGTATATATGGCAACCCTGTTTCGCAAGGCATATTTTCACACGACCCCATACTAGTATAAAGATGTGTTCAACATCATCATTTTCGCTTTCGCATTGCCGTTCGTAATTGAATGTGTTAGTGACGGTACAAATCTGCTTTTCTACCTGTCTTCGGAGCCATCGTTCTGACGGTGTCTCGTACGTACAGAGTAGCTGCTTTAACTTAAATGACGCTATTTCTCACATCACATTTCCTTTTATACGTGCTAGTGGTAGCACGGTAGGACGTCCCCTTTGTTAGAATTCCTTTCCTATACGCAGAACGGGAAACAGTGAAACGATATAAAAGAGAGAGTTAGCAGAGCGGCAGCCAGTAATACTGAATGGGTCGTCGAGCTGTGGAGGAACAATTAAGGGCAAGGCAAAGTCCCGCTCAAACCGTGCTTGCTGGTCTGAAGTGCCCAGTTGGCGGCAGAATCCATCGTTTGCCTCGGAAGGGGAACTACGCCGAGCGTGTCAGTGCTGGTGCATCGGTCTATCTGGCGGCAGTGATGGAGTACTTGGTTGCCGAAGTGTTGGAGTTGACCGGTAACGCTGCCCATGACAACGAAAACGAAAATCTTCCCTCGTCATCTGCAGCTGGCCATCCGTTGAAAACCCCGTCCTTTTCAGGATGACCACATCACTGTGATAAAGAAATATTTAGAATTGCTTTAAGTTTAGCCAGTTCTGATACGCCTGGAAAGTAGAATGCGCAAATCAAGTGGAAACATTTGTTCTAACAATTTTTGTTTTCGGCCGCATACTAAAGTACTCGCGACAAAAATACATATTGATCTGTGGCAACTCTGTTTCACACGGCATATTTGTAAACTAGTATAAAGATGTGTTCAAAATCATCACTTTCGCTTTCGCATTGCCGTTCGTAATTGAATGTGTTAGTGACGGTGCAAATTATTTTAACTCCCATCTTGATGAATCTTTTGGTAGCAAATATTGAGATCTGAGATGGTTCTCGTGTGTGTCTTGTTTCGGCAATGGGCCTTGCTGGAAATTTTGGCTGCCTTTTTCGGTTTCATTGTGCTGACGGTGTCTCGTGCATTCATATCGGGAAACAATGAGACGACAGGTCCTCGATGTTGCTGTCGTGTGTCTTGTTTCGGGGAGAGTTGCTCAGCAAATGATAGGAAAAGTGAACCATTCAACTTTTATATGGATGCTCTTGTATAGATACAGACATCTCGCGTTCTGATTGGCTGGTGCTGTCATGGGTTAAATCAAACAGGTTTTTCAATAGTGTACTATTGAAAAACTTCAATATTGTTGTAATACACGTTCAAGTTGAATATTTTCGATTCTATTGGTAGTTAGATTATATAAATCCTTCTACAGATCACTGAGCTATGAGCTTTCAAAATACGAGAAAGGCAAACGCGCCATATGAATTATCCTCTTTGATACTCGTTTATACCAAACATTTCAGAAAAGTTTAATTGTGAACTATTTAAGAATATGTCACACAACTGAAAGTTTTATCATAAAATTGTGATCATATTTCCGATGGCATGTAGCAAGAATTATGTTGATTCGTTAGATATAACAGGAGATATTCACGATCAAAAACTTATCACTCTCTCAGAGGGTAAATTTTGAAAAGGCGCCCCATAGTAAAGTAAGTCGTATTCACGACAAAAGTTTTCTCTTTCGTCTGGTGTTAAATTTAATACTCTATCTTTCATAGGTCGCTTGCAATTTCTTTCGAAAGTGGAAGTTGACAGGTGATTATTGGCCGTTTAAAAAAAAACGCGTAATGCAACCTACACTGAAAGAAAATGCCAGCCGCATTTTGAATGAAACTTCAATGCGATAAATAACTGAGTATTCCGACTATTGAACGATACAACAACTTGCATGATCATATGATCAATATTCAGTGAGTTTTACTTTTTATATGTGTGATTATCGTTCATATAATATATGACTGTCAGTTAGGTTTGAAATTTTAGTGAGCTGTGTGTTAATCATAATGAATTAGACTGAATGTTTGTTACCCATTATCATTTTATTCCTTGAGAAGAGCTTATTCGACGACACGACCAGACACTCCGAAGAAAAATCGAAAATAAAAGTGACCATAAACGATTTACCGCCAGTTACCACAATTCTAGTGACCCCTTGCTTATGACAAAAATAATGTTCTCTAGCAACACTTTTAGTTGCCGTGAACTCGTTTCCATGGAACCTCAACATAAATAAACAAACGATTTAAAAAAATACGGAAAACAGCAAAAATATTCTAGACCATAGAAATTGAGCGTAGAAATTTAAAAACTAACGAAAACTTAGTGGAATTAAAAAAAATCAAGATCGCAATGTTATATAAAGTTTAAGTCAAGGCCCTTAATAACGACCAACATGACAAATTCTGCAAATACTTTGTTCGAAAGTAATGTTGGCCCGTAAGTTAAAAAAAAGTTTAGCATCTTATATCATTCTCTTAACAGCAATATTACACAATCGAACACAGAAGGATTTCTTCTTCCGAAATTTGAATGAAACTGATAATTCGCAATGTTGAAGAAAACATAACATAGCATGATTTTATTAATAATTATCAGTGCGTTTTTTCCAATTGTTGAAATATTTTTGGAAAACTTGTCATAAAATCCAATGACAGAATGTAAACAAAACGCGTTTTCTAACCGAATTTATACGTTTAAGGTTTTTATTTGATATGTATTGTGGTGGTGATATGAAATCAGTGATTAGGAAGAGTGCTCGATGGAAATATTAGAAAAACTGGTGTCAGAGTAATTTGGTGAGTATTCAGTGAAGTAAGAGTCTGTAGTAGACTTATAGAATTAACGTAATGTAAGGGCAACTTCTGCTTTAGACAAACAATTATTCTGGTCAATTCTATTTCTCTAGGATTGTATATTGCCTCTTGATTCAATGAATTCAAAACCTTTCTGAATCCGTACATCGGATTAATAATATTTTATTTGTATTAACTATTTTAAACAATCAATTTGATAAGAGGAGACATGCCCGACCTCCGAACTCTATGTTTAATAGAAGATCAAGCCCAAGAACTGAAATGAAATTCGTATGTTTTATGTGAATTTCACTTACCTATTATTGGTATATCACATGTGTCCATATATTATTTATCTGAATTTAATTGAATTTCCATGTATTTTTCCAATGGTAATCAAATGCTAACCTAATGATTTATTATAAGTATGGATGGTATTTATTAAATAAAAATGATTAAACGTTTCCTTTATATGTGACATATAAAAATGAGAATTTTTCGTCTTTTTATAATAACAAATATGTAAGCAAAATTGATACCTATAATGACTGGTACACTGTAGCGTTCATATCAAAGTAGCATCACAAACGAATTTCCAGACATGACAGTCACGATCTTTTTTTGGCGCACATCTACGGTCCTCCGTGAAACTGGCACCAATGGTGATAAATTGGTTGTACTGCTGAGTTACCATCATCACATTCATAATGCAAATGTCAAACCGTGAGAACCCTTTCGATTCGTTAGCTAATTTGTATATATTAAGATTTTTTGGCACACTTTGGTTGAAATGATAACAATGCAATTAATCTCGCGCTCCACCAAGCGGTGAGTGCGGCCATTTCAGAAAGTACCGGGAACGAGCCACATTTTTTAAAAATATTTGCAAGCACATACATGTCTTTATTATTTATCTTTGGTAGCATTCCGTTGCCTATACGAAACGAAAAAGTCGCTGTTGTTCGACCATATTGTTCGCAGTTGAAAGTATATCGCATTCTAAAAAATGTGAAATATAATTATTTTTAGAATGTTTAGAATGTTTTTTACTAAGTGATAATTTTTTTGAGTGTTTTTCACGTAACACCAGCGTTGCCACACTCAAAAAAATTATCACTTAGTATCCAAATGCAAAAACATATAAATATTTTCCATAATACTTTATACGTAGATACTACTTAGTTCATATATAATAATCAATGGACTCATAAAATAAAAATCATTGTTGGAAACACGTATGGTTTATGTGAATTTCACATGCATTCTATTTGAAGCCGATATACCTTTTATCGGAATCTCAGTTATCCTGTATATGTTGATTTAATAGTAAGGAAATGATTCTATCGTTATAAATGACTAAAGGAGAATTATTTAACATTTCATTCAGTGAGACATATATTTCCCAAAGAGCTCATTATTCTTATTGTAAATCTTATGAACACTCCATAAATGATTATGATGAAATGCACATTGTTGAAACATTGAAACAAAACATTTCATTGCCTCCATTATACTTCAAAAGAAGTCATCGTAATTCCACGTAGTTTTTGTAGGTTTCCAGTATGTTCGACCGTTATCGTGAATAATTAGGCAATATTTGGTATTGTAAAACATAATCTAATAATTTGTATTATGATATTCGATTACAAGTATTAATTTACCTTCCAGAACTCAAGTAATTTACCTCAGTTCGAGAATCTCAAGCCTGCTAAAGCTAACTTCTGTCTTGCTAATTACCGCCATTGCTATTTTGAAGACTTTTTTCACAGCTTACAATCACATAATATGTATGTGCTTTACACCTGAAACAAAATCTGCTTGAGTGCTGCACATATAAAGAGAAAGTGCTGCACACTTAAAAGTTATCGACCATCCATTTAAAAATTATAAATGTATATTTGTATTCTACACGCTGCCAAAAAATTACCTAATTTTAAGTACTTTTCGCTCAATAGAGGGGTCCCACATTATCGAAATGACGGAATGCGTAATGAATTCTTACTCGACTGCAAGATTTTTCAGTGCTCGATCGGTTCAGTGCTAGAATTTTCGCCTGAGTTGGCTGCTCGATCAACCTGATTGACAGTGACATTATAAATGTCATTGAATATTCGCTCATTTTATGAATGTGTTAGTGTAAAATTTAGGCGACTTAAGCCATTTCATTACACTCCAGCTAGAGGAATGGATGATGCTGACTAAGGTAGGCCGTTTTGTTAATTTCCAGCGAATTTCAACAGTTTATGTTGGAATTCTAAGAAGAACTGGTTATTTACTAGTTCTGTATATCCGAAAAACATGAAAATTTCAATGTGTATAATCAGTTATGTAATGTTTTCATTTAAAAATAAACTGAAAGTCAGCACGAAAACGTGCAAAATCGGGAAAGAAGAAGAAGAAGAAGACAAATTGACAATTCAGTCCGCATCTTCTCACTCAATTCCGACTGATTTCCGAATCAACCGGTTGTAGGCGAAATTCATTCGGAATCGGTTGTTGCACTGGAGTTGGAATTGATTCGGAATTCATTATGATTTCCACATGAAATTCCGAATGAAAATTTCTCGCCGATTCGGAATTGATTCGGAATTCATTCGGAATCCATTCGGATCTGATAATGTGGGGTTGTGTACAGCAAGCCAATTTTGGGTAAAATGGGTTTTACTTATTTTTGAGTAAAAGCATCAATAGTATTGATTAGGTAGAAACTACGCAAGCGATATATAAATCAACTTGGGTAATTTGATTTCAGTTTTCGTTCGATGGTTTGAAAAATAAAACGCAAACAATAAAGTCAACTATGATTACTTTATTTATTTAATATTAATCTTTTTACATATTTCAACAATGTAACTATATCATTGAACTACCAAGGCTGTTCTATTCAGCTGCTGAAACTGCACCGTTGAGCGATCGAACGCATCTCAATATCTTCCATCGCCTGAAATGATATTGCGGTGTAATTATTATTTAAAAAGAAATTATACAAAGCTACTCACACTGCGATTGATGACAATCAATGAATTATTCTCCCAAAACCGGCAATTTCAAAATAATTTCACTCACTTCAAATCTGACCGATAGTTTCTGCAATGCAACACACAAAATTTTTTCACCCAACAGCAACTTATTGAAGTAAACTACACTGTTGAGTGAAAACTACTCAACCGATACAGTATTTTTCACCCAACAATTAAAAACATGCTTGATTACTTCATGTTAGGTGAATTTAAGTCAACCGTTGGTTTTTTTTTTTTTGGCAGCGTGTATATGATGCATATGAATGTTATGTGGTAGGCTGTTTTTAATATTTATGCAGTTTTTCACATGAAACTAATGTGAGGGTTTGGCTCAGTGCAGGTTATTTTTCCAAAAATCTGTCAAAACTCAAAAATTTATCTAGATTTGTCTGGGTCTACTATATACAAGGAAATTTTTGCCAGGCTTCATTTTCAGTAAGCAAAAAAATAAAAAAGGTCTTCACACCTATCGTATAGACGACAAAACCGTAAAGATCTAGTATGATCTGATTAGGAAAAAATGGAAAGTCTGGGAAAATCTGGCAAAAGATCTGGTTAGTTTGAGTGTCTGACGAAACGAGAAAAATCTGGCATTTGCCAGACAAATCTGGCAACCTGGCAACGCTGCGTAAAACCAATGGGTCATTTTAGATCAGCAGCGATGTCAGATCTACGGATTCGAATATTTTCTACGGATCTACGGATCCGTAGACAAAATCTACGGAACTTGGAATTTTCTTCGGAAATCACCGCTAGAGCTTCCGAGAAAAAAGCCAATCTACGGAAATGACACTACTGCTATCTGGCATCGCTGGCTCAGTTTAGTGATAGTTCCAACCCGTGGACAACTTACAGCTCCCATACATCGAGAATATAAGTAAAAGTTTTGGTTCTTTGGTTCCACAATGGCGTCGTAAATAGAATAAAATTTGGAAATAACGTTTCTGTTTTTCGACAATCTGCGGTTTAATTTTTTATATTTAAATTAGTAAAATAAATTTTGCTAGCATTTCTTGACATTTATAAAATAATTATGATGATAAGTTACTATGGTTTAGTACAAGTATAATTTCTCTCTTTTCATCAATAGAAGGTTTAAAAATAGTTCATCACATTTCAATGAACAATGAACGTGAAATAAGGTATTCTACTGAATCTTGAAGAACAATATTACTAATTTGCAAATTAAGATTAAATTTATGGTTCCCTTATCTTTATCCGAGTCGTTAGAAGATCATCCAATGATAACAAATACTCCTACAAATGGCTACTAATTACTTGCGTTTTCAATGATACGACTAAATACGTTAGGTATGTTACTCTAGTCACGCACCACATTTCAAAAAACACTTTATTCTATAAATTACTATAAATAGATATCTTTTCAGAACTAAGAGAAGAAGTTGGGCAGAGTGAATTAAAAGATAGAAATATTACAAAATACGCATGTTTGGATATTTATGACGTGTGTTGTTGATGAATTTGTTGCTAGACAGCGCTGTTAGAAAAATTCGCAATATTTTGATTTCATGCAGGAGTTCTTGCGTGAGTTACAATATGAATATTATCAAAGACATCATATCAACAAGATATCCAACTCTCACATTTCCCGAACAAATCATTTTGTGCGCGCATGTCGCCCTCAGGTGAGTCCGCATCGAATCTCATACATAGAAGTAGGAGAGAAATGTATGAAATGTATGTCAAATTCGTGCGCGCCAAAATAGTAGGGCTGCGCACCCATACAATTGACATGATATGTTGAATGAGATGCCGTGCGATGGCGTTGCTGAACTGAATATTGATTTCGCTCCAAGCTGACAGGGTCTGATATTATGCTTCTTTTAAATCTCGGTTAATTTTTCAAAAGGGCGTATAAGCAAGTGACAGTTTCTCTTTATTTACTTTCTCTTCTATTAATTACCAAGCGGTTTCCACGTTTATCACTCAACTCTTTGCATGAAATGATACCCGAAACTTTCGACTTTCAAACAGAATAATGATATCAATAAAAAACTTTTTAATTACATCACAATAATGGAAAGAGCCCTAATATGCATGGCTGCCGGATGGCCGACTAAACGCTGCCAGCTGGAAAAATATGGCTGGCAGACATTCTGGTGACCGGTTGCCTCACCGCTGCCAGATATACAACTCAAACGATACAACCGTATCCACCAGGATTTTTCCACATTGAAATCTTTGACATTTTCAGCGAAGGTGAAAAGATGAAAACGCTCGGCTAACTTAGATACAGGCGACTTTGTTTTGTCAAATTGGATTTGACAACCGTCACTGAATCAATTTTGGTAGCCGTCTGGTGGCCATGGCTGCCCAGGTAGCCAAAACGCTATGCGGGAGAGAGTGATTAAAGAATAAGTGTCACTTGCATATACGCCCTAATGAAAAATCAACCGAGAAATGTAATGCTGAACCAGAGATGCCATTTACACAGATTTATCTGTATTATACAGATTTTTACACACGCATACAGAATACAGATTTGATACAGATTTCATAAATTCAATACGAATCTCCCAAAAAGCAAAATAAAAACTTGTTCGTATGAGCAATCTATTAGTATTTGATGGCAGTGACGAGAAGCAAAGTCTTGGTATCATTGAATCTACCATTGTACAGCAATAATGTGTTGAAATAACATCTTTTAACATCATTTTATTGTTGAAAGTTAATTTTGTTAGTGAATACAGATAAATACAGATTTTTTAAAAGAGTAATACAGATTTCCTATCAAAATATCTGGCATCTCTGTGCTGAACGCATACACAGTGACCGTAAATAACGTAATGAAGTACTGGTTTCTCTTGTAATCTTTTTGTTTCGTGATTCATTGTACCCGTATTGTTTAGGTACACTAGCGCCGTCACGAATTCAGTGGAATACATATGAAACAGGCTCATTTCTGTCAGGTTGTGTATGGGTTGGATAGTTCAAATGCTTTACGCATGGTGCTTGCGAGCAAATTATTTTTAGTGTATATCTCTGGAAAGTGAAGCTTCAAGGACCCCTGGCTCGTCATATCATCGAAACGTTAAAAATATTTGGCACAGTGAAACGCACGCGAAATTCATAAAATTTTCGTTTCGCATATGCAGCTCAGGTGTTATATTATTCCTATGACTTATCCTGATCGAAGTTACGGTAATATCTTTTTAATGTGCTAATATATTCTCTGCTTAATGTTACGGAAACTGAAGAAATATGGTAAACGTTGCGTTTGAATAAAACTAAATTAATATGTTCGATTGATACAAGCGATCGATATTTATATTGTTTGGTAAAGAATTGAAGAAATTTGTGTCACGAAAATTTCTCTTCGGATAAGACTACTAATAAGGGAGTGGTATTGTAGTTTGGCGCCGTATATAATTCGCTAATACTGAGTGAATTGTGTTACCGATGCTGTGCGTTCGGTTTTTAAACAAATCGATTTGTTTAATATCTGTAAACGACACAAATTTACAAGTGTAACACCAGCCGGATTTTTTAATATTGTGAAGACCGTAACCTCTATTTAGGTAATTTGACTACTGCGATTTTATAGCGTAAAGGTTGAATGAGTCATGGCTTTAAGCTGTGTAATCAAGGAGTTATGAGTATGTGTTCGACGCTTATCTCCAGGTAATAACGTATAAAGATAAAATTTCAATAGTGTTAGAAAACACCGGAACATTGTCCTATAGAGCTTATTCAGAAGAAAAGTACATCCGACCTTATAGTTGCTTGATGCGAAATAATGTCACATTGGGGACAGGCTGAAACTGAATTGAAAAAATCAATTGAAAGTACCTACATGGTAGTTTATTAAATCATTTTACGCCTGCCAGATCGAGTGTTGAACACTCAAATGTTTTAAGAGTACATAATGACAATAATAAAAATGATAATTGATTTCATATGAGTGAACCATATACTCAAGTATTTTGTTTTCAGATTCATTAACATCAAGTCACCAACTACACGGATTTCTATCTAAGGCGATTCGGTAAAGTGTGGTTGTACCTATTTCTGAGATTCATACTACCATCGGCTTTCCATTGGCTGACAGCGAAACGATCAATCTGGACTGGAAAATGGTAACGACACCCTATATCATAAATGAAATTTATGACATCATACAGAAGGTAATAACATTCGATTGTGCTGATCTAGCAGTTGACCATTCAATTATTTTTCAGTCAACGGCGTTTGAATTGACACTGGAAGCCCTGCTGGCGCTTGGTGTGATATGGATAGTGTTCTACAAGCGAGCCAATGCAAGACGGGAGAAGCCCCTATCGGTGGAGCAGAGAGCTAAATTAATAGAAGAATGGGTCCCCGAGCCTCTTGTCGGCGATGTTCCAGCGAATCATCCCTCGTTGCATACGCACGTTGTTTACGGAAGGGTGGGCAAAGTGATTAACATCGATGGGAAACAGTGTCTGAATTTAGCGTCACACAACTATCTGGGATTGCTCGGAGATAAACATGTTGAACAGGCAGCTGTTAAGAGCCTACGGAAGTATGGGGTCGGTTCGTGTGGACCAAGAGGATTTTACGGCACCGTAGATGTTCATTTGGAATTGGAGGAACGGTTGGCAAAGTTTATGCAGGTAGAAGAGGCAGTCGTTTACTCATACGCTTTTTCTACTATTGCGAGCGCCATACCGGCCTATTCTAAGCGAGGTGATATAATCTTTGTGTGAGTGCGGTGTTTCAAATTAAATGTCCCTTCACCAATTTTCTAACATTTTCTCTATTTTCAATAGTGATGAATTTGTTAACTTTGCCATTCAAAAGGGTTTGGATGCTTCCCGTAGCAAAATAGTGTTCTTCAAACACAATGACGTAACAGATTTGGAACGTCTTCTGGAAGAGCAAGCGACGGAGGATAGACGGAATGTGAAGAAGGCAATGAAACGGAGACGGTTTCTTGTTGCAGAAGCTATTTACATGAACACTGGAGAATTGTGTCCACTGCCTCAGCTAGTGGAATTAAGAAAGCGATACAAACTGCGGATGTTTCTGGATGAAAGTATTTCGTTTGGTGTACTGGGAAAGAATGGACGAGGTCTGGTCGAACATTTTAACATTGACGTAAGTTTTACATGAAACGACTGGGGGATCACAGCACCAAAGCACTATCAATTGCTTTGTCATTTTTGTTTTGCTTAGAAAACCGAGGTTGATCTGCGGTCAGCCGGTTTGGAGTGGGCTGCTGGTACGATAGGTGGTTTCTGTGCTGGATCATCATTCATTGTCGAGCATCAACGGTTATCTGGTCTGGGGTATTGCTTTTCCGCTTCACTTCCACCACTGCTAACACAAGCTGCAATCTGTGCGCTCGATAAGTTTGAAAGTGAACCAAGTATTTTTGATGAGCTGAGGGAGTGCTGTCGAAAGGTTTCTCAGTAAGTTGAACTCTAGTATCGATGAGTGTTTGTAGTACCACTAAAAATTTATCGTTTTTCTTGCAGAAAGTTACCTTCTCTTGAAGATTTTACCTTTCGAGGCGATCTGTTATCACCAGTGAAGCATTTGTACCTGAAGAATGAGACAGATTTTCGAAAGGAAAAATTTTTACTGGATCAAATTTCCAAAGAGGTAATTTAATTTACGATTGATTTTTTTATGCTATTTAAATTTGCTTACTGTTAAAGTGTATTGATACCGGCTTGGCTGTTATCACTCCCGAATATCTGGACCACATGGAGAAAAACAACCCGCGGCCTAGCATTCGGTTGACGGTAAACCGACTTCTGACGGATGCCGATATTGATGATGCATTCCGAATTCTTCAGCAAGTGGCGAGAAGAGTTCTAGCAACAGCGTAATTTGTCACGCAATATATTCACATTCACAAACAGACATACTGACAAAATCGTCACAATACACGATGTATTAAAAAAATGCGATCAATACAATTGTTCAAATTTTGCGTATGAATAGTATTCCAAATATCTGAATTTTTTTGTGCAACTTTTTACGAGATGTTATTTGCAGAGAAAATCCGGTCAACGAAACCAGGAAATTTTTCATAATGATTTGACTAGTTTATGCATTGAATCAACATAATCCATCGAACTACTATCTTTTTTTATATATTCGGAAGATGCCGTTTTAACTTAATATAGAATAACTGTAATAGGAAATTTATCGCATAGAATTAAACGAAAATAATTATATCGCTTATCACCTATTGAAGGTAGTTTTTAGCGTTGAAGAAGAATGAAACATGATTATTATTCCTTAAACATGAATAAACTTTTACTTAGAAAAGCAGATTTCGATTAATAACTAGTTCGTTGAATAATGCTTAGTACCTATCGTACCAATCAATTGAGAGATAACAGGGATCAAGCTTAAAGTCGGTCTGTTTTTTGACTGAGCAAACACAAGTAGTCGTTTAGAGAATTGTTGAGATGGCACGATTCATAAGAACAATATAATAAATCTAAACTACGCTTTACACAAGTGTATTTTGTGTGTTTACCCTATCATAAGCCCCACTGCCTGGCAGCGGTTCACAAAAAGAATGTTGCCACGTGTTTTGCTTATACATGCATATATTTTTAGTCCCGGACTCAGGGAGGTGTTAACTCAATCAAAAATCTACTAAATTCATATCCATGAAGAAACGAGTTTGAACGAATGCGGCAGCGCAGAAGCGTACGTTATGAACTGATGTTCCCGGTCCACAAACTTGCGGGAATTGGTTTCAAGGTCGACGACTCATGACTAGCTGCGTTGTTACTAATGAGGCTTCCGGAACATTATGAACCCATGATAATGGAACTCAAGGCATCGGGCACTGCGTTGACGTTGGACGCGGTGAACGCCAAGAAATTACAAGACATAAAGCTACAAAAAGAAACAAAAATTCCCTCCCGTGGTTGATGGGCTTGACGGTATTGCAAACATCATCAGATACGATTAATTATTGTTACAATTTAATATAAATATGTGTCATATCTTTTAGTTTAATTATTGAGCTTATTGAGTGAGGCATGATTTGAATAAGATGTTGATTGCAATACGCTCCAACATCCGGGGTTGAAGAGACCGGTAGGGCTTAACTGAGTTCTTTTTATGTTCCACACGGTCCCTATTACCAGTGTGAAGTGTAAGTTAAATGGAGTGAACGTATCCCAATTGGGTTTCACACGATGACAACAGGTGAACGGTGAATCGAGTCCATATTTGACGTTTATTGGTGGTTTGTGTACAATGGATTACTGTGGAATGAGATAGAATATTGTAAAATAGAACGAAATAATAATGACTTAACCAATGGACAAACCACTGATAGCTGTCAAACGATGTTCATCCAGTTTGTATTGTGAGGATGTATCGTTTGGGACCTGATGGGTGGGATGATGTGTGAGTGAAGTGTAAGAGTAACTGCATGCAAGAATGGTAATAAAGGTCACCGTTTCAGCTCAGGATTAGCGATCGACCATTAGAAGAGATATAAATTGGGTAACGGTACCCCCATCTCTGCTTGATAGATTAACTTCAGAAGTAACATGAAATTTGGAACATTTTGCTTTGCTAAAACAGCAGCATTGAACCATTTCCGAGCTACTACTATGCGTTATTGCTTCTTAGAGAAGAGGCAAAGACTTTGTATTCGGTTTTATCACAATTCATTTATTAAAAGTCGAGTGATCGCTAAAATAACATGGTGACTCTACTAATGAGATGACTATTGGCACACTAGTTTTAGATCTATTAGAGTGGAAATAGTTACTCAATATTGTAATGCTTGCGTGTGAAATACATGTGGGTATGTATGCATGTGTGAATGTGTGTAACTGTGTGTGTATGTATGTATGTACAATATACATTTTACCGTGCCTTTGATTGCGTTGTATCAAATTGGTAGTGATAAATTTCGATTGGGAGTTTAGGTTTACTTGCTGCTCAAAAAGCCTGAGTTTATGGTAAACACAAATAATGAACAATCGAAGATAATGAAATGGAAACATGTTCTAGGGGTGATAGCTAAATAATTAAAGAGTAAAATTATATTTCGTAATAGTCAAATATCACTGAGCGTTAGCGTCATGTTTACATTTCCTTATCCGTTGAACCATTCTGAGTGGCAAAACACACATAATGTACACAGTACAGTACACTAACCCTTGATTTCTCTTTCTTGCTTGCATGACACGCCGACAAAGAGAGAAAGAATCAGATGAAGCAGAAGCCCTTCTAAAACTGAACAGAACAAGAGGAGAGAACAGAATGGAATGAAGAAGAAAGAAAGGAATAAAAAAAAGAAGGAAGGAAGGAAGAAGAAAAGAGAAAAATTACCATACTCGTTCAGAACAAGCAAAGCGCATCAAAAAAAGAAGGAAAAGGAAAAAGAAAGAAGGAAGAGAAAAAAAGAAGAGATATTGATATGGAATGGAATGGAATATTGGATAATATAGTTAATATTGGAAATGTTGGTAAGAAAAATAATATTATTGCATACAACTAACTTTTACATTCAAGGAACAAAATAACATGCCATCAAAGGACGGAGTGGAAATAATGTAGAAGGAAAAAATACAACGAAACTCAGTTGAATTGAACAATTGGGGATAAGGTAACACAAAACTAAAGGTAAGGAAATCAACATTATTAAAAAAATGCTGGGTAACAATGTAATTTCCTCATATTGAAAGAGGCATTTATATGGCGCGCATGCGCTAATTTGGCCTGATACAAATTAACGGGGAGAGCAATACGTTTTGGACAGGGCTGTAAAAAGCTGATTGGAACCCTTTCCCCACCAAAATGTAATATAAGGAAACTATAAGGAAAAAGAAACAAAAATTACTGGTGGAAACGGAGCGTTTTATTCCAATCAAAATGCGAAGCAACTCGGACATCTCAATCGTCAAAGTATGAGGAAACTGGTGACGATAATAGAAGGTATCAAAATGGCAATTGACGTCACACCAGAGTTCTTCGTTTGCATTGAAAGTAAGCATGCACGTAGCCCATTTCCTTCCAGTGTATCGCGAGCCAAAGAGCTACTGGATTTAGTTCACTCGGACCTGTTCGAGCCCATCGAAATTCCCTCTCACGGTGGCAGTCGTTATTTGATGACGTTTATCGACGATGCAAGTCGAAAGATTCTTGTCTATTTCCTGGAACAAAAGAAACAAGTTTTTGAAACATACGAAAGTCTCAAATTCATGACTGAGCGCCAAAAACGAAGAAAGCTGAGGGCTTTGAAAAAAGCTAAAGGTTATTCGAAGGAACTTTTTTATTTTAGTGAACAGTTGTTGCAGTCTTGAATGTTACATCATAAATCTTGCATCGAAGCTGTAAACTGAACAAAAGTCAACTGAAAACCATTTTAAGATCATTTTGAAGCCAAAATTAATATTTAAATATATTTAGAAATGATTCGAAAATCAAGCTAGTTCTAAAACTTGCTACTGCCTACTGAAAACCATTTTAAGGTCATATTTGAGCCAAAGTCGATATTTAAATATGTTTAGAAATGATTAAAACATCAAGCAAGTTCTAAAACTTGCTGTACAACCAACATTAAGTTTATTCGGACGAATTCCATAGTATAAGAATATCTTAGATTTTATTTACGAATTTAAGTCTTTCTCTGATTTAAAAAAAAATATGCGCTCTCATTTTTATCGTGAATGTATAGACAAAAAATGGGTTTTGAAATAAATGCGCTTCTCACAAAAGTGTGATTTATACATTTTTTTTTGTGATTCATAGTCGTCATAAACCAGCTTCGTTGCGTCAAAACTTGTGCAGGAGTTCTGAACATGAAACATAAAATGCAATCGTATTTTCTCCCTTCTGGTTTTTGATATTCATTTAATGTCAGTAAATTGTACTTCTACCTAAAAATGTAATAAATTCTATAGCCCAAAGCAAATGTGTCAAATAACTAAGTAAAACTGTCGTCTAACGAACATACGCACATTGACACAAAACTAGTTTTGTGAAGGAATTGAATTAACAACGTTTAAAAGAGGATGTTTGAAAGCAATATTGAGAATGCATGCATTGTTTAGTTTTCGCTCCCTCATTAATTTTAATTAAAACTTAAAGGGATTCGAATTGTTACTCGGGTATATGATATATGTATATAGCATGAAACACTACAAAGGATAGTCCTTTGAGTTTGTTCGAACTGTTGACGTCGGACTACATAACCATTGTTAAAAGCACTGTTACATCTGTTTTGAACATTTGGGTAGCAGTTATCATCTGTGTTCCTCATATCACTGCGAAATATACTTTCGATAAATTCTTTCAGAGTTTTGAATTTCCTTAAAATGTACTGTTAGTTGGTTTAATTTGGAGATGAGTACAAGCGCTTGTCCGGACAAGTCGTTTCGAGTTGGATTCATAATGTCGCCACTGATCCAGCACTCGATGATCGAGGTTGTTCAAATGCGAAAAATCAGCAGAACTCCGACAAAAATCATTGCCTCTCATGCAAGGTGAACGGCGCATTATAATCCTCATATTTCATATGAATGAATGATAATGATTACGCGAAATTTAATCGGATTTTGGTTACAGTATGGTACTAATCTGGATCCTAATATAGTTTAAATAGTTTTCCCGGAAAAAAATTGCAAGAAATTGATTTGATACACAAACATTATCCTATCTTTAAATACAAATGCTACAAAAGGCTTTCGGATAGTAGACGAAACAACGTGTTTGAAGATATTTTCATTTTATATTATATTGGATTCTGTTAAACTGAGTTAAAATGCATCGTTAAACACCGGGTTTTTGTTATATTACATATGTATTACAGAAATGTTCGTGTTGAAGAACTTGTTTTTACCTGCATCTATACATTTTTGATTATACGCGACTCGACTCCCACTAGTGGTACTTGAAACAAATTAATTAAATTGAATTAATTGGAAATTACCGAAGAAAGTAATTCTCGCTGAAAATAGTATCTGATGCATAGTGGTTAGTTCTCTACTGGTGTAAAAACACTTGAAGTTTGATGCTCATATATTCAGTCTTTGTTAATTTTTTTTCGTTCGATTTTCTCCTTTTTCAATCAAATTGTTAATTACGACTGGTTTGGTAACTTAAAAATGGATATACTATAATGAAAACTACAGTGTAAGAAAAGGAAACCAAAACTAGATAATGTTAGGTCCTATATGAACTGGATGAAAATAGTTGTCACTAGAATTTTATTGTTCGCAATTCCAAATGATCCTAACAATAATCATGCAAACCAACGGGTAAAAACAGTGTGCAAACTTCACCTAACATTTGATACAAATAGTTAATTAATCCAACGTAATCCTCCGGATGCCACATTCCATGCAGAATTTGGCTGTATTTATTGTAAAACGTGAACCACATTCGTGGCAAAACTTCGACATTGGCAGGGCAGCTCCGGGACCTTTCGGTTCCTTATGCGAATGTAGCTCGATCTTTTGCGTTTTAAGTGTGGCCGTAATTGGTGGCAGAGACGACTCGGAACCGCTCGAGTTATCGAACGGGTCTTGCTGCTGACTAGTAGTTGTGGACTTACCGCCCCGATGATGGTACACCCGTCGAATCGTTGTGTGGTGCTGCGGCTCGGGTGGTGACTGACGGGACAAGCTGCTGAATGATACCGAATGAGCGATTAGTGGTTAGCGATGAGGGCAGATGGAATGTGACTGCAGGTCATCCGATTTTTCTGCTATTTATGGATTGCGTGCATTGCTAGTACTAGTTCAGCTACGCGAATTATGTATGACCAAAGCTAAATATCCGAGGAGTTGTTCATAGAATCTAGTTTACTAAGGACAGGCTTCATTTCGCTCATGTGGCATTTATTCCCAGACAGAGGTGGGGGGACAGATTTCTCCCAGGTATGGAATGAAAAATTGTGGGAGGTAAGTTGGTATGGATGTTGAAGGAAATTGATAAACAACCGCATTTCGAGGTGTGCAGTTCAGTATACCCCTAATAGGGTTTCCGCCGCCCTGTTACCAGACTGCGTGTTCTTGACGACGAGCTATTACATCTTACACATTACATAGATCATTGAGTAAAAAGCATTGAAGCGGAGAGGTTGTGTTTCGATTATACTGGCTCGTGAGTTAACGGCTGCTACCGATGCAACTCTAAGCTGCAGGTAAATAACCTGCTAACGGTGCTAATCACAAAGCCTGCCGCAATGCCAATATTCGGGGCGTTTCCCGACTGGAAAGCTAACAAGGAAGGCCATCTCATTCATGCGCACAGAGGTGCGAGCGCATAGAAGTGTAGTGTCACAGAGGTGCCATCGCATAAAGGTGCGAAGATGAAGGAGTGCAAAGGTACAGAGGTGCTAAGGCAACCCATTGCTGATCCGCCAGGTACCAGACTTTGTACGGTGCGGTGGATCGAAAAGGACGATATATATCGCGTGTTGCCGTATCACATTTAATCGCCACCAAGAGCTATAGCGCTGTACCTGTGGCTAGGTACAGGCAGCACACATCAAGTTCGGTGACCATGACGGCAGAGTAAAGGAGATAGCAAACAACGATACCAGAAGACTGCCAATTGGAAATCGTTGGGTGAGCTTCACGTCGTTCTTCACGACACAGCAACGTAGACAACAGCAACAAGGTAGATTTAATTTTAATATTTTTATTATAACTGAAATTTTACTATTCATAACTTTTCATTTTGATATTAATAATTTACAAAAAAAATCAGTTAATGTAATGGACGATCATCCGGATACTAGTGAGACCTTAAATACGCCCAGGGCTAAACTTTATTCAGAGGGTACTTCTGGGCCATGGATAGTTTATTTTCGGCGAAAATTAAAGCCATTGAACTTGATGCAAATTAAAAAAGATTTGACATCACATTTCTCTGAAGTAGTAAAAAATTCAAGAGTTAATAGGGATAAAATTCGAGTTGTTGTTTACGATTTGAAACAGACTAACGATATAGTAACCTGTGAATTATTCGCTATTGAATATCGAGTTTACATGCCATCGAAGTGTGGTGACCACCCGGTACTACAACCCTGACTGAACAGCTGCTGGCTCAGCGTTCAGTGTTTAAAAGAATACAGAGTCGATAGTTGTCTGTCACAGCGTACACCTCGCGTAGTTTACTTAGTAGTAAATATCACTGGTAGAGAACCAGCGTAATATCGGATATAACACGAAGGAGGTGGAAACTGACGGTGTTGGCACTGAAGTAAATCTGTCAGTCGATGACTTAATTAAAATGGAGTTGGTCGTTTCAAAAATTCTATGCTTGAGGGAGTTGTACACAGCATCTATTAACGATGGGAACAAGTCTTATCGTCCCTGAGATTCATTTCCAGTGACATTTTCCGGATCTGCTTTGCCTAGCCATGGCTACATGGGAATAAATAAAGTTCGTCTCCCTGGTCGGCTTTTCGTTCCGCGTGTTATGAATTGGATAGTATTTGCGATAAAGACGTTGAAAAATGTGTTTATTGTGGGGAGAGTCCTAATGATCTTTCAGTATGCGCTGCATTTAAGTTGCGTAAAGATAAAATGAAGCTTTCTTTAAAAGCACGGTCTAAGCGCACATATGTAGAATTGCTTAAAACAATTATTGATGTCCCCCCACTTGAAACAGAAAACGGCTTTTCAAATCTAGAGCCATAGGAATCTGACTGATGAAAATCTTGAGGAGTGAAGGTACTTCGTTTGTCACTCCTCAAGGATCTGTTAAGAGGAAGATGTCCTCTTCCAAATTACCAAATAGACACCTAAAATTACACCTTCAAAAAAGATCCCCGTGTTAAATCTAAAAAGCCAAAAACTGTGCCTCCAGATTTGTCAAATTCACAAACCATTTCAGGAACTAGCACATCAAAAGCCAACAATCCAGTGGGCTCCGTTTCACATTCACCAACAGGATTACTGAAGTTATCAGAAATTGTAGAATGGATTTCCGCAGTATTCAATATTTCTGAACCCCTCATAACGGCATTTCTCCCAATAGCTAGAGCTTTTATGCAGCAGTTATCAGCTCAATGACCAGTTCTCTCTGAGTTTGTATCATTTGATGGATAATTTATCATCCGCCGCAAATGATTTAATCACTGTCCTGCAGTGGAATTGTCGAAGCATCATGCCAAAACTTAATTCATTTAAAGTTTTATTGCATAGTAAAATGTGATGTATTTACTTTGTGCGAAACATGGCTTACATCAAACATAGCTTTAAATTTTAATGACTTGAACATTATACGTCTCGATAGAGACTCTCCGTATACTCCTTTTATAGATTAAACTTTCCTTCGATTCTAGTTCAGAAGTTGTTGCTTGTCAAATAAACGTTGAAGGGA
This sequence comes from Malaya genurostris, assembly GCF_030247185.1. Classification (NCBI taxonomy): domain Eukaryota; kingdom Metazoa; phylum Arthropoda; class Insecta; order Diptera; family Culicidae; genus Malaya; species Malaya genurostris. The sequence continues at coordinate 61,231,640 of NC_080572.1, read as the reverse complement.
AAGATATTTGTATAGCTTCGGTTTATATTCCTCTAAGAGTTCAAGTTGGACAACGACAGCTTAATGAAATGGTTGAAGCCCTTCCTGCTTCACGGTTGATCCTGGGAGGTTTTAATTCGCACGGAATTATGTGGGGTTCCGTTTATAATGATAACAGATCATCTTTAATATATAATATTTGCGACAATTTCAGCATGACAGTATTAAATATGGGTAGTATGACACGGATCCCAAGATCTCCTGCACGCTCAAGTGCATTAGATTTATCTCTTTGTTCGACTTCAATTTGACTATATTGCACGGTGATTTACACGGTAGCGATCATTCACCAATTTTCATCTCAATCAGCAGTAACAAATGCATTGCTAATTCAGTAAATATTTTTTTTATCATTTGACAACAAATATTGACTGGATTAAATATCAAAGTAATATTTCAAAAAGTCCTAAATTCAAAGGAAGAACTCCCCCTTTGGAACACGGCCAGATGAATGACGAACCGTAATGTAGAAAATGAGAGTGAGGAAAACTCGAAGCAATGGATATTTGACTTTGCTAAGAAAGTGTGCTCAGATTCTGTTCCTACGCAGAGCAAAATTCGGGAGTCAAAATTTCCAAATAATGGTTCCATTGATAGCCCCTTTTCAATGATGGAGTTTTCCATAGCACTCACTGTCTTGTAACAAGAACACTCCTGGGTTAAATTCAACTTGGTGAAGAATCTTTCTGACCTCGCGAAAAGACGTTCAAAGTTCGGAGCTCCCTGAAAACGTATAAGAAACAGAAGGTCCCGAAAAAGTCCCTGGTACAGCAAGTTCAGGCCAAAACAAGAGCGCGAAAACTGTATAACCGGATTCTACAGAATAAAGACGGATGCATCCTGATCGACGATGAAACCTACACCAAGGAAGACTCTCGAGCACTGCCCGGACCGCAAAATTATACGAAACCGGTGTACCAGGACATGGATGACGCTGACACCACGGTGGCGATGGAAAAGTTTGGGCAGAAGGTGTTGGTCTGGCAAGCAATTTGTACCTGTGGTTTGCGGTCGTCGATTTTCTTCACGAAGGGCACAATTAACGCCAAGGTGTACGAGAAAGAATGTTTGAAGAAGAGAATGCTGCCACTGTACAGAAAGCATAAGGCTCCTCCTCTCTTCTGGCCGGATTTGGCTTCTGCCCACTACGCCAACTATGTTCTACAGTGGTTGTCAAAAAATAATGTACATTTCGTGGAAAAGGACATCAACCCACCGAACTGCCCGGATCTTCGGCCAATTGAAAGGTATTAGGCAATAGTCAAACGGCACTTTCGGAAAGAAGGTACAGTGTCCCAAAACATAAAGCAAAGTCTTGGCTTTACATTCCTTTTGTAAAATTCGGCCTTTCTGTTTCAACAGACTTCGCAGCCGATTCTTAGTGTACAGAATCATTGCATGGCTAGTACTATGGATCCTACTGACACTAAGAATCCTTCCAGGTCGGGGCTCGAACATACGACAACTGGCTTGTAAGACCAGCGTCCTATGTATTGAACCGCCAACCTGGGACAAAAAACATGCAGGAGCTAAAAAAACTGGACAGCTGCCACCAGGAAAGTCACAAAAGTAACTGTGCAGAATTTAATGAAGAATGTCAAGTCCAAAGTGCGAGCGTTTCACAGAAACTAGGATTTTCTTCAATATAATCAGTGAAATGCAAAAAATGTAATTTTTCTACAATATATCGAAAACTGATGTCAAAATATGTTTTTTTTTTCGTTTTTTTATTCAATAATCAACTAACTACTTTTCGATACACTCCTTATTTTTCACATGGCGATTTGGCAACATTCAGAATGAGCTACATGGGTCTCCCGCAAGGCTCATGCCTCAGTCCGCTCCTCTATAATTTTTACGTGAATGACATTGACAGCTGTATAGTAACCCCATGTACACTACGACATTTCTAAAATATCGACAAAGGCATGGTTCAGGGGGCTGGATGTGAGTAGGGACTTCATTCGTGTGATGTACAGACTCATGTCCAATCACTACACGTTAGGTGCACATCTCCTTCGAATTGGACTTCTCGAGACTAATCATTGTGCTTGTGGCGAAGGTTATCGCGATATTGATCATGCCGTTTGGACATACGTGGAGTATCGTGATATCAGATTTCAACTAATAAATTCCTTGCATACTCAAGGTAGAATATCCAATGTGCTAGTTCGCGAAATTCTTGCTTGTCATGACCTTCCTTACATGAAACTTATTTATCATTTCATAAAGACCTTTTTAAGACTTAGTTTTGACTCCAACTGCGTCCATTAGTTGAACCAATAGCTAAATTTGAATAGAAATGATGTACTGATACCAACAAACTTGGAATACTTTATGAAATAACCAACAAAATGTATAACAATAACAGCTTATTTCATAATTTATAGCAGTTAATCGTTTGGTTCAAATAATATTCCTAATCAGATTTAATAATGAATGACGAAATACCTAATATGATATTTAAAATATAAAAGGAATATGTATTATTAAATTCAAATCCTTGTGACTACATTAGAATTATATTTGGAAAAGCATTCTATGTAAAAATGATGCATCGGCAAAGAAAAAATTATGTAAACTGCCTTAAGAAATAAACGTATTTATGGAAAAAAATGTTACATAGAATACATTAGCGTTATGAAGCAACATTTTCCTAAATGTTGTATAATCATTGAAAACATCTCTCGAATGGAACGCAGGATGATGGAGGAAATTTCTAACCGGAAACTCTAGTGGGAACCCAGTAAGAAAGCGATATATCGGCGAAATAATGTACCTATCCTAATTCAAAATTACCGAATTAAACGAAAAGAAAGCAAACGCAGTTAACATTGTCACAATTGGCTTGCGTGGATATGCCGGTAGAAACAGAAACAGAAACGACTAGCAAATTTTTGCCCAGTTGGAATTGTGAAAATTAACGGAGTACTGTAAAGATTATGAATTCATTTTATTTATAACCTTGAAATTACAAGCAACCCGTGGAACGTTGGGCTCATCGTGAGGCTAGGAAAAAGTTATAGGTGTTACGAAGCCTTACATGCGTTACTTTTGCATAAGTTAAAAGTGTTACAACGTGTTACATACGCAACTCTTTTGTAAGTTATTGCCGTTGCATTTTGAAGATAAAGGTATTATGAGACGTTACATGTGTTACTTTTTAGTAAATTATAAACGTTACATTTGTTATTTTTTGTATGCTATAGGCATTACGAACCTTTACATGCGTCACTTTTTAATAGATATAGGCGTCATGAAGCATTACGTTTTATTTATTTGTAAGTTATAGTTGTTACATGTGTTACTTTTTAGAAAATTATAAGCGTTACACACGTTAATTTAGTTGAGTTATAGTAACATGCATCACTTTCTCGTAAGTTATAGGTGTTATGAAACGTTATATGCGTTACTTTTTGTAAACTATAAGCGTTTTTTATGTAAATTATAAGCTATACATTCGTTAAATTTTTGTAAAATATAGGTGTTACAAACCGTGACAAGGATTATTTTTTCGTATTTATAGGTCTTACGAAGCGTTACATGCGTAACTTTTTTGGTGAGTGATAGGTGTTATGAAAGTTCCATGTGTTACTTTTTCAAGGCTTCATACATCAATACATTTATTTATGCATTGCGTGTGAGCGTTGCCTGTCATTGAATGTGTTAGCGACGACGCAAACTTTTATTTGCGCTCGTTTGGAACTAAATACGCATTACAAGCGGTTCATTAAATATATTATTTTCACTCGCGATATGCATATTTTAACAGTTGAATAATTCCTATAGCTCTTTTGTAAACATTTATAGCCCTTAAAAGGGCAGAATTGTCGAATTTTCTCTGTCGCTATTTTGTTTCAATGCAAATGACCAGCAGCTAAATGTGTAAATTTTCTCTCATCAGAGCAAGCACTACGTGAACTGCGAACGGCGCACAAAGAAAATGCGCACAAATCACTTCGATGCTCCACAATATTCCCTCGAATTTCCCTGGAATATACAACGTAGAAACAGCAGAATATTCCTTCTTCATTTGAAATTGAAATCTGAAACTGAATGCTTGATTCTGTATCTGAAACTGAATTCTGAACCTGATAATATATTGAGGAACTGAATTCTTAATACTAGAACAGAGCTCTGAACCTGAACCAACCGGAATGAGGTGCTTAAGGTGCACTTGCTTTACTTCCGGCTTAGTCTAATGTGCATGAATCAAATATATCATGTGTTAACCTTTTACTCAGTAGGTAACTCTGAAACGAAATGTTGGTAACTACATCAAAACCATCGTCGCTGGATTGAGAAAAGCAAACACCCTTCATGAGTTTTCCTGCTTAATACCAAACATTTCAGAAAACTTTAGTTTCTGAATTATTTGTGATTAAGCCATGCGACGGAAAGTTTCATCATAAATTGATGTTCATATTTTCGAAGGCATGTAGCAAAACTTATGTTGACACTTCAATAAGCGATATTAAGGATCAAACGATCAGATTAAAAACTCTCCCAGAGGGCAAACTTTGAAAAGGTGTCTCATAGTAAAATAAGACGTATTCACGTCAAAAAATATCGGCTAATAACTCTAATAAAAATGGAACAAGCTATTTATGAACAACTTACTACCCGGATATCGTGCACGATTAGTGAAAGTTAAGCACCCACCTGCCGTAGGCCGAGTCGGCACTGAACTTTGATCCTTCCGCACTAGGTCGCTGATGGGATCGGGCGTCAGCGTCGTGGTGATGACTTCGCGATGAGTTGGACACTGGATATCCCTCGACGCTAGATACTTCGTCGGAGTCGGCTGGATACATCGAAGACGATGACTCGCACATCCGATCCAGCTCTTGAACACTCTTCATCAGGTCACGCTCTGTTGGAGAGAGATCGTCGAACATGATACCGTCTCCGCCAGCTCCTCCACCACCAACGCCATTCCCACCGACAGCATTACCGATACCGTTGACTGTACTTAGCGGTGACTGGCGGTTGGCTGTGTGATCGAGAAGTGGAGACAAAGTGGTATATGGCTGTGGTACAAGTCGTGTTGAAATCGTGTTGTTGTTGTTATTGTTTACTGGCGAAGACTGTTGTTGGTGTTGCTGATTTGTGACGATTGGTGGATGATGGTTAAAAATGTTACCGTTTCCGTGACGCGACACAAATGGATTGGTCCGAACGGTGAGCGGACTACCGTTAATGTTGTTATTGGTATCGTTATGTGCTCCGTAAACTACTAGAGGACCTCTACGATTTGTGTTAGGTGACTTTGGATCAGATGGCGATGTGTCCACCGGGAACGGTCCACTGTTAGCCATAATGCTGGGTAGATTCCGATTAGTGTGGTTTGCGGCCGCCGGTATTTGTTCCGCTGAAAACTGACGCCGTGGTACTTGTGGAGAATTCTTCAACGGCTGCTGTTGCGTCATATGGCGTATCGGGTCCACTCCTTCCGATCTACCATGATTATCGAGACTTTTGTAGTGAAAGTGACTGTTTGGGGAAGTGAAGTGGCTAGGACTACTAGTACTACTATTACTACTGTTCAACCTAGTCACACTCTTCACATTGGTAGGACTATCGTTGTTCGTAATGTTGGCATGTTGAATGTTGGTTTTACTACTATTACTACTGCTACTGCTATGTTTTGCATTACAAGAGTAGAAAGCGTTTCGGAAGGAGCGTCGTTCCTCTTCGAAGGAGGAAATGAACTCGTCAAAGTCGAAGTCGTCAAAAGATGGAAGAGGAGGTCGCTCGGGTTTCTTTTGTACCGTTATCGGAGTAGATGGTTTGGAAATTATCGGCACCGACCCTGAAACATCGGTTGCCTGCGGTTTCGAATTGTTAGCAAGACTTTGGTTTCGTTTCAGTAAACTACTTGTTTGTTGTTCCTCGGGACTCTTCTCTCGACTAGCGTCTCTACTGCTATTGGCGCTAGCAGTACCGTTCTGTCTGGTCAAAGTCGGTCGTGTTTCGTCCGAGCTGTTTGTACTGTTGTCTTTTAGTCTGTTATCGATCTTCGACGGAACTTCTTCGCGTTTGATGCCATTGGCAGACGTTTCTGTAGCACTGTTCGATAACGCTGTCAACTGACGCGGTATGGGTGACGGTTTTTTAACTTCTATGGTCTTCACACTGGAGTCGGACTCTGAGGAAGATATTTTAGTAGCAACTACCGTGAGATTATCGCATTTGTTTATCAACTTCGGATCGATGGGGATCGATTCTTTGCGATTGTCTCTATTCTCTGGCAGAGGCATCGGTTTTTTACCTAATATCGTATCCAGGGAGATTACCGTTGGTTTATTTTTGACGTTACGACTATTACTATTACTACTATCATTGTTGTTACTGTTCAGGTTAATATTATTTTTAACATCATTGTTGTGATGGTGACTGTTGTTATTGTTGTAAGCTATGTTAATTGGTTCTAATTTAATGGGTACAAGTTTCTGCGGATGTTTCTTGATCGGTTGAATTTCTTGAAGTATTTTCTCTGATTTTTCTTTCTCATCCCGTGGTGTTTGTTCACCCTTTGGCCCATTACCGGTAGCGCTTGTGCACAGTATAGATTCTTTCCGCTCTTGTCCACTGAGTGAAGAGGATCGCTTGCTCAGACTGTTGCTTTTGTCTTTTTTGTCTTTCTCGCTCATAGCAGCTAGGTTCAGTTCGTGTTCGTATTTCAAAAAAGCGGCCAGCGAGTCTGTCTTCGACAGTTGAAGATCGTTTGCTGGTCGATTGGGATCTTTGATTTCCAGCTTAAGATTTTTGCGTGTCGTACTTGAATCTCTCATTTTCGGTTTTTCCGCCATTTGAAGCGCATTGAATGCCGATTTGATCGGTATTTCATCGTACTCAGATGACTTGAGAAAATTCGGTGAAACTGGACCATCATCTGTTATACCTTTCTGAATGTTAGACTTCGCTTTCTCTATGTACATCGGTCGGGAGACTTTTCGAGGCATTCGGAGCGATGAAGCCCGTCGGAAGTTGGAGTTTATCGGAGATGTTTTATTCGTAGCGGTGGTTACGGATTTACTCATAGCAAGACTGGGAGTCACTGGAGTTGTCGTTTGACTGTTTGGCGTATGTTGTCGTGGAGTTGATGTATTGTAGTTGGATGTGGGTGAGAACAATTCCTCGAGTTGTCTTTTAGCGGACAGGAATGGATCGTATCGGTCCGGACTGTATCCACTGAAACAAAATTTTCAAAAACAAGAGACAGAAAAAGAAAGAAGAGAAAAAAACACAAATGAAAACAAATCAATTGCAAGTTACTTATGAGCATCATGGTACTGGATGATTTCATTCCGGTCACGTGCGAAGTCAAAGCATTCTACCCGTTCCATACAGAACCACTGAGGAAGCGTATGTTTATAGTAATTGTGGTCACTACTGCCATTAAAATTATTAGAACTTTCGGCCATGATCCCGGAGTCGTCCTGTTGCTGCCCGGGATCTGAATTATGTATTTGGAACAACCGTTTTTCTTTGCCGATCTTTCTGGGAATACGGGAACCTTTTTTTCTGTTGAAGTGTCCCTGCATTTGTTCCTCTTCTATTATTCCAGTATCACCATCACCACCAGCACCACTACCACTAGGTGTAATGAATTCAATTTCATTGATATCGTAAAATGGAGGTACAAAATCTTCATTCCCTTGTACATTTCCCTCTTCAAAGCATCCCTTGCCAAAACGATAAAATCGTCGATTTCCGGAATTTCTAAGACTTTCGAAAGTGTTGGTAATATGAATTTCCAATTCCTCTTCCTCAATTCCTTCCGCAATACTTGCAGCATCTATACTATAGCTCAGTGAGCTTCGTTTGACCATATCCGGAACATGCGACTTTTGATTAGGAGTAAAGAAGGAGTCGTCACTGGAAGGAAAGGGGATGAATGGTAAGGGTCAACGTTAAGAATGGATTGGAAACGAAGTAAGTGCTCGTGGTATTGTTTCCTGTCAAATTTTATGTTCAGCATTCTGATTCTCTTTTCAACAAATTTTGTATTAGTTCTAGATTTTCACACCGCAGAGTGTTTTAATTGCCCTTATTCTGAATAACGTCGTATCGATTTTACGATCGTATTCCATTTGTATTCCTAATAACGCTAGCAAAATCAAAGGTAGCTAGCATTCGATCGAACTACATTCGATCGAAAAATCTATACGTCGTTACTCAGAATAAGGGCGAATAAGTGCAAATTTTTATTAATGTGCGAAATTGTGTATCGAACCAACATTACTCAAGATAATTGGCACCAGAAAAGACAATTTTCGCCAAAAAAAGTACAAGAGGAACATTTTTTCCCGCAATTTGCCCATTAAAAAAGATGCTTACCCGAAAACAAATGAACGGAGTAACGAAAATGAAAGTTTGCATTGAAATATAATCCATGACTGACATGACTCGAAACTGCAATACAATTATTTCGAACTGATATGTTATTGGGCTACTCTTGAGTTCTGAGCAGGCCTTATGCACGCGCGCTCTTTATTTTGCGCTGAGACAAATAAATTCTCATTCTCATAAGACAACCACGCGCATGCGACGTACTTTTGCCGCTCTCAAGAGAACTCTTTGGCACATTTACGTACCGCACCAGAAACTGATGCACGCTTCGTTGTAAAGTCTCATCGCATTCTGCCAAGAGCGAGGCTCAAGCGCTTTCGTCGCATGAGATAGCGCGGCGCGCTCGCTTCATGCGATCTACGAGTGGTTTGTACGTTATTTTCATCCTCTTCATCTCTTCCTTTAGGATAGGACACAAGTCGCACGAACCGCTCTAGGCACGAACAAATAATAATAACAGCAGCTTTTACTGTGGCTCACATAGCACACAAGCTGCGCTCATAAAAAATCTCGTGCGCTGTCTCTTGAGACCAAAGCGCACGAGTCGCGCGCAGAAGAAAATGCGATGCTCTGAAATTTCAAGCAGCACATCCCGTTTCTATGTGCCCGCTACGCGTCTCTTACTTGCTTTTGGTTTGCTCTTTGAGTCGGTGCTCACGCTCACAGGATAAATATGCGACACACACATTTTCGGTGCGCTCTCGCTGTCGCATTTTTGCACGCATGAGCATTCGGAAGGCCTGGTTCTGAGAAACACATCTCATAAAACCAACCGACTACACAGCACACTGTACATGTACACTGTGAACGACTGGTAGTCTTATTTACACACTCTGCATCATGTGACCCATCACACCAAAAGTATTTCCGTTGTATCAAAAAGCGTTTACAATTTATTTAACAACTAGGTTTAAAACTTCCGTTGCGGATTGCATTCATCGATCCGATGTGCGCTGACAACGTACTTTTCTAACCGCTGTTCCGCGATGTTCAATAAAAATACTATGGCCAGTATTAATACACTGGTTCAGTGCTTCCATATCGTGAAAGGTAACAAAATCAGGAGTTATCGTTCTTTTCTTATCTCTTAGTTGCACTTTACTTTTTTGTTTATTTCTACCAGGTTTTAGGAACTGTTGTAGTTTAATGCCTTATAATTTGATTTTTCGAATATCAAGCAACGTAGCCGTCAAATCACAGACAAACCAGTCTTGTGTGTTCGAAGATGATAAGGTATTGTGGTATAGCAATTCTTTTCATTTCAGAGATCTTCTCTATCGAGATAAATTAGAATTAACTCATGGCAATACAAGGTTCTTTAGAAAATGTGTGCGACTGACATAACTGGTGTATCAGAGATGCCAAAATGCTACACATTATGTATCTTAATCAACGTACACGAAAAACAAAAACTACCTATACGTTGACTTCTTTTGACTTAATTTTGACTCGTTTTGATTTTTTTCTTCCATTTTTTCGTTTGTTGTCAAAACACAAGGAGCAAAATCACCCAACAACGAGAGTTTCGCTCAATAAGCTTAAATTAAGTAAACCGCATTCAACCTGACCAGTCGAGCTGCTCAAGCGTGGAGGAGAGACACTGGCTAGAGCGCTGGACTGGATGATTTCTAAAATTTGAGAGGAGGAGATTCTACCGCAGGAATGGATGGAAGGAGTGGTATGTCTCGTCTACAAAAAGGGTGATAAGCTAGATTGTTGCAATTACCGCGCAATCACATTGCTGAACGCCGCCTACAAGGTACTCTCCCAAATCCTTTGTCGTTTTCTATCACCAATAGCTAAGGAATTCGTAGGGCCGTACCAAGCGGGATTTACTGGATCCCGCGCCACTACGGATCACATATTCGCGATAAGACAAGTACTCCAGAAGTGTTGTGAATACAACGTACCCACGCATCACCTATTTATTGACTTCAAAGCGGCATACGACACAATCGATCGAGAACAGCTATGGCAGATAATGCACGAATACGGTTTCCCTGATAAACTGACGCGATTGGTCAAAGCAACGATGGATAGAGTGATGTGCTACGTCCGAGTATCTGGGACGCTCTCGAGCCCTTTCGAATCTCGGAGAGGACTACGGCAAGGTGATGGACTCTCTTGTATTTTGTTCAATATTGCTTTGGAAGGTGTGATTCGAAGAGCGATGATCGACGCGAGTGGCACGATCTTCCGAAAGTCCGTACAACTTTTTGGCTTCGCTGACGATATTGATATTGTGACACGTAACCTGGAGAAGATGATGGAAACATACATCGAACTGAAAGCTGAAGCTAGGCGTGTCGGACTAGCCATAAATGCGTCAAAAACAAAACACATGCGAGGAAGAGGCTCTAGAGAAGAAACACTACGCCTTCCACCACGAATATTGATAGAAGGTGACGATATTGGGGTGGTTGACGAGTTCGTGTATTTTGGCTCACTGGTAACCGCCGATAATGACACCAGCAGAGAAATTTAGAGACGTATTTTGGCGGGAAATCGTGCATACTTTGGTCTCAGAAAAACCCTTCGATCGAGAAAAGTACGCCACCGCACGAAATTGACCATCTACAAAACGCTCATTAGACCGGTTGTTCTATATGGTCACGAGACCTGGACTATGTTGGCAAAGAACCAACGCGTCTTTAGTGTTTTCGAGAGAAAGGTACTGAGGACCATCTATGGCGGAGTGCAGATGGAAGACGGAACGTGGAGACGGCGTATGAATCATGAATTGCAACAGATGCTAGGAGATCCACCCATCGTGCGGACAGCTAAAATCGGACGTCTACGATGGGCTGGGCATGTCATAATGGGCATGCCGATGGGCTGGGCATTCAACCTGAAATTGAATCAACATAACTCAGCCGTTGAGTAAATATGTATAATTTACTGATAAGTAGATACAACTCACTTTCCAGTATATTTTGTCAAGTGCTTCATGGAAACTCCAAAGCATTTTACAAAGATCTAATGAGATTTTACTTGAAATGGATAATTTATTAGTAGAACAATGTACCGTAATATATGTGCATTTTTAAAGTGATCTGACTCTTGTGGACAGCAGTCCTACGTCAATCTCGCGGTTATGTCACTAACATTACCTACTACAAGTTTTTTTAGGTTGCCACATCTGTGATTGGTATTATATCAAATTCTCTGCTTGATACCTGGACATTTGTAAAGGTAACGCTGTATTGAGTACATCTGCGATTATGCGTGTCCTCGATTTTGTACAATTTTCATGCAAAAAATCATGAATGTATTATGAATTCCTTGTACAAGGCCAGACCGTCAACAAGAAGAATTATTTGGGCGCTATGAGACGTTTGCGTGAAGCAATTCGCCGAAAAAGACCAGATTTGTGGGCAAACAACTCGTGGATCTTGCACCACGATAAAGCACCGTCACACAATGCCATCGTTATCTGTGAACAATTGGCTAAAAATGAAACGAATAGTATTCAGCAACCACCGCATTCCCCTGATTTGGCTTCCTCGTTTCAGTACCCGCGGTGAGATTATGGAAAAATCTAAGATGGTTCTGATGTTTCGAAGCTGGCATAAGTGTGTTGCAGTCGAAGGGGAGTACATTGAAGGGAACAATGTCGGTTTTGATGAGTAATCTTGTATTTCTAATTTTCTGAATATATTCCGGAAACGTTTTGATCAATGTAGTATTTGATGGTAGACATTTCAGCTATGAAGACTAGTTTACCGTCCTTCTATTACCTCGAACCCGGAATTGAGTGGCGCTTTCTCAATTAATTGAAAGAGATATTTGTGATTTCAAAGGCAAAACTGACGACGTTTTAAACAAGTTTCAAGTAATTGCCACCCAGACTTTGAGAAATTTGACCGAAATTGAGCCGATAGAAGAAAAAAAATTGCGGTTTGTCACTTATACAATAACATCTCCCGGGGGAACGGTTATAGCGTGATGGGTAAGTCGATGCCTTTCATGCAGCCCGCCTGGGTTCGATTACCAACCCCCGGACATAGGGTTAGAAAGTTTTTCTGGCCCGAAGAGGCGAATGACTTCAAGGTTAAAACCTCTATAATCGAAACAAAAAAAAATCACCGGAACCGGAAGTGTCCTGCATTTGATCTTCGAGCTTGATCAATGACTCAACTGTAGCTTTCAAGTGAGTCAAAGCTTGTTGGGATTGGAATCGGCGGAAGTGACAATCATTTGATCTTCGAACTCGATCAATGAACTAATAGTAGCTGTTAAATGAGCCCAAGCTTGTAAAATTGGTTTAGTTCTCTCCGGGAAATTTGTGTGGATAAATAATCTTTGAACACTCAGAGCTTCGAGACATTTTTTGTATTCAGTTTTCTGTATGACCATCAAAGCTATCTGCGATTTTTTCATAATCTCATCTCGGATGCTGAAACGCGTTCCACGGAGCGGTTTCTTAAGTCAACCAAATTGGGCAAAAGTCACAGGAAGTCAAATCAGGTGAATTCGGTGGTTGGTGGATGGTATTTGTTTCGTTTTTAGCCAAATGTTTACGAATAACGATGGCATTGTGTGACGGTGCGTTATCGTGGTGCATGATCCACGAGTTGTTTGCCCATAAATCTGTCAAACAAACGTCTCATAACGAGCTGGAAATTTGATGGAATATCAATGACAGATGTGGCACTCTAAAAGAAACTAATCGGGTGACTGAGAGAGCCACACGGTGGTAATTCCGAGAACTTTTTGACCAAGGTAGTACGCTCTTGATCAATGAAGAAATACTGTCTTTATCTATAAATGAATATTGACCTTTCTTTATTTTCGTATCACTTCAGAACGGATGGACGAATTTACATGATTCTTGTCGTCTTCTGTCAGCCTCAGCTCCCGTCAGGTTTGTATATCATACTTATAAAAAGTGGAAAAAGTTTAATTTGTTCTAATTTGTATGGGATTAAATGTTTTCTACTAAGTAAGCCACTCTACGCTTGCTTGATCTTCGATACACGTTTGGCGTGAAACGGGTGGTTCAGCATTTTTTCATTGGAGAAAAAACAATACTAGGGGAGCATGCGACTTGAGCAAATTTGTTCTAATCCCGCTTTACAACCGATCGGAAAATCAAATGATCGGAAAATCGGACCCATCGGAAGATCAAATGTGCGATGATTTGGAATTCTCCAGGAAGTTAATGATGCACCTGTTGAATGAATGATACTGTCGTGCAATGGCGATCTGCATCGTGAAGTTAAATCAAACGGAGTTTATTTGTCGGAATAGGTCCAGAGTTTAGAGTGATTTACGCCCAGGGTTATGTTAGCAGTTTGTTGTCTGAAGATTGAAAATTTCAACTTCAAACAAACGTAACTGCGTTCCAAGGTGTACTTACTATTGATGCATGCAATAAGTTTAGTGGAACATATCAACCACATAAGTTGTCTGGCAATGTTTTGAATATGCGAATGTGTTTCTGTACAAAATAAGCGTTGAGCGGGACGAGTTTCTACGGATTAACTAGTAACTTAATGATTTGTTTTAAAAAAATTGAAGCTATCAAATTCTTTGATTCGAGTGTGAGGATTATTATTCATTCAAATTCGGTAGATGTTCAATTTCGATGTCCGCATTCCATCTTAGGGGAATATGTCGTGCGCTGATCAAACAACAATACAATCTTACTTTCTATAGTGCAAAATCTTTACATAGTGCAGTTTAATTTGTACAAATTCAACAACTTGTCTCATCCAAATCAATTCGTTTTTTTGGTCATTAGAGTGGTCAAAGAAAAAAAAAACGATGAAACTAAAGATCCCGTGTTAGGTTTTTTAATAGTACTTTAGAAATCAAGTAACAAGTGGAAATGTTTGGCTAACGAACTATTCCTTTGATACTAAGAAGCTCTCCAGACTGAGGCTCAAAAATATATCAACTGGCTTGTGATACTAGGTACAAAATTGATTGTATCGTTATTCGATAGAATTGAAATCGTCCATCCGTACAGTGACAACAAGAACCATAAGGCGGACATCAGATATACAAATAATAAAATGGTTCGACGAATTCACAAATCTGTTTGACCACCCTACCGACCACATTTTGATTATAAATCATACACCACTTATTTACTAATCAAAAAAAAATATCTAAATTTCACACAAGTGCAACAACGTAAAAAAATAAAATTCAGCCAATCAGAGCAGTACGCGAGTACAGGCCCAAGCCCAAGTCTTATACCTCTTATTGCATTTTACGCTGTTGTTGGCACCTCGCTTCAGCGGAACTCGGTGCTCCCCGCGCCCAATCATTTCCAGCTTGCCAACGGATTGTTCCTTTTCTCGTCGGACATCCTGTGACGGCCTGATGATCAAATTATTGCTAAATATTTTGGTGCCGTGTCCCTGATTGTCGTTTCTAAAGTTCTCATTATCCATCAGGTTGGCTCGAATTTCACGCTTTTTCGTCGGTTTCAACGTGCTGGCCGTATTGATCTGACCGATGGAAGAAACTTTCTTCAACGGTCCCGATTGATCGGATTTACTTCAAGTGGTGATGTTAACCGAGTATGGGAACACGTGACGACGATTGACCGTGGTTAGTTGGGTTTGGAATGGAAATCGAAAATGAATTGTTAGGGGGAACCAAATGAAATACAAACAACACAGTGCGACAGGAGCTTCTCAGGCTGGTGCTCTGGGATGATAGACACAGCTGATGGTTCAACTCTCTGACCGCCGAACGGGCACTTACTTATCACTGGAAATGGAAGAACTCATAGAATTTAGATGGCTTCGATGCCTCGGGAATGGAAGATCCAAATCTGCGAGACTGTTGGTAGAACCACCACAGCTGAGACTGCCCGAGTATTTCTCCCGGTTTAAGGCACGTTTCGACCTTGAAAAAATTAAAAACTCTCATTAGTTGTTTCATTTAGCAAAATGTTTAAAGCACATGTAGTTACATTGATAAACCTGAATTTCCTATGTAAAATACACCGCTTTCTATGATATTTAATGAGGCCAACCGGAACTTACCTAATCTGAGGTGCTTTGTACTGAATCCGAGCGTTGAGCCGTTCTTTGGCAGCGGAAATCGTTTGGGTGTTGTTGATATTTTTGCTGAGTAGTGCCTTTTCACGGCACCATTCCACGTGTCGGTCGTACGCTTTGAAGCCGAAACATCGCTCGCAATACGGACACGGTTCGTTCTGTTGAGACAGACTCCGTTTCAGTGTTGGCCGGGGAGTCGTCACCGACGCGTTCGAACTGTCTCCGGTTGACGTTGTGCTTGGCAATGTCTGGGATTTGGACATATTGTTGTTTGTGTGACTCATATAATCTTTACGTTCCATGGTGGGTGTTTTACTTGTACTCAGTTTTCGGACGGGATTCGTCTGAAAGTAGTTAAGAAAGCGATGGTTATCAGTCAATTGGCTGTGATCAAATTGGCTATCATAGCTTACTTAAAGGAAAAATGAACAAGAAAATTAGTTCTTTCTAATATCTAATGCATATAATAAGTAGGCTCGCTCAACATCTGTTCCTTTTTGAAGAAAATAAATTAAGATCGGAGTAGTAATAACTTTAATCTTTCTGATCCTCGATAAAAATAAATGCAAGTTAATTTTACTTACTGTACTCTTCGACCACAGAATAATGAATAATCAGACTTTTTTTTGGATAAATACATAACGAGAAACAAATTGAGAAACATAGATGAGAAATAAAATGAAAATGATGTTTTCGGAAACAGTTTTCCCAGAGGACGAATTCGAACCTGGAAAAATACTGCAACTACCGGACGAACTCTCAATAAATGAGCACATTGTCTCGTGGTAGTGCGGGGAAAATTCGAATATTTCGCATGAAAGAAAGTTTTTTCAGCCGCATTTTGGCGACTCGATGTTGCAACACCGTGATGACTATGAAAGAACACTAACTCACAATATATCCTAAGCAGCCATCATCTCAAGTGACTTCATTTTTGCTGATGAATTCGATGTTAAAATTTTTGAATTAGGAAGCAGTTTGCAGTTGTGGAAAACGACTCAGTTTTTTGTTACAAATGAGTCTCTAAAGATGAAGCTTGACCAAGGGTGGCAAAAACTCGCTCATAAGATTCGATTTTTTCTATTAATCAGCTCACCTCATGATTTACGATGCAATCCGTAAAATGATGGTAAAGATGAAACTCATCGCTGATCTAAGCAAACACACTCACCTATACAGAGCACCGCTGACATCAAATTATGATGGTATTGATGGTTCTCAGTTTTGATTTCATAGCATTTAACTCTCATTCCTAGTTTTAAAAAGTGAGTACTGAGTTTGGCATCACCGTACGAGCTACACCGGTGAGTGTATGCCTAAACCACAGAGCTGCCAACACGACCCAGCTTTTCGGTTTTGTTTTTGCTGGTACTCAAAACGAGCACGTGCATTAATGTACGAAAACAAAAGTCGAATCGTAGCGTGATGTTCCGTAGCGATTGAATTTCATGTCTCGAGCTAAACACAACTGGCTACTAAAACCGAATTCGTTTTCCAGCATACGAAAACATGTCTTGAGAATTGGATTGAAATGGCATCGATTCGAACGTTGGCCGCCCATGGCAACTCTGTTGGATGGGGAATACAAGCGAGACAGTCTCACAAGAATCTGATTCAATGTGTTGATGTACAAACACATCAAATCACAACTCACAAATCGTCTCTCAGTGGGTTCTAATATTTGATGTGCACTCAGCGCTCATCTGCTGATTGCTTGACACTACGATGTTGAGACGATGTTTTCTCTACACAAATGGTTACCCAGTTACTCAACTCGCTCAGCGATGCTTCTGAAACCGATTTGCAGGTGAGCTGAACTCGGTGATGATGAAGTAGGGAGTTGATTATTGCCAGCCCTGAGCTTGACAAGGAATAGTATTTGGAAAATGCTACTTGGTTTAGAATTTAGAGTACCTTCTACAAATTTGTTGCTAGATGTAGCAAGCTGTTCCTACAGTTGAGTGGTATCAGCAACGATTCAACAACGCCATCGCGCGGCATCACATCTAACTTAGGACCTACGCCAATACAGATTTTAAACAGCTTTCTGAGTAAAGAAGTGGCAGATCGCAAAAGGTATATCGTTTGGCAGACTATTACTTTCTCTGGTGTGAAGAGCGATATTTACATCCCGAACAGAATTATCAACCAGGCTGGAATGTATGTATTTCATCATGCAACACAATTGATCCGTTTCGCGTTGGCTGGATCTAACATTACGCCATTACGGCAGAAAGGTAATGTGGTATTGCGCGAAGAACGCCCAGATTGAGAACTAAGTCCTTGTGTGGACTGTACCGATTGTAGACTGATTTGACCTGAATTCCTATTTCAATTCACCCTGAAATTGAGTTTGTTTTAAAATATGCCTGACCTGGGTTCCAAAACATCTCTAATGTAGTCGTTTAGGATTTAATACCGGTACCAGGTACCGGTTTGTGCTAATGTGCACACGACTATTTTGATCGCAAAACAATATCTAATGTGGAACCCACCTTAGTTATAGCTGACGATATGTATATTACATTTCTTTTTTAGCCGCTCGCCCCGGGTCGACGCTGTTTTCAAACATATATAGATAATATCTGATAAAAAACCGTTTTAGGGCAAGGGTTGCACAATCCACAAGGTGAGTGATTAACCTACTTTACAGAAGGACGTCGACTGATTACTCTCTTCCATGGGTTTCCCGGAATTGGTATCTTAGATGGGTATAAGGTCTGGGATTCACTCTAAGCAAGCGATCATAAAAAAATTGTTTTCTATATTGTGTTTAGAATTCGAGTGCACTGTTATTTGAGCTAAAGTAAATAATATTTAATGGTTTACATATTGAAATTAATCCTCTGCATCAGTTTCTGACATCGTAAAATATTTTTCTTTGAACAACTCACTTGAAGCCTTAGTAGGTACTTCATTAAGTTTGTAGAAAATAAAACTGGATCCATAGCTAAGACTTTGAGACTCTTAATATTTTCATTGACGAGTTCAAGAAGTTGTGATCTTTTGACTAATAATTCAAAAACATAAATACTTTACGATTATAAACAAGTGACGACTGTAAAGCTTTTTGTTTTGTATTGTATGAAGCATAGTCAGAAAATTTGAAATATTATAGTTCAAAGTTAAGTAAGTGCACTTACATTTTATTTAAAAATCCGTCATAAATTCAATAGAATACATGTCGTCCCAAATTTGACATACTTCCTTATCAATACAACATAAGGTAACTGCACCCTTAATCATCTCAGCTCCACCATTCTTCCCATATACGAAAGACATCTGAAAATTACACGACATGTAAAACAATAGTAATATGGAATGTACATCAGTTGAATCGAAAATTTGATTGAAAACCATTATCGATGCAAAACAGAATTAGATTGCATTGATTTTTCAATAAATATTGAAAACCATCATCGATGCAAAACTAGATTGCATTGATTTTTCAATGAATAGAACTGTATCTATCAATTAATGTTTAGTTTCGTGCTCAAATTACATCGAAACGTAAAGAATTGTAAAGTAACTTCATGTTTGATTTCCTGCTTCAAATATTTGCATGAAAATATATGTAAATTCACGAAATATTTTTATCTGTGTATGTCCTATATATGGGAAACTATCGTCAAAAACGTAATATAAAGGACCAACATAATAAAAGTAGCATTGAAAAGTGCGTTAAAAAAGTGATTAACATACTTATCTTTTAAGCCTATTAATACGTTCATTCGAGCTTCAAAAACGGAGCGCTACTAAGCGAAAAAGTCACAAAAAGAAAAAAAGCTCTCTGCACTACACCAGCCAGTGGAGTTGGAATACAACCATTCCAAATATTATTCAGACAGATATTGTTATAAAACTTCTGACACAACAATTTTTAATGTCCTGTTTTGGCAAGGCCTACTGTGACCTCCTGCTGTTTAATTTTATCCGATCGAATAAAAAATATCAATTTCTGTCACGACCCAAAAAAATGGGAAATCTAAAAAATTTTAATCTCATCGTTTCGAATCATTTGGAATTGTTGTACATGTCAACCAAGGTTTGTTCGCGACAAAATCTGAACACCCCTCAATACGTGTATTTCTTCAAATACTTCATCAACACGTGAAATTTATCGTAGACTGATGAACGTGTGTCTGTTCATTGTGTGAACTCAATTTTAGTGATACTACAATCTTTTAGATCAAAGGTGGCGTCGAAAGAAGAGCAAGTGCGAATAGCGATTATGTGCTGTCGCAATGAAAATCTGGATCTGCCAGTAAGAAAGCTTGCAAAAAAGTTTCCCTGCAAGTACTGTCCATAACGTTCAAGAATCTTTCGATAAACGTTTGACAACAGCCAGGAACAACTTTGCTTCCGCCGTTTTTTTCCAAAATTTAAAGCTTTATTGCGAAAAAGTGCTTACAGATGTATTATTCAAAGTATTGTCCGTCGCTAGCGACAACTTTCTCCCATCTTTCCGGAAATTTTCAGATCACGGCTCGAAAAAAGGAGTTCTTTTTTGACGCTATCCATGAAGCAATCCATTTTTCCAACTCTTCGAAGGATTGAAAATGTTGATCTGCCAGGCCGTGTGCCATCGAACGGAATAGGTGGAAGTCAGAAGGGGCGACATCTGGGGAATACGGCGGGTGGGGCAAGACTTCCCATTTCAGCGTTTCCAGGTACTTTTTGACCACTTTTGCGATGTGAGGCCGAGCATTGTCGTGTTGGAGGATGACTTTGCCATGTCGCTCTTGATACTGTGGCCGCTTTTCTTTTAGCGCGCGACTAAGGCGCATCAGTTGCGTTCGGTAGCGATCTCCTGTGATGGTTTCATCCGGTTTTAAGAGCTCGTAGTAAATTGTTATTCATCTTTGAAGGTTTTTTCTCTTCCACCATCAAACCACTGGAAAGGTATCATGCGAATAGAGTCCATGTTGTACCGAAAGAGGCGAATCCATCTAACTACCAGGAGTTGCGACCTATCGAACGGTATTGGACTCTTGTGAAGAGAGAACTCTCTAAATACAAACAGCTAGTTACAACTATAGAAAAAATGTCGAAAATTTTGGACAAAAACGGCTGAATCGGTTGCAGAGAAGTCTTGATGACAGACCTTGATGGCTGGAATAAACTTAAAAGTTCGTAGAATCTTCATGCAGCCTAATTAAGTTACTGCAATTAATGATTTATTGTTTTAGTCTTGTTAAGACGTTGTTCGCAACAGCGAAGCGTTAATCTTCCATTCGCAGCAAGCGAAGCGTCAACTTCTCATTCGTAACAGCGAAGCGTCAACCTTTCATTCAATTCACTCACACACCAACACATCAATGAGGAACGTTCGAGAATGATCCATTCAGTGGAGGGAAATGCCGCGTTTCTCGCCCGTCAACTACGCAAAGCAACAAATAGCAATACCATCACTCCCGCTCATTCTCCCACTGCAGCCAATGGGAAGCCAGGATACATCAGACAATACAGCCGATTCAGCTATAAATACACATTTTCAATAGATGTAAAATCAGTATTTTTTTAACCTTCGAATAGAAAACATCAAAAGCAAAAGCAAGTGAACTAATCATTCATCCGAACAATTCTTCTGGTGCTTTCGAATGGTCTACAGCCAGGATACAAGTGACTGCCGGTGGAAACGCTCTCGGCCAGAGCGGGTTTGTCTTCCGCTTGCTTTCGATTTCTTCCAGTGACCTTTCTCCGATTGATATTGTTTTAATGCGTCAGTACAGTCGTTGCATCCCCTGCAAAGAGTTCTTCGATATTCAGATGCACCTTACTGAAAGTCATTAAACAAATCGTTCGCCGTCCTCCCTGTGGTGCTCCAAGAGATGCAAGTATTCCAGTAGGTATCCGTTGAGTACTTGCTTTCATCAAACGTTGGCGCAAGCCAACAGACGTCTTGAGCTAATTTTAAATTTGATCAGCATCTAACGGGGAAAACAGACTGGAAAATGACATGAAAATGCAACTATGTAATGAAGACCGCGAAAGCGCTACCGCAGAGACGGGACTCGAACCCGTAGATAGCTCTTAACCGGGGACATTGTTATATCAATTAAACTACCTTGTATTTGAAAACACGTTAAGAAACTGCTCAATTGACTGGAAGAATCATGCATACTTCACTTTACTTGGCCACAACAGCATTAAGTTATAGTCCTATCTCTATGAAAACACATCCAACAGAAAAACTTCACTCATCATGTTCTCTGCATGACTTTGTATAGCTGTCGGTTCGAATCCCGTCTGTTGGTAACATTTCGCGGTGTTCATTTCATAGTTCTATTCACAGGTCATTTTTTCAATCTGTTTTCCTCATTATATATTGATCAACTGTAATTAGTTTTAAGATGACTGACAACGCATTATTAAATGAATAAGAAAAGCAGTTTGGATTGAACTAGCAGTAAATTTATTTTATTCCAAATTTCACCTATGCACGAAAACACCGAAATCAGCTTAGTTGATTTTCTGTTTTTAGTTAGTTATTTTTTGAGACAACTAAAAAAACGCATGCGGAAAACAGCAAAACAATTTGCTAGCAGTTTCAACAAGACTGCCAATGAGAATTTCGTGTTGGATTGAAATTTTGCTGGTTTGTGTCCAGTATATTCGCCAACTAAACACATTCTCTTAAAACAAGAGTTTTTTTTTTCAGCAAAGTAAATTCTGAATTTCTACTAATTTAATAGTAATAGGAATTCCCCGTTATTAAAATCAACTAATTCAAAAACAGTAATACAAATTAGGCGCAGAGCTAATTTCGGTCGTTCCGTGTATTATTCCAATTTGAAGGTCTCGTTAGTAGATGGTCATACAAGTTCACTTCGGCTATATGGGATCCCGGTTTTCGGTTTCGAAAGCATTGGTATCAGTAATCTTACGATGAAAAACGCAAGAGTTATCAAATCATCAAACTAATAAGTGACAACTTCAGACCAAGTCTAGAATGTTTTGCAATTTGTAATCCTTGAAGTAGTGTTTGACACACTTGACAATTGGACTTACATTGATTTCTCATGCAAGAAAGGGTGTCATAACACGACTAGCTGTAACATATTACTTAGACAAGTTTTAAGTTTAAAAATCCTAGCGAGAGCCGGATGAAAAAAGTAGCTGTTTCGTAACGAAACGAAAAGAACGGAAGTGAAACTAATTAATGACGTGAAATACGAACCTCTCGGAAAATGGTCAGAATAAGTACTGCTCCCTTTCAAATTGGTAAATATCTAACATCATAGCGAATTGTTTGGTTTTGATTTTCCACCGGTTGCCGGTATCACGATTTACTAGCGCTATAGCACATTATGGAATCAATTGTGTCTCGACATAAATGTGGGCTAACATTCGTTGTGGTGACTTTTGACCATTTTGGGATTAATCTAGCGATTGAAGATAGGACCGGTTTTAAAGGCAGCATTTACATTGAGGAATGGCAAACCATGGCCGGCGAATTACGTAACTTGGCTGTCCATTGCTCTACAAATCGTTTACTTATGCTTAACTATAATAACGTAGTGACCAATTTGAGTCGACCTGGTCGTGCGACATTTTATTTTTGCTATAGCGTGATCCTTGCCTCACAGCAGAAAAAAAAATAGAGCAAATATGTTATGCTAAAGAAACAACGACCTTGTGACCTGATAACCAGCGACTGCCCTTGCCATTGTCTGCACCAATTAATCATTTCTCAAAATCATAATCAACTTACCGTTTTTGGAGGCGAAACTCTGGTTTGCGGGTGATTCTGGGGTAGTCCGAAGTTTTTCGGCAGGTACGATGCCAACTCGGTTCCCTCGCGTCGCTGGCGTGAAGAATCGAAGGGTTTTCGCTTTTTCGACTGCATCCGCTCACAGATGGAGATGTGTTTGGACAGCGATGTCGGGACGAAGTTGCGAGAACAAATCGGACATTGGTGAAGTTCGAGATTCGGTGGCGGATCGGGGATTTGCAGAAACGGATCGACGGCCGGTTGGTACTGCTCACCGTAGACCGGATCGCCCTTCTCGTCTTGGTCGTCGTACTGTAGCTCTTTTTCGTTCAGGTTGTTATCTGTGAAAGAACGAGAAAGAAGAAAAAAAAATTAACATCTTGCTTCGACGGTCGGTTTGATTTGATTTAGAGTCTATAATTTTGAGGAACTGTTCGAAAAACCAGAAACCGTGCACACTCCATTTTCGGATTGTTATTTTACTGACCATAAATTTTCTTAAAGCTTATAGTGAATTATCTTGTTTGAGTAATTTCATACCTCATCACTGTATGCACCGAAGTCGCCGTTCAATTGTTGGCTTCGAGCAGGACAATAATTATTTATAAAGTTTATGATTTTTCTCACACTTATTATATTGGCTTGGCTGTTGATGGTGATTGACGGTGGCAGCGTTGTGTTTTCTTTTTCTATCCGGTGGATGAATTTAAGTAGAGTCGAGTGTGAACTGACACAGTCGTACCGTTTGTTTATGAAGTGGACATAAATTCAGAATAGTTTGAAATTTTGAAAAAAAAACTTGGACGTATACAAATAAACAAAAAGAATCGTGAGATCAAATTTGTAAAAAAATACCCCTTAATCAATCATGAATTGTAGGTTTTGCTTGTGTAGTCACAAAGAATCTTCTTCAAATCAACATATTACGTTATAAGCAATGGTAGTCTCAATGTTCAACAAAGCCTATTCTGGGATGCTCTTTGTGTGTCTTTCGGAAACACTTAAAGCTTTAGTGCTATTCAAAACATCAGAAAGCGCATAAAACGCTAGTAACGGGATCCTACATCACAAAACACAATACCCTACCATAAAAACATAGCGCTCTGGCAACAACATGGATCCACACTTCTGTTGAACAGTTTTTGTAAGTCATGGAATGAAATATTATCGATATTTAAGTGCGCATGAATGGATTCATCTCGACACGGAGTTTCTTTCATAAAGAAGCATGCTGGGATAGTGCATTGATTTTAGCAGTAGAAGCTCGGTTACGTCAAGCACGATGTAGAAAAGTGCAACTCGTTTATCTTAAGTGCGGTTTATTTTCTTTTGTTTACAATCGAAGTAGTGAGCTGGTAGATTTCGCAGTCCAGAACATCAGACATAATGCGAAAAGTAGATGTTCTCTTCAGCATGGTCATTGCACCATGGAAGGGCTACTGATTTGCTAAGGTATTTTCGCTTGTGTTGTTGATGAGTACATGAGTTTGCTGATATAAGTAAAGATGTATAAGATATGATACGTGAGAAGTTGTACTTATACTTTTGCATGTCACGTTCGGCTTCGGACGGAAATGAAAAGAAAACCTAACCTAATGGAGTTATTATGCCATTCTCATGGTGTTACAAATCATTGCCATGTCTGTAACCTACCACCTTTTAATGTAAAAGTTCCGAATAAGTCTACTCGTATGATATAATTATGTTAATGCAGCGTCATTTGATTCTAGTTTAAGAAAACTCAGTATTGCTGTAAACATAAAAATTAAAGAGACTTTCGCGATCCACATATTGACAGAACGATAGAGGGTTATATTAGAATAATCAGTCGTTCAAAAAAAAATTCGAAAATGAATATCGACCAAACTACGAATTGAAAGTACACGAAAGACGAGAGAAGGATTAAATACTATAAAAAATTGAACAAAGCAAGTTGTGTGCTAGGCGGTGGTATTTTCTTCCTCCGTACCAGCCTATCATTTCGGATGGAATTGCACAGTATCTTTTAAGACAATGAGAGTTTTAATTTGAATCGTGATTAGTGAAAATCGGTTTATCCGTTGCTGAGAAATCGAAGTTCCGTTTAGGAGCTATTTTCATTATTACTGGTGCCTTCGGAAGTGGAAACCGGGGAATAGTAGTCCCAAAGTAGATTTATATATCCACTAACTATTAAGATCTGCCAACAAGATGGATTTATCAGAAAGTTTTATAAAAATTTGCACCTCGTTTCGTCATCAATTTTGAAAAAATACTCATGCAATTGAAAATTCTTCACTTATCGTGCTGTAATACCGGAACCGAAAGTCGGATCTGGATCAACTTTTCGGGGGTTATTTAAAGAATTTCATGACCTTTTATTGGCATCTTAATTTGTGAAAATCGGTTATGAAATTTCCGAGAAATTGAGTGCGCATTTTTTCATATATTTGCACATGTTTCTTTGTAATTCCGGAACCGGAAGTCGGATCCAAATGAAATTCAGCAACTTTGTATGTAGTCATAAGTCCTTTCATTTGATTCTAAGTTTGTGAGAACCGGTTTGGTTATATCTGAGAAACGTGTGTGACTATTTACTTTCTTTTTTTGGTGCATATTCACCTGTCTATGGGACCGTAAGACCTTTCATTTGAAAGTGACTTTGTAAAAATCGGTTAGGCTTTCTCTGAGAAAATTTAGTGAAATTATTTGTCACATACACATACATATACACACATAGACATTTTGCGAACTGAGTGGAATGGTATATGACACTCGGCTCTCCACGCCCCAGTTTTCACAGCGATTGCATAGGCTTTCTATATGAGAAAGGCAAAACGAAATAAAAAATTTGTTGAAGATTGGAACTTGACCACTTTTCAATGAGGATTCATACTCCAATCTTCATAATGCACTTCTCAAATAAAACCAAAATGTATTGAGATAAAGATAAAAGAAGAAATTATGAATATTTATAATCAGCTCCAATCTATAGTCCCCATTCATAGTCATTTTCTTCAAAATTTGGCATTTTTTTTATTTACTTCTTGTTCGTGCCTTAATCATCAATTATCAGTTCTCGTGTTATATTTGTATGTTAGACGCCTCAGTAACATACATTAACAATTGTGATACCCATCTAAAACGAACAACTTTATTAGCGGTTTCTACACCGAAAAGGAAATAAGATTAATTCCCGGTCACTATCTCTCATTGAGCTGACAATCATGTATCGCGACAAGCTCTCTTCTTTCAAATACAAAGTCCACTCGGAAGTCACTATTAGTCGTCATCGTAGTGTAGCGAAAAGCTAACATTCGTGATCCAAGCCAATTGGAAGCAGACTAAACCATTACAAAAACTGACAGCGGCGGCAATTGTGATGACGACGACGACGACGACGACAACGGCGACTCATCTCACTACCCACTGAAGCATCGCCGTAATCCATTCGATGCAGCTTCTTAACTATAGCCAACTGGGGTCAGCACACAAAAACAGTAGCGCAGATCTATCGCGACTACTCGGGAAGGTTGCAACTTGCAACAGACTTCCTCTAGTTCGATCGAGACACTTTACAATGTCGCATTTTCTAGTTAATTCTATTCAATTTAAGTTACTTTCTCCCGCAAACAAAGTGGCGGAGAGGAATCCACCGCGCAGATGGCATGGAGCGGAAAATTTGATTGAGATTAATTATTTTTCAAATAATGGGATATACAGTGTCTGCACGATGGTCGGCTGCCTTTCTATTGAATGCTGCTGGATGCACAACTTCCTAGACAAGTGATTGTGATGACGGCTTGTTCACTTGCCTGAATGGGGTATGTATTCAATCGGCTAATTAAAAAAATGAAAGAAACTTTAAAAAGAGCTTGTTTAATTTGAATATTATTTTTCATGAGTGGTTGTCGAGAACTGTGATAACAACGTATTTGTGCTTCTGGTAAAAATAAATACTGTCATCAATATCGATTTTATCAGTACAATAGTGAAATATCTACTTTGATCTATGACTGAGACCCATCCGTATTATTTTCTTTACGCCGTTTTTAACTAGACCGTAGTAATACATAAACGGAATCTTCAATCGTGATCATTCACTCGCTTGACTGCAGTTTGTCCGAATGTGTGTCAAACAGCTAAGCTCCGAGGGAACGTGGGATTAATTATGATTAGATGTTGCAACATCGATATGAGAGCTTTCGTTTTATCGAAGCTCGCTTATCCGGCTATCTAAGAATAATGTACGTACAAACGATTTTCTGCTTTGGTGACCCCAATGATCGTAGCGTGGTATTCGAAAAATATAAAAGGCGAGAGGGTAATGTCGGATACAAAGCTGGATGACGTGGATACGAATTAAACTGACATGCTTTTTCACACATTCGAATATCGATAGTCGCATGTACTAGTTGATTGATTGTGTGATTTTGGCAAACTTTCAATGCGTCACTTGCATCATTGTAACGGTACAATTATGTAGCGGAGCACACGAGAGCAAAAAGTTGCGGGGTTGTGCAGGGCTAATGTTCAAATTCATTTATAATTGAAAAATCCACATTCAGGAATTTTTCATAAAAATTTGGAATTGTGAGTTTAAGTTACTTGTCAAACCCATATCGAAAATACAAATTGTATAGCGATTTGAAAGAATAAGCCAAGCGTGAACCACAAGTATCTATAGTTCCTTCAAGAATTCATGAAAAATGTAAAAATATTATTCACTTATACACTGATATGATATGCGCTTCACAAACTAGATATTTTTAGGGAACTTCTTACAAGCCAGTTGTAATTCCATATAAAAAAGATCTTGTTCGATATCTTTTAGTTCTTTTTAAAATAATACATAGTTGAAATCAGTTTGGTGAAGTATTATAATGACGCCAAAAAATGAACAATTTCTCAATAGGTGAGAAAATCAATTATAAGAGCATTTAGGTTATAAATTAAATTATGAAATTGATCGTCTTAAATAACATGCACAAATGTGTCTCCCTCATATTAGTCAATTGAAAATACTCATGGTTTATAAGCATACATAGTTAATGCCTGTTTTACAAAACACCACTGAAAATATTCCGTATTCTATGTGTCCGTTTTGCACGATACGTTCTGTGCGATGATTCATTAAATTCATTCTGTTTAATTTTTTTTTGCGCCTTATTTTGATACTGAATTTCACTCGCTCGTTCATACCATACATTTTAGAAAACTTCAATTTTGAGTTGTTTGGGATTATCTTATACTACAGAAAACTTTATCATAAATTGCTGACCACATTTTCGATGATATGGAGAAAAAATTATGTTGCTGAGTTGAATATAACAGCAAAAGTAAAGCAAATTGTATTTACGACCAAAATTGTACAGCAGAACTCTTCGAAAGATTTGTTTCGATAAGCTTAGGGTTACTAGGCATAGATGCATCTCTCGCCTGGCTAGCATGAAATTATTCGAAGGAAAACGACGCGAAAGTAGAAGGAAATTTTTTCTACCAAACCTCTGTTTACGTGATCTTTTTTGTCTTGACCTCTATTTACGTAATTCGTTTTACAAAGTAAATTCAAAATGAAGTAAAGTAGACAAATTTTTTACTTCGTGGAAACATAAGCTTTAACAATATACGTATTGTATATTCTACGAACACTCAGAGCTTGATAGTTCAACCGAAAGAACTAGTTCTGTTCAACCGTTCTTTGTTCTTCTGAAACTTTGTATTTGTCATCGAAAATAATATGAGAATCATATTAGATTTGAAGAAGTTGAACATATTAGATTTGAATATATTAATTCTTTAAGTCAACTTCAAACATTTGTTTGAATTGAAAAAAACTATCTTTGAATTTAAATTTGAATCGAATAAAATTATCTTTGAATTGAATTTGGTGAGGTGATGTTAATAGAATTAAATATATTGAGGTTCGGATTCAAATTTAATAGTTTTATTGGATCTAATTGAAAAGTCATTTTATTCAAATTTTCTGTTTCTGTATTTGAATTAAATATGTTTGGTCATTGATTCAAATTAAAAATTATTTTTAAACACCTAAGAATTTAATATTGCCATTAAACAAACACTGCAAATATGTATCGTTCGGAATCCGCAGTAAAAGGTACTATCAATAATAGTAAACTACCTCATTGTTCTTATCTAATTGAAATTTTTAACAGTTTCTGAATAACGATAGACACATCATCGCAGTATGAGATAAGAAAAGATAAAGCCCCATAGATTCCAGAGTTTTATTCCTCTAGGCATGAAAGTTTTTCAGAATATTCTTGAAATGTTTTACTATAAGAAAATACAAAGAAAAAAATAAATGATTTTTCAAGTGTGTTAGACCCTGCCCACGCTACACAGTTTAAAAATCGGCTAATGGTACAAATACTTGTGTTTTGATGTAGTGAAACGTGTCCGAACTTCAATATAGTAGATTTCGAAACCAATTTCACTACCTGACTGGAATTTTTATACGCATCAGCAGAGGTCTATAAACTCATGACTAGCCTTTGAGACATTAAATTATTGGTCATAAAAGCTACTGCAATTGCGACTGATGATTTTACTCTTTATTCGCATTTGAAGACTCCCGGCAACGCGTGGCAGATGGAAGAAACTTGAGAGAGCAGTTGCCATCGTCCAGCGGGCAGAATTTTACTATTAATGAATAATACTCTAGTGAACTGGGTGTGTGTTTGATATATTATTATTAGTTTCAATTGTATTATAAGTCGTAGTGATTGAAAAAAAGACTTGCTAACAGATGTTTGACATAAATCGTTGAATAAGCACTATCAAAGTAGTATTTGGCATATTCGCAACAATTTGTTTTTTTTTAAACAGTATCCAAATTCAAATTTCATATGAAAATGCCTCTGTTTAACAAAAGATACTTTGCTAAAACTAGCAAATCGTTGGGGAATATACGACAGTACCCGTCACCTTCACTGAGTCAGCAAGACGAAAACTTATACGGTCCTAGACGGCCTGATCCGTCAAATTGACTTAATATGAAACATACGAATCATGAGATGCAACTTTTCCAACTCACTTGTCAACACATCCATCGCCGGGGAAAAAAGTCACGCTTCTCTCACAAATGGCATCATTCATATGAATGTGGATATTTTTAGTACATTCGGTGCATTGAGGGTGGATGACGTGGATGCACAATAAACTTCACTTCGTGATGTGATCAATGGGTTGAACATATTCATACATACGCTTGACTGGGCATTGCAAAAGACTGTGCGCCGGTTTTTGCGATTCGCGTTTGTCTAATCCGATTTATGTTTGTCGTCAAATCGTATTTTGAAATCATATGCACAGTAAAGGACAGTAATCCGACTCAAAGTTTTAACAGGTTGTCAAACGGGCGCGAAAATTTCGGTGAGCACTGGCATTGAATAATGCCGATGGAATTGATACTGACGATTTGATTTCGGTTCGCTGTCAAAAAGGTGTATCTTGCGTAAGCGAAGCAAGCCTATGTAAAATGATCTATTTGTTCGAACAAACGATAATATTAAACATGTTAAATTATTCATCGTAGTCATTTTTTAAAGTATTTCATGAATGAATTTCAGCAGGAAGAATGTATTATTTTTTTCTAAGGGAGAAACGAGATCATTCACCCCTCAAGCATAAATCAAATAAACATAGATTTCCCAATGTAATAGTAATGTAGTTGAGCAACTCGTGACACCAAAAGCACCGTCTGGTGAAGAATGGGTGCGTAAATGCTCCTAAAATGCATGCATAAAGTTGCCTGCGCATTTAATACAACCGCAGTAGCTAATGGAAAAAAGTACACCCGTTTCTCACTAGAGGTGCTGTTAGTGTCACCGTACTGTTGGAAATCTATGTTTATTTGATTTATACCTCAAGTTTGTTTCGAGTCACATTCACCGGATCTGCATTGCCCAGCCATGTCTGCATCGATAAAATTCGGCTCAGTGTTCGAATATTCATACCGTATGTTATGAATTTTTCGAACTGTGAACAATTCGTTCACAGTGCTAGTTACTGTGGTAACAGGCATAAATGTGGGAAATGCAGAAACCATTCAGACGAAGCATGCAAAATAAATGTTCAAAGTTTTGTCTATTGTGTGAAAAACCGCATGACCTTTATGCATGTGCAAAGACAACATGAATCGTTTTTTGAAGGAACAGTCTAAACGCACATATTCAGAAATGCTTAAGGCCAGGTTCCTTCTAAAAATTTGCAAAAAATCGACAATTTTTTTCCTTATATTGATAGAAAATACCCATAGAAATTATATAGAATTAGTCCCGAGGGTAAACGCGAAGGAGAAATTGGTGAAAAAACGGGGTGCGCTTAGACACGATTAGTCGCTAATAAAAACCCAAGTAACCATATGCATTATATCATTACACTTTAACAACTTTAGCATAACATCGTTAATGTAGAAGCACATTAATTCGACATGCTTTAAATCAGCGTGCATTAAATTTGCAATCTAAATATAATGAAGCATTTTCTTACAACAGCTTTTTGTCATGCTATATATTGGCATTTAATGCTATATTTTGTTGCAATCAAACATTATCGATAACAGTGCATAGAAATTGAATTCCCACATTAAATCAATTCATTAGGATTGAAAAAAATAGAAAAAAATTTCAACTTAAAGCGTGTCTAAATTGAGATTTATTTACAGAGAAGAGTGTATAGGCTACAGACATATAAATGCATGTTACCGTGACCCAGGTCAAATGTTCGATTCCAAAAAATACTTCACATGTGTAATGGGAAGAAAAATATGCGCCGTTGATTTTTTTTTAAATTCACATATTTTATTTCACAAATTCTAAATTATTTTTCAAGTTTTTCAATGAATTGCTGATGTTTCATAACATCTTAAGTTACAAGTCCTACATACATAACATGAACAAATATAAATCAGACACACGACTTAGTGGTTTAATAGCTGTCTTGCGTTCATTCGAAGTGTATATAAAAAGTTTGATTGTTATTTGGGATGCAATGATTAAATCAATAAAAAGGAATTGTATACTGTATTTCAGCATTATGAATGAAATTAACACGTTGTACAAATATAATCTTTAATAAGTCGTATAAGTGCTCATTTTTACTCTATATTTACATTATAATTGTTCTTAATGTTTTATGGCATTTAAAGAGATTCGCACTGAATTTATATAAGGTGAAATTATTGTAGGTATATAATTCGTTGTGGTAACTTGGGAACTATGATCGGTTTTATTTTGGAACCACGTTTCTGCTTTTCTCTATAGTAAGGTGCTAGAATTGCTGAAAAACCTGTTTTAATCACCTAGTGGTGTAATGATGCCTTTCTCATATCAATCATACTATCATATATAATACTGTGGTATTCTTTAAAATAATTTTCTTCGATTCTTAACAAAATAACCGAAATCGGTTTGTTTGACCGTCTACTGATAAAAACTATCAATTGGAAAAGATTTGAGGTCGATTTAGAATTTTTTTTAAGGTTTTTCCCCATTTTCAGTGATAGTATACAATTTTTAACCCACTTTACCCTATATTGCCGGATCCGGAAGTGGGATCCGCATGAAATTCAGGAATTACGCATGGGACCACAGGACCTTTCATTTAAACCTAAGTTTGTGAAAATCGGTAGCGCCATCTATGAGAAAAGTTAGTGCACTTATTTTCACAATTTTTTGCACATTTTACCCCATAACTCCCGAACCGGAAGTCAGATCCAAATAATATTCAGGAATTTTTTATGGGACCTCAAGACCTTTCATTTGAATCTAAGTTTGTGAAAATCGGTTCAGCCATCTCTGAGAAAAGTTAGTGCACTTATTTTCACAATTTTTTGCACATTTTACCCCATAATTCCGGAACCGGAAGTTGGATCCAAATAATGTTCAGGAATTTTGTATGGGACCACAAGACCTTTCGTTTGAATCTAAGTTTGTGAAAATCGGTTCAGCCATCTCCTAGAAAACTTAGTGCAAAAAAACGTCACATACACACATACGCACATACACACACACATCCACACACACAGGCATTTTGCGTACTCGACGAACAGAGTCGAATGGTATATGAAACTCGGCTCTCCGAGCCTCGGTTCAAAAGTCGGTTTTCACAGTGATTGCATAACCTTTCTATATGAGAAAGCAGAGATGCCAGATATTTTCATAGAAAATCTTTATTACCCAGAATGAAAAATCTGTATTTATCTGTATCCACTATAAAATCGAAATATTTAGAAAGAAAATTTGTTGAGGTAATGTTATTCCAAAAATTTATGATTTTATAATGAGAAATTGAATGAGCGCTCAATATTCGTATTATTCTACAACGACGACATTAAATGCTTTCAAATTTTCATCACCAATCGGAATCAACAAAACATAATTTCAATTTCATATACTTTCAAAATGTTGGCTTGGTGAGTTGATGTAGGATCTCAGCGCTCAACTTAAACTATCAACACCATTTAAAGATTTTTAGATCAATTTGTGATTCGTCGATTGATTAAAAAAACTCTCATCTCGTCACTACTTCCAAAGAGAGCTCAGACGAACAAAATTATTTTATTCTTTTCTTTTTTTTTTTTTGAAAAATCTGTATAAATCTGTATTGAGTTTGAAAAACCTGTACAAAATCTGTATTCTGTATGAAATCTGTATGTGCATGTAAAAATCTGTATAATACAGATAAATCTGTATAAATGGCATCTCTGTGAGAAAGGCAAAAACCGACTATCGAACGGAGCCTCGAAGACCTATAGTAGTGTTACATACCATTCGACTCAGTTCGACGAGATTGGAAAATGTCTGTGTATATATATGTGTGTGTGCAAAGATATTTTTACCGCTCAATTTTCTCAGAGATGGCTGAGCCGATTTTAACAAACTTAGGCTCGTTTAAAAGCTACTGTCGAGCCATTGATCAAGTTCAAAGATCAAATAGTCTGTGAAAAGTATGATTTTGAAATGTTGTTGAAACAGTAAGTGGCATTCTTATAATCTATCTATCTATCTATATCGACTTAGAAATTCTTTCATTTCAGATTTTAGGAGATCTAACTGTGACTTCAGAGGAATCTAACTCTGATGAAAATATTGAAGGCACATTGTTTACCTCTTCTAGAGGGTCAATGCAAAAGAAAGAAGTCCTTCCCAAATTACCGAACAAAGAACTTAAAACTTTACCCTCAAGTGAAAATCCACGGGCAAAATCAGAAAAGTACAGTTCGAAATGTAGGTCGGGAACAACACAGAAAGAAATAATGAAAATTACACGGCATGTAAATCAATGATAGACACCAATAGAATAAAAAATTTGATTGAAATCAATCATCGATGTAAAAGTAATGGAAATGCCTTAATTTTTCAAAGATAATCATCATAAATCATAGCATATTTCAATTTACGCTTAGTCTTGCTTTTACAGTATATTGAAAAAAAAAATACCTGAGAAGTAACTTTATATTCAATTCGCTGCTCCAAATATGTGCATGAAAATAGATGAAAATATTTTTATCTGTGAACTTGTACGGCGTAAGATAATTATAACAGCCATGTCTACATCGATAAAATCGATTATTGAAGATTTTTGAAATTCTATAGATAAATTGCAAAGTATTCAATATTTTTGAAGTTCGGATGAGTGTGATAACAGTCTTTTGCAAAAAGCCAATCAAGCTATGAACGTTCAATTATACGCCCCAAATTATTTAATCAATGAATGAGTTTTATTACATACACAACAACAAAAGCATGAAAGATTACGCAAGATTAAATTTATAAGAGCGTAATTCGTAAAATGACTGAATTTTACAAGAATTATTAAAAATATGTGTCAAACATACCCCACTTTTCAATTATACATGTGAATTTACATGTTTTTGCATTTTAAAGTATGCCAGAATGCATTGAACACCGTATAAATGAGTCATTTTTGTTACTTGATTATGTCGGCCTTAGAAGACGTAAATTTTAGGGATTTTTTCTAGTACCGTTTTTCATTGAAAAACACTGGTGGCGTGGATTGCTCTGGTTTTGCAAATTCGAGCAGAAATGCAACATTCTGACGGTGTTTCATTGCCATTTCTGCTCAAAAGTGCAAAACCAGAGCAATCCACGCCACCAGTGTTTTTCAATGAAAAACGGCATAGGTGTGTATAAAAAATGTGATGTATTTGGTTTGTGCGAAACATGGTTTTCTTCAAGCATGACACTAAATTCTAATAATTTAACTCGACTCGATCGAAACCCTGTTACTTCTTTTGTAGAATAATCGGTCTAGCATTGAAGCTGTTGATTGTCAAAGATAACAATTTTTATTTCTTGGCAACCATTCATCTTGGGGAGAGTCAAATCATGTTAAATCATTTGAATTTAGTGTCATGTTTTGAGTAAGCCGTGATTCGCACAAAGCAAATACATCACATTTTTGAAGACAAACCTAGAAAAAATCATGTAAATATATGCCTTCTGAGATCGACTTATACGAGCGTCAAAAATGACCCATTTTTATAGTTGATCTTACACATATTTAATGAATTAAGACTTCTTTCTAAAAGATGACTCATACAAAACTACTCACCTGCCTGTAAGGTGTAGTTTTTTGACACATATTTTAATCATGCTTGTAAAATTCAGTAATTTTACGAATTATGTTGTTATGAATTGAGTCATACGTGGATTTGCGTCACTTGCAAATGTTATAAATTTTTTCTGTGCATATAATATTTGCGACGCTTGCAATTTGAGTAGTATTGATCCCAAGGCAACCTGCACGTTCAAGGGCATTAGATTTATCCTCTTGCTTGATTTCCATTCGTCTAGATTGTGTCTGGAAAGTAATAATGCATAAAGCGCTGCTCTTACAAGCTAGTTGTCGTATGTTCGAGCCCCGAACCTGGAAGGATTCTTAGTGGCAGTAAGATCGTAGTACTAGCAATTCAATGATTCTGTGTGCTATGAATTGACTTCGAAGTCTGATTAAAACAGAAAGGCCAAATTTCACCAAATGTAATGCTAAGACTCCTTTTTTCTAGTAAAGTCAAAAATCCATCGATTCGAGTATTTGCTTAACTAGGAAAGTTTTCCCAAATTATGTTTCTACGTCGAGAATTGTCTGAGAGTCTAATTATTCGCTTAGGAGCCCCTTTTCAATGCCGGAATTTTCAATAGTACTTTTGCCTTGTATCAATAATGATCACAGGTTGGACAGAATTCAACTTATTTGGGTGAAAAATTTGCCTGACCTGGTAAAACGACACTTGTTGCAATTGTTTCAACAACTTTCTTGAGCAAAATAATGTTCCAATCAACTCAAATCACCACTCAAAAGCCGTGGAGTCCAGTTTCCAATCATAACTCATATGGGCCCAATGAGTTTGTTTGATTTATTTCGTATTATCGGCAATGTTTAAGGTAACTATTAAAACTATATGGAGAAAGTATGCACTGTGAAGAAAAATGTTGTGTTTTTATTTTGTTCTGATAATAAAACCTAAGAATCAATTTTCTCAAAAAAGAATTTTTTTTACTTTTTGATATGTTTTAGCTGACAGCTGATGAAGTTTATTGCACCACAACTCAAGATGGACAATGGACCAAAAAGTTTTAGTCCTTCAAATATAGTCAAATTTTTGAAAATTGTTCAAAAATGTTTTCCGACACGATTTTGTGAAAAAAAGTTTTCAATCGAAATCTAAATATTTCTAAATGCTACCGTTTTCAGTCAGTTTGTTCAGTTTTTTGCCGAGTCTTATAAGTTTGGAAGAAATTTTTATTGAAGGATAATGTTTTACTTCTATGCTTGTAGTAATTCTAAAATATAGTAATTTTATATGGAATTAGGTTGGGATGAATAATATTCACTGTAAGAAATTTCATCAATTTTTGAATTCTCCTAACAGAAAATATTCCATCGACGATGGAGTTGATTTGTTGAATCAGTTTGAACGATTTTTGTTGGCCATTTTTAATACATTTCGCCCTTTAATTCCGGATCTGGATAAAATTTCGAAGCAACCTATGAGGCCATGAGACCTTTCATTTCAGTGAAAAACGGTGTGACTGTCCTGGAGAAATCGAATAGCGGCCCTTACACGATCATTAAAAGTGTCATTACTAAAAAGTAATGACACTTTTAATGATCGTATAAGATCTGCGAGTTCAGTAATGACACGGGTAATGATGGAATTCCGGATTTTCCATCATTACCAACATTATTTCTTCTTCTTTTTTTGTAGAATTCTGGCTGAATTCCGGCAAAAATGGCTGGCAGACATAGCTAGCCGTCTGGGGGGAAATCTGCCCGCCGCGTATAAGTGGGAAACATTCTCTTCGGAACTATACGTGAAAAAAATTCTGGAAATGACATAGTGTAGATTAAAATTATTGATGTTTCATTAACCTTAACGTTTCAATGGCAAATCAAATTTATTTTCAGCTAAACGAAGATAAAGAATATTGCTAATATTCTTTAATTGCTGAGGGAAAGTTATTCTGGTTACAGTCAGTCGTTTTTGAGAAAATCTAGTGCAATTTTTTACATTTTACCTCTTTATTCCACAACCGGATGTTGGATCTGGATAAAAAATGACAGCAGACTATAGGACTACGGGACCTTTCATTTGAATTCAAGTTTATGGAAATTGGTTGGGCGGTCTCTGAGAACGACAAATTCGTGTGAAATTTTTTAATTTTCAGATTTTACCCTGATACACACATTTTGCTATGATAACGTAGAACTTACATTTATCACTACATTTATTGAGACCTGTTGAGGGGTCTATGAAAAAATCAAGTGCATTTAGTTTTTCATTTTTAGCACATTTCATCCCGTTTCTCCGGAACCGGAAGTCGGATCTGGATAATATTCTATAGCAGGCTATGAGACTACACGACTAAATCTGAATATGAATGTATCGAAATCGGTTCAACCCATTCCGAACAAATCGAGTGCAAATTTTTGTTGTATACATACATAGATACATACATACATACATACATACATACATACATACATACATACATACATACATACATACATACATACATACATACATTCACAAGCACATACCGACATTTGCTGATCTCGACGAATTG
This sequence comes from Malaya genurostris, assembly GCF_030247185.1. Classification (NCBI taxonomy): domain Eukaryota; kingdom Metazoa; phylum Arthropoda; class Insecta; order Diptera; family Culicidae; genus Malaya; species Malaya genurostris. Next base: position 61,193,421 of record NC_080572.1, on the reverse strand, counting down.
AATCGAATGGAAAATGACGTGATTAAATAATATTTCTGTATGAGAAAAGCTAAAAGCATTCATGAAAAAAAAAATTATAAATATTGTGCAGTAAGTTAGATGAACTTTAATGAATCCTTTATTCGATTCACTCATCACTACATTCGATTAATCCATTGTAGCATTCCAACTAGGAAAGCGAAGCTTAAAATCCATCACTCACTTCTATCCGTAACTGTAATTTAGTTCACGAAACTCGTCATGCAAAGATAGCCACATTTTTAATAATTCCTAATATGACTATGGTGTGGCTTCTATCTCTCCAGCCCACAATGGTTTGCCGTGCCTTCGTATAGCTCCCCGGACGGTGTGGATGCAATGAACCACCCGCCGGTGACTGCTTCGGTGCTTAGGCTGGAGAAGACGGTTGATATAAATGTGCTCGTATTAAAACACCTTTTATAGAAGTTGATATGAAATGTTGTCACGCGAGTTTTCCCTCTCTATATCTTGATTCCTTTATACAGACAATGGTTCCACCGTGGGGCAATGCACAGAGCGCATTCATTCCAATTGTTGGCAATAGGTTTGTGTATCCCGGCACTCACCGTCTCTCCGGTACACAAACTATAAATCCGTTTGTTCGTGAATGCTGAAAAAAGTGCACAACTTTCCGGATCTGAACTAACAGCAAAAGTGTAAATACTTTGTAGTACTCCCATGAACAAATCTCCAGCCGGAAGAAGATGTTTATTTTTCGACAAAACAATGCATCAATCTGTGGCACGCAACATCAACCACGATAATCTAGGCCTTATGAAACCATGTTACTTGTTTTATTTTTACATATTAGATGCTACCATCTTCTTCCAGTTTTGCCAGAGATTGTCTGCAGACAAGTTCAGTATGAATTTTGGAGGGCAGACATTCTTGTTTATACTTCAACTACGATGGCGACCTGTAGATCCGATCAAACCGTTGCGTTGGGTCACGTTCCATCAATTATATCACTCAGACATGCCGCAGACAATTTCACTTGAAAACCAACTAACCATCTTGGCTGTTTTTTTTCCCAAGAGCGTTCTCACAACCGGCTTTTTCACAAAATTGCGCGATTTTTTTCCGCCTCTACACACTATATCATCATTTTTGATCGCAACTCGCCGAAGGTCTACACGGCACTAACTTGCCCGTTTCGAAACGTGTTGACTTGATTTCGCTTGGATTAGCAGCTCAGCCACCAGCGCAGTCAAAACCAAAGAGTGTTGTTCCTCGAGCGGAGAAGTTCGTTTGCCGCACCGCTTCTCAACAAAGTGGGATCGCGTACATCATGATGTTGCGCGAGCTCCACCGAAGCCAACCACGGCTGTATTACTCCGGGCGCAACATTCACTGGAACGTCAGTGTGAGCAGAGCATAGCATAATTTGACCGCCCAAGTCTTCGGGTTGTGCCATTGATCTGCCCTGTATGGCTCGAGCATGTGTCGTAGGGACGGCGAATCAACCAAACATAAGAAGTAATAAAAAATGTACACTCACATTTCAGATATGGTGGTAGGCAGACAGATAAATATACAGACATTGGAAAAGCAACATGAGAATATTGAAAAAAAACTCATGGAGAGAAGTACGAGTCAGCACTCAGAAAGGGTTTACTGATTAGGTGCGGGTCTTCGAATCGGGAGAACTTGATGGAGTGCATTCCACTTCGTGCTAGTGTCGAGTTCGTTCGAGGCACACTAACACTATGAACATGGATGTGGAAACATAATCGTCGGTAATACTGGCTAGAAGATGCTAATGAATCATGTACACTGCCATTAAACATTTTTGGTAATGCTTATTGTCGGAATCATACGGTATTTTTCGATTCGAAAATTCATTGCCTTAAAAAACCTGAGATGACCTTGAGATGAAAAACCTTACCTCTCGGGAGTGTTTGGAAACTTTAAATAAACGACTCGACAAAATAAGAGTGAAAATTACAGGTTTAGGACCATTCATCAAATACGTAGAAAAAAATCTGATATTTTAACCCCCTCTTCCGTCCTCCTAGACATTCCAAATAAATAACACCCCCTCCACCCTCAACTAAACAATTAAACATTGTTAATTCAATTCTGTTACAAAAATACTTTCGTGTCAATTAGTGGTTTAAAGTATATAGGATTTATACTTTTTGGTTAAGTGTAATTAGCATTAAGAAAAATTCCATCTGCTCCGTTTTGATATGTGCGCCATTGACATCAAATAAATTTCAAAATACAAAAATTTGTTTTAATTCACCTAGTGGTGTTCTGATGCCCTTCTCATGTATAATACTGTGGTATTCTATTCAAAATTTTGTTCTTCGATTTTTGAAAGAAACCAATGGACTAGTATAACATACAGAATGAAACAGTGCTTTGCTCGCGTAGGTCATCCTTGAAAAAACGAAGTGGGTTCACTATTATATGCACTTCCGGCACCGGCCCGAGAACCAGTATAATCGAAGTCGGTTCGTACGGCTACCAACGAACATGAAGTACAAACTCTACTACTTTTTATTCACATTTTGAAATTTTCATACGATTTCGTCATCGTACTCTAAATGACGATTTAAATGTTTGTTGTATCCGAAAGTATGCAGTAATTTTTGGTAGGATGTTAAGACCTTTCATTTGACCCTAAGATTGGGAATAACGGTTTTGAGTCCAGGTGAGTGAGATCCATTTTGGAATATATGACCACTATTTCCGGTGCTTCCGGAACCGGGTACCGGGAATCATGATAGCCGGAATCGGTTTGTTTAGTTGCCTACTGATAATGACTATCAATGTGTGTAGTTTTGGGAAGAGTTTATAATTTTTTTTAAGTTTTTTGTTTCGCCGGTTTAAGTGACGGTGTACAATATTGAACACACTTTACCCTATAACTCCGGAACCGGAAGTCGGATCCGGGTGAAATTCAGGAATTCCGTATGGGACCTGAAGACCAAAATTGTCAAAATCGGTTCAGCCATCTCCGAGAAAACCTAGTGAGATTATTTGACACACACACACACACATACACACACAGAGAGAGAGAGAGAGAGAGAGAGAGATTGCTCAGCTCGATGAACTGAGTCGAATGGTATTTGACATCAATTTTTAATAGTTGGTTTTTCAAGTGATTGCATAACCTCTGTATATGAGAAAGGCAAAAAGATTACGATTGTTTTATGTTTCACTTTCAGAACGCTTACACTAGGTTTGACGCAACGTTGCTGATTTATATCAAAATGAAGATAAATGACAAAAACTATTTCAATCCACCTAGTGGTGTAATGATGCCTTTCTCATATTACTCATTACATCATAAATATAATCGTAAAATTCGCAAAAACAACTGTTTATTGAAAAAAAAAATAGGATAATTTGTTCGGATCTAATCACACAAACTCTATAAAATTTGTTTACCCTGTAGTATCCACAACAAATTAAGGAATTCCGTATGAAACTGTAAGACTTTTCTTTTGAACCTATATGTTAAGTTTGTGAAAATCGATTTGGCCATCTGCAAGACAAGTGAGTGAGATCCTCTTTGCAGTTTTTAATCACTATTTCTAATTCTTCCGAAACCGGATTCAGATGAACGATAAACGGAATAGCCGAAGTTGGTTCGATTGTTACCAACAAATATGACTTACAAATTGGAACAGTTTTGAACGTAGTTGAACTTATACTTACTATCTCATGCTCTATTTCGATTAAACCAATTAAACGAAATCTAACAAACGAAACGAACCTGCGTTTTTGTTACTTCTGCATATGTAAGTCAAGCTAAACAGCATAAAACATGTAATAGGATTATTATTATTATTATTATTATTATTATTATTATTATTATTATTATTATTATTATTATTATTATTATTATTATTATTATTATTATTATTATTATTATTATTATTATTATTATTATTATTATTATTATTATTATTATTATTATTATTATTATTATTATTATTATTATTATTATTATTATTATTATTATTATTATTATTATTATTATTATTATTATTATTATTATTATTATTATTATTATTGACATCACTACACAACGTGTACGAAATAAAACAAAGCACTCCTTGTTCGTTTCGTGTTTTCTTCTTCTTTCGGTGTTGTACATATTGTCACCCTATATGGCGATTTGAAAACTTTGGTGATGAGTGCCCTGCAACTGCGGAACCGAAAGTCGGATCCGGATGAAATTTCACTGTAGGTTTAAAGACAGTATGAACTTTAATTCAAATCAAGATTTGTGAAAATCGGTTCAAGCATCGCAGAGAAATCGAAGTGAATTTAGTTTTAGGAGTTTTCTTTTCCACTTTCGGTGGTCACGGAACAGGAAAAGTGGGGACCAGTAGTGCCGAATTAAGTTTTCATGCCCACAAACTAACAAGCTCTGCAAACTAGAAGAATTTATCAGACAGTTTTATGGGATTTGTACCTGTTTTTAACCATCGTTCGTGGAAAAATAATAATAAAATTGGTAATTTTCCACTTATCACGCTTTAGTTCCGAAACCGGAAGTCAGATCCTGATAAAATGTTTTACAAATTTTTAGGATATTATAAGACCTTTCATTTGAATCTTAGTTTGCGAAAATCGGTTGAGTTGTTCCGGAGATAATAGAGTGTAAACTTTTTCTCAAATTTTCACATATTACCATATAACTCCGGAACCGGAAGTCACATTCAAATGAAATTCAAAAGCAAGCTATGGAATCATAATACCTTTTATTTGAATCTTAGTTTGTGAAAATCGGTTCAGCCATCTCTGAAAAAAGTGAGTGCATATTTTTTTACACTTTTTTGGTACATTTCATCTTATATCTCCGGAACCGGAAGTCGGATCGGAATGAAATTCTATAGCAAGCTATAGGACTATGAGACCTTTCATTTGAATCTTTGTTTGTGAAAATCGGTTTAACCATCTCTGAGAAAAGTCAGTGCATATTTTTGTTACATACACACACACACACACACACACATTTGCTCGAGTTCCTTGAGCTGAGTCGAATGGTATATAACATTCGGCCATCCGGGCCTCGGTTAAAAAGTCGATTTTCACAGTGATTGCATAGCCTTTCTATATGAGAAAGGCAAACAATAATTCTTATTAGTTATAATGCTTATTTTTAGCTATGTATACGTGATAGTATTAGTTATAGCGTATTTTTTAACTCTGAAAAAGCCTTAAAGTCGTGAATAAAATCTAAAATATTCTTACTATGGAAAACCATGGAATTTTGATGTTGATCGTAAATCAGATTTGAAAATTTTCTTCAATTTTGAATCATTTCGAAATAGAAAGTTGGCTGCAATATGATTTTATTATAGTTTTCAGATGGCTTTTGTGGACTTTACAGTTTCAATGCAAGCTTTATGATCAAGAGAGCTACTAGTATTTACTAAAATTGCAAATATTACTTGAGATAACCTCACAGATAAATGAAATAATGTGTGCTTGTATTCATGGCGTTTGTTAGAAAATTGGCGGGGCGACTATTTTTGAGTTCGTCTCAGGTGCCAGAAATGCTCACTACGGCTCGGACAGGGCACAAAATTATCGACTTGAAATTCCTAACGGGTTCTTGAAACATACCTAAACATTGATATCTATATTTCCATTCTACTTCTTATCACTTATTTAAACTGAATTTACTTGAATTTGAGTAAAACGTTCATTGTATGTAGCGAAATAATCAAATAGTCTTTAATATAGACTCTTAAGTCAGTTTCAACATCAATTATTTGGTACTACAGGGCGTAAAGCTTCGAGACAATACCTAAATTCCCAGCGAGCAGGATTATGTCTCACGCTAGGATGAAACCAATAACCCATTCGAACACGGTTTCAGCTACACAACGGTATAAACAACTTGGATAAAAACTTAGTTATAATGGATACTTTTTTTCTATTCCATAAAATGTCCCGCTTACTCCCGGCCTTCCCTACCAGTGAGTTAATAAAAAAAAAGTTCTTCATAGGTTGAGAACCGGTAGAATAAAATGGCCGATGTTTAAAAATTAAGTATTTCAAAAATAGTAATATATCAATAAAATAATATGGAATGACACTATTGATATTTTGAGGTTATGTATGCTTGTTCAAGTGAACAATTCTACGCACGTTTCAAAGCTATCATCGAATATTCAATCAAATTCGGAAGGCCAGTGGGGAACACTTCTGGTTTCAGTAACTGACTACGGGACTACGGGACCACCGTTGAGCCGCCAGGTCGCGCTAGCAGTGCAACATAAACTGCTACGCACTGATGAATCAAAGACGAAAGACGACTTCCCGGAAGTGAAAGTATCAGTCCGAGAAAATTGGATGAATAGAAGAATGGGGTATGTCCGTTGGATAAACTCTACCCTTATATGAACGATTGAATGCAAAAGTCAGATGAGTCAAAAGTAGTTTGGAATGACAAAAAAAAACCGTTTAAAACATATTTTCTATAAGAACCGGACAAAATAAAATTTTAAATGCAAAAATCGGACAAAAAGTTAGCCGGTTTCCGAATCAAATGATTTAATCCAGTTCCTGCATTCAAAGTTTTTCTTCCGCCTGTCGACATGCTTTTCGTTGATCGATTTTTTGTTTATAAATTAACAATATCAACAATTTCAGTCAATAGTCAAGAGTATGAAGCAAAAATTTGTTGAGAGGAATTCTAAATTCATATCACAGTCTTAGAAACACTGGCCGTGTTTGTATTTTTGTCACGATCAATGCAAATAGAGCGGAAAATTTCAACCGTTGAAGACTGCAGAAATCCTAGGGATTCGAGCAATAAAATACTTTTTTTTATTTGTGATTGATTTATTTTAAGTTTCTTCTTTGACTCGTCAGTGCGTAGCAGTTTATGTTGAACTGCTAGTGCGACCTGACGGCTCAACATAAACCGCTAGGGAGACGTGAAGTTAATGCTTTATGCAAAACACTTTTTGCTATTTCACTGGAGTGTAATGCCTAAACTGACGTCTCGGACGGTCTCTTAAATAAATAACATAGGGGAATGCGGTGAGTTCGATTTCACATCTCATCCAAGTCAGTCGATAAAACAAAACCGCTTACGTTCGGGACAGAAGAAACCAAGTACAGTATTGTGTAGTGAGCAATAGAACGACCTCGAAATGAGTGAACCAAACGAACAAAAGCTACCGCCGACACAAAAGAATACAATTGTTGTTGACTTCAGGCAGTGCAAAATTCGACCTTCGATACGAGAACTTGAAGGTTTGCTTAAGGAGCAAATGCATCTTGACATTAAACGTGTGCATTTACTTCAATGCAATAAGACGAATAATGTTGTTTACATCCAGTTTTATAATGAGTTGGATGCAACTCAATTCACAAAAGACAATAACAATGTGCACTATGTGGAGCACGAGAACATTAAGTACAACATTCCAGTATGTATGGAAGATAGTGCTATAGAAGTGCGTGTGCATGATCTTCCCTCAAGCGTCATCGATCCTTATATTCGCAAAACTATGTCCCAATACGGAGAGATTCTCTCTATCGAAAAAGAAAAGTGGAAGAATTTTTTCCCCGGTATTCTAAATGGCGTACGTTTATTACGCATACACTTGAAGAGGCCTATACCTTCTTATGTGATTTTCGGTCAAGATACAAGAATTCCGTGCAAATCACTTGTTACCTATGACAATCAGATGGCCACATGTCAATACTGCCAAAAAGCAGTTCACTACGGTAAGCCATGTGATAAACTGGACAAGGAGACAACTACACCAAAGAACAACGGTGCTTTCTTTACACCAACCCCAAGCAACCCCATTACACCTATGACAGTCACCAACAACAGTGAAGCATCCTCTTCAACGAAACCATCCAACGCATCCCCTATAGAACAAAGTACACCAGCTGCAGTTAACAACTTAACCGATGCGGCAATGGATGACGAGACGAACCACGAACGAAGTGCCCCTCAATCCTCGCAGGAGGGAAATGGAAGCTCCTCTCCCCCTAGAACCTAGAAGAAAAAGGGTGACAGCGAGATCCAACTAAAAAAAAGTTATTTTAAAAATCGGCTCAATCGGCCACGTAAAGCTTGTACGCAAATAGGCCTAAATAAAAATATCTTTAAATAAAAAGAATAGGGGAATGCGGGCTAAAATGGAGAGATGGGCTAAGCGGTGAGTTGTGGGTAATCCCATATATCACTGCGCCATCTAATAAAGACAGAACGAACTTTGTTGAAAAAGTGACATGTTGTAATTTTAGACTTTGCAGCACATTCTGATAACGTATTCCAGAGTTGAGAAAAGATCACGAAGATTCTAACCAATATAATGGGCCTTCCCTTCCCATATTGAACCGATCTTCACAACTCAAATGAAAGGTCTTTTTTCCCATAGAACGTTTCCGGTTCCGAAAGTACAAGGTGAAATGTGCTGAAAAAATCATTTGCGATACACAAAAGGGGAAAATTCTAAATTTAATTCATAACAATTAACAAATTGGAAATTTTATATTAGTTTACTCCCAAATAAACAAAGTTTTTATTCAAGTCTCAAATATATCTTTTTTAAAGAATTTGTTAGCTTCCAAAACTTGAATCATCTCGAAAAAAAGAGACATTGTTTCGAGATGGAATTTGAAAATTGCTTAAGAGATGGGAAAAATTAGTAACTAACGATGGACGATAGTTTGAATAATCTTTAAATCCTTTTTATTGTGAAATAAATGCATTTTTGACCCAAAAAAAACGGACCGAATTGATTTGTATATCCAATAATTTGTAACTTTCCGAGAATTATTAATTCGTTCTTCAAGATTTTGTTCAAAACATCATCATTAGAACAATGATCTTAATGAATAAAGTAAACTAAACTAAAAATAAAACTAAACCTATCTCCGATAGGTCAGGTGCTGGGAATCTGTCATCGGCTGAGCGTGCACCCAGATTGAGTTCTGTGTCGTTCTCTGCATCTTGTGTTTCGCCATTCAGATGCTTGTCGTAGTAATGTTTTCACCCATCGATCACCTCACATTCGTTCGTGAGAGGTAACCTTCTGGTATCTCTGCACATTCGGTCTATGGCAAATGACAGTTTTAACCCTGTAATTTCGTAACTACAAGTCGGATCGAAAAGAGAAATTGTATACTTCCTTTGAATCTGAGCATTCCATGAAATGGCGAAATGAGTTCCACTTTAGAGCTTTTGGTCATTATTTTCGGTACTTCCAGAACCGGTATTCAGGGATAACCCAAAACGACTCGTATGGCGATGAATTATTATGACTAATGTATTTGAATAGTTTTCATTTGCAACTAGTCCAACCAAAACCAGCCCAGGCATCTCTGAGATCTACGCCCTACGAATCGATTGGTATATGACACTCTGCCCTCCGGGAAATTTTTCTAAAGTTTAAATGAATTCTATACCTGTTTTTTTTTTGAATTTATAAAAAAGGTAAAAAAGTGTTTCGTTCAATTGAACAAAGCAAATTATGTTATACATTCAACATTCCACTCGCTAAGAAGTGCAAAGCAATAGAATTAGCTAAGAACAACAAAAATAATTATAGCATAAAAAGTACAACAGACCAGTTACTCAAGTAGCAAACATTGTTCTAGTACTGAATTTATTAACTCTTCTCGCAACGATTATGCGATTGGAAAAGCGTACTTTTCTTGTATGATGTGCAACAAGTTTCTTGTTTCATATGTTTCACAACAGTAATATTTGCTAAGTGGAAACCGGCATTGAAACTGCTCAAATGATCTTTTCGTACAGTTAGTTGAAAAACTGGATGTAGAACTTAAACCATTCAGGGGTTTGAGTTGGTTTCACAAGCAGTAATATGAATGAGTTTTACATCCCTTACAAAAACGTGTTGAATTAACGGGTGGCAACTAAAATTTTGGATTTTTTTCGAGGCCTGTATGCTCAACAACAAACGTGCTCAGAAAGAACTAAGAGTGTGTATGTGTTAGCTCTCCTTCTTCTCTTTCTGCTAGTATTTTCTGGTTTGTTCATGCTTGCTCAGTTTTGCTCAAAATGCCGTCGAAACAAGAAGTATTTCACGAGCGCATTGTACAGTTCTACGAACTGCACAGAAATCTCGGCAAATAGTATACGGTACAACGTTTTAAAAGCAAAAATGTTGCGGCTTCGACAGTTTACAATATCCTAAGATGCCCAACTACTGCTCGTAAGGAAGGTAGTGGAAGACCAGCCAAAATTATGGACGCAAAAGGACTTCGTTCTCTTTCTCGTGCCTTCAACAACATGGATTCACTAAGTCAAAGGGATGCCGCAAAAAAGTTCAACTGTTCTCACCAGTACATCTGCAAAACATTGAAAAGACTCGGAATAAAGTACCGAAAGAAGACACGAGCCCCGGGATATACTGACGCACAGATTTCAACGCTGAATTCCCAATGCCGCTGGTTGATTAAAAATTTTTCCGGAAAAAGTTTTGTTTTAGACGACGAAAGTTACTTCCCGCAAACGATCGATACTATTCAACGGATAGTTCTACTGTACATCCGAACAAAAAATATTAGTTTAAACATAAGTTTGAACAGAAAGTGATGCTGTACACTGTCATTTCCGAGAAAGGCATTTATAAGCCATGGTTCAAACCATCTGGGTTGGCAATCAATCAAGATGTGTACCAGAACGAATGTTTGTAGAAAGTTTTGATCCCGTTTTTTTCAAAAACATCATGCTGATGGACAATACGTGTTTTGGCCGGGTAAAGCATCATCGCATTGCGCCAAAAATCACAATCGTTCTTGAATACCCATTCGATCGCATTTGTACCCAAAAACCACAACCCGATAAATCTACCTCAGTGTCGCCTAATCGAAGATTTCTTCAGGGTTTTGAGTACCTTGGTGTACAAAAATAACTGGAGAGCCACGAATTGCTAACAGTTGATTGGTAGAATCAAGAGATGCATTCGCAAAGTTGACATGAAGGCCGTACAACGCTCCTGTTCCGACATCAAACGGAAGCTTCGCCGAACATCCGATTACGGACCGTTTTCAAATGTTCACTATTTTTTTTCAACAATGGACAATGTATGTTTAATTTCAATCAATCAGATCATCTTCAAGTATGTTTGTCTTTTTTTGACAGCTTGAGAAAGTAATTCCAAAATTTTAGTTGCCACCCGTTAATTGTCTAACATATCTAACAAAAATAACCGATCTGAAGCAATTGTGAAACATGCCAATTATAACAGGTTTCAATTGCTACTTAGGTAATATCTTCCAATTTAATTGTATTAAATAAATTGTATCCAAGTATTCATGAGGTAAAAAGTTGTCTTAGTAACCAAAAATCTGGAAAAATCTTCCTTCTAATTCTTCTAACTCTACTATTAGTGAAACGGAAATTCTTGCTGAATATTCAGTACAATGTGTGCGTTATAAGCCTGATTCGAAGTATTTCAAAACCCCAACAAATTATTCGCTTTTTTAAAGCCATTTCCAACTTTATCGAGTATTTAAAATTTGGCAAATAACATCAAATACCGCAGCTCACTATCACTATGCTTGAACAAAACCGGTTCCAGACTTATTTGCCACTTCGATTATGAACGCACCGCAACCTGTTGTCGTTTAGAATAATATCAACGTGAAGTCAGTTCCACCAGCCGGTGTGACATTTGCGGCCAGCTCGACACGAATAACAACTAAAGTGGCAGAAAAATCAAAAGAAGAATACTTGAGTAGCAAAACTAAAAAAAATAAAAAATAAAACGAAGCGTTCGGCTTCGTGAAGAGCAAACGCAAACAGATCGCCATCACTTATGCTAATTGAACGGGATAGATGCCGTCATTAATTTTCCATATCGCTAATCAACACAACACGAGCCCGGTTGGTTTTGCTGGACTGCCGTCTACAACCGAAGACGTGGAGAGACCAAATCAAATGATTGGCAAATTATGCAAGTTTTGAGTTTCATTCGTTGGAAGGTCAAATAGCAATAAAACATGCATTCGATGCAAGATTTTTGGCATATTAATGAATAACATGCTTGAACTGAGGAATAATTATGTCAAAAAGAATAAATTATTTTAGGTACATCTGAATGAGAAAAAAAAACAAAAAACAATTTGTTGGTACACGATTTCTCCCTCTTTAAATAAAAATGAACTTATTCATTCTGACACTAACTCTCAATTCGACATGTTCAGATATGTTTTACATATGGATTAGCTCATAAAATATGAGATACTAAAACAACCTCCAAGAATACCAATCATGTCAATTCGAAATAAGATAATTTATTACGGAACTTGCTTTGGTTTCAAATTGATTTGAGATATGAAATAATGAAAGGGATTAGTGAAATAGCATAAATCACAATTTTGGTCTCCGGGACGTTAATGTTATTTCAGATATCATATTTAAAAAAATATTTTAGGTATATTAGATTAGAAATATGAAAAAGAAAAAAAAATCTACTCACTCTGATACTAACGCTCAAGTCGACACATTCAGACAATGCTTTTTAGATAACAAGTGTTTAATTTACGAACACTGTATGAAAAAAATATTTGTATTCTATAGCACATTCAAGTAGAGATTTCAATGTGTATCGTTCGCTTATACTTCAGCAGGTTCGACAGGTTGTAATACGCTCTAGCCGATGCATTTCTGTACGTGCGCTACTCGTACAGTTATGTCAGATATTGGTTTGGTTTAGCAGGCATTTGCCTATCTGTGCGTATAGTACAACCGATAATTAAATTACAGCCTCATCAAAGTAAAATTGTCAAGCCAATAATTGATGCAACGTAACGGTGTCTTCAGCAAGTTGGAATGTAAAGGTAATGTTACGGAAGATATCGAATTATTATCAGACAAAATTTCAAAAATATGGATTGCACTTAGCATACAACAATTGAAACTATTTTTGGGGTACATTACCTTGTTCAATGATAGTTTGAATTATCTGTTCTATTTGCAATATTATGCCAATTTCTGGAAACTGGCCTGTTTTCAATGAAATTTGATAAGCAGAAAATAAAATATTATCATTTAGTAGTCATTTTCACACTTCTTTAAAGCAAGCTTTTGAAATTTTAAATTTTCGGGCACAGAGGCGCGATTTTATTATACCGACGGGTTACGGTGCAAATATAAGTTTATTTTAGTACTACACGCGATATCAAAGTGTGATAATCTTTGTGCTGAAAGAAAAGAGTGCAGTTGGTTGACTACATATTGGCCGATATTTCACGAATAATGCCATCGGCCCATAATCCATAATACCATAATGACTTTTTGGGATGCATTGGTAGCTCTTGAAATGCTTCTGACTGGTCTTCACTCCAGATGCGGCAATCTTGCTTGTTTACGTATCCATTCAACCAGAAATGAGCTTCGTCGCAGAACACAATGTTCGATAAAAAGTGTATCTTCCTACAACTTTGCCAGTGCCCATTCATGGTTAAATTATAGACCAAACGACGATTCATGATTAAATTATATACCAAACTGAACAAGCTTGACAATGCCACAAGACACGGTTCACGCGTGATCTGTCAAAAACAGTGTTGCCAAAAAGATACCAGTTAAAAATCACCCTTTATAAACCCAGTTTGTTAGTTACGTCACTTATACGACTATTTTATCACAAAGCAAAGATGCAGGTAAAAATCCTTATTATCTGTGAAATGCAAAGCACTCGAAAGAACTTTGTACATTTGTTGCGTTTTTAACCCACCTGTCATTATTCACTTTGAAAGGAAATTCGGAAGAAATCGATTCCTGCTTAGAGAATGGGGTAAAATAGTCACCAAAACGTTTCGTGCGGCCAGTGTTCTTCCATTCGGTTCTACAGACTTTTTTCTTTAAGATAAGCTAGATTTAGTAAACTTCCAATAAGTTTTACCATGATTTAAGACCAATTTTCAATAAAATACCATAAAATAAAGGAAATTGGGTAAAATAGTCATCAAAACGTTTCGTGCGGCCAGTGTAAGTTCTTCCATTTTTACATAAGAAACGCTTTAGTTTGTTGACCTACCTCAATTACTTCATGAGTTACAGAATTCTTTGCGGGTTTTCATAGATTTTTCCACTGTGCAATGTTTTGGCCAAACATCTAGCTGCTCATACAACAGATGCTCCGGCTAAGAAAAAAACGTGGAAGACCGGCCAAATCAATACCAAAGACGCCACCATCCAAACCATCGACCAAGAGACCAAGGCGAAGTCACCAATTAGACAATGAAGACTTTTGTCCAAAACGCCTTCGAAAGGAATAAATTTTGGTTTTCCTTTGAATAACTGCATTCTTTACTTACATTTTTCCTAAATTTCTTGGGGTGACGGTAAACGAACACCTTTTATGAAATTGCAAAAATTTATCACTTTACTTTACTGATAATAATTTTTTTTCAATCAAATCAATCAACTTAGTTTATTAATCAGTTATTAGCTAGGGGGCTGTCCATAAAAGACGTCAGACATTTTTTGACGTTTTTTGACTCCCCATCCCCCCTTTGTCACAAATTGTCACAGATGCAAAGACACCCCACCCACCGTATGTCACATGTCACGAATTCAAAATAAATAAAATTCATCTCAATACATTCTCAATATGTATGACAAACCATACAAATATGAGGGAAAAATCGATTTATTACATGCTGTCATTAGATTAAAAAATATCCCTAAAACTACTAATATAATATCAATTATATAAATTAACAAAAGTATTTGGTTGGAATTGATGAAACATTTAAATCATCTGTTTCATTCCTCTTAGGGGTACACAGATATATTATTGTTTTAGGAAAAGAATAATATTTCCTTAGTGTAGCATACAGGACTGAAAAAATAAAGACCATAACCTCATCAAAACGAGATCACTGCCGGAGAATCTTTTCATGATCAGTTGATCAGTGAATTTTAAATCACATCGATCAATATCGGTACTGATCTTCCGTCACACAATGGGTAGTGATTTTGAGCTAAAATGATTCTTGATTTATGTAAGTTCAATCATTGAACGATTCGATAAGCTTTGATGTTGATGGAGGAAAATCACATATGATCAAGATAAGACATGACATGATCTACGTCTGAAATCGTTGATCTCCCGCCCTTTTTATAATGGAGTACAATTTAATAAACTGCATCAGAATCAGATAAATTAATAAATTATTATGATATACTTTTATCAACGCAAGAAAATCAAATTACTGAAAAAATTGTCAGTGCATAACTTAAGTTAAACCGTTTGAAGGCATCTTTTTCTTTTTTACTCATATTAGGCAAAATTTATCAATTTCGCTAATTTACTTTTGCTGATCACAACAGAAATGATTTCCTGCATCATTCATTTCCGAATTTACAAGAAGAAGCTTTTACATCAACAAATACACGTTTTCCTATAGAATGTAAACGACTATTGTGGAATATTGAAAATATTGGACACAAAAGGTCACGTTTTATGAAACACCCCCCTCCCCCTTGCGGCGTGACGTCTTTTATGGACAGCCCCTAGGGACTTCAGCTTTCCATTGATGTATAGATGTCCGCATAATGTGCAGTAAGTCAGACGTTATGAGCTTAAAATAAAAGGGTGACGTAAACCGACCACTCTCCCTTAAATATACCGAAATGAAATTTATTCTTATAAATGTTATTCAAGTCTCCATATTACTTGAACATTTGAACATTTCGGCGCTTGTTGTTGGATGTCACTGACCCATTAGGTACTCACACAGCGGTAAACTTGTTTCCTTATCTTTAGCAACGAATCTTATTGAACATGTCCAGAAAAACGTAAAATACAAACATTTGGATTAAGTTATTATCTCCACATGAAACACCACCACCGATTGTACTGTTACCTTAAATAACTACACTCATGAAAACCACACAGGTCTCAATTATTCAAGTGGCACCTGCAGAACGAAACCTTAATGTCGGCTCTCTCGCGGTTTTCTGGTGCCAGTGGTGTCCAACAACATTCGGGGTGAGATTTTTTTTTCACCGCAACGTCCATAACAGTATCGGTACACGAACTTGGAGCGGTCTTTTCGATTAATTAACGATAAGAGCTGTGCACAGGAACAGTTAGAGTGTGTGCCAGCAGAGAAAGAAAATACGCCATTCCCTAAAGACATACCTGATTTGGTGGGCCTCAGTGAGGCTCGTTTACTGCTGGTGCTAAAGCTGATTTCGTTGGTCGCGATCTGAATATCGCCGCTCGTTCCGGCCGGGTAGAGTTTTAGCTGATTCTTGGTACTGCCACGACGTAAGCTAAGACTTTTGAATGCATTGGAAAACTTGGATTTGCGCATAGGAATCCCACACATCTGAGTACCGACGGAATCCCTGTTCTGCTCGAACCTCATGGCATGATCGTCGTACCGGAAAACAACCGAATCCGGAGGATATTCGTTGTAGTGATTTTTGAGATCATTGTTGTTTACGTTGTTGATGGGCTTTTCCTGTTCCTGAGTCACCGGAGAAAACGGTGCCGTGGAAGTTGACCCATTACTGGAAAGATTTTTCGAAGATTTCGATTTACTTTTGAACAATTTATTCCACATTATTTGTATGATTTTTTTTCGATTGCAAATTTTTATCCACTATACACTCATTCACTCACTGTGGTGGCAGTTTCGAATCGCTCGATTTATGCTATCTGCCCACAATTTTGCTTAATTAACGTCCAATTTCGATAAATTTTATTTCACTTTTCTTCGTAATCGCTGGGTAACCATCGTGAATCATTGTTTAAAATCGATTGAACAAGACAAAACACGGAGAGCTGACCTAAATGAAATTACGTTGTTGAGGTAAATACGCATCGGACCAAGCGTGGACTGTTGATTTCGAAGGTCTGTGTTTGTGTGTATGTGGTTGACACGGACAATCAGCGGGTGGTAATTCTAGTTGGCCTCCAGCTTTTCTTTTACTTTGTGAGATCTCATCAGCGGGTATACGAACTGTTATCAATAAACAAACTTAGAAATCACGCTGTGATACACCAAAATTCACCATCTTAGTTCGTTCTGGTTATGAATAATTCATCTAAGTAACTGGATTACAGCACCGGAAGCAGCTTCCGCGAATGACGGATTGTACTTAGATACGGATGTGCGACCGGCGTACGTGAAAACACAAAATAGCGAAATCCGGTCTTCACAAGGCATGATGTCCAACTGAGTGAAAGAGCCGCATAGCACAGAAAGACCATGTGGTCAATATTTACTGCGATAACACATTCTGCAGACAAAAATTGTGTATGTATTTATTTTTGCCATAAGATAACGTTTGGTGGCATCATTTGGTGAGCTAAGTCTTAGGTAGCACGAAATAAACTGAAACAGATTTGGAAGTTGTGAACTGTTCAGAAATCTGTCTTCGCTTTTATTGTAATGAAATAATTTTTTTTTCATTATTTGCAACTTTTTCAATGCTTCAAATAGTTCAAACATGAGAAGTTATTCTGCTGAATACGATAAAAGTTATTGTGAAATTTTAACACCAGCAGATGTATTTTGGATTACGGTTTGAATATAACCGGAAACCATACACGCTGTTAACCGGTTCTGCCCGGATAGCACCTACTGCCTCAAGTGATTCGATGTATTGTTTAATAAATTAATGGTAAGGTACAGAGTAAGCATTGAAAAACAAGAACTATTTAAAATGTTTACTTGATCCGGAGGCATATTAATTTTATAATAAGTGTTTTTTGACAACATAAAGATAATGAACAGAGAGTTGATATTGTAAATGAATAAGCACGGTTACGCCCTTCATTTTATAAAAATCCACGTTACAATTTGTATGAATATATCTGAATGTATTCTTATATATTTCATTTGGCCATTGTTAGAATATTGCGAGAGCTAGCGTAATTCGAAAAATTAATTTGACTATAAATTTGGGACACCATTACCTTGTTCGACCACTTTGTTTAATTTGTTCCATGTATACAGATACAGCACAGGCTGTATTGATTCACCTTAATAATTTAAATAAGACAATTTTACAAACGATTTTTTGAAATAAATAAAAAATGCTACAAGGATCAGCCCCATGGGGTTGTTCGATCTATTGACGTGTAACAAGGCAACCAAAATTTGTAATGATCGATATTTTCAATCGAACAGGTCAACCAATCGCCATGCTTTTGAATACGCGATTGAACGAGAGTCTCCTTCGATTGATCGCGGTTTTTTATATGCGTTTGTTACGCGGCCTTTCTCATGGGGATTTCCGAAGCTACGTGGTTTGTATGCGGATTCCCGAAGTTACGCGTTTTTTGCGGTACGTATCCCCCGCGTAAAAAAAGACCTCAGTGTATTAGGAACCATCATCGAACACGCGAAGCCAGACTCTGTTTGCCTTTTTAGTATTTATCTCGTATCCGACGAAATTACATTAATAGCGAAATCCAGCAGAGAAGATAGCCAAGAAAAGATTCACTGGGTTCCTGCTTTAATTTGATTGAAGGTGACAATTGCAGGAGTTCCTTTTTTCTTTCGTTCGATTACTAGATTCTTTCAATGACAGACACTTCAAATCTGGAGACTCTTTTTATTAAACTATCATTTCGTTCAACTAACAATTTTTGTTTTAATATTTACTCTTAATTTTTCAACCCGGCGACGACCAAAATTAGGTACTAAAAAATCTGAAAGTATTTGCAAAATGTTAAGTTATTTATACATAATAACCATTCAAATAAAAGAATATGATTCTAAAACTATGATTAAATATAATTAAAAGCATAAAATAATCATAGCGACGTTTCTCCTAAAATTAACGCAAGACATGAAACCGATAGACACTGTTTTGGCACAAGAAATAGGTTCCGAGTTTTAACTATGTGAAAAGCGTGGTGTCAAAAGTACATGCGCCTTTTTTAAACATCAGTCTTGGGTCAAATTGGTTTCTCTATCCGTAAAAAACAAATGATTGTGTATGTGAAGCCTGATGAATGTGTTTCTTGTTCGGTTGTCTTTATAAAATAGTACTTTATCGAACAGTACTCAAAACAACTGAAATTTCGACAACAATCAATAAATAGTTTGAATTCCATTAGATAAGCGTATTCTCAAACTGAACTCTTATCGCTCTAAAGATTAAGGTACCATAACCATAATGAGAGGAATAATTAAAATTAAGCTAGGGCAGTAGATACACATATAGTACAGGTGCGTTTGAATTCGTACAAATGTATATTATAATGTCTCACAGATAAAAATATTTTGTGAATTTACATCTATTTTCATGCACATATTTGGAGCAGGTAATTAAACATAAAAATACTTTACAATTCTGTACGTTTCAATATAATTTAATCGCAAAATAAGCGTTAATTGAAAGATACAGTTATATTCATTGAAAATTCAATGAAATTCAATTTAGTTTTACATCGATGAAGGTTTTCAATCAAAATTTCGATTCAACTCATGTCTATTCCATGTTACTATTGATTTACATCTCGTGTAAATTACATTATTTCTTTCTGTGCTTGTTTTTTGAAGAAAAAATGATTATAATTGGTGGTAGTCCAAATGAGGAGAAGGTTCGTAATACAAATATCTGTTTCCACATAAAACATTAGGTTCAAGAATGTAAAAAATTATTCACAGTTTTCTTGTTTATTACAAATAAAGATAATCTTTTTATTTTACAGATAAAGAGAACCATCGATGCGTACCAACGTCACCAATTCAGCATACAAGTTCCAACCGACCAGCCGCTACCGATGACTAGTTGGAAAATCAGATCATGAAATTGAAGATCATGAAATTGAAGATTTGCCATTTGCCCTTCAGTCGTGAAGGTGGTATAGAATCAAAAGAAGCAATGCATCAGAATTTTGCTTGTGCGTTGCGAAAATCCAAACTACTCGCGAAATCGACGAAAATAAATGGTTAAATCAACTGCCATCAACTTAATAGAATTCACCGGATAACGTCTGTTCATATCCAGGAAGATTAGGTTGGGAAATCAAAAGTCGGAAGTCGTGAAATATAGTTTGTCCGAGTTATGTGTTTGACCGAGTTTTGATCGTAACACCTTTTAAACTCTGCTTGATTTGTTCGAAGCTATCGACTTGATCAGCTCTTCACTACCAACCGAAAAGTAAACGACATTTCTGGTTTACTCTCTACAAACTAAGATTTAATTCCTTTGTTCGGTAATATTTTTGACGAGAAATTTCGGTAATCTATAGAAATGACCGATATTTCGGTACATGAGTTTTCTTTTACAATAATTATGCAAATTTTTACCGGACGATCAGTCTTACGTAAATTTTCATTACAGAATTTTGTAAATAGATATACAATTCATACGGTCAATCTGAATAGTCGCCGGTAAAAACCATACTGTCCGTATGGTAAAATTATCTTCCAATAACCGAACTTCTGTGAAAACTGATTGTCATGAAACTAACTGTCAAACAGTTTTTAGTAAGTGTCTTGAAGAGTTCATCGAATGAATTGAGGTACAGGCGCAAAAGGTTTTAAAACATTTGAACCACTAAAAGCTTTTTGTTTAGTTATAGGCAGAAAATAATTTTGTATCACTTGTCCACTTGCTGCCTACACAAATCGTTCGAGGGTAATTTCTAGTGGAGTCGACGGATTGTGCAGTGTTTTGAAAGGCGCTCATAATTCCGGTCAGCTGGAACATTTGACCCTTTTTTGTGGAATAAAACCATAGCCACAACAGGTTGTAATTACCTTCATTCGTTTTTGTGAATTTGTGTAGTTTTTTGAAATCCGAAAATACAGAATTTTCTCCAAAGGAAAACAAACAAACAAACAATAAATTACCGAACAATTAGTTAGATCCTATTGGTTTACAGTGTACGGTAGTTGTTTGACAGTTCAGCAATTACCGCACGATCGGTAATAAATTTAATTACCGAACTGATTACCGAAGGCTCAGCTGTTGAAAATTCGGTAAAAAATTGCCGAGTTCTGTGAAATTTGCTAAGTGTGTATGGTAATTTTTTCAACGATCGGTAATCAATTTAATTACCGAAGGCTCCGCTGTTGAAAATTCAGTAAAAAATTACCGAATTCTGCGAAATTTTCTAAGTGTGTATGGTAATTTTTTCATTATTAATGCAAATTTATATACTAATTTGAGTTCTGTAATGGTTTCATACAAATTCTTAGTTTGACACTGACACAGAAATATGGAGAGCACGATCATTTGAATCATTTGGTGCAGAAAAGGTTTCGTTATCTATCTGCCGCTATCTTATTTTGCGCTATCACAACTAATTGGCAGCGATAACTAAAAAAATCGTAATGCGTGCAAGCAGTTGGTTTCAGTTTTTCTAGTGATTCTAAAATTTATTCACGACGCGAAGCTATCGTTAGGTTGATTCTTTGCTTTTCAATTATATTCTCAATTTACACAATATGTACTACTTTTTTTGTTTTCCAATGTACTTGGTTATTTAGGTCAATTTTTTTTAATGTTTCGACTTTGGTTTCATTTCCTATTTAGAAGATCATTTTTTTATGAACGATGATCTGTTGGTTTATCTTTAAAAGATATGCATTTTTTCCACTTTTCCACTATATCCATTGAATAAAACAACAAAGAGATTGGCCTTTTTTTTATTTGTTCACTTCTATGCTCCCAGTGTGAACTATGAAGTTACGCTCTCAGGCATTTTTCGTGAAAGTGTCTGGTTTCCGCGACTAAGACAAATCTGTGGGTAATTTTATCGTATCATTCTCTATTTGTGGAAACCATCTAAAATAACGGAAATTAATAGTTTCGCCCTTCCTTGCCAGCAATTGAAGTATCGCCCTGTTTGTTATCATGGAACATAAAGTTTCGCCCTTTATAGTTCATAGTATTACTAAGTTTGAGATTTTTGCAGAAACCGATTTTTTAGGAATATGTTTAGGATTTTGAAGCATTTATACGTAGGAGAGAGAAACTCGATTAATTCACTTTCGTAAGATTCGCCCTTCTTTGAAAAACAGCTGATTTGACAGTCACTTTCACAGTACAGATTACAGTTGACGATGATTTTAGTCAGTCTGTCAAGATCATTTGATGTGACTGGCAAATTTCAACTCTGCTGGGGCGCGTATAGTAAGTCCTGTCACGCAGAATAATCAAGAAGTCTTATATCTACGGTTCCTATGTGATGGCATAATTTCAGAGAAACCACAAGACCGTCATTCATTGTGAAAAGCAACACAACAAGACAAGGAAACTCATAATATGTAAAAATCTGTGAAAAATGTTTCGAAAATCTCCCATTTCGATGAAATATTCATAAAAAATTGTAAATATCTATGAACTTTGATAAAATCTGTGATCTGTGTAGCAAAATGGAAAGAAATATGTGGATTTACAAATAATCTGTGAATATGGTAACTCTGTTATACAATACTGCAATGGTACCCAGATCTTCTGGTTGTCAGCCTAACCATTGACGAAATTAACCAGCGTTCGTTCCATCATCCACGCAACCTTCTATCCACGAGGATCGTGGCCAATTCGTTTAGAGATGGCGATTGATTTGATATGACGTTTTCATACGAAATTGGCGGGAAAATGTATACTATGTTAACCTCACATTTTGCTGTGAAACATTTCAGATTTCTACGTTTGTTCGCAAAGCTCTTTTGTTTCATGTGGGCTGATCTTTTCCAGATTTACGACTAAAACATGTTAATCGCAACGCTGAGATCTAGTTCTTTTTTCGAGTACGAATTAGAAACTAATTTAAAGCTGCTTGACAAATTTGTTTCAAATTAATGAAAATTTGAAACACGAATAGATCAATGTGTTGTATTTCTTGTGTGAGTGGTGTAACGAAATCTGACAGAAGAAATATCAAAGCGTCGGACTCGATTTCAGAAATCAGAAATTGTCAAAATAAGCTTTGAATGTTTTGCCCTGAATAATCCAGTTTCCTTCAAAAGCACTCAAGTTCATAATCATCCAGAAACTTTTCTAGAAGTTCGTGGTAAAAATTCACATCGTTTTCAAAATCATTTATTTTGTTTGTTTGTTTCTGATTTGTAGCATCACAGTGAGTTCACACCATTCCAATAAAAAAATAAACAGAAAAATATAGAAAAAAATTTTTCGCGAGCTTTATTTTCCATAAATTCAAGCTATATTTTAGAACAAATATCCATCACAGCGTTGCGAGTAGCCTTCAGGAATCAGGAATCAGGACAAATTGGCTCAAATGGCACGTTCCCCTTGATATTTGGAGATTTGTGCCTTGCCATCAATTTGTTTTTAGCATCATTTTCCCGATATATAAGAGGGAAGGATTGAAAGGAAATGGTAAGGGTTGGACTAGGAGGATGGGAAAAATTGACGACACAAAAACACATAAAAGCAGAAGTAAATTCTGCATACCTAAGGGATGCTGAACAATCTGCTGAGGATCACATTTAGTGGAAGCAGAAGTAAATTCTGAACCTCTACGAGGTCCCGAACAGTCTGCTGTTAATAAAACCTCCAACCCCCGAGAGGATTTGAAGATCTTACAAAAGCGACACCATTCTGCACTCCCGGAAGAATGCAGAACGATTCGCAGTATGTACGAGCAGAAGTAAATTCGGCACCCCCTAAAGGATGCCAAACAATCTGCTAAACCCTATTTAAGGTGAATACAGAAGGGATTCATTCACTACAGGAAGAACGATGAACCCTTCTGACTATAGCTCCTTACCACATTGGGTAAGAAACGAGAGAATATCCTTCAATTTTAGCTCCGCATACACAGACTCAACCATGTATGGAGAACCAAAAACCCGGATACGTAGCTGCGTCAATGCGGGACAGTTACATATCAGATGATATGAAGTACCATAATCGCATTCACACAAATCACACGAATAATACTCAGCACGTTGAATAGTAGCCATGTGATAATTGAGTTTGCAATGTCCAGTCAGAGCTCTGACCAGAATACTGCAATGATGCTTGGAGAAATGCAGTAGACACTTTGACATTTTCAGATTTAAATCTGGTAGAAATGCTTTTGTCTGAGCGCAAGTTTGCAAGCTGCGCCAGTAGCTGGCATGTTTGGATACAGCCCAAGAACGAATCTTGTGCTTTATCCAACTAGTTGAAAGTGGTAAAGCTGGTTCAGGACCAACGAAATCATTCGTTGCACCAGCTCTAGCCAACTCATCAGCCCATTCATTTCCAGTAATACCAGAATGACCGGGTACCCATAAGAAGTAAACAGCATTTAAAATGCTGAGGTCTTCAATTTGAGTTCGACATGCGATCACTAGATTCGACCGTGAGTCATTCGAACTGAGTGCTTTTAAGGCTACCTGACTGTCGGAACAAAAATAAATTCGCTTACCACAGATCCTCTGCTGAAGTGCCGATTGTACTCCACACAGAATCGCGTAGATTTCTGCTTGAAACACAGTACAGTATCTACCAAGTGAATGAGACTGCTCCAGCCTCATTTCACGACAGTAGACACCAGCACCAGCACGACCATTCAACAGAGAACCGTCCGTATAACAAACTACGTGTTCATCAAGTTGTCGTTCCTGACAACCAGACAACCATTCCTCACGAAGAGGATAGCTCACATTGAATGTTTTGAAAGGAAAACTGCATGTGAGAGTTAGGTCACTAGGAGCGAATAAATACTCATCCCACGTAACCATTTGAGACCACAAGCGAGTGTGGCTGGTAGCATAATCTAATGGGTTACTGTTCCAAAGCCCTGTAACCTTAAGACGATATGCACAAGATAATGCTTCTTGTTTTAGGAACACATGTAGTGGTTTAATGCACAGTAGCGCCTCTAGAGCAGCAGTAGGAGTTGTCGTGAATGCTCCTGTCATCGCCATTAGGACCATCCTTTGGAGATGATTTAGCTTTGACTGAACTGTCGCGACTTCTCCTTTCTGCCACCATACAAGACATCCATATGCTAAAATTGGTCTAACAATAGTTGTGTAGATCCAATGAATATATCTGGGTTTGAGTCCCCATGATTTTCCAAAAGCTCGTCTGCATTGGCCGAAAGCCATGCAAGCTCTTTTAATTCTGAAGTCAATGTGAGCAGACCAATTCAGTTTTGAGTCAAGAATAACCTCGACGTATTTAACTTGTTCGACCACAGTCACCTCTGAACCAAAGAACTGCAACGGACGAGCTCCTGTGATTATCCTACGATGAGTGAAGTTCCATAAATTCAAGCTATATTTTAGAACAAATATCCATCACAGCGTTGCGAGTAGCCTTAGAAAGCCGCCTTTAAAATTATGGTATTTAGCCCAGACGCAAACCATTAAAATATTCAAAGTAATAAATATTATGACAATTTTTATTCGAATGCGATTCTATGAGATTAATTATATATTTTGTTTTTATGTATATATTAAAAAAATGTTCGCAATTCACAAAACGTTACATGTATAGCATAAAACCACCGAGTCGAAGAAAATTACAAAACAATTGCAAATTTTATCATTACAATAAAATATCCCAATAGTAGAATATTACCTTTCATTTTTTGAAGTAAGAAATAAGAGAATATCAAAAATAACAATAACAATAACAATTAGTAGACTACAAAATAACAACTAAATGACAAATTTTGTAATTGAATTATAAATCCGAAAACAAAAAATAATTAAAATAGAATAATATCATGAATATTTCTCTTCATTGAATAATATATAAAGGGTGAAGTCAATGTTGGAGTTTCTTACTTTAATTCAAGTTGGGATTCCACGATCAATTTTGCTTAAGAATGCGAAATCTACTGCTGAAACTCCCAAATGTTTTAAGAATAAGGCGTTGGTTTCGCAAATTGTTGTAGAAGAAGGTTATGTTCCGCTTCAGAAAGTATTACCATACCTTAGCCTTTTCCTTTAAACTGGGAAATTTACCATGTTCCGTTGTATGTTTCTTATTGCAACAATCCAATAATTCAAACGCCGTATGTTCATGATATTTGATATTTCTTTAATATTCTTCTGCCTCAATATGGAATCCTGTTCCATATATCTATCGCGGATCACAATCGTTGCGATCAGTATCAACAAACGTCCATTGAGTCCGCATTTCATAATTTTTGCCGCTTAGAAAAGTTGTACCACAGGTAAATGATCGCGTGTGGTCAGGCCGTTTTACATACACAATCAGTCAACCGAAGTATTCCCTGTATCTATCCATTAAAAAACATCAGTACTCGATAATAAAACGAGGCAGATTACGCAATCTGGATTGACATCTGTGTTTTACGTTGACTACAGCTGATTGGCATCAAATCGCTTGGAATCTACAATCTTGCGCCCACTTTCCGCTTCACCCGCAGGAAAACTTTTCCTATATAGGTTAGTACGTCGATCATGAATTACCGAGGAAAGCACAATATAAAATGCGTGGGAGATACACCGGAGGCGGCCAAGAATGTACGAATGAAGGGAAATATTTAATTACAGATTTATTGTTGACTGATCGGTCGTACATGTGACAGACGGCAATCGCTAATGCAGTTCCAACCAACCAACCAACCTCAAAACAGACTGCAGCAGGCGTAACCGGATAGGGTTCAGGAAATTAGCTTTGTTTTTACATTGTATTGTTGCTGGCAAACGCTGTGCATGGATAATATACATGGTTACTCAATCGAAACTCAATTTGGTTGTAAAAGGTGAATGTCGAATCTTCAGTTTTAAATAAGTACCGATCGGGAAACGACTGAAGATGTAAGATGTAAAAGACAAAGGTCGATAGCTCTTGTTGTACACATTTGCCACTTGTTGATATTTTTCCTTCTCCAAAAAAAACCTTGGTTCGGCGTGCTTTCAATCTTTCAATCGTGAACATGTAAATAGATGTGTTGTAATCGAATAACATGCCACGCTAATAGGACTGTTTTGAAGTCCAGCCGCCGGCCATTTCGATCGATGCTCAGGCACGGGTCAAGCTTACAAGTTGCGGTGCATGTTACGCTGATTTTGAAATTGACAAAAACTGTCAGATGAGGTTTTCGAAGTTTAACAAGGGTTGGTCTAATCGTTAGTCTCGTTTGACAGCAAAATAAATCACAGATCTCGGAATCATATTGAGTCACCTTGTCTTCCTATGTTCGATCGGTGAATGAATTCAAATTTGGATATGTTGTTTGGTGTATCGAAATTGTAGAATAAAACCAATAAGGAGTCTTGTGGTTTTCCTAAGGTTTGTACGAAATTAACGAACCACTTTTCAGCCTCGAACACACTAAATAGAAGAGTATAATTAAAATCCACGTTTGAAAAAACTATTAACATCCGCTCTTTGGCTTGTGCAAAATACACATATTTGATTATAATTATAATTGTTGACATGTATTCCTCAAACACATTCGAAAAATACAAACCTTGTAAGGAGAAATGACGAACCGATATCACATAAAACATTTTTTTATCACATTGTGAAGATTAGGAAAAACACCCACTAACCAATAACTTCTTTGAGAGAAGCGGAATACTCTAACATTTTTGCAACAGAAATTATAAATTTCATTTTTTCCACAATCGTGAACCGCAAATCGAATAAAAAGCAAAGCCTTGGTATTACATTCCTGTAGTGGAATTTGACCTTCTGTTTCAACAGACTTCGCAGCCGATTCAGAGTGTACAGAACCATTGCATGGTTGGTGCTACAATTCTACTGACACTACGAATCCTTCAGGTCGGGGTTCGAACATACGACCTGTGCCCTATGCATTGAACCGCCAACCCGGGTGAATCAAACAAAGCGGGTATGGAATTAGCATAGCGTGATTAATACGAAAAACGTTTTTTACGCAACACGTCTGTTTTTTTCTGATCTAAAAAACGAATGACAGTAAAATTTAAATCTTGAAATTACGATAAATTTTTATTAATCTCACGGAAAGACATAGCGCTTCAACAATACGGGCTCTTAGGGCTCAAAACCAACCCAGTCGGATGCATAGAATATTCAAATGATTGTCAATGCTTCTGTATTTAATAATAGAAAACGATTTAAGGAAAGCAAATGGTTACAAAGCTCGCTCCGTCTACTTAGAAAGTGTTATAGTTCACCCCACATAGTACGTTGTTGTAGCTGAAATTTTACTGTAATGAATATTCCAGATCATTTCGTTTCTTATAGTATGCAATTTAATATTCATAATAAAATATATAAATTTACAAATAGATACAACCCGTTAAGTAGTAAATACACCTCGATCTAAAACATGTGCATTTGCTTCAAAAGAATAAAACAAATAGTGTTATCTATTTCTATTCATTATATTCTATAAAGAGTGCTAGGCAATGGGATGTGATAATGACAACAACAATATGCCAACATGATATGAATACACGAAATACACCATACCAGTGGATGTGAATGATTGTGATTTAGAAGTTAGAACAGATACGGTCGAGTTTCGAGTATTTTTATCCGTAACCCGAGACCGACAGGTACGGGTCCGGTACGGTTTAGTGAGAAACATTTTTTTTCGCGTACGGGTTTCGTTTTTTTTTTATTTTCAAACGTGAACGGATCAGATTACGGTTTAAACATTGAAATTTTAATTCGGTCGGGTTACGGGTTACGGGTTCGGGTCCGATTCGGGTTTCGAAATGAAATTTTGTCGGATTCGGGACGGGTACGGATGAAGACTTTTTTATGGAGGGGTGGGGGGGAGGGGTGTAACGGGTTTTGATTTTTTTTAGGAACAGACCATTTAGAAGTACTTGTGCATGATCTGAACTATCTATCAGAAATTCATTCCATCGAAAAATACGTGTCGAAAAATTTTCTTCGGTATCTTCAACGGCATACGTTTATTAAGCATGTACTTAAAGAAGCTTATATGTATCTTTTTGAGTAACTTTCGGTTAGAATCCATGTAAATCGCTTGTAACCTACGAGCATTAACTGGTCACATGCATACGATAATAATCGTATTTAAACTTTAAACTTTTTAATCAAACTTTTTAATCAAAGATTTATCTGCACGCACGATCACCATTGAGTTTACTAAATAATTATTAAAAAAATATCAGAAGATATATTGGTTCGAAGTACATTAAAAACAATCGTTTAACGGCGACTATTGAAGAACTAAAAGGTTATAAACTATTACAACAGAAATTGCTGCTATTGCGCCCGAATTTTGCCACAAACGATGCAAAATTCCCAAAAAAGGGTCGATACAGGGTCGGAGGAGGTTAGTAAATTGTTAATAAACGACATTGTATACCATAAATAAATTTTGTTTTTTTTTCAAAACCGGTTGAAAAATGGTGGAGTTCTAAGAGTGTACCCTGCCCAATGCGGTAATTTTTATTATTGAATTTTCGGATCGGACACAGGGTTGAACCGGACAGTTAAAATATTTTATAAACCAGCTATTATATCGATCCATGAACTGACTTTCTAAACGCGCTTTTGTGTGACAAACAGACGTCAGTAAGCTGGAGGTAGAGACCTGGGTTGGTGGTTCAATGCATAGGGCACTGGTCTTACAAGCCAGCTGTCGTCTATTCGACACCCGACCTCGAAGGATTATTAGTGTCAATAGGATCATGCAATGACTCTGTACGTTAATAATCGGCTGCGAGGTTTGTTGAAAGCTACAATGCGGAAACCACCCACAATAATACGTTAGACAATAATAGCAACGATTAAGCAATTGATGATAAGACGAGGTACAAACGATGTGCTTCAAAATCCTGCTTTCCCCCAAGAAAAAAGGCTGACAATGAGATCCAATAATAAAGAAATTATTATATCATAGCTAAAGCTCAATTGGCCAGGTAAAGCTGGTACGCGAATAGGCCTGAATAAATTTTTTATTTAAAAATAAGGAAACAACAATTGCCATATTGTAATCAGGAGATTTTCCGTGTAACAATGTACTGAACATGAACAGTAAAATCATTTTAAAGAAGGCAAAAAAAAAACATTTACTTCAGAATGTTTGGTGTGAATGTTTTCAATGACACGGAATATTATCAATTTACTTTCGTTATACACGAAAATTAAAAAAAAATCGCCATTTTTTCTTCACGCAAAACAGTTTGCTTTTATTATAAGGTGTACAACTTTGCTTCCCCCGTTTTCCGATAGGTGGCTGTACCGGCTAAGGCTGGTTAACATACATAGATGATAATGCCTTTAAAGTGAGTGTGTACAGTGCCTAACGAATTGTAATCGCCGTTTCAGTGACAGTTGTTCTTGTTTTCGTATTATTCACGCTCGAAAATGTCTGTTTATATACCCAATTCTCGCTATTTGCGGGAAGTTTTACTTTTCTGTTACAATTAAAAAAAAATGCAACTGAAGCGCATCGAATGCTTTCAGAAACTTACGGTGATGCTGCTCTGAGTAAAAGAACGTGTCGGGAGTGGTATCAACGTTTTAAAAATGGTGATTTCGATGTCGAAGACAAACATGATGGTGGAAGAGAAAAAACCTTCAAAGATGAATAACAATTTACTACGAGCTCTTAAAACCGGGTGAAACCATCACAGGAGATCGCTACCGAACGCAACTGATGCGCCTTAGTCGCGCGCTAAAAGAAAAGCGGCCACAGTATCAAGAGCGACATGGCAAAGTCATCCTCCAACACGACAATGCTCGGCCTCACGTCGCAAAAGTGGTCAAAAAGTACCTGGAAACGCTGAAATGGGAAGTCTTGCCCCACAAGCCGTATTTCCCAGATGTCGTCCCTTCTGACTTCCACCTATTCCGTTCGATGGCACACGGCCTTGCAGATCAACATTTTCAATCCTTCGAAGAGATGTAAAAATGGATTGCTTCATGGATAGCGTCAAAAAAGGACTCCATTTTTCTAGCCGGGATCCGAAAATTTCCGGAAAGATGGGAGAAAGTTGTCGCTAGCGACGGACAATACTTTGAATAATACATCTGTAAGCACTTTTTCGCAATAAAGCTTTAAATTTTGGAAAACAAAACGGCGGAAGCAAAGTTGTACACCTAATAATATGAGAATAGTTCAAAAAGGCCGGAGGGTAATGTCAGAGACATAACTGAAGGACGTGAAGCAGAATAAAACTGACATGCTTTTCTAGCACTTCCGAATATCAATAATCGTTCGTATTAGTTGATCGATTCTGTGAATTTTGCCACTTTACTACTTCGCTTTCAGAACTGTAATGGGGCATCTATACTAAAGTATGGCTTATTGACGACAAACATATTCTACCACACAAATATGCTGAACCAATGAGAGTTAAACATTATAAAAAGCAATGTTATTGTTGTTTTTTTTTGTAGATTCGCATACTCAGTAAAGGAAAGTTTCGCAATTGAAAAGGATTTCGCCCCCATTTATTTATGTACACAGAAAGTGTGAATCAATAGTATTATGGAATAGACATCGATTGAAACGAAAGTTTGAATGAAAACTATCATCGATGTGAAACTAAATTGGATTGCTTTGAATTTTCCATGAATAAAACTGTATCATTCAATCAACGCTCAGTTTTGTGTTCAAGTTATATTGAAACATACAGAATTGTAAAGTAATTAGTTTTAATTTAATTTAATTTTCTACTCCAAATATGTTCATGAAAATAGACCTAAATTCACAAAATATTTTTATCGGTGTACGCCAGAATTTAGGAACTGAAGTTACAAAATTCATGTTTGCATTCCAGTTCCAGAATTCTGGAACTGAGCTCATTTTAAAATCTAAGCTCTGAATTTAATTCTAGAATTACGCTCTTAGGAAAAATTAAATTTACATTTGACGTAAATTAAAGTGTGTCGTAATTCCTCCGGTGATGACACTATATTACATCTACTATCATGAAAATTTAAATGCTGCGTCTGTATCGATGTAAGCTTCAGTTAAATAACCTGTGAAGCTAATGATATGACTTATATTCACATACTTTGTATTGCCAATGTAAGTGTATCGCGACGCTCCTTTTTTATGTGCATCTATAAAGATGTAACGTTTTCTAAGTGTGTAGAATTTCGAACCTGAAATAAAGAACTGAATTCATTTACAAAATCTCGTTTCAGAACCCAAGTTCCCATTTCCAGCATGCAGGTTCTTCTGGAAAATGAATTATGTAACTGAATTAAGGAATTAAATTCTGAAATTGATTTCAGGTAGTAAATTCTGAAACCTAATTCAGAAATCAAGTTATGGTTCATAAGCTAGTTCCAAAATTCTGCTATGGAGTTCAGATCTATAATTTTGTTCTAGAATTCAGATCTAGTATTCATATTTTGAATTTTTTCCAGAACTCTGAAGCTGAATTCCTGAATCAGAATTCTGGATACGAATTCAGTTTCAAAATCTAGTCAGGAAACCAGTTCCAAAAATTTAGATCCTGAATTAGGATTCAGTTCCAGAGTTTCAGCTCTATCTTTTGAGCTTGTATTCCGAAACTGAAATATGACACTAAATTTCAAACCTTAAATTAAACTTAGAATTCAGGTGGGCCACAATCCAAGTGTTGGCTAATTGATTTTAGACCATGGTGCGAAAGATGCAAACAAGCGTTTCTTCATTATTTCCAAAAGTTCGAAAAAACTACACTTCTAAGTTTATTATGGTTATTTCACGCTATAGTAAAGATAATTATAAATTGTTGATTATACTTCTGATGGTATGGCGAAAGAATTATGTTGTAGCGTTTAGTACACCTCGAGATATTAAGTTCTACCCATTCTTTCACTGAACGAATTTCGAAAAGATACCCCATAGTAAAGTAAGACGTATTCACGTAAAAAAAAGAACTCGATAATATTGGCTGAGTTGTAGGCTCAGGAGGTAGAGTGTTAGTCTCGATAGACAAATGTCGTTAGTTCGCCCTTACTTCTAGAAATCCTAGCATTAACTGGATCTAAAAATCGCTAGTCACCCAATTGTCATGAACACTAAGAAACGGCGACGAAGTCGGTCGAAAAAGAACATAAAATTTTACATCGAATTTTAATAACTGGGCTTTGTTAATATTGTCTTATTGAAGGAATACATCCTGCATGGCATCCGCGAATCACATGAAATTCATGTTCACTTTCGCTTCTGCATAAAATTTGCGTCTTCTTCTTTCGTGTTCAAATATTTTTTATTGGTATGTGAAACGAAAGACTGAGCTTTGCGGTGTATAATTTTTGAATTGTACAATGAATGGTATGGTCGAAAAATAAGCGATGCTATGGGTTCGCCGGTAATACGGAAGGATCACCTTGATTTAGGCTATTTCATTCCAGTCGAATAGTGCAAGTTATTTTTAAAATGCTGTTTGTCTGAAACGCATAAATATTCTGGATACCTTTCACGTATGTGACGAACAAAACATAACAAGCCCTTCACCATCACACCGTAAGTCTATAAACTAAACAAAGGCTCAATCACCTTAGCTCCATTATTCACGGATCGGAAATATCACACAGAAGAAGAGAAGC
The DNA here is from genome assembly GCF_030247185.1 of Malaya genurostris. Classification (NCBI taxonomy): domain Eukaryota; kingdom Metazoa; phylum Arthropoda; class Insecta; order Diptera; family Culicidae; genus Malaya; species Malaya genurostris. Next base: position 61,160,000 of record NC_080572.1, on the reverse strand, counting down.
GATGGAAAATTGTTTACTTTCACTGTCGAAAAATTGGTAGGCAAAAGTGCACAATCATCTAATCTGTTGCATATTCGGCGTGTTTTATTTAAAGTTTCGATTTAAAGTGCCAATTTCACAAGCTTGATTATTTCGCATCAATGGCTCTCTCTATCTCAGAAATCAATTTCAGAGCCGCGAAAAAAACATGGTTTTCTGTTTCACCAAAACCCAAACTTGCCACTGAACGCATCGGTAAGATTTATTTCCAAGTTAAGAGCTGCTTTTGATTCCCATCAGATTCGCTGATCTTTTTCGTATTTCACTAGAAGGAAAGTAAATTGTTACGTAAGCAAAAGCAAACTACTAATAATTGCAATGATGACCTAATTATATAAAAATCAAAGTTCATTGACAGTACAATTCACCATGAAAAAGTACTGTCGGAACCTAACAATTCGACAGTATCTCACGTGGAGTATATCTATGTTTACGGCCATATTTTCACGGCCAATGAAACTGCATACCAAAAAAAAAAGATGTGAGATAATTTACGGTAATAGTGGTTTGGCTCTATCACCGTGTTAGATTCTCTCAGTATGGAATGATGAAAACAACGTAGCCACTTCGCTCTAGTGAACATTATAATTGTTCGATCTGTATGTTGTACATGAACATATCTGTTAGCCTCATTTCAATGTGTTTGCGATCTCGGCCCATAGTGATTTTCTTAATGCGTTCCATCAACCGGCCAGCCTCCCATTTCCTTAAGCCTGTGTCAAAGTCGAAGTGTTATGCTCGAAGGCATCTCCGGTTTGAGCACGCCTTTCTCCGAATCCACTGTACATTGTAGCAAATGAACATGAATGTTGCTGATCATGATTCCCAACGAGAACAGTGCGAAATGGAAGGCCGTCAGCCATCATGTGCATTTGGTATTAACAGAAAAAAAAATCGTAAATTATTCCTTTATTGCGCGCCAAGTCCAAACATGTGCTGCTTACATTTATGCTGGGCCTTATAAGATTCCAAAATACAGAAGGGTTGCTCACATATGTTGACGTTGATTAAGATCATTTCCACGCGCAGAACAAAACACCAAAACACGGTTTTGTCATTGATTTTACTACTCAGAAGGCTACAACGAGGAGTTGCAAGACAATCCACCGTCCAAGGAACATCCAGTTCATCAATCATCATTCAATGGACGGAAACGGCCGTCGCTAAGTCGTGCCTTAACATTTCGAACTACCGCCCACCGGAACCAACCACACAAACACACACAAACTCGTGCCTAATAGCAAGTTTAGTGATTTCACAAATTGCCACTGTCTCGTACTGTCCCGTACTCCATCGGAACGCACCATCAAATCACTATTTCGATTCGGATCATGAACCACCAGTTCTTCAATGCACAAACAAAAAATACGGCAATCGAAACAGTTGAACCGTGTCCTACACACGAACCGGCAAAACAAAATAAAAGCGATTCGTTCTAATCTTAGTCACACGACACTTTGCCATTAGAGCAAGAACTAGAATAGAACGAACGCGCGATTTCGGAAGAAAAACGCAATGAAACTTGCACATTCAGCTCAAAAAACAAACTCCGACCGGCTGCTGCATTCCGAAGCACACGGCCCGGGGATTACTTGGTTACATTCGATTCGTTTCGTTCGTTTGTTTTGCGCACCCAAGATCCTGGGCGCGGTGATCTTGACAGTGTTGAAGTCGCGAGATTACTGAGCCAACTTCATCTGCTATAGGCGAGCTCCGGCCGTCATCCGTCTGTCCGTCCGTCCGTCTTCAACTTCAAGTGGGAGCGGGACTCAAAAACTTTATGCTGTATTCGTAGAGCTCCGCTTCCATCACCCGATTTACTTTTCGAGCAGATATGCTGAGGGGGGGTCGGCGATTTACGTACGTGTTTGTGATTGTGGCGACGATGATGATGATGATGATGATGACTACAACGATGATGCTGCTGAGGAAGTATCCAGGCGAGCGATGAGTTCGTTGAGTGGTTTGATACTGCTGGTGCTCTCCAATGATGCTGCTCAATGTATGCATACGAAGATACTCCTCAACTAATGGGACCGGTACGCGGAGATTGTGCGTTTGTTTGTAATGTGCCGCGCGATAAAACAGTTTATTTATTTTTGTTTGAGAAATCCCTGCTGGTGATGGTATGATGTGCCCCGTGAAGTAAAAGATCATCAAATGAAGATGAATTGAGAGTAAAACTGGCAAGAGATGTCATATTTGTACGGTACTGAGCAGATACGATCAAGATGACATAAGTAATGTAATTGATATAAATGTAAATTGATTGTAATTGTAAAATAAATGTGAAGTACTGATAAATAATATAAATCACTTTTTGACGAATTTAGCGACAAATCTAATCCCAGTTGGCAACACTCTCCCAGATTTGAATAAAACTTCCTGAACATGTAGACTTTGTCTCCGAAAGCCACTTTGTATAATTTGTTTTTCCAAAATTGATCTAGACTGTCTTTTGGAAAGGGCCAAACTTTTTCAACCATTTTTTTTTCAAATAGCTGTTGTCGAAAACTGACAAACCCTACAAAAAGCGTTGTTTTATTCCCTCATTGAATTGATTTACTCAAAATAGAGTAACACACCACCCAAATTCATAAAAAGTGCACGTACTCTAACCTTGATTTACCACCTACCAGGACGAAGCTGTCAAAATGTGAGTATTTTTTACACAAAATAAATATAAAATATTTTTTTTTAATTTGAGTGAGCTTAACTCAAAATTTGAGTTCCTTGAATTCAAAATAAAGAAATTATTCTTCGCTTATGTTTATATACATGGATTTCTAGTTAAAGTCATTCTTCTTTCTTTTAAATGGGAAGCGTAAAAAAGTGATTTAAAACCATTTTCTTTTGACTGGTTTGGAGTCAAAATTGAATGATTTTGATATGTATTTATGTTGGACGTCTCACTTAGCATAATTGAAATCACAAAATTTCTACTGAAAACAACTATGATTGATGATTCCTGGTTTCAAAAACCAGATCTAGAAACGACAATGAAAAACGGCGTATTCTTGCATTCCTAAATTCGATTAGAATAGTCCGATAATGAAAACGCACTGAACTGCAAGAAGCGTTTTTTCACTCAAATGTTTGAAAACTAAACGTTTACTCAAATGTATGAATAAATACGAGAGAACTCATGGCCTGATTAAATTTTACTTAAATCCAAACTCAATTTTTGACATTGTTCCAGTTTATGAATCTGAGTAGTCGCAACTCAAACCATGAGTTATGTTCAAAGAAAGTGTAGTGATTTTTACAAAACCTGTCAAATTTTGGAATAAAAATACAATAAAAAAAATTTTCTCCAGGCATACACTGTGAAAAAATTGTTTTCAACAATTTAAAATAGATTCACAAAAAAAACCTTTATTAACCCTCCGTCTGACTAATGGGTCCAGCCAAACCTTTTTCGTTTTTTACCATCAATTTTACATATTCATAATTTATCTATCGACGTGAGGCTTCCTAAAATTTAGTTTGGCTATAGACAGTGTCCTCGAAAAGGACGAAAAACGGATGGTTTGAAACATTACCCTCGGTCTGACTAATGGTATCTGGCTGGACCCCGCACATAGAAAGATATATGATTTTGCGTGAAATGCCCCATATATATATATATATATATATATATATATATATATATATATATATATATATATATATATATATATATATATATATATATATATATATATATATATATATATATTATATATATATATATATATATATATATATATATATATATATATATATATATATATATATATATATATATATATATATATATATATATATATATATATATATATATATCAACTTTTTGGGAATTTCAACACCTTTCATTTGCATATTAGTTTGTAAAAATCAGTTGAGAAATTTTCGAGAAAATTAAGTGCACATTTTCTCATAGATTTAAATTCAATAGTTAGCTATGGGATATCATGGGACCTTTCGTTTGAATCTAAGTTTGGCGAAAATCGGTCACGCCATCTCTGAGAAAAGTGAGTGATATTTTTTTTCATTTTTTGGTGCATATCACCCTGTAAATCCGAAACCGGCGGTGTATGAGACCATAGGGTCCTTCATTCGAATCTGAGTTTGTGAAAATCGGGTAGCCATCTCTGAGAAAATCGAGTGACATTATTTGTCACATACACACACATATACACGACATTTTATGATCTCGACGTCGAATGGTATACGACACCCGGCTCTTCGTTCAAAAGTCGGCTTTCACAGTCATCGCATAGCCTTTCTATATAAAAAAGACAAAAACATTTTTGATTCTGATAAAGTTTTGTCCCAAGATAGGTGATTACGTTCCCTTTCAACCGTTCATACATTGCAAGATGGGCACTTTTATGGAAAAAAAATTTTTCTAACAAAAACGATGGGACAACATTCCATTGAAATCGAATGTGGGTTTTCTTGTAAACCGACTTTAAATTTAGAAAATCGTTTATTTTTTCAGTGGAGGATTCGAATAGATGAATTTCGCGCTAAATTGTATTTGAATTGTATCTCAGATTTGAATGAAACTTTCTCCACATATAGATTTTATCACAAAAAGCCAATTTGCTTACTTTGTTTTTCCATAATTAATCTGAAATGGGCTAGAAGAACTTCAACTATATTTTTTTTGCAAAAAAAAAACAATTTTTTCAACAAGTGATGTTCTCAAAAGTAGTCTAATTTTTGAATAAATATACTGAAAACAATTATTTATGGAAAAAAGGTTTTTCTGACAAAAACTTTTTCTTATCCAGCACTGATACTTTTAGCTAAATCCGGGCAACTAGCAATAGAGTATTCGATATGATTTTTGCACGAATTGAGTTTGGTGATAATGACTTTCAGTTGAGTTTAGTTTAGTTTTCGATAAAAAGCCATTGAATAAAAAATGCAGTTTGGACAAGAAATAGTCTTGGTTAGAAAACAATTTTTTTCCTTCGAAGCGCATCTGGCAATGTATGAACGGTTGGTAGGCAACACAATCACCTATCTTCGGACAAAATTTTATCGAAATCAAAATAGTTTGTTCTCCCAATCGGTATTAAATTTTTAAAGTCATTTTTTTCCAGTGTGGGCCTTGATAATGGTTTGCTCAGTATTTTTACTCGAAGATTTGACTCATTTTGTGAAAATCACTAGTACAAACCTTTTAGGTAGAATTTGTCGTTTTTTCACTATAATCATTTGAAAAAAAATGGTAAAAAGGTTTGGCCCTTTTCAAAAGACAGTCTAGATCAATTTTGTTGAAATAAAGTATGGAAAGTGGCATTTTGTGACAAAGTCTACATGTCAAGAAAGTTTCATTCAAATCTGAAAAGGTGCTGCCAACATTTGTTAGAGTTGGCGCGAAATTATTTATTTTCAGAGATAATAAAACTTGTTATAAAATCATTACTATTATATCGTTCATTTTACCCGGTTTCAACCTAACTATGGTCGTTCACCGGGAAGCGTGCTATAGAAGACTAAATCATACAATAACGCTAAAACAAACAGTAGGGTAAATGAACTCCAAAACTCGTTTCATACTTGTTTTACAGATATACAATATATAGATGCTTAGAACAACCATATGTGATGCTAGTACACAACGAGTACATTTTATTTTTTTAGTGATGACATTTGATTTACTACACTCAATTTTACATAACCGTGTACCTACACGGTAAGATAAGATTGATATAAGATGCTTAAAAAGAGTTCTAAATGAATTTCATATTAAGTCAATGATAGAGAGTTAGATTTCTTGTATTGGTTCTTAACACTTCCAATTTTTACTATCATAACAGTTTAAAAATTACCTCTTCTTTATCTGCAGAAATCGGAATATGATATTTTTGTGGTTTTGCCTTTCGTATATAGAAAGGGTATGCAATCACTGTGAAAATCGACTTTTGAACGGAGGGCCGAGTGTCGTATACCATTCGACTCAGTTCGTCGAGATCACGATTTTCACAAAATCAAATGAACATTTTAGCTTAGTTTTATTGTAATTTTAGTTTTTCAATCGATAACACCTCATATCCTTGACCTACTGTGAATATTTAAAAGACTACAATTTTGTTATCGTTCAGTGATCGGATCACAAACTCTCATGTAGAATCTTTCGAAAGCACCACACTAACATTGTTACATTTGAGAGAAAGGGGCTCTTAGATAGGAACCTCTTTCACGAACCCTGCTGAAGATCGTCGTCATTGTGGTTCATCATTCAATGGGACGGATCAGAGTGCAGTGCTATTTCGGAGGAACGGGAATCAACTCGCACTTTACACACTGATTCTGTTTATAGCCGGCGCATGCATCACCATTAATCGTGTCCACAAGCACAAGGTAGGATGGTTGGTTGCAATAGACAGTAGGGTATTCGGTGATCACGCTGTGAAATGCGTGTTTTATATTTACATCACTCAAAATAGTTGCCACAGATTGGTGCTGCTTCTTGATGTCGACTCGATGATGCGTTTGTTCCACAGTACAGTCAACTCTTTTTCACACGAGTTTATACGTATATTTTATTTGGTACGTGTGTCACAGATCTATGTATTCATGCATGCAGTGCAACCAGTTCATCAAAGTGACTTGCACGATGGAGTTTCAAACAATCTTTAAGAACAATTTGTTCTTAAATGAATGGTAAGCCTGACTTTTTGGATGATATTTCAGTTTTGATCAATTTTTTTACTAACGTTTGATTGAAAATTGCTTACATTTTATGAATGTAGATTTTAATTTCCTAATAAAAACGTTAGCAACACTGCTTCAATGCATTTGTATTATATTGCACCTTTACGACAACATCGTTTATCCATTGCCTTTCGTGTGTTAAATTAAAGGTCCTATTTAGCGGGTTTACAAATCTTTATATATCTTTATATCGAAATAATTTCTGCAAGAGGAAATCCATATAAGAATGTGTTTGTTGCTAATCAAATGTGTTAGTGGAAGCAATGGTGTACCGAGGAAATTTGGCGCCCGGGGCAAAATAAGAGATTTGCCGCCCCTATCGTTGGTTTAGTGAGCAAAATAAAACGGAAGCTGAGTTGGGCGAGAAAAAAAAAGTCCCATTGTTGCGCCTGGGGCGAATGCAGTTTGAAGGAAAACGAAAAAGTTTTAAACTACGACTTTCGCTTTTCTTAAATTGCAATTTCAAGCAGAATGAACTGATTGGTTTATTTTTCAATCATATGGAAGATTTATTGATTAAAATCAGGATAAGAAACGCCGGAATTTGTTTTTACGCACACATTGTTGACATTACTCATACGCTTGCAAAGAGTCTTGCTCCTTAAAGGTAAATTGGTACGCCCCTTGCGCGCTGTTAGAGTTGGGAATCGAAAATCATTGACAGTTAGCTAGTTAGTTTACACTTCTATAGAGAACAACTGGTGGATGTTAGATAAAAGTAGTCGATCGCGTTCAGAAATAACGTAAAACGGAGCTCGGAAGAAGAAAAACTATTGTGCATAAAAATCTTGAAACTCCGGAATGGTCCGATTCAAAGCATAACAGCGTATGGAATGCTGAAAATCTACAAGGAAACCCTCAATGGAATCAGCGGACCTACGAAAAAACTGGGATCGTCAGCTGCGCATCAAGGTATTGAGGTACCATTCCCAGTCTTTCGATTCGAGATATTGAAAGATGATACAATGCCAACTTTCAAACGGAACGGAACATTCTTGCCAAAGAAAAATACTTCATGATTAAATCTAGAGAAAATTTTCTACTGAACAAATAGTGTTGTTTTCCTTGTTTTTGTTTGATATAGTTGACCCTTAAAGAGTAATTTACGTTCTTAGGAAAACGGCCATTGTTGCACAACGCAAATGCAATTTTCTTCGTTATCGATGAACGGAAATTTAAAAAAAAGACCAATGTCCAGGCGCGTACACAGGGGGGGGGGGTTTAGGGGTTCAAACCCCCCCCGAAACAAAAAATTATAACCCATGGGAAACATTGTGATATAAATTGTACATGTGTTGATTTATCACCATGTTCTAAACCCCCCCCCCCCCCCCCCCCGAAAATTTTCTCTGGCTACGCGCCTGCCAATGTCAGTTGGTTTGGTATATTTTTCTACATAAAATGATGTTTTTCTCTTGATTATTCATCAAATAATAACGGACTACTTTGCATTTCTTTAAACAATTGCTGTTTTCCTAAGATTGTAAGTAGAACTTTAAACGAAAACCGATTCAGTGATTGACAAAAGTTAGTCAAGTGCAGCTATCAATGTTGCTTAACGTCAAATTTATCCAAGAAGTAGTAGTTAGTAGTCTTCTAAACAGTTGCGTATTTGAAGTTTCTAGAAGCGAATTTATTGCTTTATTTTGTAGTCATGTTTGAAGCAATATGTGGACACTAAAAGACTACGGGGATAACGAGGAGCCTTTCAAAAAGCGGAAACACCGATCAAACGGTGCGTAGGTTGCGTCATTCATTTTTACGAAAACAACAAATGATGACAAAGAATTGGATAATTTGATACTTTCTTGCGGCTCGTGTCGCAAACCAAAAGCAAAAGATGAACTTTTCGTATGTGTAGGTGTTATATTGGTTACATTTTGTTTTGACGGGGTTTTCTGTTTTTAAAGTACGACACATCCGATCGGTTTTTACGCTGAGATTAGTGAAGCTGAACTCGAAATTTTCTGAACTGAAAATGAATAAAGAGGTTATTTAAAAAGCATTAACAGATAATTACACACTTATGTCTTATATTCAGGTATTGAATGCTGAAAACATAATTTTTGGTTTTCTGTACCTTTGTCCACGCCAATTCATTATAAACCCACCAAAAGTCTGATGAAGTTATGGGAACGGTTCGTAGATTTACGGCTTGTTTATTCAAAACAATTTGGAGTGTTGGACCGGTAATGCACGGCACAAGAGACACAGATCACTTCGCATAGTCGAAGGCGAACATTCGCGGACTTATGAATGAATGAATGAATGGATTGATTTACATGAATTATTCATTCGTATTGTGCAGCTGTGCTAGATCATGCCTACGCTAAATGTTGCAGTCGACTCGAAACTGTGAAAACCGATTCCTTCGCTTCCGCGAGGCATTTTTCCTTTTGTTCAACACAACCAGAACTGCACTCCTACGACAAATTTCGAGCGCTTGTTCACATTGCGATTGAACAATTAAAAAAGTCTGTTGTGATTTGTGGTGAGTTCCATGGCTTAGGTTCCGACTGTTTCAAATTATAAATTTTTAGGCTATCATGAAGATGGAACTTTAGGGTGTTGAATGTGTAGAATGAACTGGATTTTATGAAAACTATCGAATCAATTTCACCACTTCATCACTTAAAATCTAATAAAGGCTGATTAAGGATCAAGAGTAAACCAAGTTTACTTGTGTTGGTAATTTGTGTATTACATTACATTTTATTTGATACGTAGGTCATAGATCTATGTATTCATATATGTAGTGCAACCAGTTCATCAAAGTGACTTGCACGATGGAGTTTCAAACAATCTTTTTAACAATAATTTATTCTTAAATGAATGTTAAGCCTGACTTTTTGGATGACATATAAGTTTTGATCAATTTTTTACCAACGTTCTATGGAAAATTGCTTACATTTTATGAATGTAGATTTTAATGTCTTAATAAAAACGTTAGCAACACTGCTTCAATTCATTTGTATTATATTGCGCCTACACAAACTTAACAAAACTAAATATTTTCTGTTACATAAGCAGTTTTCCGGGAAAATAAATAGTTTTACGACAACATTGTATATCCATTGCCTTTCGTGTGTTAAATTAAAGGTCCTATTTAGCGGGTTTGCTTATAGAAGGTACGTAAATCTTTATATCAAAAGAATTTCTGCAAGAGGAAATCCATATAAAAATGTGTTTGTTGCTAATCAAATGTGTTAGTGGAAGCAGTGGCGCACCGAGAAAATTTGGCGCCCGGGGCAAAATAAGATATTTGCCGCCCCCATCGTTGGTTTAGTGAGCAAATAAAACAAAGCTGAACTTCATCTCCGGAAGCTGACTTGAGTGAGGAAAAAAAATAAGTCCCAAGGATTACTTTGCCGCTCCCCTAAAATTGTTGCGCCCTGGACGAATGCAGTTTTAAGGAAAACGGAAAAGTTTTAAACTAAGAATTTCGCTTTTCTTGTATTACAATTTTAAGCAGAATGAACTGATTGGTTTATTTTTCAATCATATGGAAGATTTATTGATTAAAATCAGGGAAAGAAGCGCCGGAATTTGTTTTTACGCACACATTGTTGACATTACTCATACGCTTGCAAAGAGTCTTGCTCCTTAAAGGTAACTTGGTACGCCCCTTGCGTGCTGTTAGAGTTGGGAATCGAAAATCATTGACAGTTAGTTAGTTAGTTTACACTTCTATAGAGAACAACTGGTAGATGTTAGATCAAAGTAGTCGATCGCGTTCAGAAATAACGTAAAACGAAGCTCGGAAGAAGAAAAAATATTGTGCATAAAAATCTTGAAACTCCGAAGTGGTCCGATTCAAAGCATAACAACGTATGGAGTGCTCAAAACCTACAAGGAAACCCTAAATGTAGAAAGAAATCAGCGGACCTACGAAAAAACTGGGATCGTCAAGGTATTGAGGTGCCATTCCGCAGCAAGGTATTGAAAGATGATACAATACCAACTGTCAAACGGAACGGAACATTCTTGCCAAAGAAAAATACAATTTGTACAAAGCCGGTTCAGAACATGTAGCAAAACTTTGTGGCCAAAAAGCGTGCAACCTAATATATTATATATCAATATGGATCACTTTAACGAATCCAATACAAATCGAAAAAAAACATAACTGTAACACCATCTCGTGACGAAAAAGGCTTAATATTAGTTCAGTCATATTAAACAGTTTGCGTTTAGCGTGCACCTAGAAGTGAAATGTCAAAAATAATTGAGCATGATGACCATATAGAGGTGTGAACTTTTTTATATTGAAGTGTGTTTTTTCTGTCGAAAGTAAATATCGCCTTTAAATAAAGTAGAATTACGCTTTTTAGACCTATCATCTTTACTTTCAAGAGTTATGAAGCAGTATTCAACTTTGCTGTTATGAATAGTGCTGAAAAGAAGCCTAGCCTATGAGAGCGATTTTTGGCAGATCACTTCTGATATATAAAATGTATCAACAAAATTAAAATGAAATAAACGGTGTATTACAAGTTACTTTGATTGCGATATTTTTTCGTTGCGTACATGATACTCAATCTGAAAAAAAAACTGCACATTATCGTTTCTCTCAGGGAAAGTTGAAATGTAAAAGAAAATTGTCATTTTTATAAATTGTCTATGGATTAAAACTTCATATACTATGCGATCTGAGGCGTCATTCCACCACTAGGTGAATTGGTCCAATTTTGTCATATTGACATATATACTACTTGAATTATAACAAATTTTATTTTAATTATCCTACCATTCATTTTGGAATTTTATAATTACTGAAAAATCTCAGCAATAGAATTCAATAGAAAAGTTTCTGAACATAAATAAAATCAGTTTGTCGAAGTGAATGCAGTTTGGAGTTGCTATTGATTTTGGTTACATTGCGAAATTAAGGTCGGAGTGATATTTTTCAAAATTGCAATCAGAGCCGAAACATGCATGAAAAGCTATCCATCATTCCGTCAGTCCAAGATTGGATTTCTTTGAAACTTTGCCATTTATCGGCATGTATTTGCAATAGCGGGTGATCGCAACGACGGAAGTTAGTGAGCTGGAAAGCATACCGTGAATCATATATGCTCTCCGATTTCAGCACCCTACGATATGTCGATTTGGCTTCCTGTGGGTATTGTTCTTCGTTTTCAGTCGGTTTCACTTCAATAGATTGCATAAAGTGAAGCTAAGCAGATCGAGTAGAATGGTGGGTGGGTATTGAAACTAGGAAAAAGAAGAGTGTGAAAATGCAGCAAAAAGCATCCAATTGCATTAGCATCGGCATCGGTAGCTACTGTAGCGACTTTGCCGTCAAGTAGTACAAATAGACCTACGCTCTGTTCAGGAGCGTCGCTAGGTGGAGATTTAGTTAACATTTGTATAACTCAATAGCCGTTTCAATAATATTATATCGATTTCTATATACTAATAATTTATTATGATCTATCAATAGTTTCAACGCCAGAAATCTTTTTCTCTCTTTGAGTACAAATCTTCAATTACAACTACTTGCAACTCCACTGAATGAGTTTCGGAACGCAAGTTGGCATATTCTTACATACACACGTTCCCGTACCCGTCGTCGTCTTATTTTTCCTCTCTTCAAAACCAAAAATAATCTGCCAATAGTTGCTACCGCGCACCCAAGTGGAAGTGCACGGCCTGTAAGGGCCTGGTGCAATAAATCTGCCAAGCTTTTACTAGAAGATCCGCTAAACCTATATGTAGCTGAGACCAGCAATGCGTGACCAACATCGAGCGGAACGGCAACGATGAAATCCCGCCGGGACCCATCATCATTCAGACAACTTCGGCAGATTTACTTGGAAGAGATCAAATCGAAGATCTGATATCACCTAGCGTACGATATTAGTTCGCAAGACTTGTGTTCTTTCCACTAATATACTAATAATAAGTACAATAATAATAACAATAATAATGGTAATAACAATAATCATCTCTATAGTCGGATCGTTCTCATCATCTGCCGCGGAATGCAGGGATGCATGCAGAACAGCACACATATGCTAAATGAACGGCTTCTTGTGTAAAGTCATCAGCCAGCGGAGGTGGAATTAGCAATTAGCTTTCTTGCGCAGTAACCTATTCATTATGCGATGTGCCTCCGAGAAGTGATGATGGATGATGCCGACGTGAATGGTCTATAATAGGATTTAGGTGGGTGAAGACCCCGGGGGCGGAAATGTGGCCGTTGCAGCTACTAGTTTATGATGCGAATCACTGACGAAGAATGATTTGCTCAATCCTGATGTGAGTCTTCACTGAAACGTTACAGCTGCCCTTGGGCGTTATCAAGAATCGATCGAGCCGAGGTAATGCACGTTTTGACTTAACTAAATTTCAAGAAATAAATTCACAGAAATTACATTTAGTACTCAGGCAAATTTCGTAGAATGCATCTTAAAACCCAACACGCAATATCCGTCTCTTACATATTCATTGAATCAGTATTTTCAAATGTTTTCAGTTCGCATGTTCTTTTTTAAGCGTTTTGTGAATCAACTTACATTACAAATCAATTTTTTGTGTTTATTTTACATGTTCAGAAACAATTAGTGACTTAACAACCTTGACTTGACTTGATTTTGTTGTTCCATTGTAATGTTTACATCTGAAACTTAGTGTCTTTGGTTGTAGGCGAAATTAATTATCTTCCTGTGAATCGTAAGTGAAAATCGTGCTCAATCCACCTAGCAGGGAGATCACACCTTTTTTCCGCTTGTGTTTTTTGCATGAATATTCTTTCGTATTTTAGTTTTCATGATACATTTTAAATAACCGTCGTTTTAAGCGGCAATTTGAGATTTAAATCACTTATTACACTGTAATGTCGAAACTGCAAATCGGATCGAATTTGGATGTAAACGTGTCACGATCCATTGAACATTCCATGAGATGTCGATGTAAGTTGCACTTTAGATTTTTTTCGTCATTATTTACGGTACTTCCAGAGCCGGTATTCAGGAACCAGTATAACCCAAAACGATTCGTATGGCCATAAATTGATATGACAAATAAACTGCAATAGTTTGAATCCAACTTTGAAGCTTTTTGTGATTGTCATTTTCTATGACGGTTTGAATTTTAAAAACTCATTACCCTGTAATTCCAGAATCGGTAGTCAGAATTGGATAAAACAAAAACCGTAAAAAAATGTTGTAAACTGGATTCAAAACCGTTATTCCCAATCTTAGAGTAAAATGAAAGGTCTTATGGTCATGTTAGTTGGTGGCCGCACGAACCGACTTCGATTATACCGGTTCTCGGGTGAATAATAGTGAACCCGCTTTGTTTTATTGAGGATGACCTACGCGAGCAAAGCACTGTTTCATTTTGTATGTTATACTAGTTAATGCACAAACAATCCCTTGCTTTCTTTAAAAAATCGAAGAGAAAATTTTTGCATAGAATACCACAATATTATACATGAGAAAAGCATCATAACACCACTGGAAAAATCTTTTCAACAAATACATGATTTTACAGCTAAGAAGCAATAAATTGAATATTTATTAAAAGTATATAAGTATGCCCGGGTTGGTGGTTCAAAGTATAGGACACTGGTCTCACAAGCCAGTTGTCGAATGTTTGAGTCTGGGCCTGGAAGGATTCTTAGTGTCATTAGGATCGTAGCACTAGTCATGCAATGATTTTGTACGCTATGAATCGGCTGCGAAGTCTGTTGAAACAGAAAGGCCAAATTCCACGGAAGGAATGTAATGCCAGGACTTTGACTTTGATGAATAAAATGGTATAACACATAGAAAGTTACACAGATGAATAACCTTTAATATGGTATATAAAAGGTTTTGATCTGATATAAGGAACCAAGGCGCACTAGCCTCGACACTAAAAATTCATCCAGACCAGCGCCCTAGGCATTTAAAAAACGTACCCAACGAATATCAGATTGATGATTAGATTACGAAATAAAGAGAATGAAAATTTACTTAATGTTTTCGTTAGGTACTGACAAAAGTCATACTATGTTCATGACGGCTTCAGTGATAGGATAGTGACATACGAAAATTTAAGGGAAAATGATCTTTTCGTGAAAATATCCTGCTAATCATTCAAACAAAATATATAAATTCAATAGAGTTTTGTGTAACAAATGAAAATAATAAATAAACCTAAAATTCATAGTTCAAAGTGATGGTTTTTTATCAAATAATAGTCATCTGCAAGTTGCCGTATGCGAGTGCTGCAATATTTGATTATGGTTTATAATGCAGCATCTCACACGCATACAATTGTTTATATTTGAACGGTTCATTATGCACCACACAATTTCAATGTACGATTTGAACGATAGTGTGTGTGTTAGAATTCAGCTCAAAAACATAGCTCTTCATCAGGATGATAAATAAAGGGTGGGAGCATATGCGTATGTGGTGGTGTGGTTGTCAATTTTTCGGCAAAATTAAAAAAATACAACAAAAAATGTGTCGTCACAACAAATTTTCATCACAGAAGTGTTCATATCTAAATGATGATTAAAAGTTCAAAAACGTGAGATAATACCACTGACAAAATGAAATGTTTTGTGCCAAAATGTGCATCCAATGGAAAAGAAACAGCTTCTACCTCCGTTTCGTTTCACCGGGCCCCGAAGGAAAACAATCAAAGAAATATTTGGTTGCGTTTCTGTCGTCTTCCTTCGTACACGAAAAGGCAAATTTTCATTTGCTCCAAGCATTTTAGTGAAGATTCTTCGAACGGAACTCAGAACTGCAACTAGCAATGGGACAAGTAAATTTTCGTCGTATTTTAAGAAAAGGAGGTATGTATATTATTCTGTTCTTTTTCACGAAACCCAGATAATGTTTACGTTTTCAGTTCTTCCTACCATCCGAGTACCGGATCTTGTTTCGATGCGCACTAAGCGTGCTGAAAGAAGACATAAGAAATTATTGATTGCAGATCTTTTGAATGCATCGTGTAAGGAGAATAAAGAAACTAATATTCAATTATCCGTTAATGCATTACCACCTCCATCACAACCTTTTGCTGGTTTTGATGACTCAAATTTCAGTCATACTTTTGAAAGATTTCCATTGACAATTTACGGTAGTGAAAAAAGTGAAGAGTTTACATTCACCAATGAAGAAAAGGACACTAGTGAGCTTCTACATGAGTATCCTTCAAACACTAGCATCACCTCCATTGCATCATTCTGTTCGCCCCAAAAATCTGATCACACATATTCAGTGAAAGCGCCCGATCAATCAGAAAAGGAGAGTAGGGACTATTCGCAGCATCCAACAAACCGTTTACAAGCTCAGCTAGCAATGCAACGTACAGAAATATTCCAGCTTCAGAAACAACTGAAGGAACTGAATACGAGCTATTATCAGGAACAAAAAAGTCATCAACTTTCTATGAAAGCAGTTCGCCTGGAAGTACATGAAAAGAATAAGGCGATCCTAGATCTTCGTCAAGCTTGCGATTCGCTTCAAGAAATGAAAGAGGAAGAAATTATAAGGCGAATTAGGCTTGAGCTGAGTAAAGTATTTACTGCGAATCAAATCGATTTATTGATGGGACGCAAGCAAAAAGTTCATTGGTCGTCCGAAGAAATCGCGCTATCGTTTACAATTAGGTACACTCTTCAAGATGATTTTTAAATTTTTTGTAGAAATTTACTATCTATTTTCAGATACCATGGAATAAATGTATGGAATCTACTTAAAAAAGAATTGAAAATACCTCTACCGTGTATTCAAACGCTTCGTAAGTGGAGTAGTAGAATTCGTATGGACATCGGATTATTGGATGACGTTTTGAAACTGATGAAGGTTGCTGCAGGAAAAATGAGCTCAGTGGAAAAAATAACAGTTTTATTATTTGATGAAATGTCCGTTGAAGAAACTGTTGAGTACGATTCTAGAAACGATCGTATCGTAGGTCCATACAAAAACTTGCAAGTTAAAATGGCCCGCGGTTTGTTTGCAAACTGGAAGCAACCAATATTTGCTGCTTTTGATACAAAAATGACTCGTGAAATACTGAATAATGCGATAATTGAGTTACATAAACTAGGATATACAGTTGTAGGATGTGTATCTGACTGCAGTGGATCAAATCAAGGCCTCTGGAGAGAATGTGGTATTGATATAATGAGAGATCATACACATACGTCGATCAAACATCCTATCAACGGTGAAGACATATATTTTTTTCCGGATGTTCCTCATTTACTCAAACTGATACGAAATTGGTTGTTAGATCACGGTTTTGTTTATAATGGTAATTAAACAATGAATTTCCCCGAAAAACATTACAATGAGTATTCATTTATGAAAACCAATCAATTAATTATCTTTAATTTTAGGTAAATTAATTACTAGAGGGTTACTGGATAAACTCATATCTAAGGCGACTGATACGAATCCATCCGTCTCGCATACGTCAGATTATAATTCTCTGTTTAAACTGTCTATGCGCCATGTTCATTGCATCGGAACAGAGAGACTCGCTGTCGAGCTTCTTAGCCACACTACCGCCGTTAATGTCAGACGACATTTCCCACAGCATGAAGATGCTTCATTACTATCAAACGTAATCGATCTTATCGATTCGTGGTTTAATACAATGAACTCGTATAGTTTAAATGAGTCCATAATTTCTAAGAAATGTTTTGGGGAAGCTATTCAAGAACAACAAAAAATACTGAATAATATGGCATATTTTATATCTTCAATGAGAGTGTTAAAATCTCATAAACAAGCACAACGATCTGTTCAGGTAGAGACAAACTATTCGATTTATATGTAACTCTAATCATTTTATATTCAAGCAGGTTTTTCAATAAGCAGTGCTAATGTCGATCAACTCAATTAAATGTCTTTTTAGCGATATGAAATATCGGTATGGAATACGTTTCATCATGACCTACAAAGTCAATCAAGATTGTTTGGAAAATTTGTTTGGACAAATACGTCAAAATGGAGGACCAAATAATCATCCATCACCGTTGGACGCATTAAACCGCTTAAGACTCATAATATTAGGGAGAGGCTTAAAGTATCAACTTAGTAATAATCAAAATTCCCAGGAAATACGCATTCAAGAAGATTTCGCCATTTGTCGAATATTCAAAGAAGCTCGTATTTTTTCAGAAAATGGGGAATCAGACGATGTCGATATTTCAAGTTATCTTCATAATTGCAGCCAAGTAGAAAAAACTAAACATCGTACACTCGAAGAAGAAGATGGGTTTACATATGCTATGGGTTTCGTAGCTCGTTCGCTCAAACATACCCATCCTCAGATTGGATCATACACGTACAAAATAGAAGAATCACAAGGCGAATCGATTGTGAATGGCTTCAAAAACTCTTACGTAACTGATCTGTCCCACGGTGGGCTGACACAACCAACAGAAAACTGGCTAGAATTAGCAAGAAATATGGATTCAGTATTTAACAATTTACACGACTCTCAAAATTCAGTATTTCGGCAAAAGAAAAATGTTAGGCAAGTTAGTGCTAAAGTTTTGCAAGCAAGATTTCCCAATGTTAATAACCAGGTCATCAAGCAGTTTACTAAAACTAAGATTAACATTCGTGTAAGAAATTTGAAACGTAATATCAAAGAACAAAAGTTTCTTAAATCAAAAATGAATCGAAAGCAAACGGATAAACGAAGTGCAGTGGTTCGTAAAAATATAGAAAAATTGAAACATTTTCGAACCTAATGACAAAACAATTTAAAATAAATGCTTTATATGATGCAAAACGAACTGTTTCAAATTTTAAAAATGAGCAATTGGTATTTTTCAATTCCTCTTCGAAAACTTACTTCAATCCTTAAAATTATATGACGTCATATCATTTGGCTCTTTTCTCGCCGTTCACTAACACAGCTAAAAATTCGTTACGCTCCCACCCTTTATTTATCATCCTGGCTCTTCATGCCTTTTTTATTACGTATGGCAAATGCTTTCGGAAAATTGGTCCATCAATATTTCAGCCCGAATAGTCCCGCATACTTAATATTTTATGACAGAAACGCTGACATTCTGATGCAATCGCTTTTATGCATGTAAAACTTCCCATCATCGATCATTCGTGTCAAACATTGGTCTAGTTTTATAGAAATCAACGTATTTTGCGGTTTATGTATGTTCATGGGCTCAGTTTTATTGGATTGCAGCTGACGAAATCGTCTGGTGGGCAGCATGGTACATGAACGTAGAAATGACGCGACATTTTTTCTACGCCGTTCTATTCACAATGAACTCAGTGAAAATAATTTACCCACATCAAGTGAACAATAGATGTTGGCAAAATTATTGCACAGCATAAATGAAAATTGGCAAAAGTAGAGTTGTCATGACAATAACTGATGATACACGGAAATAGAGAACAAAATATTGTACTCCGATACCAGACGGTAAAAGCCGTGAATTAGAGGCGTGCAAAACAGCTCATTTTGGTGAACAGCTCCGAACCGATCAGCTCATCAAAGTGAATCGATTCGATGTATCAGCTCATCAGCTCTTTTATTTTGAACTTAAGGTTCATTTTGTGCGCCGTGTTTCTTATGCACCGTTTTTTTTTCAAATGCATGATCGAAATTGAATCATTGATTTGCAATGATGCAATGAATGCCATGCGAAATAATTTATCTTTAATTGATGTCGACTAAATTGAATCTCTTAAAGAGCCGAAGATCCGATCAGCTCGTAGCGTGTTCCTGCGTCATAATGCAGTGAACTGGGTAGCAAATGAGTGAGCTGGTGAGCTGCGGTTCCTTTGAAAAGAGCTGTGAGCTGTCAGCTCACAAAACTTACGGTAATCATTAGAAATAACCGATGTTTCGGTACATGAATTTCATTTTACAAAAATTATGCAAATGTTTACCGGACAATCAGTTTTACGCATGTTTTCATTGTAAAATTCTTTTAATAATATTACAATTCATACAGTGAATCGGAATAGTCTCCGAGTGCGGTAAAAACTATACTGTCCGTATGATAAAATTGTCTTCCAATTACCGAACTTCTGTGAATACCGGCTGTCGTTAAAACTAGCTGTCAAACAGTTATTAAAATTTTCAATAAGTGTATTTCTATTGACCAAACGTTAAATAAATTTTAAGGGGTTCGTCGAATGGATTGAGGTACCGGTAGGTCCGGTACACAAGTTTTCAAAACATTAGAGCTCTTTAAAGCTATTTTTTGCTTATAGACAAAATGTAACTTCATATCACTGTGTCCACTTGCTGTCAACACATATCGTTCGAGGGTAACTTACGGTGGACTCGACGGATTGTGCGGTATTCTGGAAAACGCTCATAATTCAACCATGACAGTAAGTCGCCATTTTTTCCTAATTTTCACCGGCTGCTACAGATAAACATTTTTTTTTTGGCTACCACTTAGTAACCACTGGTTCTAATTTGCTTCACTCGTTCCTGTGAAAAATATCCAAACCCGAAAAACACAATCGTAACTTGAAAATTTGTGTTGTTTTTTTTAATACTACAATCCATTTAAATTCAGAATTTTATCAAAAAATAAAAACAAAAACAAAATGTTTACCGGACCATTCGTTAGATGATTCCATTTGGATTACAGTTCAACAGTAATCAATTGAATTACCGAACTGATTACCGAACCTTCAGCTGTTGGAAATTCGGTAAAAATTCTATGTATGTGTGCTAGCTATTCTTTAAAATGAGTCCTACTAATATTAATTATATTTTTTGAGCAGCTGATAGATAGCATTGTAAATTATGAATTCTTCCGTTTCATTGTATGCCTCTAATTGGGAAATGTTACTTTTTTTAAACATACCGCATAATTTCCGCATCAATAACACTCAAACGCTCGGGTTGGGATTTTCATCTTTTCAAGAATCTGTAACTACTGAATAAATTGACCGATCTTGATGCATTTGGTGTCAGAAAAACCGGGTATTCTTTAATTTCATTCTGCCTTAATCGGTGTTGATATGGTCCAAAAACACCGGTGTTATTCCAGATCGCCTTGGGGTAAGTCGGTTTTGCCATTTGGGGTATTCTATCTAAAAAACTAAAAATGTATATGGGAACAGTTCTGGAACAATCTGAAATGTGCAAGATTTACTAAAACGCATCAATTTGAATAAACTAATCATTTGGCCAACCATTCCAGAGGGTACTGAAACCGGTTACACAACATTTTTGCGACTTTTCAAAAAAGTCTTTCAGAATGAATGAATGTTCTATAAAGTCTTTGTTTTAATTCCAGTTGGTTTGCTCATCTATCACCTCTAACCTCTCGATTAAACCAATTATTCAAAAACAAAGTAAAATCCTGAGCTTCTGTTTCTTTTGTATAGAAAAATCGAGCTAAACGGGTTTTATTTTTTAATCAGTTTCATAAAACCTATTTTGTGACCGAATTTTCAACCAATTTTAGTATGTAAATATGAGATTGTTTATAACTAACAACGTTACCATTATTCCAGATTTATCTGGCAAATACCAGATTTTTCTCGTTTCGACAGACACGCTAGCAAACCAGATCTTTAGCCAGATTTTACAAATTTTACCAGATTTTGTCAGATTTCACCATATCGATAGGTGGTGACACCTTATTTTTGCTCACTGAAAATGAAGCCCGGTCAAAATTTTCTTTGTACCTTTTCTAAATTTTTGAGTCAGAGACAGATTTTTGAAAAAAATAACATGGTAACTCTGATAACCAAATAGTGACGACAGCTGTTCGTTTGGAATGATAGCTTTGTTCAAACCTCACGCTTATAAAAAGTTACTCAAAGTTTGAGTACTAGTTACTCATTTTCAAATGATACATGGAAACATAAAAAATTGAGTAGTTACCATCAATGGTAATGAGTAACTCTTACTCTAAATATGAGTTGAACGCAAGAACTTGTTTTTAGGTTACTATTCGAGAGATCAGTCTAATAGTCATAATAACGATTTGTAGCAAGAGACGCCAGGAGTGCTCCATATTGTGCTTCAGAATGGAAACGTGTGTGTCATGTGTGCTCATTCATGAGGAATAAGTGTCTTGGTGCCTGAGCATTACTGACATGTGTGTTAAGCTGCGATGTACACATTACTCCAAGCGACCACCATTTGATATGATGTCTCGAAGTTAGAAATTGTTGTGAACTGAATAATAAATGAACACAGTAGGATCACTTTAAGTATTCAGTGTCAATTACTTAATATTCAGATACAATATACTCCGAAAAAGACAATTTTACGTAAATTTGATATTTGTGAAATCGAATTTCACTAAAAATTTAAGTGCTAATTACTCAATTTTTGGCTCATGTACAAATAAAGCATTACTCAGTAAATGAAAAGATTTTATTCAAACATCGTTTTTAGTTGAAAAACTCAAATTTGAGTTACTAAGGAGTTATTATAAATTAGAGTTGTTCCACTTTTTCTGTAAATCAGTGGGATCCTACTCATTTTTGAGTAACTATTTTTAAGCGTGCTGCAGACGACTTGTCAAATACAATGTAGAGCTAACGAAACTAGCCATCAATACGAATGGGATGTCGTCACTCTGGTTATAAGCACTCTAATAAATATTATTTACAGTTTTCATTGACATCACTACACCACTCACTGATACGATATTACAGTACAACCGGTTGTAAACATTTCATGTACATCGTGAAGCATGCAATTCCGACCCATACATTTTTAAGACGGATTGAAATTTTGGACACTCATCACCTTGTAAGCCAAGAACCGAATGTCAGATCCGGATTAAATTCAGGAGTTATGTATGGAATCGCAAGACTTTTCAGTTGAACTTAAGTTTGTAAAATCTGTCAAGACATCGCTGAGAAAAGTAAGTTAGTTCCATTTAAGAGTTTTTGGGCACTATTTCCCGTACCTCAGTGGCTGGATACGTTTGGCCGTCAACTGGCATTGCCTATCGATTAGAACTGATTTGAGCTCCCAGCAACCTCATTTTCCCGTGTTTTGCATCACTGCTCTGTGTAACTGCTTGAAATGTTCAACACTCTTAATGCTGTAATCTCAGAACCGGAAGTCGAATCCAGTGGAAATTCAGAAGATTATTTAAATTCATTTAAATCGAAGTTTGTGTAAATTGGCTCACCCATCTCCGAGGAAAGTTAGTCCAAGTCCAAGTGGCATCTTTCCGGAGTTCAGCATTTTTTTCTACTTTTTTACTCAATAAAAACCAACGACGGGGGCGGCAAATTTTCTCGGTACGGTACTGTTCACACTCAATACGTACGCCGTACGCTGATGCATTTAATGGGCAGCACTCAGTTCTTTATCCGTTGTACTGCTACTCGAAACTCAGTTCAACCGTCGTCAGATGCTCCCGTGAAATAACGCCTAAACTTGAACTTATTGCTTTCTCTTTCAATTCTAATGTTGAATACTTTAATACACGCCTCAATACATTTCAAAAAAATCGAGAATTATTAAGCTTGAGATAATTGGAAACATGAATGTAAACATCCATCCTTTATTTGTTAGACCCGCTAAAATAATTTTTTAAATAATTTAATCGTATTGATGTTACCGCTCATTCATTCGAACTTGCTCACTGTCGACGCCTGAGACAGTGAAACAGAAAGATTCATTGGCACGGAAACGGAGCAATCAAAACTTCAAATGACTAGTCATGGATGTTCAATTGACAATGAATCTAGTGAGTCTCTCATTTGAGTATGACAACAAAAGTCAATCGAATGAGTAGGAAATATACTGACAGTGAAAGGTAAGAAATTTCATTTTTATTACTTAATTTCATTCGAAAATAAAATTTTACTGCACTACTCCTACACTACGATGAGGCGTAAATGTCGATTCCTACTCATAAAACCGATTTTTACAACATATGGCCTGATGGATATGTGTTACCATGTGGAATTTAAGTCTCGAAACATATTTTGTTGACCTTGTCAAGAAAATGAAAATTTTGACTTAAAACTGTATATAACTCAAAAAGTAAACATTAAATCTAAAAACATTTAATAGTGTTCTGGCTAACAGGGAGAATTTTCAATTATTTAATATTATTCCTTGAATTGATCACTTATACATCATTTTCTTAAACGAATTCCTACGCAATTTGTCCCACACAATTTGGGTCATTTTGCCTCGTAAACATGACACCATAATTTTGGGTATTGTTCAATTAAATTACAAATACATCATCTGCATTAGAAATAAATTAAAAAAAAACGAAGGATTGGCAAAAAAGTTCACAGGTAACTTCAATAAAATCTTCTTCACAACACTTGCAAATTATTCTGGAACCACCAACAAAAATGCATGCATATAACAGAGACATAATTGTTTTTCCAGATATGATAATTTCATAGATACCAAAATTTTATAGTAATATCTTGCCATGATGATGGTTTTTCAACTTCATTCAAATTTCTGCGTTAAAAAATGGTAACTTCGGAGAAAGTACCGTTCAACCCAAGTTCCCCTGCAAAAAGATAAAAATGAAATTAAGATAGGGATAATATATAAATCAAATAACACACCAAATCTTGAATTAGTTTTTATTTAGAATTCGCATGCAGACACTGAACTTACAAGTAGTAGGCGAATTCCGCATTGGTCCAGAACAAGAGAGTAGTAGAAATTGAAGAATTGTTTGATTTTATTTCACTATGATGAAAAGTTCTTAATCATGGATGTCTCTGGTTGTACTCGATGTTGATACACAATTTTAGTTCCATGCAATCGGATACACGAATTCCGGAATTCTGACTCTGCCAGTTTCAGTTCCAGAATCCATGATATTTTAAACTCAGGATTCATAAACTGGACCCGGGAATTGAATTCTAAATTTGGATTCCGGACCTTAAAATCAGAATAAGACCAAAGTCTAGGTAGAGAATTCAGTTCCAAAATTTAATTTGAGAATAAAGGTTCAGAAATTAATTTCAAGGTACTATGGATCTGGGTCTGAACCTGGGCTTACCATATATCTAGTCCAGTTCCAGGCTATAATCTTGATCCAGATCTTGGGCCTGAAAGTGAACCTAGACCTATCATATTATTGATCTAGATCCTGGTCATGAACTTGAACCCTGGATCTGGGACAGTAATCTAAAACTTGAACCTGTAAGTAGATCAGGATCTGGACTTACTATATAATCGGACAAAAAACAGATCCTAGCACTGAAACCGGGAGTGTACCAGGACTTGCCATATGACTAGAGCAGATCTAGTATCATATGTAGTGAGACTAGTTTCAGAATCTTGATCTGGACTGCAACCACTAATATGGTAAGTCCAGGCTCAACAGTTTAATCGTATATGAGGTAAATGCACTCAACAGTGTTTACCATCAAATAACTTAAACAATTCTTTCTATTAGAATTTACGTCATCCGGTTAAGTTTATGACATCACCTCGCGTTTTTCTTATTCGAAGTGATTTTAATGACAATTTCATTTTCTCCAGAAACAAGTTAGACAAAAATGGTACGACAGATGATCTTATATCACTTACCAGACCAGCTGCCATCGTATCGACCTGCGAAAAGGATAATAAAAAAACATAAATTAATGAATGTGTACTGAATATCAATATAGCAGATAATCTGCACTAAACTTATTCAACGCTCGATGTCAAATCTTTCATCTAAAGTCAATAAACCATGTCATGTCTGTGGCTGTTTCGCTACCAGTCCACCATTGAGACGGGGCAATAAAGCTGGAGGACAAATTGGTGCCATGAGATGCAAAGCTACTAACCGAAAGCCCATTGAAATGCCGTCCGCCCGTTTGACCGTCAAATTTAAATCAGAAACCCATAAACGGTTCAACAACGGATCAACGATTGGCATACCCGTAAAATATCGCCTAATTTTGCATAGTCATGGACGCAGAATTGAAATAGATAGTAAGGATTGTTGTTTTTCTTCCATATGCATAATATTTGATCGGAAACATCACTTCTAGTTTAGGATCGGTCGAGAGATCAAAGATGTTGGTTTAAGTTTTTTTTTTAATTCCTGCGACCCGAGCCATAATCAGTGGCGGTCCCTTTGAAAGACGATTTTATAATGCTATGTATATGTCTGAGAGAGTTCCGCAGCGGAGGTAGCTCCAGTAAAGGTTAATTATTGCTTAAAACTGCCGACAATTAAACTCAATTAGTTACCGATTTGCAATTCAATTAAAACTAAACCCAGCGCGTTGTCGGTGCAGATAATGCGAGTTAGTCCACCATGAAGCTGTACGGAACCAATGACACAAACATGATGAGATACTGGAGACAGTACCGATAGCCACAGTCAGTATCAGATTCGACAAGTCGTTACTAACAAGTTTCAAGGTGAACCATAAAGATCTATGACGTGATTAACATTTCAGTGTGACCCAATTTGGTCGGAGGAATGCAGAAATGAATGTCGTTGTTCAGCAAGGCCTTTTTACACTGTACATTTCTGGATTTGTAAATGTGAACTTCAAGTTGAAGCAGTTTGTTGAGTCGGCTTCTACTCTTAAAGTGTAAGAATGAACGATAATTGTACATATATCTGCTTTCGGTCACTGTTGTGAAGTTGGTTGATATCTGTATCGAATTGATTGCTGGGTGTCTGATTTTGTGTTGATTATGCGGATTTTCGCAGTATTATAACGATTCGAAGATTGGGTAAGTCTGAGAGACTTAACCAGTTGCTGAAGAAAAATCCCATAAAACGCGACAAATAATTCAACTGTGCAATCCAAAACGTGTATTTATCAGGTGCTTAGCAGCAAATCGTCTTTGAAGATGTTATTTGAAGTAAATAAGCCTAGAATGTTTCCTATCGAACGCCGAATTTCGACAGATTTAATTTTTTTCCCTTTATGGAGTACTCTGAGTACTCATATTTAAGTATCAATTCTCATTCTTGTTTACGGCCGTATGCGATATGTTCGAAAGTATGCCAAATTCGTATTACCGTTTACGTTCGAATCAATCACACTTTCAAACATGGTACATGCGTAAGAACAACTTTAAACTATCAGTTCTGGTAGAGACTTAAGTTGTAATGAAAAATATTTGATATCATTTGTTATTTAACTTGTTTTTTCGTTGATTTTGTATCATCATGCTTGCTTACGTCCGTATCGACTATACGACAAACACATATTTTCGAACGGATAAGCCATTCTTGTTTTCACTCGAATATGTATGGATTCCTGTGCAACAAAATGGATCGGCACCGCATGTAATTTATTTGGAAGATTCCAAGCATCAAAGAGGTGACAAATGCTACATAATAAATGAATACCGTACTCAAGATCAATTATATTCGAGTCAATAAACAAAATTTTGAAATTGAACTTCATGCAAATTAAAAAAGCATTGAAAATCGCAGCCCGATCAGTACACGGATAAAAATCCATTACCAGTACCATGATTAAAAATCATGAAATCATGAATAATGACTATCATGAATAATAAGTCATGATTTCATGATATCATGAACAATAACACATCTTTCATGAAAATTTTCATGATACCAATCATTCTGCTCATAAAATTTCATGTGAAGACATGGCTCATGATTTCATTATTAAAAAATCATGGTACTAGCATTAGATTTTTATCCGTGTATCTGCGAAAAATATGTTGCATTTTCTTGCAATTTTGTCATGTTTACGATAGTCTACATATTTATTACATTGGTAAAATCATGCATTTAATATAAAATAAAGCATGTTTACCCATGGCATATTTTCCATAAAGTACTATAGATGTAAAATTTGATGCTTAAAAACTTGGAACCGCGCATATATTCGAAGGCTCGCCAGAAAAAACAGCAATTCACTATGACTGCTATGCTTTCTAGATGTTTTGATCAAATCACAAATTTATGATTTAATTACAAATCACCTTTAGATTCGAAAGTAAATTTGTTGGAAATCGGTTAAACTTTTCTCAATGTGTTCGAACGGTTGATTCGCAACAAAAAACTGACGAAACCACGACATTTCGTCTATTCGTCTGTAAACAAGAATATATATATATATTTAACATCTTATTCAAGTCGTTCCATATCTCATTCATTAAATTCAAGAATGAAGCTAGAAATTATAACACATATTTATATGAAATTATTACGCTAATAAGGTGCGGGTTTTTTTTCTATGTATTCTCCTGTAGTAAAACATTTCAAGAATATTCTGTGAAATTATCAAGCCTATCGAAACAAAACTTAGCAAGTTATGGGTCTTTATCGGCCTCCTGTCACGACGCCATCTTGATGAGATAAAAATCGGAACTTCAAAATCAGCTGATTGCAACGTAAACAAACAAACAGTAAGGCATTTGTTTAACGCGTTTACCTTGTTTAGTGCACAAAAATTAGTGAATTTTGGGTCGACTCTCTCACAATAACTTGTCGATTTACCTATAATATAGCAGACAGTGTTTTGGGACATCAAGTGGAGATAATTTTCACAATTTGAGAGTCGCGATGAGTATCAAAACATCGCAGTGTTTGGGGCTCGAAACGCGAAGGGCTCAATGTAATACGTATACTTTCAAACCGGTGTTAGATGGCTTTGCTCATACTGCGAAGAAGTAAGAGCTCGGCGCCCAAGCCCAAGATTTCTACTTCGATTGACTTAAAAACTTGACAAAACATTCTTGAAATGTTTCATTATAAAAAATTATAAAAGAAAAAATATGATTTTTTTTGTAAAATGTTAGACCCTACGGGCTTCCTTGAGTAAAAAATTGTGTCCATTGATTTTATAGACAACAAATTTTAAACGCGTTTACTCGAAAGCAGGTTTTGAAAATCCATGTCCATCGTCATTCAAAACCTACTGCACCATTTTTGTTTTCATATTTTGCACACGCTTTCTACATATAAAAACCAGACCCCAACGTTTTCCTTTTTGCTGTTTGTTACTTTGGGGAGGTTTTATAACTACACACTTAGAAAAAAATACCTCCTTCTAGATGCACATAAAAGGAGCGTCGCGATTCACTTACAATCACTATTCAATGCATGTAAAGACAAGTCATATAATTAACTTCACAGTTAATTAAGCTGAAGCTTACGGCGGTACAGACGCAAATTTTTTTTTTACATGTTAGTAGATGTAATATTATGTCAGCGAAAAAATTACGGCATGTTTTAAGTTATGTCAAGCGAAAATTTATTTTTTTCTTAGAGTGTACAAAATGGTGTTTTTTGTGAAAAATCGTAGTAACCACCAAAAATTAAAAAAAAATAAAAATAAATCATACTGAAACCTTGGGGTCTAGAAAAACTTCTACTATAGCTATGCTGCTTTGATTTGTTCACTTCTGATTAATCTGCGCTGAGATACAGTGGACACCACAAATCATGATTTTCAGGAAACGTCCTCAAAAATACCTCTTCACCGATTTATCTCTCAATATTTTGCCACGAACAAATTACAAAATGTTGTTCGATTTATGCTTTTTATCATGCAAAACATTCGAATTTATTTTGTTAAACGATAATTCTGAAAAAAATTCGTGAAAATTTTTTTTTTCATCATTTATACCATACTCCCCCCTTAATCGAGATGGCTGAACAAACTTAAAATCAAATGAAACGTACTATTGCCCCATAGGTCCCAGCAGTATTATTCCTCGGAGAGGGATCTAACGGTTGAAACCGAGTATAAATACATTCATCATTCATTCATCCGGAAGTTTCGTAATTAATTCGTAAGTTTTTGCGTCGTCACATAAAAATAGGTCACTTGAAAAACAGGTCTACTTTAATTTGTATGTCTTGTAGTTTGATGTTCAAATAGATGATATTGTTTAAATTTGAGAATATTTTTATAGTATGATATATTAGTATTATATGAAAGGCATCACTACACCACCACAAATGGTTAGTAGTTTGATCACTGATTACAGATATGTTTTACGACTAGAATCTAACACCGTGTAGCATAGAGGAAACCCATGTGGATGTGGAACACTATTGGTCGAAAAAACTGTCCAAATTGCTAAAAGATACTTATATTGCATGCAATAGTGAAAGTGGTTTCAAAAACAATATTTCGAAGACGACAGGTTTAATATATGCTCAAACATATTCTGGAAAATCGTTTGAAACTGCAACGATTTTGTAGTAACGTTAATGTTTTTTTTAGATTAACAAGGAAAAATCAGGATACTACACTCCGATGTGAAACTTGACCGTCTATTTCCACAGACTTCGCAGTCGACTACTGATCCTACGTACAAAAAAGAATCCTTCCAGGTCGAGACTCAATTCAAACTCTGAACCACCGACACCCGAGCGAAGGTTTGCAGCATCCAAGTGCGTCCCATTCCTGGTTGAAAGCGATTATACTTGCAGGTGTGGTTCTTATTAGGGTGCAATTGAATTCAATACGTCAAATTCAACAGCAAATCTTTCCAAACGAGACACTCGTTCACTTAAACCTACTCCCATGTTTATTACCACCAATTTGTTCCCTTCACCTTAAAGAGCAAAAACCCAGCCAACTGTAACCGAGTGACAAAAACAACCTCATTAGGCCAAAAACTGTCAATTTGTTGTTAAAAATAAACTGCCACACAAGCGCGGACATCTATCTCACGACCCGACGCAATTCGAACGGTACCAATCGAAAATCGACCCCAAAAGTAGCACACTTCAAGGTACCACCGATCTGTACTGAGGGAAAGGGAACGGCTTTTCTCGAGATTGTCGAACGGTTAAACTAACATTGCACCGCAGTGCGTGCATTAATTTACATTTTCCTAATGAGACGCAATCCAAACAAACCATATAACATCAGTCAGGCACTCAGTCAGATTTCATGAGTGGACCTAAAGGTGGAATCGTGGGTATATTTATGTTTCTATTTTAAGTTTGTCGTCCGTTTCTTGATGCAAGCTGTACTGAGCGAATAAGTGGGAGGCTGTCAAATACTGTCAAATGCTCTCTATGTATCTATCGGTAATTAATATAGTATAAAATAAGAGAAACCGCTATTTTTTTTGAAAAAAAATCATGTTTTACATTTTTTTTTTCCATAAATTCGTTTATTTCTTAAGGCAGTTTACATAAGTTTTTCTTCGCCGTAGCATCACTTTTACATAATATTCTTATCCTAATTTAATTCTAACATAGTCACAACGTTTTGAATTTATTAAAACATATTCTCTTATAGCTTAAATATCATCTTAGGTAACTCGTCATTAATTATGAAATCTACTCGGAAATATTATTTGAACCAAACGATTAACTTCTATAAATTATAAAATAAGCTGTTATTTTCAGACATTTTGTTGATAATTTCATAAACTGTTTCGAGTTTGTTTGTATCATTACACAATTTTTATTCTAATTTAGCTATTGGTTGAACTCATGGACGCAGCTGGGATCAGAACTAAGTCTTGAAGGGGCCTTTATTAAATTGAAACTCCAATTTTCTTTATGAAATGATAAATAAGTTTCATGTATGAAAGGTCACGACAAGCAAGAATGTCTCGAACTGGGATATTGGATAGTCTACCTTGGGTACGCAAAGAATTTATTAGTTGAGATCTGACATCACGATACTCCACGCATGTCCAAACGACATGATCAATATCCCGATAACCTTCTCCGCAAGCACAATGATTAGTCTCGGAGAGCCCAATTCGAAGGAGATGTGCATCTAACGTGTAGTGATTGGACATGAGTCTGGACATCACACGAATGAAATCCCTACTCACATCCAGTCCCCTGAACCATGCCTTTGTCGATATTTTCGGAATAATTGAGTGCATCCACCGACCCAGATCATCTCTATCCCAAGATGCTTGCCAGCTGGCAAGTGTTCTTTGGCGAGACGAGCTATAGAATTCGTTGAAAGCAATCGGTCGCTCATAAATTTCACCCTCAATAGCACCACGTTTGGCTAAAATATCGGCTCTTTCATTGCCAGGAATGGAGCAATGAGCCGGGACCCAGACTATAGTGATTAGATAATTATTGTTCAATATGTCGTTCAGGCACTGTTTTATTTTGCCCAGGAAAAACGGTTCATTTTTGCCAGCAGCGTTTGAGCGAATGGCTTCAATTGCACTCAGACTATCTGTGAAGAGGAAATAATGGTTTGGAGATAATGTGACGATTACACTCAAACTATAATGAACTGCTGCTAGCTCTGCTATATAAACAGATGCAGGTTCTTGAAGCCTAAATGAGGCCGAAACATTATTGTTGAACATACCAAACCCTGTCGCTTCTTCAATTCGCGATCCGTCCGTATAAAACATTTTCTCAGAGTCAATATGCCTGAACTTACTTGAAAATATTTTTGGGATTTCCGTCGAGCGTAGATGATCCGGGATTCCACGCACTTCACGCTGCATGGATGTATCGAAAAATAAAGTTGAGTCAGGGGCACTTAGGATGCTGACACGGATAGGAATATATCTTGAAGGGTTGATTTCCTGTGACATATGGTTAAAATATACTGTCATAAATTTTGTTTGAGATCGAAGCTCGACTAGTCGTTCGAAATTATTAATTACTATGGGATTCAGCACCTCACATCTTATTAGCAGGCGTGATGAAAGTTCCCAAAATCGATCTTTTAATGGAAGAACTCCCGCCAGAACTTCAAGACTCATTGTATGTGTCGAATGCATGCAGCCTAAGGCAATTCGCAAACAACGGTACTGAATTCGCTCAAGTTTGATAATATGAGAGTTTGCAGCGGAACGAAAACAAACGCATCCATATTCCATCAATGAAAGTATCGTTGTTTGATACAATTTTATTAGATCTTGCGGATGAGAACCCCACCAAGATCCTGTTATTGTTCGAAGAAAATTTACTCTTTGTTGGCATTTCGTTATCAGATACCTAATGTGTCCTCCCCACGTGCATTTGGAATCGAACCACACCCCGAGGTATTTAAAAGTTAAAACCTGTTGGATCATTCTTCCCATCATATGGAGCTGAAGCTGCGCGGGATCATGCTTTCTTGAAAAGACGACTAACTCTGTTTTCTCCGCAGAGAATTCGATACCAAGATGAACAGCCCAAACGGACAAGTTATCTAAGGTATCTTGCAATGGTTTATGCAGATCAATAGCTTTGGGCCCAGTAACTGAAACCACGCCATCATCTGCCAATTGTCTTAGTGTACATGGGGTTACTAGACAGCTGTCAATGTCATTCACGTAAAAATTATAGAGGAGCGGACTGAGGCATGAGCCTTGCGGGAGATCCATGTAGCTAATTCTGAATGTTGCCAAATCGCCATGTGAAAAATACATGCACTTCTCTGACAAAAGGTTGTGCAAATAATTATTTATAACCGCTGGAAGTCCATGTTGGTGGAGCTTGTCTGAAAGAACATCAATGGAAACTGAATCAAATGCTCCTTTAATGTCTAAAAATACAGATGCCATTTGTTGCTTTTGAGCGAAGGCAATTTGGATGTCAGACGAAAGTAATGCAAGGCAATCATTCGTCCCTTTATTTCTACGGAAGCCAAACTGAGTATCTGACAACAAACCGTTCGTCTCGACCCAAGTGTCGAGACGTCGTAGAATAATTTTTTCGAACAATTTTCTGATGCAGGACAACATCGCAATGGGTCTATATGAGTTGTGATTGGAAGCTGGTTTCCCCGGCTTTTGAATGGCGATTACTTTCACTTGTCTCCAGTCAGGTGGAACAATATTTTGCTCAAGAAACTTGTTGAACAATTCCAACAAACGTCTTTTTGCGAGGTCGGGCAGATTCTTCACCAAGTTGAATTTAATTCTGTCCAACCCAGGGGCGTTATTGTTACAAGACAAGAGTGCTATAGAAAATTCCATCATTGAAAATGGGTTATTAATAAAACCATTATTTGGAGGAGATTCCCGTATAATGCTCTGCGTAGGAACAGAATCTGGGCAAACTTTCCTAGCAAAGTCAAATATCCAACGGTTCGAGTATTCATCACTCTCATTGCCCACGTTACGATTCCTCATTCGTCTGGCCGTATTCCAAAGAGTGCTCATTGAGGTTTCTCTTGACAAACCTTCGACAAAATGTCTCCAATAGCTACATTTTTTGGCTCGAAGTATGCTCTTGTACTTGGTTTCTAAAACCATAAGTTTTTCAAAATTCTGAGGAGTTCCTCCTCCCCGTTTTAGAAACGTCTTGCAAGCATTTTGTTTTGCGAGTTTAGCCTCTGAGCACTCTTTGTCCCACCAGGGGTTGGGAGGCCTTCTGTTAGTCGTTGGCCCAGGAAAGCGTTTAGTTTGGGATTGTTCTGCGGCCTCCAGAATCGAACAAACGAGGAAGTCATATTCTTCAAGTGGAGGGAGCTCTTCCATTGAATTCAAAATACTAGAGATTCTACTTTGGTATTTAATCCAGTCGATATTTTTTGTCAAATCATATGGAATACTAGCTGAATTAGCAATACATTTGTTACAGCTAATTGAGATGATGATTGGTAAATGATCGCTACCGTGTAAATCAGGCAATATTTTCCAGGTGCAATCTAGTCGAATTGATGTTGAGCAAAGAGATAGATCTAATGCACTTGGGCGTGCAGGAGGTCTTGGGATCCGTGTCATGCTACCCATATTTAATACCGTCATGCTAAAATTGTCACAAATGTTTTGTATTAAAGATGATCTGCTATCATTGTAAACGGAACCCCACATCATTCCGTGCGAATTTAAATCCCCCAGAATCAATCGTGGAGCAGGAAGGGCTTCAACCATTTCATTAAGCTGTCGCTGTCCAACTTGTGCTTTTGGAGGAATATAAACCGAAGCTATGCAAATATCTTTGCCTTTAATGTTTATTTGGCAAGCAACAACTTCTATACTAGAAGTTGAAGGGATGTTTAATCTATAAAAGGAACAGCATTTCTTAATTCCCAAAAGCACTCCACCATACGGAGAGTCTCTATCGAGACGTATAATGTTAAAATCATTAAAATTTAAAGCTATGTTTGAAGTAAGCCATGTTTCGCATAAAGCAAATACATCACATTTTTGACTATGCAATAAAATTTTAAATGAATCAAGTTTTGGCATGATGCTTCGACAATTCCACTGCAGGACAGTGATTGTATCATTTGCGGCGGGTGATAAATTATCCATCAAAAGATACAAAACCTGAGACAATTGGCCATTGAGCTGATAACTGCTTCAAAAAATTTCTAGCTATTGGAAGGAATGCCATTATGAGGGTCTTTAAGGGTTCAGATATATTGAATGCTGAGAAAATCCATTCAACAATTTCCGAAAACTTCAGTAATCCTGTTGGTGGCTGTGAAATAGAGCCCACAGGATTATTACCTTTTTCTGTGCTAGATCCTGGATTGGTTTGTGAATTTGACAAACCAGGAGGCACAGTCTTTGGTTTTGACTTTTTTTGTTTAACACGGGGATCTTTTTTTGAAGATGAAACTTTAGGTGTCTTTTTTGGTAATTTGGAAGAAGACTTCTTTCTCTTAACTGACCCTTGGGTAGTGATAAACGAATTACCTTCACTATTTTCGTCAGAGTCAGAGTCCTCTGGTTCCTCTAGATTTGAAAACCTGTTTTCGGTTTCCAAAGGGGGGACATCAATGACCGTTTTAAGCATTTCTGCATATGTGCGCTTAGACCGTGCTTTTAAAGAAAGCTTAATTTTGTCTTTGTGCACTTTAAATGCAGTGCATACTGAAATATCCTCATGAGGACTTTCCCCACAATAAATACATTTTTCAATTTTCTTGTTGCAATCATTATCTTTATGAGGTCCTTCACACTTAATACATTTTGGTTTATTACTACAGTAAGTAGCTGTGTGTCCGAATTTTTTGCAGTTCGTACAATTCATTACATTTGGAACAAAAAGCCGAACAGGGAGGCGAATTTTATCGACATAGACATAGGACGGCAACGCAGACCCGGCAAATGTCACTCGAAACGAGTCTGATGGGCGATAAACTTTTTTTCCCTCTTCATAAACTACTGAGTACAGTTGTTTGCACTCCAGTATTTTCACACCCTCAAGCATAGAGTTCTTGAAACGACCAACACCATGCTTGAGTAAATCATCTACCGAAAGACTCGCTTCGGTAACAACACCGTCAATTTCGACATCTTTGGAGGGTATGTAAACTTTATACTCTTTATTGAAATGTTCCGAAGAGACAATATCATTCGCGTGTTTCAAATTATTTACCACAACACGAATTTTATCGTTATTTACTTTTATGATCTCTTTGATTGAAGAGAATCGTGATGTCAAACCTTTAGAAATTTGGTAAATGTTTAATGGCTTTGATATACGTCTAAAAAAGACTATCCAAGGCCCAGAAGAGCTCTCCTGATATTTTTTCGTTCGTGGGGGTATAGGATTCATGCTAGGATTTACGTCCATGGATTCATCCATCACATTAAAATTTTTAATCAAACTTTAAAATAAAAAATGAAACCAACACTACACAGTACTCAATCAAAAGGAAAAGAAAAAACTTCTACCTTGAAATTGTTGTCTATCTCCGTTGCACTGCCGTGTAGATCCTCGTTGCTCTAGATGTTCTTGTTGGATGTGATGCTACTGCTACCTGACATCCAGCACCACTCGATTTCCGATTTACTTTTGTCTTCGCCAGCTGCAACCAGCGCAGGTCACCGGTGTATACCTGCGTGTTGTATGGCAGTGGAAAGACCGAGTTGTCTTGTCTCCTTCTTCCTTGTGCTCCGCACCGATATGCTTCTGCACCGAAGTGCCTTCGCACCGGTGTGCCTTTGCACTCTCCTGCTTCTGTGTGCCTTTGCACTCTTCTTCTTCAATGTGCCTTTGCACTCTCCTGCTCAGCACTTGTGGCTGTATATTGTGGCCTGGGTAGAGCTTGGGAAACGCCCTTTGTTGTTTCCTTCACCAGCTTGGCCCAGCACTAGGGCTCTCTTATGCAGCACGATTTTACGTTTTAACGGCTGCTGCCAACAGGTCTCTACCTGTAGTTCAACCGTTGTCGTATTTAACGCGTGTAAACTAACCAGCGTTATTAAACTGTACGCTTCTATACACAACCTTCTCGGTTGAACGGCTATTACTGAATGATCATGTTTTACATTTAGTCAAACGATATTTGTTCTGTGACGATGCGTAAGTCAAATGAAATTATGTTCAGTTTATTCCAAACTAGATTCAAATCTTCAACAATAGAACACCTTCCCAGTAAAAAACGCACCTCCGCCTAGCAGTGAGATGATACTTTTTTATCAATCAGCATGTGTTTTAGCATGAATATTCTTCATTGTGTTTAGTTTTTCTGAAATTATTTTAATGACCGTCGTTTTAAATGAATTGTAATTAAAATTTTGGAATTGCAAGACGAATCGAAGATAGAAATTGTATGAAACCTTAAAATTATGCCTTTCAATCTAAACGTCTGACAATCGATTAAGCATTCCATGAGATGTAGTTTAAGTTCTTTAAAGTTTTTAGTTTAAGTTCTTTAAAGTTTTTATCATTATTTATGGTACTTTCAGAAACGTTATTCAGAGACCAGCATAACCAAAAATAGTTCGTATGTCCATGAATTAGTATGACGAATAATTTGAAATAGTTTCGAGACCAACTTTGAAGATTTTTTGTATTGTCTATGACGGTTTGAATTTTAAAAACTTATCACCCTGTAATTTCAAAATTGATAGTCGGAATCGGATAAAATTCATAAATTTCGTATGGGGTCATAAGTTTTTTTATTTGGATTTTTGTTCATTAAATTCGTTTTGGCCTAAAGAGAAGCTAAACGCTATTCTTGATACTTTCGGAAACGGAAATCGGTGTAACCATTTCATTAGATACGAAATAGATTTTATTTAAATGTTAGATGGACGAAATCGGTTCAGCCATCTACTAGCATAATGAGTGACATTATTTCAATTTCATTACATATAAGATCCTGTAGTTCCGGAACCAGAAGTTGTGACCTGTTATTCTTTGGTCACAATGTTGTTCCTTTGGTCACTGAGTCCAGCTTGTATATATATATATATATATATATATATATATATATATATATATATATATATATATATATATATATATATATATATATATATATATATATATATATATATATATATATATATATATATATATATATATATATATATATATATATATATATATATATATATATATATATATATATATATATATATATATATATATATATATATATATATATATATATATATATAATTACGTTATTGGTTCGCGGGAGCGAGTTTTAAAAAACTTATTTTATTATTATTATTTACAAAGGAACCTTCTTTGTACACTTCTGATAAAAGACTAACTGAAAACTGCCTAAGCTACCTGCCGCTAACCTAACCTGTTTGGACCAAGGGTGCTGATGATGCAGATAATGTGCCTGGTCTCTGGTTTCGTTGTTAACCGGGATAGTGCTTACGTTGTTTCCTGTCTCACGCCACGTCGTCTGTTGGCAAGTGCGTGAGATGCTTAGTTTGCATGAACTTAGTCCATAACTATATGTCAAATTTTGTAATATTTTTGTTTATATCAATTGTCAGTGAATGTCTAAGTAGAATTTAAATGTCAATCTGCTTAATAGCCTAGGTTGGTGTCAAAAGTAGGGTTTTGCTGATTTATTTATTTCCATTTATTTATTTATTAGTTATTTATCCTATTTACTATTTATTTATTTACATTTATTTATTGTTTATTTATATATTTACAATCATTTATTTACACTATTTATTTATTTATATTATTCATTTATTTACATTCGTAGATTCATATATTTCTTTATACAAATTTATTTAATAAATTATGATTATTTCGGCAAAAGGAAACAAAATGGCAAATACACATAT
This sequence comes from Malaya genurostris, assembly GCF_030247185.1. Classification (NCBI taxonomy): domain Eukaryota; kingdom Metazoa; phylum Arthropoda; class Insecta; order Diptera; family Culicidae; genus Malaya; species Malaya genurostris. The sequence goes on along the minus strand of NC_080572.1, from coordinate 61,121,420 downwards.
AAAATTGCAAGTACTAAAATTCAAATACAAAATTCATGACACCAACCATAATAAACTTATAAAATATTGTAACCTGCACATAATATGCGCGATGGCATGCTTTGAAGGTGGCGGTGGGATTGGGATGGAAAATGGACAGCAAGCCGATAAAACCGCGGGAAAACCCTTGAGCGGCAGCTAGTATTTTGTAGACCCGGGAGAGTATTGGTTGCAGCAGCGTGTCACCTACCCAAAAGTGACAAATTCTGAATTCTGAATTCTGGTCTAAGTGGATCCAAAGGGATCAGTATTAAGTACCGAAGGTATCCCACGAACGTTTTTTTTTCGGGACGAGTGCAATAGACCGGTTAAGTTTGCCGGATAAGTTCGTTTGCTGTTAGCCGTGTGTGCCTTTGCGGTGAAACGAAGAAAATAGTACGTGCAGTAACACTCTCCGGGTATTATCCTCGGAACGAAGGCCTCCGCTACAGACAGTTGCTGCTTCATCTGAAGACGAGTTGCTGTCCCACCGCCCCGAAGCCAGTGCCGTCCCGCCCGTCGTCGTTCGCCGAGATCATCAAGTCGACCAACGATCATCACGGCCGCAACGGAGTGTCGATGAGAGGTTACCAGAAAATAAACTGGCGCAAGTAAAAAAATTAGTGAATAGATACAATATAGTGTTTAAAAAGTTAAAAATTGTACGGTCTTTTTTTCACAAGCTGTGTCGTCCATTTTGTTTATTTTTGTGTGTTTCCGCCTGTTGTTTCCGCCGAATAAACGATTTACTCAGTGACCACAGTTTGGGAAGAAAGTCCGCCCAAAACCGAGTAGTGAAGTGAAATTTCTTCGGAGACCAAAAAGGTAAACGACCCTGAACTGGTGGTCCGGAGCTGAAAAGCAGCCACCAGTAGTGTATGTACAAAGCAATACGTAACAAAGTCGGATCCAAATGAAATTCAGAAACCATATACGGGAGCATAGGAATTATCATATGGGTCTAAGTTTGTAAAAGATAACTGACTTTTACAAACTTAGACCCATATGATCATTCCATCTCCGAGAAAAATTGCGGGAAGACCTTGCATTTGCGACTAGTTTGATCTACATCGGTCCAGTCATCTCTGAGATCTCGACCTCTTTGTTGACCACACATACACGGACATTTGCTCAGTTCGTCGAGCTGAATTGATTGGTATATGGCACTCCGTCCTCCGGGCATCGGAAAAATTTTCTAGAGTTTGAGCCAATTCTTTACTTATTTTTTAAAAAGGTAAAAGGTAAAAATATGAATTTTACATGTGACGCAAATCATAACCACTGTTTTCATTAAATGGCATACACATTTTTTCACGCACATACGTAAAATTAAATTAAAAATACATACATCCATACAGTTCATGAATCATGAGTTGAATCCATTGAAAAATGTGTCACTTTAGATGTGCGAATATGTCGGTTTTAGATGATATAAATTTACACCATTTTTTCCAAGTGTGTATGCAACCAGCCTATTGTCTAAAGTTCGTTTTGTGGCATCTAGCGATTCTTATTGTAACGATTGTTTCAGACGACATTAAATTATCCTGAACAGGGACTTTCGGTTCAAAATAATCGAAAAAAGCAGCATAAGACTTCTACGAGAAGTCAGAAGGATTATTGTCTGGTGCAAGAATTGCAGACTGATAGTAAGTAATAGATAAGATAGTAAAAACTTAGATAAAACATTAAAAGCGTTTTTCTCAGAACCAAAATATATCTAGTAAACCTAGTGGTGTAAAGATCCCTTTCTTATATTATATATTATCTCCTATACATTACATCAAGAATAATCAAAATACTATAATTCAAAAAAGCATTTTAGTTTTAAAGACTCCATTTGCATAATACACTACATTTAAATACTACATTTGAATTTAAGTTAATGAAAATCGTTCCGTTGAATTATCGTTAGTGGCTCTAAAACTACGAGACAAGAAAAACCGTGACTTGTTACGATTTAAAATTTGTCAAACAATAATATGTGTAAATCAGTCTAACTGTTTATTATTAGTTCAATTTATGCTGAATATAAAAAAATCACTCAAGTTTCCTTTTGTTGAGAATGCGAATTGATGGGCTTTAAGTTGAACCTTTTCATTAAGTCTTCTTGGTAGAACATTTTAATTAGGTGTTCTTGGTCGCTTTCCTCGTCGCAGAACGTAACTTCCTGATTCATGTGATTGTGCACCATTTCCGCGGCATACCGTTCCATTGTCATTTTCTGTAATGGCAAGATGCCAAATCCTACCATAATAAAAAGGACTACTTGCGTCGCGTAAGAAAACGCGATTTTACACAAACTCCTGCACAAAAAATCTTCTCTCCTCCAGTTGCCTAGCAAGAAAACTGATTAGAAACACGTTTCATCAAAAGCTACCACAATCGTACTCTGGTCAAACTGCTTTGATTATCGTCTCGAATTTGAATCATAACTTTTTTACTTTCATTACGATGCTGATAGTTGGTTTGATCACATTCATTATTTTGGTGAGTAGCTCGGATTTAAAAGATGCGCCAGCAAAATGATGACACCTCGCTCCTCTAGTTTCGATGACGTTTTCACAACTGCAGAGCAGATGTAAAAATCAAACAATAGGCATGGTATTACACAACTGTTTTCAGAATGAGAGGGATGTGCAAATTTATCTAATGCACGTTGGAAAAAATGCGTCAAGTTGAAGTTGACCACCCACGTCAAGTTGAAGTCGTACCACCAAGGGGAGGACGCTTAGAACAATGTGCCAATCACACATTAACACAATGCGTTGGCGCATTTATCAATATTGGCACTTTCGTTTTCATACAGTTGCACAGTTGCGGCACACAAAGGGCTCAGTTTTGACAAGTACCTGTTTCATGGGGAACAGCGTGGCACACTTAGACTCACAGTATATCACGTGTTTTTTTAGAGGCACAATATAGTTTGTGTTAAGCGACTCTCCCCTTGCGTACCACCCTTTATTCAGTTAAAAATTCTGAGAAGAAATCGTCTGGGTAACAACCAAAATGTAAATAGTAATGCTTACTCGCCAAGTCATGTGACTCGCAAAATTGATCTCTATTTTGGTGTTTGCCACGAAACTATGATACAAGAATTACACAGATGCAGTAATGCACTTGTACAGACATCGAAAGTAGAACACGAGAAGATGATGCATTTCAGTTTTGAGTGATCATTCATTTCCCGCGGCAACGAATAAGGAACTAAAAATAAGATCCCCTATTTGACGAAACTAAATGATTGCTCGTTCTACTTTGTGCGTTGCGTTGCGTTTTGAATCGATATTGAGATGTTCAAAAAAAACGCTTTGGGAATGTGGTGGGCATTTGAAAAACTTGCATATATTTTCGGTAATACCGTTATGGTTTTCGCTATTGTATTGGATGCTTGCTTGTTGATATTAAGTAGACATTAAGTGCAAAAGTTTTAAAATGAACATTTGCTAATTTGCTCGTAGTTACAGATAAATAATGTTACGGAATCGATTATTCATAATGAGTGCGATAGGACCAGTGAAACTGAAAGAGGAGATGCATCAATTTTTTTTGCTGCCAAGTTACCGTGTCTTAAGTTTTAACAGTTTCAAGTGACAATCATTATAATGTAGTAAGCCACACATTTCTGAGGAAATTATTTATTTGACATTACTTCTTTTTGCAAACAAAGATAACAACTTTTTGTCTGAGATTTTTCATTTTAGCATATTGGTTGTATGGAAAATAATTATATTTTTTCGTGATTTCGATATGTTGGGCTGCTGTTGCAACCCATATCTGCATGGTAGTTAATTGGAAAAGTAGTCCCATGGACTAGGAAAGGTTTGAAGATTTGCAAAAACTTATTTTGGTATCGATACGGTATTAAAATCAAGCCGATGTCAACCTTAATTCTACATGGCTCAAGCAATATGAACATTTCCGATTACTGAATGATCAGTCATACACAGAAGCATACATTAATTGATTAATTAACAGATTAATCAAGCGTAATTACACCATTTATGATACCGTTCGAAACAATTATTCCGATTAATGGTTATTCGTGTGAGAGGAATATTGAATCAAGGACATCCCTACCACTCTGTGTGGCGAGTCACTTTCAAAAGTGTACCGTCAAAAATCACAACCGGATAATTAGTCCTGTATATATTTCGTTCTTTTTTCGTTTCCGAGAAATTGTATACTAACTTAAACTTCTAGACAAGACAGTGCAAATGGCTGGAATGAATGACACTTCGATACGGAAGAGTTAGTTTTAACGATTTTAAAATCATATACGGGATGTTTCATCGATGCTCACTGGAGAGTATTTCCTTTGGTTTTCCCATTATACGTACTTCTCCATTGCTTTTCCCCTTGAAATCAGTTGTTCCGGATTGCCACTTTTAAGTGCTGCATTGGGATGTTACTCGACACTTGACTCACACTTCCCGTGTGACAAAATATACTCAATCAACGGTAGACGAAGAAACCGGGAGGTGCGCTCTTAATTTTGTTTAAATAAATACTACCAAATGACGGCACTATTTGGCGCCGATTTCCCGTAGTTGAATAACAAATGTATTAGGTAGTAGGGATGTCCGATACCGCGTCCATACTTTGAGGTTTCGATACTTTTTTTTCAAGAATCGGGTATTTTTGGAAACGATATCGCATTAAAGCGATACTGTTAGTATCGATACTTTTGGTTTCAATACTTACAGTATCGCAACAGATTGGAGTCAATTCCCATTACGACGGAACATTTTGTTTTGTTTCAATTATAGAGGCTTTTCCCTTAAGGTCATTCGCCTCTTTAAGCCAGAAAACTTTCTAGCCCTATGTGCAGGGTTGGGAATCGAACCCAGGTGGGCTGCGTGAAAGGCATCACGCTGTACCCGTCCCCAATGGAATATTTTTATTTCTTCGGTTTCGGCGTAGCGCCAAGCTCGCTCGTGTATTGGTACGGCGTGGACTAGCCGTCGTTGAAATTCATTCTCGACAATCTCGCTTCGTCCCACAGGTGCGCTGAAAGAGAGTGCAATTAGAGTCATACTTTCAGAGGATTCAATCATTTAAATTTTTCATAGTCATTACAATCTCTTTTTCAGTGCGCCTAATAGTGATGAAATAATAGCAATAGGAACTGGCTTTTAGTGAAAATTGTTGAAAAAATAAGTGAAATGAGAAATCAACACACGCGTGCGGAAATTCTTTGACGTTGACCAAAAGTCGCGAAAGGCGAAGTGCAATTTATGTGGCAAGGAATATACGTATACTGGTGGCATAACAAATTCATGCACAGCAAAAAAAAGAAATGTAACAATCTTGATGCGATTATCAATTGATGTAAAAAAAAATTAGACGTACTGAACATCAAATACAATAATTTTCTGTTTTCAAGAAATATTGCAGATAAATCACACGTTGTTACATCGAAACAATGTATTGAGTACATTACACCACCTTAACTGAATACTGTATATGATTCTGATATAAAATTATGCATCTTTTCGTGTGATATTACAACCTTTAAAACGACACCAAGATTGTTGTAATATTATATCGTAATCGCGGTACATCAGTAGTGAGTAGTGATGTGCACAATTTTGATGTAATATCACAAAAGTGTTGGTGTCACTCTAAAGGTTGTAATAGTACAGAGTAGAGTCATATACAATATTCACTCGAGCTGATGTAACCAACTCAATATGTTGTTTCGATTTAATAACGTGTGATTTATCTGCGATATTTCTTTAGAACAGAAAACTATTGCATTTGATGTTCAGTACGTCTAATATTTTTTCACAACGATTGATAATCACATTGAGATTGCTACAATTCTTTTTGTTTTTCTCATATTGAAAGTCTATGCATTCACTGTGATAATTGACTTTTTAACCGAGGCCCGGAGGGCCGAATGTCATATACCATTTCTCTCTCTCTCTCTCTCTCTCTCTCTCTCTCTCTCTCTCTGTGTGTGTGTGTGTGTGTGTGTGTGTGTGTGTGTGTGTGTGTGTGTGTGTGTGTGTGTGTGTGTGTGTGTGTGTGTGTGTGTGTGTGTGTGTGTGTGTGTGTGTGTGTGTGAGTGTGAGTGTGTGTGTGTGTGTGTGTGTGTGAGTGTATGTGTGTGTGTGAGTCAAAAATATGCACTTACTTTTCTTAGAGATGGTTGCACCGATTTTCACAAACAAAGATTGAAATGAAAGGTCTAATTGTCCTATAGCCTGCTATTGAATTGCATTTCGATCCGACTTCCGGTTCCGGAAATAAGGGATGATATGTACCAAAAAAAATGTAAAAATATATGCACTCACTTTTTTCAGAGATGACTGAACCGATTTTCACAAACTAAGATTCAAATAAAAGGTATTCCGGAACTAAAGCGTGATAAGTGGAAAATTATCACTTTTATTAGTATTTTTTCCACGAACGATGGTTAAAAACAGGATCAAATCCCATAAAACTGTCTGATAAATTTTTCTAGTTTGCAGAGCTTGTTAGTTTGTGGGCATGAAAACTTAATTCGGCACTACTGGTCCCCTCTTTTCCTGTTCCGAGAGCACTGAAACTGGAGAATAAAAACTCCTAAAACTAAATTCACTACGATTTCTCTGCGATGCTTGAACCGATTCTCACAAATCTTGTTTTGAGTTAAAGTTCATACTGTCTTTAAAGCTACTGTGAAATTTCATCCGGATCCGACTTCCGGTTCCGCAGTTACAGGGCGATGAGTGTCAAAGTTTTCAAATCGCCATATAGAGTGACAATATGTACAACACCGAAAGAAGAAGAAAACACAAAACGAACAGAGCGTGCTTTGTTCTATTTCGTACACGTACACAACGTATAATTTCACTTCACATGTAATGTCAATAATAATAATAATAATAATAATTATAATAATAATAATAATAATAATAATAATAATAATAATAATAATAATAATAATAATAATAGTAATAATAGTAATAATGATAATAATAATAATAATAATAATATTAATAATAATCCTACTACATGTTTTATGCTGCTGATTCCTGCTGTTTAGCTTGACTTACATATGCAGAAGTAACAGAAACGCAGGTTCGTTTCGTTTGTTAGATTTCGTTTAATTAGTTTAATCGAAATAGAGCATGAGATAGTAAGTATAAGTTTAACTACGTTCAAAACTGTTCCAATTTGCAGGTCATATTTGTTGGTAGCAAACGAACCAACTTTGGCTATACCGTTCATCTGAATTCGGTTTCGGAAGAATTGGAAATAGTGATTAGAAACTGCCAAAGGATCTCACTCAGTTTTCTTTAAGATGGCCAAATCGAATTTCACAAGCTTATACACGGAGAACCCTTCGATCATAAAATTGCGATATCGCAGTTTTTGAGTTTTGCGATAGTTGATTTAACTAATTTCTTTTTGATTCAACCAATATGGTTTTTGATTTGCATACATTCAAGTAGTTGAAAACCAGATTTCAGTGGCCATTGTGATTATACTGTGCGGATTATAAGTGAGTGTGCTTTTTCCTCTCGGAGGTTTTTTGCACACCCTCGAAGCGGCGATACGCCGATCGACGAGGGCTTGGCCTTGGTGGCCCCCGTTGGATTAAAAGTTAAGTACTATTATTTTGTATATTTTTTTTTCTTCTTCATTCGACCGTTCATTACCCCCCCGAATCATTTATTTCTGCGCGGAGGTAGCTCCGCGACATGTTAAATTTGAATCCCGACCCCTCCGTTATCGATGATCAGATGGAGACTTCTGTTGGCAGCAATAAGTCTCGCATAAAGAGTTATCCCGATGGGCTTGCACTCTCGGCCGGGCCTTACTCGGTTTATTTCCGGACCAAGGCTAAAGAAAAAAAATTGAATGTTTTGAAAATATCGCGGGATCTGTCCTCGCGATACAATACTATAAAAAGTATTGATAAAATACGCCCAGATAAGCTCAGGGTTCTGCTCACCAGCTCAAAGCAGGCTAATGAGCTCGTTCAAAATGATCATTTTACGCGGGAGTACCGCGTCTACGTGCCAGCTCGCGAAGTAGAAATCGACGGTGTGGTCACCGATTCGAGTTTGACTTGCGAGGACGTTCTTAAGTACGGAGAGGGCTGTTTTAAGGACCCCTCACTTAAGAACGTCAAGATACTGGACTGCAAGCGATTGCATTCAGTATCGATCGCCGGGGATGGAACAAAGTCTTATCCCCAATCTGACTCTTATCGTGTGACCTTCGCCGGCTCTGCTTTGCCCAACTACATCCTCTTGGACCGGGTTCGTCTGCCTGTTCGTCTTTTTGTACTTCGAGTAATGAATTGTACCAATTGCAAACAATTGGGGCATACAGCTTCTCATTGCTGCAATAAGCCCCGGTGTGCTAACTGTGGGGAGGCTCATGCGGATGGCTCTTGCGGTAAGGATGCTGAAAAGTGTCTCTACTGCAAGGAGGGTCCGCATGATTTAATGGCATGTCCTGCGTATAAGCTGCGAGGAGATCGGATGAAGCGTTCCCTGAAGGCACACTCCAAGCGTTCCTTTGCCGAGATGCTTAAGAGTGCCACCCCTCCTAAACTGACAACGAACCCATATGCCTGCTTGTCAACTGACGAGAGCGATTCTGACGACCCTTTGGAAGGTCCATCATCGGCGGTCCCTCATAGCTGTAGGAAAAGAATGAATAAATCCTCTCATAAGCTACCTAGTAAGGGTTCGAAGGTGTCTTCTGAAGGGCTTCGAAAAGTTACAGCTAACGGGAATCGGGACAAACCACCGAAGCAAAAGGCTCCTGGTCTCGGAAAACTCAGTTCCGAGATGGAATTCCCACCACTTCCCGGGACAACAAAATCCCCAAACGTCCCTGAAAATCTACCAGAGAAACAACTAGGTGCTGGACTTATCAAGTTCTCTGATGTTGTGGACTGGATTTTTACAACTTTTAATATTTCTGACCCTCTTAAAAGCATTTTAATTGCTTTCATGCCAACAGTAAAAACATATTTAAAGCAGTTGACTGCAAATTGGCCCCTTCTCTCAGCGATTGTATCCTTCGATGGCTAAATCATCCATCGAGGTCACGGATCTAATCACTGTTTTACAGTGGAATTGCAGAAGTATCATTCCAAAAATAGATTCTTTTAAATTTTTAGTAAATAATCTGAAATGTGACGCATTTGCATTGTGCGAAACTTGGCTAACTTCTGAAATATCCTTAAACTTCCACGATTTTAACATTATTCGCCTGGATCGAGATGATCCCTACGGAGGAGTACTTTTGGGGATCAAAAAGTGCTATTCTTTTTATCGAATTAACCTCCCCTCGATATCAGGTATTGAAGTTGTCGCATGTCATGTTACAATCAAAGGCAAGGATCTTTGCATTGCTTCAATCTATATTCCCCCAAGAGCCTCGGTTGGGCATCGGTGGCTCAGTGATATCATTGAGCTCCTTCCCGCACCGACGTTGGTTTTAGGGGACTTTAACTCACACGGTACGGGATGGGGCTGTCTTCACGACGATAACAGATCAGCTATGATCCATGATATCTGCGACAACTTCAATATGACAATCTTGAATACGGGAGAAATGACACGGATTCCTGCACCACCAGCAAGACCAAGTGCGCTGGATTTATCACTTTGCTCGACATCGCTACGGTTGGATTGCACGTGGGAGGTAATTCCTGATCCCCACGGTAGCGATCGTAATATCAATCACCAGCGGCTCAAAACCATCGAAGACAATCAATGTTTCGTATGACCTCACACGAAATATTGATTGGAATAGCTATGCGACCGCGATATCTGAGAAACTTGAAAGAACTCAACAACTTCCTCCGGAGGAAGAGTACACGTTTTTGGCTGGCTTGATTCTCGACACCGCGACTCAAGCTCAGACGAAACGTGTACCCGGCGCGAAAACTAACATCCGTCCTCCCAACCCGTGGTGGGACAAAGAGTGCACAAATTTAAACGCGGAGAGAGCCTCCGCGTATAAAATATTCAGAAAAAATGGAACACCTGATAATTAACGGAATTACGCGGCGTTAGACGTTAAAATTAAGAACTTGATTAGAGCTAAGAAACGCGGTTACTGGCGTCGGTTCGTAGACGGCCTAACAAAAGAAACATCTATGAGCACTCTTTGGAACACAGCCCGACGAATGCGCAATCATAACACAACGAATGAAAGCGAGGAATATTCTAACCGCTGGATATTCGATTTCGCTAAAAAAGTATGTCCTGACTCTGTTCCGGAACAGAAGATCACCCGCGCCGCGACACCAAATATAAACGAAACACCGTTTTCGATGGTAGAGCTCTCACTTGCGCTCTTGTCATGTAACAATAAAGCCCCGGGATTAGACAGAATAAAATTCAACTTGTTGAAAAATCTGCCTGACCCCGCCAAAAGACGCTTGCTGAGTTTATTCAATAAGTTCCTTGAGGACAACATTGTTCCACATGACTGGAGACAAGTGAAAGTGATATCCATTCAAAAACCAGGAAAACCAGCCTCCGATCACAATTCGTATCGGCCGATTGCTATGCTTTCCTGTATCCGGAAATTGTTCGAAAAAATGATTCTGTTTCGTCTAGACAATTGGGTCGAGACTAATGGCTTACTTTCAGATACACAATTTGGTTTCCACAGGGGCAAAGGAACGAACGATTGTCTTGCGTTGCTCTCAACAGAAATTCAAATGGCATTTGCTCGTAAGGAACAAATGGCGTCAGTTTTCCTAGACATTAAGGGGGCTTTTGACTCAGTTTCTATAAATATCCTATCTGAGAAGCTGCATCAGCATGGTCTTTCGCCAGTTTTGAACAACTTTTTACATAATCTATTGTCTGAGAAACACATGTATTTCGCGCATGGTGATTTGTCGACAATACGATTCAGTTACATGGGTCTTCCTCAGGGCTCATGCTTAAGCCCCCTTTTATACAATTTTTACGTAAACGACATCGATAAATGTATCAACACATCTTGCACGCTGAGACAACTTGCCGACGACAGCGTTGTGTCCATTATAGGACCCAAAGCTGGCGATCTGCAAGGGCCGTTACAAGATACTCTTGCCAACTTATCCACATGGGCTCTTCAAATGGGTATCGAGTTCTCTACGGAGAAAACTGAGCTGGTTGTATTTTCAAGGAAGCGAGAACCAGCACAACTACAGCTTCAACTAGGGGGTGGAAACATAGCTCAGGTCTTCACATTCAAATATCTCGGGGTCTGGTTCGACTCCAAAGGCACCTGGGGATGTCACATTAGGTATCTGAAACAAAAATGCCAGCAGAGAATCAATTTTCTTCGTACAATAACCGGAACTTGGTGGGGTGCCCACCCAGGAGACCTGATCAGGTTGTACCAAACAACGATATTGTCCGTTATGGAATATGGATGCTTCTGCTTCCGATCCGCCGCGAACACCCATTCCATTAAGCTGGAAAGAATTCAGTATCGTTGTTTGCGTATTGCCTTGGGTTGCATGCAATCAACTCATACGATGAGTCTTGAAGTGTTGGCGGGCGTCTTACCGTTGAAAAACCGGTTCTGGGATCTCTCATATCGTTTGCTCATTCGATGCGACATTTTGAATCCTCTGGTGATTGAAAACTTCGAAAGGTTAGTTGAGCTTAATTCTCAAACCCGTTTTATGTCCTTGTATTTTGATTACATGGCTCAGAATATTAATCCTTCTTCGTTTGCTTCCAACCGTGCTCATTTCTTGGATACTTCTGATTCTACTGTGTTTTTCGACACATCCATGAGAGAAGAGATTCGTGGAATTCCGGAACACGTACGCCCTCGAGTGGCCCCTAATATATTTTATAATAAATTTAGAACAGTCAACTGTGAAAAGGTGTTTTACACTGATGGATCAAACATCGACAGGTCCACAGGCTTCGGCATCTTCAATCAAAACATCACCGCTTCTTACAAACTCAGTGATCCGGCTTCAGTTTACGTCGCAGAATTAGCTGCCATTCAGTACACCCTCGAGATCATTGAAACATTGCCCAAAGACCATTACTTCATTGTCACGGACAGTCTAAGCTCAATAGAAGCTCTCCGGGCAATGAAGCCAGGAAAGTATCCCCCATATTTCCTGGGGAAAATACGGGAACACTTGCGAACTTTATCTGAACGGTCTTATTCAATATCGTTAGTCTGGGTCCCTTCGCATTGTTCCATTCCGGGCAATGAAAAGGCAGACTCATTGGCTAAGGTGGGCGCATTACAAGGTGACATTTATGAAAGACCAATCTGCTTCAATGAATTTTTCAGTATTTCTCGTCAGAAAACTCTCGAAAGTTGGCAAACTTCATGGACGAATGACGAACTGGGACGATGGCTACACTCCATTATCCCTAAGGTATCGACGAAACCTTGGTTCAAGGGGATGAACGTGAGTCGTGATTTCATTCGCGTTATGTCACGACTCATGTCAAATCACTATACATTCAACGCACATCTCCGGCGTATCGGGATCGTGGAGAACGGGCTCTGCACCTGTGGCGACGGTTATCAGGACATCGAGCATGTCGTGTGGTCGTGCGTAGAGTATCGCGACGCCAGATCGGAGCTATTGGAATCCCTCAGGGCCCGAGGTAGACCGACTGAGGTTCCGGTTCGGGATGTGTTGGCGAGTCGGGATAGTTCATATATGCTTCTGATATACCAGTTCCTCAAACACATTAATATACAAGTGTAATCTGTTACATCTTGCTTAGAAAGTTCCTCCTATTTATCGACGTTATTTCAACTGTGGCTAAGAATTATTTTCACCTGCAGGTTCGACACTAACTTCCGCCGATTATCCCGATTCCTCATCTGTCCACCATCTTCATCGGAACTAACAAGATCTTCTTGCTGTCACTAACCTTTTCGCTTCCCCCCTCCCCGTCTCTTCTCCATCTCGATGTCAACTAATTAGATCTCTGTCGTTCTTAGTCATTTCGTTCCCATATCCCCATTTTACTTCGTTTTCCGCAATATTTACTTCTCTATATTTTTTCGTTATATTTACATCACCATCATCGCCCACGGAAGGTCGCTCTAGTCATGCGGGCCACCCGCCGGGTATTCGTAGCCTGGGGGTGTTTCCCGCGGACCCACACGGACCGAGGGATGCGGCCAACGTCATCTGGAAGACTCATGACATATTCCATCCACCGGCCGGTGCCGACCGCCAGCTGAAGGTTGGATCAGCCAAAGTCGACCACTGCGACCCCAATACAACATTATCCAATCATACTATCCTAGTTTTAAGTTAGTCGTTAATAAAATTAGAAAAAGTCCTTGGCACCTTAGAGCTAAAGCAGTGTGCCTTAAAAAAAAATAATTATATTATTGAATAAAAAAAAAAAAAAAAGTAGTTGAAAAATATGTTGTTTTGAATGCTGTCAAATGCCGGAGACAGTTGAAAGCAAAACAATAATCGCAATGCAAAATCAACAACTTTTTTAGTTGAAATCTGTTCGCGTCTCTTCAAAATGTCAATGAAAACCACATCGATGGTTGAAGCGTTTGGTGAAATTGTGTTCATTCGATTTGAGAAATTTATGATAACAAATATTTATCTAACAGCGGTGTTGTGGTAACGTTAACCTTGTTTAAGATGAAAAAGATTTGGTGACAAATTAGATAATGTTAATGATTGATCATCTCGTATTCTTTCAGGTATGCGCAAAAATTTATGCTTCAAATTCGATCATTGATTTACTTCCAGCAGACTATTTTACTTCCAGCTGTTTGATACCGATGATGATGTTCATGCATTAGCAATAAAACGCTTTTTGACATGAATTTAATTTATAAAAGTAACAAGAGCGAAGGGTTTCAAACACACAGAACGCGCTGCGATTGAATGGCGCGTTTGAATTGCCGTCGCCAAATTCCAATTCCCAGCGGTTGATGCACCCAAGCTCTCATAAATTGACTAAAATTATCAGTGCATAACTTTAGTTCAACCGTTTGATGGCATCATTTTAGGTAAATTTAATAATTTCGCTAATTTACTCGCCCCTCCGGGCACTTTTGCTGATTAAAAACGTTTTTCTACATCAATCATTTCCGATAGAATCAGAAGTATTTTTTTAGAATTTAGATCTTTACTGATCTCAAAACAAACAAACAAATAAAACCGATTCATTTTTCAACTAACAGAATTTTGTTTCAATAACAACACCAGTTATTTCAACTAAAATATTTGTTGAAAATGAAAGGTATGTGTCCTCACTAATTGACAGCATTTTTTTCAAACAGTTGAATTAGTTGTTTCAACCATCGTTTCTGCTAATCGAAAAACAAAAATGACAGCTTAGTTAAAACAACATTCGATTAGTTGTTAACCAATTTTAACCAATCGAATTCAGAAAATCAACTAATATTCTGGTTGAAATGGGATCAACTCGGAAAGTCTTTTCTGAATGATAGAATTTTTTACCCAGATATAAAAAAAACACTTGCCGTTAGTTTGTGTATAGGGGAGACCGGGGCTAGTTCGGACACGGGGTTAAACCGGACAGCTTAAGTATCTTATAAATCAGCAATTGTTTCGATCCATGGATTGACTTTGTAAACGCGCTTTTATGTGACAGACAAACACTTAGCTAGGTGACGCTGAGTCAATTCAGCTTGGTGTCAATCGTATTTGTGTCAAAAAGTAAACGTTTTTTACTGATTTTTTTTTAATTTTCTAATTTTTTTGGTGTATTTGATTTCTGTGAATTGTAATGACAGTCTGGTTACTGTTTTCAAATGTTCATTTCGTGCTGAATCCAGTGATTACTGAGTGCTTCTGTTAACATGGAAAACAAAATTACTATTATGTCTCGAAAATGAATTGTCTGTGCGGGGCTAAACCGAACAAAAAAGATACATAAACTTCGGTTTGAAATTGTTAACATATTCTTGAAACACACCTAAATATTGATGTCTATATTTCAATTCTATTATGCCGGACTGAGATTCGACCTTACTACAACTGATTCGTCTGTTCTGATATTGAAGATATTCTGTTCCGAAGAATTTACAGCGTGGGTTCGTTTCCGCTCGTTGAAAATTTTTCAATCGGTTGTAAAACACATTTAATCTCAACTACCAAACGCTGCTCTCTTGATCACAGCCACACTACATGTAGAGTGCCATATCCGAAGTGCCTCCGAGCAGAAATAATAATAATTGATCCTACGCCCGATGCAACCCAATAAGGAAAGGCCTGGTTTCAGCTTTCCGATAATTGTACATCATCGCTAAACCTGCGTATGAGTCGGATGGAGAGTGAGACGAGACGGGCAGGCAAATCCGGTGTGCGGTTTTAGGCGTAGGCATGAGTGTCTGTTTTGTTTGTACGAGTTACACACTTTTAGTTTTTACTCCCACTACCTAGCAACCAACTGGACATGTATTCTCTAACCTCAACTTTCCCCCATCTCATAATGCTTTACAACCGATATTGACACCAACATTTTGGCGGAGTAACACCATTTAGTTTCTTCATTTAATCCACATTTCAAATGCTTTTCCATTTCATTTCGCAGATACCTATTGTTTTGTTTTGCTAATCGGTAGCATGAAGAACAACGAAGAAGCGGAGGCTAGACCATTCCACAGTGGTCCGGATCCACAATTTAGGGGGACAAAAACATTTGTGGCTTAGCCTTATACTGTAGAGCTACGATGTCTTCAGAACAAATGATCAGTGGATGATAAGCCATGTTTTGAAGCATATGGTATTAGGGTGGTTGTAATTATTAGGGTGATCGAAAAATTATTTTCCGTATGTGTTGAGATAGAGGACTGCATCCTTCGGCAAAATTGTAGGAAAACTTATATCAAGCAACTTTGCCGAAAACACTATTGTAGTATCTCTAACGGTTTTAGTGTTACAGCTATTTTAATAGAGCAACTTAGGGTGTTCCTAAAAAAATCAGATTTTTTGCTCTAGCTTTCTTAATTTTCACTTCTCGATTTTGGTGTCTTCGAATATCTTTTAGAGTTTGTTGAAACCAATTTTTTCATGACTAGCGCATTCAGGTAGCATTTTCTGAACCGAAGTTATGAGCAAAACTAGTTCAAAAACAGATCATTTTTAAAATGCTATATCTAACATTGGAGCAAATGAAAAAAAATCGGTTTCTTTCATTTGATTGAAAATACTTTCGAGCATGTTTATAAAAAAAATGGCGGAGGAGATATTTTTTTTAAATTTTTAAATTGTGTTCAAACATTGGGTTTTTTCATTGAAAAATGCTCTTTTATGTAAGACATTTATTAGCTATATATATTAAAATGATGTATTGCTTCTTCTAGCGTGTTAAAACTAATTCAGCTGCATAATCGGAAAGATGGAGTACACTCACGTTGGTTGTTACTCTATTCGATAATGCTATTACAGGATCAGACGTTAAAAGAAATCGTTTGAATACATCCTATAGATTCACTAAACGATTGAGTTTCTGCGGATGGAACTGCCTATACTTGCGAATTGATTTATTTCGACTCTCTTGCGCTTCCTTACTGTACATTATTTGCTATCTGTTTGGTTCCCTTGCGATTAATTCTTGAGCAAGAAGGCTGGATAATCTGGAACAACAATTATCCTTCATCTGTTTCCCTTTGCTGCCCAAAATAATAATCTTTCAAAAGGAAAACACGGAACTAACAGCAGGAAGTGGACAAAGTAAATGCAGAAATTGCAGAACTTTCTCCCACAGTACTGGGGAAAGTATTTGTATCAACGAGGCTAGTGTTCTGCCTGAACGATACGAAAGTGTTAAACGACATAACAGGCATACACTCCCAAGCTTGGTACAAATGCAAGCGCTCAGGAAAAGCTCTGAATTTTTCAAGAATTGAAACAAATGAGAATAATCCA
This sequence comes from Malaya genurostris, assembly GCF_030247185.1. Taxonomy (NCBI): domain Eukaryota; kingdom Metazoa; phylum Arthropoda; class Insecta; order Diptera; family Culicidae; genus Malaya; species Malaya genurostris. The sequence continues at coordinate 61,104,535 of NC_080572.1, read as the reverse complement.
AACAAATATCAATTTGAAATTTCGCCTCTACACGCAATGATTTGATCTATGGAACTTTTGCTAAAAGTGAGTTATGGTTTGCACATTGAAAAACCGACATGGCGCGTGTCCCGACAAAATCAGCATGTCAAGGAGCAAGAGACAAACATACTAACGGCATTAAAAGAGCAGCTAGGGTTACGTATTGGCAAAGACATCATATTTACAAGATATCCAGCTCTCACATTTCCAGAATAAATCATTGACAACATCCTTTTTTGCGAGCATGGTGCCCTCAGTTGAGTCCGTATCGAATCTCGTACATAGAAATAGGGAAGAGAAATGTCAAATTCTTGCGCGTCAAAATAGCAGCACTGCGCACCCACACAATTGACATGAAATGTTGAATGTGATGCCGTGCGATGGCGTTCCTATACTGAAGATTGATTTTGCTCCAAGCTGACAGGGTCTGGCATTGGTGAGCCATCACCTGGAGGCGGCAACTCGAATGTTGGTATCTTGGCCCGTAGATTTTTCAAAGAATATAACACAGTAGCGCAAATCATCGAGTTGAATGGAAATATACTTGAACGGTTATTCATAATCTTAACGTTGATAAACAGCAATGTGAAGATTTCGGTACCTGCTTTCCAGGAGTTTGCTGAACAAACAAGAATTCGTTTTGTGAAGCTGTATGGATGGTATGCTCTGTCGCCAACCGTGCATAAACTTCTGGTGCATTGAACTGCAATTATAAAACATCGTTTGCTTCCTATTGGTATGTACAGTAAGGAAGCGCAAGAGAGTCGAAATATATCAATTCGCAAGTATAGGCAGTTCCATCCGCAGAAATTCAATCGTTTAGTGAATCTATAGGATGTATTCAAACGATTTATTTTAACGTCTGATCCTGTAATAGCATTATCGAATAGAGTAACAACCAACGTGAGTGTACTCCATCTTCCCGATTATGCAGCTGAATTAGTTTTAACACGCTAGAAGAAGCAATACATTATTTTGATATATATAGCTAATAAATGTCTTACATAAAAGAGCATTTTTCAATGAAAAAACCCAATGTTTGAACACAATTTAAAGAATTTAAAAAAATATCTCCTCCGCCATTTTTTTATAAACATGCTCGAAAGTATTTTCTATCAAATGAAAGAAACCGATATTTTTTCATTTGCTCTAATGTAGATATAGCATTTTAAAAATGATCTGTTTTTGAACTAGTTTTGCTCATAACTTCGGTTCAGAAAATGCTACCTGAATGCGCTAGTCATGAAAAAATTGGTTTCAACAAACTCTAAAAGATATTCAAAGACACCAAAATCGAGAAGTGAAAATTAAGAAAGCTAGAGCAAAAAATCTGATTTTTTTTAGGAACACCCTAAGTTGCTCTATTAAAATAGCTGTAACACTAAAACCGTTAGAGATACTACAATAGTGTTTTCGGCAAAGTTGCTTGATATAAGTTTTCCTACAATTTTGCCGAAGGATGCAGCCTCTATCTCAACACATACGGAAAATAATTTTTGAATCACCCTAATAATTACAACCACCCTAATACCATATGCTTCAAAACATGGCTTATCATCCACTGATCATTTGTTCTGAAGACATTATAGCTCTAAAATATAAGGCAAAGCCACAAATGTTTGTGTCCCCCTAAATTGTGGATCCGGACCACTGTGCATTCGTTAGACGAGCGAATTTGTTTATTAATTGAATTAAAAGATTAGCAACTGAAGGCCGATTGGCAATAGTGGCGTTTCCGAATTCACAAGGTAACCGTACCTATATTCATCTAAGTTTCTATTGTGTGGAATTGTTGTATCTTGTGTGTGTGTGTGTTCTTTTCACAAATTTCCGATGTAGGTACCAGGATTTGCACGCTGCGTAGGATCGAAAGAGAGCGATTTGGCAACTTTCAGAATTAGCTACATGGGTCTCCCGCAAGGCTCATGCCTCAGTCCGCTCCTCTATAATTTTTACGTGAATGACATTGACAGCTGTCTAGTAACCCCATGTACACTAAGACAATTGGCAGATAATTGCGTGGTTTCAGTTACTGGACCTAAAGCTATTGATCTGCAAAAACCACCTTCGATAACTTGTCCGTTTGGGATGTTCATCTGGGTATCGAATTCTCTGCGGAGAAAACAGAGCTGGTCGTCTTTTCAAAAAACATGATCCCGCCCAGCTTCAGCTCCATATGACCCAACAGGTTTTGACTTTCAAATATCTCGGGGTGTGATTTGATTCCAAATGCACGTGGGGAGGACACATTAGGTATCTGATAACAAAATGCCAACAAAGAACAATAACAGGATCTTGGTGGGGTGCTCATCCGGAAGGTCTATTAAAATTGTGTCAGACAACGATACTTCCAGTGATGGAATATGGATGCGTTTGATTTCGTTCCGGTGCAAACTCTCATATTATCAAACCTGAGCGAATTCAGGTTCGTTGTTTACGAATTGCCTTAGGCTGCATGCATTCGACACATGCAAAGAGTCTTGAAGTTCTGGTGGGAGTTCTTCCATTGAAAGATCGGTTCTGGGAGCTTTCATCGCGACTGCTAATAAGATGTGAGGTACTGAATCCTCTGGTTATTAATAACATCGAAAGGCTAGTTGAGCTTTAATCTCAAACAAGATTCATTTCAACCATATGCCACAGGAAATCAACCCTTCAAGATATATTCCTATCCGTGTCAGCCTCCTAAATGTCCCTGACTCAACTTTATTTTTCGACACATCCATGCAGCGCGAAGTGCGTGAAATCCCGGAACACCTACGCTTGATGGAAATCCCTAAAATATTTACAAGTAAGTTCAGGCATATTGACTCTGAGAAAATATTTTACACGGGCGGATCACGAATTGAAGAGGCTACTGGGTTTGGTATATTCAACAATAATATTTCGGCATCATTTAGGCTTCAAGAACCCGCATCTGTTTATGTAGCAGAGTTAGCAGCGGTTCATTATAGTTTGAGTGTAATCGTCACATTATCTAAGCAAAGTAAAGTCCTGGCATTACATTCCTGTGGTGGAATTTGGCCTTTCTGTTTCAACAGACTTCGCAGTCGATTTTTAGTGTACAGAATCATTGCATGGCTAGTACTATGGATCCTACTGACACTAATACCGTTTTCGTTTTAGAACCTACACGCGGGTAACTCTGAATCCGAGTAAAACGAACACGTGTTACGCGCCCTAGACAACAACTCATACAAAAAAGAAAAAATAAACAAACTCGCATGGATGCGTGGTGCGACCCGAGAAAATTTTCAGAGCGAAACTACGCGATTGGAGTCCGATCTAGAACGACACCAGGTTGCTAAAAAAACTCATCAAAAGTTGTTTTGGCGACTCTGGGTCAGCTCTCGGGCTGCTCTGATCAATAAACGAAAACGGTATAAGAATCCTTCCAGGTCGGGGCTCGAACATACGACAACTTGCTTGTAAGACCAGCGTCCTATGCATTGAACCGCCAACCCGGGATAATCACATTATCTCCAAACCATTATTTTCTCTTCACAGATAGTCCGAGTGCAATTGAAGCCATTCGCTCAAATGCTGCTGGTAAAAATGAACCGTTTTTCTTGGGCAAAATAAAACAGTGTCTGAACGACATATTGAATAATAATTATCAAATCACAATAGTTTGGGTCCCGGCTCATTGCTCCATTCCAGGCAATGAAAGAGCCGATAGTTTAGCCAAACGTGGTGCTATTGAGAGTGAAATTTATGAGCGACCGATTGCTTTCAACGAATTCTATAGCGCGTCTCGCCAAAGAACACTTGCCAGCTGGCAAGCTTCTTGGGATCTTGAGATGATCTGGGTCGGTGGATGCACTCAATTATTCCTAAAATATCGACAAAGGCATGGTTCAGGGGGCTGGATGTGAGTAGGGACTTCATTCGTGTGTTGTCCAGATTCATGTGGCTGATGAGAATATTTAATATATTTATCATGAAAGGTTTATTCCATAATAATTAGGTCAAGATGACAAATAACATGAACGTATAGGGTTTTTTTTGTTATGTGCAAAATGTACATAATTCGTTTCGATTTCTTCGTGTTTCGCCTTCGGCTCATCAGTGCTTGAAGCATTTAAAATTGAACCGCAATCTCCGCCTAACAGTTCAACTTAAATCGCTAAGCAGTAACAGCCTTTCATCTAGACCTTTAGAGTAATAGATTTCAAGTTTGTGATATTACATAAACTAAATTATTATAGATCTATCGCACATATTTTTGCGAAATTCTTCTGACATAGTACAACTTACAAGTCCACATATGGAAGGGATGCGGTGGGATTGAGCTCATCAGCTACAATGCTATTCATACGTTTACTTGTATTTTTTTTAGGAAACTTGAAATATTACATTGCTTCAAAATGTCGAAAAAATAGTGTTAAAAAATATTGACACCGAATACGTGCGTTGCTTGAAAATAAAACAATTAACGTATTGGTCTAATACATATACTATAATGGGTACAATTACCTTTATAACGAGTGCTGAAATACCGACTACGGCGTGCTTGCCTTGTCAAATCGATTAGTGTATGAATGTGATATCGCTTGGCCACCAGTAACCGGAACAGTCGGAATAAGTTGAATCGTAGAAACGATAAGTCATATTGCCTACTGATTTGAAGAAACAAAATGAAAGACATGCATGGAGCATTCATTTCATTCGAGCGTGTTTTCAAATAAATCGAAATAGTATCTTTCAAAACTTCAGGCGCTGCAATTCCGGTAAGATATACTAGATTCTCCGTAAAAAGTGTTTTCATAACGTTTTTATATAAAAAAGGAGAACAAACATTAATTATCTTCTAGAAATAATAAAATTATTTCAAAGTTATCTTGTAGGAAGTGCTTTAATTACTTAATTACTTTGTTGTACAATGCAGCTCCAAGCATATTCCTTTCTAAGCTGGTACTATTTGAAAAAGTAAACAATACATAAATAAATTTTTAATGAAAATGTCATCTGGTAAGTCTCTAACTAAGGTTGATGTTTTCCTCCATCGTAAGACAATTAAACTCAACTATTTCTATAGTGAGAAAAACTAGCGACCTGCCTCGAAGTTATGGACAGCATCTAAAGAGTGTTCAAATTTGCACTTCCAAATATTCACATCTCTGAAATTGTATTTACACTTCAAAATCACATGCCTGCGGAGACCTCGGCTGGCGGTGAATAGTTAGTAGTGATTTATCTCAGCTGTATAGTGTTCGGAGAAGGAAGTCAAATAAAAATGAAGACATGAGCAAAGCAACATTCATCTATCAGCGATTTCCGGGATTGAAAATGATGCACTTTGCGCTTTTCAACCAAATAAATTAGTGAAACGAGGGCCATTCATTAATTCCCTGACTGGTGATTTACCGATCCGATTAGCACCGGCATGAATACGAAAGTGTTTGTTGAAATGGACAGATTTCTAACTTTCAGTTTTGATTCTTTCATATAAGTTTATGAGTAGCCTAGCAAATCACTTCCCTAGTGTTAATGATCAGGCTATTTGTGATTTATTATTCCAAATGGCAATCGTGATTTATTACAAGCATATTAAAGGAGTACAGATTTCTTCTAAAGAGGAATGCTTATCTCGTTTAAATTTTATGTTCAGACTCTTTTTCCACAGAAAACAATACAATTGTCCACCTAATATTGTATTACGCTTGTCTCAAATGGTTAAATATTAGTACGACCGAATTCGAGTATCGTGCTGACAGTACTTCTACATCGAAAAAATGAAAACAAAATAGAATCCATTTCTATTCAGAAAGCATTTGAATATTCTTGTATCAAACCCGAAAATAACAACAAATTGTAATGTTTATCGAGCTATTGATCCTTGTCGTACAAAATGTCTTCCAAGCCATTGTAAAATTTCCCCGGATATTAATAAATCCACCCAGCTCAGTAGCACTAATGAACAGGGTGACTAATATCACTTAATGCGATACTTTTCCAGGGGCGTAATTTTGTTTACATTTACATAACCAATGTTTATGAAACCACACAGTGTTTATTGGGTGCCATCAATCGAAACAAATTCTATCTAATCACTTTTGCAAAGTATGGTCATGCAGGAGAACTACTATCGTATCATTCTTTCCATTGTTATTACCGGTTATTGTATTGTTATTCAGTGCTCGGCTCAAACGCATTAATTGCGGTCAGTATCGAACCCCTGTGATTTTGAATCGAAGTACGGATGGCCGAATTTCATATACCATTCGACTTAGTTTGTTGGGATCGCTAATGATACGAGTTTGTGAAACTCATTTTTTTATTAACTCATTTTCTCGGTAAAAACTAAACTGGTTCTAAACTTAAATTCATATGGTCTCGTTTTCCCTGAGTAAATTGTCATCCATTTCCGGTTTCGGAATTATAGAGTGATATATTAAATATGTACTCAATTTTCTTCAGCATGTCAGTACCGCTTTTCTACAACATAGTTTCAAACAAAATGTCTTATAATCATGTACAAAGCTTTGGATTTTCATATGGATCTGACTTCCGATACCGTAATTACAGGTTGATATGAATAAAATATGCGCTCGATACTCCAAATGATGTCATTAAAAATGACGGGGCAAAGAACGTAAACTGTTCCAGTACCAATTTGTGTTTTTCGGTGGATGATGGTCAAACAAACCGACTTTGGCTAAACCGGTTTCTCGTTAACGTTTTCGAAAGTACCGGAAATAGTGATCAATGTTCCGAAATGAAACTCACCTCGAATTCTCAGAGATAGCTTATGCATTTTCTATTAACTTAAATTCAAATAAAATATCCTATATCCCATACGTGACTGGTCAATTGCATCCGTATCCGGTTCTAGTATTGTAGGATGATGAGTTCAAAAAATGTAAAGCCTTCGTTAAGAATGACTGTGCAAAAAAACGGTAGTTATTTGAAACTGTTTCAATACCTAGAACTAGAAATTTAATTCCGAATTACCCTTTACATAGGTTACCTGAGATTTACAAGGATGCCTCTCGCTCTAATGACATGTCATGTAAGACGGGATTCCTTCCCGTTGTCGCATACATTTTGTTAAATTGTATTTCAAATACCAGGAAACTAAAGTAGATAAAATGGCTGACGCATTGAAACAAGCTGTATTTCACAGAAATATATACTAGGGCCTCTTATATCGAGGGGCAGTAGAGTCATGTGCCCCCGGGCCCATGGGTTTAAAGGGCCCTTGATGGGAACCACTGACCAAAAAAAGGTCTTTAAGTTAGTTAAGGGCACACAAATAAATCTTGCCCCCGGGCTTTCTTTTTCGTTGTATGCTATGCGTTTCTTTCTACGATAAAAAGAAAATCATTCTTAATTCAGCTAGTGGTGTAATAATGCCTTTCTCTTTCTTCACAGTCTCATGAAAATATTTTTTTACTTTTTATTTAATAATTTCGGACACTATTTTGGACTCACTTTTGACACCAATTGATTCAGATTGATTCGAGTAGTTCACAAAAGCATGCTACAGTGTTTATGTCACGTAGTCGGCATCATTCTTCCAACCAATTAATTTTCTAAAATCGAACAAATATTTTTGATGCCAAAAGTCTTAGAATTGCATGAAACGTTGAAATTTAGTGTCATCTCGAGAAATTTTTTTTTCTTTAAATCGACTTTCTGGGACTATGGGAAAAAATATCAAAACCCCAGAAAGTCGAATTTTTCGATTTTTTTTTGAGATAACACTAAATCTCGACGTTTCATGCAATTTTAAGATTTTCGGTATCAAAAAAAATTTTCGATTTCGGAAATTTCATGTACCCCTATGGTGCTTTTTCAAGATCGAACATTTTCAAACTTTAACCACTGGGCAGCACCCCTTAACCATGTCCGATTTGGCTCAAATTTCGCATAAGGACTTTTTTCGACGTGCTCAAACTTTTGAGCACTAGAGCTTTACGAAATTAAAGGTGATCCCAAAATATTGGCACCCTTTTATATAAACGCGTTCAAACGGGCCTAGACTTGTTAAAATCGGTTAAGCTATCTCCGAGAAACTAGCGCGGTAAAAAACTACACGTTTTGTCGGTTACGCCATTTATACCATCATATCTTCTGAACCAAAAGTCACAGCCTTTTGATCTTCGAACTTGATCAATGGTCTAATAGTAGCTTTCAATTGAGCGCGTAGAAATACAACGCGTTTTGTCGGTACGTCACATACATACTGAAGTCGAATGGTATATAACACTATGGGTCTCCGAGGCTCCGTTCGATAGTCGGGTATTCCAGTAATTTTAATACTTTTCTATAGAGAAAGACAAAAAAGTTGGACCTACGTTATGAACGAGCCTCGAATATGCAGGAAATGTAAAAAAAATCGGGTGAGATACTCTCAAGCAGCAGATATCGAATCTGTAAAATGCAAAAAAAAACAGATTATGAGCTACTGTGTGTTAAAAAACACATTACACTCGGCAGTAGTCACCCTCCCAAAAAATCCTCAGTTTAAAATCGTAAAAACCCGATGCGTGTAGAATACTAACTGCGAGTTGCATGGAATATCATTCAAAGCTAAAGCAAACAAATCACGACGTGTTTGCAAATTGACTACCAGTTAGAATCTAATTAAGCTCATAGATACGATCGAATGCGAACGTCACCTTGAGAAATCACGATCTCCGACAGGAGTAAACTACGGTGCCCATCAGTTGGCTGTTAAATGAATCGATTGTTGGTGAATTTGTGCAATCAAACGATAGACAGGAGAAGAAATAGGGGGTAAAATGCATCCCAAATGAAATATATTGCTATATATTGAATACAAAAATACAACTCAAACAAATTTTCTGAGCATTGATTGAAACACGCTGATTCTATAATCTTGAATAAAGACTCAAACATTTTGCGTGAAATGAACGAATTTCATTTTACATTACACAGTCTGTTATTTTTTTGTGATTTAATATTCTAATAAAAATAATTCTTAATAAGCTTTGAGCTTGATAAAAACAAATCTTCAGCAAGTTTTTAAAAAACTTCTAGTTCGTATCTCAGAGGTTTATTTGACCCCATCCTACGAGTAGTCACACCAAGGTAGATAAATAATTTTCTGTTTGATGTGAACAAGCGGTTTCATTTGCTTGTGTGTTGCAACTGAATATCGACATTCAATAGAGATGCCGGCTGGTGCAGTTATTGATGTATTTTGAATTTTCTTGAGTCGGAAAAAGTGTACAGCAATACCAGCTCATCGACACTGGCGGTATAGATTTAAATTAGGAGTATGATAAATGTCTTACAAGTTCCATATACTAAATGACACAATTGAAGATACAAAAGATATGATAATAATTTTAGAAATGGGGGATCATTTTGTAGTCACACTACTTCTCTGTTAATTTATTGTACACGTCAAGAAATCTGGTGTCGTAGTCATGTTTGAAAAATCATTTTGACTCGATTTTGACTAAACTCGTTGCACATGAAAGATGTTTCTTAAAGTATTTACGCTATTGTTTTTGCTCTTAGAGCTGATGATTACTTTCTGAGTTATACGAATGTTTATGTCAAAATTTGCCGTTTTTTTGTCACAATCCACCTTGAAAACAGAATCTGTTCTTAGACTTAGATTCCTTACGGCAATAGCTATCCATTTTCAATACTGTTTTATGCTATTGTTTCTCAGAACCCCAAAGACTATGCACAGTACCCTTTTTTATGACGTTTCGATTTTGGCACGGCTCGTTTTTGGCAACATAATCGTTCGGACATGACATATGTTTTAGAGAGATGACAGTATTTTGAAATTAAAAACAATTTGATATTTATATTGATTTATGCTGCTTGCAATAATAATTGCTGGAAGAACACAAATTCTTACACTTATATCATTCGAAGAAGTTCTTATACCATTCGAAGAAGTTCGTCGAGATAATCAGTGTGTGAAAAATAATCTCATTAATTTTTCTCGGCCTAACTGATTTCCACAAACGTTGACTCATATGAACAGTACTATGCTCCCATATAAGGTTTCTGAATTTTATTTGAATCCGAATCCTGGTTCCGGATCAACTGGATGATATATGTAATGAAATAAAAATAATGTCACTGAACCGATAATTTTAAGATTTCATACGATTTCTATCTTCAATTCGTCTTGTAGTTTCAAAATTTTAATTACAATGCATTTAAAACGACGGTCATTAAAATAATATCATGAAAGTTAAAAACAATGAAGAATATTCACGCGAAAAACACATGCTGATTGATAAAAAAGGTATCATTAAGCAATTAAGCAGGTGGATTAAGCACGTTTTTATTAGTAAAGCCATCTGCCTGTCAGAACGCGGACTTATTAGCCGTGTTAAGTTCGAATAGTTTATGATACGAGATATATTTTGCATGATGTTTTTTTTAACATAAAAATACACTCTTTTCTAAAAATCATGTAGTGTATCTGAGTATCTACAATTTTGTTCAGTTTCTCAAAAAGCAAGAGAAACTCTAAATTAATTTACTTATTAGTATATATGTATTTTATTATATATGATTTTTATGGTCTTGTTTAGTGTACAAAATGTTCATCGAGTTCCTAAGAACTGAGTCTCATGAACGGCTCTTAAACCAAAACCATACAATAATAACATGAGATTAAGTCATCTTTGAGTTTAAAACAAGACATTTAGTATTTAAATATCATTCCTCTTTGGGTCACTTATTATCTAATCTTAAATCTTAAATCAAATTCTATCAATTAGGTGAAAGAAGTAATGCCTAAATATCGATTTTTTGTTTCATTATAGTGGTTAAAACTAGAGATGGGCAAAACAGTTCATTTCAAAGAACCGTTCAGAACTTGCTAGGTCTACCGAAGTAACTAGTTTTCCGGAACCGTTATTTCGTTCTTCAGAAATTTTGAATGTCGCTAATATATACAATTTATAGTGCATTCTTAAAAATTATGGCCGTTTCGAAATATTCTTTTTCTTTTAGAATTCAATCACTTTTTTTCGAAAAGATTTGAGAACTATCGTTCTTCAACAAAGAACTGTTGTTCACTCATTCTTCCAGAACTCGTTCTTTTGGACCGTTCGCAAATGGATTCTCCACATCTAGATAAAAAACCTTGAGATCATTCCTTCGCCTGTTCGGGCAAGAAAAACTTTCTGACCCTATGTGCCGGATTGGAAATCAAACCCAGGCGGGCTGCGTGAAAGGCATCGACTCATCCATCACGCTATACCCGTCCCCAATCAAAATATCATCAACATGATCAAAAAATATCTTTGACATCGTTAAATGTGATTTTGAATTAATAAGATGAATGAATACAAATAAAGTGGTTGACTTCTTTAGGGATCTAAGGAAGTGAATGTTTATTATGCATGTTCGTCAACTACTTTCAATCGCAATGAAAAGCGCTTGGATTGTTTTTCTGAGATTATTGCAAATGACATTTTTACGTAGACACCTACTGGTTAGATTACATAACTGCAACTGTTGGAAAGTAGATATTCTCAGAAGAAATTCTTTACCATAAAAGACAATAAAGCAATGTGAAAATATGTAAATCCATTGAAACCGGATGTTTGTGGTGCGCGACATATCCTGCGGGTCAAAACAACAACAACAACAATGCAAACTGAGTTTACATTACGGAAACAACACACTTAATTGAAGACCTTCCAAGTGCGCTCAGTTTGTTATTCAAAGCCCGACTCGGGCTAGAGTTTTATCGCACTATCCGATCTGTTAGAGCACTATGTTTAGTGACTCGATTATAGATTCAATGCCGACATTCCCATCGTAAGCAAGTCATCGATGTCTGTAGGGAAAAAAATGGAAAATGTTTGCGTAGGTTACACCGTGATGTACTCGACTGCAACCTCAATGACACCTTTCCTGCATGACACGAATGAGCAATCAAATGCATGAATGAACGTATCGTTTCTAGATTAAATTATACCATCCTGTAGAAGTGGGCTTACGTCGCAAGCTCACTTTGCTGCACTGCACGTGGGAGTCTTAAAGTTGTAGTCGGGCTACGAAATGAATCGAAGTATTATACGAGAAATTTATTGGAGAAATTGATGTGTTCTTCTGCTCTTCTAAAAAGTGAAAAAAAACTGCATGGGTTTATTGATTTATTGGATTAGCTGTATCTGCATTATAATAAAATGCATAGAGAATTTCAGTGTTGATCCTTCCATGAACCAGTTGTGAGTTCAAATCTTAGGTGCTGGTAGCACCAGCGAATATAGATTTTATTATTCTTAAGCTACGATCAGACTAGCCAGTTTATCTGGCACAGTTTATCTGCCACAGACAAGTAATTTTTCTTCAGTTTATATTTGGTCTGGCAATGTGATTACACTATTCACAGTTAAATGACTGCAACAGTCAAGTTTGTCTGCCGACAGTCAATACTTTGACAGTTGTTTTGTTTGACTGTGACAGACTTTTTGAGCATGTCTGTATTGTGATTACATTGATCAGACAAATCAAACTGGTTACAGACTTAAATATAGGGAGTGGGCTGTTTATTGCAGTTTTTCTGCACAAAGTGATCACATTTGAAGATAGTTTGTGGAGCAGAGAACTTTTCACGGAATATTGCATTATGATAAAATGTCGATCTGATCTCACAAACGGAAGTTCGTTGCGTTGCTACTTGGTGTGTTGTGTTTCGAAGCAATTAAAGAAGGAATATAAATGTTCTCCGTTTTTTTTTACCTTTTTTATCAATATCAAAAATAGGTATAGAAATCGCTCGAACTTTAGACAATTTTTCCGAGGCCCGGAGACGCAAGGTGGATTGGTTATTATTTTAGACAATTTCAAATACTGAACTTTTCCACAGTTTTTAAAAATATGAAACTGAAGCTCTTCGATGTATCTAAAAATCATTTATTAACCAAATATGAAGTGAGCGTGTTTTTGTTAAAATGAAAAGTTTATTTTGAATGAGAAAAAAATAGTCGAAATAGTGATCATCTTTCTGGAAATTTATGTATACCTCGAGAACCAGACATCTCATTTTCGACTTCTTCGTAGGAATTGAAATGGTGCAAAGTCAATGCGTGGCTATTCGATGAAAACAAATGGTAGTCATTTAATTTAAATTCATATTTGTTTTCCTTACTTTTTTATCTCTGAATGATTTACATTTCAAGTGATTCTATAATAAAATATTTCATCTTTGTTACAGTACTTTGGTTGTTCTGTTTCTTATTTCCTATCTGTAACTTGGTGTTCACTGATTTAGTGTCATTTGATACAAATAGTATTCGGAAATAAATGAATACGACGGTGAGGTAGAAGCTCCCAGTCAAGTGGTTTGATTGTATCCTTCCTGAATTTGAAACTGATTTTGATTTGACTCTGCAATATTTTTCTTCAAATGCAAACATAATTCTAATGCTTTCCCCAAATCATCTCTTTCTAATACAAAATTCGACAATTTTTAAATGATGAAAATATACGATGTTGTATATTTGATATGTTTAGCAGATGTCATAACCACAAAAAAATTGAGATTCTTTCACATCATATGTTCGTTATCTACACGTTTGTGTCTTAATGCTAACATCATACGGGTATATCTTCTATTACTAAAAAATCCAGAGTGGCACCGAGATCGAAAGCGTGAAAAAAGATGTTTCGAAATTGTTGAGTATTTTTCACGCAACAAATACATTTTCAATCAATTGTAAATGGAGTGGTAGATTCAAAAATCAAATACAATGAAAATCGATAGAATCATCCTACCTCCGTAAATATGACAATTAAAGAGTTGAAATTTTGGGAAGGTTGTTTCAAGTCCAAGCTCTTTCAAATATGGTATAACGGTATGAATTCGTTCTGGGCAGAGTTCAGATTTTGACAGATCCACAATTTTATTACCAAACGCTTTGTAATCAATTCAATTATCGAACTAATGAACGGACGATAAGCTATTGGAAATTCGGTAAATATTTACAAAATCTAGAAAAAAATTCAAATAAATACATTTTCTGTTACCGTTCAGCATTTTTTAATTTGGAGTAGTTAATACTTTTTTCATTAATTCATTATTTAATTTTTCATAATTATTTCATCCAAGCACAAAGCAAAACGTTCCAGTACTATGCTTCTGGAGATAAGAATTCTACGAAATATGCGATAAGCTTCATTATTTCGACAGGAAATGACGACAGTGACAACGCAGTTCGGTGAGAAGTTAGTACACGTGGTTAAGCGATAGAATTGGGGTTAATCGATTTCGATCGATTTTAAGTACTTTTTTGTAAAATAAACAATAGTTGTATATAAAACTAAAGAGCCACAGCACCATATACAAAGAGCCTTGGGCTATTTCCGGCTTCCTGTTCCTGAAATAGTGGTCATATACTCAAAAATGGAACTCACTCACATTTCGTAGAGGTCGCTTGACCGATATTCACAAATTCAGGTTCGAATAAAAGGCCAAAACTCCTGAGCCTCTGAACTTTGCGCGGATGCAAGTGTTTAAAATTTCATTTTTGCCATTTCTAAAATTATAAGAATTTAAAATTTAAACCCTCGTTTAAAGTACGATGGCCGAATCATATAAAATCTTATAAAATTGACTAAAATCAATACAGCTTGTAAGTCATGTTAACAGATGGTCATTCGAACAAACCTCATTTACACCGGTTGCAGAAGTACCTGCAATAACAAAACTGTTTCATTTTATTGGTTGTTGGTTGTGCTAATTGATTTTTTTTTTGTTTTCTTTCAAAAAGTAAACATCATTTCGAAGAATACCATATATATATATATATAAGAATGTGACAGTATGAGTGATACGAGAAAGTCATCAATACACCACTAGGTGGATTAAAACAGGGTTTTTATTACTATCTGGTTTCTACACATTAGAAAATAATTGATAACGAAACCAACCCTCTTGGGGGAAAACCTCGTGTACTCACTTCTTATACTGGTGCTGGAACGTTTTGCTTTGTGTTTGGATGAAATAAACAAGTTTTTGGTTGTCATAGAATCTGTGGCAGACAACTTCTGCACAACAGTTTCAGAAACAGTCAAATTTGTCTGTACAGTCATCAACTGTTTGTCTGTCGACTATGATCACACTGTGATTACATTGTCACAGATAATCTGCACACTTTGACTGTATACAGATGGACAGTCAAGCCGATTTTGACTGCTTGCAGACAACTGCGAACCGATTACACTATTATACAGTCAAAATGCACAAGTTTGTGCAGATAAACTGGCTAATGTAATCGTACCTTTACTAAGCCTAACATGATGTTCCAAGCTTTGGTTTTAATATAGTACAAATGACATGGAAACAGACAGGTTCGGCTTCGAATGACAAAGACGTAGCAATAATCATTCCCTCGTCTGATTTTTTTTTTTTTTTTTTTATTCAAGAATATAATGTTTAAGGCACACTGCTTAAGCTCTAAGATGCCAAGGGCTTTTACTAATTTAAAATTTACGACTAACTTAAAACTAGGGTTGTATCATTAAGTAATGTCATATTTGGGTCGCAGTGGTTGACTTTGGCAGATCCAGCCTTCATGTGGTGATCGGCCGGTGATCTGAATATTTCATGAGAGTCTTCCATATGGCGTTGGTGAATATTCATGTTGGCCGCATTCTTCGGTCCGTGTGGGTCCGCGGGAAACACCCCCAGGTTACGAATACCCGGCGGGTGGCCCGCATGCTGTTGATAAGTTTCCGTGGGCGATGATGGTGTTGTTACAGAAGAAAATGAAAAAAAAAAGATAGCGAAGTAAATATTGCGGAAAACGAAGTAAAATGGGGATATGGGAATGAAATGACTAAAACGACAGAGATCTAATTAGTTGACATCGAGATGGTGAAAAGACGGGGAGGGGGGAAGCGAAGGTTAGTGACAGCAAAAAGATCTTGTTAGTTCCGATGAAGATGGTGGACAGATGAGGAATCGGGATAATCGGCGGAAGTTAGTGTCGAACCTGCAGTTGAGAAATAATTCTTAGCCACAGTTGAAACAACGTCGATAAATAGGAGGAACTTTCTAAGCCAGATGTAACAGATTACACTTGTATATTAATGTGTTTGAGAAACTGGTATATGAGAAGCATATATGAACTATCCCGACTCGCCAACACATCCCGAACCGGAACCTCAGGCGGTCTACCTCGGGCCCTGAGGGATTCCAGTAGCTTCGACCTGGCGTCGCGATACTCTACGCACGACCACACGACATGCTCGATGTCCTGATAACCGTCGCCACAGGTGCAGAGCCCGTTCTCCACGATCCCGATACGCCGGAGATGTGCGTTGAATGTATAGTGATTTGACATGAGTCGTGACATAACGCGAATGAAATCACGACTCACGTTCATCCCCTTGAACCAAGGTTTCGTCGATACCTTAGGGATAATGGAGTGTAGCCATCGTCCCAGTTCGTCATTGCTCCATGAAGTTTGCCAACTTTCGAGAGTTTTCTGACGAGAGATACTGAAAAATTCATTGAAGCAGATTGGTCTTTCATAAATATCACCTTCTAATGCGCCCACTTTAGCCAATGAGTCTGCCTTTTCATTGCCCGGAATGGAACAATGCGAAGGGACCCAGACTAACGATATTAAATAAGACCGTTCAGATAAAGTACTCAAATGTTCCCGTATTTTCCCCAGGAAATATGGGGGACACTATCCTGGCTTCATTGCCCGGAGAGCTTCTATTGAGCTTAGACTGTCCGTGACAATGAAGTAATGGTCTTTGGGCAAGGTTTCAATGATCTCGAGGGTGTACTGAATAGCAGCTAATTCTGCGACGTAAACTGAAGCCGGATCACTGAGTTTGTAAGAAGCGGTGATGTTTTGATTGAAGATGCCGAAGCCTGTGGACTTGTTAATGTTTGATCCGTCAGTGTAAAACACCTTTTCACAGTTGACTGTTCTAAATTTATTATAAAAAATATTTGGGGCCACTTGAGGGCGCACGTGAGCCGGAATTCCACGAATTTCTTCTCTCAGGGATGTGTCGAAAAACACAGTAGAATCAGAAGTATCCAAGAAATGAGCACGGTTGGAAACAAACGAAGAAGGATTAATATTCTGAGCCATGTAATCAAAATACAAGGACATAAAACGGGTTTGAGAATTAAGCTCAACTAACCTTTCGAAATTTTCAATCACCAGAGGATTCAAAATGTCGCATCGAATGAGCAAACGATATGAGAGATCCCAGAACCGGTTTTTCAATGGGAGAACACCCGCCAGCACTTCGAGGCTCATCGTATGAGTCGATTGCATGCAACCCAAGGCAATACGCAAACAACGATACTGAATTCTTTCCAGCATGATGAAATGAGTGTTCGCCGCGGATCGGAAGCAAAAGCATCCGTATTCCATCACGGACAATATCGTTGTTTGGTACAGCCTGATCAGGTCTCCTGGATGGGCACCCCACCACGACCCGGTTATTGTACGAAGAAAGTTGATTCTTTGTTGGCATTTTCTTTTCAGATACCTAATGTGACATCCCCAGGTGCCTTTGGAGTCGAACCAGACCCCGAGATATTTAAATGTGAAGACCTGAGCTATGGTTTCACCCCCTAGTTGAAGCTGTAATTGTGCTGGTTCTCGCTTTCTCGAAAATACAACCAGCTCAGTTTTCTCCGTAGAGAACTCGATACCCATTTGAAGAGCCCATGTGGATAAGTTGGCAAGAGTATCTTGTAACGGCCCTTGCAGATCGCCAGCTTTGGGTCCTATAATAGACACAACGCTGTCATCGGCAAGTTGCCTTAGCGTGCAAGATGTGTTGATACATTTATCGATGTCGTTTACGTAAAAATTGTATAGAAGGGGGCTTAAGCATGAGCCCTGAGGAAGACCCATGTAACTGAATCGTATTGTCGACAAATCACCATGCGCGAAATACATGTGTTTCTCAGACAATAGATTATGTAAAAAGTTGTTCAAAACTGGCGAAAGACCATGCTGATGCAGCTTCTCAGATAAGATATTTATAGAAACTGAGTCAAAAGCCCCCTTAATGTCTAGGAAAACTGACGCCATTTGTTCTTTACGAGCAAATGCCATTTGAATTTCTGTTGAGAGCAACGCAAGACAATCGTTCGTTCCTTTACCCCTGCGGAAACCAAATTGTGTATCTGAAAGTAAGCCATTAGTTTCGACCCAATTGTCTAGACGGAAGAGAATCATTTTTTCGAACAATTTCCGGATACAGGAAAGCATAGCAATCGGCCGATACGAATTGTGATCGGAGGCTGATTTTCCTGGTTTTTGAATGGCGATCACTTTCACTTGTCTCCAGTCATGTGGAACAATGTTGTCCTCAAGGAACTTATTGAATAAACTCAACAAGCGCCTTTTGGCGGGGTCTGGCAGATTTTTCAACAAGTTGAATTTTATTCTGTCTAATCCCGGGGCTTTATTGTTACATGACAAGAGTGCAAGTGAGAGCTCTACCATCGAAAACGGTGTTTCGTTTGTATTTGGTGTCGCGGCGCGGGTGATCTTCTGTTCCGGAACAGAGTCTGGGCATACTTTTTTAGCGAAATCGAATATCCAGCGGTTGGAATATTCCTCGCTTTCATTCGTGGTGTTATGATTGCGCATTCGTCGGGCTGTGTTCCAAAGAGTACTCATAGATGTTTCTTTCGTTAAGCCGTCTATAAACCGACGCCAGTAACCGCGTTTCTTGGCTCTAATCAAGTTCTTAGTTTTAACGTCTAACGCCGCGTAATTCCGGTAACTATCAGGTGTTCCATTTTTTCTGAATATTTTATACGCGGAGGCTCTCTCCGCGTTTAAATTTGTGCACTCTTTGTCCCACCACGGGTTGGGAGGACGGATGTTAGTTTTCGCGCCGGGTACACGTTTCGTCTGAGCTTGAGTCGCGGTGTCGAGAATCAAGCCAGCCAAAAACGTGTACTCTTCCTCCGGAGGAAGTTGTTGAGTTCTTTCAAGTTTCTCAGATATCGAGGTCGCATAGCTATTCCAATCAATATTTCGTGTGAGATCATACGAAACATTGATTGTCTTCGATGGTTTTGAGCCGCTGGTGATTGATATTACGATCGGTAGATGATCGCTACCGTGGGGATCAGGAATTACCTCCCACGTGCAATCCAACCGTAGCGATGTCGAGCAAAGGGATAAATCCAGCGCACTTGGTCTTGCTGGTGGTGCAGGAATCCGTGTCATTTCTCCCGTATTCAAGATTGCCATATTGAAGTTGTCGCAGATATCATGGATCATAGTTGATCTGTTATCATCGTGAAGACAGCCCCATCCCGTACCGTGTGAGTTAAAGTCTCCTAAAACCAACGTCGGTGCAGGAAGGAGCTCTACGATATCACTGAGCCACCGATGCCCAACCGAGGCTCTTGGGGGAATGTAGATGGAAGCAATGCAAAGGTTCTTACCTTTGATTGTAACATGACATGCGACAACTTCAATACCTGGTATCGAGGGGAGGTTAATGCGATAGAAAGAATAGCACTTTTTGATCCCCAAAAGTACTCCTCCATAGGGATTATCTCGATCCAGACGAATAATGTTAAAATCGTGAAAGTTTAAGAATATTTCAGAAGTTAGCCAAGTTTCGCACAATGCAAATGCGTCACATTTCAGATTGTTTACTAGAAATTTAAATGAATCTATTTTTGGGATAATACTTCTGCAATTCCACTGTAAAACAGTGATTAGATCCGTGACCTCGGTGGATGATTTAGCCATCGAAAGATACAATCGCTGAAAGAAGGGGCCAATTTGCAGTCAACTGCTTCAAATATGTTTTTACTGTTGGCATGAAAGCAATTAAAATGCTTCTAAGAGGGTCTGAAATATTGAAAGTTGTAAAAATCCAGTCCACAACATCAGAGAACTTTATAAGTCCAGCACCTAGTTGGTTCTCTGGTGGATTTTCAGGGACGCTTGGGGATTTTTTAGTCCCTGGAAGCGGTGGGAATTCCATCTCGGAATTGAGTTTTCCGAGACCAGGAGCTTTTTGCTTCGGTGATTTTTCCCGATTCCCGTTAGCTGTAA
The DNA here is from genome assembly GCF_030247185.1 of Malaya genurostris. Classification (NCBI taxonomy): domain Eukaryota; kingdom Metazoa; phylum Arthropoda; class Insecta; order Diptera; family Culicidae; genus Malaya; species Malaya genurostris. The sequence continues at coordinate 61,084,493 of NC_080572.1, read as the reverse complement.
CTTTTCGAAGCCCTTCGGAAGACACCTTCGAACCCTTACTAGGTAGCTTATGAGAAGATTTATTCATTCTTTTCCTACAGCTACGAGGGACCGCTGAAGATGGACCTTCCAAAGGGTCGTCAGAATCGCTCTCGTCAGTTGACAAGCAGGCATATGGATTCGTTGCCTGTTTAGGAGGGGTGGCACTCTTAACCATCTCGGCAAAGGAACGCTTGGAGTGTTCCTTCAGAAAACGCTTCATCCGATCTCCTCGCAGTTTGTAAGCGGGACAGTCAGAGAGGTCATGCGGACCCTCCTTACAGTAGAGACACTTTTCAGCATCCTTACCGCAAGAGCCGTCCGCATGAGCTTCCCCACAGTTAGCACAACGTGGCTTATTGCTGCAATGGGTAGCTGTATGCCCCAGTTGTTTGCAATTGGTACAATTCATTATCCGGGGTACAAATAAACGAACAGGCAAACGAACCCGGTCCAAGAGGATGTAGTTGGGCAATGCCGAGCCGGCGAAGGTCACACGATAAGAGTCTGATTGGGGATAAGACTTTGTTCCATCCCCGGCGATCGATACTGAATGCAATCGCTTGCAATCCAGTATCTTGACATTCTTAAGTGAGGGGTCTTTAAAACAACCCGCCCCGTACTTAAGAATATCCTCGCAAGTCAAACTCGAATCGGTGACCACACCGTCGATTTCGACTTCACGAGCTGGCACGTAGACGCGGTACTCCAGCGTAAAAGGATCATTTTGAACAAGCTCATTAGCCTGTTTTGAGCTGGTAAACAGGACCCTGAGCTTGTCTGGCCGTATTCTATCTATACTTTTTATGGTATTATATCGCGAATTCAGGTCCCGCGATATTTTTAAAATATTCAGTTTTTTTTCCTTTGATTTGGTCCGGAAATAGACCGCGTAAGGCCCGGCCGGTAGTGCGAGCCCATCAGGATAGCTCTTTATGCGGGACTTTTTACTGACAAGGGAAGTCTCCATTTGAACATCGGGAGCGGGGGGGGCAGGTTTTAAATTAGACATAGCGGAACTACTTCCGCGCAAAAACAAATGATTCGGGGGGAAATATAATGGTCAAATAAAGAAATAAAAATAAACGAAGTAAAGGTACTTAACAAAGATCCAACGGGGGACACCAAGCTGGACTTCGTCGATCGGCGTATCGCCGCTTTGATGATGTGCAAAAAACCTCCGAGAGGAAAAGGCACACTTATTTATAATCCTCACACAATGGCCGCTTGTTTATAATCCTCACACTTGGCCTTGATCGGCGAAACAATAATCGGCTAACGGTACCGTTTCGATCGACCGCTCGCAATAAGGCACTGTTCTATTATATAATACGAAAAAAAAACCTATCAGAGGAAAAAGCACTATTGTCTATCACACAATATCGTCCGACCACTTTATCACACACACACAACTGGTTTTCAATGCTTTCGCAGTAAATCCAAATCACGTCCGTTCGCTCGGAAGGTTGAAACGGCAATGACCCTCGTCTGATTGATCGTTTGTTTAGTCTTAAACAGGTGCTATTTGAGGCAGCTAATAACGTTTAATAAACAGTGGGATGCAACACAAAAAGGAACCATTGTATTTCCATATATGGAAGAACGAACTTCATTTGGCATGAATGATTATAGTTTTAATAAACATCCTTCATCATATGAACGACTGAAATGGAAAAACTGAAATTAAAGAATTTTTTGCCAGCTACTATCGTTGTTGACGTCAAAGCGGATAAAAATAAGTGAATTGGCTTCTATTGAATAAAATAAACAGTGTTACATAGATTCATTTCTTAAAGGGAAGTAAAGCTATTGATTTGTTTATAAACAACAATGATTATATCAAGTGAATTATTGCACTTGCGTTTATTTCGCAAGCGTTTAAAGAAGGATATATATTAGGGTGGGACAACATTTTGATTTCACCACCACCAAACTTTTCGTGTTCCTTTTGGGTCCCATCAGAACTATACAAAATTTTAGCTCGATCGGTGAAACTATATTTTCGCGCCCGAAATTTAAAATTTGTATTGGATTTAATATGGGAAAATGAACCTTTTACAAAAAATTTGCTGGCGATCACCCTATAAACTTTAAAAATCAGTGCATGTGTTATTTTCGTGTTTAAAAATTTCACGATGTCTTCACAATTATTACTCAGCTTAGTATGAAGATTCTTCTTAAGTAAAAAACCATGTTCCGAAACTTACTGTAAAGACACGTGCGTTTTGAGTTTGTTTGGCCTTCAACTTACAAGACTTGTAAGACTATTTTTGAAAACTAGATCATCTTTATATCTTCTTCTATAAAGGCAAACTCTTAAATTTGCAGTTCTTCCACTCATCCCCCTGTAATTCCGGAATCGAAAGTAAGATCGATCTGAAATTAAATAATATATCTCTGATGCAGTAGTGCCTTTCATTTGAGCCTAGGTTTGTTAAAATCTATTCAACCACTTCGGAGAAAAGTGAGAGCATATTTTATGCAATTATTTGTACATTTATCTTTGCAATTCTGGAACCGGACTTCAGATCCAGCCCAAATTAAAAAAAAAATCTATGGGACAATAGTACCATTCATTTGAGTCTAAGATTGTGAAAATCGGTTCATCCATCTCGGAGAAAAATGAGTGCACATTTTTCTCACACGAATACACACATACATTTTTCGTACTTGACGAACTAAGTCGAATGATATATGACACTCGGCCCTTGGCGGTTCAAAAGTCGATTTTCACAGGATAAATTCTCAAAAAAAACATAAAAAATGAAGCGTCCTCTATCTACAAACCATAAAAACCGATAAAACGTATACAATTGGCATTTTCCACCGTAAAAATCTTACTTACTTTAGGTTCCGGCAATAGTAACGGGTAAAGTGTGTTAAAAATTTTATACCATCACGTAAAATGGCGAAAAAACGTACAAAATTTTCCAAAACGGGCTCAAAACTACTCCAATTGATTGTTTTTATCAGTAGACGGCCAAACAAACCGATTTCGGTTGTCCTTTCAGTTGAATCATTGAACTGACATATTCAAATCATTTTAAATCAAAAACGAGAAAGTATTTTTGAAAAAAACTGTTTGTTGAATGAAGAGATAATTTAGTAGAATAGAGTAATCAGATGTGAAACGTTGAAAAAAAATCGAATAACTTAAGGAAAGAAGAAACTCCTGAAATTGTCGCAGTGGATCTTGGTAAAAAATTTTCACCGGATTCCACACGACATCTAGGCTGGTCCTGTCCGGAGAAATATAATATGTATTATCAATCTCCTAGTGAACCCCAGCCGCTATGGTGGAATCGTTTAGGAAGTTTGGTGAATAAAGTCACCAAAACATTCAATCCTGTTCTACAAAACATTGAAATTTAGATTATCGAAATTTCAGACTTGTTGGCACTAGCATGGAACGTTGAGTGCGACTGCGTAAGCTCTTGGTAAATGAAACAGGGTCGAATGTCCAGCGTTTCAAGAAATTTAAGATCTCATTAGTGCTGCCCTCTTTACAGATAAGAGTACGGTGTGACATTTCCTAGTTTAATTGAATTGAACTTAATTTAATAGGACAGTCTATTGAAAATAAGTTGAGAAATCGAATAGATAAATGCTACTACGACCAGCGTGCAAAACAATCCTATACTAATCCCAAAGAAAATAAATTGCTGTCACTACAAACCTCTGACCAGTTCTAGCGAACAAGTTGGGATTTTTCGCATGCTATTCTTAATCATCTGCTTTTGCCATAAACTATTCCATTGATGGAAGTAAACCCGCGAACAACATCAGTTGCCAGTGCACAAATACTCTTTCGAGGTCGTGTGCGGTTGAGTTTATTTAGCTTATTAAACAAGTCAAACATTTGAAGACCTTGCATCGCAACACTAACTGTCAGTTGTTTATTCACGCAGTTCGGCAAAGCTCTAGAGAGAGCGATATGGGAAACTACGTCTTACCCGCAGTCATCAGCGAAGGCATGATATAAGTTTGCAACCGGATCACTAACGCTCATTCTCGGTCGCATATAATCACCATTTAGGTATGACATCATCATCCTCTGGGGATCATTAGCCACACTGTTCTTAACGGAATTGTTAGAAATGATCTTATGAATAAAAGTGATTATATAATTTGTCACACGTATACGTGTTTCACCGCATCGAACCTGATCCGAGTCGGCACCATCTGTCAGATTATAGGGTTTGTGTACTTCATCAGCCCTAGGACGAAGCCGAGGGCTTGGAGTTGACTAATTAACATTCGTTTTGTTCGCACGAAAAGGAACTGATAAGCGCTGTGTTTTCTCCAGGCTTGACAAATTAGCATGACAAAAACCAAAGCTGCCATTTTACGTTACATACACACTTAAATTGGATTACCGATATCAGCTGTTCAAACCTCGGTAGCTGATTTTTTCAGTAAAAATATCATTTCATCACAGCGGTACCTTATGGTACTGATTGTCAACAGTTGTTTATTTGTGCTGATATATCAGTTTAATGCGAATTTTCGGAAGTTCGGTGTTCTAAACCCTATGTGCGGGGCTGGGAATCAAACCCAGGCGGATTTCGTGAAAGGCATCGACTTACCCATCACGCTATACTCGTACCCAATATGGAAAAAGGTTCCATTTGACGAAGCGTTTCACTCGATATTATTAGTGTTGCATACGATAGTTTTCTTAAATTGAGGATTACAAATCATATGTTATCTTGTGGAAATTATGAACGTTAAAAACCGTTACAAGAGCTAGGTTTTTGCGGTAAACAAGTTACGATGCGTTACTTTTAAGGAAGTTACAGCTGTTACGAAGTGGTATATAACGTTACGAAACGCATCATGTGCCACTTTTTTGTAAGTTATAGGTATTACGAAGCGTTACATGCGTTATTTTTTTTGTAAGTTATAGGCGTTACGAAGCATTACATGTGTTACTTTTTTGTGAATCATAAGCGTTACGAAGCGATATATGTGTTACTTTTTTGTATTTTATAATCGTAACGAAGCGTTACTTTTTTGTGAATCATAGGCGTTACGAAGTGTTACTTTTTGTAAGTTATAGACGTTACGTTCAATGCTTTATTGTAAATTATTGGCGCTACAAAGCGTTACATGCGTTACTTTTTTGAGTTAGGACGTTACAAGCGGTACTTTTATAAGTTTTGAGGGTTACATAGGGTTTCATGCGTTACTTTTCCGGGAGTTATAAACGTTAGAAAGCGTTACATGCGTTACTTTTTATGAGTTATAAACGTTACGAAGTGTTACAAGCGTTACTGTTTTCGAAGTTGCAAGCGTTACTTGTTTGTAAGTAACAATCCTTATGATGCTTTACATGTGTTACTTTTTAGTAAGTTTTAGGCTTTATGAAGCATTACCTTTTGTAAGTTACGAGCGTTACGAAGTGTTACTTTTTGTAAGTTACAGGTGTTACGAAACGCATGCGTTATTCTTTTGTTAATTACAGGCATTACGAAGTGTTACATGCGTTACATTTTTGTAAGTTAGAGGCGTTACTATTTTGTTAGTTAAAGGCGTATGTATTTTATTTTAAAAGCGTTATATGTGTAACTTTTTGTAAGTTATAGGTGTTAAAAAGCATTACAAGAGTTTTGGAATCCCAATTCTAACTTATTGAGGAGTCACTTATTGCAAAATGTACTGGAAATGTCAAAATTATTAAATAATTAGGAATGATCCTACAAAGACATGGAATACACTGATCGAAATAAGCACGATGACATATCTTATCGAAACGAAAACTTGTATCTAATTTTGAATTTTTGCCGGTAGTTCTAATTCTTTCCGCTTCTCAAACCAAGAACGACGGATAAAACAACGATATTTTTTTAATTGCTGTGCAATTATATATACTAACGTAATTTGTATGATGTAAATCACGAAAAGATTATGTGTAGCATCCAAGCTGTCGCTATGAGATTGACTGGTATGCGTTGTCTCATGATTAAAGTTTGCCAAAGGCAAAAAATTTGTACATTCTTAAGTGCCTACCATAACGTCATATTAGATCCTCGTCAGCGCTGTGCGAGACGGGCGAGGAATGTAGGGCATCCACTTCCAATAGTAACGTGACTTTGAACATTGCTACAGGATATAAACGCCACCGTAAATAGAGCTTGCTTCATGGCTCACGTTTTATGTTATGCGTTTCTATACTAGTATCTAAAGCACCCAGCAAAAGCTTTCCGGGTGGGATTGAACATTACAAGCTCATCGCACCTTGAACCAAGACCGTAGATTATACCAAGTAGGTTATGCCAAGTTAAACAAATCGACAAAAGGTCGACCATAGTGGCCAATGCATTGTTTGTTAATTTCATTCTACCTTGGAACGGACCTCAGTCTATCCAGATCAGTCACTTCGACATTCTCGTGGCCTTTTCCGACTTATCATCGTTTGCAGGTTGTCTTCTCGTCACTCAAAGCAGCTCCAAGTTCTGTATCTGATCACACGATTTCTCGAATGGAGTGAATTTACTACACAAGTATGATACTTCCATACCGGTGACATATGTCTTGATGTCGTAGCAGATGTACATATTTACGATAGTCAGTAAAGGTCGGCTTTATAATCAACAGTTCTTTGCTAGTTGCTTGTTAGTGAGAGCAATGAACTTCAAGCAATAAACATTAAACACTACGATAATTGCAAGAGTGCACTTGAAATGTTTTGTTTTGTTTGCATCATGGGTTTGTGGTTAATTAATTTTGTCGCTTTATCAATTCTTCCATAATTTGAAAATCGATTGTTGATTCTAGCTACATCAAAATATCTACTTGATCCAACATTCATCATCTTTTGAATTTAATTATTTTGAATTTTCATTATTCTGGATTTTGAACTAAACACATTGACTGGCCTTTTCCGATTCTTTTAAGTTTAACGTATGAAATATTAAAAATTCGTTTTATTCAACAGAAAAGGTGAAAAATAATCAATATGTGCCTTAAAAATCTGTTTTAAATCATTTGGTGGTATAACGATTCCTTTCTGATATTATTCATATTCTCATAAATAGTACTGTAGGATTAACGGAAACAATTTTTTGGATTCGTAAATGAAGCCACAAAATATGTTTGGGAATCAGCAAATAATAATAGTTTAGGAGCCAATATTGAAGATTTCTTGTAGTCTATGGGAGAACGAAATGAGTTACATTTTGAAGATTCTAACCACAACTCCGGAAATGAGAATTGGAGATAGGTAGAACGGAACTCGTTGTGCTAACTGCACATCTCAAAATAATGATTAAAGCGACTTCTTGTAAGGGATGAGGGTGGGGGGGGGGGGGGGGGGGGGTGGGGGGGTGGAGGAATTGACATTGTAAAACAAATTCTGAAGTATGAATTGTCAAGTTATTTGCACCTTTATATAATAAGTACTAATGTTCATGGAATTTAATGTTGATAAATCTTACATGGGGGGTTAAAACCATCAACCCCCCCTCCCCCGCCGGCCGCACGGGCCTGTTTTTGAATATCTTTACTTCTTCCCAATTAAGGAAACTCGCGTACAAAAACAATTAACCACAATTAATCGTCCAGACGACCAGCTCGACGATATCGGAAAATGTTTATGTGTGTGTGTTTGTATTTGTTTGTGTGGGTTAGAAAGATTATCACTCAATTATCTTGGAAATGACTGAACCAATTGCATTAAACTTAGACTCGTTTGAAAGCTACTTTGAATGAAGTTCGAAGATCAAGTAGCTATCCTTTCCGGTTACAGAGATATGATGATATAAGTGTCGTAACAAATCAATTTTTATCTGCCAGTTATTGTTTTATTTTAGAATCATATGTTATCATTTGTTTCAGATGGGTATAATGAAGGAACATTTTTACACCTCCCAACAGGTTTTGGGAACAACAAAGCATTACATCTTATTTACCATGTATCTGTTTTTACACAGAGATTACATATCATGACAAATTAAAATCAGAATGAATATGTGTGATTTAAAATAAACCTTTCAAAAAACGTACCATTTCAATAAAACTTACAGAAACAATTGCACGAACTCTGGAAATAACTCTATTTTGTTTTTCGAATGTGTGAATGAATAAACAATTATGATTATTGTTTATAGTATTATCATTATTGACATTACCTATACGCTTGCAAGGTGTCTTTCCCCTTGATGATGACTTTATGCCACGGAAATTTTTGTATATCATTTATTTAATTCGTGTCAAGTTGACGGAGGGTAAGCATTCTTTGTGATACATGAATATTATAAACAAAAGTAGTAGGAGCGCAGGATTAGTGATGGCGATTTGGCGATCTCAGCAAATACTGCGAACAAACAAGCGCTCCGTTTGTTGGCTGCTCAAGAAAAAGTAACTCTTGGTACTTCTAAATATCAAATTCCTGCTAGATAGCATTAAATTGGATTTAATCGAAATAGTGCATGAGAGCAAATTAACCAGCTCGATAGAAAATAAGTCTTGTAATCAATATCCAACATGGAGTATTTTTTCATTGAATTTTCATTGCGTATTACTATGGCTTGTTGAGAGCTTCAGAAACGCATGTCCTCATTACAGCAAAACCTTTACTCGAATAAACACGCTAGAGGTGACAGTGCACAAAGTGTGAAAAGTGAAGCGCGTTCGAACCTTGGAGAAACATTCGACAGTTAAGAGCCAGTCATCAGTCTGTTGACAAAAACTGATAATCTTCAGCACAATCCGGTCTAGTGAAGATAGTTGCTTGCCATGAATTGTGGGGTTAGACATTCTCTGTTACCGAGAGAAGGAGCAACAGTGGTATGGCTGAACATTTTTCGTTCTCTTCCATTCCAATGAAACAACAAGGCTTACGCTTCCTCAAAAGCGACTTCGTTCATAAAGCAGATATATTCATGAATATCACACGCCGTGAAGCATGTTTACTCATCTTCACTGCCTCGTTCATCCAAACTCTGTTTGAGATTTTAAAATGACAGCATGCATTAAATGTGGCTATGTTATTCATTGGCAATAAACATGATAGTTGGACAATCGGCCTAATAAATAAAACCTAGCAGGCTTGAGTTTCGATAGTGAATGCCAAATGTTTTTCACACAGTTACTACTGAAACTTAAGCTTGTAATGTTTTATCCCAGCAGCCCAATATGTTCTGTTATGAGAGTGTCATCTATAAAGCTATCACAAATATGTTAGATAATGCATCTGTACCATTTGTGTTGCTAACGACAAAGCGTTGATCGAAATTGTTTATTATGTTTGTATTACCTATAGTCCCTCTGTAACAGTGAGTAATCTTAAAAAAAGAAAAAAAATGTAGAGCCCAGATTACCATTCTATCAGAGCAGCTTGAATTGAGGGTTTCGAATGATTAAAATTAATGAAGGAGCTGAAACGAACGTGGATGTTATTATTAGATACTAACATACAAGATCAACAATTTAAGATAAGAAATAATTTCATAGGCACCTCTGTTTATATGTGTCCCAACACAAGATAAGATATTGAAACGCACAAAACGCTACACATATCTGACAAATAGTTGGTTGTTTCTCTGGCACTTCTCCCTTTCACGCGACGCAATTCAATCAGGCTCAACTCAGGTCGGTTTGATTAAATTACTTATACGTTTCATCAACACGTCATTATTCTGAAGGAATATGACAGCAACAGCAAAGTCTTCGGCGATGTGGATAAGAGACGATTAAAAACAAATTAGCAAATCACTTACATTCATAGTTATGTTCTTTGAAGTCACCGGCTATGTCCTCCTCGCTGTCTTCCCCTTCAGTATATCTGGCCGTTGATTGTGGCCGATCATAGTCTACCTTGTTCTGCATTATGCTGGTCGTATCCGTATCAGCTCCATCGTTATCCATTATTATGGTCTGACTTTGTTCCATGTTCGGTAGATACTCGTCACGTTCCATCGACATTGCGAATGATTGATTATATAAATATATTCTTCTCCTCACTTTGCTATGTTATTCTATGTAATTATTTTTTTTTTATTCACATTTCACTTCACTTGTTATCAACAAACCAATCAAGACTGCATTCAATTTGATTTTTTTTTAAATATGGCTTCAACAACAATCACATTCACTCAATTCGATCAAACCTTTCACTCCTCTGGACAAACAGGACCGCACGAATACGATAAAAAATTAAATTATTTTATCACCCTCACTCGGTCATCGAGAAACGAAACTCTCAGTATCTGGTACCAATTTTTATCACTCGAAATTAAATCGGTGCTCGTTAAATTCCGACACGTTTCCCCGCGGTGGCACAACCGGTCACATGTGTGCATTCACGTTCCGGACGTTCGAGATAAGATATAGTAAGAACCCGTCACTTTCCGTTTAAGCCCTATTCTATAGCAAGGCTCACTCGCGACGATAATTCCTTCCACTAGCAGATGAGTTAAATGACTGACTGTGTACCAACGACCTCGCAGGAGCCGTAACTTCAATCCGACTTCCACACACCTTCCCCGAACAGCGATGCGCGGCGAGTCCTCGCTACAACAGCACTGTCATCATTACCGCTCCGCCGCGCCATATTCCATAATAGTGCACGAAAACAGGTAGGCAGCCCTGGTAGGCCACGAATCGATCGAATCCGCGCGCACGGGCTGTAAAGAGAGAATCAAACCAACGTCCCCGATGAGAATGATATCATCACGTATCAGAGTCAGAGTTGTGGCAAAAAGCTGTGGTGTAAGCAGGATCGCATAGGAGGAACCACCCCGATATGTGATGCGATGCGATGACCTGCCGCGGGGCAAAGCGGTGCGGGCTGTGCCGGCATCGGCGCCGAGGTGGTTTAACAGTCAAGCCAACATAAGGTGCGTTCTGCGAACCACCCAACAACAGGTTGCGAACCATTGTCATGAGATATTGCTGTCCGAGTAGAGGAATATATTAGTAGTAAAGCTTAAAAACAAAAATTTCTGAACGAAAAATTAATGACGGAATGTTACTTATTGTGTAGAAATCTAGTTAACTGGAAATTATTAGTGTAGATCATTCTATATGAAATCACAAAAGGTATTTACTATTTAAAAAATTGTTCTCATTTTTGTATATTTCCAACAATGCTCCATTGTCACCTGTGACACTATGACTCTTACCAAAAAAACAACACTTCTTTTGGAAAATTTCAATTTTAATACGGGAGCAATTCAGGTGGAAGGAAACGCGGCAACCAATTATATTCATTTTTAAATGTTCGCGCAAAATTGTGAAATCTTTACGTTGCCACTTTGTCTTTCGATTTTCTATAACAATATGGTGAATTTTTCAGAAATTTTTCGAAATGACAGCCTTACTTTTACGACCAGAGCCTAATACATCATCGATGTTCACACAACAACGTTGAAATTAAACATACCAGTCAATCACGCTTGATTTTAAAATAAATATGATCAAAAATAGTCGATTTTTCATAGGTTAACCGTAACCCGCACTGACGAAACTACCCATGTAGTATCAATCATAGTAACCCATGAGTCAGCTGACAAAATTTGACAGCTCTATCAGTCGAACTCTAACCATGATGGCAAAAACAGTGATTCAACTCTGTTCAGAAATGTGCGCGTCCAAAGAACGCCACCCCGCCACGTTGAAAACGGACATCTTGCGGCACTTTGTGAACGCCGATTAACCACCCGGCCGCTCTTCTTCCCGCATATGCATGGCTGTCAGACGGCTGACTAAACGCTGCCAGCTGGTAAAATATAGCTGGCAGACATTCTGGTGACCGACTGCCTCACCGCTGGCAGTTATACAACTCAAACGATACAACCGTATCCACCAGGATTTTTCCACATTGAAATCTTTGACATTTTCAGCGAAGGTGAGAAGATGAAAACGCTCGGCTAACTTAGATACAGGCGACATTGTTTTGTCAAATAGGATTTGACAACCGTTACTGAATCAATTTTGGTAGCCGCCTGGTGGCCATGGCTGCCCAGGTAGCCAAAACGCTATGCGGGTTTCGCTCCGGACTGACCGTGAACGGTGAAATTTATAGTACGAAATGTCTGTCGGAAGTTGCGTCGTTCATCAAGCAAAACCATAAGGGCGAAAACGCGGTGTTCTGGCCGAATCTGGCGTCGACCCACTACTCGAAGCGATCGTGGGAGGAGATGGACCGGCTGAATATCGATGTGGTACCCAAGTCGGCGAGCCCGCCCAACGTCCCATAGCCTAGAATTTCTAGGCCAATCTAAAATTTTAAACTTGAAGCATTAACTACTGTTCTGTGCTCTAAAGTTGCCGATTTCTTGATTTAGGAGAAAGTTACGGGTTCGAGTTCCGTCCCTGTGGTAACTTTTACGCAGTTTTTAATTTTATTGTTGTATTGTAACGTAGTATCAGGAAACACTTGTATCCAATCGAATTCGGGTAATTTTAGAGCACCGTTCAATGTTTGTATTACTTGATTCTAATGGACTCGGGTGTGTGTTGAGCTTGTGGGTGTTTTGCTGACAACAAATCATCGCAACAGTCTAGAAAAAACAATGATACTTTTGGCTAATGAAAAATGAGTCCTCTGATACGCACACAAATCTTGTGACAGATCTGATTGAATATTTCCATATCTATCAAAAATATTTTGAATTGTATTATGCCATAAATAGCATTATTCGATATTTTGTTTAGGCGTTCACTGGAACGAATGAAATCTAGCTTTCAATAAATACTTCGAGCTCTGATTTGTCTTTTCGGTAACCAAAAAAGTGATATAATTGATGAACGCGGATGCGGTGTAATGTACTATTATTCAATTTACAATGTTTATCAAAAGTAAATCGCGTTGGTATTCTTTTCGCTATTGCGAAACGTTCTCCTTATCATTCAACAGCTGTTTCAATTAATGACCGATTTCATAGCATTCAATTTATGAGTTTGAACTTCATCTGCCAAATCAAACACACAATCAGAATATAAGTATGTTTTTTGCACTCAATGCTTAATCCGAATATTGCATTCAAAAACATTTAATTTTCCAAACAATGGTACACCTGTCCGATTTTTGCAATCAGGCGTTCAAGTTAATTAATTAAATGATATAGCTTGCAATATTTGATAAGAAATGGAATCCTTTTCCTTCTTTTTTGATGATCGTTTCAACTATAGTTCTTAATATGTTCTCCAATTGAAAAAGTATGATCAAAATTAACGTCGTGTTGAAACTTTGGGTCAATAACTGAACTGCATGCCAGTGAAGTCGATCAAACGAATTTCACACAATAAACATAAAAACAGTATCGAGATTTGCACAACCAACATTTTACTGTTGGTGCGCCAAGTCATCAGCATTTGAGCATAAAAAGGATATAGTATTGATATTGATGTGTTTCCAATTTTCGTCCTACACACATTCGAAAATTTATTTTGATCTCGGTGGAAAATCGTTCCAATTAATTACGGTGCAGCGATATTTAACCGAAATAGCAGCGAAAACAACATTTTCAAAAATATTCCGTTGATTGAGTATTATAATCAGAATTACCAATATAAGGATTTTTAAATTGTCGGGTTTGACAGTAATCGTCCGTTTCACCGAAATTAGCTTAACACAGATATAAATATACCGGATAATCGGTAAAAAACCCTATATACAACTGAAATTCAGTAAATCAACAAAAACGGTACAAGTAATTGATTTGCTGCAGCCCCCGTAAAAATACACGATCTCTGCATGGATACTTAACGCAGAGATCGTGTATTTTCGGCGGTTAAATGAAAGACATAAATAAAAAATAAATAATTCAGTAGGTATTAAGAAATGCTGCTTTGTCTAATTTACCTTAAGAGTACATTTTATTTACAGCAGCATTCTGGATTTCGTTTTCAGAACGTACTACTCATAAACAACGAAGTTTTTGATAAGTTGCCAGTGGCGTAACTAGGAAAATTTGCGCCCGGGGCACACCTGGATTTGCCGACCCCATCGTTAGTTTAGTAAGCAATAAAAGGTTCCTCAACTCCATCTCTGGAGGGATCGATTCGATGCGGACTCGCCTGAGGGCGCCATGCTCGCAAAAAAAGAAGGTTGCCTATGATTTGTTCTGGGAATGCGACAGCTGGGTATCTTGTTAATATGATGTCTTTGTTTGTATATAATCACTCGTTTGAAACGCAAAAAAATATTGAAAACTATTTTGATAGGTCAAGTAATTCGGCTTGAAGTCCTTTTGCTAATTAAACTCCTTTATCAATATTTTCAGCGATTATCTGTCGAAATGGAAAATTAACCAAATGGAGCAAGAAGCAAAATACTTAGGTTTAACGTATGATAAAAAAACTCACTTTTAAGGATCACATTGAAGGAATCCAGGCAAAGTGTAATAAATATATTAAATGTTCATATCTTCTTAAAAACTGAAATTCTAAGCTCTGTCTAAAAAACAAATTATTAATTTATAAACAAATTTTCAGACCAACCATCCAAGTTGTTGTTCCATCAGGAAGAAAACGCTTCAAAGGATTCAGAATAAAATTCTGAAAATGATTTTGAAGCGTCCTCCCTGCACTCTTAGAAAAAATTAAATTTACGCTTGATTTAAATTCAAGCATACCGCAAATTCTTCGGTGATGACAAAATATTACATCTCCAAGCATGTATTTACATGCTTTGAATTGTGAATGTAAGTGAATCGCGACGCTTCTTTTATGTGCATCTATTAAGATGTAAATATTTCTAAGTGTATGGTTTAGTACAAATGAGTTACACAGACTCACAAATATAGAATCATTAGATGTAATGTCACATAATATTATAAGCAAATTCCGACAAAAATCGATGCAATCTTCAATTGAATCGATTCGCTCTCTGTATTAGTTAGTAAGTTAGTATATAAGCTCCTTTTTCCCATTACACAATACAAGTAGGTTTACAATTTTCCCTACACAAAAATCACAGAATTGCGGTCCTTCCTGTCTTAATAATAATAACCAAATCATGTACATAATAGGGCTGAAAAGTCACCACCGAATAGAAATCTTAATGATTTAGGTTTAACTCATACTTTAATCAATATTTATTTTAAAAACCTGTTTTAATCCACCTAGTGGTGCAATGATGCCTTTCTCATTTCAATCATACTATCATATATAGTACTGCGGTATTCTTGAAAATAATTTTCTTCGATTCTTGAAAGAATAACTGAAATCGATTTGTTTGACTATCAATTGGAGAAGATTTGAGGTCGATTTAGAAAATTTTGTACAGTTTTTCACCTTTTTCAGCGATGGTATAAAATTTTTAACACATTTTACCTTATATTGCCGGATCCGGAAGTCAGATCTGGATGAAATTTAAGAATTTCGTATGGGACCGCAGGACCTTTCATTTGAACCTGAGTTTGTGAAAATCGGTCGCGCCATCTATGAGAAAAGTTAGAAAACATATTTTCATGTTTTTGCACATTTTACCCCATAACTCCGGAACTGGAAATCAGATCGAAATGAAATTCAGGAATTTATTATGGGACCTAAAGAGCTTTCATTTGAATCTTAGATTGTGAAAATCGGTTTTGCCATCTCCGAAAAAAGTTGGTGCACTTATTGAAACTAATTGAATTTTTGCACATTTTACCCCATAATTCCGGAACTGAATGTCGAATCCAAATAATATTCAGGAATTTTGTATGGGACCACAAGACCTTTCATTTGAAACTAAGTTTGTGAAAATCGGTTTAGCCATCTCCGAGAAAAGTTAGTGCAAAAAAACGTTACGCACATACACACACAGACATTTTGCGTAGCTGACTCGAATGGTATGACACTCGGCCCTCCGAGCCTCGGTTCAAAAGTCGGTTTTCACAGTGGTTGCATAACCTTTCTATATGAGAAAGGAAAAAACCCTTTATGTTTTGCCTTTCTCATATAGAAAGGTTATGCAATCACTTGAAAAACCGACTAGTGAAAATTGGCCCGGAGGGCCAAGTGTCATATACCATTCGACTCAGTTCATCGAGCTGAGCAATGTCTGTGTGTGTGTGTATGTATGTGTGTGTGTGTATGTGTCAAATAATCTCACTAGGTTTTCTCGGAGATGGCTGAACCGATTTTGACAAACTAGGATTCAAATGAAAGGTCTCGTGGTCCCATACGGAATTCCTGAATTTCATCCGGATCCGACTTCCGGTTCCGGAATTATAGGGTAAAGTGTGTTCAATATTGTTCACCGTCACTTAAACCGGCGAAACAAAAAACGTAAAAATTTTTCTAAACTGGTCTCAAAACTACACAAATCGATAGTCATTATCAGTAGGCAACTAATCAAACCGATTCCGGCTATCCTGGTTCCCGGTATCCGGTTCCGGAAGTACCGGAAATAGTGGTCATATATACCAAAATGGTTCTCACTTACTTTTCTAAGCGATGGTTTGACCGATTTCCACAAACTTGAATTCAAAGGGAAGGTCTCGTGGTCCCATACGGAATTCCTGAATTTCATCTGGATCCGACTTCCGGTTCCGGAATTATAGGGTAAAGTGTGTTCAATATTGTTCACCGTCACTTAAACCGGCGAAACAAAACACGTAAAAAATTTTCTAAACTGGTCTCAAAACTACACAAATCGATAGTCATCATCAGTAGGCAACTAATCAAACCGATTCCGGCTATCCTGGTTCCCGGTATCCGGTTCCGGAAGTACCAGAAATAGTGGTCATATATACCAAAATGGATCTCACTCACTTTTCTCAGCGATGGTTTGACCGATTTCCACAAACTTAGATTCAAATGAAAGGTCTTGTGGTCCCATACGGAATTCCTGAATTTCATCCGGATCCGACTTCTGGTTCCGAAATTATAGGGTAAAGTGTGTTCAATATTGTACACCGTCACTTAAACCGGCGAAGCAAAAAACGTGAAAATTTTTCTAAACTGGTCTCAAAACTACACAAATCGATAGTCATTATCATTAGGCAACTAAACAAACCGATTCCGGCTATCCTGGTTCCCGGTATCCGGTTCCGGAAGTACCGGAAATAGTGGTCATATATACCAAAATGGTTCTCACTCACTTTTCTAAGCGATGGTTTGACCGATTTCCACAAACTTAGATTCAAATGGAAGGTCTCGTGGTCCCATACGGAATTCCTGAATTTCATCTGGATCCGACTTCCGGTTCCGGAATTATAGGGTAAAGTGTGTTCAATATTGTTCACCGTCACTTAAACCGGCGAAACAAAAAACGTAAAAAATTTTCTAAACTGGTCTCAAAACTACACAAATCGATAGTCATCATCAGTAGGCAACTAATCAAACCGATTCCGGCTATCCTGGTTCCCGGTATCCGGTTCCGGAAGTACCAGAAATAGTGGTCATATATACCAAAATGGATCTCACTCACTTTTCTCAGCGATGGTTTGACCGATTTCCACAAACTTAGATTCAAACGAAAGATCTTCCTGTCCCATACGGAATTCCTGAATTTCATCTGGATCCGACTTCCGGTTCCGGAATTATAGGGTAAAGTGTGTTCAATATTGTACACCGTCACTTAAACCGGCGAAACAAAAAACGTGAAAATTTTTCTAAACTGGTCTCAAAACTACACAAATCGATAGTCATTATCAGTAGGCAACTAAACAAACCGATTCCGGCTATCCTGGTTCCCGGTATCCGGTTCCGAAAGTACCGGAAATAGTGGTCATATATACCAAAATGGTTCTCACTCACTTTTCTCATCGATGGTTTGACCAATTTCCACAAACTAATATGCAAATGAAAGGTCTTCTGGTCCCATACGGAATTCCTGAATTTCATCCGGATCCGACTTCCGAATCCGGAGTTATAGAGTGCGTACTAGAAGAGTTTGTGTGTCATGTTAGTTGGTGGCCGTACGAACCGACTTTGACTATACCGGTTCTCGGGTTCCGGTGCCGGAAGTGCATATAATAGTGAACCCATTTCGTTCTCTTAAGGATGGCTTACGCAATCAAAGCACTGTTTTATTCTGTATGTTATGCATAAACAATCACTTGGTTTCTTTCAAAAATCGAAGAGAAAATTTTTGAATAGAATACCACAATATTATATGTACATGAGAAAGGCATCATTACACCACTAGGTGGATTAAGACAGGTTTATTTTTCTATTGCCTTTGATCTATCCAGAGTTTTAGTTCATTTAATTTAATAAAAACCTTTAAGGCTTTGCTTCTATTTTTCCCAAAAAGTGGTTTATTAGTTAGTCCCCGGCCTTATTGATGCAAATGTTAACTTGGCAAGATAAATTTTCTTCTATGAGCTTCTATTTTAAATCAACACACAGGTGTTCTTAGGCTATTGTTCCCACTTGGTCACTGTTTTTTGTGCTGATTGAAACAGATTTTATAAAATTGTTGTAAAGTGTGTTCATGTTTGTGTCTTATGAATTTAGTTGTAGTTTGCATCATCATCGAGTATTTGTTGTTTTTCATATAATGTATATTGCACATACATACATATATACATCCACACAAACATACATACATAAACATATACTTACATACATACATACATACATACATACATACATACATACATACATATACACATACAGGGCTTTTTTGTGGAAGCACACGAGGACACGCAGTGCCCCTAAAGAAAATTTTGAAAATATCACCGTGACTCATCTGGGCATTTTGAAGCATATCATGCTTATCAATTCGTAAATGCTTTGATCATCAACTGACCAGAACAACAAATCGGAATAATATTGATATCAATCTTGATGACATCCTCCCTGTTTTGCGTCTTCAACCATATTGAGGTTAAGATTTTCAACACCCGATTTTGGAGGCTGCTTCAAAATTTATTACGTATGTTGTAAACAAAAGCTACTATTTTACAACAATAAAAATTGCTTAAGTTTACGTTTCGTCTTCGACTCATCAGTGCGTCAGCAGATTATGTTGAACTGCTGACGCAAACCCCCGGATCAACATAATTATCAAATTACCAATAAAAATTGATTAACTTGATGATGACTGATTATTTTACAAAAAATAAAATCTGATTCTGCAATTATATTTTACTCAAATATTATATTTTTAAGGTATGAAACAAGAAATGACTTCAATATTTTGTTTTAAAACATGATGGAGGAGATACGAAAAATTGTGCATTAGCATGTCCCTTAGAGAGAAGTGAAAAAAAGCTCTGCATACATACATACATACAAACATTCATATATATATATATATATATATATATATATATATATATATATATATATATATATATATATATATATATATATATATATATATATATATATATATATATATATATATATATATATATATATATATATATATATATATATATATATATATACATACACTCATACATACATACACACATTAGATTACTATTTCTATTCTAATAGATTCTAACTAGGATTAATGTACCAATAGTTATCTCATCACCATATTATTTTACAGAATACTCGAGAATATCAATTAATTGTGACAAAATGGAATACTTTGCTTCGGTTCTGTGAAGTAATACTGACGAAAAAGTAGTTCGAAAATTGTTCAATAATGCTGTTATAGCGACACGAAATCTCAAATAGAATGCTCCTAATTTCATCTTACACTTGAAGTTAATCTACCGAACATAGACAACAGCAAAGCAAAGTCTAGACATTACATTCCTTTTGTGGAATTTGGCCTTTCTGTTTCAACAGACTTCGCAGTCGATTTTTATAAGGTACAGAATCATTGCACAAACCACCAATAAACGTCAAAGATGGACTCGATTTACCGTTCATTTGTTGTCATCGTGTAAAACCCAATTGGGACTCGTTCTCTGCAGTTAATTTCCACTTCATACTGGTAATAAGGGCCGGTAGTATGAAAGTGAAACATACAACAGAGCCTAGTTAAGCCTTACCGGCCGCTCCAGCCCCGGAGTTGGAGTGTAACCTCATTCCATTATCCATCTTATGAAACTAAAAGCCCTAACACATATCTTTATCAAATTGTAACGCTAATTGATTGTATCTGATGATGTTTGCAATACCGTCAATCCCACCAACCATGGGAGGGAGAAATCTCAAGCTTATTGAAGGAATATTAAATCAATAAAACTAAGACTCGACGAACTCCCCACAGCAAAGTAGTTTCATATTATTGTGTTTCCATGCCAAACCTGGACACCGACAGACTCTTGAATTTGTTTACAGTTCGTATGGTAGAACCGAGAATCGTTTGATCAATAATTCTCAATAGAAACCTGTTAGTCAAAACATACTGTTGATGGAATCGTTGAATCATTGTCCCAGTTCATTTGGGTTTGATTTTTGGGCACAGTCGAAATTCCTACCTTATTTCTTGGTCATTCCGATCTAATCATCATAAATTCATGTGTCATTTTTTATTCGCAAGTTACATTACACAGCCAGCCATCATCAGAACTACTGTGTCTGGCAGGTTTTTTTTCTGCTCGAGAGTATATTAATCGAAATGAGCAGTCAACTTCTACACGATAATCATAGATGGATGGGCCAACAAAAACGTGACCACGCCATCGATTTTTTTTCATATTCCTTCATTATGCGCTTGGGGCAAGGCCGAAAGGACGTTTAACGGTTGACGATGCTGGAGGGTTTGTTTTTTTTCTAGTAGAATATGTCTGTGGGTAAATGATTATCATCGACTGTGGATCTCTGGAAATATAAAATATGTAAACTTTTGCAAGTAAAATTATTTCATATTAAAACTTTTATCTGTTGTATGATGATTCCAAAACCTATTTCATCGAGTAGACATAGCAATGGATATAAGAACAATTATTTATTTTAAATTCAAAACCGCTAAAAAAATATTTTTTCGTACCTAAACATCGCACTTATCCAGCTTTAGATGTAATAGCGGTGACAAGCGATGTGTTCGATATCAGTTTTACTACTTCTAATGAATAACAACTATTCCACATTTTCGCAAACTTTACAGCGTAAATTGCTGATCAAATAATCAACATTGATACAATGACCCATATCAAGACTTTCAATACAAGATATCGTGATGTTGATAACAAATAAACGGTAGTTAATTGAACTAAAGCAATTCAAGTATAACATCAGTTTTACTAGAAGAATATGTGCATGACAATACTTCCGCAAAATGTTGAGATTAAAATTAAAAGGTCACGTGATCCAGAATATTACCACGAAATTCAAAGATTCTCTACTGTTTTTTTATTAAAAGAACAATTATTACCTGAGTGGTAATCGATTTCCGATTCAGATCGACACTGTTTCCTGAGTTTGCTGCCGATTATCCATTCGACATTCATTGAACGATTTGAACAATCAATAATCACAGCTGCTGAGAGTAGGAACACTTCTTGTCTTGAACTACTTCGTAACCTGACTTGACAAGCAGTTTTTTGTTGTTGTTTCAACACTCACTTTGTTTTACTCAAAAACCTGTATAGCATCAAGTCATTGGAAGTGCAATCAAATTGTTCCGAAGACTTTACCTGTTATCTCGTTCGTCGTAATTATTGGCGCATATATAGCTTTTCTCTTCTGTTCATACTTCTCACGTTCGCAATTATTTAGCAGCAGTTGAGTAAGATAAACTTGTTTATTTGATTCATTTGTATGATTACTCAGAACGCGTAAAGATCGATCAAATTCACACGAATTTTAATTGATCACAGTAAAACACAGGACAACCGACGACGATAATCGCCCAAAACATGGCACCCTTTCGTAATCAAAGGTATGTGTTATTTTTGACGTTACCAAAGCAACGTGAACGACAGTACTAACTGTTCAGCTGGTGAACGCGATGAGGAATTGAGCCTCATTTCCACCCTTTTTCTCACCAAGTGTAATTCAAGTGGGAACCTGCTAGCGCACAACAGCCACCGCCAACGCTTTTCCCTAAACGGAAGCAATGCAATGGGGCCGGTTTTGAATGTTCTTTCCACACAAACACTTCCACTGCCTCCTACAGGCGCGAGTGCCAATCGAAAGGAGAAACTACTTTTGTTTACCCTGTTTTACCTTATTGATTCTTTTCGCGAACTTCAAATACAACTTCGGTTGACACAAGAACTGGTGGTGGAGCTCCTGGGCACACTTTGATCGCAAGTTGATAAACAACAAGTATCTATACCATACCGTTGCAACTAATGCACTGTTCTGCTCACGTCAGATTTGCAACGAAACCACTGATTACTAAGGAGGCTGTGTACGAAGTGCTCCAAGCGTAGTTGACCGTTGGAACGCTATTAAGAGTCGTGCGATTCGTTACAGCAGGTAAAGGTAAGTGTAGGTTAGTAAACTCGTGAGATCGCTACGGCTGGAGCGCGAATCAATCTCAATTTTATCCTCCCCTGTGCACGTTTATACGGCTCATTGATCACACACGAGGGCGACTGAAATCAGCAAACGATTGTCATCGTCAGAATAAAGGGTTACTTATTGCAAACATTGTATTGTATATCAAGATATAAAATCGGCATTGCAATGAATTGTAGGTGCAATGGTATTGTCGTTTTGGCACCGGAGAGCCTAGCCTCCAACACAACGCCAAGAGTTGTTTCCACTTATAACTATCGAAAAGTTCAAACAACAGATATCCGGAGTAAAAGAAATTTATCCCAAAAAGTGTAGTTAATATTCAAATACACATATAATACAAATCCCGATCGCATTGACGTTTGTGCGGACGAATCAATATCATATATTATTTAGTCTGTACACCAGTTTAAGTTTTTTAGCAGTTGGAACATTTATGTTGGATTATTATTGCCATCTCGCGGTTCATCAGAAACCGCTAAGCAAACGTAAACCAAATCTTTTGGCATTAAAAATGCCTTACTTTTCACTATACGGGGCCGGGATCAATTTAAAGTTACAAAAATAGCCCCGTAATCTTTTTGTGTCATAATTTTTACCGTTAATAACTCAGTCATTTGTTTATGGATTGATATAATTTAACAACCCATCGATTCGGAAACTTTTAACTTAAACTTATGCGGTAACGTCGTTTAAGTATTTCAATTGCATACCATTGAAAAATTGGTTTTGAATTGACCTATGTTTTCACAAGCCAATGACAGACGCAGTGAATGATGTCAAACTTTTGTCCGATTTACGCAGTATGAACTATAGCACAAAAGGGAATCTATATATGCCCGAATACATTTCTGCTTTAGTTTACCCATGGCTGCCTGCGAGATGAGTGGACGACAAAACTGAAAGTTACATTCATTCGCTCAATGGATTGTTGCTTTTGTATGTGTGCGGTATGTTGATACCGTATTCACTGGTATTGAATACAAGTTAGCTGTTTATCTTGATTCTCCAGTAACCAATTTAGAACTATCGGTGATAGATTTTTCGAACCTAATTTGAAGCGCTTGTATCTCTGTGATTTGTTGATGGATTTTTCTCATTTAACTTGATTTGAAAAAGTTAAAAAATGTTTTAATTTGTTAACGGGTAGTGTGCATACTGAAATCTCCATTTACATACGAACAACACGGTAGAGATTCAGTATAAAGTTGTGTTATGATGATAATCATAGGTACTTCTTTTTCATTAAATGTGGCTAAACACAATGAACTATCTCTCAGCATAATCCCTCAGACCCGATTATTGAACCAAACAATAATCGTGTAACCTAATTGAATAGTTAGAAATTGATTTAGTCTTAAAAAGCGTAATATTTTGGTCTAATCTTGTTTCCAAGAATCTCATAGAAGATTTCCAGATTAAGTGTCACAAAAACAATGCAATGCAATGCAAATCTCTATGCAGTATCAATTTGAACAAGCTGTTGTCCCACCAGGAAACGTTTCAAAAGATTCGGAACTTTGTACAAATAAGTTGCACAGACTCACATATATAAAATAATCAGATGCAATAAAATGTAGTATTAGAATTAAACTCAATATAAGCTGATCTGCGATTTTGCATGTATAATTTGAATCCTCACTAAACTCGGGTCACTGCCAGTTTCAGTTAAATTATCATTTACATCAAACAACGCATGAACAAGTGTCTTATCACTACGTGCGTTGTAACTATGACAATGTTCGTTCATGTATTAATTAAATCAAGTTACAATATAAAAAATTAAGGAATTTTGTTGCGTATGCATTGGTTCCTTAATATGCAAAAGTGAAAATCAAAATATGTTCTGCGGACTGTGTCACATATTTTCTACCTTGTATTGTTGCCTTTCTATTTTCAGACACTTTCCGAAGATTATGAACGCTTTTTAACGAAGGATCATTAAAATTACACTATTACTGAGTTTATTGGTTGACGGTTATTCACATTTTTCACATTCACATATATAAAATCTTTTTTAATCGCTGTTCATAAAATGATTAAGTTTGTACGTTCTCTGTCTTGAAAATTATTATGATATAAAATCGTTTCATTTGTCCACATTTATATCTTGAGGTTGTTCGTATCCAAAATTGATCTTCTAATGGCGTTTTTCATTGAAAAACACTGGTGGCGTGGATTGCTCTGGTTTTGCACTTTCGAGCAGAAATCGCAATGAAACACCAATCCACGCCACCAGTGTTTTTCAATGAAAAACGGCATAAGTAACTTTGAAATCATCATAATCATACCTTCAATTAAAAGGATATTTTCGTAAAATTTTCAAATGTTAAAATTTGTTGAAGGCATCAAAATGGAGTAGAATCAATTGTTCGCAAAAAATCTAAACATTAAAGTAAAGTAAGTTTGTAATTTGTCACTGTTTAGTGCATCCACCATCATCTTTATTTTTGTGTTTATTACGGATACCTTAGAATTATTTCATTTTTAATGTAATCGTGTTCCAGTTTCATTTCTATTATAAATCTTCCATATGAAACTTCCAGCTGATGAATTTGCTCTAACGACTTGCTGGGGATACGTTTGTGTTAGTTTCAGTTATATTATATACCACCCATATGAAGCTTGAAGCTGCTGAATGTGCTCTAATACTTTGGGGAAAAACTGCTCCAGCTAAAATTGTTATATTTTGATTCAATATTTTGCTACTCCATTATTTTTAGATACCTTTTCTTCTTGTAGGATAGAAAATCGAAAGGCACAAATTAAAGGCAATTGCGTATCTGTTACCAAAGACACCACATTAACAAGATATCCAGCTCTCACATTTCCCGAACAAATGATTGGCAACATCCTTTTTTGCGAGTATGGCGCCCTCAGCCGTGCCCGCATCGAATCTCGTACATAGAAGTAGGGGAGAGAAATGTCAAACACGTGCGCGCGAAAATAGCAGCACTGCGCACCCATACAATTGACATGATATGTTGAATGTGATGCCGTGCGATGGCGTTGCTGAACTGAAGATTGATTTCGTTCCAAGCTGACAGGGTCTGCTGTTACGCAAAGCTGTCCTTAATATGAAGTTCGGTAACCCCCAGACAACATCTAACAGTTCGGCTGAAAAGTTCGTATCGTTTAATAGAAACACACATTTTTTTGCCAAAATTCGTTTTTATTATTCAACATAATTGCCATCAGAGGCGATACAGCGATTATAGCGATCTTCCAACTTTTCGATACCATTTTTGTAGTACGATTTGTCCTTTGCCTCAAAATAGGCCTCAGTTTCAGCGATTACCTCTTCATTGCTTCTAAATTTTTTACCAGCGAGCATTCTCTGGAGGTCTGAGAACAGGAAAAAGTCACTGGGGGCCAAATCTGGAGAATACGGTGGATGAGGGAGCAATTCGAAGCCCAATTCGTTCAATTTCAGCATGGTTTTTCGTTGTTGTTTTTGATTGATTGTGAGCTCACGCGGCACCCATTTTGCACAAAGCTTTCTCATATCCAAATATTCGTGATTAATATGTCCAACACGTTCCTTTGATATCTTTAGGGTGTCAGCTATCTCGATCAACTTCACTTTACGGTCATTGAAAATCATTTTGTGGATTTTTTTCACGTTTTCATCGGTAACAGCCTCTTTTGGACGTCCACTGCGTTCATCGTCTTCGGTGCTCATATGACCAGTACGAAATTTTGCAAACCACTTACGAATTGTTGCTTCGCCCGGTGCAGAGTCTGGATAACACTCATCAAGCCATTTTTCTGGTATCAGCGGCACTTTTTTTCATCAAAAAGTAGTGTTTCATCAACACACGAAATTCCTTTTTTTCCATTTTTTTCACAATAACAAAAGTAGCTTCACTCAAAATGCAATATCTCACAAACTAATAATCAGACAGCTGTCAAATTTATACACGTATCTTTTGAAGGTTGGTACTAACTGAAAATGGTATGGATTTAATTCTAGTGGCGCCCTCTCATAGAAACGATACGAACTTTTCAGCCGATCTGTTATTCTATTCATGAGCAAAAGACGTTACTCCGAAATCCAATACTAACCCACGATTTTTCAATGATGAATGAACAGGGAAGTCATCTCCATCTTAAGGCAATGTGATAGAAACAGGTGGGGCAGAGCATGAGGTATGCTGCTGTTGGTGACCGAAACAAAAACAATCTAGTCTTCGAAATGAATGACGTCATATATGAAAAACAGATTTGTGCTTGACGAATATAGCACAATAGATTGCGTGAGTTCGTGGTTTTCCCGTACTAGAAACTGATGAAATGCATTTAATTTGTGATCGGATATTGAAAGTTGAAATCTATGGCTAGCACCAAAAAGCATTCAAAAGCGCGTAGTATTGAATTAAAAATTTCTAGTAAGACTTTTTACCAAGAATCGAAACTGAACATGACGGCAAAGTTTTCAAATGAATTTGTGAATTTCATTTTGTATTAGTGAATTTTTCTTTCCTCCAACATTTTGCGCATGAGCCTTATTATAATATTTATTCTTTTAGAAACATAGGTGTGCAAAATCTTATCAGGAGTGTAAGGAAATTGTTTTTTTTTAAATGTTCAAAAATTCGCTTCTAGGATTTCTAAACCCAATGAATTCAGGAACACCACATTTGATGTTATGTAGATAGTTGAAAATAACTATACATTTTATTGGTTACATCCATCAATTACTGAGAAGGTTGAAGTAGTCTCCCGAAAGAAAGTTCCTTCATATAGGTTTCGTTACTAGCTACTTCTTTAGAATTTTTGAGAACTTCTTCCGTTCGTTTTGCGATTGTTGGAAAATCATTCATAAGGCTACGAGTAATGTAACCAGATACATATTCGGCCCCATCTTCTTCCTCGAGCGATCGTTCTTTTTGGCATGTAACTCCAAAATTCTTCCTCATCGAAAGCTTCAGAGCCACCGATTGATTCGACCTTTGAATCTTTCTTCTAAGCATTGATATCCTTCCTTAGCTCTCCTATTTTATGTTGTTTCAGGGAAAACTTACAACATTCTGAACAGAAAATAAAACTTCTTGAAGTAATGAAAACGAAACGTTTCCCTCATCTCTAAGATCGATCGCTTCACACAGGATATACACTCCATTTATCTCGTTTTCAAAAATCGTTTCAGATTTTTCATACGTGCCTTGAGATATGCTACTGGCCGCATACCCTGCACTCTGTAGAGATACAAGATCAGTTTGTTCACTATATTCTTGAATCAATTGGAATACACGTTCCGATCGAGCTTCAGATTCGAACCGCTTAGTTCGATCTGTTCTCTTGCTCTCCGAAAAATTAGGTATCGTTAGAATCGCTGAGAAATCATTAAACATTATCTTTCATTTAGTATAAGTGCGTAAAGCAAAAATCAATTTCATTCACCAGTTGATTTTAGCTTTTTTCGAGCACCTTCTATGAATATACAAAGGAGTAAAGGAGTAAACAAATACTTTCTTGGCTTTCTTGATTCCGCTGAAGTGTAACCATTTGTTCTTAATTCCTTTTTTCCTGACAATTGGTGGAAACTAACTGATAAACCATTTTTTCGTACTTCGCAAAAGCTTAAACCACAACCTTTAACAGTACAAGACGGCATTTTTTTAATAATTTGTCTGACGAACAACAAACGGAATGACGTATCGAATCAGAGTGTTCTTTGATTTCTCGAATTCGTTGAGCGTTAGATTAGTTTGACAAATACTAAAGGGTCTTCATTTCTTCATTTCCCCATCTTTTTCTATAATATTGATCTTAAAGTACATTGCAAACTAGTTTATAATAGTGACTAAATTAAACGACAGTTTCGGTTAGTGTAATCCTTTATTTTTCATTCTTAGCCCTATCAATACGCGCATGTTTACAAATTAGTGTTCGTTCGTTTATATCCTGTTGCACTTTATTGCTGCAAAGAACCATTCAATTTTGAATACCACACAAGTAACTATATTGTTTTTGAAAACATGTTTATTGGAAACTGACAAAGCAAATATAAGAAACTAAAACAACTCAGCGGTTAAATGCGTTATCTTCAACTAAATAATTGACTATTAGTTAGTGAATAATCGGAAATTAGTGGTGTTAAACGATGCCGTGCGTTTGCTAAAATATTTATACTATAAAAATAAAATTTATCGATATTATTGCTATTGATTTGATGGAAAAGGAAACAAGTTTCCTTTCTCTGTAAAAAAATACAGTACACTGTAATAACACAAGAGAAGAAAATCTTACAATTACGATAGTCTAAAACTTCCGTTCCGTTTAAGTAACTTTTGAGTGCTCATCGTTTCCCACTCATCCGTTGATGAGATCTCCGTAGTACGCGGTCAGGGCAATCAGCTTCCGATCGAGGAAACTCTGCTCGATTTCCACCGCATTGTTCGGCCCGGCCAGCATTGTTAGTTGCTGTGTGTTGGAATTTCGTGGCAGATAGATGGCAATATTATGACTCACCTGACGAGCCTTACTCATCATCTCCGATGCTGGCACAGGAATCAAAGAGCTTTCCAGATCGTAAACTTCTTCCTTCAAATAACTTGGCCCTCCCCACGGAGGTGACAGAAATACAACGTCCGCTCGAAGTTGATCCGCCAGCTGCAGAAAGTCACCTATTATGAACTCGATGCGATCAGCAACACCATAAACCATGGCATTGTGCTTGGCCATTTCGATCTTCTTCGGATCGATATCAATCGCTATCACCTTGTTGCAAGTGAATGCAAACTGAATGGTGTTTCCACCGCAACCACAAAACGCATCTACGATTAGGTCCGATCGACAGCGTTCGGCCGTGTGCGAGGCCACCTTTTCTGGGGTGACGGAGAACCAACTCTCACGATCCAATTTAATTCCGACATCGAACAGGGAAAATAGCGAAAACCGCTTATACCAATATTTGAGCAATGATTTATCGTTGGCGATCTCCGGTGGCAGACTGGCCACGAATTTGGGTTTGCGTTTCTTTTTTTTCTCTTTTTTGGTAGGGCCCTGCAATAAAAATGTTGGTTTTCAGATTGAAATAGGATTACTGCAAGCTAATTTTAGTAGTGAATATCCAAATGACAAATGTGAAGTTTAAATGATTAAATCAAATAGAAATGATCTGCAAATTGCTTATGAAAAGCACAAATAATTTTACTCACCGGAATAATATCAACCTCTCCGATTACCTCTGCAGATGTCGGAATCTCCTCAGCTTTGTGCTCATCTTCATTTGGATTCTCCTCATCTTGAGACTCTTTTCCTTGTAATTGATTATATTCCAGTATCGTGCTGGATCTAACGCTGGACGAAACACTGCGCGGAGGAACGGTGGCACTACGATCTTCGTCGTCCGATGATGTGTGCATTAGAGCTTCTTGTGCGGGTGCTTCGTCCTTTTCCGATCCTAGTAGTTCGTTCCCATCATCATCGAAGTATGTATGCTTAGGCTTATGGTGTTTCATCTTCAGCACCCTATTGTGCAGTCTTATGTGTTTTTTTCGGTACACAACCTCACCAGTAATGTTGATAATTGTCGAACTGGTTTTTGGTTGCTCGTTATCACTTCCTAGATCTAGAGCCCGTGGGATAGGATCGGAGAAAGCATAGCCCATCAATTCGAAAGCAGCCTTCAGTCGATCGTTTGGTGTTTCTTCGGTGTCACTTTCATGACTACGTTTCAGGTTGACCGGACGGTCGTCCGGTGGATCATTCTCATCGTCTTCACTATTTGCACGAGCGGATAATTTTTTGCCGGATTTACCGAAAGTCGTTGGCAAACCGTAGGCCTCCAATGCACTGGTAATATCTTCTACAATGTGATCGCATGATGATTGCTGTTTTTCCTGTTTTTGGTTGGAACCTGTATCTGTTTCAGTCGACTTTTGTTTATCACAATCACCATCAACGGGAACGATTTTTGGTTGCTCTTTCTCGATAGAAGCAGAAAGCTCAAGTTTCAATTGGGCAACCATTTCCGGAAGCTGATCACTGCCGGTTGCCCTGGAAGACCAAGAATCGATTATAGATAATAATTTAACATCGGTGTAATAAATGTATGAATTAATAGTGATTGAGTAAACGTTGTGCATACTTATTTCATACTAAGGCTTTGTTTTCCACTACTTATGGCTTTCATCAGTGATCGAGTATGTATGTATAGGTAGAATGTGACTAGTATAGCTTAATCATATTTCCCATTATTATATTATCATTTCCACTACCCACCGAGTAAAACTATTTCAACGTTCTATGTTTAACCTTTTTTCAGTGATTTTTAAACATAAAATAAAGAGTCATGGATATTTTGAACTTTACCGACCACCCTGGTTGCCACTCGGTTACTGGTCGGGATCAGCTGAACTTGTACAAAGAATTTCTAGATGATTCGTTCTGGGATTGACAAATCATCTTTCAATGTACATCTTCTGGTATCGCCGGAATTGAAAGATCATTAACGGCGCCCACCAGGTCCGAAAATAGAACGGGTAAATAAAGGGCTGTTACTCCACACCATATATGCGGACTGCTCGAGTCACGGGAGGAAGATATTTGTATCATAAAATATTTTAATGCTATCGCGAAACAAAAATGGACTTCCAAAAACTTACCAAATTAAAAAATATAGTAGAAACGAGTGGAAATGATTTATCCAAGCCGGTTGATTCATAGGTCACTAGACAAAGGTTAACAGAATTCGCTCGCAAATGCAAAACTCGGCAGGTTCGGTTTTTGACCATATGTTGACCGAATCATATCGCCTTTGTTACCTTCGAGAGCTGCAAACGACCTTGAACATCGTCCAAAATCTGCACACCTCATCGTCACACCTGGATAAGGCTCATGCGCAAAATGTTGGAGGAAACAAAAATTCACAAATACAAAATGAAATTCACAAATTCATTTGAAAAGTTTGCCGTCATGTAAAAAGTCTTGCTAGAAATTTTTAATTTAATACTACACGCTTTTGAATGCTTTTTGGTGCTAGCCAACTTTCAATACCCGATCACAAATTATTTGCATTTCATCAGTTTCTAGTACGGGAAAACCACGAACTCACGCAATCTATTGTGCTATATTCGTCAAGCACAAATCTGTTTTTCATGTATGACGTAATTCCTTTCAAAGACTAGATTGTTTTTTGTTTTTTTTTTCGGTCACCAACAGTAGCATACCTGATGCTCTGCCCCACCTGTTCCTGTTGGCGGTTCAATGCACAGGGTGCTGGTATATAACAAGCCAGTGGTCGTATGTTCGAGCCCCGACCTCCAAGGATTCTTAGTGTCAGTAGAATCGTAGTAATAGCTATGCAATGATCTGTCTGTTGAAACAGAAAGGCCAAATTCCACAAAAGAAATGTAATGCCAAAACACGTTGTTTAATGATAATTTTATGCGTGTTCACGTCATTTAGTTCATTCCCTTCCCCTAATATTTAAGTTATTTCTCTGTTTGGTAACCAAATTTAAACCGGCACTGAATCTTTGTTTGACAAAGTATGAAGGACACACAATAACGATTTTTGCAACAATGCTCCATAAGACAAGTGCCGGTCCACAGAGAGAGAGATGATTACCCCTATTCTGTACGCCGATCGATTCCAAGTATTCCGATCGAATGAAATTCAATTTTCATTCTGCATTCCATTCGAGTTGGGTATGAACTCGAATATCATTCGTTCGAGTTGTTATATTTTCGAACAATACTCGTACTTGTGTACGTATTACTTCTGTTCGGTTTAGAATCGCTCTAATTTGTTTATACAAGTCTGACA
Organism: Malaya genurostris; assembly: GCF_030247185.1. Taxonomy (NCBI): domain Eukaryota; kingdom Metazoa; phylum Arthropoda; class Insecta; order Diptera; family Culicidae; genus Malaya; species Malaya genurostris. The sequence goes on along the minus strand of NC_080572.1, from coordinate 61,052,393 downwards.
GTTTCGTTTACTAAGAAATGAATAATATAAATAATATAGAACGTGTAAGTAGTGTTGACAGCTTTGATGGTTAGTGTTCGAAATTTCAAGTGTTCCCGAACGAGAGTCGATCGAATCATACAAGTCGAACGGAATAAAGAATGCAAAATTCGAACTCGAACGAAAGTGTAGATTCGTTCGTATCACAAATCCATTGGATTGCAGAATCGGGGTGAATAAGTACTCACCAGTTCCTATTTCAGGCCTCCCCGTGTGTTACTGATAACATTTAGTCAACAGCACGACGTCGACTGGATGTTATTCCATCCTGCGTTAGTGGTATAATATTTAGAAAACAGTGGTCGATCGAACGATGACCTCGGAACACGATTTACTCTGTATTCGAAATGGGTAATCGAAATTCGATTGAGTTAGCACCACCCTGAATTTTGTACTAAAGTTATTTGCTTGTGTAAACCGTACCGTATTTCAAGCAGAAATCTTTGGGATTTTCTGAGCAATACAGACAGCTCTCATCAACAAGGTATCTTTGTTAAACGAATTTGTTTCTGCTCGGACAACCAAGCAGCTTGAAAAACGTCTATTTAGTGATCACTTGCACTTGTCGAACTCAAATCAATTCACTCAATTTCGCTAGCGTCTAGTACTGGGTTGTTGGAACCAGTTAGGAAATCATATCAATAGCTAATTAATGTAATGTAATTGAAAGGAAACAAATTCTTAGTGTATAACAAACATATTCCAATAAAAAGGCTTCAAAGTTAACAAAATCAGTACATACTTATGAAATCCACTCGATCCACTACTGCTGTTGCGTTTTCGTTTGTATAGCTTCGATCGCAGCCCTCCGACGTTCTGCTGCTCAACTCGGTCAACCATGAAAGTATTATAATGCTTGGCATACAGCTCCTGGAAATGCTTCTGCCACAATATCTGCCAGTACTGTTCCCCATCCATAGCAGCTTCGTCATCTTGAATTGCATCTGCTGCAGCGGCGAGAGTGGCCAATTTCGAAGCTTGTCCACCACTGCCTCCTACAAGATACTCTGTTTCCAACATATCGGAACTATTGGAACTATTGGATGAATTCTGCTCGCTAATGCTTGTCTCGCTTAAATTAGAAGACTCAGAGCTGACTTTGGAGCTGCAAAAATCGTAGCTAGAAATTGTCATTCTTGTCACATTCGTCATCGAGTCGGTTGTACCGATGGTCAAAGGAATGCTTGAAGTGACCGAATCACACCGAGGACTCAACAATGCATCATTTTCACCGGATGCGGATCGATGAGACGTCCACATTTCGCCGCTGATAGTGTTCATAGGATTCCAAGTTTCACTACGATTGAAATGGTGTGGTGAACAAGTCGATACCACGATCTCCATGGTCGCTTTTGGATCAGTCGAATCGGCATCCATAGTGTCGAATGAAAAGTGTTTCGAGGCATTATAAGTAGTGTCCGGAGTTGTTCCACTCTTGGAATGTGATGAGTTTTCATTTGTTTCGTGCTGGCAAGCCTCTTCCATATATTCCGGATTGATATAATCGCTGTATTTCTCGATCCACGAAGCCCATATAATTGATTCACCATGCTTACTCCAAAAAGTTTCCCACGCTTCTTGCAGATCTTCACGTCCAAACACCTCCGGAAGACTATTGTTACGCTCTCCGTGAATATTCGAAACAGTCTTTGCGTCATCTCTCAGTACCTCTTTAATCTCACTAAAGAAATCATCCTTAGAACCACCTTTACGTTCAAAATTTTTCTCCGATAGATCCGCTCCACTATCACTAGAATGTAATCCATGCTGGGCCATAACAGATCCGTGCAAAATGTGCTCATGTTCATCGGTGCTGCAGTAATTGGTGTCCGAATGGGAAGCGCTTGCACTAAAGTAACAGCTAGCCTCACTTCCTGTTCCATCTCTCTCCCATTTAGCTACCCCTCTCCCGAAACTAAGTTGCTTCCGCACTGGTTCCTCGCTAAACACGTCATCCTCGATCTCTTCACTAGCATCGACAGTACTTCCAGGCGGTTGTTTCACAATTTCTTCTTTAGGAGCATCCGTCAAAGTCTGCTGCTGTTGTTGATCAAATCCGGATGCTTCAGACATACCTAAACAACAAGCAACTTTAGTATATAACAAATCTTAATATCAACTGAACTTACTTGGTTCTCCCCGTTCCAGGGTCGACACATAGACATCATAGTAGTTTCGAATGAACACACGGCTGCATAAGCAGTAGGTGCAGTTCTTCTTTTCCCTTTCTCTTCCCTGGCCTGTATTTGATGGGGGCGAAACTTGCGTACTGGGAAAAGATAAATAAATTTCCGCCAGAGGTTCCCAGTGGGCTTCGCTGGAGCTCATTTTGTCATTGTTCTTGCAAACACGAATGGCTGCTGAAACTACGTTATCTACGCGTCGATTCCGGATGTTGGCACACAGTCCCTCGTAAATGCAACTGCCGAAGAGTTAATTGTTAAATATTGAACACAATCGAGTAAAATAATTAAAATGCAAAGTTAGAAACAGTTTTTTCACTAATTTACCTAACATGGGAGGAGACATCAAAACAGTGGAGACATTTTTTACAAGAGGATTAACGATGGTTAATTGTGACAGCTAATGTCTTGTTCACCTGGGTTTGGCTATTACACCGTTTATTAGATACACCATATATAGTATTAGGTTTTTTACCGTCACTGCTAACCAGTGATGCCATTTATACAGGTTTATCTGTATTATACAGATTTTTACATGCGCATACAGATTAAATACAGTGTACAGATTTTATACAGATTTCCCAAGTTTAATACAGATTTGTACAGATACCACAAAAAGAAGCAAGAAATAATGAAATTTTTCCATCTGAGCTATCTATTAGTGTTTGATTGCACACAATAAAATTGAAATCTTTCGTGTAGCTATTTGATGATGAACACTGAAATACATTTTTATTGTAATTTTGAACCAATTTGAACAGATGTTCAAGGAAGTCATGGCATCATGAAATTTTTTTCAGACAGAAATTGTATGACCTGACTTGAATTGAATTTTAAAGTCAATATTTTCAAACGAAAAAAGGATTATGGAATTACAATTCAATTGTGGTTGATAACAAAAACTATTAAATTCCGTCGTGGAATGTTCTTGTGGATGCGTCAATTACGGACAAGTATATGAAGGAATGTTCATTGAATCTACCATTCTATAACAACAATCTATTGGTATAACATCTTTAAAAATCATTTTATTGTAGAGATCTCGTTTCATTAGTAACTACAGATAAATACAGATTTTTATTCAAAGCAATACAGATTTTCTATGAAAATATCTGGCATCTCTGCTGCTAACCTCAATCGGATGAACACATTTTGACAGTTCAGCAGTACTGTTTGTAAACAGAAATTTCTTTTGTTTGTTTATTGACAAATTGGATCAGACCATTTACGGTCCGTATCGCCTAACTAAAGTTTTAAAACATTTGTTCACGATTGAATACGGTTCGTTTTTAATATTTATTAAATAAAAGTGACTAGTTGCAAAGTGTAAAGATGATGACCTAATTAGGTTTTTTATCGTGACGACACAAATGAACAAGTATTCATCCTTGACAGTTCAGCGGTACTGTTTACAAACAAGCTTAAACAAAAATCGAAGAGCACATCTAAAACAATCATCTTCACATTTTGCAATTAGTCACTTTTATTTAATAAATATCAAAAACAAACCGTATTCAATCGTGAACAAATGTTTTAAAACATTATTTAGGCGATACGGACCGTAAATGGTCTGATCCAATTTGTCAATAAACAAACAAAAGAAATTTCAGTTTACAAACAGTACTGCTGAACTGTCAAAATGTGTTCATCCGATTGAGGTTAGCAGTGACGGTAAAAAACCTAATATGCCGTTCCGTTCATACAAAGATAAACTCAACACGCTCATTCAATGTTACTCTCAAGTGAGCAATTTGTACTCACTTTTGCTTATTTAATTCAAATGTCAGAAAGTGAGTAATATTGATTTAGAAGATTGAGTAACTTCTACTCAGTTTTTAAATTGACAACTAGTTTTACTCACAGTGTTTTGAAAATGTTGTGTGAAAATTTGTCGGAGACGGAACCAGATTATCGAAATGCTTACTATACACCTCAAAGCAATTCACGCAGGTAGAAGACGGTAAGAAAGTGTTCAGTCATATAGCAAGTATTTTATTTATATTTTCTATTCAAGAATATATCAGCATTTCTACGAATGCTGTACAAAATGCCAGTACGTGGGCAACGTAGGAAAGCAGACGGATCATTTCCTATGACCGATGAACAGGTAGCGGCTTCCTTCATTCGTTGGATGGAAGTGAGTCAGTATTTGTTTAAAGCAAAGAATTCCTTATTAGAATTCTTTATTCATTTCGAATGATGTTGAATAATATTTACTCACTCGAGCTGATTTTCCTATTTGTAGCACTAAGTAAATGTTACTCAGAATTTGACAAATGACATATTGACTCAAAAGTGAGTACACAAGCTTTACTCACTATAGAGTAGTTCCACTTTTAACGAAAGTGAGTGAAATTGTACTCACTTTAGAGTAACATTGAACGAGCGTGAAGATTACAATTAGATTTTTTATCGTGGCGTCACAAATGAACAAAAATTCATCCTTGACCGTTCAGCGTACTGTTTGCAAACAAGCTTGAATAAAATCGAGGAATATATCTCAAACAATCATCTTTACACTTCACAACTATCCACTTTTATTTAATGAATCTTTGAAACTAACAGTATCGAATCGTTAACAAAGGTTTTTAAACTCTATTTAGGCGATATGGATCGTGAACGGTCTCATCCGTTTGTCAACAGACAAACAAAAAATAGTCTGTTTACAATCAGTACCGCTGAACTGTCAAAATGTGTTCATCCGATTGAGGTTAGCAGTGACGGTAAACCGTCACTCAGCGTTGCCAGGTCATTTTTTCCAAAAATCTGTGTTCGCACAAAAATCTATTTGTACCATATCGGTATTCGGTATCAGAATCCCGTCAGCATAAGGTTACGGAAATGTCACCAAAGCTCATTTAGGTGAGCAAAAAAAAGGTCTCTTAGCTGTCGTGTCCAAATTATGGAATAACCAATATCACGTCGTGCCTTCGTGAAAGTAGTCCAAAGAATTACGCAACTCTCCGATTCCCGCTCAGACGATCGAAATCTAACTCTCTTCTTTTTTTCTCTCTCTTTTTTCCCCCTTTTGTGGTGAAACGCATCGAGTCCAATTTTACATTTTTTAGCACATTATTTGGGATTTTTCATAGATATAACCTTTTTAGAGCCTCTGTTAACGTTTTCTCATAAGATATAAGCAGTTCCACAGTAAACATTTTTTAAAATAGATATTTCTTCGTACGATGTATCATACGCTATAGGACATAACGGATTAAATAAGAATTGTACTGTAACTAAGTATATGAAAAACCATAGAGTATTCCATCTTGAGTTTATCTTTGGTTCGTACGCTGATGAAATTCGACACGTTAGACTTGATTTCTATCTGGTTTATAGTATTTCTTAGGACTGCTAATAGCTAACCTCGAAACCTCCAGACTATCCCGCAAGATGTTGAAGTTAGAAACGAGTTACATGGCACACATGTTCACTAATGCATTCCCTACATCATTGCTTGGTAAATCGACCCAGGCGTGTGAGCGTGTGTAAATAACATAAGGAATAAAATTCTTTTATCATTATTAATTACTTCAATACTCTAGCCAATTGATTGATTCACAACTAGATCTATGGGTTACAATACATTTTATTGTATCTTGACAAGATTTTTTTCATTTCCAACGATTCAATAGCGGCCCTTACACGATCATTAAAAGTGTCATTACTAAGTAATAATACTTCTGCTCAAACGCTCGTCATTACTGCATTACTATACATCATTACTTTTTAGCATTACACGTTCATTATTAATGATGAGTATTTGTAACTACTCCAGCAATAGCAATAGCAATATTTTTATTTTCGTTTAGCTGAAAATAAATTTGATTTGCCATTGAAACGTTAAGGTTAATGAAATATTAACAATTTAAATCTACACTTTGTCATTTTTTCACGTATAGTTCTAAAGATATTCAGCACTTCCACACAAAAAATAAGAAGAGAGAAATAATGTTGGTAATGATGGAAAATCCGGAATTCCATCATTACTCGTGTCATTACTGAACTCGTAGACCTTACACGATCATTAAAAGTGTCATTACTTTTTAGTAATGACACTTTTAATGATCGTGTAAGGGCCGCTAATATATTGTTTCTACGATTCTACAATTGAATTTATTGTACATTGGTATAAAAATAGAAGATTTTATGTTTCATATAACATAAAAAAGCTTCTCTAATGTGAAATTATATTCGCCTACCCCTTGAAGTGTAAAATAAATTGCACCGTTTTCACCACTCAAAAAGATGTGAGCAGTGATTTTTATACAAACGAGGCAGGGAGGCCACTTTTGCAGATTTGATAGATATTCAAATATTTCTACAAAGTGTTGCAATGTTTATTTTTTCACTTAACAGATAATTTCGAATACTAGTACATTCTCCAATATTAAAAAAAAAGATTTTCGTGGACCACTATATTTGATCTAGAAATCCATTGATAATAACACATTCATTAAAATAGGTCACATACGAGTTCCTAAAATTCGACCTGGCACCACTTTATACACCATTTACTCTGAATTTCATTCCTCCTAAAGGAGATAGTTGCATTTGTGCGAACGAAACAAGAAACGCGTAATATTTGTCATTAATAATTCATTTCCAGTGAAAACAATAATAAACTGTGTTAGGAATCTGATATACTATTCTTGCAATATACAATTTGAACATTGATATCAAATTTCAAAAGTTTCGTAAAACTATCTGCTGTCCTCGCAAACGGGAGGTAAATTTCTAGAATTCAGTTAATTGATCGAAAATGACTTGCATTTTTCTTTTTACTTTGTGTGCATTTTCAGAACTCCCCTTGAATAGCTCTGCACGAACATATTTACAAAAGCAGTCATCAATATGCCTCAGGAAATCAAACGGGAACGAAAAAGTACCCAGGTAAGCATATTTATTCAGTACCGTCGTAACACAGATACGGGGTTTGCATTGTGTTCCTGAATGTCCTTGAAGAAGTGCAATATTTGGGGTAAACTTATCATGGTCACTTCACTGTGTTACACTGTCATTTACTATTGCAAGTTGATCAGTGGCGATAGAATAAAGTTTCCCTCTCTATTCTTGTAGTCGATGATGTCTTCAAAAAGAAGTCACTGGAATGAAGTAATTATTTGCCAGTTAGAGTCAAGATACAGAAATACATCGCAGTGTTCGTTTGTATCATTATAGGTTCCTTTATCGCCGTGCCCAATTCCGGATATTAGTGATGACGAACTGGTATCGATTTCCGTGCGAGATCTAAACCGCACACTGAAGCTGCGAGGCCTCACGCGAGACGAGATCGTTCGTATGAAACAACGCAGAAGGACTCTCAAAAACCGGGGTTATGCGGCTAGTTGCAGAATCAAGCGAATCGAACAGAAAGACGAGCTTGAAACGGAAAAATCACAAGAGTGGCGTGATATGGAAGATATGCACGAGAATAATCTCAAGCTGAAGGATGAAGTGGAAACTATGCGCAGTAAATATGAAGCACTGCGAAAGTTTGCTATTAGCAACAAAATTCCGCTTCCACCGGAATTAGATGTTTTGTAAATTGTATGCAGATGAAAGGATTTATATGATTCCATTCAATGTAACGATATAAATTATGGTGATTTATTTTTTTTTTCTTTGCTCTGTCATTAGATGACTGGCTACGGCCACAATGGGCCCATCTCGCCAGATGGTGATTTAGTGTTGTTCGTTTTTTTTTGTAGATATATAAAATATTCTCACAGCCATACTTCTTATTTACGCTGTTTCTGTATTTTGAATTTCTAAGAATAATAAATAATACTTTTGATATGTTTATGATTTATTGTTTTAAATTGGGAGTCCCATTGATTATTTAATTCCTCTATACAGGGCCTCGAAGGTTCTGGTCAAATTGAATCATAACCGATTATCAAAATTTTCTCAACTGATTTTAATTACGGCGGAAACTGAAAAATACTGGTTTCGTGCAACGCTCTGGTTTTACACTTTCAGCAGAAACACAATCTTCCAGTTACATGTTTAGTTCGGTATGATTTCCGAATCAAAGAATATCGATAGCCCAGAACTCAGAACATCGAATTTTGTAACGACTTAAAATACATATTGTTCCTAATTAAGCACTACTCGTTTCGAAAATACTCAATATATACGAGTTTGAAAGAATATCGGAAACAATCATTTTGTTTCTGAAATGACTTCCAATGTTGTTTTCTGATATCTAACAGTCTAATTCAGTTTAGAAATACTCATATTTAACCATTTTCAAAGCATATCGATAAACCGAAAGTCGCCATCGGTTTATAGCAGCGCGGTGGCAACAATAAGGCGCTCCAGCTAGTGCTATCGTAACCAACATCTCAGTCCTTTGGGGCCATCAAAGCTAGCAAGTCAGTGAGAGCAAAGTAAACAAAATGAAGTAAAATACAACACTTCATTGATTGTGAAAGTCAGTATTACAATTTGGCAGCGCACGTTTCATAACGATATCACATTTATAATCAAACATAAAAAAATCATCTTTCACAGCTAAATATCACAGATATTCAGCAACAACGAACTTATATACTTCTTCGTTGTTTTCTTCTTTGCGGAAAAGATGATGGTCACGAAAACATGGCGGCCTAGCAGGGACTTGGTTTATAGCATCTATTCTCAAACTCACCGAATATACCGTTTTTGAAAACAAAAAAAATAAGTTCACTAAAATTTCACACTGAAAGGTTTTGACTATTTCGTTTAGTACTAAATTAATAGTAACAGACAGATACTAGTATTTCGAATGCTATTTGCACTCATCATCAGTGTATAAGTGAAGAAGTCTTTTTGAAGAAAATTTTCTGTACTGTTTCTTTTATACACCCTCATTCTTGTTTACGGCCGTATGCGATACGTTCGAAATTATATCAAATTCGTATTCCCGTTTACGTTCGAATCAATCACTATTTTAAACATCGGACATGCATAAAAACAACGCTCATCCAACTTTAAACTATCAGTTCTTGAAATTTTTATGTCATTTGTAGAAAGTTCATGATCTCTGATAGGAAGATTCCAAGCATCAAGGAAAGGACGAATGCTACATAATAAATAAATGTCGTACTCAGGACCAATTTTATTCAAGTCGTAAATGAAAATTTCAAATTAAACTTCCTGCAAAGTAAAAAAAGCAGTCCGATCAGTACTATCTGCGAAAAATATGTTGCATTTTTCTTGCAATTTTATCATGTTTTCGATAGCCTACATATATATTACATTGGTAAAATCATGCATTTAATATACAATAAAGCATGTTAACCCATGGCGTTTTTTTTATGAAGTACTGAATAGATGTAAAATTGATGCGTAAAAACTTTGAACCTCACATATATTCATAGGGCTCCCCAGAAAAAAAAAACAGCATTTTACTATACTGCTATGCTTTCTAAATGTTTTATGCAAAACACAAATTTATGATTTGAATACAAATCAACTTTAGATTCGAAAATAATTTTGTTAGAAATCGGTTAAACTTTTTTCAATGTGTTCGAACGGTTGATTTTTTTTTTTTTTTTTTTTTTTTTTTTTTTTTTTAATTGATATTGTCATGTTTATTTAAAATTAAAGATTTACAATTCTAATTTCAAATTGAATTCTAAAGCTGAGATATTCACATCATTTTCACTTTGATTAATAAAATTTATATATGCTACAAATAATTTCAGAACTATTGCTTTCATGTTTCTCGACACTCCTTCCAGTGTTGGTTTGATCAGTGTAGAAAACGAGAATCTTCTCCAGCCCCTACATAGTCTTGTATACACTCTTTGAAGTGTTGTCCATGCTGCCGCTACTCGCCGACATTCGCAGTATTTATGTTGTATTGTTTCCACAGCTACATTACAATGAAGACAGCTTTCTCCATCTACTCGTCGCATGTTGAAAAGCAGATGTCGATGAGGGATTTTTCTGTTGACGATTAGGTATATATCGCTCCGTTGCTGTGATGATAGTTCATGTGTGCGGTGAATGTTGTTCCATATCCGTCGCCAATCAACTTCTGGGTTTTCTCGTTCTACTTTCGGTTCATCAGTGCTATTTATGAAAAGTTTGTGTATACTATCGGTGGATGAATTTTGCTGAATTTCTAAGGGTAGGTTTTGCAGTTGCTGTTGAATCAGTTTGAGACAGGGGCAGTCGGCAGGTGAAGTGTTTGGTCGAGATATGTTTTCTAGAAAAGATTTGTAAAACGGCATACAATCGATCTCTTTTAGATGACGATTAATCAAAAGCGATTTGCATTTGAACACCGGAAGCTGAAGTTTTAGCCCGCCTTGGTTACGATCACGAGCGAGCTGCTGCATTGGTATCCTGGCTATGTATCCTCGCCACAGGAATGTGCCCATGATTGAGGTTATCTTAGCTATGTGCGCATTTGACGGATGTAGGGTGGACGCAAGATACCAAATTCGGGATGTACCGAACGTATTCAGTAATGCTACTTTTTGTAGTAGTGTAAGAGTTCGCATCGAATGTAACCACAGGAGTTGTGTAAGTTTTTTCACCGCGTCATCCCAGTTAAGTTTAGTCATCAGTCGGATCGAATTGGCGTACGTCACACCCAGTACCTTTACCGTATTCTCTGTCCGTAGCCATGGTACGGCCAGACATCTTCCATCAATAAGCCCTACATCAATAGATGCTGTTTTCGCGAGGTTGAGTACTGCTCCAGACACTTGAGAGAAACGTGTAAACACATTGCGTATTCTCTCGATTTTTTCCACACTAGTAGCAATGACAGTAATATCATCGGCATAAGCTACAATTAGATCAGTTCCACAGATACGTTCGAGTTGCAGTAGTAGTGGGGCAATGTAGAGCGAGAAACATAGAGACGACAGGGGGTTTCCTTGGGCGACAGATCGTTGTATTGGGAAGGGTACCGAAATATGTCCGTTTACTATTAGCCGACACGACGTCAATTCAGCTAAACGTTCGAGTAATGCTACTAATCTTGGGTTGATACCGAGTGAGCACATGTTACCGAATAGGAATTTTCGGTTCACCCGATCGAACGCGTGGTCTAAGTCGAACGAGATTAATTTGGCTCTCTGTTTACGAACGATCAGCTGTGCGATTCGGTCTTTCAATGAGAGAGTAGCTTGAAAAATGTTACCGTCTGAATTGGAGCATTTTTGTACACTTCCCAAAATCCGATGAGAGTTTACTATTCGTTCTAGTCTTGTTTTGAGAATACGGCACAGGAGCTTATAGTCATAATTTATAAGAGATATCGGTCTATATGAGTATGCGTAGTTACCTGTCTTTTTTTTCTTGACGAGCACTATGACACTGTCCACGAATTCGGCCGTGAAGTTTGCTTGTAAAACCTCGTTCATCACGAGATTGAGTTCTCTATGTATCACATTAAACGTTCGCAAGTAAAACTCTCTCGGTAGTCCGTCGGAACCTGGAGATTTTTTCGGGGCGCTCGTTTTAATTGCTGCTAAAATTTCTGCCGTCGTTATCTCTCTCATGCTAACATTGTTCGCTTCATCGTTTTCAGGTATCACCCTGTTGCTAACGAAGTCTGTGTCACGATCGTTTGGTGTTTCGTCCGTTGCGTACATTTTTCGGAAGTATTCCAACATGTGCTGCTCGATGTCTTCGGAGCGTTCTAGCATATTATCGTTCTCAGTCTGCAGTTTCGTGATGATCGTTCTTTTTTTTCTTCTCTCACCTAATTGGAATGTAGACATCGGTTCTCCTGCAATGTACGTTTCGTTGTTGCGGACGAACATGTGAGTGAATTTCCGCTGATGCACCAACATTTGTGCTTTAAGCTGGTTGATCGTTTTTAACATACTCGGATTTTGGTAGTAACAATCGTACGCTCTGCGAAGTTGATTGTATAATCGCTGGTGTTCACGATGAAAGTCGTCAAACGCCAGCTTCGATAACCATCGAAAAAATGATTTTATTTTTGGCTTGGCGATTTTTAGCCACCATTCTGTCCATGATTGGAAATTCCGACGTTGGCGAGTCCAGTACTGCCATTTGATTTTGAATTCGTCAATGTTTTCAGTCGTCAGAAGGTGTGGGCGGAGAGACCAATAGCCGCGACCAGGTTCTCTCCCGAGATGAGGGAGACATATTCTCACCGTGACAGCCTTGTGGTTCGTGAACGAGCACACGTGAGTATTTGCGTTCCTCAGATGGTTAAGAAGACTCGGGCTGATGTAAAAACGATCGAGCCTTGAAGACGAGTTGTGTGTTACGTATGTGTAACCGGGTACTTGTGGACATAGCTTTACCCACACATCATGTAGCTGCATCTGTTGTATGGTAGCTTGCAGAGCGGGACTCGTGTTGCTACCAGTTGCGTCACATTGCCGAAGTACGCAGTTAAAATCTCCTGCCAGGATCACGTGCTCAGTCGGGTGCCGAAGGTAGTATGCTAGTGTGTTGTTGTAAAACCTTTCTCGTTCAGCTCTCATAGCCGTACCAGATGGGGCGTATATATTGCACAAGGTTGTGTTATTTATACGCAGCGATGTGAGGCGACTGTCGAGGCTTTTTTCAACGTTGGAGAACTGAATGTGTTCTTTTAAGGCAATAGCTGTCCCTCTTTTCGCGTGGTCAACATTGCATATTACATTATAACCAGGTAGCGAGAGTTGCTCGTTTTCAACCTCCTGTAGGAAAACAATGTCGATATCCAACGTTCGTAGAAAACTATGAAGTGCGTTTAGTTTGGTGGGATTGGTTATTGTGTTTATGTTTATAGTTGCGACGTTGTAACTGTTGTTCTCCATCACAGTGCTATATCATCTTCAGGCGATTCGTCGCCATCGTCTTGCCGTGGTTTTTTTCCTGGTGGACGACGGAGAGAGCGTCGGCTACCAGTGGAGGTCGTTGATCGATCTGTGTCATTACCATCATTTTTGATATCATTGGGTGCTGGTCTGCGTTGTGAGTCTCCAGAACTAATTGGTAGTGCTTGGAGGCTGGGGGACTTAAATGTTATATCGTCAGATTTGTATCTCCGAGAGGAGTCAGTCACCGTTTGTTTTTGGTTTTTTTGTGATTTTGCAGTGTGCGTGTCAGATTTCGGTACTACTTCGTTCACTTGCTTCGGCTGAGTTTCCGAAGTGACGGAAATCGGTAACTTCGTAACTGTCGGGTTGTTGTTGACTTGTTTCTTGTTTGATAGTTGTGGTTGAGTCGATTTTGGCTTTGCCAATTGTTTGGCAACGTTGGCATACGATTCGTTAGTTCGATCGGCCTCTAACTTTTGGTATAGTAGCTTTTTGTTCTGAACGCACGATATACCGCTGTGTACAAACTCACTACAGTGACGACATGTTTGCTGTTGACCGTGATATTGTAACGCTGTGCATTCCCCATCTACAGTGACAAAGGATGGTATATTTTTTTTCACGAGCATTTTTGCTACACGAACTCCGGACGAAATACCGCCGAAGGCGTATTTTTCATCCCACATAATCTCGTTAATCGAGAGCACTTCGCCGTATTCTCCTAGGAACTCGATAATTTTTTCGTCGGTTACGTCTTCGGAGAGATCAAACAGCTTCACTTCCACTGCTCCATCCTCCATCGTAATTCTTAGTCTGTATATCTTCCCTTCGATCTCGGTTTCGTGTACGTTGTCGTGTTTTTGGACGGTGTTTTGGGCTATCGTGAGTTCACTGACTTTAACAAAGGCACATCCAAGACTTCGGCTCGGTTGAATGCGAACCACTTGTTCCTTTTTAAGTTCTAGAACCTCATTTACGAAGCAATGAAGTTCTTCATAGGACGGTTTCCGCGGCAATTGCGAAAAATCGATGCGGAACGTGTTTTCGCGACGTCTCATCGCGACGACGCCGACTTGAGAAAAAAAAATAAAATAAAAGTATTGGCGGTTGCTTCACAGCTCTTCGCCGATGACGAAACGTGGTAGTAAATAGCCCGTGCACGACTTCCAGTAAAGTGCGTCTACTCAGCTTGGAAGTTGAGCGCTAACTGTTGATTCGCAACATTAAACTGACGAATCGAAACCACGGCATTTCGTCTATTCGTTCGTAAACGGGAATGGGACATTTCGTTCGTACGAATGATGTTCGAATACACGTATCTTTTGCAGCTAAAATGGCATACATTCTAGCGTTTCGCATATGCTTAATCACAAGAATTGGACTGATTTCATCAAGGTTTAGCATTTATTTGAAGAAGTTTACTGATATTTGAATATTTTGTGGGAAACGAGTCGCATTCAAATTCATTCGAGTGAAAATAAGAATGGCTTATTCGTATTCGTTCGAAAGTACCCGTTCGTCGTACTGCCGATACGGACGTAATCAAGAATGAGGGTGATAGTAATGTAAGTAGAATAATACAGGTAACATAGTTACTGACAGGTAGTAACTGTTGTATCGACTTGAGAAGCCAGGAATATTTGTTGCCTTGGTCATGATTTAATAAAGAAATTGAATTGTTGTTATATATTTTTCAACTTAATTGGCTTGAAATTTTTATGACATTTGTAGAAAGTTCACGATCTCTGATAAATACATGCTACTTTTGATTTAAAAAGGTATGGTAAACCCTTTTCAAGTTCTTTAGAGGCTTTTGTTTTTTCTGCGAAGTGCTCTTTGAACCGCATTTCCAAAGTCCTCTTCATCCTTCAGCTTGAGATTATTCTCGTGCATATCACGCGTTTTTTTGTCGTGAATACGACTTACTTTACTATGGGGCGCCTTTTCAAAATTTACCCTCTGAGAGAGTGATAAGTTTTTGATCGTGAATATCTCCTGTTATATCTAACGAATCAACATAATTCTTGCTACATGCCATCGGAAATATGATCACAATTTTATGATAAAACTTTCAGTTGTGTGACACATTCTTAAATAGTTCACAATTAAACTTTTCTGAAATGTTTGGTATAAACGAGTATCAAAGAGGATAATTCATATGGCGCGTTTGCCTTTCTCGTATTTTGAAAGCTCATAGCTCAGTGATCTGTAGAAGGATTTATATAATCTAACTACCAATAGAATCGAAAATATTCAACTTGAACGTGTATTACAACAATATTGAAGTTTTTCAATAGTACACTATTGAAAAACCTGTTTGATTTAACCCATGACAGCACCAGCCAATCAGAACGCGAGATGTCTGTATCTATACAAGAGCATCCATATAAAAGTTGAATGGTTCACTTTTCCTATCATTTGCTGAGCAACTCTCCCCGAAACAAGACACACGAGAGCAACATCGAGGACCTGTCGTCTCATTGTTTCCCGATATGAATGCACGAGACACCGTCAGCACAATGAAACCGAAAAAGGCAGCCAAAAAGTCCAGCAAGGCCCATTGCCGAAACAAGACACACACGAGAACCATCTCAGATCTCAATATTTCCTACCAAAAGATTCATCAAGATGGGAGTTAAAATAATTTGCACCGTCACTAACACATTCAATTACGAACGGCAATGCGAAAGCGAAAGTGATGATTTTGAACACATCTTTATACTAGTTTACAAATATGCCGTGCGAAACAGAGTTGCCACAGATCAATATGTATTTTTGTCGCGAGTACTTTAGTATGCGGCCGAAAACAAAAATTGTTAGAACAAATGTTTCCACTTGATTTGCGTATTCTACTTTCCAGGCGTATCAGAACTGGCTAAACTTAAAGCAATTCTAAATATTTCTTTATCACAGTGATGTGGTCATCCTGAAAAGGACGGGGTTTTCAACGGATGGCCAGCTGCAGATGGCGAGGGATGATTTTCGTTTTCGTTGTCATGGGCAGCATTACCGGTCAACTCCAACACTTCGGCAACCAAGTACTCCATCACTGCCGCCAGATAGACCGATGCACCAGCACTGACACGCTCGGCGTAGTTCCCCTTCCGAGGCAAACGATGGATTCTGCCGCCAACTGGGCACTTCAGACCAGCACGGTTTGAGCGGGACTTTGCCTTGCCCTTAATTGTTCCTCCACAATATGCTGTGTTGTTGCTCGACGACCCATTCAGTATTACTGGCTGCCGCTCATTTTTTTTTTTTTTTTTGCATAAATATCTGTTTATTAATCTTATTTTTGTGTATTACATCAACATTTTACAGTACAAGTGTTTTGACCCTTTGGCCTTTCATCTTTGTTGTTCATACGATTCGTTATTAATATTAGGTGTTTTAGTTACTCTTGTTTTACATACTAATGTTTAATCATAATATTTATTTGTATTTGGCTGCCGCTCTGCTAACTCTCTCTTTTATATCGTTTCACTGTTTCCCGTTCTGCGTATAGGAAAGGAATTCTAACAAAGGGGACGTCCTACCGTGCTACCACTAGCACGTATAAAAGGAAATGTGATGTGAGAAATAGCGTCATTTAAGTTAAAGCAGCTACTCTGTACGTACGAGACACCGTCAGAACGATGGCTCCGAAGACAGGTAGAAAAGCAGATTTGTACCGTCACTAACACATTCAATTACGAACGGCAATGCGAAAGCGAAAATGATGATGTTGAACACATCTTTATACTAGTATGGGATCGTGTGAAAATATGCCATGCGAAACAGGGTTGCCATATATACAGGTTAATCTGTATTATTATTATTACTATCATTATTATTATTAGAATCACTCTTGCATACCGAAGATCGTAGATACATTTCAGACCAGGCCATTGCAATTGTCTCGTACTGAAATTTCGAGAAGAATCAGATATCTTCGAACTTCATAGCTTCAATAAAAATAAACTACAAATTTGTCGTACCTAGCTTCCTATATTAGCAAATTAAAAAGGAATTGTTTCAAGTTTGGAATATATAGTTGTAGAATAGTAGCTGTTTAATGTAACTAAACTGTACTTTAATGTAGGTAAATCGCTTCAAATTCTATTAGTGAAAAAGAGGAAAGCTTGCACAATTCATACAATCAATCAACTAACTGATATTCGGAAAAGTGATGGGAGCGTGTCAGTTTTTTCGTATTCACGACATCCAGTTATGTCTCTGACATTACTCACCCGCCTTTTTTAGAACGGTCAATAAGCCTCCTGTCAACTTCCGCTTTCGAAAGAAATTGCAAGCGAGCTATGAAAGATAGAGTATTAAATTTAACACCGGACGAAAGAGAAAACCTTTCTCTGCCATTTACTATTATGACTTACTCTCAGCGAGTGCCGAGTCATTCGAAATTACTCTTCAAAGTGAATGTTGACAGATGGCTTATTGGCCGTTCTAAAAAAAAAGGTGTGATATCTTCCATATCACGCCACTCTTGTGATTTTTCCGTTTCAGGCTCGTCTTTCTGTTCGATTCGCTTGATTCTGCAACTAGCCGCATAACCCCGGTTTTTGAGAGTCCTTCTGCGTTGTTTCATACGAACGATCTCGTGACACAGTGATGTGACCATGATAAGTTTACCCCATACATTGTCCAACATATTTTTTCTCGCAATGAGAACACGAGATTTGATATATTCCGGGTTTTCTGAAGATCTCAAGATCATATAGATATCTTTTGTAGATCCTAGTACAGTTTTTAATTGATAGTTTTTACTACTGAGAACCAAATTCAAACCAAACTTTTTCAGTTTGGTTTTGAGCGGATGTGCAACATCTGGGTTAAAAAAAACTGAAATTCTCTCCAAATTTTCTGTTGTTTGGTTAATGTCCTCGGAGGATGCTCTGATTGACCATTGAACTTTCCAATATTGAAGATGAATTGTTTCTCTTTAATTGCAGTATTTTTCTGAGGGGTAAAATGAGCATTCTATGAATCATATGATGGAAGGCCGCCATTTTATGCTGGTGGGAGTGATTTGAAGTTCTTGGTATAATTCTATCCGTATTGGTCGGCTTACTACAAATAGTTTTTTCCTTCCCTTACGATAATAAGATCTAAGGTAAACCATTATCTTTTTCTGTTTCACAAGTGAATTTGATGTTTTTATGAAGCTTGATAACAGTTTCCAAAAATTTTGTTGAATTATCATGTTTGATGATGCAGAAAATATCATCAACGTATCTCCACCAGCAACTCAATAATAATTCCTGTTTTTCCTAACTTTCCTCAAGATTTGCCCTGAACAATTCGTATAAAAACAGTGTAGTAAAGTAAGTCGTATTCACGACAAAACCCGCTTGTGCCCGCTTGTGAGGAATTCTGGCAACCGTCTGAAGGCTGGCTGCATTCCGGCTGCTGTCAAAATTGTCCAGGCGAAATTGCGTCATTATCTCGCCGTACGTGTCTTGTTTATTTCCCTCCTCTTTTTATTTTTTTTATTCGATTTCATTTGATATTCGTCAATCTCGCATGTACAACCAAAAACGAATCTTGAGACGAGGTAAATGAGATTGAAATATGGGTATGTTTGGTAGTGAGAAAGCAATGTTATTGGCTATAACATTTTCCATGATTAGTATACATGAAGGGCAATAACTTATTGCCTTTCATATGTATCTTTTATTGAAAAACTAAAACTAAGACGCTTAAAATGTAGAAACGATTTAAAACGGTTCTGCCAATCTTGTATGGCAATAATCCGACAGAAAAGAACCGTTAATAACCGCTAGGCGAAATTCTCTGCCGGAAACGGTTGTTGCATTATTTCAGACTTTTGCCGGAATTCTGGCAGAATCCCGGCAAAAATGGCTGGCAGACAAAGCCAGCCGTCTGGGGGGAAATCTGCTCGCCGCGTACAAGTGGGAATTAGCGAATATTGAGGTTTCTATACCCGGTGAAAAATGAATGGCGGCCCTACTGAAAAATGGGTGGCCAACACGTTTCCTGATGAAAGCAAAACAATTTGTAAAAGCGATTCACACGCAGCATCAAGCGACCTGCACCTGCATGGAACGATTACGGAACAACAATATTAGTAGTATGCAATTCATATGAAAGGACACTA
Organism: Malaya genurostris; assembly: GCF_030247185.1. Taxonomy (NCBI): domain Eukaryota; kingdom Metazoa; phylum Arthropoda; class Insecta; order Diptera; family Culicidae; genus Malaya; species Malaya genurostris. The sequence goes on along the minus strand of NC_080572.1, from coordinate 61,033,272 downwards.
CGTCAAGTCCACGGAACATTTTAACGTCGGATACGTGAGCAACATTCGGCTAAAATAATTAATAAATTCATCTGGACGTCGACCGAAGTTGATTGATCGTCTGAATCGTGTTTAATGCATGCGTTTCCTGATGAAAACAAACCAATCTCATTTGCATTTGTGGTTGTAAGCGAGCTGTCAGAGAGCCTAATTCAATGATATCTTTAATGCCACTGTCAATCGGGTTGATCGAGCGCCCAACTCAGGCGAAAATTTTAACACTAAACCGATCGAGCACTGAAAAAACATGCAGTCGAGTAAGAATTCATTGCTCAGCAGTTGCTTCTGGGCTATTGCGTTCGAGCTTCCATAAAATGGCAAATAATGCGTGTAAAGTCGTACGCAACGGTGATTTTTAACGGATTCTCACTTGTATACTTTACACAGCTTTTTAAAAAAAAAAAAAAGGCGGGTGGGTAATGTCAGGGACATAACTGGATGTCGTGAATACGAAAACAACTGACATGTTCCTTAACACTTCCGAATATCAATTAGTTGATCAATTGTATGAATTATGCAAGCATTCCCCTTTGCACATTTTTCGCAAAAACAAAGAAGGCTTCACTTTTTGTTGAGAGGCTTGTTTCTACCTGATTTCGTTTGTAGCTTTTGCACTAATGGGCGGTCCTAACGGCTATAAAAATAGCCGCATTCAGAATTTTTATGTTGATTATTTCATTTCAGATTTGCATAATTTATTGAAACAAACTATCAATATGCTGAAGGGACTCGTTTCTAGCATTCAGAAAGGTCAAATTGCGTAATTCTCTACGACATTAAACTCTGGAACATTTTTCGCAAAAACAAAGAAGGCTTCACTTGATCTCGTTTACTGTGAGTTTCACACAGCGAAAAGTGCACAAATCTAAGCAAACTGTTCTATATTTGCAGTAAACTGAGGATATTTCCCTACGATTTGCGAACAACAAATCCTAATAGTTCTTTAGAAAACTTTCAGAGCCATTAGAACGGCTGATTTTGTGCAATGCTCTCCACCGTTGTTTTTTCACCAATGCTAATGACTGGCAGCTGTGACGTAATCGCTCTTGTCGAAAGCGAAACTAATTGTGCAGACGACACAAAACACATCTGCTCGCAGTGGCGATACAATCCAAACTAATTCAAGTTTTGTTGAGAGGCTTGTTTCTACCTGTTTTCGTTTGTAGCCTTTTCACTAATGGGCGGTCCTAACGGCTATAAAAATAGCCGCATACAGAATTTTAATGTCGATTATATCATTTCGGATTTGCATAATTTATTGAAAGAAACTATCAATATGCTGTAGGGATTCGTTTCCAGCATTCAGAAGAGTCAAATTGCGTAATTCTCTACGACATTAAACTCTGGAACATTTTTCGCGAAAAAAGGCTTCACTTGATCTCGATTACTGTGAATTTCACACAGCGAAAAGTGCACAAATCTAAGCAAACTGTTCTTGATTTGCAGTAAACTGAGGATATTTCCCTACGATTTGCGAACAACAAATTCTAATAGTTCTTTAGAAAACTTTTAGAGCCATTAGAACGGCTGATTTTGTGCAATGCTCTCCACCGTTGTTTTTTTTTCCAATGCTAATGACTGACAGCTGTGACGTAATCGCTCTTGTCGAAAGCGAAACTAGCTGTGCAGACGACACAAAACACATCTGCTCGCAGTGGCGATAGAATCCAAACTGATTGAATTTTTGTTAAGAGATTTCCTTTTATGTGATTTCGTTTGTAGCTTTTTCACTAATGGGCGGTCCTAACGGCTATAAAAATAGCCGCATACAGAATTTTAATGTCGATTATTTCCTTTCGGATTTGCATAATTCATTGAAAGAAACTATCAATATGTTGTAGGGATTCGTTTCTAGCATTCACAAGGACCAAATTGAGGAACTCACTGCGATATTCACCACTTTTCGGAACATTTTTCCCGGACGATTTGTTGTACAGCAGCAGATATTTTGTTCTCTTCCTTAGAACGCGTTCTGATTGGTTGGTGTTGACATGGATCAAATGAGACAGGTTTTTCAATAGTGTACTATTGAAATACTTCAATGCTTTTGCTATACACGTTTAAATTGAAAAATTTCGATTCTATTGGTAGTTAGATTATATAAATCCTTTCACAGATCACTGAGCTATGAGCTTTAAAAATACGAGAAAGGCAAACGCGCCTTATGAATTATCCTCTTTGATACTCGTTTATACCAAACATTTCAGAAAAGTTTAATTTTGAATTATTTGAGACTATGTCACAGAACTGAAAATTTTATCATAAAATTGTGATCATATTTCCGATGGCATGTCGCAAGAATTATGTTGATTCATTAGATACAACAATAGATATTCACGATCAAAAACTTATCACTCTCTCACAGGGTAAATTTTGAAAAGGCACCCCATAGTAAAGTAAGTCGTATTCACGACAAAAGTTTGTACTAGCTTGGATGTCTGTTCTCTGTGAGATATGAGATTGTATATATCATGTGAGATATGAGATTGTATATATATTGTAAGCTTTGTATGTGCATATAGAGCCGATTTGGAACGATAGAGTCACAAAAAACAGATATACAGGCTCACATATGAACTGTGTGTAAAATTTTCTCAAACTTTATGGCGAACACTTGCAGATGTCACCACGATCGACAAGAGGTGCCACCCAGATTTGGGTGCCGCTTTCACATGAGACACAATTTTTGGTGCAGCATTCACTTCATAACAGATTTTAGTTTTGATGTTGGTTAAAATGACAAGTTTGTTTTTGTTTTGTTCCGATTGAATTGTCGTATGATTTTTGTGACATGAAAAAGTTGCTTTTAACACTTAGAGAAATCGTGTGATAAGTGTTAAATTTGTTGTAGTTGGAACATTTCTATAACAGGCAGGAGAAATTTGTTATCGTTCCGGACGTAGTCGCATAGTCGAGTAGGTAGCAGGAGTGTTTTCAACGTTTGGCAAATTTGAAATTTTTACAGGATTTTGAAGTCTATCTGTTATTTGTTATAGAGTCTTAAACCTGCTTTATATATGTCCACAGACTAACAGACATGACACTATGAGTAAATTATTATAAAAAATGTTTTCGTGATGCACTAGTTCCACCTATATTTAACTGCGCGAACTATTTACTAGCGGTACACACCTTGTGTTATGTAAAAGTTTTTTTACTAGCTGGTTCCCCCTCGCTTGTCAACACCGATCAGATGCTTGCAGGGATGCCTGATTTCATCAAACTTTGTGTAATATTTGATAATTAAACCACAAACTAACAGACAGGACACTCAAATTAGATTCTTCAATCATTTTAACTGTCATTTCGAATATTCTTTTATTTGGGACAGTACTCACATGTGTCATGATGGCGCCACGTTACCCTATCAAAAACATCCTGTCTGTCATCTAGACTGTGTTTATTTTTTTCATTTACCAACAGAGTTGCCATTTATACAGAATTACCTGTAATGTATTGATATGTATTTGCATTTGTATGCGAATTTCATGCAGGATACAGATTTAATACATATTGCCAAAACTATATACAAAATTGTGCCTACCTCTCATCCTTCAACGCAATACAAAATCGAACCCGTTTAGTGGCAATATTTACTTGCTTCTGATCTGCCGCCACTTAATTTCGGGTGAAAATTACCAACACAATAAAAAATAGTCTAGATGAACAATGTTGAGAAAAATAAATGGTTACCTTCCAACATCGCTAAAAAGTTTAATATATTATTAACGTAATATAATAATTTACTGTGACGATTCATTTCCAAATATTATGATGCAATCAGGCATCCCTGCAAGCAGCTGATCGGTGTTGACAAACGAGGGGGAACCAACTAGTAAATTAACTTTTACATAACACAAGGGGTGTACCGATAGTAAATAGTTCGCGCAGTATAATATAGGTGGAACTAGTGCATCACGAAAAATTATTTTTTATAAGAATTTACTCATACTGTCATGTCTGTTAGTCTGTGATTAAACTTCGCAATAAACTATGGGATTGCATTGATAATATATTTATTTTTTTTTTTAGCGATGTTGGAAAGTAACCATTTATTTTTCTCAACGTTGTTCATCTAGACTATTTTTGATTGTGATGGTAATTTTCACCCGAAATCAAATGGCGGCCGACAAGAAGTAAGTAAATATTGTAACGAAACATTTGATTCGATTCGATTTTATATTGCATTGGAAGAGGAGAAGTAGGCACAATTCTGTTTTTAGTTTTAGCAATATGTATTAAATCTGTATCCTGCATGAAATTCGCATGGACGTATACAAATCAATACATTACAAATAATTCAATATGAATGACAACTCTGTAGGTAAATGAGAAATATAAACGCAGTCTAGATGATAGACTAGATGTTTTTGATAGGGTAACGTGGCGCCATCATGTCATATGCGAGTACTGCCACAACTAAAGGAATATTCAAAATGACCGTTAAAATTATTAAAGAATCCAATTAGAGTGTCCTGTCTGTTAGTCTGTGATATATATGTCTGCGAAGCTAATAAAGAATGTGGAGAATTGTAAAAACCACTAGAAATGGGTTTCATGCAAAGAAAATTTGTATTAAAATAGTGACAAAAGACAAGCTGGTTTGATATACGAAATATTACTGCTTGAAACTACAAACCATGGAAATTAATTTTTCTCTGTGGATTAGTTTGTTTTTGTTGAAATCAGGCATGATAGATATATCATATATTTTTTTTATTTTACTCTCCCAACTAAAGGAATCCTAGCAATTTCATGACAAACATTTTCACAGTAAATTTAATTTGAAAAATTTGTTATGAATGAACTAACTTTAGACATCATATTAACAAGATATCCAGCTCTCACATTTCACGAACAAATCATAGGCAACATCCTTATTAGCGAGCATGGTGCCCTCAGGCGAGTCCTCATCGAATCTCGTACATAGAAGTAGGGGAGAGAAATGTCAAATTCGTGCGCGCCAAAAGCACTGTGCGCCCATACAATTGACATAATATGTTGAATGTGATGCCGTGCGGTGGCGTTGCTGGACTAAAGATTGATTTCGCTCCAAGCTAACAGGGTCTGCTTGAAATGAACAAATTTACGAATTGTTTTGTTATTTTAAACATGCTCAATTTCTTTGCTTGTATATTATACAATACACTCTAATAAATATTTACGTTCGAGTTACTTGTAAAAATCACGTAAAATAGTCTCAAACGTCAAATAGAATATTATACGTGATGAAGATGGAATCCTAGAGAAGACCTACCGTTTAATCCCATTGAACCATAGCTGTATTTGAGTTATTCATACATTTCTCCTCATAATATATTCCACATTTGTGCCACTTTTCAGAAATTACAAATCTCAGTAGTTTATTGTAATGGTTTGTAACAAGTGAAAAAATATCCCCGTATAAGTCGAAATAATATATAGGGTATGTTTGATTGTGTTGATGAATTTCACCCGAAATTAAGTGGTGGCAGGCCAGAAGCATGTAAATATCTGTAATTCTGTATGCATGGCAACTATGTTGGTAAATAAAAATACGAAACACAGTCTATTAGATGACAGACTGTATGGTTTTGATAGGGTGACGTGGTGCCATCATGACATACGCGAGTACTCTCCCAACTAAAGGAATACTCGAAATGACCTTTAAAATTATTAAAGAATTCAGTTTGAGTGTCCTGTCTGTTAGTGTGTGATAATATTCCGCAACAAACGATACATTTGCATACTTTTCTTTGTAATATTACACGAAACGGATTATAAATCTCTCAATAACATTACATTATTACTGAACCAACTGGTTCACGATTGCTGACCCAACATTTTTAATTGAATCGTATGAGACATTGTAATCTTGGGTTTATCTTTGCATTTATATAATCGAAAATTACAATTTTTTTTTGCTGTGCAAGGATGTTTTTTCGATAATGGAAATCAATTCTGTTCCAGTGTGAGAATCTTGTTTAATAGATTGAATAGTTTCGTTTGTGCGTGTACAGTTTATTTTCTTGTTTTGTTCTGATGCAAACGTCAACGTCACATTAAATGGTTGTGCTTTGTTGCTGTTGGTGTATTTTAGTAGAATGCGGCTTTCGGCTTTCTAGACATGGTTGGATTAGTAGTCGAATTTACTAATACGAAAATTACAGTACTTTTATGGTTAAATAATTATTTTATGATTTGCTGATTTTGGAATAAGATTTGATGATTTGTACGTCTTGACAGATATATTGCCGGTATGGGATTGCATCAATATTAAGTCCAATTTTTCGAGTAAAAGTCAGAAGTGCGTGTATTCAAATTAGATCAACTATATTAGTTATTTTAGTGATATGTCGGAACACGGTTGCACCCATTTCGTAGGTTTTGTCAAAGAGTTTGGGCTGGAATCGTTCAGCGTTGTACACGCATATTTCAGTGTATGTATTAACAAAGAAGCCCGGCGTAGAAAAGCATTGTCTTGTTTGTGCTACAAGTGCGGCAGTTCTGGTCCGCAACTATATTCGTGTCTGCACTGTATATTTTTCGGTTGCAAAGGCACTCACATCAATGAGCATTGCAAGCTAACCAAGCACTACATTGTACTGGAACTTTGCTATGGTATGATCTTTTGCTATCAATGTAAAGATTTTATCTATGACAACGAATGTCAAGCAATTGCTGAAAAACACATTAAGAAAGAAGCAAAAAGCTTAAACAAGAGTTTATCCTGGCGTCCGTGGTCGCCTTCGAAGCTTGAAATTGATTTGTTGCTGAAGAATCCCAAACGGAGGCACGTGACTGCTTTTACCAGTATTGGATTGCGAGGACTACTAAATCTTGGGTCGACGTGTTTCATGAATTGCATTGTGCAGGCTTTGATCCACACTCCACTACTAAGAGATTATTTCCTATCCGAGCGTCATGAGTGCCCTGCAAAGACGGCAGCCAAGTGTTTAGTATGCGAGGTATCTCGCTTGTTCCAAGAGTTCTATTCTGGAGCCCGAGGGCCACTATCATTACACCGACTACTTCATTTGATCTGGAACCACGCCCGTCATCTCGCTGGGTATGAACAGCAAGATGCGCATGAGTTTTTCATTGCTACTTTGGATGTGCTGCACCGGCACTGTAAAATATCAATGAACGAAATGGCAGCGGAAAAGTCCAAACATGCACAACAGCAACCACATGATACTAACCCAACCCAGTGTAACTGCATCATCGATCAGATTTTCACTGGTGGTCTTCAGAGCGACGTTGTTTGTCAAGCTTGCAACGGAGTATCCACTACTATCGATCCTTTCTGGGATATTTCGTTGGATTTAGGAGAAGCTCAGAATCAGGGATACGGCGGGCCACCGAAATCGTTAATCGACTGTTTGGAGCGTTTTACGCGAGCTGAACATCTCGGATCAAGTGCCAAAATAAAATGCTCCAGTTGCAAGAGCTATCAGGAGTCCACTAAACAACTGTCAATGCGAACACTGCCGATCGTAGCTAGCTTCCATTTGAAGCGGTTCGAGCATTCTAGTCTGGTATGTTCAGATTCGTTTCACTGAAGTACGATAACAGATATTTTTATGTTACTTTATTTGAAGATTGACAAAAAGATCTCCACATTCATCTCATTCCCTTCGGAGCTGGACATGACACCATTTATGTCCAAAAAGAAGTCTGAACAACCTCATTCGTCGTCATCAACGTCATCATCCCCGCCGAAATCTTCAAAAAGCTCTTCGGATCGGAAACATAGCAGCAGCGGGAGCAGTCAGAGTAATGACGAAAATTCTGCCGGTCCATCGCACCACGATGTGGGTGATTTCCGCTACTCGCTGTACGCCGTGATCAATCACGTGGGAACGCTAGACGCTGGCCATTATACGGCTTACGTTCGGCACCAGAAAGACATTTGGGTTAAATGCGATGATCACATCATAACGACTGCCACCCTCAAGCAGGTTCTGGATAGCGAAGGGTAACCACACACTGAGCTACTTAGTAAACCAATTTTTTTTCAATATATTTTTGCTTACATATTTCCAGCTATTTATTATTTTATCATAAGAAGATTTTGGAATACGAGTAATCAATTAAATTGAACATCGTTGGATTCAATGGTGATAAGTACTGCGGTCGTTGAGTCCGAAATCGCTAAAAAAAAGTGTGATTTAGAACATAAATCTTCTGTAATGATTTTGATTAAAAATATACTTTATTGATTAATTGAAAGAACACAAGAAATTTATTCCAATTTGGAAAGGATTTGTCATTCATCGACTAAATCATGCTCCACCTGTACAGTTTGGATGGGGTGGTTGAATTGAACTTTTGGTTGAGAGCAAAACCAGATTGAACATAACGAATTGAATGATTTTAGTATTATTCGTCTCGATCGTCACTCTCTATATGGCAGAGTGGTTTTCACAATTACAAAGTTCTATTACTACTATAGACTCACGTTTTTAACACATTTTGTCCATCTCTTTGACAGTTGATAGACACCATCTCAAATGAAATCGTCATCTTTCATCGAGTTATTTTCGTACATCCTCGAAAGTTGCTCGGCCAATTCGTGTCCCATCGCTGAAAGTTGTGATAAATAGAAGCTGCCAGATCTGAGGAATTGTGCGGTGGAAGTTCATATCAGTTGTATATGGAGTAGCATTGTCATGCTGTAGAATGGCTTTCTCGTGTCTTCGAGCCTATTTTGGCTGTTTTTCAATTAATGCGTTGTTCAAATTGATCATTTGGTAGCGAACCATATGACCTGTTTTGGCGGGTTCAAGAAGCTAGTAGTAAACTACTCCATTTTGATTCCACAACACACATAGCAGGTGTCGCAGCAGTGACGATTACGATCTCGAACACAATCACCACTTTTCTGTACTGATGTAAAAATTTGAATTCTGTAATTCAATCGAGTTATGGTTTTGTATGGAAAACTCGAACTCGATCGAGCTACAAAATGCAAAATTTCGTATTCGATCAAAACAATCCTATTCGAACGAAATACAGAATCGGGGTGAAAATATTGAAAGACAAATCAAACCTCCGTTGACCACACATTAGCTGAGATCATCAAATAGATGATGACGCTGATGTACTCCATAGGCAGCAAAAGGGGACAAAAACAAACCAACGTCTTACGGCAAAGCGGAGAGTGAAAATAGACTTGCTGTGAAGAAAAGCTGCAGCTATTCCAATTTTATAATCTTTATTGCAACGGATTATAAAATTTCTGAAATATATTTTACGTTAGAATACAATACAGATTTCAATCACATTTCTTACGTTTAGTGCTTTTTTTTAACCTTTCAACTTTTCTTGGTTTTGTTCCACGTTTTTTCCACTAGCTGTAAGTTAGGTTAGTTTTATAGCGAAATTATTATCATTCATACTATCGATCAAATATTACCTCTAGTCCGCTTAACGAACAATATACGACGTAGAGAGTATTGTTATATTAGAATCACTAGAGTATATAAATTTCAATCCTACAGTTATTTTTATATAATTAATATTTTAATGTTAAGTTCATGTTTTTCACTTTTACCTTAGTATTTAGAAATATAGGGAGCTTTACAAGCACGACAATTTAGGGTACGAAATAACAATTGTTAGGTTATAATTTAGATATAAATTCAAGATTAATTTGACGATAGTGCATTCCAAAATTAATTATCAGAATAAAACGGAAAGTTGCTTCACTGTTATAGTTCTGTTCTGTTCTATTGAATATCGCTTTATCACTGCTTTCTCAAATGTCACCGTCTATGCAATGACGTTCTATTTTATGTGTCGTAGTGGATCTATGTGGACGAGGGGCTTTGTCGCAACACTCCCCCCCCAGTACACTGTAGTCACGAAATCAGTCTACTCTAAGTTGCCACGATGTCCAGTACTGCAATCTTAACCGCGGGTCGCTCCATTACACCCACTGATGTTTGAACTACTGCGCTGCGTACTTGGCCATCCTTAGATTGTGAAACGGATAGCACTCGACCTTTTGGCCAGCAGCTTCGTGGTAATACGGGATCCACGATTATTACAATATCGCCTTCCTGAATAGGTTTTACTGGCAGAAACCATTTCGTTCTACGTGTAATACTAGGAAGATATTCGCTGAGCCAGCGTTTCCAAAAAATGTTTGCGTATACTTGAGACATTTTCCAATTTTTTCGTAATGTGTTTACACTATCGTCGAATAACACAAAGGGCTTCACACCGTTCGATGTCCCAAAAAGGAAATGGTTTGGCGTCAAGGCTGATGAATACTCATTATCGAGAGGAACATAAGTTAATGGTCTAGAATTTACGACCATTTCAACTTCCATTAATAGATTCCGAAATATTTCATCCGTTGGTAACCTTTGAGGTTTGATCTGTTCGAGTCCTTTCTTAACGGATTGTATCAGCCGTTCCCAACTGCCTCCCATATGCGGCGAGGCGGGGGGGTTGAATACCCAACGCGTTGAACACGTTGTGAAGACTTTCACCATTCGATCCTGGTCTACTGTTTTTAAGGCTTCCTTGAGTTCTCGTTCAGCACCGATGAAATTCGTTCCTCGATCGCTGTAAATTTCCAGTGGTATTCCTCTTCTTGACATAAAATTACGAATTGCCATGATGCAGGAGTCTGTCGTAAGAGAGTGGGCTATTTCGATATGGATGGCTCGAACAGTGAGACACGTTATTAGTACTCCCCAGCGTTTTTCTACTCGTCGTCCTAATACTACTTGTTGCGGTCCAAAATAGTCTATACCTATGAATGAGAAGGGTCTCGCGTAAACAGCCAATCTAGCCGCTGGAAGGTTACTCATCATTGGAGGTTGCGGCATCGCGTTTCGTATTTTGCATAGCTGACAGTTCCGTCTTATACGAGTATACAGAGTGCGTACTCTAGGAATGTAGAACTTTTGTTTCAGCTCGTTCAACACTGTTTGATGGTTTTGATGGTGATAACGCTTATGAAATTCGTCTACTATAAGCGTTGTAATGTAATGCTGCCTGGGCAACAATATAGGGTTCTTCACCGTTTCGCTAACGAACTTGCACTCATCTATTCGTCCTGGGATACGCAAGACTTGTCTTTCGTCCATTATTGGACGTAACTTGTACAGTTGACCTTTTGCGACGTGACGTTCGTACGCATTTAACTTGAAAGAAGGGGAGGCAAACAAATAATCTTCGGGATATATTTCCTTCTGGGCTAATTGATAGATGCAAGCTTCAGCACCCTGTAGTTCTTCACTCGATAGAGGCTCATATTGTAGTTGCTTGTGTCTCACTTTGCTATGAAGATTTACTACGTATCGTTTTGCCCACGCAACCGCGCGCAGCAATCGATTCCAACTCGAGTAACGTTCCCACGAGATTACTGGAGCGCTCACTGTGTGGTGGAAAATACTAGGACGTAACTCTTCAGTTGTTGATCCAAAACCGTTGTTATGTATTGACCAATTAACGGTTTTTGTCCACATGAAATCGGGGCCTTTAAACCAGCGACTGTTCGGTGAAAGGTCGGGCAACTTTTGCCATTTTGTACCTTCGTCTGCCACATTCAATTTCGTCGAAAGCCAATACCATTCGCATGTAATGGTGGATTCGAGTATTTCGCTAACTCGTGCGGCCACAAACTGGCTGTAACGTCGATGGTCCGAGTTTAACCAATGCATGACATCCTTCGAGTCTGTATAAAAGTAGCGCCTTACAATCGTTCGTTTGTGTTGCTCTGCGATGGTTTTAGCCAGACGTGCTCCTAATACTGCTGCCTGCAGTTCAAGACGAGGTATAGTAACGAGCTTTAAAGGTGCTACACGAGTTTTTGCTCCAGCGATTGCGCATTCTACATTATCGCCTTCATGAAACCTGAAATACGATACTGCGGCGTAGCCGTTTTCGCTCGCATCTACAAAGGTGTGAAGCTCAATCATGTTAGTATCATCAGACGCGGAAGTGCATTTGCGGTAGCACCTAGGAACAGAGACTTGTTGTACTTCTGGGAGCACTCGAAGCCATAGTCTCCACTTGTGTAGAAGTATGCCGCTTATTTCGTCGTCCCATCCCAGACCAGACCGCCACACTTCCTGAATTAGCACTTTCAAATACATCAAAAAATTGGCAATTAACCCTAAAGGGTCGAAAATAGTCATTAGAGTTCGAAGAGTCTCGCGCTTAGTGGGAGCTTTCCGTCCCGAAAGTAAATCGCTATCGTGTCGCGGTGACACTTTGAAAGTAAAACAGTCTGTTTTCGTATTCCACCACATGCCAAGTATCTTTTCAAAAGAGGTGTCTGCGTTTATGTTAAGACTTTTCTCTTCGGAATAGACCGTTCCCAGTTTTTTTAAAACGTAATCGGAATTCGAGTGCCAATTCCTTATCTCGAACCCCGCCTGCGAATGGATGTAGTGGACGTCTCTCGCTAAATCAATTGCTTCCTCGACTCGTTCCACACTCGCTAGCATATCATCAACATAGTGTTGCTTCGTAATAGCCTCGAAAGCATCTGGAAATTTATTTGCGAATCTTTCGGCATTGAGGTTCATGCAGTATTCAGTCGTTGACGGAGAACATGTAGCCCCAAAGCTTAGCACCGTCATAATGTATTCGCGAAACTCTCCCTTTTCAGTGGGCCAAAAAAATCTCTGACAATGTTGATCATTTTCATTCATCTTCACTTGATGAAACATCTCTCTTATGTCCCCCGTAATAGCAATTTTATACTCTCGAAACTTGAATAGTACTGAAACTAAGGAGTTCAGTAAGTCAGGACCTTTTAAAAGTTGAGAGTTGAGAGATACTCCTCGAACTTTAGCTGCCGCATCCCAAACAATGCGAAGCTTGCCTGGCTTGTTTGGATTGATGACGGTAAATATTGGGAGATACCATACTCTCGGTCGCGGTATCGTTAGCTCTTGAGGGGTTAATTCTCTTATATAGCCGCTATTTTCGTAATCAATAATTTTGGACCTGAGCAAATGCGCGAGTTCTGGTTCGCGAGTCATACGTTTTTCGAGACATTTCGTTCTTGATAGTGCCATTTCTCTTGAGTTTGGCAAACGAATGTCGTCGTATTTCCAAAGTAAACCGCTCTCATATTTGCCATTCTTAAGCCTAGTGCACTGTTGAAGAAGGTATAGGGCGCGTTCGTCCTCTTTTGATTGCAGGATTTTTCGAGGTGAAATAACTCCCATACTGTCTAAGGCAAAATACTCTTTGACCGCTGAGTGTAAAGCGTCATCATTATTTTTATTACATTCGCAAATATGATATGAACTATGGGATACAGGTTTAATTAAACTGGAATCACTTGAGCTAGAACATGGGCCGTACACAATCCAACCCAGCCTAGTTTTAGCAGCCGATGGCTCAATTTCATTGCCTTCTCTACTGTCCAGTACGTGGCCGAGCCGACAGTTGTTCATGCCTATCAGTATTTTTGGTGTGACTCTTGCATATGAGCGGATCGGAAGTCCTATCAGGTGCTTATATTTCTTAGCCAAATTTTCAATCGACAGTGACTGCTCTGGAAGATTAAGTTCTCCAACTGTATGAATATCGCGCAGGCAAAAACGTTTGTCAGGGTTGTGCACACTGGATATTTCGGCAGTTAGCTTAACCGAGTTCCTTTCCCATCTACTTGTTCCACCTGTCCAGTTTAAACAAAGTGGTTGAGGGGAACCTTCCAGTCCTAGCTCATTATAAAGTTCTTGTTCTATCAGGGTTGATGATGATCCATCGTCTAAGAACGCGAACGTCTCAATCGATATACCTTTTCCGTGTATAATTACCGGCACGTAACGAAAGAAAACAAGTCCTACACCACTACGATGAACATTGCAACAATGATTGTCTGTAGGTGGTGACGGTGGCGAAGGTCCTGAATCTTTATGCTTATTTTCGTTGTGAAGGAGTCTATGATGTAGAAACAGGCATCCGTTTTGTCCACATGGATCTCTGACATGACATGACGAGAAATGCCTTTTAAGACATCTACGGCAAAGTTTATTAGCTCTCAAAGTTTTCCATCGCGCGTCCACGGTCATAGCGCGAAATCGTTTGCAGTTCGCAACCGACTCACAGTCTTCGTGGCAGACCACACAGACTGGATTAGCTGTTTTGAACGTTTCCTCGGACGAGTACTCGGAATGGACGTTTAGGAATCCTTGGATTTTCTTTTTATCAGTTTTCCCGACGCATACGGCAGATAGATCTGGGGTTGTAATTTCACAGGCAGCTTCAACAATGGTTTTAAGCCATTCATTGAAATCCGTAATTTTTACTTTCTGAAGAGGTTTGCGCGTTAACGCCCAACTAAGCTTGATTGTTGGTGGAAGCTTGTCTTCGAGCTCCTGGAGCAGCGTCACGTTGTAGTAGTATTCATCAAGCTCGCAGGCTTGTATGGTTGCGCATAAGTTCTGTACTGAAATACCGAAATCAATCATTGTATTTAATTTCTCGATTTTTAGTGTCGGTTGATTCCGTATCTTCTGAATCATCGCCCCAATTATAAGATTCGGTCGCCCAAATAAAGTTCGAAGAGTGCTCATTACCGTACCTACATTGCCTGGATACAAAAGTAGGCTTCTCGTTGCATCGAGAGCTTTGTCCTTTAAACAGCGTCTTAGACGAAACATATTTTCTTCGTTGCTGTATCCACACATGGTTGTACCACAGACTAACAGACATGACAGTATGAGTAAATTCTTATAAAAAATAATTTTTCGTGATGCACTAGCTCCACCTATATTGTACTGCGCGAACTATTTACTATCTGTACACCCCTTGTGTTATGTAAAAGTTTTTTTACTAGTTGGTTTCCCCTCGTTTGTCAACACCGATCAGCTGCTTGCAGGGATGCCTGAATTCATCAAAATATTTGAAAATGAATCGTCACAATAAATATTGATAAAATATTTAACTTTTTCGCGATGTTGGAAGGTAATCATTTATTTGACTCAACGTTGTTCATCTAGACTATTTTTTATTGTGTTGGTAGTTTTCACCAGAAATTAAGTGGCGGCAGACCAGAAGCAAGTAAATATTGTAATAAAACGGGTTCGATTTTGTCTTGCGTTGGAGGATGAGAAATAGGCACAATTATGTATATAGTTTTGGCAATATGTATTAAATCTGTATCCTGCATGAAATTCGCATGGACGTATACAAATCAATACATTGCAGGTAATTCTGTATGAATGGCAACTCTGTTGGTAAATGAAAAAAATAAACACAGTCTAGATGACAGACAGGATGTTTTTGATAGGGTAACGTGGCGCCATCATGACACATGTGAGTACTGTCCCAAATAAAGGAATATTCGAAATGACCGTTAAAATGATTGAAGAATCTAATTTGAGTGTCCTGTCTGTTAGTCTGTGGTTGTACTACTTTCGAACGTTGCATGGAATAAAGGCCAGTCCTCAGGTTCACCAGAAAAGGTAGGCAGTTCCTTGGGCACAGCTTGACGAGCTGCTAGCTGATACTTTGTAGGGATTCGATTGACTTGAGATGAATCTCTTGTCGTGCGGTGGTCGTTTTCCGTTGTTTCGTTTAAAGTCACGGATAGAGTATCATTACTAGCTCCGGATGTATATGAACAACTTTGATCTCTCAGCCACTCATCTATTTTCTGCTTGCTGCCAGAATCATGTTCATCTTCATCGGTATTTTCATTTTCGCTGTAACTGTTTAATTCGTCACTCAGCTTGAGTTGCTCTTCGAGATGCTTTCTTTCCAGTGCTTGCCGCTCTTTCAGAGCCGCCAAACGTCGTTTTCGGTCTTTGATTGTGCGTTTCGATGATGCACTCGCATTTGATTTTACTGTCTCATTCTGTTGCGTATTAGCAGGCAGGCCCTGACCTTTAAGATTATCTATCTCTTTCTGGAGTTGGCTCTCACGTTCGTTCCATTGTACTTGAAGCCTTGAGAGTTCGTTGTGGATTATAGTGTTTTTTTGATCTTCTAGCATACCGATATGTTGCGCGAATTTAATACGTTGTGCTTCGAACAAGTGACGCAGCTCTTCGATATCTCGTCGAAGTTTAACGTTTTCTACATTGTCAGCGGATGGTGGTGTAATTTCCGTATCTCTGGTAACAAAGTTACTTGCATTATCTCCGGTTTCTGCTACATTGGCTTTGCGACCAGTAAGTATCGCTTTATCTACAATTGGCTCCTGTTTGCTAGGAGAAACAGGTGTCGAAGTTCCTGCCGGCTGGGCTTTTTTAGTCACGCAATCGTCACAGCTCCAATCGTAATCGGAAACTTCGTCATCCACCTGTACGCAGTCGTAGTGGTACCAATCGTTACAGTCGTCGCATTGTACCATCCTGCTATTGTCCGGGAAACTGCATTTTTTACAACTTGTGTTCACCGGCGGCACTACCTCTCGCATCTTCTTTGGTGGCATCTTACGCCGGTAGCTATTTTTTATATGCCGAGTGTGTGATAAACAAATTTTATAATTTTGTGAAGAAAAGCTGCAGCTATTCCAATTTTATAATCTTTATTGCAACGGATTATAAAATTTCTGAAATATATTTTACGTTAGAATACAATACAGATTTCAATCACATTTCTTACGTTTAGTGCTTTTTTTTAACCTTTCAACTTTTCTTGGTTTTGTTCCACGTTTTTTCCACTAGCTGTAAGTTAGGTTAGTTTTATAGCGAAATTATTATCATTCATACTATCGATCAAATATTACCTCTAGTCCGCTTAACGAACAATATACGACGTAGAGAGTATTGTTATATTAGAATCACTAGAGTATATAAATTTCAATCCTACAGTAATTTTTATATAATTAATATTTTAATGTTAAGTTCATGTTTTTCACTTTTACCTCAGTATTTAGAAATATAGGGAGCTTTACAAGCACGACAATTTAGGGTACGAAATAACAATTGTTAGGTTATAATTTAGATATAAATTCAAGATTAATTTGACGATAGTGCATTCCAAAATTAATTATCAGAATAAAACGGAAAGTTGCTTCACTGTTATAGTTCTGTTCTGTTCTATTGAATATCGCTTTATCACTGCTTTCTCAAATGTCACCGTCTATGCAATGACGTTCTATTTTATGTGTCGTAGTGGATCTATGTGGACGAGGGGCTTTGTCGCAACACTTGCGATATGACAAGATGCTGATGGAGGGGTAGCCTAGAGATATGACTATAATTTAATTGACCGAGCACAATGAAGCATGCTCGGTTCTTCTGTTCAATTAAGCTGTTCTTTCAAATATTTCTCATGCAGGGTAGTTTCATTGGATAAAACGATTTTCCGGTATTGGAGCTAGCTAGTCTGTTTTCATTACATAGTTGTAGATAACTTTAAAACGGAAGACTTTTCTAGTGACATTAAACTGCTTCGTCATCATTTGTCGTGTTTGTGTATTATTTTCGTCCAGCAACGATTGCGGTTCACAAATGTTTGGTCGATTTTTGCGTTTTTGACGTGAATACGTCTTACATTACAATAAGAGCCTTTCCAAAATTCGCCCTGTGAAAGAATAAATAGAACTTGATCGTGAATATATTGGGTTGTACTAAACGCAACAACATAGTTCTTTCTCCATTTCATCATCAGCAATTTATGATTAAATTTTCCATAGCGTGAGAAACCATAAATAGCTAGGTTTTCTCAAATTGCTCACACTTTCCAAGCAGTGTGTGAGATCAAATAGAAAACTCATTTGGATGTTGTGATGTTCGCATTTATGGATTACCTAATCAACTGTTGTGGTTGTTTTAAGTGTTAAAAATCAAAATCGAAAATAAAAAAACGTTAAATTTCTTACACGAATTGAAATCTCTAGTTGGATGTCTGTTCTCTGTGCTGAAATTCTAAATAATATATAGAATTTCTCGAGTCGATAACAAAACTTGTTCTTAATTTGACATTATTATCAAACAACTTTGCTTTAAAGAGACATTAGTGACAACTAACAAGTAGCGAGCGTAAGCTCGGATAGTATACGTTTAGGCGATATTTCTTGAATTTCTCATACCCGCGACGACAGTTTTGAAGTAGTTAAGCACATATTAGTTTCGAGATTTAACTGGACGAGTGTAAAAAGTCGATCATTCCTTCTTAAGCTTTACTCGGAATTAGACGTCTTGGAGCGGTAAAACTCGAAATGTGTGTGTAAATCCATAAAAAGCTACTATAACGCTGTTTGTTGTATGGTAGAATATATTTGTCGTTAATAAGTCGTACTTTGATGTAGATGCACCGTTACAATTCTGGACGGGAAGCAGTAAATGTTGCAAATTTCACACAGTTAACTAAAACGAACGATTATCATCTCTACAGGAGAATTGCTACTTGGTAATTGCTTTTTAAAACAACCATTAAATTACTTATACACAAGTGAAAACTTGTATGCTTTACACAGCTTTTTGCCTTTCTCATATAGAAAGGTTATTTATTTATTTATTTATTTATTTATTTATTTATTTATTTATTTATTTATTTATTTATTTATTTTCCATCTGACCTATGTTGGTCTTCATGAAATAGTGTATGGATGGGAAAAGCCCATTTGAAAATCATCAATCTTCAAATGCGCGCAAAAACCCATCACCTTTTCTACTTTTTTACAAACATACATGCTTACATAAATACATTTTCATAGTCTTACATAAATACATTTTCACAATTTTTAATAAATAATAACTAAATAAATAACATATACGTGTTTTAAAATTCGTTAGGTCTAAAAAGGTTATTATCTATTGAAGTCTCTTAAGCCTATTTTTGAAAACGGTACTAGACACGGAGAAATCAAAATGGTCATACACACTATTAAATACATAACACATTGCCCTGATCGGTTCATTCTGACCATACTCTGTACGTTGAAAGTCGAGCCTCAAGAAATTCCACGCTCTAAGGCTTCTCGGAGGAACATTGATATGTATTTGAGAGAGAATCTCCGGAGCATCGATTTGTCCACTTAGTAATTTTGTCTATAAATACCGCTCTGAATATAGTCCTTCGTTTGGCTAGTGTGTCCATACCGAGCAAACAACAGCGATCGGTATATGGTGGCAGTTCTAACGGATTACGCCAAGGCAGAGATCTAAGAGCAAATCGGAGAAATCGTGCTTGTACTGCTTCGATTCTATTGATCCAGACGCTCACGTATGGGCTCCAAATATGTACTGATGCTTCGAGGACAGACCGAACTAGCGAATAACATAATGCTCGCAAGCAGTACGGATCGTTAAACTCTTTGGCGACCCTTACAATGAAACCAAGATTTCTATTTGCCTGAGCTATTATATGAGCGTAATGATGTCTAAATGAAAGTTGGGAATCAAGATGCACGCCGAGATCTTTAAAGACTGATACTCTTTCAAGTGTTTCACCAGAGATGCTGTAGTTCCAAAGTATTGGGCTTTTCTTACGTGTAAAAGAAATTACCGAGCATTTTGACACACTTACAGTCATGAGGTTGAGATTGCACCAATTACAGAAATTGTTTAAGTACCGCTGAAGTTCCTCGCAATTTGCTGTTGATTGTACCACAAGAAATAATTTCAAATCATCTACATACATAAGTCTGTATCCTGGTGGTATGACGAGAGAAACGTCATTGAAAAATAGCAAAAATAGTAATGGACCGAGGTTGCTTCCTTGAGGAACACCCGACATATTGATGAAGTTGTATGACTCAACGTTTCCAAGCTTTACAGACAGAACTCGGCCTACGAGGTATGATTTAAGCCACGCAGAAAAGTTTGATGATACTCCTAAACGCTCAAGTTTTGCTAGTAATAGTGTATGATCTACACGATCAAACGCAGCTTTGAGGTCCGTGTATATTGTGTCTACTTGTGATCCAGTTTCCATATTTTTAATACAATAAGAACAGAATTGTGTCAGATTGGTGATAGTCGATCTGTTTGGGAAAAACCATGCTGATCCTTCGAGATATACGACTTTGTTTCACGAAATAGGACGTCACCAACTAAAATCTCAAGAAGCTTAGATCCGGCACAGAGTGAAGTTATACCTCGGTAATTTGTAACATCTTGTTTGTCCCCTTTTTTGAAGACAGGAAACATAAATGATTTTTTCAAGTTCAAAGGAAATCGTGACTGCGACAATGATAGGTTGAAAATTATTCTCAGAGGTGCACACAATATCCTTGAACATCTTTTCAGGATTATAGATGGAATCCCATCTGGCCCTGCCGATGTAGAGGATTTCAACTTGTTAATTGCCACCATAATATCCTCATCAGAAAAACGAATATTGTCGACATGTATAACACCTCAGGGTACGTTTTGTAGGCAACATTCAACCTGAGTAGAGTTAGCCGAATCGGAGTTGAACACACTCGAGAAGTGTTTTGCAAATAGATTACATGTGTCACTTATGGTGTTTGAAGTTTCGTTCTCAAGGAACATACAGGAAGGAAGTCCATAATGCACTGGTGTCTGAAAGTGTGAGACTTCTCTTAAAACGGGTGTAGAATCATTCCTAGCTTCAGTGGAGCATATACCACTCTTATATTTACCTGACCAAACAGATATTTCCAGTGAAGAGTGGATACATTGTGACATGACAGGTACACTAGTGTCTGCAGCAGTTGGATGTAAGACTGATTGCTACGTGGTGTAGTCAATCCGTTGTCGGGCCCAAGCCAGGCGCTTTTGGAACAATTGACATTCTGCGCTCCAACATGTGTGCTTAATATCCAATTGCTCATCCGGGGGAAGTTTTTGTTGCTGATTTAGGTTGTGACAATTTATACATTTTAGAGAATTAGATTGGCATTCCTGCACTTCATGTTCTCCTGCACATTTTGGACAGCATCGTTGTTTTTCACATGTAGATGCTTTGTGACCATACTCAGAGCAGTTGAAGCAGCGTAAGACGTTGATTGCTTCAATTACTCTACACCTCTCCCAGCCAATGTTAACGCGTTGAAGTTTTATAATTGTTTCAAAAGTGCTAGAATCGGTTTCCAAGACTACCGTCACAACATTATTTTTCCGAGCATTTTTTTCTATGCGAATTATTTGAATCTCGGCGGAATCGGGCAAATTATTTTGTTTTCTAAGCCGATCATCAAGGTTAGTAAGCACAGTGTCTTCGACAAGCCCCAGAATTTTTATTCGTGGTCTGAAAGCCTTCTGAATTTCGATGTCGTAGTTTTCCGCAAGTACCGTCTGTGCTGCAGAAACTAAGCTTACAGCGTTTTCTTTGGTATCACAACGTATTGTAACCTCACCACTGCCTCGGTGGCGGACATTCCTTACTGCGAATTTGACAGGATCAAGCTTGTTTTGTATATCGCGCATAGTAAAATCAGCAGTTTGAGTATTCTTTGGCTTAAATAAAACGGTCTGTTCTAATTTTGCGACAACTCTAGTTTTAGAAAGGGGATGTTTAGCAGGGCTTCGCAGTTTAGTTGGCGATTTTCAAGAGTGTTAGCTGGATCGTTATTTTGTTTATCACACATTAAACGTCTTTTACCAGATCTTAATAAACCACCTTCTTCGTCGGTGAGATTTTCTGTTGCTTTCCGTTTTGGGTTTTGCATGTGAGATTTTGTCACTGAAGCGTACGACTTCTTGGAAGATGTAGCAGAACTAAGAATATTTGAAGTGACCGAGACATTGGAGTTTGAAATTTGTTCGTTAGCAAGCGTTTGCTTGATCGCTGTCAAGATTTTCGTTTCGAAGCGATGTTCGAGTTTTATAAACTCATTCCGCATGCCTACTTTTATTTTATCCTCGAGATTCGTAACGAAAGCGGTGGTGTCATTTATTTTTAAAAGCATTTCCGTACAGGTTTTCTGCACATCATTAAGACAGGTTTGTTTACGTCTGCACGCAAAACACATATACTTTAAAGCAACATTCTCCCGCAAAGCACAAATGCCAGCCGCGTTGATATCCGAGCATTTTACATGGAGAATCTGCTCACAGCCGCCAAAGCAGTAAACTCTATCATTTTCAGACACAATTTTTAAAGCACACACATTACAAGTGACCGACGTCATAGGTAATCGGTTATTAGCCTTCCACCGCTTCTTCACTCAGCGGAGGCACAAAGGCCTGAAGAACAAAAAGGAGATACAGTGCTATTGTGTATCTTTCAATGCACTACGCGACTGTTAGATCTGGATCTGCTAATAACTTTACCGCACTTAAACGAAATGAGTCACTAATTACGGTTACTAAATGCACGTATATTCTACTATTCGTTGGCAGAATTTCGTGTAAATGTGTAATCGGTATCACTGTGAATTGATGATTTATTCGACGGTAACATAAACAAACAATCCATTCCAAATGTAAACAAGACTGAAATGCTATTTTTATGCAATCACATATACCATTCGACTCAGTTTTCGAGTACGCAAAATATCTGTGTGTGTATGTACGTATGTATGTATGTAACGTTTTTTTTTTTGCACTAACTTTTCTCGGTGATGGCTGAACCGATTTTCACAAACTTAGATTCAAATGAAAGGTCTTGTGGTCTCATACAAAATTCTTGAATATTATTTGGATCCGATTTCCAGTTCCGGAGTTATGGGGTAAAAAAATAAAAATATGTGTTCTAAATTTTCTCATAGATGACTGAAAAGGGAGAAAACCCGTAAAAAAATTTATAAACCGACCTCAAATCTTCTCCAATTGATAGTTTTTATCAGTAGAAGGTCAAACAAATCGATTTCGGTAATTTTTTGAAGAATCGAAGAAAATTATTATGAAGAATACCACAGTATTATATATGATAGTATGATTGATATGAGAAAGGCATCATTACACCACTAGGTGGATTAAAACAGGTTTTTTTAAGTTTATACTAGCTTGTTTGTCTGTTCTCTGTGTTTAAGCTTCGCTTAGTCACGATTGTAATCAAGTTTATAGTTCTTCTTATTTAAATTAGAAATTTATCTTAAGCATAAAAAACTCGATTTTCAAAAGTCTGCACAACAAAAACTGTCTGCAGCACTATGTACGAAATCTGCAGATTTACAGACAAATCTGCAGATTTGGCTCCTCTGCGAATGAGAATTGCTACCTGAGCGTTTAAGGTTTTAACCCCGCAGAAGGTGCACTCTCCGTCGCTGTTGTTTGATGACAGGCCGTACCTAGGATTTTATTTCGGGAGGGGCCCAAAGATTAAAAAATAATGTTACTGAATATTGCTTACGTACCTAATTCTCGGTGTGCCTTTTACGGCTGTTTTTAACATACACTTCAAATTTTTCCACTGGAACTGATATTGTATTACATTTCATTACGTTTACTGTCTTGTTATTTATGTAACACAGGTTTGTGACATTCCAAATAATTATTTATGGTTTTGATTTCGGAAGGGGCCAGGGCCCCTCGGGCCCCCCTCTGGATCCGTGATTGGTTGATGATATCGCTCCCTCGACGACCGGAAAGCAAATGATAAATCATTCTCACGACGTCTGCTTCCATCCAACACACAAGAAGAAACCACGGTTCCCCTTTTATACGCATTCAGATGAGGATATGTTCCTGACTACCTTAAAATCGTCGTCCTTGCGCGAAAAAGCCAAGCAAAAGTAAAGAGTTTTCCGCGTTGTTTTCAAAGTTTTAGAAAATTCAGTTTTTGAGTTGTTTGTGGTTATCTCACTCTGTTCAAAATATTATCCTAAATTCCTGATCATATTTTTGATGAAACGGTGAAAGAATTATGTTTCTGCCGTTAATACAAATCGAGGTATTCACGATTAAGTTCTGCCCATTCTTCCATATGGCTATTTTTGAAAAGGCACCCCATAGTAAAATAAGTCGTATTCACGACAAAAACTTTGAATGCAATACCCGGACAAAGCTTTGCCAGTTCTTCCAAAACAAATGCTTTTATTCGGTTTTTGCATTCGAAGATTTAAACTACTGCTGCATGGTTGGCATGGCGTGGAGGCATGGTTTGCTTGTTTGTTGCGGGTAATCTGATCTACGCTGCATTCTCACAGCGGCAATCGGTACTTATCCGATTGTTGCTCTTATCCGTTCAAATAATTAGCCATTCTAAAAAATTTTAATTTCAATTCATTTTAAAGCACTAAAAACCATGACTTTATTAAAAAATCATTTATTTAAAATTGATTTAATTAGTTCAATTATCTATTAAATTATTTGTCAGAAGATTGACAGGAACTTTGTTATTGAAATCGAATGCACAACTACACTTGTTACTGTATATTCCTGCTTATTGTTCCAAGAACAGTATGAAGTCTGATTTTCTTTTTGTCTTTCTCATATAGAAAGGTTATGCAATCATTTGAAAAACCGACTAGTGAAAATTGCCCGCATAGCGTTTTGGCTACCTGGGCAGCCATGGCCACCAGACGGCTACCAAAATTGATTCAGTGACGGTTGTCAAATCCTATTTGACAAAACAATGTCGCCTGTATCTAAGTTAGCCGAGCGTTTTCATCTTCTCACCTTCGCTGAAAATGTCAAAGATTTCAATGTGGAAAAATCCTGGTGGACACGGTTGTATCGTTTGAGTTGTATAACTGCCAGCGGTGAGGCAGTCGGTCACCAGAATGTCTGCCAGCTATATTTTACCAGCTGGCAGCGTTTAGTCAGCCGTCTGACAGCCATGCATATGCGGGTGGCCCGGAGGGCCAAGTGTCATATACCATTCGACTCAGTTCATCGAGCTGAGCAATGTCTGTGTGTGTGTGTGTGTGTGTGTGTGTGTGTGTGTGTGTGTGTGTGTGTGTGTGAGTATGTGTATCAAATAATCTCACTAGATTTTCTCGGAGATGGCTGAACTGATTTTAACAAACTTAGATTCAAATGAAAGGTCTCGTGGTCCCATACGGAATTCCTGAATTTCATCCGGATCCGACTTCCGGTTCCGGAGTTATAGGGTAAAGTGTGTTACATATTGTACACCGTCACTTAAACTGGCGGAACAAAAAACGTAAAAAAAAATCTAAACTTGTCTCAAAACTACACAAATCGATAGTCATTATCAGTAGGCAACTAAAAAAATCGATTCCGGCTATCCTGATTCCCGTTATCCGGTTCCGGAAGTACCGGAAATAGTGGTCATATATACCAAAATGGATGTCACTCACTTTTCTCAGCGATAGTTTGACCGATTTCCACAAACTTAGATTCAAATGAAAGGTCTTACGGTCCCATACGGAATTGCTGAATTTTATAAGGATCTGACTTCCGGTTCCGGAGTTATAGGGTAAAGTGTGTTACATATTGTACACCGTCACTTAAACCGGCGAAACAAAACACGTAAAAAATTTTCTAAACTGGTCTCAAAACTACACAAATCGATAGTCATTATCAATAGGCAACTAAACAAATCGATTCCTGATTCCCGTTATCCGGTTCCGGAAGTACCGGAAATAGTGGTCATATATACCAAAATGGATCTCACTCACTTTTCTCAGCGATAGTTTGGCCGATTTCTACAAACTTAGATTCAAATACGGAATTCCTGAATTTCATCCGGATCCGACTTCCGGTTCCGGAGTTATAGGGTAAAGTGTGTTACATATTGTACACCGTCACTTAAACCGGCGAAACAAAAAAAGTTAAAAAAATTTCTAAACTGTTCTCAAAACTACACAAATCGATAGTCATTACCAGTAGGCAACTAAACAAACCGATTCCGGCTATCCTGGTTCCCGGTATCCGGTTCCGGAAGTACCGGAAATAGTGGTCATATATACCAAAATGGATCTCCCTCACTTTTCTCAGCGATGGTTTGGCCGATTTCCACAAACTTAGATTCAAATGAAAGGTCTTACGGTCCCATACGGAATTGCTGAATTTTATAAGGATCTGACTTCTGGTTCCGGAGTTATAGGGTAAAGTGTGTTACATATTGTACACCGTCACTTAAACCGGCGAAACAAAACACGTTAAAATTTTTCTAAACTGGTCTCAAAACTACACAAATCAATAGTCATTATCAGTAGGCAACTAAACAAATCAATTCCGGCTATCCTGATTCCCGTTATCCGGTTCCGGAAGTACCGGAAATAGTGGTCATATATACCAAAATGGATCTCCCTCACTTTTCTCAGCGATGGTTTGGCCGATTTCCACAAACTTAGATTCAAATGAAAGGTCTTACGGTCCCATACGGAATTGCTGAATTTTATAAGGATCTGACTTCTGGTTCCGGAGTTATAGGGTAAAGTGTGTTACATATTGTACACCGTCACTTAAACCGGCGAAACAAAACACGTTAAAATTTTTCTAAACTGGTCTCAAAACTACACAAATCAATAGTCATTATCAGTAGGCAACTAAACAAATCAATTCCGGCTATCCTGATTCCCGTTATCCGGTTCCGGAAGTACCGGAAATAGTGGTCATATATACCAAAATGGATCTCACTCACTTTTCTCAGCGATAGTTTGGCCGATTTCTACAAACTTAGATTCAAATACGGAATTCCTGAATTTCATCCGGATCCGACTTCCGGTTCCGGAGTTATAGGGTAAAGTGTGTTACATATTGTACACCGTCACTTAAACCGGCGAAACAAAAAAAGTTAAAAAAATTTCTAAACTGTTCTCAAAACTACACAAATCGATAGTCATTACCAGTAGGCAACTAAACAAACCGATTCCGGCTATCCTGGTTCCCGGTATCCGGTTCCGGAAGTACCGGAAATAGTGGTCATATATACCAAAATGGATCTCCCTCACTTTTCTCAGCGATGGTTTGGCCGATTTCCACAAACTTAGATTCAAATGAAAGGTCTTACGGTCCCATACGGAATTGCTGAATTTTATAAGGATCTGACTTCTGGTTCCGGAGTTATAGGGTAAAGTGTGTTACATATTGTACACCGTCACTTAAACCGGCGAAACAAAACACGTTAAAATTTTTCTAAACTGGTCTCAAAACTACACAAATCAATAGTCATTATCAGTAGGCAACTAAACAAATCAATTCCGGCTATCCTGATTCCCGTTATCCGGTTCCGGAAGTACCGGAAATAGTGGTCATATATACCAAAATGGATCTTACTCACTTTTCTCAGCGATAGTTTGACCGATTTCCACAAACTTAGATTCAAATGAAAGATCTTGTGGTCCCAAGATCTTTCATTTGAATCATCATTTCATTTGGATCCGACTTCCGGTTCCGGAGTTATAGGGTAAAGTATGTTACATATTGTACACCGTCACTTAAAACGGCGAAACAAAAGACGTAAAAAAATTTCTAAACTGGTCTCAAAACTACACAAATCGATAGTCATTATCAGTAGGCAACTAACCAAACCGATTCCGGCTATCCTGGTTCCCGGTATCCGGCTCCGGAAGTACCGGAAATAGTGGTCATATATACCAAAATGGATTTCACTCACTTTTCTCAGCGATGGTTTGGCCGATTTCCACAAACTTAGATTCAAATGAAAGGTCTTACGGTCCCATACGGAATTGCTGAATTTTATAAGGATCTGACTTCCGGTTCCGGAGTTATAGGGTAAAGTGTGTTCAATATTGTACACCTTCACTTAAACTGGCGGAACAAAAACCGTAAAAAAATTATAAACTGGACTCCAAACCGTTATTCCCAATCTTAGGGTCAATTGAAAGGTCCTATGGTCCTACCAAAAATTACTGCATATTTTCGGATGCAACAAACATTTAAATCGTAATTTAGTACTAGTAGAGTTTGTATGTCATGTTAGTTGGTGACCGTACGAACCAACTTTGATTATACCGGTTTTCGGGTTCCGGTGCCGGAAGTGCATATAATAGTGAACCCACTTCGTTTTCTTAAGGATTACCTACGCAATCAAATTGAATTTTAAACCTGCTTAACAGTTTAGATTCAACTTCTAAGTGACAAAGGCAGTTCAATTCGAGTTCAATTTGCAACTGATAATGCACTGCTGAGACGAAGACGAAACGCGAAATAAAATAAGAAATCTGCGCTTTTTAAAAACACAATTTTTCATCGAAGAACCAAAAAACTCCCGAATGGTTTTTATAACACTTGAAACCCAAGTTCGATAGAACTTTACTGTGTTGAAAATTTTTATTGGCATGTTATATTCATACCTATATGCCCAAGACAGGTGCGTCGACGAAAAAAAGTTTTTCGAAACATTCATTCTTTCTAAACAGTCACTCTCTTTGTTTATTACGAATAACATTACACAGCAAAATATTTCCAATATTAACAGCAAAAGGTGTCGACAGTTGAAAACACATAATCATTTGGAGCTACGAATGTTGCGATCCTAATTATTTTAAACTTCACGAAATCGTCATTCGAAATCAAAACGATAATCATTCTCATCGGTACAATATCAGGAAGTCTGCGTATGGATCGAATTGCTTTCTGAACTGATCGCATTTAAAAATTCCATGCTGGCAGATGTCTGTGTATGAATAGAAGAAATCTTTTCCGGATCTCGGAAACTGTTGCTTGTTGTGTCCGGTGATTCAAACCGGCTTAAGTTGGTTTGCGTTTCGGCTGAAACTAAATACTCTCCCAAACCATCCCAGTTGGTTTGGGTTTCGATAGTAGCCAATTCGAGTTCCGTAAAGATATCGTCACAAGTTTGCGTATACATGTGCGAGTAGAGCATTGGATCAGCACGGTCCTCGTTGGGGAACATTGTATCGTATATGAGATCTGTTTGCGTTTCGCTGCATACGGAAATAACAGGATCGACAAGTGATGCTTGGAAAAGCTGCTGGTTATTGCAACTTGAGGAGTTGCTATCTTCAAAGCAAGTAGAATCTGCTTTCTGAAAGTAATTTGTCTGGCAGAAGTTATCCACTGTTACAGTATTCATGGCAGAAAGTGAATCAAGTCCAAATTTTAAAGTCTGGGTGGAGCATTCATTTTTTATTCCCATTGCACTCTCGTAGAGATGTTCTGTTTGAGTAGTTTGTGACTTTTTGTCGCCTAAAATTGTTAACACGAAAGTCGATTCCATTTGATCAAGCTGAGATTTGTTGAGTGATGCTTTAAGCGTTTTGTTGAACCTAGATTTTAGATTGGTTTTACGTTTATTAGCTTTTAGAGCCAGTAATTCTTTATAACCATGATTTTTTCGTTTACTATGAGTAAGCAATGCCTCTCTGCTGCCGTACGAATAGTCACAAATTTTGCATATAAACTCATGTCCACAATTTGCCTGATGTGCTCTCAGGAGGGATTCTGTAGCAAAAGATTTTTGACAACGAGTGCACGCAAAGTGCTGTATTGAAAAGAACAAAAATGAAAAAGAATTTCTTTGTGGGAAATAGAGCTTACCTTTTCCGAATGCATTTTCAAATAGTGCTGCTTTAAACTACGGAAACTTGTGAAATATTTGGTTCCACTGGCTCGAATATGATAAACACATGCCTCCGCGGGACAATGGAAGTGTTTTGAAGGTGCATCGCATCCGTAAGGATCAGTAGTTTTTGTCGGGGGTAATTTATGATGACGAGAGAGATGCATTTGCAAGTGAGCTGCATTGGAAAATTGCTCCCTGCAGTTGTTTACCTGACATAAAAACAGCTTGGTTGCAAGTATTTCTTCTGGAGGTAGCGTTATTTTAACTACTACCTCGGGCTCCATTGCAAATCAATGACCAACAAGGCGACTATCAAGTAAATTTTGTTATTGAAATATATATTATCACTTTTGTTTTGATTATAATATTCTGCATCAGAAGACTTGACGTCGACATTGAACAATCCAATCAGCGTGGTCACCACAAGGTAGCGTTATGGTGATTGTTTTGACATATCCCATGTATTTAGAAAAAAAATGACGAATTTTTCAATTTACTTGAGTTTGAAAGAATGCTGATTCACGTGTTGTCATCAAACATATGATTTCAAATTGTCCTATACTCTTGACAATCTAGGATGAAATTTGAAATTTTCAGTTCACATACAGATTTGATTTAGATGATAAAACATGAGTAAATAGACTAGTCATAAAACTTTTGATCATAATTTATCAATTAATCTCAAATTCCAACCCAAAAAACAAAGAATATCCCAGATATGAAAACAGTACCCAACCTCACTTCTTCGAATTTGGTATTTCATGTTACGATTTTTCCATAAATATCAATCAAACATACCACGGAAAGTTACTGAATCATTAATGATCGATTTTTTACCAAATTTTCACACGTTTTTGTATGTTAGTATTCGATTCATAAGAAAAAATAATAAAAACCCTGCATTTTGTTCGAATCTTCAAGCAAAATCTGAAAATTCTCGGTTAATTTTTCAAAAGGGCGTATAAGCAAGTGGCAGTTTCTCTTTGTTTACTATCTCTTCTATTGATTACCAAGCGGTTTCCACGTTTATCACTCAACTGTTTGCATGAAATGATACCCGAAACATTCGACTTTCGAACAGAATAGTGATATCAAAGAAAATCTTTTTAATCACATCACAATAATCGAAAGGGAGAGTGATTGAAGAGAAACTGTCACTTGCTTATACGCCCTAATGAAAAATCAACCGAGAATTATCACCATCGCTTAGTTCAAAGCTCGCCACCCAGGCAGCGCTGCGATCGCAAAAGAGTTGGTTGGATTCTTCAATTAATTACCAAGCGGTTTCCACGTTTATCACTCAACTCTTTGCATAAAATGATACCCGAAACTTTCGACTTTCAAACAGAGTAGTGAAATCAAAGAACATCTTTTTAATCACATCACAATAATCGAAAGGGAGAGTGATTAAAGAGAAACTTTCACTTGCTTATACGCCCTATTGAAAAATCAACCGAGAAGTGAGTGAAAACTGTCACTTGCTTATACGCCCTAATGAAAAATCAACCGAGAAATGTGAAATTTATCGTAAATATTATTGTGGTGAAACGTCATACAATGAATGTTTGTTCTAATCAACTAACGCGACTATCCACCCGTTTCAATTGAAACAGATCTCAGTAATGCTCCCCCAATATGAAAGATTTGGGGATAGCACTACCAGTTCGGTTGATCAAACTGGTCGAAGTGCGGTTCGAATTCGTTTTGGTAAACTGGCAGTGATTACGGTAATGTTTCCTGTGTTAGGATTCCTGTTCTGTGTAATTTGGTCTCTAATGTACAATTTTGAACAAGCCAATTCGACACACTGTCTTGTATATAATTTTTTGCCTTCACTATCGGCGGCGATTGGAAATTATCAGCCACAACGCTTTGTTTGGCAATTTTCCGTACTAGTACACGCACCACCGCGGTACGCAATAGCATTTCTCTACAAAAATTTTCACTTGGGTCTGCTACGCAAACGACGAAAGGAATTGGCCTATTTAGCATGTGTTCTAAATATCACCGAGCTCAGCTCGCTAGTCGGGCTTACTTTGTGGACGTCGATTGATAACTATGGTAAAGTAATGATCAGGATTGTTTTTTTCATTTGATTGAATCGGCTTTATTTGCAGAGGTGCACAAGTTTTGCTTCAGCACGTTTGTAATCGCTTCGATGAGCTACATGATAATACAAATTATCATCAATAAAATAACCCGAGAACAAGACATCCTTTCTACATCAGAACGAAAATCTTTAAAATACAAAAAAAGACTGTTCCTAGCAAATCTATTTTCAATTCTGCTGGCAGTTTATTTTTTTGTTAGGCACAATACTTATTGCGAACCTGGAGGTATTGAAAATTGACTCATGTTCTTTCATTTTAACTAACAATTTCATTTTATAGTCTATTCGCTCTTCGCTCTGAGTGAGTACGTGTACGTATACAGCAATATTGGTTTTCATATGACGGCCTATTGGGATTTTATTAGCGCAAACCTTTACTTCGACTGTAAAAACGGAATACATTTATCGGGCATTTAAACGAAGAATGGAGATAGTCCGTTACAATGGTGCATGCAAAACACTAGGAATTGACTTTTGTATAAAAAATCGTTTTCTCTTCTAAGTATTTGTCTACGTATCAGGTTTTAGCGGTATGTAAATGATGCTTACGCAGTTTGGGAAAGGCATCAGTGAAGAAAAAATGACAAGTATACATTTCGGTGTTGAGCTATATTGTTTTAGCTGTTTTTATTGGCTTTTTAATCAGCTAATAAAATGTTGGATTGTTTTTGCTTGTTATATAGTTGTACCTAGCAAATTTATGTCCGAAATCCTTCACGATATCATTAATTGTTTCGAAAAAATATTTTAAACGTATATTACTTTACCCCTACTGTGCAAATGTAGTCATCACTGACCAAACTATTTTTAAAAAATCACTAATCGTATTATTACTTTATTTATTTACAGAAGCAATTTAGCATCGTTATGAAGAAAAATGCTTTATGGTCTAAACTTACAAAAAAATCAGCATTCAACAGAAAATTCTTGAAAGAAATTGAAAATGTGACTCAATATTTCAGTTGGAAACATAAATCTGGATGCTATAGAGCTTATTCGGAATACTTAAATATGACATAATTTACCTTAAAATAACACGACTTTCCTATGGTCTAGTATTATTCTTTCTTTGTGAAACATAAGGAGCACACTCTTTTCTTCTTGCCTTAGAAAAATCCTCGAAAACATTAAGAAATTTATTCCTTTCGCTATTTCGTGAGTAACCCGATGGGTGATAAATGTTTTTCTGAACTGATAGTGTAGAGTCCGCTGCCTGCTCGGGGTTTGAATTGACTGATTTCAAACCTTTGGCTGCTTCTTGAACCCGGGGTGTAAAATCAATGTGCGTTGCTATGTGAAACTTATAATTTTGTGCATTTTTGCAGTCCAAATTACATTTTGGACAAACATAAATCCCATTTAATTTAATGTGATCAAGAATTTTGTGCACCAAATATCCAATACGGAAAGCATATTGATGATTACACTCGTCACATTGGTAAATTCGATGACCTGTGTGACCATTCAAGTGGTCTCGAAAACGTGCAAAATATTTAAATTTTCCATCGCAACTGTCGCACTCAAACAACTCAGTTTGAAAGTGCATTTTCTTTATGTGGTGATTCCATTCCCGTATGTTGGATAAAATTTTGGGACAATACTCACAAACCTGTTGAAATATAGATAATGAACATTTTGCATTTAGGATAATCAACTTTTACTATACCATGTTCTTCAATTGATCCTCAATCTGTCGAGCATCCACAATATGGTGTTTCAAGTCCTGTAATTCTAATAGGATTAGAATCTCCTGATTGGCAGTGATCAGATCATTCCAGATATCAGATAACTCCATAGGATTGACCTCGTAGTAATCATCTGCTTCTGGTAAGTTTTCCTTTGGAAGTATTATTTCCGTTTGAGATAAAGTCCGATCGATATCAGTTTCTGTTTCAAACTCAGCAGAGTTATGCTGCGATGTAAAACACTGCTCGTAAATTATTTCTGGAACCGCCACATTTTGCTGGGCAGCTCCGTCTTCCAGCTCTTCAATAATAAAAACATCTTGACCATTAACAATTACTGATTCATACTGATCTGGAGCTGACGGTGGAACACTTATTGTCGGGACAGACGGTTCAGTGATCAAAGGTAGCTCATATATATATGATACATTCGAATAAGATGCTGGTTGTCCCTGCTGGTCCTGTCTGATTAGTGTTCCATTGCGAGAGCGTTTTGTAGCTCTACGTGTATAAGGTCCCGGACGAACCGATGGTTGAATTTGCTCCAAATCATCATCGATGAAAATCACTTCTTGTTCCATGATTCATCTAGTTTTAAAACATTATGTTCGTACAAAATTTATTTAAAAACAAAATACTGATATTAACGTTTTATAGGTAGATAATGTTTTTAGTAATGGAAACAAAAATGACATTCTAGTTGCCAGTTTATTAAATCAACTGTAAACAGAGATGCCAGGAATTGTTTACAAAAATTGTATTTACCTCTGTGCAAATCTGTGTTAAAGCCAGAGATGCCAGATTTTTCATAGGAAATTTGTATTACTCTGTATAAAAAATCTGTATTATCTGTATTCTCTAATAAAATTGAATATCAACAATAAAATGATGTTCAAAGATGTTAGTCCAACACATTATGGCTGTAGAATTGTATATTCAATGAGCAATAATACTTTCCAACAGACAGTGTTGGAACAGAGAGGTCAAATTCCATAAAAGGAATGTAATGCCAAGACTTTGCTTCTTGTCACTGCATTCAAATATTAATAGTTTGCTCATACGAAAAAGCTTTTTATTTTGCTTCTTATGAAATCCGTATTAAATTTAGAAAATCTGTGCCAAATCTGTATTTTTTATGCGTATGTATAGAGTGACCATAATCAGAGTGGCGACAGCTGTTCGTTTGGAATGACAGCTCCCAGTTCCAAACGAGCAAACGACCTGTCAATTCAATGTAAAGCTAATGGAATGTTTTGAATTGTTGCCAAAATTACGAATGAGATGTCGTCACTCCGGTTATAGGCACTCTACGTATGTAAAACTCTGTAGAATACAGATAAATCTGTATAAATGGCATCTCTGGTTAAAGCAAAGACATCATATTAACAAAATATCCAGCTAACACGTTTCCCGAACAAATCATTGGCAACATCCTTTTTTGGCAGCACGGCGCCCTCAGGCAAGTTCACATCGAATCTCGTATCAGAGATGCCAGATATTTTCATAGGAAATCTGTATTACTCTCTATAAAAAATCTGTATTCACCAACAAAATTAAATTTCAACAATAAAATGATGTAAAAAAATGTTATTTCAACACATTATTGCTGTCCAATGGTAGATTCAATGAGGCCAAGACTTTGCTTCTCGTCACTGCAATCAAATACTAATAGATTGCTCATACGAAAAAGTTTTTATTTCGCATCTTGGGAGATTCGTATTAAATTTAAGAAATCTGTATCAAATCTGTATTCTGTATGCGTATGTAAAAATCTGTATAATACAGATAAATCTGTATAAATGGAATCTCTGGCTGGCGTATACTTATAACACGCAAAGAAATGGAGCATGTTTAAAATACTAAATTTCTGTTTGAGCTGTTAGTAGAATATTCTCACTAATAATACTGTTGTTGTACCGTTGAATTCCACTATGTCACGTCATAACACTCTCACAAAGTCACTATTTTCACAGTCAATATTTTTCCGAAAGTGTATCAAACGTTATAATACAGATACGTATTTCGGAATGTTATTTACATCCTTCTTCAGTGTATCTTATAAAAGCGTGTAAAACCGAAGAAAGATGTAAATAACATTCTGAAATACGTATCTGTATTATAACGTTTGATACACTTTCGGAAAAAATAGTGACTGTGAAAATAGTGACTTTGTGAGACAACAACTTAAGGAGGAGTGTGAAACTCTTTTCATATTGATTTATTCAGTGGATATAGAAGGAAAGTAATAACATTTGCGTGCCTTTTGAAGATAAACTAACAATTCATCGACTAATCATAAATTGATCTGAGAATATACGATAATTTCTAAACACGATTTGAAAGCAAAGTCGAAACATCATCGATTAATGTTTCGACTTTGGTTTCAAATCGTGTTTAGAAATTATTGTATATTCTCAGATCAATTTATGATTAGTCGATGAATTGTTAGTTTATCTTCAAAAGGCACGCAAATGTTATTACTTTACTTCTATATCCACTGAATGAATCAACATAAAAAGAATTCCGCCCTTTTTCGATTTGTTTACTTTTATGCTTTCTGTGTGAATTATAAAGATACGCTCTTGCGCATTTTTCATGAAATTGGCTGGTTTTCGCGACTAAGACAAATCTGCGAGTAATTTTATTGTCTCCTTTACTATTTCCAGTAGTAAAAGCACAGACTAACAGCAGACCCTGTCAGCTTGGAGCGAAGTCAATCTTCAGTTCAGCAACGCCATCGCACGGCATCACATTTAACATATCATGTCAATTGTATGGGTGCGCAACCCTGCTATTTTGGCGCGCACGAATTTGACATTTTTCTCCCCTACTTCTATGTATAAGATTCGATGCGGGCTCGTCTGGGGGCGACATGCTCGCAAAAAAGGATGTTGCCAATGATTTGTTCGGGAAATGTAAGAGCTGGATATCTTGTTAATATGATGTCTTTGCTAACAGACAGGACACTCAAATTAGATTCTTCAATCATTTTAACGGTCATTTCGAATATTCCTTTAGTTGGGACAGTACTCGCATATGGCATGATGGCGCCATGTTACCCTATCAAAACATCCTGTCTGTCATCTAGACTGTGCTTATTTTTTTCATTTACCAACAGAGTTGCCATTCATACAGAATTACCTGTAGTGTATTGATTTGTATACGTCCATGTGAATTTCATTCAGGATACAGATTTAATACATATTGCCAAAACTATATACAGAATTGTGCCTACTTCTCATCATTCAACGCAATACAAAATCGAACCCGTTTTGATACAATATCTACTTACTTCTGGTCTGCCACCACTTAATTTCGGGTGAAAATTGCCAACACAATCAAAAATAGTCTAGATGAACAACGTTGAGAAAAATAAATGGTTACCTTCCAACATCGCTAAAAATGTTAAATATATCATTATCAACGTAATCCAATCATTTATTGTGACGATTCATTTTCAAATATTATAATGAAATCAGGCATCCCTGTAAGCAGCTGATCGGTGTTGACAAACGAGGGGGAACCAACTAGTAAAAAAAACTTTTACATAACACAAGGGGTGTACCGATAGTAAATAGTTCGCGCAGTACAATATAGGTGGAACTAGTGCATCACGAAAAATTATTTTATAAGAATTTACTCATACTGTCATGTCTGTTAGTCTGTGGTAAAAGGTTCTGAAATTATCTAAAATAAAGAAAATAAATAGTTTCGCCCTTCCTTACTAGCAATTGAAGTATCGCCCTGTTTGTTGGTATGGAACACGGAGGGCGAAATTGGCGTAAACAAATGGAATGACAGTTTCGCCCTTCATAGTTCTTTGTACTGGGTCCGCCATCTAACATTTTTTTGAACTAGCGGTTATTTCGACATTGGTAACCTTAATGTCACTTCTGACATTACTTAGTTTTATCCTTCCGCTGAACGAAAATGGTTGTGTATACGCTTGAGGAACGCGTGAAAATAGTGCAGTTTTACTTTGAAAATCAGCCTGAAGAAAACGCCGATTTTGACCAAAAAATCATCTTCTCGGATCAGGCACATTTTCATCTCGGCGGGTATGTTAATAATCAAAATTGTCGCATCTGGGGGACGGAAACTCCGAACCTTATCATGGAGAACCCGATGCATCCTCAGAGAGTGACGATTTGGTGCGGATTTTGGTTTGGCGGCATCATTGGGCCATTTTTCTTCGAAAATAAGGCAGAAGCCGCCACGGTTAATGGCGAGCGCTACCGCGCCATGATTAGCGATCGGTTCTTCCCGTTACTTGAAGAGGAAGACTTGGACACCATTTGGTTCCAACAAGACGGCGCTCTGTGTCACACAGCCAACGCTACGATCGATCTTCTGCGCACAGTCTTCGAAGATCGAATTATCAGTCGAAATTCGGATATCGTTTGGCCGCCTCGAAGCTGTGATTTGACACCGTTAGACTATTATCTTTAGGGGGCAGTCAAAGATAAGTGTTATGTGGACCAGCCAGAGAAAATTCAAGTCTTGAAGGACAACATTCGTGCAGCCATAGCTGAAATATAGCTGCATACAATCGAAAATGTACTAAAAAACTGGACCGACCGTATGGCGTACTGCAAGGCCAGCCGAGGCAGCCATTTGAATGAAATTATATTCCACAATTGAAGACAAACACGAGAAAAGGTCCTAAATGCAAATGACAGTTTATCTTTGTTTACTTTCTCTTCTTTTTACTAATCTTTCAATCTAACAATTCCCATAGGATAATAGCAAAAACCATCAACTTTAGATATGCACTGTAGAATGTGTTGGAAATTATTGGAATTTGCCGTAATAATTGAAAGAGAAAGTAAACCAAGAGAAACTGTCATTTGCACTTGGGACCTTTTCTAATGATCATCTAGAATTAACCGGAAGGATTGTACTTTAATATGAAAAAATAAATTTTTGTGTTTTATTGCATGTTTAAAAAAAATGTTACATGGCGGACCCTATATTACTAAGAATGAGATTTTTGTAGAATACGAATTTTTAAGCAAAATTGTACGATTTTGAAGCATTTATTGGTAGGAGAGAGAAACTCGATTTGTTTATTTTTGTAAGATTCTTCCTTCTTGAAAATCATCTAATTTGTTTTATTTGCAAAATTAGCCACTTGGGGGAAATAAGATTTGTTTGACAGTTCGATTAGTGCCGGTGAGAAGTAAAGCGGGATAGATTTCAACGAGTCGACTTGAGAGTACGGAAAATGTCCGCGTTTTTGTGCGTTTGTTGGTGATTTATTCTATTTTCTAAATGTTTTAATGATATTCTACTGTATAAAGTGAAAATGGCGAACAGATCGAAATTAACGCTAGATTGGAAGAAACGGGTGAAATCTGAGTACATGAAAATTAGGGCCAGCAAGCGACACAAGCGAGCGGATGAGGTAAAGGCTGCTTGGAATCGAAATCGGTACGTTTATGGCAATTGAATAATAAATTTTGCAAGTTCTCTAGTTTAGAGTATTACGATTCAGATTGTTTTTTTTTTCTATTCATATAAAAACTTAAGCAATGTTTAAGTACGGTAGCTCCAGTTTTCGAAGCAGCTTCATTTTATTTTATCATTGGTTGACTTGTTTATTATTATCTTAGTCAAAAACTTTTGGAGCTTCTGGTAAAGGAAAACGACACTTGGTTGACGACAAATGCCGTTTGGACACAGAATGAAGCTGAGCTTCCGCATGTGGAATGCATGAAAAAAGCAGAAGTCATTAACCACGAAGGAGTTCATCAGACTGTTCCGATCCGGGTGATTAGTGCGGTCACTCCGATACCTACAATGTACACTTGGGCTCCGACTCAGCAAAACTTTATGGTAGAAGATGAAACTGTCCTGCATAATATCCCCTATATGGGCGATGAAGTGCTAGATCAAGATGGTTCGTTTATCGAAGAGCTGATCAAAAATTATGACGGAAAAGTACATGGTGACAAAGAAGGAAGCTTTATTGACGATTCTATTTTCGTGGAACTGGTTCACGCGTTAATGCAGTACACTGGCAGGGATGTTGATTCTAACAGCAATGACAGCTCGAAGTCGGTAAAGAGTACATCGAAAAACACATCGGAAGAAACAATTAAAGACCCACAGCCTTCCAGTTCTCGAACGAAATCGAAACCAGACAAAGACGAAAGTACGAGTGAAGTCTCGAAAGACGATACCCTTCCGAAATTCAAGTTGGAACCATTTGTTGTTGTGAAAAAGGAAGTCATCGACGAGAAACCATTTCCATCGCCGATCATTTTTCAAGCTATCAGCTCTCAATTTCCGGAGCATGGTACACCGGAAGAGCTGCGCGAAAAGTACATCGAACTGACTGAACGTGTCGATCCGGAACGACCCCCAGAGTGCACGCCCAACATCGACGGGAAGCGAGCTGAGTCCGTGTCTCGCGAGCAAACACTCCACTCTTACCATACTCTCTTCTGCCGACGTTGTTTTAAATATGATTGTTTCTTACACCGTAAGTATTGATTTTTATGTTGTTCACTGTGATATCTTTTGGCCAACAATTCACTGTTTATAAGCGTTTTAAAAGTTTTTTGCTCTACTGTTTTGGCTAAACATTTGTATTCAAATTTCGATCCTCCCAAACCTCTCGATCGTTAAATATCACAAAAACACGTGTACTAAAACACTGCTCATGTGGCGCCGCAGGAAACCCACTTGTTGGCGAGCCGCCAAATCGTAAGTTATTACAAAAAAAAACAACGCAAAGATCAGAAAATAAGTTCAATACTTCTAGCAAAATAGTTATTTAGTTTGATCAACACGCGTTTAAAATTTTCGTTTCAAAACTTTGTATCATCTTCCTAAAACAAATCAGTAACAAAAAAAACTCATTACTTTCCTTCAAATGTGCCCTAGTGTCTCGTGTCATCTCAGCGTAAGTCACACAAGCCTCATAACATCCATTTTACTTTACTCAATTCTCTTGATCCTCATGGTTGTGTTTCAATTGGTACACGAATTGAAGTGAATAGGGCAAATCCTTGTCTTTTTGTTTACAAGCACCACCAATACGAGCTTTCTTTGTTTAACCCGTTATCTACCTCTGGTCATGGAAACAAAATTATCATGAAAAGCTATGCACCACACAAAATTCATGCCTGTTACTAAAATTTAGCGCATCTTGCCTTGTTTCAAACAACTTTTAGACAATCGATTTTTATTTGTCATCATTCACGGCAAACAGGTCTGCAAGCGTGTCATCCCGGTCCCAATCTGCAAAAGCGACGCTGGCCGGAATTAAAACAATCCGCGAAACCTTGCAGTGCATCTTGTTACATGCTGTTGGTGAGTATGGGGAATCAAGCTATCTAAGTGTGTCAACCTAAATTCTAAACAAATGCTTTTACTTCTAGGAAGGAATGAAGGAACGTCTGGCGGTGGACAATAAAAACAAAACTCCAATGGATTCCGGCAACGAAGCCAGTTCCGAGGATAGCAACGATAGCAGCCGTTACAGCAAGGAAGCGCCCTTCGGTAGCAAAGAGGGAACCACTAGCGGTTCCAACGGGCAACGTTCCGGCAACGATTCTGTCAACAATTCGGCCAATCTTCTTACGCTGTTGGGTTTAGCGGATGAAGAGTGGAACGGTTCGGACAAATCGTTCTTCCGGACGTTACAGAAAACTTATTTGAACAATTATTGTGCGATTGCCGAGGCGATGTTGATGAAAACCTGTCAGC
The DNA here is from genome assembly GCF_030247185.1 of Malaya genurostris. Taxonomy (NCBI): domain Eukaryota; kingdom Metazoa; phylum Arthropoda; class Insecta; order Diptera; family Culicidae; genus Malaya; species Malaya genurostris. The sequence goes on along the minus strand of NC_080572.1, from coordinate 60,992,448 downwards.
AGGTGTACATGTTTGCCCAGAAGGAGGCGGCAGACATTCCGTTGATTGAAACCAACAAGGATAACACACCACCACGGAAGAAGAAAAAGAAACACCGGTTGTGGTCCATGCACTGTCGAAAGATTCAATTGAAAAAAGATTCCAGCTCGAACCACGTGTTCAATTTTACACCTTGCGATCATCCTGGACAGTGCGATGCAAATTGTCCTTGTATTGGAGCGCAAAATTTCTGTGAAAAATTTTGCAACTGTAGTAGCGACTGTCAGAATCGATTTCCCGGTTGTCGGTGCAAGGCACAGTGCAATACCAAGCAGTGCCCGTGCTATTTGGCTGTTCGTGAATGCGATCCCGATCTGTGTCAGACTTGCGGTGCGGAGCACTACGAGATATCGAAGATCACATGCAAGAATGTCAGCGTACAACGAGCGTTACGTAAGTCCTACATTTCGCTCAGCACTGGGACAGTGAAGCTAATTTTTATTTTCATTTAGATAAACACTTACTAATGGCACCGTCGGATGTCGCTGGATGGGGTATATTCTTGAAGGAGAGTGCCCAGAAAAACGAGTTCATTTCAGAGTATTGTGGGGAAATTATCTCGCAGGACGAGGCCGATCGACGGGGAAAAGTTTACGACAAATATATGTGCAGTTTTCTGTTCAATCTCAACAATGGTTAGTAGTATTCAGGAAAACATTGAAGAAATTGGCTTTCAAACGAAGTTTTCATTGATCTTTGCTTACAGACTTTGTAGTAGATGCTACACGCAAGGGAAACAAGATACGTTTCGCCAACCATTCCATCAATCCGAATTGCTATGCTAAAGTAATGATGGTCAATGGTGATCATCGGATTGGCATCTTCGCAAAGCGAGCCATTCAGCCGGGGGAGGAGTTGTTCTTCGACTATAGATACGGACCAACCGAGCAGCTTAAGTTTGTCGGCATTGAACGGGAAATGGAATTTCTCTAGTTCGATCAATTGTTTCTTGACAATATTTTCAATTGATTGACTCTCGCAGAGTTGCAGGACTAAAAACGAAGAAATAAACATTTTTACTTTTACATTAACAAGCTACACGTTTTTGGCTACATTAGCGATGATCGGTTTTGGCCGTGCCTTGAACAGTACTTTATGCTTCACCACCGCTCGAACGATATACTCAGTTTTCGGAATAGTTTTGTGTTCGACGGCCAGCGTTGAGTCCAGTACGGTTCGGTTGGACGATGCAATCGTACTGTCAAGGTGACTGACTTGACTTACGTCCAACATCGTTTCGTCTACCTCGTCTACATTGGAACTCTTCGCGCTCAGATCCGTCTTTTCAATTACCAGCAACGGTTTATCTATTTTCTGTAGACGACCATGAAGTATGTGATGACCGATGATGAGGATCTAGTTGAATAAAAAATAGAAGATAGCATCAGGCGAATGTAACATAACAAAAGCATTGAAGTTATTGTACCGGTTGTCCATATTTGTTATAAATTAAATCTCCAATAAATTGGCCTGCCATGACGCGATCTCCACGTACTTCCAAATCACCCTGGAGCTCCACAATGCACCATTCTTCGATATCGCCGTCAGGATTAGGACTGTAAATGAATGAAAGTTATTGTTCAGACATCTGTTAGAACTGTCTCTCCGATACTTTCTCATAATTTCATACTCCTCTTAGCGGCTCTTTAGTATCACTACACGGTGGAAACAAAGTGAAGTGATTGTGGGTCCTTATTACGGAAGTCGCTTGAGAAAAATGTTACTTGGAAGAGTTTGATGTGACTATAAGCATCACGTGACCAACATTTTGTTGGAAAAACTACTTTACTACAAAAAATATAAAATGTGACATGTAAGTAAAGCGAATGTGGAAGTGGAAGTGAGAACGGTAATAAGGGCCAGTATTTAGTTTTCGTCTACAGCCATACAATTTGGACTACTGCAAACGTGAAGGTTATTCTACTTGAGTAACACTTATACCGCGTAGAATCTTTGTTTCGCTCGAGACTACAGCATACCAGGAACATTTTATATGAAGGAGTCTTGTTTGTTTGATATGACATCTGTTAAACATATTAGCCCTTATTACCGTTCTCACTTCCACTTTCACATTCACTTCACTTACATGTCACTTCACTTGATTCACCTATTACCAATATCACGCATAGTGAAGTGATCACTGTGGTGGAAAAAACAAATTTTTTCAACAAAATTTTGGTGGCGTGATGTTCATAATGACATCAAGTTCATCCAAATAATTACTTTTGTCTTTGGAGCGACTTCTGTGCTAAGGACCTAAATTCACTTCACTCTATTTTCACCGTGAAGTGATACCAATAATAAGGGTCACAATCACTTCACTTGGTTTTCACCGTGTAGTGATACCGGTAATAAGGGCCATTTAGTATACATCAAGTTATTGAATAAACAACATTATATATTTTCATCGTGTAAAAAATGTCGAATTTTGTGTTTGAAAGTAGTAACTTTTTATTTTTTTTTCTTAACGTTTCGTTTTCGACTGTTAGGACACCTAACACAAATATTGGATATCCCTAGATGATTATACCAGAATCGGCCAGTATAAGCCAAAAATAACGTTTTCGTTCAGAACGTTAGTAAAGACTTTATGTATGCTCAGCGGTTTATGTTGGACTGGTAGGTGGCATAACTGTTCAACATAAACTGTTATGCACTATGCTCTATCAGAAGCAACATGCAAAAGGTGGTTTGAACGGTTCAGAGATAATGATTTTGATATGAGATATTAAGAACGTGGAGGATCATCAAAAAAGTTTAAAGACGTCGAATTGCAAGCAATACTGGATGAAGATGATACTTCTAGTCAAAAGTGAATGGCTGCAATGTTAAAGGTTGCACAAGGCAACCAAAATTTTGAATAATCAATATTTTCTATTAAACAGATCAATCACTGGTCATAATACCGCATAATTAATGTGCAATTGTACGATGAACACATTTGGTCGATCGTTATTCACAATACAAAGCTGTAAAAATTCGAAGAACTTCGAGCATGCGAACGAGAACTTTTTAACAAAATTTATGTTCAATTTTTCATTGCGTGCAATTAGAATTAACGATTTGTCAGTCTTCCAGGCTTTCGTAGAAAGCAATTAAGTTTGCCTCATTATTACGATAGTCCCACGACAAAAGGGACTAACTACAAATGAGAGCCTCTCTTTGTTTACTTTCTCTTTTGATTATAACGGAGCCGAAGTGAGGCATCAACATAAACTTCATAACTAAATTGTTCCGACAAGAAGACAATACTCTGAGTTTGGTGGGATGTGTTAGCCCGGGGTTGGCCGTTCAAGGCATAGAGCGCAGTTCTTAAAAACCGGTTGTCGTATGTTCAAGTACTAGCCATGCAATGATACTGCACGCTAAGAATCGGCTGCGAAGTCTGTTGAAACAGAAGATTAATCAAACAAGTCAACAGAAAGTTTTAACCAGTAAAAAATAAAACAAAAAAATCTGGTTAATCTATCAGGTGTACATTCTTCTTAAAAAAAAACGACTGACAACCAAATATTCAAATATTTTGGATTTACTATCCAGGGATAATCAAGAAAATTTTCAACCCAGGAAAATCCTTGATCACACCTGATGTCCCTCGCATTGGTTGGTGGGCTTGACGGTATTGCAAACATCATCACATACAATCAATTAGCGTTACAATTTAATAAAGATATGCGTTACAGCTTTTAGTTTCATAATTGAATTAAATGAATAATATATGGAACGACTTGAATAAGATGTTGATTGCATTACGCTCCAACATCCGGGGTTGGAGAGGCCGGTAGGGCTTAACTGAGCTCTTTTTTATGTTTTATTTTCATACTACCGGCCCTTATTACCAGTGTGAAGTAAAAATTAAGTAGAGTAAACGTATCCCAATTGGGTTCCACACGATTACAATAAATGAACGGTAAATCGAGTCCATCTTTGACGTTTATTGGTGGTTTATGTACCATGGAATACTGTGGAATGAAATAGAATATTGTAGAATATAATAAAATAATAATGACCGAACCAATGAGCAAACCACTGATAGCTGTCAAAGGATGTTCATCCAGTTTGTATTGTGAGGATGTATCGTTTGGGACCTGATGGGTGAGATGATGTGTGAATGAAATGTAAGAGTAACTGCATACAAGAACGGTAATAAAGGCCACCGTTTCAGCTCAGGACTAACGATCGACCAATAGAAGAGATAGAAATTGGGTAACGGTACCCCCATTTATCTCAAATCCATTAGTCATTTCATGTACGAAAACCATTAGTTAGAGTGAGATCTGTTATCTCTGTTTGATAGATTAATTTCAAGAGTAAATGAAAGAGTAAAGAAATTTGGAGCATTTTTTATGTTTTTTTCGTTAAAACAGCAGTATTGAATCATTTCCGAACTACTTTTATGTGCCATTGCTTCTTACAGACGAGGCAAAGATTTTGTATTCGATTTTATCTCAATAAATTTATTGAAAGTCGAGTAATCGGTAAAATAACATGGTGACTCTACTATTGAGATGACTAAAGGCACACAAATTTTAGTTAGAATCTATTAGAATAGAAATAGTAACTCAATGTTGTGATGCTTGCTTGTGGAATACATGTAGGTATATATGCATGTGTGTATGCGTGTGTGCCTGTGTGTATGTATGTGTTTTTGTGTGTACAACATATATTATACCGTTCCCTCGGGTGCGTTGTATCAAATTGGTTGTGACACATTTAGATTGTGAGTCAGTGTACACCAGATGTTCAAAACTTGAGCGGAGCGTGAGCGGATGGAAATACTATCAAGGATCAATCGAAGATAACGAAATGTGAACATGCTGTAGCAATACTACTAAAACCCAAGTGTCAATATCATTTAAATAAAAACGCATGTCCTCAGTTCTTATCCGTCAAACCATGATGAGCTGCTCTACAATGATCAAACAAACACTAATTTTTTTTTTTGGAAACGGATGACTGGATGAAGAACAAGAAATACGAAAAAGCTGAAAGAATTAGAAAGGAATATTGGTCAGAACATAAACACCACTGTATACAACTAACTTCTACATTTAAGGCAACAACATAACAAGCCAGCAAAAGTACGGAGTGAAAAATGACAACAAGAAACACTTAAGAATGACAGCTGAATAGAACACTGGAATTGAGGTAAAACAGAATATAAACTATGAACGAAGGTAAGAAAACCAACATGAATAAATAATAGAAACTGTTGGGTAATAATATAATTTCCTCATATTGAAAGAGGCGTTTATATGGCGCGCATGCGCTAATTCGGCCTGATACAAATCACGGGGAGGGCAATACATTTTGGACAGGGCTGTAAAAAGCTGATTGGAACCCTTTCCCCACCAAAATGTAATATAAGGATAAGGATAAGGAAAATCCTGACATCTTTACCAGTATTAGACTGTAATTCACCTGGTCCTTCCTGCCGGACCAGTTCATCGCTACAAATGTCAGCTACGATGGATTAACGAGACTGCGGATGTGCAGAGCCAAGTCTAATTCCATCAAACGTTTGTACACTGAGCAAAAGCAATTAAGAGTCATACGATTAGGATTTATTAACCATGTAGAAATCAATTCCATTGAGAGGTAGGTGTTTTTTTTTTGATAAACAGTCTTATGATTTTTTTAATTGTTATCTATGCATAGTATAATTGTTCGCCTTATATACTTCATCAACAGTCCGTAATGATTTCATCATTGACAAAATGCGAACGAGGAAGGAATTTCGGATCAGAACTTTCCGGTTACTTCAAGACATGCAATAGTAATGTATAAACTGTTCTCGCAAATTTGTTTCACTCCAGCATTGGAACCAACTGTTAAAACTTAGATAGATAATCAGAACGAAAGGATAATGTATCACAACGAAAAGGAAAGAGGATAATGTATCACAACGAAAAGGAAAGAGGATAATGTATCACAACGAAAAGGAAATCAATTTCCTTGTCATGGGAATCACGAGCCATCAAAATTGTAAATAAATGTGATGTGTGATTAGTTCTTTTTAACAGTTGGTTCGTGAAATGTATGTATAAAAACAAGCTCTGAATTGTGGAACAAAATTACGATATTTATAATATGATCATAAAACGTGATAAAAAAAATCATTCTAACATTTGTATGAATTTCAAAAGACTATCCTATAAATATCTAAAGTAAAAGACTTGAAGAATTACCCCTGTATATCATAAAATAAACTTATGGAATACTTTTATAATCATTATGTCTGAAAGTCATAATTCGTTCTTATGACTTTCGAAGTTCATTTTGCCAGAGTGTAGACTGCTCATTATTTTAAACTTTTAAACAACAAAATGAAAGTCCATCATCATTATACCGAACACAGTAACTGAATACATCTTACAATGATGAATAAACACAAAAGAAAATACAATCTTCATATTTACTAGAGATCTGCTTACAAAAAAGATGTGTGAAATACAGAGCTAATAAAAGTCATTTTCATTGACTCAAAATAGACGAAAATGACGAGAAATTACTGTCACTCTCAGCTTCGCTTGCAAACTATGAGAACGAAATCCATGTCCAGTCAATAACATAAGCGGGAGAGTAGTTTCAAAATTGTGTTTTTTCTTTCATTTGCCCTTTCAGTCATTTGCAGTTTTCAGTGAAAATCCCATAGTATGCAGTGTCGATATTCAACCGAAGCTGTGATAATTGAAAATGTCAGTAAAGGTTTCACAATAACTTTTACCTGTTGGTACTCGAATTTGTAGTAGTTTTGGTTTCCAAAAAGGTAATTACTTCTAGTAATTACTTCGATTTGTCATTTTTTAGTCACTATTTACAGCGAAGCGTCACCGATTTTCATTTTTCAATACATCGATGAAAGAATAAGAATTGAAATTCTGCTGATGCTCCCTGAAGACGTTAGTTTGGTTTCGTCTTGTCATAGAAAAAAGAGTGACGTTGGCAATTCGACCGTCCCATGACAAAAGGGCCTAACTGCAAATGACAGTTTCTCTTTGTTTACTTTTTCTTTCACGATTTACCGAACAGATTTTATATTTGACGCTTTAATCTTCGCCAAACTTTCAAGGTAAAACTACAATCTTTCGATTTATATCAGAAACTTTAGAGAATTTGAAATAATGGCTCCGTAATAATCAAAAGAGAAAGTAAACAAAGAGAGGCTCTCATTTGTAGTTAGGCCCCTTTGTCGTGGGACTATCGAATTATTCTCTCTCATTTTTTCAATGAGAAACAAAAATGCTTCGTGTCTCTTTGTTTGTTCTGGTGTCGGTCATTTACGAATGAGACAGTAGAATATTGAAAATGAGGCTGTTGAATTGGATTCTTTCATTGAGAATGAGTGACAATTTTAAGCTCTGGTGAAATACATAACTTTTTGAACACCAACAATTTCGTTGCGCATTTGATCTGCCTTTGCATCGAATTGAAAAAACTTATTCCTTCGGACAATACCGAGTTTTGCGATCTAGTTTACAAAAAAGCTTGGTGTTCTAGCATCAGATGCGGTTCTAGCATTAGACTGACGTAAATCACTTCCTCTTTCAATACGATCACACAAATATCGAGGCAGTATGCCATTTAGGATTTTGAAAATGAATACCATGGATAAGTAGTAAATTCTCTGTTTCACTGAAAGCAATTGTAATGCGCTCATTAGACAACCTGAGGAAGTATATCTACTACATTTTAGAAATTATCGCAGATTTGTGTGTTATTAGCAAGAAACAGATGATTTCAACAATAGTCAAGTTCATGTTTACTATAAATGGTATCGGCTCTAGAATAGTAATATTGAACAGTATATTGTATGAATAACTAATACGATTGAGATGGTTAGGCTAACCATGACCGAATCTTTATTTACATTGTAGTTTTCGCTATAACCAGAGCCATGGTATTTTTAACATTTCACTTCTAGTTATTTCGAAACTAAAGGCAGTGGTTGATTCAACAATGCTGAAGATCAGCAGAACATGAGCTAATGTTAAAAAGTTTTATGAATTTGAATTCTAGAACAAGAACAACAAAATAGTTTCATGGAATTTTATTTTATTTTCACATCATATTAAATGATGACATGCCTAGTGAAATGTTGAATAGCAACGTGGACACTGAGGAGCATTGTTTAGTAGCAGCAGTTGATCAAAGGCTCTGATGTCCGGTGAATTTTTTCCTGAAGCAGGAATGAGCAGCATGAAAGAAATTAATAGCCAAGTCCAGATGTAAACCTCGTTACCCACCTGCGATATGTTGGATGTTATTTCTACAGCGACCGATAATGAATAATAAATCGTATACGAGACGTTGATTTCACTGGAAAACGTAGCCGTTGCCGGAAGAATGGTTGGAAAATTGAATTTCAATGACGAAAACTATTAAGGCTACAAACTTTACTCACCTGCAAGACCTACCAAATTACACAAAGTCATCATATAAAATATTTTTTTCATATCAATCACTGATGTGTTACCCACGTACGAAATTTTCTGTTATATTGTAACTTTATGTGACAATAACATAGAACATTCGTTTATTGACAATTTGTATAGTCAGCACAAATGAAATACATAGTCGGTTAAAAAACAAAAAATACACGATAATGTGATTACTACATAAATTCTGTTGATATGGACTACATGAATAGTGTTTTCAAACTTCATAATCGTCTATCAAACCATGTATCTATTTATGGTAACATTATTATACTGTGAACATATTCACATGGTAGCAATAACTATTTCGCTTCTCATATATCAAGGCTCAAGAGCAATTTCACCTTACTAGAAATTGTGAGTTTAACTATTTGTTCTTATATTTGAGATGACTACCATTGTCAGTATGACCATGCCAGAAAAGTCATTAATACAAATAGTTTAGTCAAGTCGTAGTCTTTGTTGTCTAGTAATTTATACAATACAGATGGTGAATAGTCATATATCATGCTCTTGGCTACTATTTTAACGTATAGTAGAAATGACAATGAAAAACAGTTTGCGGTTACTATGGTTCTTTTCTCAGTGTACGAACGAAATGTCCCATTCCCGTTTACGGACGAATAGACGAAATGCCGTGGTTTCGATTCGTCAGTTTAATCTTGCGAATCAACCGTTCGAACACATTGAAAAAAGTTTAACCGATTTCTAACAAAATTATTTTCGAATCTAAAGGTGATTTGTAATCAAATCATAAATTTGTGTTTTGCATAAAACATTTTGAAAGCATAGCTGTATAGTAAAATGCTGTTTTTTTTCTGGGGAGCCCTTTGAATATATGCGAGGTTCAAAGTTTTTACGCATCAATTTTACATCTATTCAGTACTTCATAAAAAAACGCCATGAGTAAACATGCTTTATTTTATATTAAATGCATGATTTTAACAGTTCGGCTGAAGAGTTCGTATCGTTTAATAGAAACACACATTTTTTGCCAAAATTCGTTTTTATTATTCAACATAATTGCCATCAGAGGCGATACTGCGATTATAGCGATCTTCCAAATTTTCGATACCATTTTCGTAGTACGATTTGTCCTTTGCCTCAAAATAGGCCTCAGTTTCAGCGATTACCTCTTCATTGCTTCTAAATTTTTTACCAGCGAGCATTCTCTTGAGGTCTGAGAACAGGAAAAAGTCACTGGGGGCCAAATCTGGAGAATACGGTGGATGAGGGAGCAATTCGAAGCCCAATTCGTTCAATTTCAGCATGGTTTTCATCGACTTGTGACACGGTGCATTGTCTTGATAAAACAAAACTTTTTTCTTCTTAAAATGAGGCCGTTTTTTTTAAATTTCGTCCTTCAAACGCTCTAATAACGTTATATAATAGTCACTCTTGATGGTTTTTCCCTTTTCAAGGTAGTCGATGAAAATTATATAATGCGAATCCCAAAATACAGACGCCATAACCTTACCGGCCGATTGTTGAGTCCTTCCACGCTTTGGGTTCGGTTCATCGCGTGCAGTCCACTCAGCTGACTGTCGATTGGACTCCGGAGTGAAGTGATGGAGCCATATTTCGTCCATTGTTATATATCGACGAAAAAAATCGGTTTTATTTCGATATAACAGCTCCAAACACTGCTCAGAATAATCAATTCGTTGTTGTTTTTGATCGATTGTGAGCTCACGCGGCACCCATTTTGCACAAAGCTTTCTCATATCCAAATATTCTTGAATAATATCACAGACTAACAGACATGACAGTATGAGTAAATTCTTATAAAAATAATTTTTCGTGATGCACTAGTTCCACCTATATTGTACTGCGCGAACTATTTACTATCGGTACACCCCTTGTGTTACGTAAAATTTTTTTTTACTAGTTGGTTTCCCCTCGTTTGTCAACACCGATCAGCTGCTTGCAGGGATGCCTGATTTCGACAAAATATTTGATAATGAATCGTCACAATAAATTATTGGATTACGTTGATAATATATTCAACTTTTTTAGCGATGCTGGAAGGTGAACATTTATTTTTCTCAACGTTGTTCATCTAGACTATTTTTGATTGTATTGCGTTAGAGGATGAGAAGTAGGCACAATTCTGTATATAGTTTGGGCAATATGTATTGAAACTGTATCCTGCATGAAATTGCATGGAGGTATGCAATTATGGAGGTAATCAATACATTACAGGTAATTCTGTATGAATGGCAACTTGTTTGGTAAATGAAAAAAATAAACATAGTCTAGATGACAGACAGGATGTTTTTGAGAGGGTAACGTGACGCCATCATGACATATGAGAGTACTGTCCCAACTAAGGGAATATTCGAAATGACCGTTTATATGGTTAAAGAATCTAATTTGAGTGTCCTGTCTGTTAGTCTGTGATAATATGTCGAACACGTTCCTTTGATATCTTTAGGGTGTCAGCTATCTCGATCAACTTCACTTTACGGTCATTGAAAATCATTTTGTGGATTTTTTTCACGTTTTCGTCGGTAACAGCCTCTTTTGGACGTCCACTGCGTTCATCGTCTTCGGTGCTCATATGACCAGTACGAAATTTTGCAAACCACTTACGAATTGTTGCTTCGCCCGGTGCAGAGTCTGGATAATACTCATCAAGCCATTTTTTGGTAGCGGCGGCACTTTTTTTCATCAAAAAGTAGTGTTTCATCAACACACGAAATTCCTTTTTTCCATTTTTTTCACAATAACAAAAGTAGCTTCACTCAAAATGCAATATCTCACAAACTAATAATCAGACAGCTGTCAAATTTATACACGTATCTTTTGAAGGTTGGTACTAACTGAAAATGGTATGGATTTAATTCTAGTGGCGCCCTCTCATAGAAACGATACGAACTTTTCAGCCTATCTGTTACCAATGTAATAAATATGAAGGCTATCGAAAACATGACAAAATTGCAAAAAAAAAGTGCAACATATTTTTCGCAGATACTACTGATCGGACTGCTATTTTGAATATTTTTTTTACTTTGCACGAAGCTAAATTTGAAAATTTCATTTACCGACTTAAATAAAGTTGGTCCTGAGCAAGGGTGGCAAAAACTCGCTCATAAGATTTGATTTTTTCTATTCATCAGCTCATCACATGATTTACGATGCAATCCGAAAAATGATGGTAAAGATGAAAATCATCGCTGATTTAAACAAACACACTCACCTATACAGAGCACCGCTGACATCAAATTATGATGGTATTGATGGTTCTCAGTTTTGATTTCATAGCATTTAACTCTCATTCCTAGTTTTAAAAAGTGAGTACTGAGTTTGGCATCACTTTACCGAGCTACACCGGTGAGTGTATTCTTAAACCACAGAGCTGCCAACACAACCCAGATTTTCGGTTTTGTTTTTGCTGGTACTCAAAACGAACACGAGCATTAATGTACGAAAACAAATGTCGAACCGTAGTGTGATGTATACCATAAACGATTGACTTTCATGTCTCGAGCTAAACACAACTGGCTACTAAAACGAATGCGTTCTCCAGCATGCGAGAACATGTCTTGAGAAATGGATTGAAATGGCATCGATTCGAACATTGGCCGCCCATGGCAACTCTGGTGGGTGGGGAATACAAGCGAGACAGTTTCATAAGAATCTGATTTAATGTGTTGATGTGCAAACCCATCAAATCACAACTCACAAATCGTGTCTCAGTGGGTTCTAATATTTGATGAGCAGTCAGCGCTCATCTGCTGATTGCTTGACACTACGATGTTGAGACGATGTTTTCTCTATACGAATGGTTACCCAGTTACTCAACTCGTTCAGTGATGCTTTTGAAACCGATTTGCAGGTGAGCTGAACTCGGTGATGATGAAGTACTGAGTTGATTATTGCCAGCCCTGGTCCTGAGTACGATATTTATTTATTATGTAGCATTCGTCACTTCCTTGATGCTTGGAATCTTCCTTAAAAAAGTACCTGCGCTACCGATCCTTCTTTTGCACAGGAATCGCGTACGTACACGTTCGAGTGAAAACAAGAATGGCTTGTTCGTATTCGTTCGAAAGCATGTGTTCGTCGAATAGTCAATACGGACGTGCACACGACTTTGCATGTATAAATGTCTGTTGGATATCTGTTCTTTGTGATATAATATAACATACAATAATATAATATAATATAATATAACACAGCATAATACAATATAATGATATAGTGAAATGCAGTATAATACCATACAACATAATATAACATAACAAAATATAATATTTCTTTTTTAATAATAATAATAATAATAATGATTAAAATAATAATAACAACAGTGTACAATACAATTTATTATAATTCAATTCAATATATAACAAATAATGCAACAAACAACAGAACCACATGTTGCAATATACTATGATAAATATTGCACATTAGGATGGACTTCAAACTTCAAGCCATTTCGCACCCTGTTATTCTACTACTAACGCAGAAGGCGATAGCACCCAGTCGACGCTGTTCTATTGACCAAATGTCATCATAGACGCTCGGGGAGACATGAGCTAGGAACTTGTGAGGACTTAGTTATCTCACCATTTGACGACCAGAAAAAAAACAGTCTAATGAGATCTACCACATAAATAGTTATCAACCCATTTATGTACCATTCCTCCGATGCCAAAACGTCTTTATGTCTGCAACAATAAAGGTTTAGAATTTGTTCTGAAGGCTCGCTACTGATCCAAGAACACTTCAAAAAATACTCTCATTACCCTCGATTTTCTCTTTCCATATCGCAAATACTAGGTTCAAAGTGGTTTCGCAACAGTATCCCTTTCGATATCATGATTGTTCCGGTATAAGCAAACTATTAGAGCTCAAATAGTTAATCAGCTGATTTTTAACAAGTTCCAGATTTTTCCCAGCGTGTGCAACACGTGTTCTTTGAATCAAGCCAATACTACTAACTACTATAAATTGTTAATAATTGTTTGATTTTAGTTATTAATTATATTATTATTATTATATTATTAGTTTTAGTTATAGGGTGCTATACGATATCTACAAGAAGCGTGAGCTAATTAAGCAAGAAAGTATTCATTATCATATTCTTTACAACGATTGACTTGTGATGCAAGGTTCACAGATTAATCTGTGTTTCACATTTATTTGGGGGGTTTAGTACCTCTTTTCAATATGTTGCTCAGATTTCTGACAGTAAACACAGACTAACACTGAATCTTCAAAATTACGCTCTAACATGACGAGACCTTTTTTTTCTCACAAAAATGATCCTGTGTTACAATGTTAACAAAAAATAGATGCAATATGAAATTATATCGTGAATAGTCAATGACCAAACCCAAAGATTTCCGACAAAAATCGATGCAATTTTCAATTGAATCGATTCGCTCTCTGTATTAGTGAGCGAGTTAGTATATAAGTTTCTTTTCCCCATTACACAATACAAGTAGGTTTACAATGTTCCCTACACAAAAATCACAGAATTGCGGAAGCAAATAATGTCTTCGTGGTAATAACCAAATCATGTATATAATAGGGCTGAAAAGTCACCACTTGTGGCTGAACACCCAATTTGAATCCTAATAATTTAATTTTAACTCATATTCCAATAACCAGTTATTAAAAATAACCAAAGATTTATATTGCTAACAAATGTTTATTCTATGTGAAAATGATGGGAATGGCACATTTCCCCCTGGCAGTCTTGCCCCACCTCACCCTACTAGAACTAAACACCATGCACTTGCTTCTAATAGAGCTTTAATGGAAATGCATGGTTATTTCTAGAAAATGAATGTTATCGTTGAAATTAAAAAAAATGAAGCTAAAGCTCCTCAACGCGTCCAGAAATTATTTATTTAAAACTAAAAAATTCAAAATGGTAGGTTTGTCAAAGTTCTAGGTTATCGAATCGAGGAAATGACTGGTTTGACGGCGAATGTCAGCAGTTGGTCGAAGAGAATAATGCAGCAAGGACGAGGATGCTACAACACCGCACTAGAGCGAACGTGGAACGATACAGACAGGCGCGGAACAAATCCGGTTTTCCCGGAGAAAAAGCGCTACCAGGAACACCAAGATCTCGAAGCGATGGAACAGCTGTACCGCGCAAATGATACACGGAGGTTCTATGAGAAGGTGAACCGCTCACGTAGAGGCTACACGCCACAGGCCGAAAGGTGCAGAGATAGCAGTGGTAACCTTCTCACGAACGAATGTGAGGTGATCGACAGGTGGAAGCAGTACTATGGCGAGCATCTGAATGGCGAAGCACAAGATACAGAGAACGGTACAGGAAACAATCTGGGTGCACGCTCCCCTGATCTGTCGGAGATAAGTGAGGAGATCGGCAAGCTGAGGAACAAAGCCGCGGGCAATGACCAGTTGCCAGGCGAGCTGCTCAAACATGGAGGAGAGGCACAGGCTAGAGCGCTGCACTGGATGATTTCTAGAATTTGGGAGGAGGAGATTCTACCGCAGGAATGGATGAATGGAGTGGTATGTCCCGTCTACAAAAAGGGCGATAAGCTAGACTGTTGCAATTACCGCGCAATCACATGGCTGAACGCCGCGTAAAAGATACTCTCCCAAATCCTTTGTCGTCGTCTATCACCAATAGCTAAGGAATTCGTAGGGCCGTACCAAGCGGGATTTACTGGAGCCCGCGCCACTACGGATCACATATTCGCGATAAGACAAGTACTCCAGAAGTGTCATGAATACAACGTACCCACGCATCACCTATTCATTGACTTCAAAGCGGCATACGACACAATCGATCGAGAACAGCTGTGGCAGATCATGCACGAATACGGTTTCCCGGATAAACTGACGCGATTGGTCAAAGCAACGATGGATAGAGTGATGTGCTACGTCCGAGTATCTCTCTCGAGTCCCTTCGAATCTCGGAGAGGGCTACGTCAAGGTGATGGACTTTCTTGTATCTTGTTCAATATTGCCCTGGAAGGTGTGATTCGAAGAGCGAAGATCGACACGAGTGGCACGATCTTCCGAAAGTCCGTACAACTTTTTGGCTTCGCTGACGATATTGATATTGTGAAAGCTGAAGCTAGGCGTATCGGACTGGCCATAAATGCGTCGAAAACAAAATACATGAGAGGAAGAGGCTCTAGAGAAGAAACAACGCCTCCCACCACGAATATTGATAGACGTTGACCATATCGAGGTGGTTGATGAGTTCGTGTATTTGGGCTCACTGGTGACCGCCGATAATGACACCAGCAGAGAAATTCATAGACGTATTTTGGCAGGGAATCGTGCGTACTTTGGACTCAGAAAAACCCTTCGATCGAGAAAAGTACGCCAACGCACGAAATTGACCATCTACAAAACGCTCATTAGACCGGTTGTTATCTATGGTCACGAGACTTGGACTATGTTGGCAGAGGACCAACGCGCCCCCTTAGTGTTTTCGAAAGAAAGGTACTGAGGACCATCTATGACGGAGTGCAGATGAAAGACGGAACGTGGAGAAAGCGTATGAATCACGAATTGCAACAGCTGCTAGGAGAACCACCTATCGTACGGACAGCTAAAATCGGACGTCTACGATGGGCTGGGCATGTCATAAGGTTGCCGGACGACAGCCCAGTGAAAATAGTTCTTGAATATAATCCAACTGGTACAAAAAGAAGAGGAGCGCAGTGAGCAAGGTGGATCGATCAAGTGGAGGGTGATCTCAGAAGCATCCGTGTCTTGAGTGGCCTGCGACGAGCAGCCATGGACCGAGTTATGTGGAAACGTATGCTTGACACAGCAAAGGACACCCCAGGCGTATAGCTGTTATTACCGTACTGCGCCGGTTGCCTTAGAATAATCCACAACAGCTCGCGAGTTATGAAAGTTGAGCGATGTTGATTGGAATTGACACACTGCATGTTCGACGTGATTTACACGTTGAAAACAAATCTAAAATTATTAAATTTCGATAGCCACGAACGCCACCTGTACATTGGGATTTTTGGATTTAGCAAAAATAAAATGGCATTACAATTTTAACTTTACCACCACACACTTCTCATAAGATGCAACCATTTGACAGAACTTCATTTACAGTTCATTTAAAACAGCTTACGACCATTCTCTGCATGCAGATCTTTGCAGCAACCATTTACAATTTACGAAATTGAAGAATGCGTGAATGCTGCGCATGGCACTGCAATTACTACAACGAATATAACATTTGGATTTCAAAAGACAGGAATTTTTCCTTTTAATCCACAAACATTTTCTGTATCAGACTTTCTAGGAAGTAAATTTACTTACAGAAGCTTTAGCACCGAGAACATCGTCGAAAATTCTAACATTGTTGCTACCATTGATTCAATTCAGTCTGACATGTTCTCTAACATTGACAATATTCCGATGGCATCCATAGTGCCAAAAAGGCAATAGAATTTCTGGTGTGGATTTCTACAAGGACAATCCCAAGAAAACATACGAGGGTTCCCAAGGGTAAACCAAGAAAATGTAGAGCACGAGGAAAAAATATTACCGCTACAGATTCGCAAACAAAGGCAGACAAAGTCATTTCATATATAATACTAAATAAATCTGATTTTTATTAAAAAAAAGAGACATGTTCAAAAATATAACAAAATTTTTTTCATACAGTTCTATGTATATTTGTTCTTTCCTTGACGGTGGTTCAATTATCCCCATGGAGTGGTTCAAGTATCCCCATGCATGGGGATACTTGAACCATCTGACATAATATTGTAAAAAGCTGCTATTTATGTCAAAAAGCGAATTTACATTTATTGATTACATTGTATATCGAAAAGGAAGGTGGTTTGTTTTGATTAATCGTAGGTGAAACATATTTTACCCCAAATAGTTTAAAAGATATATAAATTAACAAAAAAGTGGTACAAGTAGCCCCACTCTCCCCTATGGTATAACGAAATGAATTCCTTTTGGGGTTAGATTTCACATGCAACCCGGCTATCACCCTCATTCTTGTTTACGGCCGTATGCGATACGTTCGAAAGTATATCAAATTCGTATTCCCGTTTACGTTCGAATCCATCACTTTTTTAAACATCGTACATGCATAAAAACAACGCCTATCCATCTTTAAACTATCAGTTCTGTAACAGATTTGAGTTGTAATTAAAAATCTTTGATATCATTTGTTATTTGACTTGTTTTTTCGCTGATTTTGTATCATAATGCTTGCTTACGTCCGTATCGACTATTCGACGAACACATGCTTTCGAACGAATGCAAAAAAGCCATTCTTGTTTTCACTCGAACGTGTACGTACGCGACTCCTGTGCAAAAGAAGAATCGGCAGCGCAGGTAGATTTTTTAGGAAGATTCCAAGCATCAAGGAAGTGACGAATGCTACATAAGAAATAAATATCGTACTCCGGACCAATTTCATTCATGTCGGTAAATGAAATTTTCTAATTAAACTTCATGCAAAGTAAAAAAAAGCTTTTAAAATAGCAGTCCGATCAGTAGTATCGGCGAAAAATATGTTGCATTTTTCTTGCAATTTGTCATGTTTTCGATAGTCTCCATATTTATTACATTGGTAAAATCATGCATTTAATATAAAATAAAGCATGTTTACCCATGGCGTATTTTCCATAAAGTACCAAATAGATGTAAAATTTGATGCGTTAAAACTTGGAACCGAGCATATATTCAAAGGCTCGCCATAGAAAAAGAGCATTTTACTGTACTGCTATGCTTTCTAAATGTTCTATGCAAAACACAAATTTATGATTTGATTACAAATCACCTTTAGATTCGAAAATAAATTTGTTGGAAATCGGTTAAACTTTTTTCAATGTGTTCGAACGGGTGATTCGCAACATTAAACGGACGAATCGGAAACCACGGCATTTCGTCTATTCGTCCGTAAACGAGAATGGGGCTTTTCGTTCGTACGAATGATGTTCGAATACACGTATCGTTTGAAGCTAAACTGGCATACATTCTAGTGTTTCATATATGGTTAATCACAAGAATTGAACTGATTTCATCAAGGCTTAGCATTTATTTGTAGAAGTTTACTGATATTTTAATATTCTGTGTTCGAATTCATTCGAGTGAAAACGAGAATGGCTTATTCGTATTCGTTCGAAAGTATCCGTTCGTCGTATGGTGGATACGGACGTAAACAAGAATGAGGGTATATAGCATTTATGACGGCATATTATTACATTAACATCCTGCAGGAAAATCTAAAGGGATCGCTGATCTAGGCGGGTCGGACCAAATTACATGCAACAAGTGTTGAAGGAATCCGCGTAAAAAAAGGCAAAGCTAAAGAATTGCCAAATGTTTTAGAATTGCATGATACGTTCAGATCTGTGGTCAACTAAATTTCGTTTTGAAAATAATCGAAAATCAGAATTGGTTTAAAAAAATCGGGATAACACCAGATCTCGACGCTTTATACATTCCTAAAACAAAACAAGAAAACCGGATAACTTCGGAAAACCGCGCAAAAAAACAGCCGCGTAACAAAACCAAAAACTAAAACTACGTAAGAAAAGACCTCAGTGTACCAAAGAAGCGATTTTAATTTTTTTTAACCGAGAAATTCAAAAAATGATGAGATGGGCATTTTATTCTGCCAATCCTATATATGATAAATCAAACACCAGAAGTTACTCTGTTCACCAGATTTTATTTTGTTAACAAAGCCTTATCACATTTTCATGCTACTCTAATTTTCTTCAGTTTTGAGGACTCGATTCAAGCCGTTCGATTCTACTACAGAACGTTTTCTCACCCTCTAAATTTCTTAAACAGTGGATGCAAATGCTCCTTTCTTTTCCTGAATTCAAGGTATACAGCATCGTCTGCTCCGGACATAGAGCTAAGTCCTCCCGTGCGCTTGGATCCTCCCGGTCTCGGAACACCTACGCCTTCGCCAGGAATACGTTCATCCTCACAATCCATATCCGAAGCGGAAAGAACCTGCTGCAGCAGTTGTCCTTGCTCTTCTCGTGTTTTGTAAAACAAATCCGGATCACTGTCCATTCCCGCCAGGTGAGTAATAACTTTGTAGCTGTATCCCTGGTTCACCAGGAACCGTTGTCGCTTGCGCGAATAGCCCATTTCCAATGTATCCTGGGAAACGAGTGTATAGAAAAAGGCATTATATTCCTCGGCGATCGCTCCCTTCTTG
This sequence comes from Malaya genurostris, assembly GCF_030247185.1. Taxonomy (NCBI): domain Eukaryota; kingdom Metazoa; phylum Arthropoda; class Insecta; order Diptera; family Culicidae; genus Malaya; species Malaya genurostris. Next base: position 60,972,804 of record NC_080572.1, on the reverse strand, counting down.
GCTCGTAGAATTCGACCAAGACGTTGAGCTTCCTGTCGGCGAGAGCCACCGTGGGAGGATATCTGGACCAGCACGTTTGCTTCCGGTAAATCGAAACTGGTATCTGCCACCTTACTTACAAATATGGTATTCACCTTGGGGTTGAACTTGAAGTTTTGAAGGATTTGGATTCTTTCGCTTTGTGAGGTTGGACCGTAGATGTACGGTTTATTCATTTTGATGGCGTAGTGTTTCAAGGCAAACACGTTATCGCTAAAAACAATTGTTTTGTCACCACGTTTCTCATGATAACGGATCAAATACTGACAAGCACGGAACTTAGCCGGATTCATCACGTACAGCAACATTTTCTTGGAGGTCTTAGTTACCAGATATTCACGATAAAATTCCGGTGCCATCGGACACCACACTTCGGCACATTGAACTCGGGCAATGTAACCGCGCTTCTGAAGTTCCAACCAGTTTGCTTCGTACAGTTTGGGACCGATAAGAAAATTCAAATCTGCAATTTTGTCATCCTCTCGAAGAAGCGTAGCCGTAAGTCCCAGTTTGCAATGAGACTGAACGATGGTCAAAACCCGTCGGAACATTTTTGCCGGAATGGTGTGCACCTCATCCAGTACCATAATGCCCCATTCTTGCTCTTGAAGCCAGCGCATAGTTTGCTCTGCTTCCCATGAGCGTTTTTGGGTATGCGTAATCATGGAATATGTCGTTACCAGAATTCCACATCCCATGGGTTTGTCTTTAGCTTCGGACGTGAAACGGCAAATCATGCTATCGTCAGCAGTGGACCACATTTTGAACTGCTGTTTCCATTGTTCAACTGAAACGCCACTGTTGCACAAAATCAAGGCTCGTTTGCGAACCGTGCAACAAGCTGTTACTCCTACAAGTGACTTTCCCGCACCGCAGGGAAGTACAATAACTCCGGAGCGAGCTCGCCCATTGCCAAACATTTTCCGCAAACTTTTCTCCTGATAAGGACGCAACACAGCTGCCGGTTTCAAGTCAATGTTAATATCGGCATTGATCGTATCATTACGAAAATCATACTCCGCTAGAAGTGGGAATTCAATTTCAATGCACCGTTTTTGCAGAACCTCGATTTTCTCTTGGTTTACCTCAAATGAAACTGTGTTGAAATTCGATTCTTCTTCTTCCTCCTCATTATCCATTTTGTCATAAAAATTTGTTATATCCTCCGGAACTGCCACTGCCGTCGCTTCCGGATTTTCAGTTGCTTTCTCACCATCAGCAGCTGCGGCAGGTACCGTAGTTACTGGCCCAATCTTGGTTGTTCCAAACGCGGTTATCCCTTTTGTTTCCATAGTTTGCGTTATGAAGCCATCACCTTCTTCGTTAGTCCGACGCAACCGGCAGGATTGAATTACCGGATCTTTCAATAGCTTTTGCAGTACCTCTGGGTGTGGACTTTCTACAAAATATTTGTTGTGCTTCAAAACTAATTTCACTTTGCCGTAGGAAAGCGTACACAACCGAATGAACTCCTGAATACCATCCGGAACAGTACATTTGCTCAGTCGCTTCAGATATTCAATAATATCGTGTGTTTGAAGCCCGACGGATACGGCAGCGTACAAACTATACGCCGTCAGTTTGTATTCATGGATATGTTCCGGACTGAAATAGGTAAGTAGTTACTCCATCACATCTGAGGTTAATATTTATCGTTACATACCGACAGACAGGTTCTGAAATTGCAATCAAAAAATCGTGTGCATGTTTATAAACAGGGGAAAAAGATTCTAAAAATATGTGCCCATTAGGAGCAACCCATAGCGGCCGAGAATTATTGTCTGGTTTCAGCTCCATCTGCGACCGATAATCCTTGGCTCCATACTCATCCTCTTGGATGGCTTCGTCGATTTTCTCTGCGTTCTTAGTAGCCGCATCCGGAACAAAATCACCGTCCAGATTACTGTCGTCATCATCGGTGGTCAGCGAGGAATAAGCTTCATCTTCTGCCCGACGTTTTTTGTTCCACTTGTTTTCCACAAATCCACCGGCGTTAGCGGTGGATCCACTAGATCCACCGGCCGAACGATCCTTTTTCGATGATTTCTTTGGAGGTCCCATCACGGAACACTATCTATGCCAATTTTTTTTATTTATTACTCGAGTTACGAACTGCTATACGACAGAACGCGAGAACATGCACGAATCGAATGTTGACATTTATTTTCATGTTTGACAAATCGTATTGCACCAACAGTTGGGAGTCTGACAGTTTGGGACCGAGTATATTTTGAGAGTTATTAAGTACTTACTTTTTTATATAGACAGGCATACCGTATTGTTGATACTACGTTTATAAGTGGAATGCACTAATTAAAATAGTTAAACATAAAATTTTTCTACCACAACTTTTAAACACACTCAATGAACTTGTTGACGTTATTATCGTCTCATATTCAAGTTTATTTGGCGCCAAAGGCATCCACAAATAGATCAACTGTATAATAGATCCGCAAGGTCTGTCAATCCCTGGTGGCGTTTTTCAATAAATTGCAGCCCGGTGGCAACAATAAGACGCTCCAGCTAGTGCTATCGTAACCAACATCTCAGTCCTTCGGGGCCATCAAAGCTAGCAAGTCAGTGAGAGCAAAGTAAACAAAATGAAGTAAACTACAACACTTCATTGATTGTGAAAGTCAGTATTACAATTTGGCAGCGCACGTTTCATAACGATATCACATTTATAATCAAACATAAAAAAATCAACTTTCACAGCTAAATATCATAGATATTCAGCAACTACGAACTTATATACTTCTTCGTTGTTTTCGTCTTTGCGGAAAAGATGATGGTCACGAAAACATGGCGGCCTAGCAGGGACTTGAGTAAAACAGTAAAACGCATTATGCCCGCCGATGCATTTTTCCCAATTTATCAAGTCCCTGCTAGGCCGCCATGTTTTCGTGACCATCATCTTTTCCGCAAAGACGAAAACAACGAAGAAGTATATAAGTTCGTTGTTGCTAAATATCTGTGATATTTAGCTGTGAAAGTTGATTTTTTTATGTTTGATTATAAATGTGATATCGTTATGAAACGTGCGCTGCCAAATTGTAATACTGACTTTCACAATCAATGAAGTGTTGTATTTTACTTCATTTTGTTTACTTTGCTCTCACTGACTTGCTAGCTTTGATGGCCCCGAAGGACTGAGATGTTGGTTACGATAGCACTAGCTGGAGCGCCTTATTGTTGCCACCGGGCTGGTTTTACTTGTACCCAGAGATGCCATTTATACAGATTTATCTGTATTATACAGATTCTAACATGCGCATAAGCGACACGATCATTAAAAGTGTCATTACTAAAAAATAATGACACTTTTAATGATCGTGTAAGGTCTTCGAGTTCAGTAATGACACGAGTAATGATGGAATTCCGGATTTCAGTCAATTCAACGACGAAGTTTCATAGTTTTTTTTATCCACAATTAAATTGCAATTCCATATATATATCTAGTTTGAAATTGATGACTTTATTAATGGAATTGCAACGCCCAATATGCAACGTCAAGTCGGCTCATACAACTCTCAGTTTGACAGTAAAGTTCCATGATGCCATTACTTATACCTCAAATAAAGTACTGTCTCTGAGCGTATCTTTTTCCAAAAAATCATCTTTTCTTTTAGTTTTTCATTCATTTGGCTTCTCCAATATATGTTTTCACTCAGTCATTGAAAAAAATTGAATATCAGTTCAAATTGGTTTCAAATTATAATATAAATGGATTTCACAGATTTTCATATTAATTTGTGATTTGTCCGTTGATTGATAGACTTTTATATCGTCACTGGAATCAAATACTAAAAGATAGTTCAGGCAGAAAAGTTAAATTTGTTCTTTCTTACTTTTTGTGACATCTGTATAAATATGTATAAAATTTAGAAAATCTGTACTCTGTATTAAATCTGTATGCGTATGTAAAAATCTGTTTAATACTGATAAATCTGCATAAATGGCATCTCTAGTTGTATTAGATGAGAAAATTTGACAACCATGAAGTAAACATTATCTTCTGAACTGTACGTGAAAAAAAAATCTGGAAATGACAAACCTTAACGTTTCAATGGCAAATAAAATTTATTTTCAGCTAAATGAAGATAAAGCATTTTGCTTATATTCTTTAATTGCTGAGGGAAAGTTATTCTGGTTACAAGCCCCGTGCTGGAATAGTTACAAATACTCATCATTAATAATGAACGTGTAATGCTAAAAAGTAATTTTGTACAGTAATGCAGTAATGACGAGCGTTTGAGCAGAAGTGTCGTTACGTAGTAATGACACTTTTAATGATCGTGTAAGGGCCGCTATACAGATTTCATACAGAATACAGATTTTCTTAACTTAATGCAGATTTATACAGATTTCACAATAAAATTGGAAAAAATTGTTTTTTCATCTGAACTCTCTTCGGTAGCTCGAGACGAGAAAAAACTTTCGTAATCAATGGGCAAATCACAAACTGATCTGAAAATTTTAAAATGGTGTCGATATTTGAAGTTGAGCGCTTAGATCCAACATCAACTTCCCAAGACAAAATTATGAAAGTATATGAAATCGAGATTATTTTTAGTTGATTCTGATTGTTGATGAAAATTTAATGAAAATTTTATTTTGTTGTATATTATTGAATTTCTCATTATTAAACGAAGAAATTTTGGAATAACATTACCTCACCTTATTTTCATTATACAAAATTCGTTTATTTGGTGAATACAGATATATACAGATTTTTCATTTAACGTAATACAGATTTTCTATGAAAATATCTGGCATCTCTGCTTGTACTGTTCTTGCGATGTATTAACTGTCAAGAAACTTGAACTTCGTTGACAGCAAGAAGAAGATAGTCAATCCACCATATTTTTTGCAAACTCCAGCCAGGTAGCGCATAAAAGTGTTCGGAAAGCCGTGTTTCTGGTCGTGTGTTCTTTATTTCGAGTTTAATTGCGTGTATTTTGTTGTGTTTGTTCCATTTTTCGACTCCATCGGTTAGATCGAACCGATTTATTCTGTTGTGCATAGTTTAATTTGCTGACCGGATCCTATAACGGCTGCATTTTTTCTGAGTTTGCGTTTGCCTGGAGCAAAGGAAGAAAAAATCACGCAATACTCGTTGAAAGGAACGGAAAGTTTAATTTTTGGAGCAACTGTGTAGACCACGAAAAAAAGCATATTTCTGATCGAACTGTGTTCGAAATTACTAATAAAGGGTTAAAAAAGTAAGTAACATTACAAGGGAAATCGATTTGCAACGGATATTTCATGATTACTCATCACGGTTGGTGATAGGACACAAGGAAAGAAAAATACACTGATAATCTGCAAGTTTGGGTGGGGTCGAAGCAAGAGGATTGTGGGGGGCTGGAAAGCGTCATTATCTTAAATTAGATCGGTCGGTTTGTGGAAACACATGCCGAAAAATTCACATAGTGTAAAATTTTCTTCGGTTTTAAAAGTGTAGCTATGGTGAATTCCGATAATAGCAATTAATTGCTGAACGCATCAAACTGCTATATTAATCGTGAACATGAATCGATATTTAATGAAACTAGGAGGCATAAGAATTAAGCTGCGTACAACAGCTGTTTATTTCTTGTGTTTGGTTGTACTTCGTTTTCTCGAAAAATTATAAAATTCCAAGATTGATTTCCACATGCGAGGCGCAACCACTTCAAAGGTTGGGTTATGTTGTCCCATTGTCCATTAGTTGAACAAAATTTCAAATTCTACTTACAAAGTCATTGTTAGAAAACGTGAAAGTAATTTCTTCGTTATTGCTAGATAAGTCTTCGTAAAAAAACTTAATTTTAATTAGCAAAACTGTTTTTCAAAGGACGAATCTTACTTTTCTAATGTTGATATGTTCAGTTGATATAGAAGGCAAGCTGGAAAAAATTGCATACCTTTTAAAGATAAACTAACAATTCATCGACTTCTCAAAAATTTATCTAATATGCGATAATTTCTTAATAGGAATTGAAACCAATGTCGAAACATTCGCCGATATTTTTTTCCATTATCTGTTAATAGTTTCTCCCACCTTCGATAAACAGTTGATTTCTTTTTTAAAGTTTTACTCAAAAACAACAGAGAGAACATTTTGAATTTTTCAACATTGGCTGTTTTCCTAGGTTTTTTAAATTGCCTTCTAACGCTGGCTTTTGGTAATAGAATTCAAAATATTCCAATTCACTTTTCTGAGTGTTATCCTATAATTTTATAGTTGAGTAAAAAAAAGAGTCAAAGACGAAACGTAAAAATAATAAAAAAAATAGATGAGTAATTATTGCGAAAACCATTCGAATCGTGTGTATGTGTAAAAACATGCACTTGATTCACTCGATGATGGCTGAAGCGATCTTAAAAAACTTAGATTCGAATGAATGGTCTTACAATCCCATAGAATGTTATGGATTTTTCGTGGATACGACATTCAGTTCTGGAATAACAGGGTGGAAAGTAAAAAAATTGTTTGTTTCACGAGCATCAACGCCCGGGTTGGCGGTTCAATGCATACGGCGCTCGTCTTACAAGCCAGTTGTTCCTGGAAGGATTCATATTGTCAGTAGGATCGTAGTACTAGCCATGCAATGATTCTGTACGCTAAGAATCGGCTGCGAAGTCTGTTGAAGCAGAAAGGCCGAATTCCACAAATGAAATGTAATGCCAAGACTGCTTTGCTTTTACCAACGCAAAATTTTTGGAACTAGCCACTTAAATCTCATATTAAGTGTGTTTTGTTAGTTAAAGGTCAGAATGATTCATTTCCGATATGGCGGTTCCCAGTTCACGGTCCAAAGTTCCGGAAATAGTGGTCAAAAACTCCAAAACGAAAATCATTTAATTTTCTAAGAGATGCCTTAACCGATTTTCACTGACTTAGACTCAAATGAATGGTCAGACTTGCAAGGAAGAGAATTCATGTCACCTCAATACGATCAGAAGACGTGACAAGCTCGTCGTCTTGTTAAGTTAGATGTTTTCGAAGAGTTTTTCACCCTACGGAATTACACGAAGTAGGCACCTAGGACTTTTGATCTTCCCTCTTTACTTCAATGACGTCAATTTTGGTATGGAATGTCTAGGTGCACCGTTTGTCGATGATTTAAAAATGTATTACGAAATGCGAAACAGTGTTCTCCTACGACAACTAGAGAATCTTGGTACTAGTATTGCTCTGTTGTATGGAAACCTCATTATCGGTCTAACGGAGATTTATTCGTTTTGCACTGCGTCGTCTATCCCTACCGTGCATCACTATTTGGAGAAATCAACATTATAGTTTGACCAGGAGCTATTCGTAACAGCGCAAAAGATAACATCGATTATAGGCCGAATGGTGCTATCTTCGAACTTCATAGATCATTTAACCAACTTCGTTCGGATTTGATTTTGTTTTACCGAAAGACGAGGAACCCTTCCGAGAAAAATTGGAGTACGGTAATAATATATAAGGTCTGAGATGGCTACCCTGAGAAATGCCGGAACATGCGAGGAGCTCTTCGGGAGTTTGATCACCGATTTTATTTACTAAACGACGATCCCGGAGATATGACTGTAGCCAACGAAGAAAGATCGAATCGAATCAAAGTCTATCCAAATTCAATAAACAAAAGACAGTATCAGTTCGCGTTAACATCTCATCCAAATCAGTCGACGGAAGAAACCAAGTACAGTATTGTGTAGTGAACAATAGAACGATCTCGAAATGAGTGACCCAAACGAAAAAAAAACTACCGCTGATACGAGAGAATACAATTATTGATGATTTCAGACAGTGCAAAATTCGACCTTCGATACGAGAACTTGAAGGTTTGCTTAAGGAGCAAATGCATCTTGACATTAAACGTGTACATTTACTTCAATGCAATAAGACAAATAATGTTTACATCCAGTTTTATAAAGAGTTGGATGCAATTCAATTCGCAAAAGATAATAACAATGTGCACTATGTGGAGCACGAAAACATTAAGTACAACATTTCAGTATGTATGGAAGATAGTGCTATAGAAGTGCGTATGCATGATCTTCCCTCAAGCGTCATCGATCCTTATGTTCGCAAAACTATGCCCCAATACGGAGAGATTCTCTCTATGGAAAAAGAAAAGTGAAAGAACTTTTTCCCCGGTATTCTAAATGGTGTACGTTTGTTACGCATGCGCTTGAAGAGGTCTATACATTCTTATGTGACTTTCTGTCAGGATTCAAGAATCCCGTGCAAATCACTTGTTACATATGACAATCAGATGGCCACATGTCAATAGTGCTAAAAAGCTGTTCACTACGGTAAGCCATATGATAAACTGAACAAGGAGTCAACTACACCAAAGGACAACGGTGCTTCCCTTAAACCAACCCCAAGCAACCCCAGTACACCTGTGACAGCCACCAACAACAATGAAGCATCCCCTTCAACGAAACCATCAGTATCCCCTATAGAACAAAGTACACCAGCTGCAGCTAATAACTTACCTTCCAACCAACCAGCAACTGCAACCAATGTACAACAAGGCGCATCTACAGCAACTCTCAACGAGCCCAATACTACGATCAAAAAGGGAAACGAAAAGAAAACGGAAATCACACACAACACCGACGATGAAGCAATGGATGATTAGATAAGCCACGGACAAAGTGACCATCGATCCTCGTTAGATGGAAATGGAAGTTCATCTCCCCCTAGAGGTGACAACGAGATCCAATAGCAAAAAAAACAAAATGTAAGCCAATCGGCCACGTAAAGCGCGTACGCGAAAGGGCCTGAATAAAAATTTTTATTAAAAAAAAACAAGAGACAGTGGAAAGATCTGTGGGAAAATCTTTTAACATTGCATTAATCCCATAGGGCAAAAACGACTATTGTTTTGTGATTGTAGAGCGTTTAAATCGAGTTTCGACGATATATTTCTGTATAGGTTCCTTTTTATGGTGTGCTGGTGCTTTCTCGCATAATCTACTTTCCTCTCATCAATTAGTCGCTGACACTCGTAGACGTATCGGTGTTTTGCAACTCGGATCGTACTACGTTTATTCAGTCATCGTTGGGCAATTCAGCACCTGCTTCCATTCGCAATCGGTGTTCTTTAGAGAAGACCGTTGATGATGTGATTGTTGAAAAAAGGACCTTCTTTCTTCAATCTATATGATCGTTTAATGCTTCCCAGTTAATCGCATGATCTCGCAACTTACCCAACACCATGTAAAGCAATTTCTTATCCAGTACGATATTGCTGAGTAGTTGGACTACTCAAAATGTGAGTAGTTGAATATGACGAGCACACAAATTTCGAATTAAAAAAATTACAGGGTTGTGTACGAAACACGACTGGTCGCGATTACAAGCAACCTTCTCCCGCAAGTCGGTTCGATACTGATCTCTGAGAACCTAACAGTTGACAATTCATCGACCAGATAACAAAGCGAATATTTCACCCACCCACTCTGCACAAAGGCAAGCATTGATGGAGTAAAAAATGTGACAGAGTTTTGTGGATTCTTTTTTGTGCGAAAGTTCATACTGTGCAGAACGTTGGGGTATTTTTATATGAATCCATCAACAAACGACTAAGTTATAAACGTTCAAAAATATGACAGAAAAAGGTTACGCGATCAGTTTTGTATTTTTTAATTAGCCGGCCTCGTATAGTGAAGAGTAAGGCATTGATCATGAATTCCGTTTTCATTAATCGATCCATCCTTTCCCACAGCAATGGCCTCTACCAAACCAGCCGTGGACCCGGTGGATGTGGAGAGCGAGGAACATGATGCCAACTATCAACCACCGCCGCAGAAATCCATCGAGGAAATTGTCGCCGCCGATGCAGAGGACGAAAGTTTACGGAAGTACAAAGAAGCTCTTCTAGGCGAGGCTCAAAGCGAGAAAATTATTTACGGTAAGTTTGAGTTTAGTTTGAGTTTTCAGTAGAAATGTGATTTTTTTTCCTATTTTCAGATGACTCCGATCCCCGTAAAGTTATCGTCAAGAAGCTGTCGCTACTCGTGGCCGATCGTGATCCGATGGAGCTGGATCTATCCGGTGATATTTCCAAGCTGAAAAAGAACGTAAATATTGTAGTTCTTCCGAAAAGCTAGATCATGTTCGAAGTTGTTTGTTTAATTTCTCTAGGTATTTGTGATCAAAGAGGGTATCCAGTACAAGATTCGTATCGATTTTGTCGTACAGCGAGAAATTGTACACGGACTGAAGTATGTGCAGAAAACCTACAGGATGGGTGTGCCTGGTGAGTTTTATTAATGTTTTTACATTGACAATTTTTAACATTATAACAATCCAAAGTATGGTGTCAGTTTCCCTAAAGATGAATTGATCGGTGTTAAATCAAACCGAACTAACATACTTTTTAAATGATCAATTGAAAATGAGCTTATGCTATACTGTTGATAATTTGACAAAGAGTTGTCATATAGCGATTCTGATCCAGTTAAAATAGTATTCAAAAGTTGTTTATTTAATTGATTCCGCGTGAAACATATTTGTTGATTTTTTCTTCTTTTTTGTAAATTTGTTGGCATAGTTCATTAACATGTCCCTGAAGATTGAAATTGAATTAACACCGGTCAATTAATATTCCTAACTGCAATGTTCTTAAACTTGTTGTGTTATCGTCTCTTTGTCCGCCATGACAAACGGGAATCGTGATTTTTTTTTTTGACAAATTGTTATTTCAACTCTTCATTGATATACCGACACCTAGCGGTTCATGGTAAGAGAATACGAGAAGTTCGTGTTAGTCTATTGCTTAGTAGTTTACAGCGACTTCCGAATATTTGTAGAGCGTTGTGCGCTAAAGTTTTGATTCTTATCTGTTCGGTTTATGGTTTATTTTATCTTGTTCGATTCTTATAGTAAAAGTCATGTTGATAAGATAATAACGTAATCAGTATTCTTTTCATTTGACACAAAACACAATGAATCACAAACCGCAAATAGAAATAACTAGCTTGGACGCTTCAAGGATTAATTAAATTCGTATTAAATTGAAATCTGCATGTCATAATTTGATATAGAATAAGTGTGCGCTTTGCTTTGTTCGATTTTCTATATTATGGTGACGGTTTAGATCAGAGATTTTACTCTTCATTTTTAAATTTCATAACAAAGCATTGTTTTTAATGATTCTGCAAAATTTAGTAGTAGTTGTAGAAAGGCGGGTGTGTAATGTCAGAGACAGAACCGAATAACGTGAATACGAATAGAATGGATACTTCAGTTTCTTTGATGTCAAAGAATCTGAATTTCGGAGCTGAATGCTAGAACTGAATTCTGGACCTGGATTCAAAAAATGAATTCGGGAACTGCATTCTGAACCTGATTTTCCAAACTGAATATCCAATCAGAATTCCGGACAAGAATTCTGAAACTCAATTTATTATGCTAGATTCTGGAACTGAATCCTGAACCTGAATTCGGGAGCTGAATTCTAGAACTAAATTCTGGATTTGGATTATTAAACAACAAAAGGCCGAAATACGAAAAGCCGAAATACAAAAGGCCGAAAACACAAAAAGCCGTACATCATAGAAAGCCGAAACTCAAACGGCCAAAACTCAAAAAAACGAACCTTTGAAGACCGAAACGATTCTTTCAACGGGCAGGCCGGGTGAACAATTAAATCAACCTTTTTTTAGGCTCCCGGATTCTGGTTCAGAACTGAATTCTAAACTTGAATGCAGCACTGAACTCTGGACCTGGATTCTGCTGTGATCTTGAATTTTAGCCTTTTTATATTATTTATTCCCCGGCTTATGGCCGGTTAACATTACTTAACATTAGGCTCATTTGAAAGCTACTATTGGGCCATTGATCAAGTTCGAAGATCAAATGATTGAGACTTTGGGTTCCGAAGATATGATGATAAGTGACGTAACCGACGAAACGCGTTGATTTTTTACCGCGCAAGTTTCTCGGAGATGGCTGAACCAAATTTAATAAGCTTAGACTCGTTTGAAAGCTACTATTGGGTCATTGATCAAGTTCGAATATAAAATGATTGCGACTCTGTGTGCCGGAGATATGATGGTATAAGTGACGTAACCGACAAAACGTGTTGATTTTTTACCGCGCAAGTTTTTTGGAGATGGCTGAACCGATTTCAACAAATTTATGCTCGTTTGAAAGCTACTATTGGGCCATTGATCAAGTTCGAATATCAAATGGCTGTGACTTTTGGGTCCGGAGATATAATGGTATAAGGGACGTAACCGACAAAACACTTTGTTTTTTATCGCTCTAATGTAATAAGGGTGCCAATATTTTGGGATCACCTCTAATTTCGTTAAGCGCTATTGTTCAAAAGTTTAAACACCTCGAAAAAAGCTAAATGAGCTAAATCAGACATAGGTAAGGTGCTACCCGGCGGTTAAGGTTTGAAGATTTTCGATCTAGAAAAATTACCATATGGAACATGAGATTTTCGAAATTGAAAATATTTTTTTGATGTCAAACGTCTTAGAATTGCATGAAACGTCGAGATTTTGTGTCATCTTAAAAAAAATTGTTTGAAAAAATCGACTTTCTTTTTTTCTAAGTCCCAGAAAGTCGATTATTCGAAAAAAAATTCGCACTAAATCTCGACGTTTCATGCAATTCTAAGACTTATGGCATCAAAAAAAAAATATTCGATTTAGGGGTTTTATGTGGTGATTTTTCAAGATCTATGAAAATTCCATTAAGTGGACTAATAAGGGTGTTTTAGATTAGCATCACTCTTCTCTAAGGCAAAAATCAAAATAAAAAATGAGCCCAAATTGGCTCAGAAATTATTTTATAAAAAGATAAAAAAAAATCATGAGACTATTTTGAAGAAAAAGAAAGGCATTATCACACCACTAGGTGGATTAAGAAGGGTTCTTTGAGATTAGCATCACTCTTCTCATACAAATAGGCAACGCAAATGTCAAGCGCTTGGTTGAAAAAATGATGCCTACTATGTGATATAAACAGTGAAGAATGCTTTTGTGAACTACTCGATTCAATCTGAATCAATTGATGTCAAAAATTAGTGTCACAAAGTATTTAATAAAAAGATAAAAAATGTTTTTATGAGACAGTTTTAAAGAAAGAGAAAGGCATTATCACACCACTAGGTGGATTAAGAAGGGTTTTTTACTGATGAAATGATCGGTCGGGATTAAAGATTTCGTAAATGACGTAAAGAACAATTTCTAGTGATCATTTGCTTCGAGCGTCTTAATTGAAATGAATAGAAATTTTCATGTCAGCTTCTGAAATTAGAGTCATTTATTGTCTGCAAACAAAAAAAACTGATTGGAACTAATTGGTGTATAAAAAAAATTCGTGCCGACTATGAAAAAGTCGAATTTTGTGGTGAATAGTGTTAGCGAATAGTGACATTATTTTAATAATCAAACAGTCGCCGAAAGTCATAGTATTTTGGATGCTGAGCATGCTATAGCTGAACGAATGTGTCGGAAGTGGTTTGTGCGATTTAAAAGTGGCAATTTTGATTTGAAAAAGGAAATTTGAAGATGAAGCATTGCTCTATCAAAATGAAAAGTCTTACTTCACCGGCTGCGTAACTTAGACATTGCTCCTTCCTATTACTATTCGTTTCGGTCATTGCAGCATGACCAGGTAGATTAACACTTCTTTAATCAGATGAATCCAAACAATGTAACGTTTCGCTGCCCAACCGGTCGAATTGTTAATTTTTTTTTTTATTAAACTGAATTACGTTACAAATTAGGTCTATTGTAATTCTTTGCAAATTTGTACTAATTCTACACTATCCATACTCGCATATCAGTCCTATATGGGTGCTGGCCACTTTTGAGTTAGCCACTTAGTTAGGTTAATATGTATTTTTACCCTACTTTCAGTAATCGCAAAATAATTTGGAGTTAGTTCAGTAAAATTTGAAAAAATATCCAGTTGCGTCTGTCCCATATGAAAAATATTCGCATAGTTGTCCCACGCATGAAAAAGTACGTTTTAGTAACTAAAAATGTACAGGTTGAATTTTTTTTTCTTGCCAATGTTTCAATATTTAGCAATGGCAGTACATGCAAAACTTTAAATAATGTAAAATAAACTGTATTTGAATACATCTTTGGATATAGCCGGTAAGATATTTCTTCTTGGATATTTTGCGTTCCTTGCCAAAATAGCGCTCTTGAGAATCACACGTATTGCTCCTATTGATACTCACAATTTCATCTTCCGAATCTGATGTTAATTACAATTAATTACATGATATTATTTAGAAGTCTTTTGGAAGAAAACAGAGAGAAATGTTATTCGGTGAAATGACCCTTTCGGCGAAACGGCTTTCGGCGAAATGACTCTGACCCCTAGGATGAAGTATATTTTTGTGTGTGGACTCAGGTGTATCGTGCCTGGTTGAGAAACATTAGCGATTTCATTATACACAATGTCAAACAGTTCTCTTGACACTCTCGCACTCGACAACCGTCTGCTCAAGAAAGTTGAGTTTAGATCATTGCTTTTACGTAGTTATAAATTACTTGAAAAACATATTGGATCATTTGAGTTTCTATGTGAACAGTTATTGAAAACATCATCATTCTAGTACTACAAACTATCTAACGCAACTAACTAGCTGTAGATCGCTTTTTCGCTGCATGAAAAATAACACAAACACTGCCATTCCTACATTACCGTTTTGTATGCAATTGCAATAAACATTCACCAAGGGTAATTATTTTTCTACCTTTCCTGAACCGGTCACACCTTCAATCAGTGGACAAAATGACCCAGATGGTCGGTTCGTACCCGCCAAAGAAGGAAATCCAGAGTTACACTACCCCTTTCGAGGAGGCACCGTCCGGAATGATGGCCCGTGGAACCTACTCGGTGACTTCTCTATTTACCGATGACGATAAGAACGAGCACCTCAAATGGGACTGGAGTTTCGAGATCAAAAAAGACTGGCAGTAATGAATTTATTTTGAGAGTAAACACACGATGTATAAAACTATCTATCAACAAGTTAATATTATATACAAACTGATTTACTAAGACTAAATTTAACAACTTGTAGTGGAGATTATTGGAAGAGAGACGGGTACTAGGCTTTGTTAAAGTGCGCCTTGAACCGGGTAGGCATATAGTTCGAAAAAGAGGGAATCAACAATATTGTAATGAGCATCCTCGTGATGAGACAATTTTACCGCCGCTTCCAATTGTAGTCAGGAGTAATATACCCAGTGTAAAGTTTATAAATGTATGATAGAAATATGATAGTAAAAAAACATGCGGAGAAAATCGGAACCCTCAATTGCAAGCGTTATGCAAACCCTTGTTAAGCAGCAGCAGCAAATGCAAATTAACTTAAATGAAAATGTGACTGTTATACACCTCGTGTCTATTATCACCATTGCTATAATTCGTTTGCTATGCAAAACCATTCAACAAGCTATGTAATGGGTTAGTAAGTGTAAAAGCTTTCGAAGCGTTTTGTCTTAACGGTATTAAAAAGATGGTATTATTGTCGCTTCTTTTGCTCGTTTAGATTTCTTGACTATATCAGATGTTCCGTGAGTAGGAAACATTTTCGCCGTTTTGAGGTCAGTCTGTAGTAAGTAAATGTTTACGTTTGCTCACATCCCTTTCCTAGGTGCGTGTACCACTACGAGTCGTATAAATGCTCTGCCAAAAGTCTGCTTCATAAAGCAATAAAATCGTTGAACTGTATTCAAAGAAACCTGTATATCCAAAAGTGCTACCTTTTTATATAATATAAGAACTACAAACCGAACAAAATCAATACAATTCAATCATGATAGCAAGATTTGACCTGTTACAACCATGCAAAGTAAAACAACACAAATAAACCATAGTGCTTTTGTCGTATGTTTGTTCATTTTAAAACCAACCATCAACCACCAGTAGATTGGCCAGATGTTGCATTTATGACAATATTATTTTGAATTATCTATAAGCCATTTTAATTAGAATTCGGCCACAATAGTTTAAGCAGAATTGAATGCCATACAACAGGAAACAATCAAACATACAGTACGTTATAAATCATCTGATTGTGCTGCAAGAATTGGTCGCGGTCGAAGTACATCAACCCATACACCAATAGCCTTAACCGAATAGAACCGATAAACATTTGCATTAGTGCATATAATTCAAAGAATAAAGTCAGTTTTGTGCTCAACTTGTTCAAAAGAAAGTAACACTTCTAGTGATATGTTTTTTGTAGCAATCGTAGGTTGTAATATCACTTCCTCTAATCAGTCAGCTGTGCGATCGCCAATAGTGACAATTTTGTTTTGGCTTGTTGCTCATCTAGCTATCGTTCCTTTTTTCTTCACGTTTTTTTTCGAAAACGGCCAATGCCACCGGTCAACTTCTACTTTCGAAAGAAATTTCTAGCGAGTTTTGAAAGATAGAGTATTAAATTTAACACCAGACGAAAGAGAAAACTTTTCTCTGCCGTTTACTATTATGAATTACTCTCAGCGAGTGCCGAGTCATTCGAAATTACTCTTCAAAGTGAATGTTGATGGATGGCTTATTGGCCGTTATCAAAAAAAAAGAGTGAATTATGGCTTTAGCAAGCTATAAAATCAAAATTCAATCACAGAAGAAAAAACGCGTGACACGCAAAGCGAACCGACCGCCGAAATACGACTACTGATTAGTTTAAATATTCAAGCCTGGTACAAATACATTGCCTGGTGTACGTGGAAAAGCTCTTTTAATTTGGTTCGTGCTAATTCTGTTTCCATCATAAAATCAATACCGTTCCTGTCGTGTTCTCTTTTAACTAGATTGTTACATAGAATTTTTCTTAGTCTAGACACGCAGGAAAACATTAACGTGAAAGGCCAATTGGAAACTATTTTATTATATTTCCTCCCAACAATATTCATAACCAAGAATTTGAATAACGCGATTGATTGGGCATGGACGGTAATATGAATACATTTAATATATCTTCCAACTAGAACTATAGCATGCAAAAACAGAAGGTGCGAAGGTATCCGAACAGCTCGAATGCTAATGAGTCGTCTGTGTCTCAATGGGCAGAATGTTTCAGCCATACATTTTGGTTCATTTGTTTTGGCGGTTGTTATGCAAGAATATAGCAGTGTAATGTAGGTCAAATAGTAGCAGTTAAATCAATTCCTCAAATATAATGTTAATTAATTCGCGTTCTTCCAGGGACTGAATTTTGTTAGCGGCTTCTCGAACTAACGATTGGAAAAGCGCACTTCGCTTGTATGATGTCTAACATATCCAGCAAAAAAAAAAACCGTACTGTAGCTATTGTGAAACATGTCAATTTTAACAAGTTTTAATTGCTACCTGGGATATATATATATATATATATATATATATATATATATATATATATATATATATATATATATATATATATATATATATATATATATATATATATATATATATATATATATATATATATATATATATATCGGTAAAGAATTCGAAAATACGTGAAATTTTCGAGATATGGTTTTTTGAAATTTCGCGTTTTCGAAAAAAGAGCCTTTTTTCAACAGCCTATACTGTGAAATCTAATGAAGATACAAAAATTCGTCCAAGACATGAAATGTACGTCTTTGCCTTAGCTTTCAAATAAGCGATTCCATAAAACAACCTTTGAGGTTAATATAATGAAAAAAGTTAAAAATTAATAAACAAATAAAAAAAATTCAAACTTGGGCCAAAATTTTTTTCTTTTTTTGTTGAAAAAAGAAACCTTAGGGGTTTAACTCCATCTTGGCAAAGTTTCAGAGTGGAAAGAGCAATACTTTCGGAGCAGTGAATTTTTCAATTACGACCCGCACGCGCGTAGCGTACCGCAGCGCAATTCGCTCGGATACGTGCTTAGAAGGCTATCCGCATTATGCCGATCCGACCGATCCGATCTCTCCGGTGTTGACTTTTTTTCTGCTTCGGCTATGGCTGAGCTGCACATGCATTCTTTCATTGATCGGAAACAAACTTCATATTTTCAAAATGTGAAAAAAAAATTTGAAGAGTGACCGGAAGTTTATTAATTTGCGATTTTGCGGAAAATTACGCCTTCGTTATTCAAAACACCACAACTGGCTGGAACAACGACCAAGCGACTATTTTCCCCATTGTTTTCTATTATAAAATGAACAGCAAAATCGATCATAAAACATTAGTAATTATTTCTGATTGCAAGAAACATGACGCAATAGCTGTGTATGTTTTCTCGAAGCTCTCAATCAATATTTTTCACAATACTATCCACATATACGCAAGTGCATCCATTTTTCTGACGGCGCTCCTCAGCAATTCAAAAATGTAAAACACTGCGAAATTTTTCATCACGAGCATGATTTTCATCGTTTTTCACAGTGGAATTTTCATGCGACAGTTCATGGAAAAAGGCCATTGGACGGTGCTGGAGGAACTATCAAAAGAATGGCAAGTCGCGCAAGTTTACAAATGATCAATGATTGTCAAATGTCGACCGCGAATGAATTGTACGAGTGGACTAGGAACAAAGATAAACTCAAGATTACAATGTCCCATACGATCCATCGAAAAATATCAGATCAGTAATCGTGAACCAGTGAACTTAGTAATAGTGTAATTTGGTTGACCCTTCGTTAAGAAGCGTCGATAAACATTTGAAAATGACGGTAAATTACCATAGTAACAATACAAGTTTGGAAGGTGTAACCAAAGATAAATAATAAAGACATGTACGTGCTTATAAATATTTAAAAAAAAATGTGGTTCGTTCCCGGTACCTTCTGAAATGACCGCACTCACCGCTTGGTGGAGCGCGAGATTAATTGCATTGTTATCATTTCAACCAAAGTGTGCCATAAAATCTCAATATATACAAATGAGCTACCGAATCGAAAGAGTTCTCACGGTTTGACATTTGCATTATGGATGTATGATGGGATCTCAGCAGTGCAACCAATTTAGCACCATTGGTGCCAGTTTCACGGAGGACCGTAGATGTGTGCCAAAAAAAGATCGTGACTGTCATGTCTGGAAATTCGTTTGTGGTGTAACGATGTGTTAGTTACGTAACGTTATCACTTCATTTTCTGTTGAAATCGTTGCTACTGGCTACACTGGAAGGACTTCGCTGGTATCGAGAGAAGGTTGAGGATACTCAAAGACATCATATTAACAAGATATCCAGCTCTCACATTTCCCGAACAAATCATTGGCAACATCCTTTTTTGCGAGCATGTCGCCCCCAGACGAGCTTGCATCGAATCTTATACATAGAAGTAGGGGAGAAAAATGTCAAATTCGTTCGCGCCAAAATAGTAGGGCTGCGCACCCATACAATTGACATGATATGTTGAATGTGATGCCGTGCGATGGCGTTGCTGAACTGAAAATTGACTTCGCTCCAAGCTGACAGGGTCTGGGATACTTGACTGAAGCGGACGTGTAAGCCACGACAACCGGATAAGCAAGGAATTTACAGAAGGAAGTAAACCTTTGTAAACATATCACACAAAATATTTTGTTACTTCCATTCACTTTAATGCATCGTAAGATAAGATTATAGCTAATTGAATATATTCTTAGTAATAATTTAATTGATTTTTCAAGTACCAAGATCTACTCGATATGCAGCAAAATACCGAGATTTCTTCGATATTGCAGCTTAGGATGGGTACTACATAAACAAACATTGTTATAGTAACAACGCATGTAGCGATTCGACGCTTGATGCTTTGTTTCAAATAATAATTGAACTACAACTGACGGTGAACCGAAATCATCGAGGGGTCGTATTTGAATAGTACATAAGAAATCATAGACTGTTCCATCTTGAGTTTATCTTTGGTTTCACTATGTTGAGCCGCACGGGGAAAAGGAGTTAAAAATGAAAGTTTTCTCTTCCCAGGACACGTTTGAAGTATTGAGTTTTTGTAAACCAGAAAAACCAAATCATAGGAAAATTGAAACTGTGCAAACACTTTATGTCACCATTATTTTATTACTCACGTAAATCCTTTGTCCCAATTTTACTCGTTTTCTGCCTGAAATGTTGCTAACAATAAACTGACAAAGTTAGGATTCGATCTGTGGCACGACATGTGTCGACAAGTTAAGCCCGTATCCGAGCGAATTGCGCTGCGGTACGCTCCACGCGTGCGGGTCGTAATTGAAAAATTCACTGCTCCGAATGTATTGATCTTTCCACTATGAAACTTTGCCACGATTGAGTTAAACCCCTAAGGCTTCTTTTTTCAACAAAAAATAGAAAAAAATTAGGCCCAAGTTTGAAATTTTTTTATTTGTTTTTTAATTTTTAAGTTTTTTCATTATATTAACTTTAAAGGTTGTTTTATGGAATCGCTTAATTTGAAAGCTAAGGAAAAGACGCACATTTCATGTCTTGAACGAATTTTTGTATCTTTATTAGATTTTACAGTATAGGCTGTTGAAAAAAAGCTCTTTTTTGAAAACGCGAAATTACAAAAAATCATATCTCGAAAATTCCAAGTACCATATTGAAAAAAAATACGTGTCGAATATTTTCGAGTAGTAGTTAGATGAAAAAAAAATTTTGGTTGGCTGATTTTGCGTGGAATGCATATATATATATATATATATATATATATATATATATATATATATATATATATATATATATATATATATATATATATATATATATATATATATATATATATATATATATATATATATATATATATATATATATATATATATATATATATATATATATTAAAAATGGTCGGGTCTCGGGTATTTTACCCGAAACCCGACCCGTACTCGTACCCGACGGCTACGATTTTTTTTTATTTTTAATCGTGTACGGGTAAAAAAATTTACTGCTCACTCGGGTACGCGACCATTTGTACTTCACATAACCCGACCATTTGTACTTTTTTTTTTTTTTTGTTTCCATTATAGAGGTTTTAACATTGTTGTCATTCACCTCTTCGGACCAGAAAAGTTTTCTGATCCTATGTGCGGGGTTGGGAATCGAACCCAGGTGGGCTGCGTGAAAGGCATCGACTTATCCATCACGCTATACCCGTTCCCCACCATTTGTACTTATGTTAACACGTTGACGAGAATTTTTTTTGCGAAACAGTTCTTCCGAAAAATAAACAATTTGATTCAAGGGATTTCGACATTTGCGTCTAGGACCAGACGTGACAACTGGCATATTTTTCCCGAAAAAAACATTTCTTTTCTTCATTTAAAAAAAACGATCAATGATAGTTACGTGAAAAATTATGTGAATATTTTGCATACCGCCTTTTTATAACATATTTAATAAGACACACTGCCTTAGCTTTAATACCGTTTTCGGTTTTGAACCTAGACGCGGGCGACTCTGACTCCGAGTAAAACGAACACGTGGTACGCGCCCTAAACAACAACTCATGAAAAAAAGAAAAAATAAAGAAACTTGGATGGATGCGTGGTGCGACCCGAGAAAATTTTCAGAGCGAAACTACGCAATTGGAGTCCGATCTAGAGCGACCGCAGGTCATATAAAACGTTGTTTGGGCGACTCTAGGTCAGCTTTCGGGCTGATCTGATCAATAAACGAAAACAGTACAAGATGTTACGGCCAAACCCTACTTTTCACGAAGGTTTTAAAGCTGTTTAATGCACAATCCAGTAAAAAATATTTGATTCATATATAAAATGTAGGCCCTTATTACTGTTCTCACTTCCACTTTCACATTCACTTCACTTACATGTCACTTCACTTGATTTTCCCTATTACCAGTATCACGCATAGTCAAGTGATCACTGTAGTGGAAAAAACTCATTTTTTTAAACGAAATGTTGATGGCGTGATGTTCATAATGACATCAAGTTCAGCCAAATAATTACTTTTGTCTTTGAAGCGACTTCCGTTCTAAGGACCTAAATTCACTTCACTCGATTTTCACTGTGTAGTGATACCGATAATAAGGGTCACAATCACTTCACTTGGTTTTCACCGTGTAGTGATACCGGTAATAAGGGCCGTAGTGTAGTATTCATATCACATTCAGATACCAGAAAACTGTTATTTTAAATGTTGGTTGGAGATTTTCAAAATTTTCATATAAATTATTAGGATTCTAATCATAAAAACATGAACATTTATTTCAGAAAATCTTCTTATTCTTCACTTCTGGATGGTGTCACCTCACTTGAAATGACACCGATTGATGGTACAGCAAGTTGGGTTATATTGCCAGTTAATTTTCGTTTCTTTTCACTGGACTACAAGTGAAAATCTCAATGCGTGATTTTTCACCGTGTTCACTCGTTGAGGGTTCCACCGGAGGTGGCACAGAAGTTCAATGGTTGTAAAAACCACTGTTTCGTAAAAACCATACCTACCCAAAATTGAATACAACGTGTATCACGACATTTTGGGTAAATATACTTCTCGAAAAATTTGAGTAGATATTACTCCCTTTTGTTGATATTTGTAAATGAGTATAAAGTACCAAAGACATTGGAAATCTATTCATGCTTCACAGTGTATTTATATGTTTAAATGTAAACAAGCATGTTAATATATTTTACTTACCAACTAGAACCTGATACGGCTCGCTATCTAAAACACTTTATTTTTTCCATACTAAATTTTTACTACTCATTCGGGTCGGGTCGGGTACGGGTACAGGTAATTTTTAATCGGGTTCGGGTATAAGAATTTCTATATCCGACCATCTCATAATATATATATATATATATATATATATATATATATATATATATATATATATATATATATATATATATATATATATATATATATATATATATATATATATATATATATATATATATATATACCACTAGGTGAATTAAAACAGGTTTTTCTTTGAATAATTGCAGTCTTTACTTGTATTTTTTCCATTTTTTGCGAATACACCTTTTTTGAAATGGCCAGAATTTCTCACTTTACTAAATAATTGAAAATAAAGTTTTTTTTTTCAATTAAACGAATCAATTAGTCAGTTGTTAGCCAAGGACTTCAGCTTTCCATTGATGTATATATGTCTGCGTAATGTGAACGTTCTTCCCTACTTCTGCCGAATCGTGATTTCTATGACTAGAGAGAATGAGTTAATTTTATGTTTTAATAAAATAAAACTTGGTTCTCCTTCCTTTATGATACATTCTTCATGAATGACGGTTCTCTAAAAATCCTCTGCAAAGCATAGTTTGATAGTTGGATTGGTTGAAATAAAAAAATTGTGAGACTAATACATTTCTAATTATGGCATTTTCACATTACGGATTATTGATGAAACCATGCATAGATAACAAGAAAATCATAAGACTGTCTATTAAAATCACTACCACTTTGGAATTGATTTTCCCTAATCCTAGTCTTATGAAACTCTTAATTGCTTTGTCCTCAATGTAGAAAAATTCAACATTTTCCACAATGACCAATGACATTTGCGTCGATTGGTTGTAGTTCGAACTATTCAGAAAATAATATGGCAGCTCGACTAATAAGATGATTTTTACACTAAGTAAAAAGGCTGTGATAACTGATATCGGAGAAAATCATTCTTTATTTTTGTTGTGTTATCCTGAACATTTTCATTGGTCATTGAGTTGATTGTATTATAACTATCATCTAGCAGTAGCTTGTTATCCTTGCTTGTAAAAGTTCCGGACAATATTTTTGCTAAGAATTTTTTATTTATCTAAGTCTAATAATATCACGCTTTTGTTCATTTCATGTGATATGAACTCTGGTATTCACAAACCTTAAGTGTAATGCTCGAAATATAACGATTGATTCGTCTAGTATGAGCAGTACTTGGACTTGGTAGGGATGAAACTCAATCATTTCTTGACTCTGCAGATGTGATCGATTCTGCTAGAGTTGTCGTAAAGTAGTGTGTTAGAACACTTCACATTAGACCTTAACTGTTTGAATCATGCGAAATGATTGTTTGTTGAATATCGTCTCTCTTCAACAACCGTTCACGTATTCAGTCCAACTGGTAACATTTTCAGCTTACATGTCGTAGATAGAAATCACCTTATCTCACTACTGAATCCTGCATCCCGCTAGGATGATCGGTTAACGAATAAGCAATGACGTGGCCGTTCAATTTTCTAGCACATTGAAATTGTGCACTGCGGGAAAAATGATCTCAATTGCTGATGGTAGAGGCTTCTTTGGTTGCTTTCCATATTTGATATGATTTCAAAGCTTTTGTTAATGGATTCTTCATCCTGCTTTTCTATGTAGCACAAATCCAAAAATAGTTCACTGAGGCCGGGAAAAGGTGTGGTTATATGCTGGATCGTAGGAATGCTCAAAAAACCTTCATGGAAAGTTATTCTTCGGAGGCTGGGTACCACTGAACAGTGCTTCCAAAGTATTGCCTTTGGTTGACAATCGTAGAAAGTTATCGACTTTAGCTTCGTCAGTTTGCCAAGATATCGAAAAGATGTATTTACTAACTTTGAATGTGAAAAAATTTATGTTATTACCCGAAAACAGAACAGCGAATTTTTTTTACCTGTCTGTATAGAATTAATTCCAAATGTTCCAGATTCAGTAAATTGTTGCATATTTTGTTTAAAACTTTATTATTTCGTGAACCAATTGATAATTTTAACGATTTCAGCTCAGAAAGTCCTTTGTCAAACACAATATCCGATTGGTTGCCTATCAGAATAAGACGAGTAAGATTAGGAAAGTTTACCGTTGGTAGAGTCTGGGATTGTGTTAAAATTTTGCAACATTCGAATTTGAGTATCTGTGAGTCAAATAAATAGTTAGTGAATATTAGTTAGCCCAATGCAAAACTATATATATATATATATATATACCTTAATCGACATCGTTTCAACAACTTTGATTTGCTCTTGGTCTATCTGTAGATCAATCAGAGATAACTCTACAAGTTTATTGGGATATTTGGAGAGCCACGTACCCATTCTGAAAAGCATTAGATTGCTTCCTAATTCAAGATTTTTCAATTTGACCATACTTTTTACGAATTGTTCTTCTTTTTCTTCATCAACAAATTTATTACGTGTTCGAGCGTATCGAAGCTGCATGTCTTTATCGTCATGGTCAAATATCTGAGCGTCTAGGTGTTCGAGAGCCGGGAAGCTCAGTGACATCATGTCGTTGACGGTCTCGGCATCGACGAAAGTCACTTTTAGATATTGCAACTGTCTACAGTAAGATTCTATTATCTGATAAGCGGCGCGACAATTCGATTGCAGCTGAAGACTAGTTAAATTTGGCAGTATTGCTTTAAGGGGTAGTGATGCGCAAGGAAGTCTGATTCGGAGCTTTTCAATTTTATCATGCCGAATTACCCACGTGCATGGATTTGATTCTGTATTGTGGTATTCCTCGAACATCAACGCCAGTTGCTTAAGATTTACTATTTGTGGTAAACGATCTTCAAGAACCACTCGACAACTTTCGAATGAACTAGACAATTCCAAACTTTCCAGGTCTATATCCAATCCAAACAATAGCTGTATTAGACGGTTCTCTGAAGTTGGTTCGTACAGATACTTAAATTGAACGATGTCATAATCCGTTCCATCGTTATCTTGTTCGTCGTAGTGCACTATTGAAACATTCCGGTAGCACCGAATGACGTTTTTTTCCAACTCTCCCAAATCATCGTCGAACATATTACCTAGCGATAACTTGCATTTGCGTTGGAATCGAATGCCGTGGAGAATCTCATACCACAGATTGCAGACGGCTTTTGCATTCTTTATATCTTGAATATTGAGGTAGTTGAGAATGTGTTCTATCAGCTACAAAAATAGG
Source organism: Malaya genurostris (assembly GCF_030247185.1). Classification (NCBI taxonomy): domain Eukaryota; kingdom Metazoa; phylum Arthropoda; class Insecta; order Diptera; family Culicidae; genus Malaya; species Malaya genurostris. The sequence continues at coordinate 60,946,960 of NC_080572.1, read as the reverse complement.
CTCGTAAATCACACGATGATGTAGATAGCCAAACTTACCTCTACTGGAAGGTCATTGATGTTATCCATGGTAAGTTCTCTGAATCCTAATTAAATCCTAAATTGAGCTAACTGGAAGATATTAGTTCAATAACTATCCAAAATATGTAAGATTTTTAGTCACTTCAAACAGTTCGGGTCAATTGGTTGAGTACATAAATAACGTATTGCACCATATGTATTAATTCGGTACTATGAGTCACCGGTTGCGAAGAGAATACTATCAAATTATCACAGTGTACGTAGTTCCTTTTTATACAACTATTTTAAACTTTATCTTAATAATTTGGACTTTAGAACTGCCGTTCTGATATATTCTTAGAATTTAACAAATGTATCACACTATAGAACGATGAATTGAACCCGGTCAACCGAGTAAATACAGATCACTCTGTATCTACTGGCCTGCCACGACTGTTCGTGATGAGACGCGAGCGAACAATATTTATTAACGAACTGATATACAGTATGTTTTTAGAAAACACACACACAAACGAGAGAGCGGTGTAATCGAAATGATTCATCCATGCACAGAGACAACACTTTTAGCATGCGTGTGATGGGTTTGTTTGCAGTGACTAGATCAAAAGATATCATAGTCCTTGTTAAAAGTATATAATTATAAAAAACATAGGTAATATTGTTATAATTAATGTTAAAAAATGTTTTCCACGATGAAGCTTATACAAATTTTCTTCTATGAACATCCCGGCTTCCAAGTTTTCTTGATTGTTGTAACAAAGTACTGCCTTTGTTTGTTTGGATAGAAATAGCTGTCATTTGAATTCGCAAATGGAATTTTCATTTTTATCAATATTTAATTTTTTATGTACAGTATTATAAGACCAGCGGAAACCGCAATCGAATTTACAATGCTTTAGAAGAATTTGAAAAGATAAAAAGAGTCATGACATATGCAAAGGGGTTCGTTCCACCCTATTTTCACGTAGTTCTATTCAAAACCACTTCATCCGCTTACAAAGTTAGACGGATTGAAACAACAGGAAATAAACTGGAATAGATTCCAGTGAAGTTGATTTCATTTACATGGTATTTCTCAAAATTCAATTCAATTCATAATTTAAAACTTTTTTTTTTCATAAATACGTTTATTTCATAGGCAATATACATAAGTTTTTCTTCGCCGTGGCATCTACAATACATAGTACTTTAAACCTAATACATTTCGAATATCCTATTAGTATGTTGGTATTCATTAGTTAATCTAAACACTGTTTTTATCAAGCGAGTTGCTATTATAAATTACATTAAATGAAATACATTTATTTTGTACATGATCTTATAACTATTTCAGGTTTGTTTGTATCAGTTCATCACTTTTATTTAATATAAGATAGCTGGCTATTGGTTGAACTCATGTAAGAGAAATCAATCTAACATAAAATAAAATTTAAATTGGAACTCCAATGGACTTAATGAAATAATAAAGAAGTTTCATGTAAGGAACGTCACGACAAGCAAGAATGTCGCGAACTGGGACATTGGATAGTCTACCTTGGGTACGCAAGGAATTTATTAGTTGAGATCTGACATCACGATACTCCACGCATGTCCAAACAACATGGTCAATATCGCGGTAACCTTCGCCACAAGCACAATGATTAGTCTCGGAAAGTCCAATTCGAAGGAGATGTGCATCTAACGTGTAGTGATTGGACATGAGTCTGGACATCACACGAATGAAATCTCTACTCACATCCAATCCCCTGAACCATGCCTTTGTCGATATTTTAGGAATAATTGAGTGCATCCACCGACCCAGATCATCTTTATCCCAAGAAGCTTGCCAGCTGGCAAGTGTTCTTTGGCGAGACGCGCTATAGAATTCATTGAAAGCAATTGGTCTCTCATAAATTTCACCCTCAATAGCACCACGTTTGGCTAAAATATCGGCTCTTTCATTGCCTGGAATGGAGCAATGAGCCGGGACCCAAACTATTGTGATTTGATAATTATTATTCAATATGACGTTCAGGCACTGTTTTATTTTGCCCAAGAAAAAAGGTTCATTTTTGCCAGCAGCCTTTGAGCGAATGGCTTCAATTGCACTCAGACTATCTGTGAAAAGAAAATAATGGTTTGGAGATACTGTGACGATTATACTCAAACTATAATGTACTGCTGCTAACTCTGCTATATAAACAGATGCAGGTTCTTGAAGCCTAAAGGAGACCGAAACATTATTGTTGAACATACCAAACCCTGTCGCTTCTTCAATTCGCGATCCGTCCGTGTAAAACATTTTCTCAGAGTCGATATGCCTGAACTTACTTGTAAATATTTTTGGGATTTCCAACGAGCGTAGGTGTTCCGGAATTCCACGCACTTCGCGCTGCATGGATGTGTCGAAAAATAAAGTTGAGTCAGGGACATTTAGGAGGCTGACACGGATAGGAATATATCTTGAAGGGTTGATTTCCTGTGACATATGGTTAAAATATACAGTCATGAATCTTGTTTGAGATTGAAGCTCAACTAGCCTTTCGAAGTTATTAATAACTAGGGGATTCAGTACCTCGCATCTTATTAGCAGTCGCGACGAAAGCTCCCAAAAACGATCCTTCAATGGAAGAACTCCCGCCAGAACTTCAAGACTCATTGTATGTGTCGAATGCATGCAGCCTAAAGCAATTCGCAAACAACGATATTGAATTCGCTCTAATTTGATAATATGAGAGTTTGCAGCGGAACGAAAGCAAACGCATCCATATTCCATCACTGAAAGTATCGTTGTCTGATACAATTTTATTAGATCTTCCGGATGAGCACCCCACCAAGATCCGGTTATTGTTCGAAGAAAATTTACTCTTTGTTGGCATTTTGTTATCAGAAACCTAATGTGTCCTCCCCACGTGCATTTGGAATCAAACCACACCCCGAGGTATTTGAAAGTCAAAACCTGTTGGATCATTCTTCCCATCATATGAAGCTGAAGCTGCGCGGGATCATGCTTTCTTGAAAAGACGACCTCTGTTTTCTCCGCAGAGAATTCGATACCCAGATGGACAGCCCAAACGGACAAGTTATCTAAGGTATCTTGCAATGGTTTTTGCAGATCAATAGCTTTGGGTCCAGTAACTGAAACTACGCCATCAACTGCCAATTGTCTTAGTGTACATGGGGATACTAGACAGCTGTCAATGTCATTCACGTAAAAATTATAGAGGAGCGGACTGAGGCAAGAGCCTTGCGGTAGACCCATGTAGCTAATTCTGAATGTTACCAAATCGCCATGTGAAAAATGCATGCGTTTCTCTGACAAAAGGTTGTGCAAATAATTATTTATAACCGCTGGGAGTCCATGTTGGTGAAGCTTGTCTGAAAGAACATCAATGGAAACTGAATCAAATGCTCCTTTAATGTCTAAAAATACAGATGCCATTTGTTGCTTTTGAGCGAAGGCAATTTGGATGTCAGACGAAAGTAATGCAAGGCAATCATTCGTCCCTTTATTTCTACGGAAGCCAAACTGAGTATCAGACAACAACCCGTTCGTCTCGACCCAAGTGTCGAGACGTCGTAGAATAATTTTTTCGAACAATTTTCTGATGCAGGACAACATCGCGATGGGTCTATATGAGTTGTGATTGGAAGCTGGTTTCCCCGGCTTTTGAATGGCGATAACTTTCACTTGCCTCCAGTCAGGTGGAACAATATTTTGCTCAAGAAGCTTGTTGAACAATTCCAACAAACGTCTTTTTGCGAGGTCGGGCAGATTCTTCACCAAGTTGAATTTAATTCTGTCCAACCCAGGAGCGTTATTGTTACAAGACATGAGTGCTATGGAAAATTCCATCATTGAAAAGGGGCTATCAATGGAACCATTATTTGAAAAAGATTCCCTAATAATGCTATGCATAGGAACAGAATCTGGACAAACTTTCCTCGCAAAATCAAATATCCATCGGTTCGAGTATTCCTCACTCTCATTTCCTACGTTACGATTCCTCATTCGTCTGGCCGTATTCCAAAGAGTGCTCATTGAGGTTTCTCTTGACAAACCTTCGACAAAATGTCTCCAATAGCTACATTTCTTGGCCCGAAGTATGCTCTTGTACTTGGTTTCTAAAGTTCCTCCTCCTCGTTTTAAAAACGTCTTGAAGGCATTTTGTTTCGCGTGCTTAGCATCTGAGCACTCTTTGTCCCACCAAGGGTTTGGAGGCCTTCTGTTAGACGATGGACCAAGAAATCGTTTGGTTTGGGCTTGTTCTGCGGCCTCCAGAATCGCACAAACGAGGAAGTCATATTCTTCAAGTGGGGGGAGCTCTTCCATTGAAGTTAAGGCACTTGAAATATTACTTTGGTATTTAATCCAGTCAATATTTTTTGTCAAATCATATGGAATATTAACTGAATTAGCAATGCCTTTGTTACTGCTAATTGAGATGATGATTGGTAAATGATCGCTACCGTGTAAATCAGGAAATACTTTCCAGGTGCAATCTAGTCGAATTGAAGTCGAGCAAAGAGATAAATCTAATGCACTTGGACGTGCAGGAGGTCTTGGGATCCGTGTCATGCTACCCATATTTAGTACCGTCATGCTAAAATTGTCGCAAATATTATATATTAAGGATGATCTGCTATCATTGTAAACGGAACCCCACATCATTCCGTGCGAATTGAAATCTCCTAAAATCAAACGTGGAGCAGGAAGGGCTTCGACAATTTCATTAAGCTGTCGTTGTCCAACTTGAGCTCTTGGAGGAATATATACTGAAGCAATGCAAATGTCCTTTCCTTTAATGTTTATTTGACAAGCAACAACTTCTATACTAGAAGTCGAAAAATATATAATCTATAAAAGGAATAACATTTCTTAATTCCTAAAAGCACTCCTCCATACGGAGAGTCTCTATCGAGACGTATAATGTTAAAGTCATTAAAATTTAAGGCTATGTTTGATGTAAGCCATGTTTCGCACAAAGTAAATACATCACATTTTTGACTATGCAACAAAACTTTAAATGAATCAAGTTTTGGCATGATGCTTCGACAATTCCACTGCAGAACAGGGATTGAATCATTTGCGGCGGATGATAAATTATCCATCAAATGATACAAAACCTGAAAGAACTGGCCATTGAGTTGATAACTGTTTCAAAAAAGTTCTAGCTATTGGAAGGAATGCCGTTATGATAGTCTTTAGAGGTTCAGAAATATTGAATGCTGCGAAAATCCATTCTACAATTTCCGAAAACTTAAGTAATCCTGTTGGTGAATGTGAAACGGAGCCCACTGGATTATTGTCTTTTCTTGAGCTAGTTTCTGGATTGGTTTGTGAATTTGACAAACCAGGAGGCACAGTTTTTGGTTTTAAATTTGGCTTTTTAGCTTTAACACGGGGATCTTTTTTTGAAGATGTAATTTTAGGTGTCTTTTTAGGTATTTTGTGGTTTGTTAATCTCCTCTTAACAGACCCTTGAGGAGTGACAAACGAGGTATCTTCACTATTTCCGTCGGAGTCAGATTCCTCTGGCTCCATAAGATTTGAAAAACCGTTTTCGGTTTCCAAGGGGGAGACATGTATGACCGTTTTAAGCATTTCTGCATATGTGCGCATACTGAAAGATCATCATGAGGTCTCTCCCCACAATAAACACATTTTTCAACATCTTTATCGCAAAGATTATCCTTATGAGGCCCTTGACATTTGATACATTTGGACTTATTACTACAGTAAGTAGCTGTATGCCCGAATTTTTTACAGTTCGTGCAATTCATAACATGCGGTACGAAAAGCCGAACAGGAAGACGAATTTTATCGATAGACATGGCTAGGCAACGCAGATCCGGCAAATGTTACACGAAACGAATCTGAGGGACGATACGACTTTTTTCCATCGACAATAGATGCTGAGTACAATTGCTTGCACTCGAGTATCTTAACTCCCTCAAGCATGGAGTTTTTAAAACGACCAACTCCATTTTTAAGTAAATCATTGGCCGTCAGACTTGCTTCAGTCACAACACCGTCAATTTCCACCTCCTTCGATGGAATGTAAACTCGATATTCAACAGAAAATAATTTACAGGTTACAATTTCGTTCGCCTGTTTCAAGTCATTGACAACAACTCGAATTTTATCTCTATTAACTTTACATATTTCTTTAACTTCAGAGAAATGTGATGTCAAATCCTTGGTAATTTGCATCAAATTTAAAATCTTTTCTTTTTTTCAAAGATAGACTATCCATGGCCCAGTGGTACCCTGTGGATAATGTTTAGCCCTCGGAGTATTTAAATTCTTACTAGTATCCGGAATCGGATTCGGATGATCTTCCATGAGATCATCCATTACATTAAATTTTTTTGTAAATTAATAATACCAAAATAAAAACTTATGTTTAGTAAAATTTCAGATATAAGAAATAAAAAATAAATTAAATTAAATCTACCTTGTAGCTGATGTCTCTGTTCCTTTATCGTGAAGAACGACGTGAAGCTCTTCCAACGATTTCCAATTGGCAGTCTTCTGCTGTTTCCAATTGGCAGTCTTCTGTCGTTTACTGCTATCTCAGTTGCTCTGCCGTCGTTGTGAACACCACTGCACTTGCTGTGCTGACTGTACCTGACCCCAGGTACAGTGCTGTTGCTCTTGGTGGCGATCAAATGCGATGCTTGCAGTGTAGCACCTCGCGATATATGCCGTCTCTTTTGATCCTACGCAGCGTACAAATTCTGGTACCTGGTAGATCAGCACTGGGTTGCTTTAGCACCTTTGTGCCTTTGCACCCCTTCGTCTTCGCACCTTTATGCGATGGCACCTCTGTGACTCGTCACTTCTATGCTCTCGCACCTCTGTGTTTCTACACCTCTGTGCGTATGAACGGGATGGCCTTCGTTGCTAGCTTTCCAGTCGGGAAACGCCCCGAATATTGCGTTTGCTATGGGCAGTTTAACTACCTGAAGCTTAGAATTGTCTCGGTAGCAGCCGTTAACTCACGAGCCAGTACAATCGAAACACAACCTCTTCGCTTGAATGGTTTTTACTGAATGATTTAATACTTTGATCAAGTAAGTAAAGTGATATTTTTTTTTTCACTATACAGCATTGAGAATTAAGGGTTAAGGCTTGTTTGCGACAAAATATGGCCAGATTAAATTTGGAATAAAACAAAGGGTGTAGCCGGGTTTGCAGCCTCAAACAGAAATAAAATTGATATAAACTGTTTGAAAGGGTTTGTATTGGAGATGATTTTCCCAAAATTTTAACCCTTTAACTGCCACATTTGGGAAGTTAGGGTGGTTCTTCTGATTTTCATTTTATTTAAATTTTTCAAAAACCTCTTTAGCAAACAAATTGAGGAAGGAAAATCAGGAAAATTTTAGGAGTTATGGGAAATTTTACTGATTTTTTTTTAGAATTTTCCAAAATGTATATCATGAGAGAAAAAATGTTTAAAATTTTCGATTTTTTTTATTCGCACTTACAATTTTTATACCACTCTAGATTTTGCATAAAAAATAAGACATTAATGAGTACATTACTCTGTATTTTTTTTTTCAGATTTTTAAAAAATGTGGACGGGTATAATATCAGACTTAAAACAAATTTTTTTTTGAAAAGCCAAAATATTTTTTTTTGAAAAGCCTCTCCAAGTTGAGTTCAGGGCTTGAGTATTGACGTAATGATAAAATGATAAAATAATCCATATGTTATTTACACACACATCCGCACGCCCGGCTCGATTTACCAAGCAATGCTGTAGGGAATGCATTAATGAACATGTGTGCCAGCGGACGGATGTAATTCATAAGGGAAACATGAATCAGAACTAATGAATTGACAAATATTTAGTTTGTAATACACTAACCTGATAAGTTATTTTTTATAACATTTATTATATTCAAATCAATTCAAGTACACAGTAGTTAACTTTAATCACTTATTTTTGTTATTATTGAATATTATTATTATTTTGCAGACAAAATTATTCACCAGGCACTATGTCCATGCGCGAAGTCAACAAGAATCTAAAACCAAGTGAAATCCAAAAAAACTCTTCAGCTATCAGTTTTAGGGCGACGTTCCGTCGACGTTCTGTATCACATGATATGAATAGCCCAGTCTCCTGTTATTACTCTAGGAGACAATTAAAATCAGACGGCTTAAGATGAAATGTAGCGGAATGCGCGCGTTACGCTTTTGATCAATTATTCAAAAACGAGACCGATTTTCGAAAAATTAAAACCACTTAAGTTTTCGCAATTAAATATATCACAACTAAGTATTCTTAGAATTTTGAAATTTTGCTTTGCCGAGCCGTAATTGGATTTTGAAATGTATAAACGGTTACTGTTCCGTTCCACGGGGATGGTTTCAGAATTGAAAAGTAGTGCTTGTAGCAACTGAAAAACTTTTCCGCAATTTTTTATTGCTTGAATACAGTAAAATGGGTATTGTAAGAAATCGTTTATTTTCGAAGTAACTGTTTTATGATGCTAGTAATGTTCAAGTCTCTTGAGTTCAATGCATTGATGTTACTGAAGCAATAATGCATGGCTGTATAATATCATATAATACTGTGTTACTTCAGACTGTACTGTCAGATACCGAAAATACTTGAATGTCTTCAATTGTTCTTTTGATGGAGAATCCACGCTTGCTACTAAACTCAAGCGTATACATGGTAAGCAAGTGAGTCAATACATATACATATAACCTCATGCTAGTCAATCATAATTACTCATGATTCTAGTGTAATAGTAATCACTAACAATAACGATTGAATTAGGATATATTCAAAGTGTGAAAGATTCAAAAATCTATTACAAATCAATGAGTCATTTTTACAAGCCAACAAAACGAGTGGTAAGCCCACTGCGCTCAATCACTGAAAATATTCCTGGTTTCTATGTGTCGGTTTTTCTTGCTATGATTCGGTCAAATCAAGCGATTAAAATTTTGCGTGCCTTTTCGAGACTACATTTCACATTAAGCCACTATAGACGCACAGTGGAACATGAGGGCGGAAATTATTTGGTCTGGTGGAGCGTTTCACAAGAAGCCTCGTGAAAATCAACGGCAAAATCATGACAGTTTCTACCTTCAACATCTTGCGGGATAGCCTGGAGGTTACGAGGTTAGTTATTGTTAGTCCTAAGAAATACTATAAAACGTGCGAAAAGTGAAAAACATTTTTCACATGAAATACATTTTGAAAAATTCTGAGTAAAATCCGAGGGATTTCCCATAACTCCTAGAATTTTCCTGATTTTTTACAATTTTTTTTGCTAGAGATTTTTGAAAAAAAATAAATAAAATGAAAATCAAAAGAACCACCCTAACTCAAAAAAAAATAGCAGTCTTTTGATATCAAATTCTGATAAACCAGCTGTAAAGTCATGAAAATAAAAATAATGATTCATTTTTACATGCTTTGGGTTGAAAATTTAAGTGAAATTGCGCGCTCCTCCTATTTGCATCTATTGAGACGTAAGTTTACACGATTTTTTCTAAGTGAGAATGGAGACGTAAATTTACACGATTTTTTCTAAGTGAGATTGGAGATTTGAAATTTGAAAAAAAAATCGTTTTTTTTATGCCAGATGTCTTCAAAAAGGATGAAATATCAAGATCTGGTATTATATCGAAAAAAATTCAAATCTCGACTATCGTAGACAAAAATAGTTTTTGACTCCCAGAATGCTTGGGTCTTTAATGTTTATTAGATAACCATATTTCAACGATTCCCGCATTTGGGAGAAATTTGGCATCAAACTTTTTTTTTTCTCAATTCCGTTTTTTTTCGAATTTTCGTAGTTATGCGGTTTTTATACAAATTTTCTAAGTTTTGCTTGCGTTAAGTTCGCCTCTAGACCCGACTGTGATAGTTTCTCAACATTACTACGGTAATGAGTGGACATGACGGTTTACGGAAATGTGATATTCAAATTACTAATACTATGTTCAGCTGTTTTCATCAACATTTGTGATTTAATAAATTTCAAAAGCGTCGCTTTTGTCTACACTGCTATGCATGGAAATATAACCAATTTGCGTTTTGATGTGCTTGTTTATACCATTTTTAAATTAACAATGAAAGCAACTTTTATAGTTATTGTGTGTTTTCTAATCAGCACATATAATTTTGTTAATTTTTCAGTTGATAGTATTATTACTCGTTAAACTTTCGAATTAGTCAACTTTTTCCCAGTTGATTTTGATGAAATTTATTAGACCGTTGGTAGATGTGTCGTGGGAGGTAGTTTTGTTGGGATCTGCCAAATCCGCCTCGATAGCCTTGGCTAGCGCCTTTCCTAGCTCTACGCCCCACTGATCGAACGAATTCACATCCCAGATGACACCTTGGGTGAAGATCTTGTGTTCATACATCGCAATCAGCGCACCCAACGTGAACGGAGTAATTTTCTTGACCAGTATCGAGTTCGTCGGACGATTACCAGTGAAAACCTTATGCGGCAGAAGATTTTCCAGCTGTTCTCCGAACAAACCGGCCTTCTCCAGTTCGGCACGGGCTTGTTCCTCGGTCTTACCAGTCATGAGTGCTTCTGTTTGAGCGAGATAATTGGCCAGTAGAATCTTATGCATGGCACCATTCTCCACCGGGTTGTGAGTGAAGACCGGAGCAATGAAGTCGCACGGAATAAGTCGAGTGCCCTGTGAAAATATGGTATTGTTATTGTTGTAGAGAAACGTAACGGAAATGTATTGTACACAGGCAGAGACATTTTCGCCTTTCAACTTCTTCTTATTACGAGCTACAAGTCACAGGAATGAAGTCGATTTATATTGCATGAATAATCAAAATAATGCGCGATTTGTGTGGTACACCTCAATGTACTATAAATTTGTATGAAATGTAAATTTGGCATTTGTCCATTTCTCTCGCGCTTGTTCCGATGGCAATCGCGATGGTGGTCTACAGATCTCTGAAGAGAAAAAAAACGTCCGACCTTTCACCTTCTTTTGGAAAAGTACACGGTCAAATATACGGTCAAGTTAACATTTGGTTAGTTTTATAGCTTCAGTTCATGCGAGACCACTACGACATTCTATGGAGTAATCCGTCCGCTTGATTTGTTGAAACGGTGTGAGGCTCTTAAATTTTTACTTTAACATTGACGGTGCCCTCAATCACGAAGTAGTACAATGCCCCAGCAGTCATAACACTCCGGTGGGTACCAATAAGAAGCATGTTAAAGTATTATTAATTACCAAATCACAACTTCAGCACACCAGACGGGACCGGCAATAATTAACTTGACATTTAGACACAGCCAAGTGAAATAGAATTATATTTGAATAGAAAATCTCACCTACGAAGATGCGTGCAAAGGACAAAATACGAGTGAAATCAGCAGGTAGGAAAAAATGGAAATGTTTTATGCTAATTCGAACATGAAAATTGCTTTATCGTTTGAGACATAGTTTTTTGAGGGCCATTAGAAGCGATGAAGTGTTTTAGTTAGCTGTTAATTCATCGGCTAAAGGTTCAGAATCTAGAATCTACAAATAGAGGGGCTGGTGGTATAGTTCAAGTTTAATTTGGGTTAACGTTATTTTGTGTGTCGAATGATTTTTCAGTTGTGATGAAGTATTGTCATTCGTCACGAAAATGTTGAATGTGAATAATTTGTACGTTCGTTAACGATTAAAGATGATAACGAATGTCTTCACAGAGATAGAATTATCGAGAATCTCGGCTATTCCAAATTTGTCAAATGACAGTTATATCCGAAATTATCAATAAACGTTTCATTGAGGCGTAAAAATACTGTACGGAATAATCAACACGAAATCCTTCTTAACCGATTCTTACCGCCTCGGGCTTAGGACGATAAGCCTTAGGGTGCGTACTCCCAGTCAATTTAAACTTCTTACAGTGAAAGCAAATTTACAGTATTAGATGATTAAATTTCTCCAGTTAGAACGAAATCTCGAACCTTCCTCTTGATCAGCACCAGCACAGTGGAAACAGACTGTGCTGGTGCTGAATTTCATCCCGATCCGACTTCCGGTTTCGGTGGTATATGACACTCGGTTGGAAAGTCGGTTTTCACAGTAATTACATAGCCGGAAGTCGTATCCGGATGAAATTTGGTAGGATTGTATGGGGTTCTAAGAACTTTCATTTGAACTTACGCTTGTGAACAGAGAGAGAGAAAGAGACATGTGCTCAGTTCGTTGAGGCCTCGGTTAAAAAGTTAATTTTCACAGTGATTGCATAGCCTTTCTGTATGAGAAAGGCAAAAAAATAATTTATATACGACAAATCTAACAGTGCAATATACATACAGTTTCTAATGATTCTTTTGCGAAATTAATAATGCCTATAGTGGCGAGCATGAATGTATTCTATAATAAAATTCTTTACAGTATTACGTTGTTTTCAGTCATTACACATGATATATATACAAACTCCGGATCCCTCCAAATTATCTGGTTATTTGTCAACCTGATAAATACAATAATACTAGTGACAAACCAGGCTGAACCGCTTTTCACAAACTTAGATTCAAATTAAAGATCTCTTAGTCCCATAGGTTGCTATTGAGTTTTACTTGGTTCGAACTGCCAGGGAGTAACGGTGACCCCGTGCAAAAACAAATAAAAAAAGTGCACTCGATTTTGTCAGAGACCGCTTAACCGATTTTCTTCAACTCAGATTCAAATTAAAGACCCTATAGGGTCAGGGTTGCCACATTTAAATCTGTATTTTCAGCAGAAAAATCTGTAAATCTGTATAGAGAGATAAAAAATCTGTATATGTAAACGAAATCGAAGCTCAACGAAATAAAGTAGTCTTTAGAAATCAAATTTAAAGACATCGAAACTTTTCATTGTCTGAATTTTATGATGTATTTATTGATGAAAAACATTTAAATTGCCATCTGAAAATAAAACTTGCTCTGTTTATTTCCACCTTCGTTTATTCGACATAATGTAATCGGTAATATTTATACCTTACATTATGATCGAGGCCATCAACTTCCCATCTTAGAAGAATGTTTTGAAAGCATAGGAAATTAGAATACCGATCATTATTCAATTTTAAATTAATGCTATCAAAAATCTGTAAAATCTGTATTTCTGGCCGAAAATCTGTAATCTGCATATACAGAATCTTGGTCACAAATTTATCTGAAAAATTTTTCCTTAGAGACTGCGAATCCAAATTTCACAAGCTTAGGTTCGAATGAAAGGTCTTACAATCCCATATAACCCTGCCGAATTTCATCCGGATATGACTTCCAGTTCCGGAATTACAGACTGATAAGTATAAAAAATTCATTTTCAGGAGCGTTATTTTTATGCTTGACACGGAAAAATCGAGCAAAATTCTATAAATTAGCATTTCTTTAATTGAACAGATTTGGTTAGATGATGACTAAATATACATTTTGAGTGTACCGGATCTTCGTTCCCGGTTTCGAAAATGCCGGAAAAAGTGTTCGTGTACTCCATGACGGAAATCACTTCAATTTCTCGGGAACAGCAGGACTGATTTTCATCAGCTTAGATTCAAATTAAAAGTATTATGTTCTCATAAGTAAGTGGAGAATTTTGTACGGATCCGACTTCCGGTTCCGGAATTATAGAGAATTGTGGGACTTACAACGAACTGTTACATCTGATATCAGACCACTTAAGCAGTGTATAACCAGTAAATTTTGTCATGAGACGACACTGAAAGAAATCAATAATACGTACCTTTTTGTATATTGATTACAATTCGAAATCAAATTTATCATAACTAAGTATTCTTAGAATTTTGAAATTTTGCTTTGCCGAGCCGTAATTGGTTTTTGAAATGTATAAACGGTTACTGTTTCGTTCCACGGGGATGATTTTAGAACTGAAAAGTAGCAGAATTTCACAAAGAATCTGAAAATTATAAAATTTTAGCCAAAACAACCGAAATTTGAAAAAGTTTACATAAACTTTTCCGCATTTTTTTTTATTGCTTGCGCGCTGCTGTTTCGTATTGAGGTGGTGTGAGAAATGCACGGTGGGCACGGTGGCATTATATCTTGAGCAAAAATTACATATAAAATAATGACGCGAATTTATGCAGCATTGGGTTTTGTGTTGAAATAAAAACGAGTTGAATACAATAAAACGGGTATTGTAAGAAATCGTTTATTCTCTAAGTAACTGTCATTTATAATGCTAATAATGTCCAATTCTGTTGAGTTCAATGCATTGATGTTGCTGAAGCAATAAAGCTTGGCTATGTAATATCGTATAACAGGTATTATTTTAGATTGTAGCAATTTTTATAGCAAAACTAAAACTTCATCATTGACTGAATGAAATGAATACAAACCAAGTATTATCGTTCATTAACCTGATATACAAACAAAGTGATAAACATTGAGGGTCAGCTTCGAGCCAGTCAGCATGGAAAACTTAATGGGATTCATTTGTTTTTCAATTATTATGAATACAATGAATCAACGCTTGATTTTGCTTTCAAAATCGATTGAATAATAATGAGCTACGAAATAACTTTATATTTAATTTCGTGCCCCAAATATGTGCTTGAGAAAAGATTCACTAAATCATTTTAACTGCATGGTAAGATGAACTATTAGTTATAATTGGAATGTATTCCAATAATGTAATCTAAGAAATTATTAAACTATTGATGATTTCTGACACCGGAGGCCAGAGGACATTTGATCTTCGGTTCGTTATCGTTGAAATAGACATTTCTAGACTTATCATGCTATAATTCCGAAAGTCGCTTCCGAAAAAAAGTTAATGGTAGTTTATGGTACTATAAAGTTTGTTCATTTCAATCTAAATTTTCAAAACCCCAGCTAGTGATCTCCGAGAAAATGTAGTGAACTTATTATTGCGCACACATGAGTCGACCTCTTTCTTGGTTTGAAATTTCTTCGGCTGTCTATTTGAATATTTCATCATACCGGTTGCACAAAGTCGCAGTAGCATAAACCTAAGACAAGACCTGACAACTGGCTTCTTATTATTCATTACGTCCAGTCTTTTTTACAAGCCAATATAACGAGAGGTAAGCCCACTGCGCTCAATCATTGAAAAAAGTTCTTGTTTCTATGTGTCCGTTTTTCTTGGTATGCTTTGTGCGACGGTTCGTTCAACTGAAGCGGATAAAATTTTGCGCGCATTTTATGACGCTACATTTCACCTTAAAGGCACCGATAATTCTTCAAGGTCTGAATCGGCAATCTGATCATTTATAGCCTGTAAATCGATCAGTATTTAGAATTCCGAATGCACATTATCCAATAATTAGCTCGTATTGATCCAAAGTTGGTATCAAAGTACTTATTTTTTATAACAATGTTAATATATGTGCGCAAATGTTTTTCGTAGGTGACCAGTAATTTAACTTGAGAAGGAACAAGCATATTTCAATTAACAATACACCATTCAAAATACCAGAAAAAAAGTTCACATTTCTCTTTGATGGAAATAATATCCGTTGTGTGACTTGTTTTCTCGAAAAAGTTCTTCAATAACAAAAAAGATTTAGTTTACTCACTTTTATAACACAATAACTCATAAGCCTCAATATGTTGGAGTTTTTTTTACAATATATATTTTTAGGGCGCACTGCATTAGCTCTAAGAAACCAAAGCTATGCTTAACGTTTGTACGTTCAACTTAGTGAACATTGTTGTTAACGATAGCGCGAATTTAATTGTTTCGTGATCAGAAAAAATGCATACAAACTGAGTAAATAGAAATGTTACTTCAATACACCACAAAATCTTTTTCCCAAGAACTAGATTATTTCTCGGGTAACTCCTTTTCGGTAATGTTTTCACTATGTGGTTAATAAAAAAATCTTACCTGATGAATCAGCTGGTAAAATGCATGCTGCCCGTTGGTTCCGGGTTCGCCCCACACGATTGGACCGGTATTGAAGTCAACCCGTTGTCCGGCCTTGGTAACTCCCTTACCGTTGCTCTCCATGTCACCCTGCTGGAAATAAGCGGCAAAACGATGCAAATACTGGTCGTATGGTAGCAGAGCCTGCGTTTCGGCTCCATAGAAATTCGAGTACCAGATGCCCATCAGTGCCAAAATAACCGGGGCCTGTTGACAGGAGACAAACAAAAGTTGCACACTCTACATTTTCATTCATGCGTTATATATACTGTGAACCTACGTTTTCATTCAATGGAGCGCTCATGAAATGTTTGTCCATGTAATGGGCACCTTCCAGCAGTTTTTCAAAGTTATCGAAGCCGATGGATAACGAAATCGACAGGCCAATGGCGGACCACAGTGAGTAACGTCCTCCTACCCAGTCCCAGAACTCGAACATGTTTCTCGTATCGATCCCGAATGCTGCAACTTTTTCCTTGTTTGTTGACAATGCAACGAAGTGTTTGGCAACATCTTCCTTTTCTCCACAACGCTCCAAAAACCAGTTCTTTGCTGCAGTGGCATTAGTAATAGTTTCCTGTGTTGTGAAAGTTTTTGAAGCAATGATAAAAAGAGTTGTTTCCGGATCAAGCTTTTTCAGTGTCTCAGCTATATGAGTGCCATCAACATTGGACACAAAATGTGAACGAATCCCAGTATTGTAGGCCTTCAGGGCCTCAGACACCATTAACGGGCCCAGATCAGAGCCACCAATGCCAATGTTCACAACATCACTAATTTTCTTATTGGTGTAACCACGCCAAACGCCATTCAACACCTGATTAGTGAATTGCTTCATGTGATCCAAGACGGCGTTGACTTCCGGCATAACGTCCTTGCCATCAACTAGAATGGGATTGTTTGAGCGGTTTCTGAGAGCAATATGCAAAACCGCGCGATTTTCGGTTATGTTTATGCGTTCCCCACTGAACATATCATTACGAGTCTTGACCACATCACGTGACTCGGCCAGTTCGAGCAGCATATTCCAGGCATCATCGGTGATGCGGTTCTTTGAGTAGTCCAGCAAAATATCACCATCGGCTGGAGTGGATAGTTTTAAACTGAAATAAACCAGGAGACAAATCTATATTTAGCTAAGGTCGTCAAGTTCATTTACTTTCACTTTCTAACTGTGTGAGGGTCAAATGTAACAAGTAACAATGCTAGACGCTAAACGAATGCAATTGAATACACAACACCACCATTTGAACTAACTTACCTGAACTTATCAAAACGAATGTCATCCTCCTCAAAAAGTTTTTTGATATTGATTGAAGCACCATTCTCTTTATAATAGGCCTCGATCTGCCGATAGATAGAATCCTGAGACAATAGCACCTTACTGGACATCCTTGGCAATTGTTTGTAACAGCACTCAAAAACACAGGGACTAGCACAATTAGAATAACCTATGCACAAAATTCACCAAAACACGGATCGTCTATCGGCTGTAGATCTGTGGAGCAAGCCAAAGGATAATTCGTGCGAACTCTTGAAGCGTTACCCAACGACTGACCGGCCAGTGAAAGGATATCACGGCGTGTTTGAGTCCAGAAAGGATTATTTGGCACCGTTGTAGAGGTATAAAATTTACTACCGAAATGTCCAGAGGTGATGAAAGGAAACACCTCCGAGCACGGCGATTTTTGCTTGCTTAGTATCGGCAGTGTTCCTCAATGTCAAATGAATATCACACGCAACCGCTCTCTCGAGAAGAGAGATACACATCGCCGATTGCCATGCGAGAGCGAACGCGATGAAAGCCGTGCAACACTATTTATGCAGCTTAAAAAGGCACATCTAGCATGAGTGCGCAAAATCGTTCATGAATGATGAAAATTTCAATTTGGTGTAGAAAAAATTGACATAACAATTATCTACGGAACATGATTTCATGCATGATCTTTTTCAGAATAATTTGATTCGAACATAGAAATGTAGGGTCCCAAAAACCGGGATTTGTATCCAATTTGGGTTGAAAATAGTACACTCAAATAAAAATTCACGTTCGATTCACTTGAAAAATCACGTAGAATGGTTTCAAATGTCAAATTGGATATTTTACGTGACGAAAATGAATGTTATACGAACATCCCCTAAAATGAATAGAGTCATCACATAAGGTTTACATAAATTGACCAAACGTCAAACAATCTACGTGAATTTCCAGTGTGAAAAACTCGATTTTGAAAATGGCGAGCAGTGGCCCTCGAAGTGTAAGTAGTGTAAATATTTGCGAGAAAAGTTATTTAATTACAATTTTTTACTCCATCGACCGGACTATTCCAGTACGAAAGTTTCCATGTGTTCAACTGGACCGAGTGCCTGCGTGAGTCCGGAAGTTTACCCGCTCCTGCCGAATGCTTCAAACAGGCCGTCGGTATGAAGCTAGAGACAATGGAACCATGTAATGCGACTTCAACCTGCATCGGTAGTGTTGTGGGAGTTCTTGGATCTCGACTTCGGCTTCGGTTGGATGGCAGTGACAACATAAATGATTTCTGGAGGCTTGTCGATTTGAGATACGACGTTATTAGTTGCTTTTTAAGCCATTGGAATTATATGACAATTTTCTGAAATAAATATTTTATATTTCATGGCATTTTTCATTTCATAGATTTATATCAAAATCTGGAATCTCCCTTTTGACTTCAACCAATATATAAAATAGTAATTTTCTGGTATCTAAATTTGATATGAACTGATAGATAAATGTGATATGAACAGTACATTACATTTTACCTATGAAACACGTAACTTTTACTGGATTATGCATTAAACAGTTTTCAAATGCCAGTCCATTAAAACCTACGTGAAAAGTAGGGTGGAAAATATTCACATAACTTTTCACGTAATATGATTATTATTTTGAGTGTACATTTTTTAGGAGTGATAGGGTAACGGTGGTATTTTGGCCCATTTTAGGATTGATCTCATTTTGGACCACTTTGTAAAAATATCCACCAAATGTTATAATATCTTTGAAAAACCTTTCAGCAATAGGTCATTGAGATTAGCTTCAAATTCATGCAACATGGGTTACTTAACATCGATAAAATCTGATATAATCGATAAAGTTTGTTAGGTGGGCCAAAATATATGAAGTGGCCAAAATACCTCTGTTACTCTTTACTTGTAACGGAAGGTTGCAATAAAATTATTGAAAATTAAAGGATGTTAGTTTTACATAGGTAATCAATCCAACTTAATTATGATTCACGATTCGAAATAAAACCAATCTAAGATGACATTAGTAGATAAACATATACAGCTTATTATGCACTGATGAGTCAAAGACGAAACGTAAAAATTAGACTAACTATTCGACGCAGGATGATGTGGTGACGAGCTCAATTCGTTAGTTTCTTTTTTCATAATTTTGTTTTCACATGACGATTCGCCAGCAATGCTATGATTGCAAACTTTTCACAAATCTTATATGCGTAAATTTTTGTAGCACATTCGAAATAAAAAAAAAACAATAATTTTTTTTGTGTTTTTCAAATGCATATGTACTTACTCACTTACTCTTTCAGTCGTAGACCACGCGGGTCTCTGCTGTATATAGGATACGTCTCCATTCAACTCGGTTCATGGCTGTTCGCCGCCAGCCTCGGTAGCTGCGAAGGGTCCGCAGGTCGTCCTCAATTTGAGCGATCCATCCGCACTCCGCCGAAGATAGTTCGCAACACCTTCCGTTCAAAAACACCTCGTGCGCGTTGATCCTCCGCAAGCATTGTCCAGGACTCGTGCCCGTAGAGGATAACCGGTCTAATCAGCGTTTTGTAGATAGTTAACTTCGTACGACGGCGAATTTTGCTCGATCGAAGCATCCTGTGCAGTCCAAAGTAAGCACGATTTCCTGACAATATACGTCTCTGAATTTCTCTGCTGGTGTCATTATCGGCAGTCATCAATGAGCCCAAGCAATGTTGCTCGAATATCAAAAATACAACGAATGTCAATGATCATCGCTCGCTTTTCTTCGCCTTTGTTCGATAATCGTTCTGGTATTCGGACTTGTCCGTATATTCGGGCGCGAACGAAGCCGACGCTGCTTCGTTACTTGCACGAATATCTATTCCTTGCAGTTGTTATTCGTATTGCACTTACCCCCGAATGATTTAACGCGAATATCAAACGAATATTCATACAGCGATCATCGCCAAACCTAATTCGCGATGATCGTTCGTGCTGTCTTTGAAACATGCAAATTAATATGTTTCTCCCCGCACTATTACCATAGTCTTATGTGTATGTGATGAACCATATTCCAGCATTCTCCCATTGCTGCTACCCAACGAGATATGATGAATTTATTAGATGAAGAATGCTTCGCGAAGAATGGAAACCAACGATCTTCGCCGTGACGCTATTCGATCCAACTCGAAGAATAAAATAAATGAACGAATGACAAACGAATGTATAAAACGAACATGCACGATGTATACCAGTAGCGAAGAATGTATTAGTATATTCGGGTTCTCTACGATTATTGCTTATTCCTTTTGCACCCTTCTCTCTTTTGAGCAGTGAATAGTTCAACGTTGTTCGAGACTGGCATATTCGAAGGCAGTATAATCACATCGAGGATGCGTGAATGAATTAGTTACACGAAGAATATTTGCAACATTGAGCCCAAGTACACGAACTCGTCGACCATTTCGATTTCATCACCGCCAATCAGAACTCGTAATGGGTGGCTGACATTATCTTCTCTCGAGCCCCTGCTTTTCATGTACTTTGTCTTTGTACTTTTCTTTGTGTGTACTTTGATGCCTAATCCGATCCGCTTGGCCTCAACTTTTAGTCCGATGTACGTATCTTCCATCTTCTCAAAGTTGCGTGCTATAATGTCAATATCATCAGCGAAACCAAGTAGCTAAACGGACTTTCTGAAAATTTTGCCACTCGTGTCTATCCTCGCTCTTCTTATAACACCCTCTAAAGCAATGTTGAATAGCATACACGAAAGGCCCTCTGCGAGTTTCGAAGGGACTCGAGTTTATCCCCGATACTCGAACAACGCACATCTTTCGATCCATCGTAGCCTTAGCCAATCGTATCAGTTTGTCCGGGAATGCATATGTTATGTCGTGAATTTTTAAGCAAACCGGGTCTATTTTTGGTTGTCTTTTCTTATGAGAATGTAAATGCGGTTTTATTTATAATTGAATAAATTGATCACCCTTTGTATCGTTTTATTAACAAGACTCATAGCAAAAGGTCAAAGGTTAGAGCAGGAATTCTCAAGCTGTGGATCCTAGGGGCTGCGAAATAGTTGTTGAGAGACCGGTAACCGTGAATTTAAATATATTTCCTGTTGTACACGCAGAAAAAAATATTGTAAAAATGAAAAAATAATCCCGGGTAATTCTAATGAAATTTTGTTATGGATATAGTGGCAATAACAGTTTTGTTGTGATTCTATCAATGTGAAGCAACCAATATTAGTTTGAAATAACCATTAAAGCAAGCATAATTTGTTTGAATTTACGATATATCGGTTTGAAACTTTTTTGTTTGTTTGATGAACAACTAATCGTTTTGTTGTTTCAAACAACCGGGATTATCAGTTTGCTTTTACATCTCATCCCAGTCACTCAAAACCGCTTACGCTCGGGACGAAAGAAACCAAGTACGTATTGTGTAGTGAACAACAGAACGACCTCGAGAACGAGTGAGCCAAACGAACAAAAGCTACCGCCGACACGAAAGAATACAATTGTTGTTGACTTCAGGCAATGCAAAATTCGACCTTCGATACGAGAACTTCAAGGTTTGCTTAAGGAGCAAATGCATCGTGACATTAAACGCGTGCACAACAAGGCGCATCTACAGCAACTAGCAACGAAATCAACAACAATACCACGGCAATGGATGACGAGACACACCACGAACAAACTGCCCCTCAATCCTCGCAGGAGGGAAATGGAAGCTCCTCCCCCCCCTAGAAAATGGGTGACAACGAGATCCAATACAAAAAAAAGTTTAGCTAAAAACAGCTCAATCGGCCACGTAAAGCTTGTACGCAAATAGGCCTGAATAAAAATATCTTTTATTAAAAAAAAACCGGGATTATGAATGTGACGAATCTTATCAACAATAGAACAATATAACTGAATCCACGCGAGCCTCGATAAAAGGTAATATGTATTTCTCAAGACACTCTTGCTTATACAGCTAAGAGTCCATCGATTTGTCGGTGATGTAAGGTCTTGGGTACACGAGTGTTAATTCCTTGCCAGATATTGGTTTTCGAGTGATCGTCGAATAAATCTTCAAAGTGAATGTCAACAGATGGCTTCTTGTCCGTTATAAGGAAAACGGGTTATATATTTTTGAGGTGCATTTACATTTCATCTCGTCGTCTCGAGGGGTTTGAAAACTCTATCTCTCATTCACGGAGATTCAAACGAAGTGCAATATTCTCTCCCATTGATGTAACTAAATAATTTTGGACGAGTAGCCAATTGATAAGGCTCTGTGAGTGGGCAAACCATTGAAATTGACAAAAACAATTAATGTATAGCAATATCACCAAATGTACCAATAAACACAACCAATTATTTTTCCGCATAAGACCAGTGCTTCATTTCATTATAAAACGATAACCACCTCATCAAACTAAATGATTAGGAATTTACATTGCCGGATCAAGCAAAAATATTTTGCTTAAAATAAAATATTTTTCTTGATTCGACCATGTAAATTCTTAATCATTTAGTTTGATGAGGTGGTTATCGTTTTATAATGAAATGAATCACTGGTCTTATGCAGAAAAATAATTAGTTGTGTTTGTAGGTCTAACGTATAAAACAAATTTCACTTTCAAGGATCAAATATTTGTATCCTGTTATGGGATAATTTACAATATTACGGAACACTACGCAGTAGCTTAGTACATCTTCCTAAATAAAATGTTTGTTCTAGAATAAAATTCTGAAAATGATCGTTCTACTTGCTCTAATACCAATGAGTTCCATAGCCTCACAAATATAGAACCGTTAGTGTTACAAGCAAATTGAGACAAAAATCGATACTATAATCTACTGAATCAATTCGCAGTTCATGTAAACATTAAGTTTGAAAAGTAACCACTTGTGACTGAATACCCAACTTAACTCTTAACAACGGCATATTAAATAATAATTCAAATGAAAATACAGTACAAAAATGATATACTGACTCTTCGATAATATTTACCTATTGAAAGCTTTGTGAAATATCCGAAAGTAAATAATTATCTACTAAATAAATACAATTGAGTTTCAATGTAAAGCTGTATTCTTTTCAATATTTACTACTTACTTAATTAGTATCAATTGTGAAATTAATGTTATATTGTTCACCAACAGTTTTCTCATTTTGATTATACTTCTTAAATGTAGGACAGCTTTTGTCTAATATAGAATAATAGAATTTTTTTTATTTCAATTATAGAGGTTTAACATTAAGGTCATTCACATCTTCGCGGCAGAAAAACTTTCTGACACTATAGTATGTGCGGGGGATCCCAGATGGGTAATAGAATTGTTGGATAAACCGACTTTCGAACGGAGCCTCGGAGACCCATAGTGTTGTATACTTGATATGACACTAGGTGCCATATCCTATCTGACGTCTCGGACGAAAACAAGTGACGACCGACTACCGGCCGCCGCAGAATTTGAACATTTAGGGGATATGGCACCTAGTGTCATATCCTTAAAGGGTCACATAAATAGTGTGGACTTTGCGTCTGCTTAGCGGTTCAAATTGAACTGTTAGGCGGAGATGGCAGTTCAATTTGAACTGATTTAAGCACTGATGAGCCAAAGGCGAAACGCGAAGAAATAGCTACTATTAGGTTATTTGATAAGCTGACTATTGTTCCAAGGAACAAGATAGGCAAGAACTGTTCTTTATAGCAGATTTGATCATAATTCAATTTATTTCCGATTAATACAGCTTCAAGCTACCATGAGTTATTCACTTTAGGTTATGTTTGATAGAGGATTTTAGGACTACCTACATAACACGAGTGTCTCCCAGATGACGATTATATGTATCAATGGGTCCGCGAGAAACACCCCCACGCCACGGAGACCCCGGTTGTTGGCTGGTGGCCCGCATGTTGGTCATCGACTGCAGCAGTATTCCGTGGGCGATGATGGTGATGTTGCCTAGGAGATTGAAAGAAATATAGAGAAGTAATTTTGTGGAAAACGGAGTGAAAAAATGTGGTATGGGAACGAATGACTAAAAACGACAAAGATATAATTAGTTGACATCGAGACGGTAGAGAAACGGAGGAAGGGGGAACGAAAAGTTAGTGACAGCAAAAAGAACTTGTTATTTTCGACAGAGATGGTGGACAGGCGAGGGATTTGGAGAATTGGGCGAATGTTAGTCTCGAACCTGTAGGTTAAGATTATTCTTAGCGTCAACAAGAGAGAGGATACTACGGATTACACTTGTATACTAATGTGTTTAAGGTACTGGTATATGAGAAGCATATATAAACTATCCCGACTCGCCAACACATCCAGAACCGGAACCTTGGGATTCAAGATTTGATGATCAAAGAGATATCAATTTATGTCCTTCTCATATTAAATGCCATCAGGCCCGGATAGCCAAGTGTCATATACAATTTGAATTAATTCGTCGAGATCGCAAAATGCATGTGTATGTTGCAGTTAAATATATTATCAACGTAATCTAATAATTTATTGTGACGATTCATTTTCAAATATTTTGATGAAATCAGGCATCCCTGCAAGCAGCTGATCGGTGTTGACAAACGAGGGGAAATCAACTAGTAAAAAAACTTTCACATAACACAAGGGGTGTACAAATAGTAAATAGTTCGCGCAGTACAATATAGATGGAACTAGTGCATCACGAACAATTATTTTTATAAGAATTTACTAATACTGTCATGTCTGTTAGTCTGTGTTTATGTGTCTGTGTGTTTAACCTATCCCAAGCCCCACTGTCTCACAGCGGTTAGCAGATAAACCTTAAAACACCTATTGTTGGAATGATGGCTTTCTCATATGTCTCATATTATCATATGCAAATGTGTGGTACTATTTAAAATAATTTTCTTTGATTCTTGAAAAACAAAAAGGTTTGTCCATAAACTAGTATCACCTGCAGCACTCAGGTCGGTTAGGCCTTTTCTAAGGAAATGGAGTGATTTCCACTATTACAGGTACTTCCGTAATACCGGAACCAGTATAATCGAAGTTGGTTCGAGAGAAGTTACTGGGATCCATTTTTGAGTCTATGGCTACAATCTCCAGCCGTTAATCGAAAAACAGGAAAGACGAAATTAATTTGTTCGGCCGTCTACTGACAATCACTACCGATTGGAATAGTTTTGAGGCAAGTTGAGAAATCACTTAGTTTTTTACTTCGCTGCTTTCAGGAACGGTATGATTATTCAAACGATCTTCAACCTATAGTTCACCAATCACATCACATACAGACATTTTGCATACTCTGGATTGAATGGTATATGAAGTCGGTTTTCACAGTTATGCAATCACTGTTCTATATGAGAAAGGCAAAAATATGTTTCCATGTATTTTGGTTATACATGCAACTCGAAAACCTCGAGTAAATCCAACTTTACTCGCTATATAGTAGTTCCACTTTTAGCGAAAGTGAGTGAAATTTTACTCACTTTAGAGTAGCATTGAACGAGCGTGTAACGCTAAATATATATTAACAATGATTGCGAGAAAATGTACGAAGGTGCGAGCATCGAGTTAATGTCAATTTGAAAACATATTAAAGTGTTTAAATTCACATCAGCAATAGTACGTCAAGACGAAATAGTTGATCGATTTGAGGGATTTAAAATATTTTTTTTATAGAAGTTATTACATACAAACCAATTTACAACATCTCATTCTGCTACTACCGCAGAAAACGATAGCACCCAGTCGATGCCGTTCTTTTGACCAATACTAGACACACGGGCATGCATGAGATAGGAACATGTGAACACTTAGTTATCTCGCCTTTTGACAACCGCGAAAAGAATTTTCTAAATTTGGCTGAACTCTTTTTCAATTCGTAGGTTATGTTCATCGATGGCTTAACGAACCGACAACTCTTATACCGGTTCCCAGTTCTCGATCTTGTAAGTTCCAGGAACAGTAGTCAGATACTACAAAAAAAAAACAACTCATTTAAGGGGGGTAAGGGATAAACAGTTTCGGAAAATCGTATTTTTTACATTTTCTTGTAATTCAACATTTCAAAAATATTGTGCCAGAAATTCAAATCAATGGGAACAAAATTGTCAAAATACCAAGTCGAAGTCCGTGAACACGAACCTGCAAAATCTACTGAACCGATTGTTTTCAAACTTGGACCATTCTTTCTTGGTATGAAATGCCTTCCCCAACGTTTGTGAAATTTTTCTATTTTCATATTATTTTAGTTCATCACCTAAAGATTACCGAAGAATTTACGAACTGTTAAAAAAAATCAAAATAAAAACTTGAGAACGACGGAGGGGGGGGGGGGGGGGGGGAAACAACTCGTATTTTAAGTAAATTTAAGAACATTTTTGATTTCAGATAATTCTACGTCGAGTTATGGTGTTTCACACATCCCTAATACATAAATTTAAAAATATGGAACTTGAATTTCGACTATGCGTTTCTGAGTTTCGCTCCATCGTTGTCAATTCTTATGACGATGTCGAACATGAATTCTGTGTTTGTTTTTGGGTAACGTCAGACCCTGTCAGCTTGGCGCGATCTCAATCTTCAGTTCAGCAACGCCATCGCACGGCATCACATTCAACATATCATGTCAACTGTATGGATGCGCAGTCCTGCTGTTTTGGCGCGCACGAATTTGACATCTCTCTCCCCTACTTCTATGTACGAGATTCGATGCGAACTCGCCTTAGGGCACCATGCTCACAAAAAAGGATGTTGCCAATGATTTGTTCGGGAAATGTGAGAGCTGGATATCTTGTTAATATAATGTCTTTGGTAACGTGCATCAATAGCAATAGCATTAAACAGTTTCGGTCAAGAAAATTATTCGATCGAATTCAATCCTGTGCGGCCGGGCCAATTTCTTGCTTGACCTCTATCATTCTTGTTGTGATTGGTAATACTAGCAACACGGATATGCGGTCAGTTAATAAAGTGAGCTCCCAACTTACACACGTGGTTTTATTTAATCCCAACATTTTGGCGACGAGGATGGGATTTGTGATTAAATTCGGGGAGAGTCGATTAAATTCGGTGAGGAAATACTAAATTCGGTTCAACGGTACGATTAGATTCGATATTCAGCTGATAGCGGCGGAAAAAATCGTGTTTTCTGTGGAATTAAATCCGAAGTAGAAGCGTAGCACCCAGGGTTTGGTGCTATACGAAAAAAAAAGAAGAAGCGAAAACAGTGAACTCGCCTTAGTTGCGTAAAATTGAATATGGAAAAACCTTCGCTGCAACCTTTTGACATATCGGATACTTCATCGATTGGAACACGGTGGAGAAAGTGGAAAAGATCATTGGATCTATTCTTAGATGTAAGTTGTATCGCCTTGCCATCGAGAAAGAAAGCGTATTTACTCCACTATGCAGGACAAGAAGTTCAGGATATATTTTATGACACGGAAGGCAACGATAATCCCCCACCTCCGGGATCGGATGTTTACAAAGAAGCTATCCGGATTCTAGATGAGCATTTCGCTCCATTTGCGAGCGTTCCCTATGATCGGTTTTTGTTTCGGAGCATCAAACAGCAAGACGCCGAGACTGTCGAGAAATTTACTGCCCGACTTCGGGAACAAGGTCGACTGTGTGAATATGGTGCAGCACTTGATATGCGTATTACAGAGCAAATTTTTGATAATTGTCGATCCGAAGAATTGCGAGAAGTCATCCTAAGAAAAAAACTTATGACGGTTGCCGATATTTTGGAACAAGCACGAATAATAGAAACTGTGCAGAGAAACAGAGAACAGATGAAAAGTCCCAACGTGGTCAATGACACTGAAGTCAATCTGGCGAGAATTTCGAAAAAGGATGTATGCTATCGCTGCGGAAACACGGGACACTTCGCGAGCGACAAGCGATGCCCAGCAAAGGATAAAACGTGCGACCGTTGTAATATAGTTGGCCATTTTCATAAAATGTGTAAAACAAAACCCGAAACTCGACGATCTATGATGAAGAAGCACAAGAAGAAGATCTGGCAAATACGTGACAATTCGGATGAATCATCTCCTGTGGAAGACAGTGAATGCGAGACTGACGTAGAAGGAAGCGAAACCGATGTGCAACAAATAAATACAACTGGTGTGAGCCACGATAAGGTAACTTGCTATATAGGCGGCGTTAAGCTGGATTGGATTGTGGACTCGGGTGCCCACGTCAACGTAATCAGTCGCAAGACGTGGTCATTATTGAAAAATCGTGGATGTACGGCAAACAATCGACCAAATCCAAGGAAGTTTTTGCGTGTGTATGGAAATGGCAAGCTTAGAGTGCATAAAGTAATCAAAACTGATATCGCCACTCGTTCGAAGTCCGTTAATCACAAGGTATACGTTGTTGACCTTGAAGATGGTGCTAACTTGTTGTGCAAAAATACTTCAATTGCCCTCGGCATATTGGAGATTCATGGCGAAGTGTTTTCTGTGTCGAACGGAGAATTACCAGTCGGAAAAGTGAAGAATCTTCAGGTGGAAATCAAAATAAACGATAAAGTCACTCCCGTGCAACAACCATGCCGCCGTCTACCGATTCCTTTACAGAGCCTGGTTCAGGACAAGTTAGACGATTTACTGAAACAAGACATTATCGAGTCAGCTCCGTTGAAAATAACCTGGGCGTCACCGTTGGTAGTCACACCTAAAGACGGAGGGCGAAACGTTCGTCTTTGTATAGATATGCGGCAAGCAAACAAAGCTATTATTCCAGAGCGCCATCCTTTGCCGACGTTCGAGGAGATAATGCCACATCTCGAAGGGGCAAAAATATTCAGCAAGATCGATCTCATAAAGGCATTCCACCAGATTGAATTGGCCCCCGCGTCCAGGGAGATTACAACGTTTGTTACACCAAACGCCTACTACAGGTACAAAAGATTGATGTTCGGCATGAGCTGCGCGGCGGAGATCTTCCAACGCGAAATAGAACGCATTCTGAAAGGCTTACCAGGCACCAAAGTGTTCATCGATGACATACTGGTTTTCGGAGCTACGAAGGACGAACACGACAGGAGAGTCCTTGCAGTAATGACCAGGCTGAAAAAGCATGGCCTCACAGTTAATATGGAAAAATGCGAAATTGGTCAACATTCTGTGAATTTTATGGGACACACGTTATCCGAGAGCGGGATTCTTCCCATGAACGACAAAATAAGCGCGATAAAGTCTTTTCGTCGACCACGTAATGCGGTAGAAATGCGAAGCTTTTTAGGGCTGGCAAACTATGTGGGAAGATTTATCCCAAACTTATCCACGATCTCTTCCCCTCTTCGGGAAATGACTCTAAAAGGTTCTAAATTCCGTTGGACAGACGAAAGTGAACAATCTTTTGACAGGATAAAAACAGCGTTATCAAATCCCAAACACTTGGGATATTACAGTCCTACTTATCCTACCACATTGATAACGGATGCGAGCGACTGCGGATTGGGTGCTGTGTTACTCCAGACTATAAACAAAATGCCACGAGTCATTAGCTATGCGAGCAAGAGCCTTTCCGCCACAGAAAAAAAATACTCAACATTAGATAAGGAGGCTCTGGCTATCGTGTGGGCGGCCGAGCGTTTTCAGATGTATCTAAAAGGCCTCGAATTTATCATCATGACTGACCATAAGCCGCTGTTGAATATTTTCAACGAAAAGTCGACACCGAATCAACGTCAAGAAAGGTGGATTCTAAGAATGCAATCATTTCGATATAAAATTACTCACGTGCCCGGTAAAATTAATATCGCCGACCCGTTGTCTCGGCTCTCCGAAGTTCTGCGAGAAAACACATTTGATAGGCGAACTGAAAAAGAGTTATACTCCATTGTTCAAATTAATAAACCGCCCGCGGTAACAATGAACGAGATGATCATGTATTCTCAGGATGACAAGGAGATTCAAGAAGTAAAACGTGCTCTCCATAACGATATATGGAATGATGTAAAAAAGTACATGCCGTTCAAGTCCGAGCTGTGCTTCGCGGGAGAGGTGCTGCTGAGAAAAAACCGCGTTGTTGTTCCAAGTAATCTGCGAGAAACGGTCTTGTCGCTGGCCCATTGCGGTCACCCTGGCCGTGAGAAGATGAAAAGAAGACTTCGTGTAGCAGTTTGGTGGCCGGGCATAGACGCGCAGGCCGAGCAAAAGTGCAAAGAGTGTTTTGATTGCCAACTAGTAGCACCGTTTGATAAACCAGAACCCATGCGCATAAGAGAATTACCGTCTGCTCCCTGGGTACATTTAGCTGGCGATTTCCTCGGACCACTTCCAAATGGTAATTATTTGTTTGTATTGATCGATCTATACAGTCGTTATGTGCTCGCTGAGCCTATGAAACGGACTACCTCCAGCGACGTCATTCGTGTCCTGAAGCAGAACTTCACTAAGCTGGGATTGCCATACGCACTCACGTTCGATAATGCAAAAAACTTCTCGAGTCAGGAGTTAAAAGATTACTGTGTAGACCGTGGTATAAAACTGCTGCACACTACACCGTATTGGCCGAGTGCAAACGGGGAAGTTGAGAGGCAGAACCGATCGTTTCTTAAAGTACTGAAAATTAGCAGGCAACAAGGAACTGATTGGAAGGAAGCACTCCAGGAATACTTGTACATGTATGCGGTAACGCCGCACTCGGTAACAGGTGTATCTCCCGCACAGCTGATGTTCGGAAGACGTTTTCGTGATGTAATTCCTCATGTTCATGATGCCTGGGACGACGGTGAGTTGAGAGATCGCGATCTATTAGCAAAATGTCACGCAAAGGAGATCAGGGATAAGCGAGTCGGTGCCAAGGAATCCACAGTTACTGTTGGTGACACAGTATTAATGAAAAACACGACACTACAGGACAAACTCGCATCGAAGTTTTTACCGACTCCAGCAAAAATCGTTAGTCGTTGTTCAAACAGTCTAACCCTTGAAACACCAGATGGACAAAGTTACAAAAGAAACACATCTCATGTGAAACCATTTGTAAACACTGCAAAACAGAGAGAAACACGCTACGGGGTCACGGAAATTACACAAGCAGATAATCAGTCCGTAGCGGCATCAACGAAAAACAACATTCTAACACCCGTACGTCAATCTGTACAAGAAGAAAAAGTCCAAGGTAAAATTGAGTTACGACCAAGACGAGAAGTAAGGGCTCCCAAATGGTTTAATGATTACACACCGTAAAATTAAATAATAATTTCATTTCTATGCTTTTAATATATGGATTCTACGACTTTTAATAAAATAAGGAAGATATGTTGTGATTGGTAATACTAGCAACACGGATATGCGGTCAGTTAATAAAGTGAGCTCCCAACTTACACACGTGGTTTTATTTAATCCCAACAATTCTTATAAATGATACCACATTTAAATTTTTCTCTCAACGCTACTTACTATATCCGCTGTTCTTGCGTGACTTGAACGATACATCTTATTATTAGCAATTTATTCTAGTCGATAGGCCCCGTCAGCTCTACATAAAGTTCATATATCTATACACAGAAAATCGGTTTGTCGCTAATTCGCAGGCTACTGAAATAATTTTCCATACAAAAACCGTTAAGATGACCGATTGGTGAATTTATTATCCACACCGTCATGAAATTCGCTACGACGTACAGCAAAAAGGATTATTGAAGGTGTGAGTCAGTTGCGAATTGGTGTAATTAATGTATGCGACGTTTCAGAAAAAAAAATCCAGCTGGGTTCAAGGATGTTTTGATAGCGTGAATTAGGCACATTTCACGTTACAAGGTTTTCAAGAGTCTCACTAATTTACCAAGTTATCCACGAAATTCCATAAGTACTCAAAACTGGGATTTGAATTGATAATAAACGTTTTATCATTTAAATTTAACCACAACGAGGAGAAGCTTATTTTCAGATCTGCAAATAAATTTGGCTTATATTATTTTGATTGTCCTACACTAAATAGCCTGTGATTTCCTTTCCGCCAGCATATTGGGATAAGCAGTTTTTGGTTCACACTAGTTGCCTTTTTAGCTAGATGCAAAACTGATATTGTTTTAATGCCAGTTTTGAAATTAACAGATGGATCAATAAGTCCCGAGACTAAAGCAGAGATGGCGCTCGTAGTAAACCAGTAACCACGTCTTTCTAGAGTACTAACCTTTGCTTGAAACGGGTCAAAATTTTAAGTCGATCCGACCAGAAACAGCTGAGTTATCGAGGTTGGAGTAAAGTCGTTTTGTAGTTCGTTTAAAAAATGGAAAAAACCGAGTTTCGTGTTTTGATAAAACATTGTTTTTTAATGGATAAAAACACCGTGCAAGCGAAACAATGGATTGAAAAATGTTATCCGGACTCTTGTCCATCAAAAGCAACGATTTGTCGGTGGTTCGCCGAGTTTAAACGTGGTCGTACCGACACAAATGACGCGGAACGCACGGGTAGACCTGTGGAAGCCGTTACACCGGAAAATGTGAGTGAAGTGACAACAATTATAACGAAAGATCGTAAAGTGAAACTCCGTGAGATTGCTGAGATGACACAGATATCATATGGAAGTGTATTTACTATCCTTCATGAAAAATTGAGCATGAAAAAGGTTTTTTCCAAGTGGGTGCCGCGATTGCTTTCGATGGAACAAAACGCTCCCTGCCACAAGTCGATGAAAACAATGGCGGAATTGAACGAATTGGGCTTTGATCTTCTTCCCCACCCCCCATACTCGCCAGATTTAGCCCCCAGTGACTACTGGCTCTTTGCTGATTTTAAAAAATGCTCCAGGGAAAAAGATTTGGCTCAAATGAGGAG
Organism: Malaya genurostris; assembly: GCF_030247185.1. Taxonomy (NCBI): domain Eukaryota; kingdom Metazoa; phylum Arthropoda; class Insecta; order Diptera; family Culicidae; genus Malaya; species Malaya genurostris. Next base: position 60,914,022 of record NC_080572.1, on the reverse strand, counting down.
GTCATCGCTGAAACTGAAGCTTATTTTGAAGCGAAAGATAATTTTTTTTTATAAACATGGTATTGAAAAATTGGAAAAACGTTGGAACCATTGTATCACCCTAAAAGGTAATTATGTTGATGAATAAAAAAAAGTTTTGCAAAAAAATGTTGTTTCCATTGTTAGTCTCGGGACTTATTGATCCATGTGTTAGATTCAACCTAAGTCCAGCTGAATTCGAACTGATTGTTATATCGGGTTTATTCACACCAGAATTTCAACGACTGAATGCAAAAACCGGATAAAAACTTTGAGTATATCTTGCAATGCATAAATCGTTTAATAACGTCTTTTTGCAAGAATTGGACAAAACCTTCAAATGAATAATCCGGATCAAATCTTGTTTGTTTTTTTATCCGGTTCTTACATAGTTTTTTCGTCGACTATCGCAGCGGACGAATCATCGTTTGCTTATTTTTTATTTCACGTTTCGTCTTCGACTCATCAGTGCATAACAGTTAATTTAGAACTGCCATGCCACTCAACAGTTCAACATAAACCGCCTAGCAGGCGTGAAGTTATCTCTACTTGGGAAACTTAATTTGTACCAAAGTATAGAGTCTTTACTGATGAAGTCTCGTAGTTTGCTTGTATGTTACGGGTAGGCATGTCCAAACACTGCACTGCACTGCGTGCTCAATATAACCACTGCCATAGCGTGTATTCAGAATGCCATTGCGTGCCAGTGCACAAAGAGAAACACGAAACGCAATATCCTAAGCCACGGTGCTCGTGGCGCTGTTTTATTTTCGGCAGAGGTGTTTCAAGCTTCGGCATACACCGAAACCGCGTGTTGTCAGTTTCGTTAAACACCGGAACCGAGTGTTTTGAATTTCACGAAGCTAGTTTTTTTTTAATTGAATTCAATCAAACGCGTATTGATGAAAAAAGAATTAATCATTCAAACGCATTTTTCGTCATAAAGTGGCGCTATAGGCGCTTATAGTACAAGCAACGTATAAGGCAAAATCGGAAACACTCGGCCGAAGTCAGGAACACTCAATTTCAGTGCTGCCCGAAAATCCAAGCACCGTTGTTTGGCAATTACACGACTACCGCTACGGGTGCTTTTTCCGCTGAGTTTGGTGTTTGCTATTCAACACGGGCACGAAGCGTAGCATCCAATACTCCAGGTTGTGTGCTCACGAGTGAAGGTGAGTACCGTGCAGAACGGATCCGTGTTTTGCCATGCCTGGTTACGGGTGACCTGATCAAAGCGGCGGCCCCCGCACACAAACCTGTAATCTACTCGTTTGCCCGGTCTATTTAAAGCTAGGAGCTATCCCTTGGTCTCGCATTAGAAAACAGCCTTTAGAATTTATTTTCTAGTTTTAGATCACAACGAGGACAAGGCAACCTGGCGGCGCCAAGCCGCCGAGGTAACGCAGTCCGAGTCGTCCAATCACTAATCGGAAACCCTATAATCCAAGTGTTATCATACCGTTATGTATTTCAACCTTTTAAATTACTCCCAGAATAAAACGAATCAAATGAAAATATGCACAATTGAAATTATGCCAAATGAAAATTATGCCAAACAACAATTATGCCAAAATGAAACAGTATATCTTTTTTATTTTATGCCACACGACATTATGCCAAACAAAAGTTATGCCAAACAAAATTCGGCCAAATAACGTACATCCATCACACAGCTAGGTGGATTGAGAATAGGTTTTTATGAATCACAGAACTATCGTTTCGCTTATTCTACTTTTTTATTTTTATCAATCTACGTTATTACTACAATGGCAAGTATCCAATGACCAAGGAGTTTGCTTAATTTTCAACATTCGTTTTTACAGGAGCAACATACATGAGTTCAATAGGTTCGTTACATCAACATTAAACCTAAATGCGCCTTCGTTTGGTCATTTGCACACTTGGTGGCGTACTAGCTGGATTGCTTGCATTCGGTTCAAGTGACATCGATCCTCGGGTACGTTTCTGAGGCCGTTTGGGCGTACTGTCTACGACATCGAATTTTGTTTTTGTTGTTTTACTGTCTTTCTCTTTGTCATGTTGTTTGTCCTTTTCTTTATCTACTTGTTCCTTCTCTTTGGCTGTAAGTAAATTCTACTGTCAGACCACCTTGTATATTTGAATCATCTAATGTTACCTGATTTTACGACGGGCTCCAATTTTATCTCTGTTTTTTTGTTCTCTTCAGTGCTCTGTTCTTCTACGGATTTTTGTTTAATCACCAGAGAGAATTCAGTTTCTGGTAGACTAAAATCGCATTCTTCATTGGGGAATGGCAATTGCTCTTGTTCGTTCAATGCTTTGAGATTATACATGGTTTTGAGGTGGGACCAAACCGCATCACTGTTGATATCTCGATTTAGTGCTTTTGAAAGCCGGTCTACAACACAAACTATGAAAAAATGACGATTTATTCCGATCGGTTTGAGACCGTCCATAGCAAAGAAAAGCTGGATTTCCTCCTCCGGTGACCATTCTGGACTTTCTTCTAGTTTTTCTTTAGCAGTAGCCATTGATTGGATTTCCAGATAAAGTATTTGAGTAAGTATAGCTCAAAATCTTTTCCACAGGATTACTAAAAAAACGTCAATAACCGAGAAGCTTAATAATTATTATTATTTGTTTTTTTTTAACTTTTTTTTATGTCATAGGCAGAGATGCCATTTATACAGATTTATCTACAATACACAGATTATTACATGCAAATACATAGACAGATTACCTACCATATGATTCGATAATATATTGATGTTATTTGGAAAATAAATAAATTTTAACTGATATTTATGAAAGTTATCACACTTTGACATTTTTTTCTGACTAAGAGATGAATTACCTGACTTAGGCCGCAGACAGAGTGAGCGCGATAAGCTGATTCCGATTGTTGATGAAAAATTACAAAGATTGTATTTAATACTGCTGTGTATATCACCAATGATTGAATTTATCATTCTAAAACCATAGTATGTAGGAATAACGAAAAATGAGACGAATTGCTAACAGATGCAGATACTAGTATTTCAGTAGAATCTGTTACTATTCCGTAACATTCGTAACATCAGTAAAGAAATTTTAGTGTATTTGAATTCAAAGGAATTTATTTTGAAATGTTCATTTCGTTGTGAAATTGTGTACTTATCAGTGAATACAGATAAATACAGATTTTTTATTTAACGTGATACAGTATTTTTTATGGAAATATCTGGCATCTCTTATTCCAATACTTGGGAGGCCACCACGATGGTAAATGGACAGGTGGCGAGATTTCTCTATGTGTGATTGTCGTCATTTTTTTTTAACTAGAAGATAATATTATGGGAAAGAAAGGTGTAAACATCAAGCGGTTTAGGATAATACATCGAATCACTTCCAATTGCTATAACCGACAACAAAGTTTTATTTCATATATACCAAGATGGAAATACTTGATAATTTGGATAAATTCAACTACATATCCGATACACCACAGATGCCGAGATTTGCACAGCCGCCCGCTTGTGAGGAATTGAGCAATTTGACGTCTCATTTACTCACACCGATGCAGAGTGCGCAGATCTATTCATATACGAAATTAGAATGTGTGCGAGCCGAAGTCAAAGTTTGTTGTGGGTTCAATTTTACACTGAGGTAAAACATTTTTGACTCATATTCATACACTGCGAAAAATGCATATAGAATTTCGTAAGCTATGGACTAATAAACCAAGTAGAAGACAGTACCATTACGTGATATAAGCGGCCCTTACACGAGACAATATTATTGTCAATACAAGGAGTATTGACAATACTTTTGATCGTGTAATGGAAACTTTATTGGATTGACGAAAATATTGTCAAAAAAACCAAAACTGCTCATCAATCCAACAATACTTTCTCTCTAGAGAGAAACTGTTAAATATGTGCAATAATCTCTTCTCTCTATATTTTAATATTCATTTGCAATATTTGAAGCTCCAAACGCTTGATTTTCTCGAAAAATGCGGACTCAAGTTATGAAGTCAATTGGATTGACGGTATTGACAATACTTTGGATTGACAATAATATTGTCACGTGTAAGGGCTGCTATAGAGTTTCATGAACGATTTTAGTCGACGTCCAATCCACGTGCGAATGTGTTGGTGTGGCTATTCTCAGCAGTTGAAAGGTTAATGCAAGTGTGAGTGTGTCGAAATAACCCAGTGAATTTTGTCGAGCCGCATCGTGCCAATTATTGAAGACATATATGCAATAAAAAACACTGCAATGCCAAGAGAACAGTTGAGAAAGACATAAAATCGTTCATGAAACTCTATATCACGTAATGGTACTGTCTTCTACTTGGTTCATTAGTTCATAGCTTACGAAATTCTATATGCATTTTTCGCAGTGTATGAATATGAGTCAAAAATGTTTTACCTCAGTGTACAATTGAACCCACAACAAACTTTGACTTCGGCTCGCACACATTCTAATTTCGTATATGAATAGATCTGCGCACTCTGCATCGGTGTGAGTAAATGAGACGTCAAATTGCTCAATTCTAGCAACCACCAGCTGGCTGCATTCCGGCTCACAATGTAAAATACACTGGTGATCACGTTTTTCTATGTGTTAGTGCGGTTGCCATTTTCATTTTGGAATATAGTGGTTTTCAGCTAAGCATAGAATGCGACGGAATCGTCGCAGAATAGCGAAATAATGAGCGTCAGAACCACAGATACCAGATTTGCAGATTGGTATGTAAACTTGCAATTTCGTTTGTTAGCAGACTGCAATTAATTTACGATTTTTTGTAATAGTTTATTTTTATAGTTAAAATCGGCAATGTTTCGAATAAAGCACGAGGTTTTGAAGACCAAGGCGTCGATTAATACTAAAATGAATGAAAAGGAAACATACTAAGCACAAAATAACCATTATGTCAAATAAATAGCACACGTGTTAAAAAATCCGTGCAAGTTGTAGCCGATGGCAGATCACATACGCATTATAAAAAGGAGGTCATTATGATTGAAGCTTACTTAATAATTATTCTGCTAATAAAAATTTGTCATTTTAACGGTCAATTTAAAAAATATTTTTTCTGGCTGTGGTCTCGAAGGGGGTGAATCGATGCGAATGACAGTTTCGCTATCTTTGCGGCATTTTGTCGCTATCTTATCGCAATCTTTTCTAGCCGACAGTGAGAATTACAATGACAAAGAGAGACGTGAAGAAGAAAAAACATAAACAAGTGGCGTTGCGGGATTTGATTTTATGAAAATATTTAAAATTTATTTTGTTTGCGAAAATAATGACAGTAAAATGCGGTGCTTTGTTCCGGGATATTTCAATCGTCGAATTCGAGGAAATGATCCGTCTATTTCATATCATCAGACCCTGTCAGCTTGGAGCGATATCAATCTTCAATTCTTCAACGCCATCGCACGGCATCACATTCAACATATCATGTCAATTGTATGGGTACGCAGCCCTGCTATTTTGGTGCGCACGAATTTGACATTTCTCTCCTCTACTTCTATGTATGAGATTCGATGCGGACTCACCTGAGGGCGACATGCTCGCAAAAAAGGATGTTGCCAATGATTTGTTCGGGAAATGTGAGAGCTGGAGATCTTGTTAATATGATGTCTTTTATATCATCGAGCACCGAAGAACCCGGTTATTAGAAAAAACGTTTATTTTTTGCGGACTGGAGTACAATAGTGTAAAGAACTGGCGCGTATATTCTGCACATTTCAGGACGAAAGATTATCAGTCGAGCAAAATGCAGCGTAAATTTTGTGGATTTCAACGTCGGGTTTTAGGAAAGCATGGTAAGTTCAATATTTTCAATCATCACAGGTAATGAGGACACTCGTTTTAGCTCAACCTTCGATTTGCTGTAAATCCAAGTCGGAGTTGGATTTCATTCCATTTAATAGCACCGGTAAAGACAAATATTCCGAAACGGATTCGGTAGAAGCAAATGGCATTGATGTACCCAGACTTAGTGACCACAGCACCTTCCTTCTTAAAAAAAAACTAACAAGATCAGAAACACGTCGACCATCATTAAAAAGCACTCACGTAATACGGATAGAAACTTGAAATAAACCGTTCGTACTGTGTGTGTTAACGGGCGTACTGAAGCCTGTATCAATATTTTCAATCATCACAGGTAATGAGGACACTGATTTTAGCTCAACCTTCGATTCGCTGTAAATCCAAGTCGGATTTGGATTTCATTCCATTTGATAGTACTCAAACTTCGGCTGGTAACATTCTCCACCGATGGATTTCAGTGTAATTCCAGCGAACAAATGGATCGATTCGCTCGACCTCCATATGAACATCGGTAGTCTGAAATGTTTTCATCTGGTCATCTTCGGTGTTTCACGATGGAACCTGGTTAAGGCACAAATCTCCAAATATCAAGGGGAACGCGCCATTTGAGTCAATTTATTCTGAATTTTGAAGTGAAATCCCGATCTGATCTAGTCGTTTGTTTACGTTCACATGCTTGAATCCCGGTGCGCCATACTTAATTTCGTGAGAAAATTACCAACACAACCAAAAATGTCTTATCACGCCACCAGTGTATTTTACATCGTGTGACAACGCAATATTAACATAACCAGAGATGCCAGATCTGCAGATTAGTCTGTAAATCTGCAGAATTCGTATATCAGCTGTTTTTCAAAGAAGAACGAATCTTACAAAAGTAAACAAATCGAGTTTCTCTCTCCTACCAATAAATGCTTAAAAATCCTACAATTTTGCTTTAAAATTCTCAATCTTAGTAATACAAATTAGAGTGACTATAATCAGAGTGGCGACAGCTGTTCGTTTGGAATGACAGCTCCCAGTTCCAAACGAGCAAACGACCTTTCAATTCAATGTAAAGCTAATGGAATGTTTTGAATTGTTGCCAAACTTACGGATGAGATGTCGTCACTCTGCTTATAGGCACTCTAATACAAATAACTATAAAGGGCGAAACTGTCATTCCTTTTTGTTTACGCAAATTTCGCCCTCCGTGTTCCATGCCAACAAACATGGTGATACTTCAATTGATAGTAAGGAGGGGCGAAACTATTTTTTCTTCTTTATTTTAGACAGTTTCCGAACCTTTCATTACTGGAAATAGTAAAGGAGACAATAAAAATACTCGCAGATTTGTCTTAGTCGCGAAAACCAGCCAATTTAATGAAAAATGCGCAAAGGCGTATCTTTATAATTAACACAGGAAGCATAAAAGTAAACAAATCGAAAAAGAGCGAAACTCTTTTTATGTTGATTCATTCAGTGGATATATAAGTAAAGTGGTAATATTTGCGTGCTTTTTGAAGATAAACTAACAATTCATCGACTAATCATAAATTGAGCGGAGAATATACGATGATTTCTAAACACGATTTGAAACCAAACTCGAAACATTCATCGATGATTTTCTGATTTTTGCTGTCAATGTTAGATTCGCCGTTCTTTTAAAAACAGCGGATATAGTGCTGCAGACATTTTTTGTAGTGACTTGTGCAGACTTTTGAGAATCGTTTTTTGCAGACTTTCGTCAAAATTTACAGACTTTTGAAATTCACCGGGTTTGTAACAGTTTGGGGTAGGGATTTGGGGGTGGTTGGGAAGTGTAAGGTGAAAGATTTATAGGGAAAGGGGAGTTTTTGTACATCGAGTCTGTACATTGCATGGTATTTGATATTTAAATCTTCAGATTTCGTACATAATGCTGCAGACATTTTTTGTTGTGCAGGCTTTTGAAAATCGAGTTTTTCGCAGACTCGTGAAAATTTAAAACCTTTTTTTTTTGCTCTCCAAGTCAGTTTAGCGTATCATCAGACCCTGTCAGCTTGGAGCGAGATCAATCTTCAGTTTAGCAACGCCATCGCACGGCATCAAATTCAACATATCATGTCAATTGTATGGGTGCGCAGTGCTGCTATTTTGGCGCGCACGAATTTCACATTTCTCTCCCCTGCTTCTATGTACGAGATTCGATGCGGACTCGCCTGAGGGCACCATGTTCGCAAAAAAGGATGTTGCCAATGATTTGTTCGGGAAATGTGAGAGCTGGATATCTTGTTAATATGATGTCTTTGGTATCATACTTTATTAGCGGCCCTTACACGATCATTAAAAGTGTCATTACTAAGTAATGACACTTCTGCTCAAAAGCTCGTCATTACTGCATTACTATACATTATTACTTTTTAGCATTACACGTTCATTATGGGAGCGGGTCATATCGCCGAAAGTCGTTTCGCCGAATGCCATTTCGCCGAAATTCGTTTCGCCGAATAGGTCATTTCGCCGAAAGTTGTTTCACCGAATAGGTCATTTCGCCGAAAGGGTCATTTCGCCGAAAGGGTCATATCTCATGCATGTTATGTCTTCTGTATAACTGATGTGGCGCAGCCACATAACCGAAGCCAAGATGGCTTGGCGGCACAAAGTCGGCCGCCGACCCGCCGTCGGAAGCGGCTGCCTCTTGCGTACAAACCTGTAACCGCCACGTTTGCCCGGTCTTCTCAAAGCAATATTCTTTATCGTAGATTAGCTGAAAATAAATTTAATTTCCCATTGAAACGTTAAGGTTAATGAAACATTAATAATTTAAATCTACACTTTGTTATTTCCGGAATTTTTTTTCACGTATAGTTCTGAAGAGAATGTTTCCTTCATGGTTGTCAAATTTTCTCATCTAATACAACTGACGATATTGGGCACTTCCACAAAAAATAATAAAAAGAAATAATTTTGGTAATGATGGAAAATCCGGAATTCCATAATTACTCGTGTCATTACTGAACTCGCAGACCTTACACGATCATTAAAAGTGTTATTATTTTTTAGAATAGAGAAATTATAGTATATTCACATTAGCGCTGATATCAAGTGATATACCGATATACTTGATATCCGATGATATCATCTGATATCCCATACAATTAGATGTAAACGCGTATCACCATTTTGGCATGATATCCGGAATGTCATGTACGATACCATGTCGATTTGTCAAAAATCACAACTAGCAACACGGATAATGGCATTGAACCAGACCCTGTCAGCTTGGAGCGATATTAATCTTCAGTTCAGCAACGCCATCGCACGGCATTACATTCAACATATCATGTCAATTGTATGGATGCGCAGTGCTGCTATTTTGGCGCGCACGAATTTGACATTCCTCTCCAGCTTCTATATACCAGATTCAATGCGGACTTGCCTGAGGGTGCCAATGTTAGCAAAAAAGGATGTTGCCAATATTTTGTTAGGGAAATTTGAGAGCGTGATATCTTGTTAATATGAGGTCTTTGATTGAACGCACTCATTTATGGACTTCACTTCGAGAGTGATAATAAATAATCATTATAATTTCGAATTTTTCAACGAATACTAGCGTTCGGAGACCATTAAAAGGAAGACTTCAATCATTGATTGAATTGTAGGAGAGAAAAGCAATATTATTGATCTTACTCCTTATGGGAACATTCATTATGACAACTTGATTGTTTAACGATATCATTTCGATCATATGTGAACACTTCCACGTGATATGCATATCATCTCGTTGCAGATTTTTTTTCGGAAACAGATTTTTGCAACCCTGTGTGAAAATATTTGAAATTTTTATTTGGCATCTCTGCTGAACATAACCTTGTTCCGCTTACGGAATGAACATTGAGGAGGTACACAAACGCCCGCTTCCATAATTCGTCGGTTTGTTTGTTGTAAATTAACGTAAAGATCACAATATAATTACAAATTGTTGTATTTATTACTCCTCGGATATACCGTTAACGTATCGCCAGAATATGACAACGAGGGAAAATTGTTCTACATTTGTAAGTGTAGAAGAATCATTTTTTCGCATTATTTGTATCGTGTTTTTATTTGCAATTCATAGACTATCCCTTGCGATTTTGGCAAGCGGCACGGTATAACGGCATCTTGGATCACAGAGGATAAAATTTCGGTCACTGCCTACAGTAATCAATTGCTGCAGTCCATCAATAATCGTCAATCAAATACCTCGTCCGTAAATGTGTTTCATCTGTCTTCCAATTTTATATTGGATGAGCCGATCCTCCGCAGCTTAGTCACAGAGTGCAGCAATGTTTTCCTTAATCTGCAACTGGTCAAAAACAGTGCATCCGGTGCGTCGATTGATTATTTGAAAATTTCGCGCAGTTATCGCAGTGCGATAAGAGCTTGTTTGGAAAAGTTGCAGGATCTGCTGACCAACACAAAACTACCTGATTCAGAGCAGTACCAGAACTATGTAACTATTTTCTATTCAGTGGAATGCATTTGGCATTTAATCGAAATACTGATTATTGATACTAGTTCGGTCAATGCCGTGGTACCTAATCTGTTGGATTGGGTACGATTTCACTTTCCGACTGCGGAACGGTTGGCTGCCGAATTGCTTCAGCAGGGGCGGGAGGTTGATTCCAGTGATGATTACTGGCCGGTATTGAAAGGTTTAATCGTTCAGGGACAGCTCAATGTAGCTCGAGCGTTGCTCAAAATGCACACGAATTCGGAAAGTGTTTGCTTCGAAGTAGCCGAACAGGTTCTGCAAACTATGCCGGTATTTAGTGTTTATGGTGGGCTATCAGTGCAAAAGTTTAAATCCCAGTGGCAATATTGGACAGCAAATGCGAGGTCGAAAATTGATGCTGGTATTTTGGCGGTGGAGCCCGAGCTAGAGGAAATTATCAAGGTAGGAGGGTTTGGTTTGATAATACATGGCGGTAACTATTTTCTCGTTGTAGCTTGTTATTGGTGATCGTCAAACATGGGCTGATCAGTGCCAGTATGCTTCATGCTGGTATGAATTTTTCCCAGGATATCTTTTTTACACGGAATCTACGTGCAAGTATTACGAACTGGGTACTTTTGCTAACAACTGGTTATCTCAGTGGATTAGTATTGGTGGGACAAATCCCACATACAAGAACCTAGACAAAATTATTCTTTCGGTCATGGAGAACAATTTGCCACAAGTGTTGCACAACATACAGAACATTTGTGATAACAAATGGTTCGTTACTCATCTGGTAGATTTGCTGTATCACTGCGGCCATCTCACGCTTTCCACCGGTAGCAACGAAGATCAGGATTCGGAAAAATTGTTCCGCGAGTCACTGTTGTACGATTTCGGCTGCCTGCTGATGTCTCGCAACTGTTCCCTGTGGGAAGCGGGTTTGGATTATTTGGAGTTCTCTAGTACCGAAGGTTTGGGCGCACGGGAGGCTCTACTGGCCCGCATTCCAATCAAGAACGAAAAACAAGCGATGAAACTAATTGGTGTGGCCAAGAAAAATGGTTTCGTTTCGGTGGAAAGCGAAATTTGCAAGGTGCTGGTGAAGAAAAATCTAGCTAACAAACTGTACGGAAATGCTCTGGAGTGGTCGATTCGTTCGAAGGATAGTTTTTACGTGACGGCGGTAGCGAACATATTCCTTGAGCACTACTGTAACTATGGAGAAATTCTGTGCGAGGACGTTATCGCAAACATCGGCGCCAAGATGTTCATTTCGCCTAGGTTAATATTTTTGGTTAAATATTACGATTTTCGTCAGTTCTATCTTGAGCGATCATTCGCACAGGCTGCGGAATTGTTAATTAACCTTCTGGATTCAAAGATCACTCCCAGTTAGTAAGTATTGAATTATTTTTATTGGTCATTCTTACGAAGCTTGTATCACTGAAAAAAATCATTCATTTCGCAGTTTCTGGCCGTCACTTTTGGCAGATACTATTCCGTTACTGGAATTTAAGGAACCGGTCATCCCAACCAAGGAAACCTACACAATTCTGCATCATCTGGAGTGGGATTTGGTGCCCATGATGGAAAAACGCAAGGAACAATTAAAGGCTAACAAACGGATGGAAACCGATATCGACATGACCGACATTGACAACCAAGCGTTGATAAGCAAGTTTTCGTCCAATTTATTGAATAACTGTACCGAAGATTTAGTTAAGCTGTTGCGGCTGGCTTGTGCACGTAATTTGGCACGAGCATTTATTATTGAGAATACGGTTGCTGATTAGGTAGGTCGGATGTTTCACGTTTTTTTCTGTCTGAATAAATTCCACTAAGCCATTAATTTGATCTTCTGTAGTTTGACTTTTTCGAAGGAAATTCTCGGTAAATACTGAACAATATTTACGAATAGTTTAGTTCTATTTTCGAAATAATTTAAATTACTACACATTCTTTTTATGAAGTTTTGTTGCTTTTTTTTGCTTGATTTACAATTTTAAAATTATAGTTTCTTATCTCTAAAAATGTTTGACAAACGAAAATAATCCACTGTATTGTTTGCGGTACTTGTTTTGCTTTGTGTCACTATTTCCTTCTTAGATTTTTCGTTTTCACTCTACTACATTTCTCTCGCTAACCGATGGCGAAAGTAGCGGGGCGAAATAACAGTTCACCCGTGTGCTAGGTTTCAATGTTCGCGATAGTTCGACTGTACAATAATTATTATTGTAGTTAATCTTAGAGCTCTAATTTCAATGTGTTTTTGAGTGATTTTATTTTACTTTAGATGGACTTTCATTCTGGCTCTTAATCCTAGACTGCGCGTTTTTTTTTTCTAGGGCATTCTTGGTTTAAAAAAAAACAATACGCCACAGTACACGGTAAGAATGGGAGTCTCACGTCGTTGCGATCGCCTGGTAGGCATCATCTGGTGGTTTCAAGGTGGGATGTTTAGTTTGAACCGTTCGCAGGAAATCCCTCGGCCGTATCGTCGTCTTCGGTTGGTTCCGACGAAAGTACTGACGCCCTTCGCAATTTTTTCACGCTCAACGTTTTGGGTGGGGCCTTACCTTTACCGGACCGGGTCATGCGTTTATTACTGCTCACAATGATTTGTTCCTCTTCATGCTGCTGCTGTTGCTGTTGTTGCAGTTCAAGACTGTCGGGAGCCAACATCTTACCATTGTTGGAACCTTCGTCGTAGTGACCACTGTCTCCCTCATCATCACTTCCCGCTGCTCCTTCGTCGTCTTGCTCGTCAGTGTAATTTCGTTTCTTGCCACCAACCGTTTTCGCAGTCCTGTTGTTGTTTACTTTCTTATTATTACTACCAGTACTAGTGTTACTATTACCGCTAAGTCTACTGCTACTATTGTTGCTGCCACCAGAGACGTTGCCGATCGTTTGATCTTGCTCATTAACTAACTCATCACCACCGTTCTGTAACAACCCGGGGTTACTATTATTGCCACCACAGTGCGTCCGATTCTGATACACCAACAACGATTCTGATTGATCACTTGAACTTTGCATTAACTTATTATTTCCATTCACTAGATAAACCGAATCGGACGGATCCGCATCCATTTCCATCTGGGACGAACCATCCTCGACACTGCCACCTCCGTTGACGTACGTCCGCAACTGCACAACCTCTTTCTCTAGTAGCTCCTTTTCCTCCTTGGTGCTCTTTAGTTCCTGCTGGAGGAACACGATGGTGCTCTGCATTCCTTCAACATCTTCGTCCATTTCTTGCAAAAAATCGTCCAGCTCTGGAATAGAGGAAAACGGTTTGGAATCAGTGATGTTTGAGTTAGAAAGCTTACTGATAGTAATAGCCAATCAAATGAACAATACTCATCCAAATGATTGGTCGCGATTCTATAACATTTCCGATTTATGTTTACAGTCCAGAAGAAGGGTGATAAAAGAGATATAAACAACTACCGATGTATAAGGGCTATCCCTAAGCAGCTAGATAAAGTAATACTGGCTCTAATGTTCAACCATTGCAAGCAGTATAGTGATGATTCCCAACACGTCCTCAGCTACTAATCTCTTATCTCTTACATCTATTATGAACAAAGTCATGTCAAACGGTTTTCAGACAAAACAACCCATGAAATCACACTTGCTAAATTGGATCGACTTGGTTTGGTACAAACGTCCTTTGATGGATTACATTATATCACCGGAATTGTCATTTTGTGGATAAAATTGACGATTATATTTCGGTAGAATTTTTTGCAACATCTGGAATTTCTATGGGGAGTCATCTCGGCCTTTTGTTTTTCTTGCTGTATGTTAACGAAAACCAACTTTTCACTTAGTATTAGAAACAACAACAACAATAGGCCGAAATGTGCAGAGATACCAGTGGTAACGTTTTCATGAACGAATGTGAGGCGAAAAGCAAGATATAGTGAACGACACAGGAATCAATCTTGGTGCACGCTCAGCCGACGACAGTTTCCCAGCACCTGATCTATCGAATACAAGTGGGGAGCTGGGGAACAACAAAGCCGCGGGCAATGACCAATTGCCATGTGAGCTGCTCAAACATTGAGGAGAGGCACTGGCTAGAGGGCTGCACTAGATGATTTCTAAGATTTGGGAGGAGAAGATTCTACCGCAGAGAAAAAACACCATGCCTCCCAACAGGAATATTGATAGACGGTGACGATATCGAGGAGGTTGACGAGTTCGTGTATTCGGTGTATCACTGGTGACTGCTGATGATACCAGCAGAGAAATTCAGAGGCGTACTTTGGTAGGAAATCGTGCGTACTTTGAACTCAAAAAAAGTCTTCGGTAGAATAAAGTACGCCACCGCATGAAATTGGCCATCTACAATACGCTCGTTAAACCGCTTTTTCTCTATAGCCACGAGACGTGGACTTTGTTGGCAGAGGATCAAAGGTGAAAAAAGGTGCTGAGGGACAATCTATGGCGAAGTGCAGATGCAAGCGGAACGTGGAGATGGCGTATGAACCACGAATTGCAACGGCTGCTTGGAAAACCATTTACGGTGCGGACAGCTAAAATTGGACGGCTACGACGGGCTGGGCATGTCACTAGAATGTCGAACGACAGTCCAGCGATAATGGTTTTTGAATCTAACCCGGATGGGACAAGTAAAAGTGGAGCGCAGCGAGCAAAGTAGATCGATCAAGTGGAGGGTGATCTACGGAGCATCCGTGTCTTGAGTGGCTGGCGACGAGCATGTTACGTTTTCTTGAAGATTCAAAAGCCTTCAAAGAGGAAGAGCAATTCTCATCTGCGGAATATATGCGATTTCTACAAAAATGTTTGTGAAACCAAAGAAAGTTTTTACATCAGAAGCAGAATATATGGTTCGTTTGGCATAACTTTTGATATGTCAAAAAACTGTTTTTCACTTACGCGCTCAGTTAACGGAAAAGTACAAAAAACCTTTTGTATTCCTTATATTCCTTGGAATAAGTGATTTATATAAAAGGTGACGAGTGAAAGAACTTTAACTATAAGCTTGTTCTCATAGAAGAATGGGCAAAAATTAGCTAATTTATTGAAAATTCTCCGGTTTATAGGTCTGGTAAGTTGACAACCATATAAGCTCATATCGGATATACCCGAAATCCGGTTCTGGAAATACCGAAAACAGTAGCAAAAAGTCTCCAAAACGGACCTTTACAAAATTCCTGAATTTTGTTCTGATGTGAATTTCGGTTCCGGAATTACAATGTGCTGAGTTTTTTTTTATGTAAAACCGTCGTATAGAGCAAGGATGCAAAATAAGGAAAAAAATCATCTAAATTGGACTCAAAGCTGCTGCCGGCCATACAAATCGACTTCGGCCATACCGGTCACCGGAGTGCATTTCCGGAAGTACTGCAAAATAGGGATCTCAATTGATCGCAAAACTGTTTCAGAACTTTCCTGTTCCAGAAGTACCGAGAACTGTGTTCAAAAGCTTTAAAAATGAACTCACTACTATGGTATTATTCCTAAGAAATCTGAAACTGGTTCCTGAACATAAACCCGCAGGTTTGATATGTCAATATATAATATCAATATAATATGAGAAATTTTATCGAGCAATAGCGAAGAGACTGCTTTCGCGATTTGAACAATGATTGTTTTCCTAAGATTGTAAGTAGAACACCTTAATGTTTCGTCTAGCAGTTGAATGTGAGAAAAAATTGATATGAAATATATACTCATTGTACATATAAAAAAATCCTAAATGTTCAAATTCTGCGGTGACCATTAGTCAGTCGTCACTCGTTTACGTCCGAGACACTAGGAAGCATATTGCACCTTGATGCAAAATCTATAAAGCGTTGCATAATTAGTGTAAACTTTGCGTCTGCTTAGCCGTTTTGAATTGAAATGCTAGACGGAGATGAATTGTTTTATGCACTGTTGAACCGAAGGTGAAACTTGAAGAAATCGATACGTAAAAGTGGGAGGGTAATGTCAGAGACATAACCGGATAACGTAAATACGGATAAAACTAACGCGTTTCTTTACACTTCTGAATATTTTTAATCATTCTCATAAGTTGATTTATTGTAAAATTGTGCAAAATTCCATAAGGCAGAGCAAAAGAAAGTAAAAATTTTATAGTCCCACGACAAAAGGGCCTAATTGAAAACGACAGTTTCTCTTTGTTCGCTTTTTCTTTCGAGATTTACCGGATTGATATTTTCACGTTTTATATCTACCCAGTATGCAAAGTCGTTCACTGCATCAAAAACGTCGTCCAAGCACGAGAAAGACAAACAAGTGTCATGAGTTTTCTTTGATACTCGTTGATACCAAACATTTTAGCAAATTTTGCGTTATTTGTGGTTAGTGCATAGTACTGCAAATTTTATCATAAATTGCTGATCATATTCTCGATAGCATGGAGAAAAAATTATATTGATGGGTTAAGTACAACAAATGATATTCACGATTAGGCCCTACCCAATTCTTGTACAGGATAAATTTTGGAAATGCGCCCCTTAGTAAACGAAGTTGTAATCACGACAAAAAGTCGTCTAAACTGATTCAACATATTGATCATGCTAGCTGATGACTATAAAAACCTACGTGGCTATTCCGAAATTGGAAATAGTGTCAAAACTCTGAAAATGAACTTGCGTCAATTTCTCATATTATTGATTATGAGAAAAGCATAATTACACCCCTAGGTGGAGTAATGAGCGTCAGAACCACAAATGCAGACTTTTAAAGAGGTTTTCAAAGTTTTTGTTAGTAAATCGTCCAATTTACAGACTTTTAAAATTGTGTGGGGTTTTTTGTTTGTTTTTGTCTTCCTCATATAGAAAGGTTATGCAATCACTTGAAAAACCGACTAGTGAAAATTGGCCCGGAGGGCCAAGTGTCATATACCATTCGACTCAGTTCATCGAGCTGAGCAATGTCTGTACGTATGTGTGTGTGTGTGTGTGTGTGTGTGTGTGTGTGTGTGTGTGTGTGTGTGTGTGTGTGTGTGTGTGTGTGTGTGTGTGTGTGTGTGTGTGTGTGTATATATATATATATATATATATATATATATATATATATATATATATATATATATATATATATATATATATATATATATATATATATATATATATATATATATATATATATATATATATATATATATATATATATATATATATATATATATATATATATATATATATATATATATATATATATATATATATATATATATATATATATATATATATATATATATATATATGTGTGTGTGTGTGTGGGGGGGTGTGTGTGTCAAATAATCTCACTAGGTTTTCTCAGAGATGGCTGAACCGATTTTGACAAACCTAGATTCAAATGAAAGGTCTCGCGGAATTTCATCTGGTTCCGGCTTCCGGTTCCGGAGTTATAGGGTAAAGTGTGTTCAATATTGTACAACGTCACTTAAACCGGCGAAACAAAAAACGTAAAAAAATTTCTAAATTAGTCCTAAAACTTCACAAATCGATAGTCACAAACAAACCGATTCCGGCTATCCTGGTTCCCGGTATCCGGTTCCGGAAGTACCGGAAATAGTGGTCATATATACCAAAATGGATCTCACTTACTTTTCTCAGCGATGGTTTGACCGATTTCCACAAACTTAGATTCAAATGAAAGGTCTTCTGGTCCCATACGGGATTCCTGAATTTCATCCGAATCAGACTTCCGATTCCGGAGTTATAGGGTAAAGTGTGTTCAATATTGTACACCGTCACTTAAACTGGCGGAACAAAAACCGTAAAAAATGTTATAAACTGGACTCTAAACCGTTATTCCCAAGCTTAGGGTCAATTGAAAGGTCTTATGGTCCTACCAAAAATTACTGCATATTTTCGGATGCGACAAAAATTTAAATCGTAATTTAGAGTGCGTATTAGTAGAGTTTGTATGTCATGTTAGTTGGTGCCCGTACGAACCGACTTTGATTATACCGGTTCTCGGGGTTCGGTGCCGGAAGTGCATATAATAGTGAACCCACTTCGTTTTCTTAAGGATGACCTACGCAATCAAAGCACTGTTTTATTTTGTATGTTATACTAGTTAAGGCACAAACAATCTCTTGGTTTCTTTCAAAAATCAAAGAAATTTTTTTTGAAAAGAATACCACAATATTATACATGAGAAAGGCATTATTACAGCACTAGGTGGATTAAAACAGGATTTTTTTTCTCGTCATTCTAGCGACAAGAATTATTTGTTTGTTCATTAAAAGCATCAACAAATGTATATATTTATCAGACGACCCATTTTTTCGAGTAGAAGAATTATATTTTCACTCCAGGATTATAGTTATTTGTATGTATAAAAACACATGGGAAAATGATACACAGATAAAAAACTAGTAACTAGTTCGGTTTGACAAACGCAAGTACGTGGTTTGGATTTCGCTTGGCTTGTTAAAACAAAATATATATCACTAATTTAAAAGTGTTATGCTCGCGTCGTTTGTTATACGAGAAATTACTAAAACTGGACCTGATCATCAAATAATTTCACCTAGCCCCAATAATCGACCATTTAAACACTTACCCAGTTGTGACTTTTTCACCTCCTCGTTGTAGCTCTTCTGCAGTGCCAGTTCACCCTCCAACTTGGCCAGCCTTCCGTTGGAGGTCATTTTGCCGAGTTCCTCGTTCTCCTGATACAGCAACCGACATTTCGCCATCAGCCGTTTTCCCGTGTTTGAATCGGGCGTAAACTTCCAGGCCGACAGTTCGTTCTGTGTTTCCTCCAGTTTGGCTTTCGTCTGTTGCAGTTCACATTTGAGCTTCTGAAAAAGAATGTTAACGGCCGGATCCAGCAGGGCCGACCGAAGGGCAGCTTGACCGGGGGCTTGGGCGGTTTTAAGTTCGGCGATTTGACTCTGTGGACGAAAGAGGTCCGAATGTTGTACAACGTCGTAACCCAGAAAATGGAGTTTGCTTTGATCAGAACTGTGGCAACTTACGGCAAAGTCTTGCATTTCTTGCTCCTTGACGGCAAGCCGCCTCGCCAGGATCCGTTCCCGGCGCTGAGATTCGGCATACTGTAGTTTGAGTTTACCTTCCGAGTCCTTTATAGTTTGAAGTTCTTCTGTGAATTTCGAGAGATCAATAGACGATGTTAGACATTCTGTCAGTTTGGTTTCTTCTATCTAACGACAAGTTGAAAGAATTAGAACGAGAGAGGAACAAAGTCTTGGTAGGAAGTTATGGACTAAGAACATCGTGCAAGTCTGAGCCGTTGATTCAAAAGTAATAAGAAAAAATATTAATAGGATATAGGATATTTATACACAAAAAATTTTTTTTCATTGCATAAAATAGCAATCAAAAACCTATTCATTCAAATTAAAAAGTTTGACTTCTTTACAGTGAGATTTAAAGAAAGATGGCTTGTCACTTAGCAAGAATTTTCATGCTAAGCTGAGTAACTATCGTGAAGAGTTCAAATAACTCAGATCAACTGTTATAGTATAATAAAAGAAAGTCAAATCCTATTACGACTACCAGCAGCAGTTGTGCTAGATATATTGATGAATGAGCCATTGTTCGGTCCTTTTGCTGGTTTTCCTTTAATAGTTTTTTCTACAAATGTTGGATTGTTTTGCGGTCTTCGAAGATTTTATTCCTAGTTAAACTTCCAAAGGAAATAATATATGCGCGGATTTTTAGAGTCTATAAGGTGATCTAGAGCCAATTTTTTTCTGCAAAAAGTCATGTCATATAGAAACCCCATGAAACGTTGAGATTTCATATCATTACCAACAAAAAATCCTCTGATATGAATGAAAGAATGTTTTCAACTCGGTTCTGAACAAGTGGTCTTAGAACTCCGATTATTCAAAGGTTTTTCATAAACAGTCCCAAAGTAATGCGAAAATTCGCACTCATGAAAGTCTGGAGAAATATATATGCATTGTACCTACTGCGGTTTCAGTTGTAACCATAACTCATAAACGTCTAGAAGGAAGTTTGTTGAGTTTGAGGGTGTTGCTACTCCGTGACTGATCGGGATTAGCTGAAGTTGTACAGAGAATCTCTAGATGATCAGGCCTGGGACTAGCGAATCATCCTTTAATGTACATCCATCTTCTGGTAGCCCCAGAGTTCTTTGATCAGTACCGGTGCCGGCCAGACCCGAACGTAGATCGACTATGGACTGGGAAGGGATGTTAGTCCAACACTTGTTGTTACTAGAGGCCGTATATACAACTGCGCACTCCACAAATGACACGGGAGAAGGATACACTGAGGTCTTTTTTTATGCGATCTTTTTTTATGCGGTTTTTTTTTACGCGACTTTTTTTATGCGAATTTTCAGAGTTATGCGAAGTTTCAGAGTTATGCGGTTTTTTTTATGCGAATTTTCAGAGTTATGCGGTTTTCCCTTCTGCGGTTTTTTTTATGCGAAGTTTCAGAGTTATGCGGTTTTTTTTTATGCGAAGTTTCAGAGTTATGCGGTTTATGCGGTACGGAAATTCGCATAAAAAAAGACTTTTTGTAAATTTCAATTATGACAGTATTGCAGTAATGGTAGTATTCGCGCGCGTATGTTCCGGTTTCAAGATGCTCGTATGCATCACTAAACTCACAGACTTCCCGAGTGAGTGTTTCAACGATTTTTTGATACTGAAGTCCCGGGAAGTCTTGATTCACAGTTCTTATTCGTGAAAACTGAATGAAAATTTGCGTAACGAAAAAAACTTATTTTTTTCTAAATGGAATTACCTGCTACAACATAAACGAGTGAACAGGATTTAGACAAAACAGTTGATTCGTTGTAGTGACATACCTCATGATAAAAAAAAGAGCCGGAATTTTCATTTTAAAATTCCCGCGCTTGTCCAATCGGTAAAGTTTTATTCTCTCAACGTTGGCAACACTTTTATACACATTCTGTCAAATTTTGACGCATATCGTACGATTAGTTTTTGTTTGGCGTCTATACTGCCCATACTTGCATATCAGTCCCATATGGAAAATCGGCATGTCGAGAAAAAAACGATTAAAATGTTATTTCCGATTTTTTTTATTTATTGTGCTACCTAATGTTAAACCATGGTCTTATTACTTGAAATATCGGTAATACACCTTTACTATTCCAAGATTGCAACAAATGAAATTATTGAAATTTGCACTAAATGGGACTGATATGCGGGTACTTCACATATGGGACAGACATGAGTTGATATTTTTTCACATTTTACTGGACAAACCCTAAACTTTTATTGCAATTTCTGAAAGTATATTGAGGATAGATTTCATTCCTCAAGCTAACTCAAAATTGACGAAAATCGATATGGGACTGATATGCGAGTATAGGCAGTATACAAAAAGTTGAAAAATTTTCGTGTGGCGATTTTTATAATGGATGGTTTCGGCTCGCCTTCAAAGCGCCATTCGGACGCTTAATTGGTGGTTGATATTTATTCAATACACCGATCTATGTTATCTCTGTTATTAACATTGTAATATTGACGGATGTTTGCAATAGTTGATTTTTATCATTCAATTTATAATCTTGAACGACAAGGAATAACATGGAAGAAGAAAAATACCACATTAAACTTTTCTCAGAAGATACCCGGAAATCGATAAATTGAATGAAATGAAATGCTGAAATAATTTAAAGAAATAGGGTAATCAGATGTGAAACGTTGTGAAAATCTGATAACTGAAGGGGAAAAGAAACTCCTGAAAAAACGTTTAAAAGAAAATTTATTGAAAGTTCTAAAGTTTAAATAAAATAAATGAAAACAATGTGCATTTAACACAAATCCGCCGGAACCATTTCGCTTCGGTGTAATTGTAAACTTTTAAATGCACAATGTTGTTTAAAAACTTGAATTTCGTATTTACACGTTTCTGGTAAAATTAAATTAAACCAAGAATAAATCGAGCTTGTGCATTTAGGGGTTAGCTAGTGTTTCTCAAAAAGAATCTTCAAAAGGGTACAAACTAAACTGTTATGTTGCGCACAAGTAGACTAAATTGAACTGCTAATGCATTGATGAGTCGAAGACCAAATGAATTTTTTATTCAAACCGATTCGTTTATGGGGTCGGGTATAGCGTGGTGAGGTGTCTTTCACCCAGCTGGGTTAGATTCTCAACTCCGCGGCACATAGGGTCAGAAAGTTTTCTTAATCCGAAGAGGCGAATGAGCTTAAGGTTAAAGCCTCTATAATAAAAAAAAAAACAAAAAATTATTCGTTTATGTCGAATATGGTTTGGATTTGTATATTCCATCTATTACACTGTTTTTATCTAACATCAAAAGCTCAATTGAATTGCACCACGTTTTTGTCTTAGAAAGTATCGACAGGAAAGGGATGAAAGGCCAACAATGTGATATATTTTCCTTTACTGTGAATTTATTTTCCTATAATTTTACCAATTGTATTGTAACATTTTCAAGCGCGGATGAAATAACAGAATACATGTTTGATGAAGAAGAAAATGTTTGTTTCTGAAGGGATGCGTATATGAGGCGTGTTTCGGTATAAAAAGGGAATACAACACAGCAATCGATTGAAAATCTGAAATCAAATGCACAATGCAGAATATTTGAGCAGTGGATTATCTGCCTTAATTTGTTCTGTCCTTTGTATTCATTAACTATCTAATAATTATAAATCATACCAAAGGTACACCAACCACACACGTCTGTAAGAATTCGTGGAGGTCTCGCGCGGTAGAACAACGGCGTGCGGCGCAGGTTGGCTTAATATTTTTGCGTGATAATCTCAACCAAATCAACCACCGACACATATATCCGATCGGACTCCGACCAGACAGCAGATGGATCAGGGAATCCTCCGGACAGGCTGGGATCGATCCGCTGATATGAAACACTATGATTTTCCGATACTAGCGGTTACACACTGCAGACACTGTTTGAAACTCTCTTGATTAGCTTTTGGACGGTGCACTGATTATCTTCGGGACTCATTTTTTCTCTGCGACTTTCCGTTGAAACACTAGGATGCAAATTTACTATTAAGGACTTTATTACTAAAACGATCTAACACATACGCACACGTCGGTGTGATTTTGATGGATGTCGTTGCTATTTATCTTTTTTTCCACATGCACTGGCATTCTAGGCCACGTATTTGCACCTCATCCCATTTAGCTTTTTCGCACAGTTCATTGGCTTTTCGATTTCACTTCAATTTGCTTATTGATTCTTTTATTTTTTTTTGTAATACTTCATCATATCAAACACAGTTCTGTTTCACCTCTTATTTTTTTCTTTCTTTGCGCTAGCACCGATTACAGCAAAACGACGACCGTTGGATCAATGGAAGCATAATTCTCTTCAAGCATTCTAACGTAAAGATGGAATTCAATGAACTAACGTCGCTACTATTGGGTACACTTCTGGTGTGGAACCAAATTTTCGTTTCATTCGGAAACATTTTGGAACGACACCCGACACAACCCGAAAACCACTCGACGTAATAGAAATGTTCACGATGGCTTAATATCATTGTATCGAGCACAACAATCACACGTCACTGTATTAGCTTTTACAAATGAAACATGGAAGGTTGGATGCAGTATTGCTTCCAAGTATTTCCGTCGTTCGTTGCTCCCCAATTTAGCTCGCTGGCGAAACACTTTCTTTTACGTACGGTTTGGTGCTTGCTAAGTCTCTACCTTCTACACAATCGAAATCGAATCGAAGCCAAAGTACGGATGCACTATTTGACATTCCTTACGTCGTCGCCGGGAGAGTTGAATAATGCTTGGCGTTGGTGGTGCACTGAACCGATACCAAGTTACACTTACCGGAAGTTGTCGAGTGTGCTATTGATTTAACTGGTAAGTTACTAGAGATACTAAGATTGTGCATTTCTGGAGTAATTGAGGGATATGAATGCGGTTTCAATTGTACCGAAACGACTATATGAACATTTTGGTGTTAGTGTATTGCTAGATTTGGTAGGTTCCAGTCAAGTGTTGTTATCTGTATCGATCTTAACAGAATTGAAAATAATATCTTTAGCTTATATCACATATTGCAAGAACACTGTCCAAAACGCCGAAACCCTGTGGACTGTTAGACGAATGAATTTGCCGAGATATCAGAGTATCAGGAAATTTATAGCCTTTGGAAATCGACTCACTCAGCTAGAGTTCAGTACGATTACCGTACAGTACGTGCAGTAGAAGTAAGTTATTCAGTACAACAAAAATTGGCGTTGCGTTTGAACTCAGTTTTTCAAAAACTATTCAGAACGCTAATAGGCACTGAGATCCCTACAATTTTGCTTGATTAGATCTCAGATTTCCATCGAAACGATGATCAACAGTCTTAATGATTGCTTTCAATACTCAATTATTTGAGCACCATTGGGGTAATAAGAGTTCCTAAGAACAGTGTATTCCGAATTGAAAAGATATTTCTTTGGTCGTTAATTTTACGGCCATTACACTTCATACTATTCCTAGAATATTGCTAATTGATAGAAGAAAGATAGTATCTTCTAAATTGTGGACTCTCCAAAGACAGTAACATCGTTGAAGTACAGTAAGAATATCAGACGTCCCAGAGGGCTCCTCTGTGGAATTCAAGAATATGTGATGTCTTATTTTTTCAACAGACACGATGCAGTCCTGATGATGATTTCTGATAAAAAAAAACATTCAAGAAGTACACCATCTTATGCTTATTTCAGTGCATATTCAGTATCTAACGAGAAAACCCAATTGCAACAACAAAATGACAAATGCAACAGGGTAAACTGAAATCTATGCGGCGGATATGTAGCGCACAAAGAATACGCGATAAACATCAGCGAAAAACCGCAAAACTATAGGAATGTTTTTTTGCCAAATGTTGTCAAAAAATCATTTCTAAAACAAAACAAGAAAATCGTAGAACTTTGAAATTTCGCATAAAAAACGCTTAACTTCGGAAATCCGCGGTCAAAACTGTATTGAAAAACCGCATAAAAACAGTGTAAGGTAAATTTAGCAAAAGTTACCGCTGAGACGTTCAGGGAGAACGTTTTATCAATTAAAGCACTCGATGAAATCAAGCACACTCCGATTCCGATCAGTTCCGATTATCTACTGGACGAGTATAAAAAGTAAACTATGATCAAAAATCGTTCATTTCATTGAGTGCTTTAGACGGAGCTGGATGTCGAGGTGAGATTTCCCACCAACACCAGTAAGAACAAACCAAGTATAAAGCGTGACACGCTTAGGTCGTGCATTCATTTGTACATCGATCGTCGGGAGCAGCAGTGGTTAGTAATGATAACAGACCTCTGGCGTGGTACAAAACCTCAAACGCTCAGGTCGTGCTCTCATTTAGATTTTTGTCGCCAGGAGGAGCAATCGGCAATGAAAGTAGACCTTTTGCGTTGTATAAAGCCTGAAACGCACATGTCACAGAGCCAGTTTCCTTTCAAAGAAGATCGATTACATCATCCTGCTGCTGGTCGTTTGTATTGGAGCAAAATACAACAAAAAACATTGTGCAATATCAACCCTTCTAATGGCTCCAAATGTTATTCAAAGAACTATAAAGATTACTTCTTTGCAAATCAGAAATTAAAACCATCAGTTTAGTGCAAATCTAGGATAATTTGATGAGCTTTGTGCAAAATTCGCAACAGTGTTTAATATCTTAGAGATTTACACAATTTGGCCCTTCTAAATGCTAGAAATTAATCCCGTACAGCCTTTTGATAATTTCTTTTACTGAAATATTCAAATCCGAAATGAAATAATAGACATCAAAATTCTGTATGTTGCTATTTAGAACCAAAATTGTATACCCAAATAATTATGCGAAATTTTACTTCACTATACTGTATACGGCCCATTTTTCAGCTAGTTGTAGTTTGTAGTAGAGCTTGTTGCTGATTTGCTATTTAAAATGCATAGCACCGATTCAGAAGTCATTCATTTCGAATTTGGCTGTCGTTGTCAACGTGCTGATTATGGCGCGATCGAAGCATCTCCAAGCGAAATACAAAGCTTGCTACCGCAAGCGGAAGAAGCAGGAGACTCCAACGGAACCCATATCAGTATCGCACCCATGGACAACAGGTCAACCTGGAAATAGATGACGGGATTCGACGGTGTCCATCGGAATTCGAACTGAACTCGACACTCCCACAACGCCTTCATAAAAGGTTCAGAACCACCATTATTTTATCATAAAGAACTATACTGATTATTTCGAAATATTTATTTGTATATCAGAATGTTTAATGTAACTAATCTGTACTTTAGTTCAGATGTATCGTTTCATATTCTATGATATTCGGAAGTATAAAGAAAGAATGTCAGTTTTATTCGTATCCACGACATCCAGTTATGTCTCTGGCATTACATACCCGTACTTTTTTGCTATAATCACCATAGTTCATCTCCTCCATATTTCATATATTTTTCAATTAATTTACTACAATTCTATAGTTCTAATAATTTGAACTTACCCGCCTGTCCCACATACATTTGAACAAATAGGCATAAGTAGGGATGACAAATGCTATTATATGATTAGCAGAAATGTGCAAGTGCCGCATGATATTTTTTGCCTTTCTAATATATAAGGGCTATGGTACCACTTCGAAAACTGAGTTTTTATCTGAGGCTCGGATGGCCGAATGTACCATTCGATTCAGCTCGACCAACTGAGCAAAAACTTTTCTCCGATTTTCACAAACTTAGATTTAAAGTCTATTGGTCCCATAGCCTGTTATTGAATTTCATTTGGATCCTACTTCCGGTTTCGGAGTTGTAGGGTAATATGTGAAAATAAGGAGAAAAACAATTTTCTCGATTTCTAGGATATGGCTTATGCATACTAACGAAGTCCCAGGTAAAGACCTAAAACGTTAGATATCATCTGAGCTCAGATCAACATGGGCCACCGACTGGTGGAAAAACAGAACCCTTTTCATACGGAAAATCAAAAACGATGTCGAGCGTTGGGAAGACGTCGGAGACAAAAAGCAACAAAAAATCTTATCCCGCTTACGAACAGGACACTGTAGAGCATCACACAACATGGGGACCGAGGGTCCCTTCCGGAAATCTTGCATCGTGTGTAATCAGCATAACTCAGTAGAACACTTTATATGTCACTGTCCACAATATCAAGGCGCCCGAACGCAATGGAACATTTCAGAAAACATCCGAGAAGCTCTGAGTAACGATCCTACTTCCTTAGCCGCACTTATAAACTTCCTCAAGGATACACATTTATTCGAACAGATTTGATTTAAGCAGTGACATACTACATGTACTATACACACCTAATTGTTTATACCACCTAGCTTCTAAGCAGAGACGAACCAGCCACCGGCTGAAAGTCTCTTTAATAAAGAAAACTAACTAACTATGGCTTATGCATTCAATTTTCTCGAAAATGGCTTATCATCACAAAAAAATAGATTCAAATGTAAGGTCTTGAAGTTCTGTAAAAATTTTCATCCGACTTCCAGTTTCGGAACTAAAGCGCGAATAATTGGAAATTTTCAATTTCATGAGTCTTTTTTCACAAACGATGGCAAAAACAGATACAAATCCAATAAAATTGACTTATAAACTGTTCAAGTTTGCAGAACTTGTTAATTTGTGGGCATATAAACTTAATTCGGCACTACTGGTCCCGCATTTCCTGTTCCGGAAGCACCGAAAAAAGTGAAGAAAAACTCCAAAAACAGAACTCATTTCGATTTTCTCAGAGATGCATTACAAATCTTGATTTAAATTGAAGCTCACATTACCTCGAAAGCTACTGCGAAATTTCATTCGGATCCGACTCCCGGTTCCGCAATTACAGGGCGATGAGTGTTAAAGCTTTTAAACCGTCATATAAAATGACGATACAAAATACAACTCGCCTTTACCAACAATGCACACAGCGTGTTTTGTTCAATTTCGTATACACTGTAAGGAAAACGAAAACCACCACCGAAGCTGATTACTTACTCACTTTTCTTAGATATAGCGTGACCTTCACAAAATTAGGTGACCTTCACAAAATTAGGTTCAAATAATAGGTGTCATGGTCTCATACAAAACTTTAGAAATTCATCCGTATACAACTTACGGTTCCGGAAAGAATGTTAAAAAAAATTATCGGCACTTAGAACGACGAATCAAAAAACGTAAAAAGATTTCTAAACTGGACTCGAAACTATTCGTATCGTTAGTCATTTTAGTTACCTATTCTGGTTCCCGATTCTCGATTCCGGATGCACCGAAAATAGTGTCTAAATACTCCAAAATGAAACTCAGTCTATTTTCTCAGAGATGGTATGACCGATTTTCACGAACTTAGATTCAAGAAGGAAATCTTATGGTCCCATAAAAAAATTTGTTTGAATTTCATCTGGATCGGACTCTCGGTTCCGGAACTACTGGATTAGGCGTTAAAAATTTCAATCCACCTCTTAAAGCTACGAAATGAAAAAGCAACGATCGATCCTTTGCGCACAGTCTTCGAAGATCGAATTATCAGTCGGAATTCGGATGTCGTTTGACCGCCTCGGAGCTGTGATTTGACGCCGTTAGACTATTATCTTTGAGGGGCTGTCAAAGATAAGTGTTATGTGGACAAACCAGAGACAATTCAAGCCTTGAAGGACAACATTCGTGAAGCCATAGCTGAAATAAAGCTGCATAGAATCAAAAATGTACTAAAAAACTAAACCGACTTTATGGTGTATTGCAAGGCCAGCCGAGGCATCCATTTGAATGATATTATGTTCCACAATTAACCGGAAGGATGGTACTTTAATATGAGAAAATAAATTTTGAAATCGGATGAACCGTTTGTGTTTTATTGAATGTTTAAAAAAAAGTTCCATGGCGGACCCTGTAGATTCAATCTAAAAGTCTTGCGGTTTCATACGGAATCCCTGAATGTGTTGTAAATAATACTTCCGGTTCCGGAACACTATTTTTTAACAGTCTTATGATGGTATGAGAAATTTGAGAAAGGCATCATAACACCACTAGGAGAATTAAAAGTTTTTTTTTGTATTTTTTTACATAAAAGTCTTGTTGATATACCATCTACATATGATATTTTTATATCAACATATAATATTGTTCGAACTTTCCGCCCCTGATCACGCAGATCAATCAATAGTCCATACCCGTACGTTCTCACACATTGAGATAAATGAAAGGTAAAATTGTCCTGTGCAAAATTCCCGAATTTTATTTCGATCCGACTTCCGGAGTTACAGGGTGTAAAATTGGCGCGACAAATTTCAACAAACTTAGGTTCAAATGAAAGGTCTCATAGTTCCATACAAAACTTACAAATTTCATCTGGATCCGATTTTCGGTTCCGGAATTATAGGGTAAAGTGCGTTTAAAATTCGATACCGTCGCTTAAAGCGGCGAAAACCAAACAAACCGATTTCAGCTATCCTAATTCCCGGCTTCCGATTCCGGAAATAGACCTCACTCACTTGCCTCAGCGATTGCATGACCGATTTTCACAATCTTAGGTCCAAATGCAAGGTCCTATATTGAATTTCTGAATTCCATTCGTATTCGACATCTAGTTTCAAAATTACAGGTTGAAGATCGTTCTAATAATTATACCGTCAATGAAAGCGACGAAGTAAAAAACGTAAAATAATTAAATTAAGTTTACGTTTCGTCTTCGACTCATCAGTGCGTCAGCAGATTATGCTGACGCAAACCCCCGGATCAACATAATCCGCTGAGCAGACGTAAAGTTAATGCTATTTGCAAGACACTTTTTTTGTACACAAGAAGTGTAACGTCTAAACTGACGTCTCGAACGAAACAAGTTTCGGCTTACTGGCCGTACAGATTGTGATAATTTGAAGAGGAAAAAGCTTGCTTTTACCCCCAAATTTATGCTAGGTGCACATAACCATTTTAAATTAAGTTTACGTTTCGTCTTCGACTCATCACTGATGAGTCGAAGACGAAACGTAAACTTAATTTAAAATGGTTATGTGCACCTAGCATAAATTTGGGGGTAAAAGCAAGCTTTTTCCTCTTCAAATTATCACAATCTGTACGGCCAGTAAGCCGAAACTTGTTTCGTTCGAGACGTCAGTTTAGACGTTACACTTCTTGTGTACAAAAAAAGAGTCTTGAAAATAGCATTAACTTTACGTCTGCTCAGCAGATTATGTTGATCCGGGGGTTTGCGTCAGCATAATCTGCTGACGCACTGATGAGTCGAAGACGAAACGTAAACTTAATTTAAAATGGTTATGTGCACCTAGCATAAATTTGGGGGTAAAAGCAAGCTTTTTCCTCTTCAAATTATCACAATCTGTACGGCCAGTAAGCCGAAACTTGTTTCGTTCGAGACGTCAGTTTAGACGTTACACTTCTTGTGTACAAAAAAAGAGTCTTGAAAATAGCATTAACTTTACGTCTGCTCAGCAGATTATGTTGATCCGGGGGTTTGCGTCAGCATAATCTGCTGACGCACTGATGAGTCGAAGACGAAACGTAAACTTAATTTAAAATGGTTATGTGCACCTAGCATAAATTTGGGGGTAAAAGCAAGCTTTTTCCTCTTCAAATTATCACAATCTGTACGGCCAGTAAGCCGAAACTTGTTTCGTTCGAGACGTCAGTTTAGACGTTACACTTCTTGTGTACAAAAAAAGTGTCTTGCAAATAGCATTAACTTTACGTCTGCTCAGCGGATTATGTTGATCCGGGGGTTTGCGTCAGCATAATCTGCTGACGCACTGATGAGTCGAAGACGAAACGTAAACTTAATTTAAAATGGTTATGTGCACCTAGCATAAATTTGGGGGTAAAAGCAAGCTTTTTCCTCTTCAAATTATGTAAAATAATTTCTTAACTTGCCTCAAAACTTTTCCAACCGGTAGTCATTTTTTTTTTTTTTTTATTTAAAAGACATCTTTATTCAGGCCTATTTGCGTACAAGCTTTACGT
The DNA here is from genome assembly GCF_030247185.1 of Malaya genurostris. Taxonomy (NCBI): domain Eukaryota; kingdom Metazoa; phylum Arthropoda; class Insecta; order Diptera; family Culicidae; genus Malaya; species Malaya genurostris. Next base: position 60,882,808 of record NC_080572.1, on the reverse strand, counting down.
GGCCGATTGAGCCGATTTTTTAAATAAAAAATTCTTTGTATTCGATCTCGTTGTCACCCTTTTTCTAGGGGGAGAGGAGCTTCCATTTCCCTCCTGCGAGGATTGAGGGGCACTTTGTTCGTGGCTCGTCTCGTCGTCCATTGACGCATCGGTGGCATTGTTGATTTCCGTCTTCTTTTCGTTTTCCTTGTTATTCGCAGTCTTGATCTCGTTGCTAGTTACTGTAGAAGCGCCTTGTTGTACATTGGTTGCAGTTGCTGTTTGGTTAGATGGTGAAGGTGATTTTGAAACAGGAGCACTGCACTCACTAGTTTCCGTTGTTGAGCGGTTGTCCTTGTTTTTGTTTGTTTTGTTTGTTTTCGTAGTTTCAGTGCAAGGTTTGCCGTAGTGTGCAGGTTGTTCACAAAACTGACATGTAACCAGTTGATTTTCATACGTAATCAGCGATTTACACGGATGTTTCCCGTCTTGATTAAAAATGATGTAAGATGGAATTGCTTTACGTAGTTGCATACGTACCACTCGCACGCCATTCCGGATACCCGGAAAAAAATTCCGCCATACTTCCCTTTCGATGGAAAGAACTTCACCGTACTGCGACATACCTTCCCGAACATACTCTTCGGTGCACTGCGGGGGAAGGTCATGCACGCGTACTTGTATGGCATTGTCCACCATGTGCACAGGAATTTTGTATTTAATGTTGTCACACTCAACGCTGTGCACCTCGTTGTTAACCGAAGCGAATGCAATTGCATCGCTTTCACGTTTAAACATAATGTACACACAGTTAGACGCCTTGTTGAATTGAATCTCAGTTACATTATTAGCGTCTAGATGCATTCGTTCTTTAAGTAAGATTTCAATTTCATTTGCTGCTGGTCTAACTTTGCAACGCTTGAAATCTATGCAAATTGAATTTGGCCTTGTTGGCCAAGTTTCAGGCTTTGTTAAATCGTATTTGACCATTCCGTACACTCTATTGTTCACTGCACTGTATTGTCTTTGTTTCTTTTGCTTCGACCGCAAACGATTTTCGACTGCGTTGGCTGAGATGCGAGCACGAACTGACCGGTAGTCATTGTCAGTAGATGACCAAACATATCAATTTTGGCTTTTCTGGTTCCCGGGTTTTGATTAACGACTGGAGATTGTAGTCATAGACTTAAAAATGGATCCAAGGTACTTTCCTCGAACCGACTTAGATTATACTGGTTCCGGAAGTATATACAGTAGTGGAAATCACTCCGTTTCCTAAGAGATGACCTAACTGACATCTTTTTATTTCAATTTGTTAAGTAGAGACTTTGCTGATTAACAATTTAAACTGTTTCAAACCGTTTTCTGATAGTTTATTGATAGGTAAAGAAAGTTTCTTGCTGATTGATATTCAATCGTTTAATTCAAGTCCAGAGCGTTCTAATGCAATTGAGTCGGGGATATTTCGTCAAGTACGTAGTAAACAAATTTTCTTATAAACGAATTGTTGAATTTCATAGACACTTCAGAAATGGAAATTGCGACAAAAGCTTAAACGAGAGTTGTATAGTAATATATGATCACATGAGAAATAAATGAATCAAGACTACAAATGAAAAACGATAATAACAAAAACGAAAGATTAGAATAGATGATTTTGATTACATTCCGAACTGAAAAATGACAAGCACTTTAGAAAAGAATTGATGATATACGAAATAAAGAAACTACGAGGGTACATAAAATGTCATTGAACTCTTGTAGAAGATCGCCGATAGTCAGATTTTTTTTGTGTTACTTGTGTCTGTAAATCATGTTCATATAGTACTTGTGAGAAATTAACATTGAATTTCGCCAACCCGATAGCAGTTGACCCACATCACAAATTACTCCAGAATTTAAATGCACGTAATACGCACCCACCTACTTACATTCAATTACTTAATTGTACAGAAGTGTATCGTCCAAAGTGCCACAAGTTCAGCATAACTAGAGTTCAAACTGTGTCCACGCATGTATACCCCGTTCGTTTAGTTACCGTTTAGTTTCACATCACATGTTCGCTGCTGTTCAGTGATAAGGTTTGATTGTAGCATACGCGGTTACCACACTGCCGACCGCCGAACCGCGGTATGATTTCGTTCTTTCGCTAGAAACAAACCGGCACCCCCGCGGATTTTTACCGAACACTGACCAAACTTAAATTGAAAGAGAAAACAAACCGAAAACCGCGATACTGTTCTCAATATTTGTCTAACGGCTGAGGAAGTGGTTTTCCCTGTATGGCTTAAATCATACAAAACAACGATTATACCAGGGAGGTAGTTTTTTGTTCTGTTAAAAATGTCAGAAGGCAGATGATTATAGTTTTGTTCTGCTCTTTAGATGCTTAAAGAAGAAAGATAGTGATTTTGCGAGTCTGTTACGAGGCTCGACGGTGGGTACCTTCCAGCATGCGGCAGTGGTATTCCAACGATTCAACGGTACGACCGGTTGGTACGGCACCGGCTATTGCACCGGATCCAATTGTTCCTGCTGGAGCCGTCGGAGCGGCACAGTTTAGCGGCGGCGATGACGCACACAACGACGCATTGCGATCGGTGTCCATAAGGTTCGAAGTGTCTTCGGCACTCTGCATTGCCGTCTGTTAACTATTTTTTTCTCTTTCGGTGAAGCTGCTATTGTTCCAGCTTCTCAATGATTTGTTTTGACTTTAAAATGAGACACTACTATATTCACTTGTACTTTTTTTCTCCGATGCACGGCACTACATGTGTTGCTTAGCTGATTGCGTTTGAGCGGATTCGTACGTAATTAATTATTTTGGTGATCTGTAAATGAGAGGATGAGACATTTAAACATTTGTTTTTATTAATAGTTGATTGAATTTCTAATGAATTAGAGAAGATATTTCTAAACCACAAAGAAACTTATAAATTGCGAATTAGATTGATACTAAACTAACCACGAAAAGAGGTGAAATAAACAAAAAGTCGGCACATTCTACATTCTCCCGGATTCGAAACGTGCATCAAATTAAAGCATATTAAGTGATCAATTTTGCGCTAATATGTAAACAAAAATGATCGTCTACAAATTTTCCAGAATAGACAATATTTCTATATTGCAAAAATATCACAGTGAAAAAACTTAAAAAAAACGTTTATTTTAACCGTTTCACAAATTCAAAACCAAAATTGCCAAACAGTAACTGTTCAGATAGCAACAAACACCTAACAGCAAACAAACAAATGAAAATATTCTGCAAATTCTAACACATAATACACATTTTGAATTGGTTCACTGCAAGTTGTCCGAGTCTGATAAACATTTCACTTATAATCACATCAGGTTTGCACATCGAACAAGTCACGTTGGCATGTTGGCGTTCGCATTACACGGGTTTCGCTGTGATCACTTTTTTCTCTGCTTTTGTCATGCCCTAGTTACGCATGAAAATGGTGACGCCTTGCGAAAAATTTCCATTTAAGCCACATCACAGCGTAAATTTGATTACATCCGAAAATTTCCTATGTTGGTATAATTTTTGCACTGTTAGCTGCCAAAACTTTCGCTAGCAATTCACAAACGGCAACCATTTTCTAAGCCACTCTTAGCCAGAGTAGACGGGATACGTTTTTGACTTGAGCACCACCAACCAACCATCAAGCACTTCGAACGGATCCCCCATTTTAATGTGAACTGAACTGCCTTCACTGGGCATTACTAATTTGTCGAATTTTGGTTCAAAATAAACTTCTCAGTGATGGAAAATACTCAATTTGAACGTTTCTCACCTTTCACTTCACTTTATGAATGTTGCAAAACGCTTTTTCGCTAGATTTAGTCTAGAATTTTGCATAAAACGTACCACCGTTGGCTCAGCGTTGAAGCCACTTTTACCATTTTCAGTTCGCGATTGATTTGATTGCTCTTTCTCGCCTGTACCGATTGAACAGGGAACAAAAATTTCCCTTGTGAACATGTTGGTATATGTGAGCTCGTTATATTATATCAAAGACATCATATTAACAAGATATCCAGCTCTCACATTTCCCGAACAAATCATTGGCAACATCCTTTTTTGCGAGCATGTCGCCCTCAGGTGAGTCCGCATCGATTCTCATACATAGAAGTAGGGGAGAGAAATGTCAAATTCGTGCGCGCCAAAATGGCAGGGCTGCGCACCCATACAATTGACATGATATGCTGAATGTGATGCCGTGCGATGGCGTTGTTGAACTGAAGATTGATTTCGCTCCAAGCTGACAGGGTCTGATTATATCTAACACGCGACACGATGTATAATAAAAGGTAGTTTTAGACATGAACATAATTTCAGATGAATTAAGTGATTATTTCACCAATTTATCAAGAAATTGTTTTGTTATCAACATAAAATACCAGATCGACTCAATACAGTGTACACACTCGTATCAATGAGCCATTGCGAGAAAATGAATTCGAAAGTAAATGAAAAATTTCACCTCTTTTTTCCATCGTATTGTACAGTTACGTTATTAATACGAGCGACGTTTCATCACACCCGAAAGAATAGCACGGGTGATGACTACGTTTGGCAGCATTTGGTTGATGTTTTGTTGCTATCCTGCTCTCTCTCTCTTTCAATTCAAATTTAGAGCACCTGACAATCGAACGCATACATTTAACTCTTTGCAGGAATGTGCGTGTTCGAAAACGTGAGAAAGTGGTGTCGTGAATCAATTTGATCCTCTGTATCTTTAGGTACCCATGAAGCATAAATAGAACAGTTCGACAGTCCAACGGCAAAAGTACCTAACTGCAAATGACAGTTTCTCCAAATACAAATTATAATACGGAGTACTCCGACAAATTTTCAAGGACACATTTTGCATCGTGCGGTACATTGTCATGATACACTGTCAGAGTGACAATGTACTTTAACGAATTTTCTATAAAACTAGCAACACTGAAGGGTAAGAACAAGTTCACTATAGTTACTGTTTATTATAGTGAAAAATATGTAAACATATTACTTACATATTTTGATCCTTAGGAAAACTATGAAGCGAAATTTCGGACGACCCTGTTCGTGTGTCACATCCCTCTACTAAGAAACTTCTCACCATTTCGAAAGCTTCTCGGTTTATTAGCCGGCGATATTTAGACTAATTGTTGCAGTTTAATACAGCAACGATAAACAAACAAGTTTGTTTTGCACCGTAGCAACTAGCATAAAGCGTTGCCAGAAACGATCTCCTTTCACATTTTCACGCTATCGCAACGAAAGGGAGATATTTGCTAGGCTTACTTGTTCATGCTGTGAACCAAACATTGGCGATTCGTTTATATGGGACTTAGGGGTATTATTATTTGTATTTGGTTTCTTTTTGTTCACTTTTACTTTCACGCTAAGACAAGACCTGACAACTGGCTTCTTATTCTTCCTTCCGAATCATCCTTCTCGTCATTTTCGCCCTGTGGAATAAATAACGATTTTTTATTAACTATGATAGGAAAAATGTTACATTTAAATTTTTAGACTTTAGGTTTTTGATTAGAAATGAACATGAAAAATGTTTTGGTGAATGCATTTCTTTATTATATATTAATGCTTAAAAACAATTAATTTAGTTTTGATGACAAAACACGAAATATCTCATGTTTACACTAAAAATATCCGAGTTTACACTAATTTAACAAATCTTTTTTGGTTACACTTTAATTCACTAAAAAGAAAAACGGTTGATGTCTATTTTAATTACACTGTGCTGCCGACGACACGACGTGCCACTCGTTTTTAAAACTGTATCGCAAATCGAGCTACCCCTCAGTAACTGGTAATGTCAAAATGATATCTTATGAAAAAAGTTTGAAATTGGGAACGCGGTCAGAGAAATTGTTGTTTTCGAAATAACAGTTACAGTAACCCTAGTTACCATTGTTTATCTTTTCAAGGTAATCGTTCTCGGTTTCATTATTGCACATGCTCAATCTAGAGCATCTCAAAAGTTCTCATCGTCGACTGCAGATCTAAATCGGAATTGAGAGTTTTTATGGCTTGCTAATTTTGTATTTAATTATATATTCTGTTCACTAATAATATGTATTCTTGTAGCCTCTCTTCAAAGTGCGTAAAAACCCGAAACTAACCGCTTTTGCGTTTATCTACGGCGTGATGCTTAGAGGGTGAAGAAAATCTCACCGTGAGACCAGAATGATCTTCAACCCATTGCATTGTAGTACTCAGATGAACAGTATGACCGCGAATGTTGGTGTTATGCTGCAATTTTGATGATGTTGCTACTTGTTAGATCATTTCGATCGTGATTGCAATTATTTATATACTTTCAAATGTACTAATCAGCATTCACAAATTTTATATGACTTTTTCACCAAAATTTCAATTATATAAAAGTCCTACACAAAATAAATGTTTAGTTACCGGTGAAATATGCTGCGACAACAATTTCATTCAACTGTGATCTGCGCTTCGCTGACATGGATTGCATTTAATGATATATGTACGTAGCTACATGCCGTTGTGTGAAAGAACCAAAAGAAGTGGACGAAACCGTAGGTCGAGTGGCCTACGCTAAAATGCGGAAACGGAGTGTCCCTTTTTAATTCTTCCCTTATATCGAATTCATATAATGAGGCCCTTATTACCGGTATCACTTCACGGTGAAAATCAAGTGAAGTGAATGTAGGTATTTATCACGAAAGTCGCTTCAGAGGAAAAAGTAATTACTTTTATGAGCTTGTGGTTATTACGAACATCACATCATTTTTTTTTGGAAAAATGAGTTTTTTCACTACGTGACTACTTCAGTGTGCGTGATACTGGTAACAAGGAAAATCAAGTGAAGTGATATAAGTGTGAAGTGAAAGTGAAAGTGGAAGTGAGAACGGTTATTAGGACCTGAAATTCTTTTTAAACACCAGTAGAAGACGAGACAATCCGTGGGAACGACTTGACAGGGTATTTTGATTATTAGAATGAAATGCAAAATCGCGATTCTGAACATTAAGCAAAAAATCAAAATCCCGAAACGACATTATCATTCCTGTTGTCATTCAAATATTTTTGATAGATACATAGATTGCAAACGAAAAATTCAGTGGCAAATATATACGGATATGTTCCATTTTGCTCGATCCTCATTACATCGCTTTATTGTTAGCGCCATGAAAACTGGTTTATTCCTGCAATCAATATAATAAGCCTAACTTGAAATATACTGTTTTACTTATAATACATCTTTTAAAGTATTACCTGTTTGTTTATTATGCTGTGCATGGTGACTATTTCGTAGCAACCACAGCAGTGATACTTGTAAATTATATTTTTATTATTACCTAGGGGTCTTTCAATACTTCGGTAGCTGATAGTGATCACGCATGAACACTTTTTATTGCGATTTTTCTTCGAAGTGCCTGGTCGTGTCGTCGGTGCTGCCACTATAAACATTTATTACCAATGAGATTGAAAAAAAGTGACATTCTCCGAAAATTTTCATTTTCATTGGTGAGCTAAAATCAGAGATGTCCATCTCCTCTGTGTGACGAAGAGCAAGCAAAATTTCTCCCCTCGCACTGATGGTTATGTAATGTATACAACTTCAACGAGAGCTCTGCTCTTTCACATAAATACACCACTGTTGTATAAAGTGTGCACGCATCATGAGTGCGTTTGTTTATTTCCTTTTACCACAGACTAACAGACAGGACACTCAAATTAGATTCTTCAATCATTTTAACGGTCATTTCGAATATTCCTTTATTTGGGACAGTACTCACATGTGTCATGATGGCGCCACGTTACCCTATCAAAAACATCCTGTCTGTCATCTAGACTGTGTTTATTTTTTTCATTTACCAACAGAGTTGCCATTCATACAGAATTACCTGTAATGTATTGATTTGTATACGTCCATGCGAATTTCATGCAGGATACAGATTTAATACATATTGCCAAAACTATATACATAATTGTGCCTCGTTCTGCCTACTTCTCATCCTCCAACGCAATACAAAATCGAACCCGTTTTGTTACAATATTTACTTGCTTCTGGTCTGCCGCCACTTAATTTCGGGTGAAAACTACCAACTCAATAAAAAATAGTCTAGATGAACAACGTTGGGTCAAATAAATGGTTACCTTCCAACATCGCGAAAAAGTAAAAAAAATTATCAACGTAATCCAATAATTTATTGTGACGATTCATTTTCAAAGATTTTGATGAAATCAGGCATCCCTGCAAGCAGCTGATCGGTGTTGACAAACGAGGGGAAACCAACTAGTAAAAAAACTTTTACGTAACACAAGGGGTGTACAGATAGTAAATAGTTCGCGCAGTACAATGTAGGTGGAACTAGTGCATTACGAAAAATTAATTTTATAAGAATTTACTCATACTGTCATGTCTGTTAGTCTGTGCTTTTACCTCTTCCACTGAATCGCACCAAAGTGCTAGAGCATTAGCTAATAAATTCTCTTAGGTGGATGCAGATACTTTCACGAGGTGAGCACTCTGGTGTATGGTTTGCTTAGAAGAAGCGTGGACACGCAAAATCAGCAAAATAAAATAATTTATCTTAAAATTTTCGGTTTTCCTTGCAAATTTTTCATAGCAAGGCCAGATCTACTCTCTATTAATTGAAGTTCACAGAAGTGTTCGCTCACCATCACGCGCCAGTGGTCACTTGGGTGTATTTAGACGAGAGCGCGTGTGAGCGATTCATGCGAAGAGAATGTGTTTCACTCGCACCAGCTGCTTTAACCACAAGCACACACATAAATGCTTTCTATTCGACACTGAGAAGAAGTGCGCTTTCCTCTTTGTGCGATGCTTCGTTTTTTGCATCCTCGGTGTGGACAAGAATCTGACGCCAGCGCGTATCACTCTGGTGAAATGCCATCTCTGGCTAAAATTATACATTTTAATAAACTTGTTTTCTGATTTTCTTTATACTTGGCATCATTGCTCGCGTACCCTGCAAAAGTTTTTTCTTTTCACAATGTGCAGGTAGCAACATCAAAATCAGCCAATCAGAAACTGGTCCACTTTGGAACAAAAGCAGTTTTGTTGTTTTTTTGCTGGTTAGAAATATTACCATGGTGACTACGTTGTGATCACAATATTTTCTAATGTGGGCCTTCAAATTCGAGCGTATGTCAGCTATTTTTTTCGTCTTTTCATCCGTTGTGCCAGGTACATAAGAGAGGTCGCTGTTTTGGAATTTCTGGAATAAATTATATAAATTTGAATACATACTTACATCAGAAAATATCGATACCACGCGATATCACCAATTACAAATAATAATACCCCTAAGTTCCAGCGGCATACGACACAATCCATCGAGAACAGCTATGGCAGATAATGCACGAATATGGTTTCCCGGATAAACTGACGCGATTTGTCAAAGCAACGATGGATAGAGTGATGTGCTATGTCCGAGTATCTGGGACGCTCTCGAGTCCCTCGAATCTCGGAGAGGGCTACGTCAAGGTGAGGAAGTCCTTGTATCTTGTTCAATATTGCCCTGGAAGGTGTGATTCGAAGAGCGAGGATCGACACGAGTGGCACGATCTTTTGAAAGTCCGTACAACTTTTTGGCTTCGCTGACGATATTGATAATGTGACACGTAACCTTGAGAAGATGATGGAAACCTACATGCTGAAGCTAGGCGTATCGGACTGGCCATAAATGTGTCGAAAACAAAATACATGAGAGGAAGAGGCTCTAGAGAAGAAACACTACGCCTCCCACCACGAATATCGATAGACGGTGACGATATCGAGGTGGTTGACGAGTTCGTGTATTTGGGCTCACTGGTGACCGCCGATAATGACACCAGCAGAGAAATTCATAGACGTATTTTGGCAGGGAATCGTGCGTACTTTGGACTCAGAAATACCCTCCGATCGAAAAAAGAACGCCACCGCACGAAACTGACCATCTACAAAACGCTCATTCGAGCGGTTGTTCTCTATGGCCACGAGACCTGGACTATGCTGGCAGAGGACCAACGCGCTCTCAGTGTTTTCGAAAGAAAGGTACTGAGGACCATCTATGGCGGAGTGCAGATGGAAGACGGAACGTGGAGACGGCGTATGAATCACGAATTGCAACAGCTGCTAGGAGAACCACCCATCTTACGGACAGCTAAAATCGGACGTCTACGATGGACTGGGCATGTCATAAGGATGTCAGACGACAGCTCAGTGAAAATGGTTCTTGAATCTAATCCGACTGGTACAAGAAGAAGAGGACCGCAGCGAGCAAGGTGGATCGATCAAGTGGAGGGTGATCTCAGAAGCATCCGTGCCTTGAGTGGCTGACGAAGAGCAGCCATGGACCGAGTTATGTGGAGAAGTATGCTTGATACAGCAAAGGACACCCCAGGCCTATAGCTGTTAGGTAAGGTAAGTAAGTCCTATACAAACGAACCGCCAATGTTTGGTTCACAGCATGAACAAGTAAGCCTAACAAATATCTCCCTTTCATTGCGATAGTTTGAAAATGTGGAAGGAGATCGTTTCTGGCAACGCTTTATGCTAGTTGCAACGGTGCAAAACAAACTTGTTTGTTTATGTTTATCAGTCTAAATATCACCGGCACTAGCACAAAAGATGAAAAATGAACACAAATACCCACGAATCTACAAATATCAATACAATCGAATATACATACAATCCGCTAAAAGTATATTCATGGTGGCTTAACCGTTCTAGATTATTGTTTAACTTACATTTCGCTTGTAATCTTGATTATCAGATAAAAACTGTTTGTTTATTTATTTTGCACTATAATGTTGTTACCCTTCAGTGTTGCTAGTTTTATAGAAAACTCGTTAAAGTACATTATCACTCTGACAGTGTATCATGGCAGTGTACCGCACGATGCAAAATATTTCCTTGAAAATTTGTCGAAGCTGCCGATGCTACATTTTAAGCGTCTTAGTTTTATTTTTTCAATATAAGATACATATGAAAGGCAATAAGTTATTGCCCTTCATATATACTGATCATGGAAAATGTTATTGCCAATAACATTGCTTTCTCACTGCCAAACATACTCATATTTCAATCTCATTTACTTCGTCTCAAGATTCGTTTTTTGTAAGTACATGCGGGATTAGCGAATATCAAATGAAAATAGGAAAGGAGGAATAGGAGGGAAATTAACTTGTAACAAACTTGTAACAGAAAATATCAAAACTTTCTTGGCCACCCGGCCACATTGAGAGTCATTTTGCACATTTGCGAGAGAGCATGGAGGGATATGTAATACGCAGAACGAGCCACGTGGTTATATGCGACCTACTGGCCTCAGCCCTTAAGATAACATTTGGGGACATTAGAACGGCTGATTTTGTATAATGTTCTCCATCGTTGTCCACTTTCGCTTTCTTTTTATCCAACGCAAACGGCCAGCAACTGGTTGACGCAGTCGCTCTTTTTTTGAAGCGAAATTCACTTTGAATTCAAATTGAAGAATTCTTAGTGTCAGTAGAACCTGGAAGGATTCTTAGTGTCAGTAGGATCCATAGTACCAGCCATGCAATGATTCTGTACACTAAGAATCGGCTGCGAAGTCTGTAGAAACAGAAAGGCCAAATTCCACGGAAGGAATGTAATGCCAAGACTTTGCTTTACGTAATAAATGTGGTATTAACAACAATCTTACACTTTCTTCTATTATACTTTCGTGTTTTGAAATTTTGAAAATGCACAAAGGTGAGCATAGCATATAAAGACGTAGTTCTACGTCGAAAAGAAACAGCCACCCAGCAAATACGCAATGTCGGGAACTGATATCCGAAGGCGAAGCCTAATTCTGCCATTATGCACTCGTCTGAATTACAGCCAAGTGAAAAATTTCGCCAAGATTGCCATTGCTGGAACTTTTGCATCGTGGCACCGAAAAACTGATCAAGTACACAACGTATACATTAGCACTGCCTTACAGCATGTTGGATACCGGTGAGACCGTTTCATTAGCTTCCACTCTTGTGTGTATATACGTTATTATATATTTAAACTCGAAATTTGAATATATAATAGATGGTAAATGGTCCATCACTAGCCTAGAGCGAATCCTAGATCCCTTGCCTATTCATATCTTTAACTCCGCGACCCCTACGGAAGAGAAAGATCGTCGTCTTACGGAAAGTAGGTGAAGTATCAACATTTCCTCTCTTCCGTAGTAGGTGAAGCATCAACATTTCCTTCCTATCCCTCCCTGTGAACGATGGGAAAGGGGGTGGCCGGCGAAAGTGGCTATCATGCTATTGCAATGTTCAAAACGAGTTGGAATGGCCTCAATTCCCAATATTATTTCCTAAGCCACTCTTATTTGTCAATCTGCTGAAAATGAGATAATATCAGTGTGCAATCCGCCAAGATCATCGTCACAACGCAACGCAACGTCACGCAGTATGCTGTCAATGTGAGTTTCGCCCTCCTTTGAAAAACAGCGATGTATCGTGAACAGATTGCACCAAACCAAATTTTATTTCTCTCCGTGCTGCCGTAATGCATGACGTTTCTCCATAAACTCAGCCAGAATAGAATGATGGAAAAAGAATACACAGCACTCAGCCAGTGTGTTTGTTGTGGACCGGTTTTTTACAGGTGAGTCCAAATAAAAGCTCATTTCATTCCGTTCATTCTATCACTCTCTCGACATTTACCGTTCTCCAGTCGATAGACGCTGTATAAGTGTTTGTTGCAGAACCTTCGCGCATTGTTTGAAAAGGCGTGCATCCGTAAGGACGCAGAAAACGGGCTGCTCCGGGTTTGGTTTGCATTTTGTGTACCGTTTGGTGTGTGTAAATAACTGGCTGAGGCACAGTAGTAAACTAGCAACAACAAAAATAACTAGTTTTATATAATCTCGATATACTCCTGGTGCATATGGAAATGGTTAAATCACCTCGGAAGAGACTGTAAAAATCTCCGGTAGATTTGTACCACCGCGAATGCGTTGTCCGTTTGACTTATTGACAAAATACAATTGAGTTCGATTTCGGTTTCGCGTGTCCACAAACGTTTGGATAGCTGCAAGATTGTGCTGGTGCGACGAAGCTAGGGTACAACCGGTGTGGACGCGGTGTGAAAGTGTTTTTAATTGCGGAGCGAACAGGGCTCTGCAGAGGTTTTATTCATATACATAGAGGCAACATTTGCCTTTCTGGCGATAGACAGCTGTGAATTTTTACTGGTGAACGAGCAATGAGTACGATCAATAATAGTCGACATCAGAAGCTGGAACAGCAAGTAAATATGCAAGAAATGGTTTACTTTTTTTCTTTACATAAAAGTAGCCTTACGGAGGCATTTGTTTTGGTACGGTCGGAATCGAATATTCAAATGAGTAATCATCGCTGCTGCGTCAAAACAAATAATGCGTGGATTTGGCCGAGTATGAGAATGAAACTGTCGAAAAGGAAATGAAAACGAGCCGTCGGTACCACGACGTTTCGCTATCAGAGCGGACTGTCCTGCATAGCCATTGATTGGATATTAAACCCATAGCTCATCCTGCAACTGTCTGTTCTTCCTGTCATCGTTGCACATTCAAATTTGTTGGAAAACGGTCCCACAAATGGGTCACCGTAATCGATTTTTTTCACAGCCGTGTACATCCTGAATTTCTTTTTTGTGTAACACGAATATTTTTTATATATGTAGAATGATAGTTCTAACGGAAAAATCGTTGCAGTAATCGAGACAACTTGTATGTGTAATGACGATGACATGAATATGATGTACCTTTCATGAATGAAAATGATGAAAAGGTGTACTGTATAGGTATTGCATATGTTTTGTTAATTTTAAAATCAGATTGAATCAGCTGTGTATAAAACTACAAGGGACATTTATATGAAGTTTTCCGTACTGTTGATGTGATGCTTAAACTTCAAAAAATGAGCTATCTTAAACTGTGAATATTTAAATAATCTTGGATTATCAATAAACTTTATCCGAAATCAAATATATATTTATTTCAATTTAATTTGTAGTTTTTTCGAGAAGAACAGTTGATCTTTATTCTATATTCAAAGAATACACGTTTGGTTTATGCGATTTAAAAAAGCATTTGGCGGTGATTTTTCAAGATCGAAAATTACTTTGACCGCCGGGCGGCACCATGTACCTATGGTTTAGCGCAAATGTTGCTCACATTATCAATTCAGAATCAATTCCGAATCAAATTCTAGTGGACGAAATATTTTTATACAGCAGTCTATGTGCAATTCAGTATAAATTGCACCATTCAATTTCATAAGAAGTACATTTAGGTAAAATCTGAAAATACCTCAACTTACTAAGTCTTGAGTTAAGGAAGAAGCTTAGTTAAAATTTGAATTTGACTTAAATTGATAAGTGTCGTAATTTTTACTCGAAATAGAGAAAAATTGTTTTCCTTCAATTTGATTGAAATTTAACACAAAATTTGCATTCCCAAACTCATAACTAAGCATTCCTTCTTATATCTGAGTATATAGTTCATAGAAAGTGCATTTGAAGAAAGTGCAACGTGAGTAATTCAGACGATTTCATCGAAGCCGAAATATAAAGAGTATGCAAACTCGATTATGTTATTAACCCTAAACACAAAAATAGACTAATCAATAAAAATCATTCATTTTTTTGTTTCATACAGATCTAGCAAAAGTTTTAATGACCTTTTTGGAATAAAATGTGAATGATGATGGTTGAGAGGATTTAGAATCGCTACTGGAAAACAATTTGAATCGATATGTACTTGAGTTCTTGAATTCGATTTGTTTATATTCCGTGAATAAGAACGCACCGAAAAACACCATGAGATTGAAGCTTATTTTTCATTCAAAAGTTTGAAAGCTTAACGGTTACTATACTGCTGTTCCAAGTCTAACTACCCCATATACATAAGAAATCCCATTGAATATAGGACAGTTATGCGTAGAAGGGCAGTATAATGCATTAAATGTGGACTTGAGTAAATTTGTCAATAATACTCAAATTGTGATATACAGTTTATAAATTTGAGCAATCGCAACGCAAATCATGAGTTATGCTCTATGACCGAGTAATTAATCGGTTCTTTCAAGAACCAGTAAATCAATCCCAAAGAACTAATTAAAATATTTGGTTTTTCGTGTGTTAGCAGCTCATATAACTGCTAGCGTGACTCAGCAATGCAACATAAACCGTAAAGCAGATGTGAAGTTGATGCTTTCTGCAAAATACTCGCCTATTGCTCCGAAGTGCAATGTCTGACGTGACATCTCGAATGAAACAATGGCAGTATTTTTTCCATTGTATTAGCATCTAACGAGAACAACAGTTTGTAAAAAAGACCTTGAATAACTATGTAATGAAAATTGCGAAAAAGTTAGTTAATAATTAGATATTTTGATTATTAAATTCGTTTCGGCCCACTTTAGCTTCTCTATTTACGATACTTTCGGAATCGGAATTCGGAAATCGGTGTATCAAAAGTCAGTTAAATTCACCTAATGAATTGTTAACCATTTCATTAGATTCGGAGCTTTTGTCAGTGTAGCCATCTTGAAGAAACCGTAGTGCGTTCCACATAAAGTTTTTATGTAGGGGAAGATGTTCGGTTGCCGGCACCCCACCGTAACTTTTGACAGAAAGCAGATAGTATCATTTTTTTATAGTAGCATAAGTTGAAGAGCATCAATCGGAAAGGTGAGTGGATTAAATATTCATGAGGTGAAATCGATCTATTTCGTGATTTAATACCGGATCCTATCAACATTTTCGCAACCAAAAATTTGTTTTGTCATTTTCAAAATGGCACCCCAAGGTGTTCGATTACCGGCACTCCATTTTTTTCGACAAATCGTGCAAAATTGTCAGAGATATGCAGGCTGCTGTCGAGACAAAGCAAGTCAAAGTTTTGGCCAAACACCTAGCTGCTCATACAGCTGATGGACCGGCTAAGAAAAATCGTGGAAGACCGGTCAAATCTACACCAAAGGCTTCACCTTACAAATCATCGACCAAAAGAGCCAAGGCGAAGTCATCATCGGACAATGAAGACTTTTGTCCAAAACGCTTCCAAAAAGAAAAAAAATCTGTTTTTTCTTTGAATAACTGCAGTCTTTACTTATATTTTTTTCCAATTTATCGCTTTACTAAAGTGATAATTTTTGTTTCAATCAAATGAATCAACTTAGTTTCTAAATCAATCGTTAGCTAGGGACTTTAGCTTTCCATTGATTCCATGACTTTTGTCCAAAACGCTTCCAAAAAGAAAAAAATCTGTTTTTTCTTTGAATAACTGCAGTCTTTACTTATATTTTTTTCCAATTTATCGCTTTACTAAAGTGATAATTTTTGTTCCAATCAAATGAATCAACTTAGTTTCTAAATCAATCGTTAGCTAGGGACTTAGTGTGCACTAAGTCAGAAGTTATGAGCTTAACACAAAAGGGTGCCGGTAACCGAACACTCTTCCTTACCTTTCAGGATCGAAAACCGAATACCGGTAAAACTGAAATAAGCTTATTTGGTCTTTGACTCTCAAAATCTGTGAACCCGATAAACACGATAAATTTATGTGAAATTTTTACACTAATCACACTGTATCTCCTGACCCGGAAGTCGGATCTGATAAAAAACATGCAGTTTTTATGTTTTATCGGTTCAGCCATCTACTAGCAAAAAGAGTGACATTATTTTAATTTCATTACATATATCATACTGTTGTTTCGGAACCAGAAGTCGGATCCAAATGAAACTCAGAAACCTTATGCGGGAGCATGTTCATATGAGTCTAATTTTGTAGAAGTCAGTTAAGCCTCACACAAATTTGCTTATCTTGAATGGTACAAGGGTGTAAGAAGTTGTGTTCTTCCAGCAATTATTTCTGCAAGCAGTATAAATCAATAACAATATTAAATTGTTTTGAATTTGAAAATACTGTCATCTTTCTAATAAATATCGCATGTTCGAATGATTATATTACCAAAAACGAACCGTGCTAAAATTGAAACGTCATGAAAAAGAGTGCGGTGCATAGTCTTATAGGAGTTAAGAAACAATTGCATAAAACAGTATTGAAAATCGTGTTTCACTTTCACTACTGGAATAAGACGAAAAGTCGCTTAGACAAAACTATCGAATCCTCGTGAAAAATGGTCGGATTTTAACAATTTAAATCTGCGTAATCTAAGTCTAAAAACCAATTCTGCTTTCAAGATCAATTGTGCATTCCCTCCGGGCGCTACGTTTTTTTAGGGGGAGCGGCAAACCAATCCTTGTGACCTTTTTTTGTACAAATCATCATTCTGGAGATGGAGTTCAGCTTTTTTTGTTTTTGTTCACTAAACCGGGCGCCAAATTTCCTCGGTACACCACTGTCCGTAAAAAGCACTCACTAGAATATTCAACGTGGAAATTTTCAATGACAATAAATATATATGAATATGTTCAAATTGGTTTAAAATTGTAAAATAAATGTTTGTCAGTGTTCTTCATAAAATATCTGCACAAAAGTTTTCCATTTTAACATGTGATTTGTCTGTTGATTAATAAACTTTTAAAAAATCACTACAATCTAATACTAATAGATACTCAGAGAGAAAAGTCTAATATTTTACTTTTAACTTTTTATGAACCTGTACAAATCTGTATTAAATTTAGGAAATCTGAATTAAATTTGTACTCTGATTTAAATCAGTATGCGAACGCAAAAATCAATCTATAAAATACAGATTAATCTGTATAAATGGCATCTCTGGCTCTGCATTTAGATTTTTTTAGAAGGGCTTATGCCTAAATAGTAACAATTCCTTTTTTTTTTGTTTTTTTTTAAGTTTACCAACTGCACAATAAAATTTTGAATTTAAAACGAAAGGCAACGAAAACAACCCAAAAACGTCGAAATTATTCAAAACTGGTTCTAATCGTGTGTTGTCTTATAGTTGGCATTAGTCTGTCATTTTGAACCGGAGTTTGGAATAGTGCATTGTTTTGTTTTAATTGCTGTCGCCATTACTATTTAATATAATGATCTAGATGATATTTTGAATATTACTTTAATTTCCAAGGAATGTGAATCAGTTCTCAATGTGAAGCAAGACGAATGAAGCAGAAATATGAAAAAACCATTGTGATTTTAGTGGGTAAATCAGGTTTTTAAGATAACGTTCTCACAAATGAGATGAAATAGGAAGCCCTTACCCTACAAATTTTCTGATTATCGTTAGGAAGTAATATTAGGATTTTTTCTTCACTATATAAGTCAATATAGAAGCTCCGTTATGGCAATTTTCATATATTTTTGTGTGGTTTCACATGTCAAGTATTTCAGATATTAGCAGGCAGTCTTTAAATCCAAGTATCTGCACTGGATTGTTGTTCGATTAGAGTATGATGTTATTTAATCATGATAAAACTGCATACAATAGTCAAAGGATCAACCGTCATTGCAGTTTAGATTCTATTGAACTTTCATCCCAATTGTCTTATGTTCGTAACCAAATAAACTGTGATGCGTCACACTTCTCCATTTTGTACTAGCAATTTTCCACTGGTACACCAAACATCACCCAAGTTGAAAACAATGAACGTTGATTGTTCACATGTTTGTTTAGACTTCAGTAGCACAGGGACCGGTTGCTTTGAAGAAAGCATTTATCTAATATTCTCATTCATAACATTAATTCTTTTGTTGACGTCGAGGTGCCTAACTCCCGCTTGCAGTTTTGATATCAGCGTCGTCAAAACGACAGTGTTTTACCTGTTTTGCATAGGAAATGGGAAAAAAGGGGGAATACGGGAAGCAATCAACCCTCAAGCCTGCCTTGGTTTCCATCTACCGATCGATTTCCGTTGGGGACTGAATTTCTATAAGCAACAACAAAACTAAAACAAATATGGGTAGACGAGGCAAAGCGTGCCTCTCCTGTTGTTGAGGATGCCTGTTAGTTTCGACGAAACTAACAAAACAAGAAGAAAGTCTTATTCACCTCAGCTCTGCAATTTATCTCAACTTTTAAAATCATCAGTTAGAGTGGAATTTGTTATTTCTGTTCAATTTATGATCGGTTCAAATGACACGACGTGAACATTTCAAATGGTTCTAAACGCCAATGTCAGAATCTCTTTGTTTACTTTCTCTGTCGATAATTTCTGCACGGTTGAGCAAATTCTCGTTAACTTTTTGGTATTGATAGCGAAATGAAAATTCATTTTAGACAGAGCGTTAGGAAGTAAACGTGAAAATTGATGTTAACAAAAGAGAAAGTCTACATAACAGAAGCATTGCTCATTTTGCCCACATGTTTTTGCAATATTGATTCTTAAAACCAAATCGAAGATATGAGATAAATTATTGGTACAACAGCCCTACGTCTTTTTACTTTTATGTCTATAATTATCCGCATAACTGTAGCAAAAATATGACGTTATTTGATTTGGGGTGTGTGCATTTTACCCCCCACTTCCGATTGAACGGAAAGCGACGGAGAATCACTTGGCAGCGGTCCAAACAACTATTGGAGTATTGACGATTCGGATGGTTGGTTGCAGCCTTGTAGGCTGGTTGAGTATGAATAAAATAGAGCAAGTGTTCGTGAGAATAAATATTTTATTAGTTATTATATTGGTTGGTGGAATGGAATGAAATTGCTTTATTTTCGGCGTAATCCACCATCATTTGATAAATATAGACTGCTGAGAGATTTGCTCGATAAAATTGTATAATACCAACTAAATGCAATAATGAATGAATCCTTTCATTCGAGATAAACCCAAGACGTTTATCACGTACACTGTGAATTGGCAGCCAATGTCTAATCTTAGAACATAGTAACGAAGGGTATAAGTATTTCAGTTATTCGAGTTTTCATGCTCTTTGCATTGTTGTCGTTTACGTTTGAAGCCAACGCTAATCCTGTTCCATACCTAACTACTGTCAAATATCGAAACTGGGTTGGGGTTTGTTTCAAATAAAAACGCCCTATGTTACTGTTGAAAATAATAACGTGTACTACAGTAGGGTGGGACAAATATTGATTTCTGTGCCACTAAACTTTTCGTGTTCCTTTTGGGTCCCATAAGCACCATGCAAAATTTAACATCGATAGGAGAAACTATATTTTCGCGCCCGAGGTTTAAAGTTTGTATGAGATTTAGTATGGAGAAATTCACTCTTTACAAAAGAAAAATCACCTAGAGATCAGCTTATGAACTCTAAAAATCAGAGTGTATGAACTTTTGTAGGAAATTTAACGAGGAAGAAAAACTTCGAAGACTTCAAAACAATGCGACATTTGTAAAAAAAGTTATTGACGGAAAACCGACACAAGGTCCGAACGATGGATCATTCCTTAATATGCTAGATCCACTGCTAGATGGTTTTGCATGGTGCTTATGTGACCCAAAAGAAACGCGAAAAGTTTGGTGGAGCGATAAAATAAACCTTTTCATCTTTTTCTCATAAAACCTTGTCCCACCCTAGTGTACAGCGTAAAGCATCAAAAACGTCAAATGCCAGATTTCAGTGCGTGTTGATGGCGGGCTGACGCGAGTACATGATACTTGTTCAACAGTTAACGAAGTATTTGTTTGTGAAGCATGAAGAGATACTTCCATAAAAAAGGACGCATGTCTCTCAATTTTCTTGATTTTCGTATTTCGTTCTTATAATATCCTTATAAAGTGGTACTTATAAAACCCTTATAAAATTAATTTTTACTGATCGCAAAACAATGAAAGCTTTGTATGTTCGGGAAATATTAGAAATACGGATTAAGGGGTTATATACAAAGTTGAGAGGAAAAAGTGAGCCAAGTATGCTAATTTTTTCAGCTATTTTTTTTAACAAGCGAACGACGATTTGTTGATAGTACACTAAGGTCTTTTTATGTGGTTTTTATGCGATTTTTTATGCGAATTTTCAGAGTTATGCGGTTTTTTACACTGAAGTCTTTTTATGCGAGTTTACGTACCGCATAACTCTGAACATCCGTATAAAAACGGCATAACTATGAAACTTCGCATAAAAATAACCGCATAACTCTGATATTCGCATAAAAAAAGTCGCATGAAAAACCGCATAAAAAAGACCGCATTAAAAACACCTTAGTGTACTGTTGAAGAATAAAAACAAGTTGATTTGTAAAAAAAAAACAGCATGTTTTTCTTGCCAACAGAGCAAAAACCGAAACCAAAAAAGTTAAAATAATCTTTAAAAAAAGTATTTTTGTGTACTTGATCAAAAACATTTTTCCCAATTAAAAAGTTATGTTGAGAAAATCGATTTTAAAGGTGTTCAAAATTGAAAAATATTTTTTGCATGCGATCGAAAATTTTCATATGAAATAAGAATCTTCAAGTACAAGAGCATGTAAATACGAACCATTTTTAAACGAACAAAGATAAACATATTTTGTGAATTTACATTTATTTTCATGCACATATTTGGAGCAGGCAACTGAATGGAAAGTCACATTACAAAACTAAGCAGTTTGTAAATATACAGTCTTATTCAATGAAAAACTAAATGAATCTTAATGTAATTTTACATCAATCACGGTTTTAAATCAGATTTTCGTTTCAACTGATGTATATTTCATAGTCCTATCGGTTTACATGTCGTGTAAGTTTCATATTTTCTTTTTGTGAAGTTCATAAAAATCGGTTTGAAGTTGAAGTTTTGCTCGGCATATGCCTATGGGTGGAACCAGCGCACTAAGAACTGCTGTCATTTAAAATCTAGCGCTCCGATCTGGATGAAATTTTTCACAGCTATTTTCGAAAGTATGTTTTTTCAGAGTATGCAATTTAATTTCGTTTATGTTTTATTCGAATCATTGTATATAATCCTTCAAATTATTTTTTTTGGTTCAGGCATCAGAAGTTGTTGTGAACTCAGTTTTCACTGTCAGCCATAAACAGACTGGAAGAAAAGACAGATAGTGTTTTGCGCTGCTTAATCAGGTTGCCTTCTAGAACATGTTTTTTCAACCAGAGTTTAAGGAATCGATTGGAAAAAGTGACCAGCTGTTTCGTACGGGATACAATCGTGCATCAAACTAAAAACCAAGGCGGTCTGTCGATTTATAAGAATTACGATTACGATCGTGGAAGCTGGACATGAAGATGGTGACGAAATATGATTACGTGCAATAGAATGTTGACACCTACGTCAATACAGACATTAATCAGTTTCCTGGAATATTTTACGGAATATTACACGGCAGCTGTAAGAGGAAAGATGGGCAAGATTTTCATACACAATAAGTTGTCGAAGTTCGCATTTAAATATTTGAAATTATAAGTGCCTGAAAAATCGTCTGTTGCCTTTATTTAAGCAACACAATTGTACAGTTCTATTGTAGTCGGCTTTGACATCTTGCCGTTACGGAAAAAAAACGAAGGAACACGACATGTCGCGAACAATATTCAGGTGGCACCTAATGACATAAATTCTGCCCATACGCCAGAGAATCGCTCGTTCAGGTTCTAGAAGAAGATGCGACTAGACAGCTGTTAGTGAGATACAATTCAAAGTGACGGTAAAGACTGTCTCAGAAAGTATGGACGCACTTTGATTTCGCTGTAAATAATTCACAAGTGTTAGATATTCAAATTTTATTCGATATACTGATAATATTAGATTACAACAACAGCATATTATTCTCAACATTTGCAACTTAGCCATTGTAGACTAGCTGGCGCACCTTCTTGCGAACGTTTCTCATTAAATTTCGTACAGACTTGGCGACAAGTTTTGACACTTTTTTCCAATCTTTTTCGAACTGTTGAATGGTTTCGTCTGCCGAGACATGTTTCCTAAGATGTGCCTTCGTTAATGCCCAAAATTCCTCAATTGGTCGAAGTTGTGGTCAATTTGGTGGATTCATGTCTTTTGGGACGAAAGTGACATTTTTGATAGTATACCATTCTACCGTTGATTTCGAGTAGTGGCAAGAAGCAAGATCTGGCCAGAAGATAACAGGATCCTTGTGGCTTCGAATCATGGGTAGAAGTCGTTTTTGTAAACATTCCTTGATATATATTTCGCTGTTCATTGAAGCAGTGGTGATGAAGGGTTTCGAAATCTTAACGCAGCTACAAATTGCTTGCCAGACCATAGCTTTCTTACCAAATTTTTCGACTTCAATCGATGTCTCGGACTGGTTTAACACTTGCCCTTCTCGCACTGTATAATATCGTAGTCCCGGCGAGGATTTGTAATCGAGTTTCACGTAGGTTTCGTTGTCCATGATTATGGTTATTCTTTAGCACGAAGAACATTTGACTTCGAAGTGTCCACTTTTTTGACCACATCCCGAACTGAAACCTCCTTCTTTTGCTCGAACGCCTTCAGTATACGTTATCCAACTGAGGGTTAGCAGGACCTATTTTTCGAACCGTTTTCGGTTTGTCCTCAAAGGTGTTATTCTCACCGAACTTCCTGATTGCATTTCGTACGGCTTTTTCACTTACTCCTTCCATTGTTGCTATCTTTCTCAGTGACAGTCCGCGTTCTGTGCACCATTTGTACACAATTTGCTGAAAGGCCACGCATTTCGAAACAAACCAATGAAAACGAATAAACAACAGCACAAGTGGTTAGAGAAGAGTGTAAACAACAGGACGCAGCCATAAAAATTGACAGATTCTGAACCATTGCGAAATGGCAGCGGTTTTTGGTTACGCCCATACTTTCTGGGACAGTCTTTATGAGCGAACCACAACTGAGATTCCACTTACATATTTCTTCAAATAAGTCTGAATATATCACGTGAAATAGCTACTGCAATTGAATAACATAATCTTTCATGGAATGGAACAAAATTTCCGATGTAATATGAACTCTAATGAGAGTTTTGTGGAAGAGTTATGCTATCTTTATTTTAATTTTTTTTTCAATATTTCAATTTTTTCATCCACTTCAAAAGTTCAACACGTTTTTATCACTTTTTGGAGTGAGCAATTTTCACAACAGTTTAATCGATCGTTCTTTACAGATTAATTTACCTTTAGTGATGAAATATTCTGCATGGAAAGATTGGAAGACTCATATTTGTGCTTTTGAATTTTTCCAACAATCCATATATCAAAAACGGATTCATTTTTAATTCATTACGCTTCGATATTATGGAAACTAACGAATCTAAACTACTTTTGAACAACTACATTTCAAACTTCATAGTTTTTGAAAACAATGAAAACATATTTATCTAATTCTCATCTCAAACATTATTTCCGCTCCAAGTTATCCGTAACTCTATTCCCTTATCTACCGTTGTCAAAGAATGTAAGAAAAAACTGCGTGATTTATGAGTGCGTTTCGGCTAGTCGATACGTGCGGAACTTAACAGTAGCAGTTGGTGAATTACCGGTCCAAAACAGTTTTGCTACAGAATTTACACGCCAAAAAATAAAATGAATACGATGCAAATCATAGAGATCTAATTGGTCAAAAGACGGAAAATTCCATTTGTAATGACTGGATGTTGGACTACACTGAATTTCACTGGTTCCGACATGTGCAACTGTATGAATTTATATATACCATTTTCCAGCCAAACATATGTGTGCTTCTGTGGCTCAGTCGAATAAAGGACGTACTTTGTGATTCAATGATTCTTGGTTCAAGTCGCCACTGTCAGTATTTATTTTATTTAATTCAATAGATTTGTGACCCACCACTTATGTGCAATCTAATAAGATGTAAAATCACAAAGTTTTTTCGAAGTGAGAGTTTTCTTTGAATTTGAAGTTTCAAAATTGACTGATAAATCATTTCACATTTCAAGTCAAATTTGCATTTTGCATCGAGAGAAGTAGGCTGTGCAAAATGGGATTGTAAGAGTGAAACGAAAGCCTTGGCAATTCGTTTTCACTAAAATAAAAACTTGAGTGATTATTTTTTCTCCTTATTCTGTAAGCATGACTTTATTTTTCAGTAAAAAGTTTAATCGCGTTATACCCATTCTAGATTGACCAATTTTTGATCGTAACACTCTTTATACAAAAACGCATCCTTAAAAACCGTTGACACGTTAATAAACGAGACTAGTGATTGGCAGTTTCGATAAATAGAAGTACATAATAGAGAAACGGAATTCGTTGCTAAGGGGTGCAGTAGGGTACTCACACGGTCGGAACTACTGCTTGAGTGACTTGTACAAAGCACATGCAGGGCCTACATTGTACGTCGATGACACCAGCAGACTTGCTCACGGCCGCTGTTTTGAAATGCAATGCGTGTGGATGCAGCACTTGCTGTACTTACAGGTACACTGTTGGGCAAAATAAAGTGCCCATCTTATGATATTTTTAATTTCTATCATTTATTATATTTTCGGAACGAATTTGAAAAGTAGATGCTGGAAAACTATGTTTGAGGTTGTTTTGAATTCCATTATGGTGACTTCCGATTTATCGGATGTTCTTTGAAAACCCTTACAATGTCAGTAAGGGCTTTCAAGAAATGTCTATAAACTGGAAGTCCGATTTATCGGTGTTCTTTGAAAACCCTTACAATGTCAGTAAGGGCTTTCAAGAAATGTCTATAAACTGGAAGTCATTATATTGAATTTCGAAACGAATCGAATCCGTTCCTAAAATACCCTTATTATAAGGGTTTTCAAAGAATATCGAAAAACCGAAGGTCGTCATCTTGTAATTCGAAACGACATCAAACATCGGTATCTGCTCATTAAACCCCTTCCGAAAATACAATAATTATAAGTTACATTCGGTTTACTCAGTTGGTTTCCTATGAAATCTGGGCACGAGTAACCGATTTTTTAATTAAACTCTTTTAGTATGTCATAAGTGAAACGTTAAAAAAAGGAACAACAAAACTACAGTATTTTCACTTCAACTGCTCCGGGTTCATTATTCCGTCTATCACTGTAAAACTACTACCGGTTACATGGTGTGATCAAAGCGCCTGAATATCGTCAACCACACTCGACTTTCAGGCAGTTGGCTTTGTAAGGCTATGGAGAAATATGCTTGTTTGTTTAGGATGCTCTTTTGTGGATAGGTTAGATTTGAAAAGGGTCCGACACTGAAGAGCTTTTTTCACACTTACTTGGCTCTCATTTTTTCTTATTTTTGTGGTACTGCCGCGTGTCAATATTAGTGCCACATTCTATTGATTTATTAAACCTGAAGATTTTAACGTCAATGCTTGAAATCGTCTCCATAATGAAGTTGGGGTATGGAGTTGGGACCTTAGTTTTCATGGATGGAATAATGGATCAAAAAGTGTATTTAGATATATTGAGATAAAATCTTAAATCAAGTACCGAAAAAATGGACTTAAATAATCGTTTAAATATTACTAAGACAACGATTCCAAGCATGAGGCTTACAATGTCCGATTGTGGTTGTTACACAACTGTCAAAAAGTTATAGAAACTCCACCACAATGAACCGATATCAATCCCATTGAGAATTTATGGAAGCAATTGGATAAAAAGATTAGAAATCATCAGGTTTCTAATAGAAATTTCATAAAGAAGCATTTACTCAACGAAATGAACAATATATCTACTAAATACACTAAAAAACTAGTAGACATCATCTCACGACGTTTGAAGGCAGTTTAGTTTAGTAAAGGATATCATACTACATACTAAAATCCTAGGTAAAATACTGTACCACTGTAGAGTTCAAATGCACTGGAGACAATTGCTTGAAATGGCTTGCATGTGAGTTGTTGTGGTTATCATCAACTTGCAAGATCTGTGAACTACAGAATTTTTTTACTGGTTTTTTAGAAAATAGCATATATTTAAATCTTTATATAGAAAATTATAAAATTAACCGATTTTTGAACTCTTCGATCTGTAATTCCGGAATCGATATGAAATTCAGCATAAATTCTATTGGGTAATAGTGCATTTCATTTAAGCCTAAGTTTGTAGAAATCTGTTCAACCATCTCGGAGAAAAGAGAGTGCATATTTTAATCACATACACACACGTATACACCTACAATAGATGGTCGGGTAAAAAATTTCTTGAACCCGAGCTCGAACCCGACCTGTATCTATCCGACCTGTTTTTTATCCGTACCCGACCTGAACCCGAGGATATTTTTTCTTCCAAACTCATATCCGACCCGTACCCGATAAAAAACAAATATCTTCACCCGTACTCGACCCGAAGCCAAAAAAAATCCAATATTTTTTGCGTTTTTTTGCATTATCGACAGGTTGCAATTTCATACATACCACCCTATATTTCCGGAACCGGTAGCCGGAACTGGATAAAACTTTTGGAAATATTTTTTTATTTAAAAGATATTTTTATTCAGGCCTATGTGGCTTTATGTGGCCGAATTAACCGAATTTTTAAATAAGAATTTTTTGAAGTGGATCTCGTTGTCACTCTTTTTCTAGGAGGAGAAGAGCTTCCATTTCCCTCCTGCGAGGGTTGAAGGGCACTTTGTTCGTGGCTCGTCTCGTCCTCCATTGCCGCATCGGTGGTTTTGTTGTTGATTTCCGTCTTCTTTTTGTTTTCCTTGTTGTTCGCAGTCTTGAGCTCGTTGCTAGTTGCTGTTGAAACGCCTTGTTGTACATTGGTTGCAGTTGTTGGTTGGTTTGATGGTTAAACAGGAGTACTACGCTCACTAGTTTTCGTTGTTGAACGGTTTGACCTTGTCTTTGGTTGAAGATGTTCTTTTCGCAGTTTCAGTGCAAGGTTTACCGTAGTGTGCAGGTTGTTCACAAAACTGACATGTAACCAGCTGATTTTCATAGGTAATCAGCGTTTTACACGGATGTGTCCCACCTTGACCACAAATGATGTAAGATGGAATTGCCTTACGTAGTTGCATACGTACCACTCGCACGCCATTCCGGATACTTCTCTTTCGATGGAAAGAACTTCACCGTACTGCGACATGATCTCCCGAACGGACTGATCGGTGGCCTGCGGGGGAAGGTCATGCACGCGTACTTGTATGGCATTGTCCACCATGTGAACAGGAATTTTCTATTTAATGTTGTCACACTCAACGCTATGCACCTCGTTGTTAACCGAAGCGAATGCAATTGCATCGCTTTCACGTTTAAACATAATGTACACACAGCTAGACGCCTTGTTAAATTGAATCTCACTTACATTATTAGCGTCTAGATTCGTTCTTTAGGTAAGATTTCAATTTCATTTGCTGCTGGTCTAACTTTGCAACGCTTGAAATCTATACAAATTGACTTCGGTCTTGCAGGCCAAGTTTCAGGCTTTGTTAAATCGTATTTGACCATTCCGTACACTCTATTGTTCACTGCACTGTATTGTCTTTGTTTCTTTTGCTTCGACCGCAAACGATTTTCGACTGTGTTGGGTAAGATGCGAGCACGAACTGTACTTTTGGAAATATTATACTTTCCATTTGAATCTGGTACCGCTTTCGTTTTTGAACCTAGACGCGGGCTACTCTGACTCCGAGTAAAACGAACACGTGGTACGCGCCCTAAACAACAACTCATGAAAAAAAGAAAAAATAAACAAACTCGGCGTGGTGTGACCCGAGAAAATTTTCAGAGCGAAACTACGCGATTGGAGTCCGATCTAGAGCGACCTCAGGTTGCGAAAACAAACATATCAAACGTTGTTTTGGCGACTCTGGGTCAGCTTTCGGGCTGCTCTGATAAATAAACGAAAACGGTATGAGCTTGCAAAGATCGGTCTAACCGAGTCGGAGAAATTGGAGTGATATCCGGTTTGGAGCATACGAGCACTTTGCCGAAACTTCCGGAAACAGGAACGATGATCCAGTACATCCAAAATCACCGTATTTGAACAAAAACGCTCCATACCTGCCCAATTGACAAAAATATACGGCAATTTGATTGTATTTGACTCAATTTTCTCGTGTGATGTGTAAAAAAACCCGCTCTTGAACGTGAAATTTTTTTACCTATCTGTCTGTAATTCTGGAACCGGAAGTCGTATCCGGATGAAATTCGGTTGGGTTTTATGGCATTGTAAGATCATTCATTTGAATAAAAGCTTGTGGCAATTGTATGAGTGGTATCTGAAAAAATCGATTGCACCTTGTAAGTTTATTTTGTATATTTTAGTCCGTAACTCCGGAACCTGACGACGAATTCTTATAAAATTTAATGGTAGGCTATGGGTAAAGTGTTATAATATCCTCCCTTAAGAAAACATTGAGATATTACTAAATTTGCTGATATATTTTTTTCGAGAATGTTGGTATTTCTTTGCGATACAATTGAGGAACATAATTTTCAATGATTTTGGTAGAAATGATGAGAATTGATTGATACAAACACATTTTCCAGAACTTGTCGTAGGTACAATGCCCCAGAAACCGTATAATATGCCTCACAACAAATCAGCGGTATGCCCCTCAACAATGATGCCATATGTCCCTTAAAAAGTCGATATAGAATAAATGCAGATAAAGAAGATATTATTTGCATCAGAAATCAATTGCATCAATTAATTACAATTGGAAATCAAC
Organism: Malaya genurostris; assembly: GCF_030247185.1. NCBI lineage: Eukaryota > Metazoa > Arthropoda > Insecta > Diptera > Culicidae > Malaya > Malaya genurostris. The sequence goes on along the minus strand of NC_080572.1, from coordinate 60,853,352 downwards.
ACTTTTGATCCTCTTAATGCTACATTTTGTTTTAATAACCGTTATAAATTTCGAAAATTCGTTTATCAAAGAAATGGCTTTGTTTCTCTGGATTTTTAAACTGTAAATAGAGACATTAGCACTGCTAAAAGTTAATTACTAAGCAGCAACCGACCATTACACGGTGAAAATACTAGTTTATTCGAAGCAAAACTTTACATCGAAAAGCTGCCTCATGATTTTTTCAGTTCTTTCATACTTTTCAGCAAACGACAACTGCCAAACTTGCATAGCAGAAAGATCTTACGAAAAGATAGTGTTAGTGATAAAATTTCTGTTTAGAAAAATTTTGAATACTTTAAAAAGGAAGAGGCGTTTTGGCCAGCAGGGACGCTTCACACTTAAAAAATGTTGCATCTTCTTTGATGCACATAAAAGGAGCGTCGCGATTCACTTACATTCACAATACATAGCATGTAAAGATAAGTCATATCATTAACTTCACAGTTATTTTAACTGAAGTTTAGATCGATACAGACGCAAAATTTATATTTACATGTTAGTACATGTAATATTGTGTCATCACCGAAGAAATTACGGCATAGTTGAATTTACGTCAAGCGTAAATTTCATTTTTTCTAAGAGTGTTTATAATACTTTCCCACATAAGATCCTTAGTTTGAATCTTAGTTGAAGAAAATCGGTGAACTTTTTTTAGAATTTTGTTGCACATTTTTGCCCGTTACTCCCGAACTGGACGAAAGGACCGATTCTCTCTGAAAGAAAAATCTAGTGCTCATTTTTGTTACATACACACATGCACATACAGACACATTTCCCGTACTCGATGAACTGAGTCGAATGGTATATGAAACTCGGCCATCCGGGCCTCGATTTAAAAGTTGGTTTTCACTGTGATTGCATAGCCTTCCTATATGAAGAAGGGAAACACGTAATTTATTTCTTGGGCAAGATCAGAAAACTCTGTATCAGCCAGTTTTGAACCTGCTCGCGATTGGCATAAGGTACTAGACCAAAACCTAAATTTACGCGCCTTATATATGTATATATGTATCCATGTAGACACGTATTTATTAAAAAACGCAAAATTTCAATTTTTTTTTCAAGTTTATTTATTATCGCCTTCAAAGTACTCTCCTCCTGCGGCAATACATGCATGCCAACGCTTGATCCAATTTTCCATACAAGTTTTATAGGCCGCCAAAGGTATGGCCTTTAGTTCACGCAGCGAATTCTCTGTTATGGTCTCTATGGTCTCAAAACGCGTTCCCCACAATGGCAATTTGAGTATGGGGAAGAGGAAAAAGTCACACGGGGCCATATCTGGAGAGTACGGTGCTTGGTTAATGATATTGGTTGAGTTTTTGGCCAAAAACTGCGACACAACCAACGCTGTTTTTGAATGAATTTCAGCTTTTTTGGCACCAGCCGAGAAGCGACGCGTTTCAAACCCAAAACATCAGTTAAAATGTGTTCGGCTGATCTATAAGAGATGCCCAACAACACAGCAATCTCTATAATCGGTACAAAACGATTTTGCAACACGATTTGCTTCGCCGATTCAATGTTTTCTTCAGTAACAGATGTTGTTGGGCGGCCAGGGATCTCATCATGATCCAAGCTTGTACGACCACCTTTGAAGCGTTTATACCACTCGTATGCCTGTGTATTTCCTAGACATGATTCACCAAAGGCCGTTTCTAATATTTTCAACGTTTAGGAACACTTAAATCCATTTGCAACACAAAATTTGATGCACGCACGTTGTTCTAAATTTTCATCCATTATAAAAATCGCCACACGAAAATTTTTCAACTTCTTTGTATAGACGCCAAACAAAAACTAATCGTACGATATGCGTCAAAATTTGACAGAATGTGTATAAAAGTGTTGCCAACGTTGAGAGAATAAAAGTTTACCGATTGGACAAGCGCGGGAATTTTAAAATGAAAATTCCGGTTCTTTTTTTATCATAAGGTACATGTATATGTACATATACATGCATATAATAATACATATATACATATATAAGGCGCGTAAATTATGGTTTTTGTGTACTCGACTTTTAAATTAATGGTACTGCAGATATAAATAAGTGTGTGGTCATGTCTAGGATTTGTTTGACCCAATGTGTGTGAAATCGAATTGTCTTGGTGAAAAATTATTCTTTTTTTCTTACCTATTTTTTGAAAACTTCTGGCAAAGAAATGGTTTTGGACAATTTAGAGCTGATGGTTCTACGTTACTATAATGAAGCGGTGGCGTTATGCTCGGTTCTCCCAAGACAGACAATCATTTGCTTCTAAGTTTGCGAACATTTTTTGTTGAATTTGGTTCGTCTTCAGACCCCCTACTGTGGGCTCGAATGTCAAAGTGCTCTGAGCACGCATATTATTGGAAATTCAGTTATACGATTGAAAATTCAGTTATACGATGTGTTGAAATAAATATTATCTTATCTCAGAACGCATAGAGGAAAACACAATTTTAAAATAAGCGTTAATATTAAAATTAGTACTCGCAAAGTGTTGCATTATATCTCTGAGGGCTTGTGCTGGACGATTTTAACAGTTGGTAGCAAAAAGTAATAAATCGTTGTTTAGGTCCTTAACTGCAAAACCATTGATAAAAAATTCATTAAGAATTTGTATCTTAACGTCTGCAAATTAGTTCGGTTTTTCCTACTGAAGTGGGGGCTTCAGTCCGTTTACTACAGGTAGGAGTCAAATACGGTTTAGCCGAAGTTCAAGGAACAGTCTTGAACTTCGCGTGAGCCACGCAAAATCAATCAATTTAATTGCATGTTTCCCCCCTCACAATCAGGTCTACGGCATTTGCATATCTGAGATACCTAAAATTGCTTCCAGTATAGTACGACTAATGTTTCCTGAACGGACTATGTGTGGTGACATAACATATGTACCTCCTTGAAGAACAAGTTTTTTTGATTGCTATATTTGTTTTAGTAATTTCAAATGCTTTTGGAAGTACTTTTCGGTGTTGCAAAAAGTTCAGTGAAATAAATCCAAAATATATTAAATCATTTTTATTGATCGTACAGATTTCCTCGACAGCGAAGACGATAGAAAAATTACAGTTCCTCATAGTACCTCATAGTAGTTATCTTGTCATTGACAAATTGCATGCCACGTTGGTTCTAAAATTCACACAGGAACATTCTCACCTCCCACCTCCGGGAACGACATGCTGAGCAAGACTTTTGCCAATTAACATGTAGCACTGAAGAATGAGACTTGGTGTGCTTCACTGAGTCTAACTGCAGCACAGAGAGGCACAGCAGCAAACTAAATCCGAACGGTTGCTAGCGTTACAAAGTACACTGTCAAACTTACAAAGTATAATCAAACATTCTGTTTGTAGCTTAATTGGCCTACTGTGAACCAGAAAGCATAAGAAGGGAAAACATAAAACACACGTCCAGGATAACATGATGACTAGTCTCACTTGTGTCCTAGTTGATGCAGGAGTTGGTTAAAAATAAATGGTAGCCTTGAAGGAACAGCATTCGTTCCTTTGCCTAAAATTATGTAACCCAAGTATTTATGGAGTACAGTGCACTTAAGTAGTAAAATGAACTCGTTGTGTTTTTTTTTTTTCAAAAGTTGTTTGGAGTGTTTTACAATATACGAAATAAAATTACAGTCCAAAGTTTCTATTAATCGTCATTGTTTACATTTCAATCTATAACTGTGGCTTTAGTTTTCATGGAAATGTAAAGCTTTTTTCCGAAAAAAGCACACTTGTAACATGCACAAATGATGCCCTAATTCCAATGTTCACTGAGTGGACTGGTGAAAGCTGAAGGTATGAACATCGGAGCAGTTCGTAACGCGATTCATGTAAATCTGACAAATCCAATATGAAGCTTAAATTTTCCAACATTACTGAAGAAGCTCAAAACCCCGAAGAAATCTTCGATTTGGCGACACTGAGGTAGATTTATCGGGTTGTGGTTTTCGGGTACAAATGATATCGAATGGGTGTTCAGGAACGATTGTGTTTTTTGGCGCAATGCGATGACGCTTCATTCGGCCAAAACACGTATTGTCCATCAGCATGATGGTTTTTAAAAAAACGGAATCAAAACCTTCTACAAACATTCGTTCTGGCACACATCTTGATTGATTGCCAACCCAGATTGCTTGAACCATGGGGCCATACTCGCAAAAAAGGATATTCCCAATGATTAGTTCGGGAAATGTGAGAACGGGATATCTTGTTAGTATGATGTCTTTGATGAATTTGAATTGTTATGCTCTGATGAGTTGAAGTCGAAGATGAAATTAGAGCAATACAAAAAAATCAAGTTTACTTTCAAATCATATCAGTTAATATTCTGAAATTCTAAATCCAATAATCCACTTGTTAATCGCTGACGGTTGGTAGCATTTGTGGGTTTTCAGTTGCCCCACGATGTCGTGATTGTCGCTCGCTTCACATGGCTCGGCTAGACAAAGTGTTAACCCGTTTACCGTAAACCTAATACCTAGCATAATTGAAAAGCCGTAAAACACATACCTGATTGAACCTACACACAGGTGTAATATCGTATTACCGAAGCAACGCCATCGACTAGCATCCGTTGCCGGTGTTTATCTACCTAATCTCGTAATTATAATCGCGTAGAATAGAGCCCTATTCATGACGTGTTTCGCCCGTTTGCTTTAGCCTTAATATACGCAAACCATTTCATAGAAGGGGTTTATCCGATTAAGTGTACTCTCATTAGGTCGGGTCAGTCGAGATTTATTCCATTATAGTGCACTGACCCTAGTACAAGTGGGACGTCTCGTATAGTAATATGAAGAATTGTTGCATTGAATGTAATCAATAAGCTGGTTTGAAATGAGTTTAGAACATGGTGTAAATAATCTCTTTTAAGTTAATCTAGAATGGTTTAGAACCAAATCTTATGTTCATTTCAATATAAATGTCAATTATATAGCACTATTGTGTAGACACCTGCTGTCAAATTTTGGCCATAGAAACGGAATAAACTTGTTGCAACTACAGGGTCCGGCACTCGAAGTGTAACCAATTAAAAAGGCCATAAATTCAGTTTGGAAAATTACTTTTACTTAATTCAAAGTACAAAGTGTGTAAAAATAATACAAAATTCAGAATCAATTCACTTTTGATCGATATGACCACCTTTTGCCTTGACTATGGCCTTGAGACGGTCAAAAAACGAATCGCAAGCTGCCCGAATGTGACTTGCAGGTATTTTGGCCCACTCGCCTCGAGACTGCTGTATCTTTTAGTTCGGACTTTGCTCTCCAAAATGGCCCAAAAAGAATAATCCATTGGATTCGCATCTGGTGAATTCGAGAGCCATTGTGTGGACGTGATGAAGTTCGGAACGTTGTTTTTCAGCCATTCTTGGTTCACTCGAGCTTTGTGAGACGGTGTCGAGTCCTGCTGAAACGTCCATGGTCTGCCACCGAAATGTTTGTCTGCCCACGGCTTCAAAGCAACCTCCAGAATAATTTCCCGATAATATGTCGCATTTAAGTTGACGCCAGGCTCGAAGGTCTGAAGTTAGTTACACTTCGAGTGCCGGACCCTGTATTGATACCTGGCGACATGACAATTCAGTACTACACTTACTTACGTTATCTATCAGCTCTAGTCCTTTAATGGTTCTTTGCAGTATCAGGAGTATTTGGATAACTTGGTCAATGGCCAGTTCGTTGCCATTTGGCTCGTCATTCTCATTGCACTGCTTTTCTTCTTGTATCAACAGGTTAAGATTCAAGAACCATTTTATCAGGTAATTAGTAGTGATTCAGAATTACAATAGCTAACCTGGAGAGTACGAACAGGTAACGTTTGCATTAACAGGGTGACAAGTTACCGGGAAAATCGGGAGAACCGAGAAAAGTTGGGAATTTGATTTCACCGGGAAAATGCCGGGAATTTTAATGAAAAACCGGGAGAAACATAACTAGCTCAAATATGAGTATCAATTGTTAGCATTATGATTTTTTTATTCAACAAGTAGGAGACAATACCCAAGTTAGCGTTTAGGCGAAATCTTCAATCAAAGTGTTGAAACAACTTATTGTCCCACACAGGTTCTATGTTAAACAATCCATTGAAAATTGGACCAACACCGCAAGTCTCGTCCAACGATTTTTAAGGACGTTTAAGCAGTTTTAAATCAATCAGAAAGCATCAGAACTTTCTTAGCTGTTTTCAAGAATAGCACAATGAAAGTTCGTCTTGAAAAATAAACACAATTTGGATGCTTCTGTTGGATTTATTTGGTTTTAGAATACGTATTCAACACACTTGGCAAAGTCAAAAATTTTTTATAACATAATTCACAATCCTTCATGTTTAAAATTTGCTGATGATGATCAACTTGAGACAATACTTGTGTTATGCTCATATTTGTGTGCGATTTCAATAGGACTCACAAAATTGGAAAAGTTATGACCATATATTATGATTTTATCCACCGTTTGCAGGGAGTGTTCGATTACCTTCTATGAGAGCTGATACTGGTTTCTTAGGACCAGTATAGAATCTTAAAAAGATTTAGAATATGGTTTGATTTGTTCAGTGAATCTGTTTAATTTTCTTTTGAAGGTCCCAAACTATTCCATAGTAGAATCACAAGAACGTTGATGTTGATGTAGAAGAAGGAGAACTGAATTTAGTTTGAGCTTTTGGAACTGATAGACACCTAACTTCAATAATGTATAACTGTATCGATATTTAAAACAAATGGTTCACATTGCTTCCGATATGAGATCTGTATCCTAGCCGATTAGTTCTAAGGTGGTAGAAAATATAACTAATTGAATTAATCATTGCTTCATTTGAAATCCTGAATGTTATTTGTAGATGATCTGAATTATAATCAGTTCTCTACAAATGTGACATTGATCTTCTAGAACTAGATCAATTGTAGAAGGATTTCTCATAGAAGATAAATTAGTTGGGCCATTTGAAAACAAAACTGACTAAAAACCAGCGGAGAGTTAATGAAGAACTCCGGAACCTTCTGGTTATTTTTTGAGAAATGTTTAGCATATAGCAGCATGTTATTAGGAAAAAGTAGATCGATATCTTGTGCGTTTTTGCAGTTATCATTTGATTTATTTGCTCATCAACGCATTGAAATCGTAAACATGTTGCATTAAAAAAGGGTTTGATATGACGGATGTACCTATTGTTTATTGATTAACAGATACATTAGAAAAAAATTGGGGTTTTAGAAGAGCCAGTCGTTTATAGAGCTGTCAAATTTTGTCTACTGACTCATTGGTTACTATGATTGATGTTGCATGGGTAGTTTCGCCTGTGCGGATGCGGTTGAAGCTATGAATAATCTTTGTTAAATAAAACCTTAATTTTAAATGAGAAAATACAATATTTTTATTGGATTCTGCACATTTTGACCAACTCTTTGTCACCTGAGCCAATTTGTTCGTTCATAACCTTATGACTGGGTTAAGGCCAAGGTTCTCGAAATCGGAAATAAATTAAATGAATTATTCTAAACACTAAATTGAATTGTTTATTTTTTGTCCCTGAAAATTTGGTGATAATCAAATAAAAGGTCAAATTATGGGGAATGAATGTTGTGTGTACAGATTTTAAATGGTACACCTTTAAGGGGCGGGTAGGGTTCAACATGTTTGAAAAATCATTTATTATTTGCTTTGCATTTTCGTATAGTAAAACATTTCAAGAATATTCTGTGAAATTTTCAAGCCTATCGGAATAAAACTTAGCAAGTTATGGGCCTTTATCTTTACAGGCCCAACATTTCTGCTTCGATTGACTTATAAAACTTGACAAAACTCCCTTGAAATGTTTCATTATAATAAGTTATAAAAGATAAAATATGATTTTTTGAAAGTGTTAGACCTTACCATGAAGTAATAATTTTTTCCATAGATTTTATAGACAAAAACCTGTTTTAATCCACCTAGTGGTGTAATGATGCCTTTCTCATATCAATCATACTATTATATATAATACTGTGGTGTTCTTCAAAATAATTTTCTTCGATTCTTAAAAGAATAACCGAAATCGGTTTGTTTGACCGTCTACTGACTATCAATTGGAAAAGATTTGAGGTCGATTTAGAAATTTTTTAAAGGTTTTTCCCCATTTTAAGTGATGGCATACAATTTATAACACACTTTACCCTATATTTCCGGAACCGGAAGTCGGATCCGCATGATATCTAGCAATTACGTATGGGTCCTCAGGATCTTTCATTTGAACCTAATTTTGTGAAAATCGGTAGCGCCATCTATGAGAAAAGTTAGAACCCATATTTTCTTTTTTTTGCACATTTTACCCCATAACTCCCGAACCGGAAGTCGGATCCAAATAATATTCAGGAATTTTTTATGGGACCTCAAGACCTTTCATTTGAATCTAAGTTTGAGAAAATCGGTTCGTCCATCTCTGAGAAAAGTAGTGCACTTATTTTTACAATTTTTTACACATTTTATCCCATAATTCCGAAGCCGGAAGTCGGATCCAAAAATATTCAGGAATTTTTTATGGGATCACAAGACCTTTCATTTGAATCTAAGTTTGTGAAAATCGGTTCAGCCATCTCCAAAAAAAGTTAGTGCAAAAAAACGCTACATACACACATATGCACATACACACACAGACATTTTGCGTACTCGACGAACTGAGTCGAATGGTATATGAAACTCGGCCTCGGTTCAAAAGTCGGTTTTCACAATGATTGCATAACCTTTCTATATGAGAAAGGCAAAAACTTTAAACGCGTTTTTCTCGAAAGCAGGTTTTGAAAGTCCGTGTCCATCGTCATTAAAAACTACTGCACCAATTTTTGCCATTCTCATATAGAAAGGCTATACAATCACTGTGAAAACCGATGAACTGAGCAAATTTCTATGTGTATGTAGGTAACAAAAAATGCACTCACTTTTATCAGAGATGGCTGAACCGATTTTCACAAACTAAGATTCAAATGAAAGGTCTCACGGTTCCATAGCCTGCTATTGAATTTCATCCCGATCCGACTTCCGGTTCTGGAGATATAGGACGATATGTACCAAAAAAAAATGTAAAAAATATGCACTCACTTTTTTCAGAGATGGTTGAAACGATTTTCACAAACTAAAATTCAAATAAAAGGTCTAATGGTCCCATAGCCTGTTGTTGAATTTTATTTGGATCTGACTTCCGGTTCCGGATTTACATGGTAATATGTGGAAATTAGACAAAAACTGCGCACTCAATTTTCTCTGCAACGGCTTAACTTATTTCCACAAACTAAGATTCAAATAAAAGGTCTTATAGTTACCTGAAAATTTCTAGAACATTTTATCCGAATCCGTCTTCCGGTTCCGGAACTAAAGCGTGATAAGTGGAAAATTAACAATTTCATTGGTATTTTTTCAAGAAAGATGGTCAAATGGGCTGTTGATAAACATTTTAGTTATTTTATGACAAGTGCAACCGAAAGAATAAAATAATGTAAAGCCGGTGTAAAATAAATTATATAAAAAAATTTAAGAATGATTTACAGTTTATTTGAAAAGTTAGTTTCGTTTGTTAAATTTTGTTTCATTGGTTTAATCGAAATAGAGCATGAGATAGTAAGTCTAGGTTTAACTATGTTCAAAACTGTTCCAATTTGGAGGCCATATTTGTTACTGGCATACTTCGGCTATTCCGGTTTCAAATGAATTGGAAATGGTGATTAAAATAAGCAAAAAGGATTTCACTCACTTTTCTTCAAGATGGTCAGATCGATTTCCGCAAACTTATAGGTTCAAAGGAAAAGTCTTAAAGCTTGCTTCAGACAGAATTGGAACAAAGACAATTGGCTGTATTTCAGTTATTTATTATTCAATTGAAGATCTTTTTTTCTACAAATGTAGCGTTTTCTTCATACTTTTAAGAAAAAATACATAAAATTATTCGTCACGGTTTCGAAGGAATTCTCGAATTTTTCCTGTAACACGTCTAATTAGGCGGTGCACACCTTCTTCGTCCATCAATTTAGCTATCTTATTCCACCAGGTCGTCATCTAATTAATGTCTTTGACAACCTTTCCCTTTGCCTTGAGTCTCCTCTTCATGATTGCCCAGTATTTCTCAATAGGGCGGAACTAAGACTAGTAGGGTGGGTTAAGGTTTTTCGGAACAAACTGGACCCCTTTCTCTGCATGCCATTCTTGAACGACTTTGCTGTAATGACAGCTTGCCAAATCTGGCCAAAACATTACGGGATGGTCGTGGGATCGAATGAACGGTAAAATTCGTTTTTGGAGACACTCCTTTTGGTATAGTTCCGATGTCATTGTCTTATTTGTAACAAAAACTTTCGTTTTTTTTGCCACAGCTGCGATATCACAAATTTTCTTGCAAATTTGTCGGCAAAAACAAATTTAAATTTGGCTGGAACATCCCCTCGAGCCGTTGACCAGTAAATTTTGTTACCTGGAATTTGCTCGAAGACAGCCTTGATATAGGTTTCATCGTCCATCAGAAGACACCCGTCGAACATGGTCAGCATCTGGTCATTGAGTTTCCGAGCACGAATTTTGACCACGATACTTGATTCCTTCCCGGAGTTGAGCTCTCCTCACGGTACTATGGGCAGCACCGAATTTTCTGGCCAAATCACGGTCCAACATATTAGGATTCCTCTTAATCGTCTTCAAAATCTTACCACGCAGTTTCCGGTCGACAGTTCCACTCCGACGATTGGCTTGAGGCTTCCGAATCGTCGTCAATGTTTGATAACGCGCCTTACGGTATTTCTGAGCAATTTCAGCTGTTTAGCTAGCCTAGATGCAGACCAATTTTCCAAATAACTGTGCACAATTTTTTCCCTTCTTTCGGCTTCCATGTTGATTGTTTACAAAGTGCAGTCGATTTGCGGAATGTCAAAAATCATACGTGAAGCTGATAAAATTTCCGACACGTGGGCGCCAAGAACTTCCAAATCCGTCCTCCAGAAGCGCCACAATATGAGCAAAAGTTTGTTCCAATTCTAAATGAAGCAAGCTTTATAGTTTCATACGGAATTCCAAAATTTGTTGTGGATACTACCTCCGGTTCCCGAACTGCAGGGTAATCAGAATTTGTAGAGTTTGTTAGATTAAGTCCGAGCAATAAGTAGTATGAGAAAGGTATCATTACACCACTAGGTGGATTAAAACAGTTTTTTTAATTTTGCACACACTTTCTACATAAAAAAACCAGACCCCAACGTTTTCCTTTTCGTTGTTTGTTACTTTGGGGAGATTTTACAGCTACAAAGTGGCTGATTTTTTCGTGAAAAATCGTAGTTTTGACTATAAACAACCGCCAAAAATACAAAAAAAAAATTAAAAATCAAACAGAAACGTTGGGGTCTAGCAAAACATTTACTCTATCTATGCCTCTTTTATTTGTTCACTTCTGATTAGTCTGCACTGAGATACAGTGGACACCGAAAATAATGATTTTTGGAAGCTTTCTCAAAAATACCTTTTCACCGACTTATTTCTCAATATTTTTCCACAAAAAATTACAAAATGTTGTTCGAATGATGCCTGTTATCATGCAAAACAATTGAATTTATTTTGTTGAACGATAATTCTAAAAATTTTTCAAAAATGATGACTTTTTTCATCGCTTAGACCGAATGAAATGAAATCGGATGAAATTCCATGTTATGTCGTTTTTGCCTGAGAAATTTACAACTACCCCAGGGTAGTTGACGAACTCGATTAATAATGAGAAAAACTTTATGGCTTCAACCGAAATCGCGGAATGGTAGTAATGGTAGAGAAACTTAAGGCTATAAAAATAACTACGTGCATACAGGACTTGAATGTACAATCAAATCCGTATCGCTAGTATGTACAAAGATATTATGCAATATTTGGGATATTGATGTAATTTCGTCGGTTACAAAATCAAGACAAACCGAGTCTATATTCTGGGTTCGCGTGTTCGGTGTTGGTTCCTAATAAAGATCTCGTGCAATTGCGGACTCAAAAGTGTGACGATTGATTGAACTGTTTGATTGAAAATGTCGATCATTAGAAAATTTTGGTTGCCGTGTTCCATATCAATGACTCGAACAACCCCATGGGGCTCGATTTTGAGAATTTAAGAAATATATCATAGGTCGGTACAATCCTAGTCCGAAAGAGTATCGTGTATGTTTGTTAGAAGGAATGGGTTCTACTGGAGTACACGGAAAGAAATCCGTTACAATCATTTTAATTTACCATGAAACCATGAGCAATAACTCTTCTTCCATGAAACTTAATCATGGTTCGAAAATGCGTTACCTGAAGAATGCATTTCTTTCAAAGCTCGTAGCTATATCATTTTGAACCCTCTGCCTCAAGTGATGTGATAGATTGCTTAATAGATTAATGGTAAAGCAAAAAGCAGACATTGAAAAGCAAGACCTACTGAAAATGTTTACTTGATCCTGAAGCATGTTCATTTAATAATCGTGTTGTTTTACCCACCGGCTAATAGAGAATTAAACATAACATACAAATAAAGATAATGAACCGAAAATTGACATCATAAGATACTAAACACGGCTACGCTTTTCATTTGACAAACATCAATGTTACATTTTGTTTGAATGTATTCTTACATTTTTGATGTGACCGTTGTTGCTAGAATAATATTCCGAGAGCTAGCGTAAACCAAAAAATAAATTTGATTGTGAATTTGGAAAACCATCTAACGAAAATCAGAAAAATATTTTTTTGGATTAATTTGTTTTATAGATATAACAAAACAAGCTGTATTGATTTACCTAAATATTATAAATAAGACGATTTTTTTGCAAGAATTCGACATAGAGTTTCTTTTCAAGAGGTTTGATTCACACGTGTTTTTTCATGCAGTTCGTTTAAGTGTTTAAATTCTGAAACACAAATTCAAAACTGGAGCAATGAACGCAAGTAAACACGTTATTTTAGGCGTTGTCGTTTTTCAAAAATATAATATTTTAGTTGTTAATGATTCTAATTAGAAAAAGTTCGTCGTGCTTTTCACTGAATTTATGTTGCAAAAATTGACATCGTTGCAAAAATCACACATAACGCCTGAATTTATGTTGCAAAAATTACCATCGTAGCAGAAACACGCTGAATTTATACCCAACAACTTAAAGTGCGTTACGTTCAAATTTCAGCGAAATCAGTCCAAATAGATCATGATCCGAGAAGTTTTAATCGTGGTGTATTATCATAGCATGAAAATATATTATTTTTTCCAAATCAAGACTCGTTTTGCTCACTTTTAGAATCGGAATTTTGCCCGTGTAGTATTCTTCTATTGTTAGCCCTGGCCATACTTCCTTGCTGGATACACCAATGAATTTTTCGAAGTACACGAATTTTGCTATGCTGAATTCGAATTGGTCTCTCCATACATGGAAAACCAATGGTTTTCCACATTGAAAATGTGGAATATGTGAACTCTAATGACTTGCTCTCCATTTCTTGGATTGCTCTAATGAACACAGAAATTCGAAAATTGATACTTTCTTGGACAGGAAAAATTATAAATTACAACAAAATTGAATGTAAATTAAAGTAATAATATGAATTGCGCATAATTTAAATTTTTACTGAATTTCGTTTTCGTCTTTCTCTCAGAGGTAGGCGTACTCACCACTATCCAGCTATGGGCGAGGGGTAGTTGGTGTTGCTATAGCGAATCTAATATTCACATGGAAGGCCTTTGCTTCCTTGTTTTACAGCTGAAATTTTTGTCGAATCATTTTTCCATGCGGCACATGAATCAGTTACCAAACCACGATGTGTCAAAGCATCGCACAGTGCTGCTTTTCGGAAGGGAAATAGTTCAAGGTATTATCATTTTTAGAGGTTTTTTCTGTTATTTGGTACCTTGTTCTGTGTACTACTCGCATGCTACACGGTGTCCTTTCAACGGTCATCCACTCGGTATCGATTTTTATTCGCCTCAAAATCGGACCGGGTGCGTTCGTTCGGTGAGAGTGCCTTTGCTGATCATTATTTCCCCGATTGCGCGACTAGAGAACTGGTTTCGTCATTAATGGTGTGAAGTAATGTTGTAGGGTACAACACGACCCCGTTCCTTTGATGGAAGATCCTTTCGAGGTAAGCTTTACATGGTAATGTGTGTTGTCACCATTCGCAATGGACCAATAACATTGATCGAACGTGGTTGCCTTTCTCATATAGAAAGGTTATGCAATCACTGTGAAACCGGACTTTTAAACCTGTGTGTGTGTGTGTGTGTGTGTGTGTGTGTGTGTGTGTGTGTGTGTGTGTGTGTGTGTGTGTGTGTGTGTGTGTGTGTGTGTGTGTGTGTGTGTGTGTGTGTGTGTGTGTGTGTGTGTGTGTGTGTGTGTGTGTGTGTGTGTGTGTGTGTGTGTGTGTGTGTGTGTATGTGTGTATGTGTGTGTATGTGTATGTAACAAAAATGTGGCGAGTTATGGGGTCAAATGTGCAAAATGAACTAAAAACGTGCAATCGATTTTCTCAGAGACTGCTCATCCAATTTATATAAACTTTGATTCAAATGAAAGGTCTTACGGTGCCATACGGAATTTCTGAATTTCATTCGGATTCGATTTTCGGTTCCGAAGTTATAGGGTAAAGTGTGTTAAATATTGTGCACCGTCACTTAAACCGACGAAATATTTTTTTCCCATAAATACGTTTATTTCATAGGCAATATACATAAGTTTTTCTTCGCCATCACCACAATACAGAGTACTTTAAACCTAATACATTTCGAATATCATATTAGTATGTTGGTATTTTTTAATTAATCTAAACACTTTTTTTATCAAGCGATTGGGAATTATAAATTACATTAAAAAAAATACATTCATTTTGTACATGATCTTATAACAATTTCAGGTTTGTTTGTATCAGTTCACCACTTTTATTCAATATAAGAAGCTGGCTATTGATTGAACTAATGGAGGAGAAAGGAGTCTAACATAATATAAAATTTAAATTGGAACTCGAATGGACTTAGTGAAGTGATAAAGTAGTTTCATTTAAGGAAGGTCACGACGGACGGAATGTTGCGAATTGGAACATTGGATAGTCTACCTTGGGTACGCAAGGAATTTATTAGTTGAGATCTGACATCACGATACACCACGCATGTCCAAACGACATGATCAATATCGTGATAACCTTCGCCACAAGGACAATGATTAGTTTCGGAAAGTCGAATTCGAAGGAGATGTGCATCTAACGTGTAGTGATTGGACATGAGTCTGGACATCACACGAATGAAGTTCCGCGGCGAAATAAAAACCGGAAAGAATTTTCTAAACTGGACTCAAAACTCCACAAATCGATATCCATTATCTGTAGGCAACTAAACAAACCGATTACTGCTATCCTGGTTCCCGGTCTTCAGTTCCGAAAGCACCGGAAATGATGGTCATATATTCCAAAGTGGATCTCACTCATTTTTTCAGTGATGGTTTGACCGATTTCCACAAACTTAGATTCAAATGAAAGGTCTCACGGTCTACGAAATTCCTGAATTCGATTTCCGGTTCCGAAGTTATAGGGTAAAGTGTGTTAAATATTGTACACCGTCACTTAAACCGGCGAAACAAAAACCGCAAAAAAATTTCTAAACTGGACTCAAAACTCCACAAATCGATAGCCATTATCTGTAGGCAACTAAACAAACCGATTCCGGCTATCCTGGTTCCCGGTCTTCGGTTCCGGAAGCACCGGAAGTAGTGGTCATATATTCCAAAGTGGATCTCACTCACTTTTCTCAGCGATGGTTTGACCGATTTCCACAAACTTAGATTCAAATGAAAGGTCTCACCGTGCCATACGGAATTCCTGAATTTCATCCGGATCCGACTTCCGGTTCTGGAGAGCCAGAACCTGGTTCAGAATCTGTCAATTTTCATGGCTGCATCCTGTTGTTTACACTCTTCTCTAACCACTTGTGCAGTTGTTTATTCGTTTTCATTAGTTTGTTTCGAAATGCGTCGACTTTCAGCAGAACAACGTCGAAATATTGTGTACAAATGGTGCACAGAACGCGGACTGTCACTGAGAAAGATAGCAAAAATGGAAGGAGTTAGTGAAAAAGCCGTGCGAAATGCAATAAGGAAGTTCGGTGAGGATAACACCTTTGAGGATAAACCGAAAACGGGTCGAAAAAAAGGTCCTGCTAACTCTCAGTTGGATAAACGTATACTGAAGGCGTTCGAGCAAAAGAAGGAGGTTTTAGTTTGGGATGTGGCCAAAAAAGTGGGCACTTCGAAGTCAAATGTTCTTCGTGCTAAAGAACGTTTGAATCTTCGAACCTATAAGAAGCAGAAACAACCAAAACGTAGTTCGAAACAAGAAGCATCGATCAGGCCGAGGATTCGAAAGCTGTACAATACGATTCTTGCTGGAAATTTGAACTGCATAATCATGGACGATGAAACCTACGTGAAACTCGATTACAAATCCTTGCCGGGACGGTGCGAAAAGGGCAAGTGTTAAACCAGCCCGAGACATCGATTAAAGTCGAAAGATTTGGTAAGAAAGCTATGGTCTGGCAAGCAATTTGTAGCTGCGGTAAGATTTCGAAACCCCTCTTCTCCACTGCTTTAATGAACAGCGAAATATACATCAAGGAATGTTTACAAAAACGACTTCTACCCATGATTCGAAGCCAGAAGGATCCTGTTGTCTTCTGGCCAGATCTTGCTTCTTGCCACTACTCGAAATCAACGATAGAATGGAATACTACCAAAAATGTCACTTGCGTCCCAAAAGACATGAATCCACTAAATTGCCCACAACTTCGACCAATTGAGGAATTTTGGGCATTAATGAAGGCACATCTTAGGAAACATGTCTCGGCAGCCGAAACCATTCAACAGTTCGAAAAAGATTGGAAAAAAGTGTCAAAACTTGTCGCCAAGAAGTCTGTACGGAGTTTAATAAGAAACGTTCGCAAGAAGGTGCGCCAGCTAGTCTACAATGGCTAAGTAGCAAATGTTGAGAATAATATTCTGTTGTAGTTTAATATTATCAGTATATCGAATAAAATTTGAATATCTAACACTTGTGAATTATTTACAGCGGAATCAAAGTGCGTCCATACTTTCTTGGACAGTCTTTTGTTCGCAGTAAGCGAATTTCATAATGTTGTGCGATAACGACAGGGACAACTCAATTTTATGAATCCTTAATATTTATTGCGATTATAAAAATCCTATTGAATAATAAACGAGTATCAGTTTCACTCATGCTTAAAATATATACAATATATACGCTTATTACGCTTAATGTTTCTCGTTATCGTACAAAGTTCTTGTGCTACGCGTGCTTCAATAGTCGATATCTGTCAGACCATAAACTGTTAGTGAGGTTGATCGGTTGATCACTGTTAATAACAGAGGGCTCACCTGGTTCAGTACTAGACACTACCTGGAGCATATCATGCAATTAGCATGTGCCTAACTCGTGACAGCCCGAGGAAACAGCCTAAGTTTTAACATACCATATGAAAAGTTCAATGATTGCTCACACTAGCCAGTGTTCCGAGGCCAACAAATAGCCAAGAAGTTTCAGTTACTTCTATAACTGTTATCGATTACTGTAAATTCACGTTAGGTGAGTATGATACAATGCACAACTTTATAGTAATTCATAGTTTCTCACCTTTTAATCTACTTTATATCTAGGCAGCTAACAGTTGAGTATAAATAGGTATATTAATTATATCAGCGGTAAAGTTTAAATAAATTCAAATTCAACACTAAATTAATCACACGTATGGCGCAATGAGTCATACAAGGTCACCTTTAAGGATGATAACAATCCTCCGGTGACATACTGTGCGGTCTAATCGTTATTTTCCTTTTGATAGGGTAGAGTGGGGATCATTGCTCGGTGTAGCGCAATTAACAGGTAAGGTATTTGTTTATTTGTTTATTTGTTTCTTATGATTCATCTGACATAGTTTGTCTTAATGAATAAAAATTAATGAACTAAGTACACTAAATTTAATTTTCACGATACACAATATGAAAAAGGTCAAGTAGACGTTGATGAAACACACGGGACGACACATTAAAATCGAAATACTGGAAAAACTCGTTGAATCTCGTACAGACAGAGCGAAAAGGTTCGTGCTGTCCATAAACCGTATTCCTCGATTCCAGGAGCAGAAAGTTGCGTTGACGAAGTGATCTTTCCGGTGCGTAGAGATTTAACCGCATTAGCAAAGGTGGGCAGTCAATATCCCCCAAAAGCAGTTTAGCAGCAAATGTAGCTTGAGCAATGATTCGTCGTGTTTCCAATGGCTCAAGATTCAATAGACGAAATCGATCGGTATAGGGCGGTAAATTCATGGGGTCACGCCACGGTAGCAGTCGCAGAGCGTATCGCACAAATTTTCGTTGAACAGCTTCAATCCTAGTTTTCCAGAGAGCATGGTAAGGACACCACACCACAGCGTTTGACTCGAGTATACAGCGTACAAGTGAGCAATACAAAGATCTCAAACACAACGGATCCCGAAACTCTGAGGCAATCTTCATGATGAAACCGAGTTGACGATTGGCTTTGGCTAAAATTTCGTCATAATGAAGTCTAAAAGTCATTTTTTGATCCAGAATGACACCAAGATCCTTTATATTCTCCACTCGTGTCATAGATCTTCCCGCAATGAAATAATCGAATATGACAGGATCAGTTTTACGATGGAAGGAGATGATACAGCATTTCTCGATACTTAAACATAAATAGTTCTTTGAGCACCATTCAACGTACGTTTGAATCATTTCCTGTAACTCAATGCAATCCAGGAGACATTTGACAACTTTAAAGATTTTTGTGTCATCGGCATAGGAGAGTCTGCATTCCGGTGGTAATAGTAGCAGAAAATCGTTCATGAAAATCGAAAACAGCAGCGGTCCAAGATTACTGCCTTGCGGAACTCCGGACAGGTTTGAGAAAACTTCTGAAGTCGAGGAGCCAACTTTTACACTGACATAACGGTTTGTTAGGTAGGATCTGAACCATTTCACGCTCATCGATGAGATTCCCAGTCGTTGCAATTTTGATAGAAGAATTCCATGATCCACTCGGTCAAATGCTGCTTTGAGATCCATATATGCTGCGTCGATTTGCCATCCGCATTCCATACTCTGCACACATTTCGAAGTGAACAACATGAGATGAGATGACACCGAACGTTTCGGATAGAACCCATGCTGCTCGTTATCTATGTAGTTCCTACAGCTGGCAAAGAGGGAATCGTTCACAATAATTTCGAACAGCTTTGAGCAAGCACACAAAGACGTTATTCCTCGATAATTGGAGACATTGCGTTTATCACCTTTTTTGTGAACAGGAAACAGATAGGAGAACTTCCATCGAGAAGGAAACTCACATTGTAGAGTTGAAAGGTTAAACAGTCTTGCTAGTGGATAACTGAGAGCGCCTGCACAACGCTTCAGCACAGATGAGGGAATACCGTCGGGTCCAGCAGCGAACGACAACTTCAATTTGTTCCATGCGACTCTAACCATTTCTTCGGTTACAAGCGGAATATTGAAATTAAAAATATCACGAGGCACATCTGTGACTGCTTCGTCTATTTGCATCAGTGTAGCAGAACTTTCGTTGAATGTTTGTTTAAAATGACGGGCAAATAAATCGCACTTTTCCTTTTCGTTGCGGGCCGTTTCATCGGTTAAGTACATAGAGTGCGGAAGGCCAACCTCTCTCCTTTTTGAGTTAACGAAGGACCAGAAACGTTTAGGGTTTCGACGAAGATTCATTCCAATACGTTTAATATACACTTGAACCGGCGAAACAAAAACCGCAAAAAAAAATTGAACTCAAAACCGTTATTCCCAATCTTAGGATCAAATGAAAGGTCTTATGATCCTACCAAAAATTATTGCATATTTTCGGATACAACAAAAATTTTAATTGTTTAAAGTACGATGGCAAAATTGTATAAAATCTTCTAAATCAAATAAAAACTAGTAGAGCTTGTACGTCATGTTAGTTGGTGGCCGTACGAACCAACTTAGATTATCCGGTGCTGGAATTACATATAATAGTGAACCCACTTCGTTTTCTTAAGGATGACCTACGCGAACAAAGCACAGTTTCATTCTGTAGATTATACTAGTTAATGCACAAACAATCCCTTGGTTTCTTTCAAAAATCGAAGAGAAACATTTGAAAAAAATACCACAGTATGAGAAAGGCATCATTACACCACTAGGTGGATTAAAACGGGTTTTTTTTCTTTCAATATTACAGTTTCTCTATAGAAGGATAGTATAGTATTCCAGTCGCTGCACTAAAAATAGTCATTGCTTATGTCAGACCAGGGTCGAAACAAATGTTGGCTGAAAAATGAATAAATATTTGGCAAAAATTTGGATAACGTCGACTCAATGTAGATCTTTAAAAAAAATAATAGAAATTATGAATTTTGGGAAAATTTAGTTTAGATTGTAACGTTTACATGCGCTAAATTTCATTACACTCTGTGTGTGTTGGTCGCTGTTTGCAGTCCACCAGGCTGACGACCGCTTTGACTCCGGAGTATAGTGAAGGATCCAAGTATCGTCCACTGTCACATACAGACACAAAAAATCAGATTTATTTTGTTGGAATATCTGGGAGTTCTGGTTCACCGTGAGTAAACCTGGATTCCACTTTGACAACGGCCTCCTCATAGACAAATGTTCATGCGAAATAGTTTACACACTGATGTATGATAACTTTAAGATATCAGTTTTCTCACGCAAATTTTGATATACGGTCTCCGAAAACGATTTAGTGGACATTTTACACAGTTTCCGGTGGAATTGCCTCATTTGGCCGGTCGAAGTGTTAAGCATCATCAGTGTCAGTACGAGCACGTTCAAACTCAGCATACCATCGACAAATGATTGTTTCGGCGTAACACTTTTCAAGCCATTGCTGAACCTGCACTGTGTTTGTTCATTAAAAAGCAATGATAATTTAACGAAATTAATTCGAATTCATTGTTTTGAGAATATCAAGTTTAGTTTCACTTGAATCACTGCAACTCGTGGACCAAGCATCGGAATGTCATGAAATTTCGACAGGTATCATGAAAAATAATACAGAAGATTACAGTTCTGGTACTTATTGATCGAAGTGTTATATTGATGGACGAAGTGAAATCACAATTTATTGTCATAATTGTGAATAAGTGTTGCCTGCCTCCTCTTACGGAATACATTTTTTGTGAATTTTCATTAATTTGACATAATTTGATATCACATCAACAGATATTTTAAAAGAAATTTTCGTGGCTTTTTTTGGCTCTGTTCAATGAAACAAAGTCGATTGACAAACGAGTGCCTTCTTGAGCGCATAGGGAATAAGTTTCCTCGCACGGAAAGAATCTGTTCGTACTTTGATATATTTTTTCGGATTCGCTTGCACTCGAAGGAAGAACGATTACACAGACATTTGTTTCGTTGCTGTCCCGATTAAAGGTTTATGAAGGTAACAAGCGAGACACGAAAACAAACTGTCTTCGATAATTATATAACATACTAAAAAGTATGATTTCAAAGCTATAAAATAAACTGTATGTGCATGCTAAGTGGTCACGGACAAAATAACCGGGACCGAATTAGTTGATACCGCCAATGACCGTGAAGTTCCTGTTTGTAAGTTTTCGCTTAGTTGAATTCGTGCTCGACTATCTTTAAGTCGGTGTTTGCTTTTCAAATGAATCAAAATAAATACAGAATTGAAGCAAAGTTCGCCTTGACTGCAATACCATAAGTAAGCCTGAGTGTGAATGAACGGAGAAAGTTGAGAAGTGATTTGATTACATTAAGAGACTAGTTCTAGGACTTCCTAGCTCTTCCTAGCAGTTATTAATTCTCTAATGTAACGTCTTACTTTTTTATGAAACGTAGAACGTAGTTGCAATAATTATTCTATTTTTTTTTGATAAAACTTCCAAAGTATGTTTTTTGAGAGCGTCTGACAAACGAATCAAAAGTCGTCCCTGGAAATTTTCCAATCATTCAAGCTTGTCAATTTGCTTCAGTATTTATTCACGTTTAATTTGTGACAGTTTTCGGTTTCTTCATCCCGTGTTTAATTTTGATTTTAATTAGCAAGAGTTCAACTAACAACAACAACAACATTGCAGTGTAAAAAGAATTATAAACTGTGAATAGATTAGGCAAACATCTATCGCCAACCAAATAGTCAAATAATTACAAACATGTTTTTCTCTCAAATTTTGCATCTCTTTTCCGCTCCGTCTCGGATCGCCTTGCGTAGCGCCAACTGATGGAGGCCTATATCAGACAGAAACGAGCAACGCCTGGGATGGTACAGGCAAGTGACTTACAGTTAGTGCGACCGATGTCGGCAGTGAATAGAAACGGACGGGAAGTGCATGCCTACGATGGCCCGATGCAGTTCATGATGTCTCCCAGCAATCCGGACCAGATTATCAGCTCATCGCCGGTGCCGGTGGCTGTGACCAATATCAGTGCCACCACGACCGGAAGTACATCCATCACGACGACACCGACCTCGCCGTACAGCGACGGTGAGTATCGATTTGCGGTGTGAAGTGTGTTAGACCTAGCAATTATAATATATCGGCCGGTCAATATTTAGTTGGTAACATGAAACGGTTCGCTAAGCTGGTATTAGAGTACCGTTGTTTGTTTTTGAGTGATTCGTAACACGAATTAGTGAATGGAATCTATTGGTTTCACACGTGAGTGTTCGCGATTTGTGGCATTAGCATTATGTGAATGTTTTGTTGATGAGCTGCTTTGAAGTTATGGGAATTGCTTCGATATTATGTCATTGGCCTAATTATTGTACCGGCGTTAATCATCTGTAATATAATTAGGTAGAATTTGCGTATGACATTTGTCTGATGTTACGTACATTTCAGTTTTATTGTTCTTTCTGGTATGATCCTGGAATATGTTTCTTCAACTTGTTATGCAAAGCAAGTTTTACTTTACTATACGTTTATTTGATAAAGTGAATCAGAAAGCATCCGAGCTTTCTTAGTTGTTATCAATAACAGCACAATGAATGTTCATAATTATAAATAAGGATGCTTCTACTGGATTCTAAAAAAAAATTCAGAATAGGTATTCAAAATTTTTGGCAAAAGTAACATCGGAGAGATGTTTAATAAAATTAAAAGAATTCTTAGGAGCCTTCATGATTGCCTTAATGCCATCATAATCAAAAAGCTATCGACTTTGACCTTCTCCACCGTTTGGAAGGAGTATTTGATTTGCTTCTTTGAGACATGCAATTGGTTTCTGAGGACTAGTATAGAACTTTGTAAAGGCTTAGAGTATGGTTTGATTTGTCCGGCGAATCTATGGATTCCATAGTAGGATCACAAGAATTGGACCTGATGAACTCCTGACTTCAATCAAGTAATGATTTTTATGGTCTATTGTTGTATCGATACCAGCAAAATTCCTCAAAACCATTTCATAGTTCACATTGCTTTCTATGTTCGATCTGTATGTAGTGTAGTTCTAAGGTGGTAGAATATAGAACTAATTGAGCCAGTCATTGCTTTATTTGAATCTGTTCAATTAGTCATTTCACAACAAATGTGACATTGATCTGTTAGAACCAGCTCAGTTGTTAAAAGTTTTTTCCCAAGAAAAATAAACTAGTTACGCTATTTGGAATAAAACTGAATAGAAACCGTGTAGCGGAGAACGTACATCTAATGATTTTAAATTGGATTTGATTGGATGAGAATAGAAAATGTTGTACCTGACAGGACACGGCCAGTAATTGAATATATGGTTTCCATCCAGTGTTGGTGATTGCCGAAAATTTGACAGAAGCTGCTCGAATTTTATCTATATTGTATACAACATTTTCAATCCGGTAGAAGATGCTACAAAAACTCGAGTCGACTCATACTAGGTTGTAATATTTCAATACCCTTGTGTGGAGTATTCACATACATTTTCATAGACACAACTTATACAAAGGTTATATGCACATAGTTAGAATAAGCGGCAATAGTAAAATGATTCTATCGCAATTATCCACTGCCCATACAGAATCGGAGAAATTCGCTCTCGCACTGGTATCTATTCTATGTTAAATGAACCATGTCGGTTTTTTGTTGCTGCGATGATATCCGTCTCTCTTTGATGGCACTCTTTGAATCGTGTGAAGAGTTGCGAGTGATCGTTCTTTGATACGATAAAATCCATCCTTGTTTCCATCACAATCAGAGCATGGAAATTCATCTGAGGGTTTCGTTCATTGAACAGTGTTTGCAATTTACCGCAATTTAAACAGCGTATGTCTTGTATTGCCCCGGTTGGCGGTTTAATGCATAGGGCACTGGTCTAACAAACCAGTTGTCGTATGTTCGAGCCCCGACCTGGAAGGATTCGTAGTGTCAGTAGGATCGTAGCACCAGCCACGCATTGGTTCTGTACACTCTGAATCGGCTGCGAAGTTTGTTGAAACAGAAGGTCAAATTCCACTACAGGAATGTAATACCAAGGCTTTGCTATATCTTGTATCATGACTGTTAGATTCGCTGTGCCATCATGACGTTTATAATTTTCCCATCGAACTGAAATATTTACTTTCACTCCTGGAACGAAGAAAGGTACTCCTCGACTCCTAGTTTGAATAAGTCTTAAGAAAGGCTGATTTTCCAGATAGCCTTAACAAGACTGCTTTAGTGATAGTCTTGCAAAAGAAAATAATTATTTGAGTAAATAATATTCAATATGGCAGATTAATTATTAGGTTTTGAAATAACTCATGGTATTTCTGGCAACCTTGAAAAAGGCTGTTAAAATCGAATTAACTCTAGGTAGCCACTAATGTTTCCATTTCACCAACAATAATCGAATATGGTGCAAAAGCTGCACTTAAGAGAATTATTGGAGAAAGCATGACATTTTTCGACAGAATTCCAAGAATTTTAATGCTTCCTTCCTCCGTAAAATCCAAGAAAGACTTCATAATATCCGTTGTTTCTTTTTTTTGCTGTTACTGTTACATCAAATTCTTTTAAATTAGCCAAAAATTCATTTTATCTGGAAGCTTTGGATCGGTTTTCACAGTGATTGCATAATCTCTCTATATGAGAAAGGCAAGAAAGTCATAATGAATATTTCCATATAACATATGGAACATAAAACACTTGTCATTATGAATATTTCCTATTTCTAAATCGATATATCCAAAATATACTCACTTAAAATGGATCTCACTTCATTTTTCTTAGATTACTGGACTGATTTTGACGAACTTATGTTATTATTAAATGAAAGGTCTTATGCTCCCATAGCTTACTAATGATTTCCAGATTCAACTTCCGGTTCCGGAATTACAGGGTGAAGTATGTTTGAAAACTCCAACCGTCATTTAGAGCGACATATTTTTTTCTAATTTACAGTTTATGTTATTTGTCGGCCAAATAAACTGATTTCGGTTATAACATACCAACTCCCAGTCCCGGAAGTACCATAAACAGTGGTAAAGAATATCAAAATGGATCGATTTTTTTTGGGATCCGACTTCCCGTTTCGAAACTACAGAGTTAAATGTGTCTAAAAAACATAACTATTCTTCTATATCTGGCTCAAAACTGTTTTTTTTTGTAGCTTATGTTATGCAAACTTTTCACCTTTCTCATGTAGAAAGGCTATGCAATCACTGTGAAACCCGACTTTTTATCCGAGACACGGAGGGCCGAGTGTCATATACCATTCGTTTCAGCTCGACGTCGGATTCGGATAAAATTCAATAGCTGACTGTGGGAACATAAGAAATTCCATTTGACTCTAGGTTTGGGAATATCGGTTCAGCCATCTCTGAGAAAATTGAGTGCCTATTCTTTTTACATATATACGTCCATTTATATAAATCTACATATACCTACATACATTCACACTCTAACAAACACACATACAAACATTCTCTTTACTCAACGAACTGATTCGAATAGTATATGACACTCGGCCATACATGTTTATGTTAATATAAATAACCAATTCAAATACGATAGCACAGTGATGCCTCTATATACGTTGACAAAAACGCTGAATAGGCTGATAAACGTCTGCTGGATGAGTTTTTATTAAAAATATTCGATCCACCTAAAAGTAACATGATGCACTTGAAAATGCCAAAATTTTAAATTTATTTTTTATAAAGACTGTCCCAGAAAACATGGACGCAACCAAAAACCACTGCCATTTCGCAATGGTTTAGAATCTGTCAATTTTTATGGCTGCGTCCTGTTGTTTACACTTTTCTCTAACCACTTGTGCAGTTGTTTATTCGTTTTCATTAGTTTGTTTCGAAATGCGTCGACTTTCAGCAGAATAACGTCGAAAAATTGTGTACAAATGGTGCACAGAACGCGGACTGTCACTGAGAAAGATAGCAAAAATGGAAGGAGTAAGTAAAAAAGCCGTGCGAAATGCAATCAGGAAGTTCGGTGAGGATAACACCTTTGAGGATAAACCGAAAACAGGTCGAAAAAAAAGGTCCTGCTAACCCTCACTTCGATAAACGTATACTGAAGGCGTTCGAGCAAAAGAAGGAGGTTTCAGTTCGGGATGTGGCCAAAAAAGTGGGCACTTCGAAGTCAAATGTTCTTCGTGCTAAAGAACGTTTGAATCTTCGAACCTATAAGAAGCAGAAACAACCAAAACGTAGTTCGAAACAAGAAGCATCGATCAGGCCGAGGGTTCGAAAGCTGTACAATACGATTCTTGCTGGAAATTTGAACTGCATTATCATGGACGACGAAACCAACGTGAAACTCGATCACAAACCCTTGCCGGGACCACAATAATATACGGTGCGAGAAGGGCAAGTGTTAAACCAGTCCGAGACATCGATTGAAGTCGAAAAATTTGGTAAGAAAGCTATGGTCTGGCAAGCAATTTGTAGGTGCGGTAAGATTTCGAAACTCTTCATCACCACTGCTTCAATGAACAGCGAAATATACATCAAGGAATGTTTACAAAAACGACTTCTACCCATGATTCGAAGCCACAAGGATCCTGTTGTCTTCGGGCCAGATCTTGCTTCTTGCCACTATTCGAAATCAACGGTAGAATGATATACTACCAAAAATGTCACTTTCGTCCCAAAAGACACGAATCCACCAAATTGTCCACAACTTCGACCAATTGAGGAATTTTGGGCATTAACGAAGGCACATCTTAGAAGACATGTCTCGGCAGCCGAAACCATTCAACAGTTCGAAAAAGATTGGAAAAAAGTGTCAAAACTTGTCGCCAAGAAGTCTGTACGGAATTTAATGAGGAGCGTATCGAACAAAATTTGAATATCTAACACTTGTGAATTATTTACAGCGAAATCAAAGTGTGTCCATACTTTCTGGTACAGTCTTTAAATCAACTTTTGTATTTTTTTTGGATTGAAATAATGATTCAAACTGTCTGGAAAATGTATACACTGAAAAAAATGCTTTTTTTAGTACAAAGGGTGTATTTTAAGAGCTTGCAAATTTTTTTTATTTGGTAGATAATTTCTTGACATTCTACATATAAACATGATCAGTATCTAACGGGGAAAATTGACATACAAATGCAATTATGTAATGAAAACCGCGAAAATGTTACCGCTGAGACGGAACTCGAACCCGTAGCTAACTCCGTATGCCGTAGTGACCAGGTACAGCGAAGCATGCGTGGTTTCCGTCTAGTCAATTGGACTTTCTCTTTATGTGTTTTCGTATGCACTTGGTTAAATAATTGGCCCGGTTAGGAGTTAGCCGCGGGTTCGAGTCCCGTCTCTGTGGTAACATTTTCGCTGTTTTCATTACATTACATACTCTACAAAGACTAAAACACAAACTGTTGATTTAAATATAATTTCGGGCATAAGGTCGCCACAACTATTTTTCACTAAGGTCACTCTGGAGGTTCAATTTCCGACCACTTGTTCAAGCATTTGATGGCGTATTTCAGCAATGGCACGTTGAATATGGGTTTCGAAAGCATCTCTGGTCTCGTTTCTGGTTTATCCATATAAACCAATGACTTCACTTATCCTCACAAAAAAATAATCGAAATCACACGAACACCGCGGCCAATTTCTCGGTCCATTTCTCGAAATTATGTTGTTGTTGAAATGTTCTTTCAATAAGTCGATTGTTTCGTCCGCAGTATGACAAGTGGTACCATCCTGTTGAAACCACATTTCGTCCACAGCGTCGTCTTGAAGATTTGGCAACAAAAATTCATTGATCATGGTTCTGTATCGATTTCCATTCATGGTAACGCGTCGACCTTCCTCATTTTTAAAGAAATAAGGACCGATGATTCCACCAGCCCATAGACCGCACCAAACAGTACAGTTATTGAGATGCATCGGTAATTCTTGAACGGCGTGTGGATTATCATGTATATTATACGGCAATTTTGCTTGTAGAGGTTTTCATTTAACTAAAAATGCGCCTTATCGCCTGAAAGGAATTTTTCGTTGTAAACAGATTTAATTGAACAATGATTTTGAAAATAAATTTCCACGAATTGGAAGCGTTGTTCTGCGGTTAACCTATTCATGATGATTTTCCGAACAATACTGAGTAAAAACGTCAATTTACACTGTCAAAACAACTTTCAGACAATAGAGTAATCCCTGTTGAAAATCAAATCTCCTGAAACACCCGTTATTTTGAAAATATCATTTCAATACCATTTTTTAGAAAGGTATTATCTTCATATTTTTAATTCTTATATGTGACTTCTGGAATCAGGAATCAGAACTAATTGGCTCAAGTGGCACGTTCCCCTAGTTATATGAGACTTACAATTGATGAAGTTATTTTTTTCATACGAGTAATGATGGGAGACAAAAAAGTTTTTTACACCAAAATTTGAGCTTTTGAAAAATTTTCAACATGCATATTTTTAATTTCTCGACTTGATTCTATGAAATTTTTCAGTAAATGAAATAAATAGATGAATTTTAAGTAAAAGAAGAACAACAAATTTTGGTTAAATACTATAGATTTATTTTAATAAT
Organism: Malaya genurostris; assembly: GCF_030247185.1. Classification (NCBI taxonomy): domain Eukaryota; kingdom Metazoa; phylum Arthropoda; class Insecta; order Diptera; family Culicidae; genus Malaya; species Malaya genurostris. The sequence continues at coordinate 60,824,280 of NC_080572.1, read as the reverse complement.
AGAGGATTTTTTTTGTGTTGAAGTATCTTACTAAATTATGCTCTTTCCATGGTTGGTGGGCTTGACGGTATTGCAAACATCATCAGATTCGATTAATTATCGTTAGAAATTCATATAAAAAGGTGTTATATCTTTTAGTTTTATTATTGAGTTTATTGAATGAGATATGAAACGGCAGTTTTCTTGGAATTGAAAGTGGAAACTTAAGTTTGTTTTTGTCCATGGTCCAATCTTGTAGTAGAATGACAACAAAAGTCACCTACGAAACATAGTTGAATAGAACCTCTGGAATTAAGGTAAACAAGATATAAACTATGACCCAAGGTAAGAAAATCAACATAAATATATAATAAAACTGTTGTGTAACGATATAATTTCCTCATATTGAAAGAGGCGTTTAAATGGCGCGCATGCGCTAATTCGGTCTGATACAAACTAATAATTTTGGACAGGGCTGTAAAGCCTTTCGTTATCAAAATGTACTAGAAGGAAGAGACCAGCTTTTTATACTTTGAACCACCAACCCAGGTCATTCATTGTTAGTACTCGTATTGTTAGCGCAGATTTCTGTCTCACAATTGCTGAAATTCGTAGTTTAGGCCGGGTTGATGTAAATAGGAAAGAAAGATCAAAATAATTACAAATTTTACCATCATATCTTGTACTGATGTTTCTGTACTATCATAGCGATACTTGTTACCTCTATGATGTTACGATGACAGAATTTTATATTTTTTTGTGATTTTTGATATTTTAGCTCTTATTTCAGACAAAATAATGTTAATTGACATATTAGTTTTAAATCATAAAATTTTCTATTGGTTTTCAAATCATTTTTACCCGGGAAAACATTTCCATCCAAATGAAACGGTCAACTGAAGAAGAGTTTAAAATACTACTATGTGAAAATGCGTTCTATTATATGAAGGGTGATTTTTTGATGGAATCATTTTTGCTACACTGTTTTTGACAGATCACGCGTGAATCATGTCTTGTGTCATTGTCAAACTCGTTCAGTTTGGTCTATAATTTAATCATGAATTGTCGTTTCTGGTTGAATGGATACGTTAACAAGTAAAATTGGCGCATTTGGGGTGAAGACCAGCCAGAAGCATTGAAAGAGCTACCAATGCATCCCAATAAAGTTACTGTTTGGTGTGGATTATGGATCGGTGGCTTTATTCGTGAAATACCGACCGATATGTTGAAGGGAGTGTAAAAAAATTGTACCTTGCGCATGGGTCAGCTAAAGCGGAGCAACGGCGAACATTTGCCTGAAATCATGTTCAAACTTTAAATTATATTGATCGTTCTATCGATTGCAATAAAGATTGAAAAATTTTTCTTAAATTTCTTGTTTTTTTTTAAGTCAAATCCTATACCTCCTAAAAACTCACCCTTTAGATAGTTCAAAGATTGGGTTGTGTAAATAATTACTTCTTAAAATTGCTGCTTTCGTATCGAAATGGCTGATACACAAGCATAATTTTCTCAAAGACAACGTCAGACGGTGTTTCGATACAAATAATAAAATCCTATCCTTCACCAACAAACATGTAGTACTAAGTCACTTTCGCTTATGGCTTGTGCTTTTCTATGATGTGACGACGAGAATTTAATTTTTATTTTTGGCTGAGTAGAAAACCAAATTGTTCAGTACCGTTATTGTGTTTAGGGTGATTAAGCTGGCGAAGTGATTATATTGTAAATGATAATTGCCGAGTTGTAACTTTTTTTTATCGAATTCTTCAGAAGATGGCTTTCAACGTTCTGCAATGAAGACTTTTTCATTAGGGATTCATTTTTTGATCTAGACTTATGTACTCGAACCTTTGCATCGTCGTCGAAATTATCATTAGTGCTACGGCAACGCATGGTAGACAAGACATTCTTTCTGCAATCAGTAGCCAGGCGGCTCCATCGAAATATCAGCTAGCAAACGATCCAACGTGCTTATGTTTAATGAATGAAGATTAATGTGGCAGAAAATTGCACCTTTCTAATGCCAGATGTTTTCTATGTTTTAGCAGCTCTGGAAAAGCTGACTCCCTCGTCGCAGGACAGCGAGGACGAGGAAAGCACCCCGGTGGACATACTGCCGTCGCAGAATAGCTTCGACCGGCACACCGACCATCTGGCCCACTCGGCACCAATCTCACCTGCCTTGAACAACAACAGCCATCACAGCGGTAGTAATAGTAACCTTAAAAATATCGAACATTCCTCACCTCAAGCGGGCAGCGGTCAAAACGACACCGAAGGCGATGTCAACGGACCGATGGAACAGTGGGTGACCCAGCCGGCACCTCAGGGAGTACTGTACAAGTGTCGAATCACGCGGGATCGGAAAGGTATGGACCGGGGGTTGTTCCCGATCTATTACCTCCATCTCGAGCGCGATTATGGAAAAAAGTTGTTCTGTTTAGCGGGTTCGAATTACCACTGTAACGTGTTTGTGTCGCGTTTACTATTATTTTTTGTTTCCTACAGGGAGAAAACGTAAAAAGAGTAAAACATCAAACTACATCGTCAGCTGTGATCCGACTGATTTATCACGTCAGGCAGATGGTTTCGTGGGGAAACTTCGCTCGAATGTGTTCGGCACGACGTTTTTCGTTTACGATAACGGTAAAAAGGAGGATCTGGCCAATCCTCGGTTGGATCTGGCCGTAGTGATATATGTGAGTGGATCGGACGTTATTCCGGAAGTAGCGTTGCAGATTTATGTTTTGCTTATTTTTAGGACACCAACATTCTAGGATTCAAAGGACCTCGCAATATGACAGTTCTCCTGCCAGGTATGACCGAAGACGACCAAAGAGTGAAGATTAGTTCAGCAGATAATAACCACGGATTGCTCGACAGTTGGAAGTCAAAGGTAAGTACAGCAGCAGAACGAGTTATTTTTTCGATATCAATTTTTTCGTCTGTTCTATTTTGGTGCGAAACACGTGTTCTGTAGCGGGGAAAACCCCAGTCGAGAAAGTCTAATGTCGGGCAATTTATTACTTCTGCGTGTTTGCTCAAGATAGAGTTGAATGAAAAAGTAGAAACTTGGTTTGAATGTTTATTTTCTCTCACCGCTTCAGCTGGGCGCTTGAAAAAGTCTCCTGCTCAGTTTTGTGGGCTGTATCGTTGCGATATGTTTTTATTGCACGCGAAACATACGAAACCGCTTCCTTATGGTACGAATAGTGTTGGTGATTGCTGAAAATTTGACAGAAGCTGCTCGATTTTTATCTATATTGTATACAACAGTTTCAATCCGGTAGAAGATGCTACAAGAATTCGAGTCTCTCAATGCATGAACCTCGAGAGAATTTTTCTACATTTCTTTGCTCCACTTCATACTCTGAGTATTTCATGGCCCTTAAAAAAAATTTCAGTCTGATAATGATCGCCGCTGTGTGGAATTTACCAAGAGAGAATCGCAAGTTGATAATTATCGCAGAAAATTGAATCGATGATTCGACTTGATGATTCTCATACTAGGTTGCAATATTTGAAAACCCTTGTGTGGAGCATTCACATACATTTTCATAGACACAAATTATACAAAGGTTATAAGCACATAGTTAGAATAAGCGGCAATAGTGAAATGATTCTATCGCAATTATCCACTACCCATACAGAATCGGATCGCGAAACGAGAATAAGCGACCGTTTGTTGCTTCAGAGAGAATCCCCACAGCAGCGTGATAGCCGTTGATTCTCAGACGGTTCACCGAGAGAAATTCGCTCTCGCACTAGTGTCTATTCTATGTTAAATGTACCATGCCGGTTTTTTTGTTGTTGCGATGATTTCCGATTCTCTTTGATGGCACCGATTTCATCGTGGAAGAGTTGCGAGTGAGCATTCTTTGATACGATAAAAGCCATCCTTGGGTACGAATTATCGTGCGAGACTTTTCTCAGCAGATTCGATGCCGAAGAAATGTGTGTCGTTATTCGTAGCAAGCAGTTTATTATAAATGATTATTATAAAGACATTTCAGATTTTATATCTGCCGTTACCTATGATCTTTTATGCATTCCACGTATGTTTCTCCAGTTTATGGTCGATAGAAAGCGATAGCTAAGATTGTTGTGTTTATAGACTCAGTATATCGCTATGTGCAGTTTTTTTTTAAGTGAAATCATGATTCGAAGGACATGTGTAAACAAAAATATCTCATGGTGCTTCGATTTAGGCTGTTGTTTATGTTTTTTGATGGCCGAATATATTTTATTCGACTCCTTAATCGGTGGATAGAATGCATTTGGTAAGCATTTAAACTCTAGTTCAAATGAATGAAAAGTAAAAGTAGGTAACGTCATGACAAAATTAGAAATAGTAAAGCAACTTTCAACTATTGGTAAGAATATATGGAACTTGACATTCAGTTTCGACAGACTTCGCAATTGATTGTTTGTGTAAAGGACAACAATCGCATGGCCACTGCTACGGATCTTCTGATTCTAAGGCTTCTAACTATCGATCCAGAACAGTTATTTGAAAAAGAACAGATCTACAGATTTGGACAGAGTTCTGGAGACCGCATATAAAGGGTCCGCCATGTAACTTTTTTTAACATGCAATAAAACACAAACGGTTCATCCGATTTTAAAATTTATTTTTTCTTATTAAAGTACAATCCTTCCGGTTAATTGTGGAATATAATTTCATTCAAATGGCTGCTTCGGCTGACCTTGCAGTACGCCATACGGTCGGTCCAGTTTTTTAGTATATTTTCGATTGTATGCAGCTTTATTTCAGCTATGGCTGCACGAATGTTGTCCTTCAAGGCTTGAATTGTCTCTGGCTTGTCCACATAACACTTATCTTTGACAGCCCCCCAAAGATAATAGTCTAACGGTGTCAAATCACAGCTCCGAGGCGGCCAAACGACATCCGAATTTCGACTGATAATTCGATCTTCGATCGATCGTAGCGTTGGCTGTGTGGCACGGGGCGCCGTCTTGGTGGAACCAAATGGTGTCCAAGTCTTCCTCTTCAAGTAACGGGAAAAACCAATCGCTAGTCATGGCGCGGTAGCGCTCGCCATTGACCGTGGCGGCGGCTCCTGTCTCATTTTCGATGAAAAATGGCCCAATGATTCCGCCAGACCAAAATCCGCACCAAACCGTCACTCTCTGAGGATGCATCGGCTTCTCCATGATAACGTGGGGGTTTTCCGTCCCATAGATGCGACAATTTTGCTTGTTAACATACCCGCCGAGATGAAAATGTGCTTCATCCGAGAAGATGATTTTTTTCGCACACATTCCGCAACATCACCATGATTTTCAAAGTAATACTGCACTATTTTCACGCGTTCCTCAAGCATATACACAACCATTTTCGTTCAGCGGAAGGATAAAACTAAGTTTCTGTCAAATCAGAAGTGACATTAAGGTTACCTATGTCGAAATAACCGCTAGTCAAAAAAAAAAAATGTAAGATGGCGGATTCTGTATATCACAGAACAACCAAATTTTGGTCAAAAGTCCGAGACTAAGGAATGGAAAAATGTGTGTTTTCCTCTTATAGAAAGGCTATGCAATCACTATGCAAACCGACTTTTTAACTGAGGCCCGGATGCCCTGGGCTGACATTATACATCTCGAATCGAGCTGCTCGAAACGATTATTTTTGAAGTCGATTCGACTGAACTGTGGCATTACGTATCGCTTTCGACCTCGTGATCGAGATCCTAACAATGTATTACTAGATCTCGACTGACGCTGCTCGAACTGTCATAACAAACATAGGTAAACAAACCCATATACATTGCAATCATGAAAAGAAATTAAACATTGCAATCATGAATAAAAATTAAACAAATATTGTTTGGGTATTTTCGATTACATTTATTCGGTTCAAGTACTGAAAAGAAGAAAACTTTTTGTAATACTGCGGTTTCAAGTTACGACGAAATTAACATGAACACTTTTCTGAAATTTAAATCAAGAAGCAGATTCGTTTCCACTCCATTTGAAAACGTAAAGAATTTTGTCAAGCGTGTTCTTGTACACAATTTATCGATGAATTTTTGAAATTATAATAATTCTGTGTTTTCCATGTATTGTGGCAAGTCTAATACAATTTACGTCATCCATATGTGTAGTTTTAATCAAAGGCTTTTAGGTTCTTCAGCTTTCATTGTAATATTTTCTCATGTTTATTAGGAGATATTGCTTTAGCTTTCATATACCAGGAGCAACCCATTCTTTGTAGTATTCATAATCTATTTAGGTACTATTGAAGAGTCAAATACACGCTAATAGCACGAGATTGTGGTACTTTTGGCATATTCTGAATACTTTCAAGGTGTTTGGACAAATTTTTCGATTTACTTGAGTTAGATATATGGGTAAAAACATTATTCGCTCATTGTTATCAGGCGAATAAACATTTTTCCACAATCCGTTTGAGCAACGTTTTCTGTCCACAGAATTCAGAAATTTGATTACAAACTACAGTTACTGGGCATAGGTTAGTTTCGACTTACTTTTGTTATTTTAAATAAACACCACGAAGCTTTCAATTAATATGATTTTTAAACAGTTCGATTTGTGTATAATATGCCAAACACACAAAATATATAATGATATACAAAACAATGCATTAGAATAAAGATGATCAATACTAATATGTTTATGAAAATCTACAATGTTATCGATAACTACCTTTAAATAAAAAAGAAACGTATTCGAAAACTTATAGTCGATAGTAATAAGGCTTTCGACCATTTCTTATCGAGTTCAGTCGTTTACGAGCTCGATTCTTTTGGTTCCATAATGCCAAAACTTCTCTATAATCTAATACTTCTTCGAGTGAAGTCGAACGAAGCTCGATGATCGACTTCGAATCGAGAACCATAATACGAAACGTGGTCGATTCGATAAAATTTTAGTCGAATCGAGATACACAATGCCACCCCTGATGTCATATACTATTCGATTCAGCTCGACAAACTGAGCAAATGTATGTGTGTGTGACAAATATTGTCACTGAATTTTCTCGGAAACGGCTGAACCGATTTGCACAAACTTAGATTCAAATGAAAGGTCTTTGGGTCTCATGCAAAGTTCCTGAATCTCGTTTGGATCCAATTGCCGCTTCCAAGATGTCAGGGTGATATGTACCGAAAAAATGAAAATAAAGTCAGTAATTTTCTTCGAAGATGCGGTTTTCAGATACAATAAGAATATCTTGATTTTCATTAAGATCCAACTTTCGGTTCCGGAGATAGGGTGCTTAGAGTAAAAATGTCACTTTCAAGAGCATATCAAATTAACAGGTCCCATAAAAATATCCAAGTCCGGCTTACGGTTCTAACATTGACCAATTATGCGCTAAACCGTATTCAGAGTTGGCAGCACCCTCTCAGATTTTAATGAAACTTTCTGTACATGAGACTGTCACAAAAAACACTTTGCATACTTTGTTTTTTTTTTTCAGAAATGATCTTGATTGTCTTTTGAAAAAGCAACAGTTTTTTAAACAATTTTGTTCAAATTGTAATAGTCGAAAAATGACATTTTACAAAACTAGTCAATTTTTTAAATAAAAATATTGAAAAAAATTCTAATGGACTTCTGTACTGAAAAAAATCGATTTTAAAAATTTGAAGTTAATTTGCAAGAAAAAAAAACATTTTTGATTTGGACGAAATTTTGTGACAAGATAGGTCAACAATTTAAGTTGGGCATTTTAAGGAAAACAAGTTATTTGAAAAAAATCTTTCCCTCGTACAAACTGATTTTTTTCAGTGAAATTTTATCGAAAACGAAATCAACGAAAGTCATAATTATATCAAAATTCAATGAAACTCAGTTTGTGAGAAAATATTGTCTAATATAACAACTAGTTTTATTTTTATTGATCAAGAATTCAATTGAACAGAGTTCGTCACTAAACAAACCTTGCATTATTACTTCTTTTTGTCTCGTTTAGATATGAGGATAGGGGAAAGAAATAACCACCGCAATATTATGTATTGAATTTTACACAAATATTTATTTAATTTCATATATAACATATATGATTAATATTGCAATGTAGAATGGTCTCTGATTTATAAGCCATTTCACATCCTCTCATTCTGCTACTAATGCATAATGCGATAATACTCAGTCGACGCCGTTCTATTGACCAAATGTCATCATAGACACACGATGAGGCATGAGATAAGAACTTGTGACGACTTAGTTATCTCACCTTTTGACGGCCAAAGTTTATACCACAATTTTACCTTAGTCTAAAAAAAACGCTTCAGACTCTGCGATGACCATTCGATCATTCGATTCAAACATGAAAACAGAAAATAGTCGCTTGGGGTTAAATCTGGTTAATATGGTGGATACGGTAGACAATTGAATTTCAATTTATGAAATTTAGCCACCGTAACGATTGTTTTTTCAATTTTGTTTTTATGTTTAAGTGCTCATGCTATCTTTACGATATCAGCTATATCCTGCAACTTCACTTTTCGATTTTCTATAACGATGCAATGAACTTTTGGAACGGTTTCCCGAGTAATCTCATTTTAATGACTAGAATGTGGTACATCATCGGTTTTTGTACGACCACGTCTAAATTCAGCATAGCAGTCAATAATTATTGAATTTCTTGAAGCAGAATCCGGGTAATGCTCCTATTATTCTTTAAAAAGCACACGTAGTTCGGTTTTAGCTGCTGAATAATTGGAACTTGTTCTGTACTTTAAAATTGTCAAAATTTCCGCATGTACTTTCAAGCAGAAATAAAAAAGTTTATGTTTTCAATAATTGTGGATTTTTTGGTTGCTTGGAAATAGCACAACTAGACTCGAATTCGATGAGAAAGTGCTCTGAGCATACCAATCAAAATACTCGTTCTGACGCATTGAAATAATTGTTGTCATATCTACCATTGTGTTTCGCAGATTTCATCTTAGTATATACCATGATTCCCAAACTCTCCCTGCGGCAGCAAAGGGAAACGTCTTGGGCCTTACCATATGTTGTCGTGCGTTGGTGGGTTGTAGGGACTAGTTTGGGAATCACTGGTATATACCAGTCATCTAATTCGACGGCCTAGACAATGAAACGGGTTGGCGGTTCAATGCATACGGCGCTATCGTAGTACTAGCCATGCAATGATTCTGTACGCTAAGAATCGGCTGCGAACTCTGTTGAAACGGAAAGGCCAAATTCCACAAAAAGGAATGTAATGGTAAGACTTGGCTTCGCCAATGGAACGATGGCACTGATGTGTGTTTGTATACTATCTCAAAGCTGTCATCTTTTCTTGAGAACGTGAGTAAGCTAAATTAGATTTTGTAATTTAATTTTTTTAACCCTAAGGTCATTTACCTCTTCGGGCTAGAATCTAGAATCTCTAGAATGAGTGAGGTTGGGAATCGAACCCAGGTGGGCTGCGTGAAAGGCATCGACCCATCACGCAATAACCGTCCACTATATTCTTGTTTATCTTCTACAAATCAAAATTTTATTAATTCTCCACAGGCCGAATTTTGAAACGGTACAATTAAGAAAATAAATTGTTCACGTAGAAAAGTTGTGTCGATATAATCCATAAATTATTTTTTTACTGGACAAATACAACCCCCAGAGTGTGTGAAAATTACATAATCATTCGGACCTTTTAATTTTTCTGCTAACTCGATTTCTTTCCACATTCCACAGAACATGGACAACGTCGTGGAACTGCACAACAAGACACCAATCTGGAACGACGAAACGCAATCGTACGTGCTCAATTTTCACGGTCGCGTAACGCAAGCTTCGGTGAAAAATTTTCAGCTCGTGCACGACTCCGATCCGGAGTATATCGTGATGCAGTTCGGTCGAACGTCGGACGACGTCTTCACGATGGACTTTCGTTATCCGCTGTGCGCGTTTCAGGCTTTTGCGATCGCACTGAGTAGCTTCGATGGGAAGCTGGCGTGCGAGTAAAGCAGCTGGCACAGCAATTGTTATTTAGGAAGTAACAACAGAAATAAAACACCATACACATACAACCATACTATTGGGATGTGTGTTAACGCGGGGAATTGATGCAACCGACTTTAATATTCCGGGTTAAACTGACTTTGCTCGATCGTGTTATTGAAAGTGTACAAGTATGATTTGAAGTGAAACATTTCAGGTAAATTTAGTTGGAGAAAAACAATTAGCAAGATAGAAACAACACATAGTAAACAAGCCAGAGATTAGATGTGAGGATAATGTTAAGATTTAAACTCGATGAATACAGCTACAAACTAAGAAGAAAAAAAAAGATTTCTACAAGTACTTTCAGCGAAATGGCACGCTTAAGAATTATAAAGTGCAACTTAGTGATAGAGGGCGTAAGAAACTAAAAAGAGCTTTTGTGTAGGGCCGCGATAAATAGTATTTCTTTGAGTTTTTTTTAAAGATTTTATTTCAACTTGAAATAAACTAGTAGAAAAGGCATGCTAATTCACGATTTGTGATAAGCAGGGAAATCGAAAAAACCGACCGAAAGATCTCGGAGTTGAATTCACATCAAGGTACGATAGAAGTGGTAATAGTTTTAAATTTTTATTTCTCGCTCGTACTCCATAACAGTTCACCTTAAACTGCTAGGCAGACGCAAAACACAACTTTATTTAACTGTCACTTGTAAGAATGTCTATTCTGACGTTAAGAACGAAGAAAATAAGTGGCTAATAGTTTCCCGTGTTTTATATCAGCGGTTTTTTTTAAATCAATAAATCAATAATTTGATTAACAAGCCTCCGGTTTGTCCAGCGTCTGGTGCATCATCAACCTCTAAACAACATTTGTTGAACCAGATGTTAATTGTCATCTACATGTTGGAGCGTTAATCTAGAACACGAAAGTTATCTATTGTAAAAATCCGGTAGGACTCTAATCAGTTCAATAAAACTGGAAAACAAAGCCCATTATCAACTCCGGCAACGGTGTGCTGTGTGACGAGAGAGTCAATTGTCTCGATGAATTCATATTGCTAACTAATCTTCTATGGATTTTATTATTTTGGAAACGATCCTTAACTAGATCAAATATTTGTTCTGAGAAACTTGGTTTTTTTCTTCCTCCTGATATGCTCCTCTACGAGTGAAATATCGAGAGAATTTTAGGTTTGACATACCGGCTCTCAGACACTCAACACATGGTGATTTGTAGAGCCTGGTTGGCAGCTGTGACTGGCTTGTAAGCTCCTATAGCGAACCTTGGTAACTTTCCATAGGATATTTGAAACTTTCAGATCCCATTTAAACTCCTGCAATTATTCAGTCATCGATACGGAAATACACATTCACTTAGGAGCTCCTATTTTTGTGGTCTTTTACGACAAGAAAAAGGAAACTTATGGATCAGTACTTTTTATTCAATAATATAGTATAATTTTTAGGCACACTGCTTAAGCTCTAAGATACCAAGGGTATTTTTTATCTTAATTAACCACTAACTTAAACTAGAAAAATATCAATAGGTAATTGCGTCAGATGGCGTTGGAGAATATCTATGTTGGCCGCATCCTTCGGTCCGTGTGGGTCCGCGGGAAACACCCCCAGGCTACGAAGGCCCGGCGGGTGGCCCGCATGTTGGTCATCGACTGAGGCGGCTTTCCGTGGGCGATGATGGTGATAATGTCAAAGAGAATGAAAGAAATATAAGAAGTAAATTTTGTGGAAAACAGAATAAAAAAGGGGGTATGGGAACGAATCGACTAAGAACTACAAAAAATCTAGTTAGTTGACACCGAGATGATGAAGAGAGAGGGAAGGGGGAACGAAAAAGTTAGTGATAAAAAGAAGATCTTGTTGGTTCCAATGAAGATGGTGGACAGGGACGGGGATCGAGAGAATCGGGCGGATGTTAGTGTCGAACCTGTAGGTTGAGATTATACTTTCTGAGCAAGATATAACAAATTACACTTGTATGTTAATGTCTTTAAGGTACTGGTATATGAGAAGCATATATAAACTATCCCGACTCACCAACACATCCCGAACCGGATCCTTAGGCGGTCTACCTCGGGCCCTAAGGGATTCCAGTAGCTTCGACCTGACGTCACGTAACTCTACGCACGACCACACGACATGCTCGATGTCCTGATAACCGTCGCCACAGGTGCAGAGACCGCTTTCCGCGATCTCAACACGCCGGAGATGTGCGTTGAAAGTGTAGTGATCTGACATGAACGGCGACATAACACGAATGAAATCGCGACTCACGTTCATCCCCCTGAACCAAGGTTTCGTCGATACTCTAGGGATAATGGAATGTAGCCATCGTCCCAGGTCACCATTGCTCCATGAAGTTTGCCAACTTTCGAGAGTTTTCTGACGAGAGATACTAAAAAGTTCATTGAAGCAGATTGGTCTTTCATGAGTCTGCCTTTTCATTTCCCGGAATGGAACAATGCGAAGGGACCCAGACTAACGATATTGAATAAGATCGTTCAGATAAAGTTCTTAAATGTTCCCGTATTTTCCGCAGGAAATATGGGGAATACTTTCCTGATTTCATTGCCCGGAGAGCTTCTATTGAACTTAGACTGTCCGTGACAATGAAGTAATGGTCTTTGGGCAAGGTTTCCATAATCTCGAGGGTGTACTGAATAGCAGCTCATTCTGCGACGTAAACTGAAGCCGGAGTTTGTACGAAGCGGTGATGTTCTGATTGAATATGCCGAAGCCTGTAGACTCGTTGATGTTTGATCCGTCAGTGTAAAACACATTTTCACAGTTGACTGTTCTAAATTTATTATAAAAGATATTAGGGGTCACTTGAGGGCGTACGTGATCCGGAAGTCCACGAATCTCTTCTCTCATGGATGTATCGAAAAACACAGTAGAATAAGAAGTATCCGAAAAATTAACACGGTTTGAAAGAAACGAAGAAGGATTAATATTCTGAGCCATGTAATCAAAATACAAGGACATAAAACAGGTCTGGGAATTGAGCTCGACAAGCCTTTAGAAGTTTTCAATCACCATCGGATTCAAGATTCGCATCGGACTAGCAATCGATATGAAAGATCCCAGAATCGATTTTTCAATGATAAGACGCCCGCGTGCACTTCGAGACTCATCGTATGAGTCGACTGCATGCAACCTAAGGCAATACGCAAACAACGATACTGATTTCTTTCCAGTTTAAAAAATGGGTGTTCGCGGCGGATCGGAAGCAGAAGCATCCATATTGCATTACGGACAATATCGTTGTTTGGTACATCCTGATCAGGTCTCTTGTGTGGGCACCCCACCAAGTTCCGGTTATTGTGTGAAGTAAATTGTTTCTCTGCTGGCATTTTTGTTTCAGATACCTAATGTGACATCCCCAGGTGCCTTTGGAGTCGAACCAGACCCCGAGATATTTAAATGTGAAGACCTGAGCTATGGTTCCACCCCCTAGTTGAAGCTGTAATTGTGTAATTTTGCTGGTTCTCGCTTCCTTGAAAATACAACCAGCTCAGTTTTCTCCGTAGAGAACTCGATATCCATTTGAAGAGCCCATGTCGACAAGTTGTTGAGGGTATCCTGCAATGGTCCTTGGAGATCGGAAGCTTTGGGTCCTATAATAGACACAACGCTATCGTCGGCAAGTTGTCTTAGCGTGCAAGATGTGTTGATACATTCATCAATGTTGTTTACGTAAAAGTTGTTTAAAAGGGGGCTTAAGCATGAGCCCTGAGGAAGACCCATGTAACTGAATCATATTGTCGACAAATCACCATGCGCGAAATACATGTATTTCTCGGACAATAGATTATACAAAAAGTTATTCAAAATTGGTAAAGGACCATGCTGATGCAACTTCTCAGATGGGATGTTTATGGAAACTGAGTCAAAAGCCTCCTTGATGTCTAGGGAAACTGACGTCATTTGTTATTTACGAGCAAATGTCATTTGAATTTGAGTTGAGAGCAACGCAAGACAATCGTTCGTTCCTTTACCTCTGCGGAATCCGAATTGTGTATCTGAAAGTAAGCCATTAGTATCGATCCAATTGTCTAGACGAAACAGAATCATTTTTTGAACAATTTCCGGATACATGAAAGCATAGCAATCGGCCGATACGAATTGTGATCGGAGGCTGGTTTCCCTGGTTTTTGAATGGCGATAACTCTTACTTGTCTCCAGTCATGTGGGACAATATTATCCTCAAGAAGCTTATTAAATAAATTCAATAATCGTCTTTTGGCAGAGTCAGGCAAATTTTTCAACAAGTTAAATTTGATTCTGTCTAACCCTTTTATTGTTAAACGTCGGTGCGGGAAGGAGCTCAATGCAGAGCTAATAAAAGTCATATTCATTGACTGAAAAATAGACGAAAATAACAAGAAATTACTGTCACTCTCAGCTTTGCTTGCAAACTATGAGAGCGAAATCCATGTCCAGTCAATGACATAAGCGGGACAGTAGTTTCAAATTTGTGTTTTTTCTTTCATTTGCCCTTTCAGTCATTTGCACTTTTCAGTGAAAAACCCATAGTATGCAATGTCGATATTCAACCAAAGCTGTGAGAATTGAAAACGACAGAAAAAGGTTTCACAATAAGTTTTAACTCTTGGTGCTCGAGTTTGTAGTAGTTTTGGCTTCGAAAGAAATTCTGGGATGTAATTACTTCGATTTGCCATATTTTAGTCACTTTTTATAGCCAAGCGTCACATATTGTCAATACATCGATGAAAGAATGAGAATTGAAATTCTGCTGTTGCTACCTGAAGACGTTAGTTTGGTTTCGTCTTGTCACATAGGAAAGAGTGACGTTGGCAATTGTGCTCTCTCATTTTTTCGATGAGAAACGAAAATGCTTCGTCTCTCTTCGTTTGTTTTGGTGTCGGTCATTTACGAATGAGACAATAAAACATTGAAAATGAGACTGTTGGAATGGTTTCTTTCATAGAGAACGCGTGACAATTTTAAGCTCTGGCTCAATGATATCACTGAGCCGCTGATGCCCAACCGAGGCTCTTGGGGGAATGTAGATGGAAGCAATGCAAAGGTCCTTGCCTTTGATTGTAACATAACATGGGGGGTGGGGGGGGGGGGGGGGTCAAGTGTAGGGGCCCGGGTCCTCCTGAAATCAAAAACAGATATATAATTATTTAGAAGGTCTAAGGCATGTGTTGCAGAAATAACAAGACAGCAATCGTAAAGAAATGTAATACAATAACAGATCCAGTGGAAAAGTTTAAAGTGTCTGTTAAAAACACCCTTGAGAGGCACACCGAGAATTAGGTACATAATCTTCAGTAACATTATTTTTTTACCTCGGGCCCCTCCCGAAATGAAATCCTGGGTACAAGCCTGACTAGGAATAAAAGCCATTATCAGGCATTTAAGAGGTTCAGAAATATTGAAAGCAGACATGATCCAGTCCACAATATCAGAGAATTTAACAAACCCAGTATCTGGTAAATTTTCTGACTGATCTTTAGGGGCTTTCGGGGGGTTTGAAGTCCCAGGAAGTGATGGAAATTCTTGCTCGGAATTTAATTTTCCAAGCCTGGAGCTTTTTTCTCCGGTTTTTTGCCATCACTACCAGTTGTTGTAATTTGTTGAGACCCATCAGAGGACACCTTCGAACCCTTACTAGGGAGCTTTTGAGAAGATTTATTTCTTTTCTTTCTGTATGATGAGCTAAGAGGGACAGTCGAAGATGTACCTTCGAGGGGTCATCACATTCGCTCTCGTCAAACAAGACAAACAAGCGTATAGGTTTACTGGAGGTGTAGCACTCTTCAACATTTCAGCAAAAGAACGCTTTGAATGTTGCTTAAGTGAACGCCTCATTTTATCCTTGCGCAATTTGTACGCGGGACATACCGAGGTATCATGCGGTCCCTCCTTACAGTACAGACACTTTTCAATATCTCCGTCGCAGGAGTTATCCGCATGACTTCCTCCGCATTTGATACAACGGGATTTAGTTCAACAATGGGATGCTGTATGTCCCAATTGTTTGGAATTGGTGCAGTTCATGACCCGCGGCACAAAAAGGCGAACAGGTAAACGAACTCGGTTCAGGAGGACGTAATTAGGCAAAGCCGAGCCAGCGAAAGTCACCCGATACGATGGGGTATAGGTCTTAGTTTCATCCCCAGCGATTGATACTTGGCTTTGGTCCGGATGTAAACCGCATACGGTCCGGCCGGGAGTGCAAGTCCATCGGGATAGCTTCTAATGCGAAATTTATTGCCATCACACGCAGTTCTGCTTTACAGAAGCTCACAGTCGGCCTTGAGAATGGATGAAGTTTTCAACTGATTTTATCTATATTATCTATCCGCCTTTCATTTCATATCTTTATCTTCTCTAGTCGTTACTTACCGAAAAATACCAATGAAAGTTAATCGATACAGTGAAGGCCAACTTCCATCGGTGGTCCAGAAGCCGCATGAGCCAAAAGTTTTTCTTGTAATATAATAATGAAAATTATTATTGTTAATTTTATTGAGTTTAAGAGTAGATGTGAAAATACCGGCAGAATTGACTACGGAATTCAGTGTGTTTTCTGTGAAACAGCATAACCACAAAATAAATCATAGCTCACGAGGGGAGTGCCATGATTTTCATTTAGTTGACATACGAAAAAATCATTCCGGATAGTTTCGCTAATCGTGAACTAGCATGTTTCCTACTAGCTAAGCAAAACAAATGCAGAAAATCAAACTAAAAAACAATAACGAAACGATTCGATAAATCAAATCAAGTGAAACGACTTGCGTATACTTAACATTAAACAGTAACTTTCGTCAGTATTAGCGACTACATAAAACATTAACGGTAAGATAACATAAAATTGCTCACATTCGAACAAAGGCCTAATTTTTGCGATAAGGGAATACGGATTTCATGTATCGATTAATTGCTAGTATTCGGATACAGTAAAAACTATCCTATCGAAGTGAATAGCAGTGGAAATACAGTGAACAAAATGAAAACACAATGCCAGAAACCAAAAAGCTTGCCCAGTTTCAAGGTTAACAAGGTGGGTAGTCCCGCTGTTTGTTAGCGTTGGTAGAACAACGATACTGAATATTGTGAGACAGTACGCATACAACTAAGAGAATTAACAGAAGCTAGGATTTTGAATTTTTGTAAACTGGAATGACGAGGTTGTGTCGTAATCAAAAGCTAGTAGTGTGTAATTCTCACCGAAAGAAAAACATGTACATAATTCTGCACTTTATCATTAGCGGCGCTGAGTAGACAGTATTCTGAGGATTGTTCTTCGAATACCTTCAGGTTACAAATTAGGCCATATGCGTGTGTCGAAAAAAGAAACTATCGATTGCAAATTAAGTTCTGTTGTTTGTTTCTATTTTCATCTCGTTATCACAATCCATAGCCTTATGAAAGCGGTAAATATAACTACAAGCATTAGCCTAATGTTGTTCGAACTGTTGATGTGTAGATTAATTAGATAAACAAAATATTAAATGATTGATATTTTCTATGAAACAGTGGATATGGATTGGCGTTGTCGTTATGCATGTAAGAGGTTTGAAAGTGTGATTGATTCGAACATAAACGGTAGTACGAATTTGACATACTTTCGAACATATCGCATACGGCCGTAAACAAGAATGAGGGTGTTCCACTGTTTTCACTCGAACGTGTACGAACGCGTTTTCCTGTACAAAAGGAGGATCGACATCGCAGGTAGTTTTTTAGAAAGATTCCAAGCATAACAAGGTGACAAATCAATAATAATCAATAATATATAATCAATAAATATCGTACAATTTTATTCAAGTCGATAAAAATTTTGAAAATTGAACTTCGTGCAAATTGAAAAAAACATTAAAAATAGCATACTAGATCTATGTATATTCATACATACATAGATCGGTTGAGTTAATGTGTTTACGAATATGTATAAATATATGCATATACAATCACATATACGTGCATATATGTATACATACATACATATATAAGGCGCGTAAATTGAGGTTTTGGTGTATCTGCGAAAAATATGTTGCTTTTTCCACGTAATTTCGTCATGGTTTCGATACTCTACATATTTATAACATTGGTAAAATCATGCATTTAATATAAGCTTTATTTTGTATTGTCCATAAAGTAGGGCAGAGTGTTCGGTTACCGGCACCCTTTTTCTTTCAAGCATATAACTTCTGATTAAGTGCACATTATGCGGACATATATACATCGATGGAAAGCTAAAAGCTGTCCCAGAAAGTATGGACGTACTTTGATTCCGCTGTAAATAATTCACAAGAGTTAGATATTCAAATTTTATTCGATATACTGATAATATTAGATTACAACAACAAAATATTATTCTCAACATTTGCTACTTAGCCATTGTAGACTAGCTGGCGCACCTTCTAGCGAAAGTTTTGACACTTTTTTCCAATCTTTTTCGAACTGTTGAATGGTTTCGGCTGCCGAGACATGTTTCCTAAGATGTGCTTTCGTTAATGCCCAAAATTCCTCAATTGGTCGAAGTTGTGGGCAATTTGGTGGATTCATGTCTTTTGGGACGAAAGTGACATTTTTGGTAGTATACCATTCTACCGTTGATTTCGAGTAGTGGCAAGAAGCAAGATCTTGCCAGAAGACAACAGGATCCTTGTGGTTTCGAATCATTGGTAGAAGTCGTTTTTGTAAACATTCCTTGATGTATATTTCGCTGTTCATTGAAGCAGTGGTGATGAAGGGTTTCGAAATCTTACCGCAGCTACAAATTGCTTGCCAGACCATAGCTTTTTTACCAAATTTTTCTACTTTAATCGATGTCTCGGACTGGTTTAACACTTACCCTTCTCGCACCGTATAATATTGTGGTCCCGGCAAGGATTTGTAATCGAGTTTCACGTAGGTTTCGTTGTCCATGATTATGCAGTTCAAATTTCCAGTAAGTTCGAACCCTCGGCCTGATCGATGCTTTTTGTTTCGGACTACGTTTTGGTTGTTTCTGTTTCTTATAGGTTCGAAGATTCAAACGTTCTTTAGCACGAAGGACATTTGACTTCGAAGTGCCCACTTTTTTGGCCCCATCCCAAACAGAAACCTCCTTCTTTTGCTCGAACGCCTTCAGTATACGTTTATCCAACTGAGGGTTGGCAGGACCTTTACTTGATCCGTTTTCGGTTTATCCTCACCGAACTTCCTGATTGCATTTCGCACGGCTTTTTCACTTACTCCTTCCATTTTTGCTATCTTTCTCAGTGACAGTTCGCGTTCTGTGCACTATTTGTACACAATTTTTCGACGCTGTTCTGCTGAAAGTCCACGCATTTCGAAACAAACTAATGAAAACGAATAAACAACTGCACAAGTGGTTAGAGAAGAGTGGAAACAACAGGACGCAGCCATAAAAATTGACAGATCCTGAACCATTGCGAAATGCAGCGGTTTTTGGTTGCGTCCATACTTTCTAGGACAGTCTTTAAAGTCTCTACCCAGCAAAAAATTCTTAAATTTCCTGGTGACGTAAATCCGCATATGCCTCAAATCATAAGAACATAATTCGTAAAATGATTGAATTTTACAAGAATGATTCACATATGTGTCGAAAATACACTACTTTTAAAGCAGACGTGTAAATTTACATGCTTCAATACTTAAAAATATGTCAGAATGCCTTAAATATGTGTTAGATCTACTGTAAAAATGAGTCATTTTTGACGCTCGTATATGTCGGTCTCAGAAGACGTAAATTTACACGATTTTTTCTAGGTGTGTAGCTAACAACTGAATAAGAAACTAAGTTGATTCAATCGATTGAAAAAACTTTATTATCAATTTGGTGAAGTGATAAATGTTTGCCATTTAAAAAAAAGTGTTCGGTTACCGGCACCCCAAAAAATTTCGGTTAAAATGGAAAAATGTAAGTGAAAACCTGTTTTAATCAATCTAGTGGTTTAATGATGCCTTTCTCATATCTCTCATAGTCTCATATATAAATGTGTGGATTCCGGGAAAAGTGACGAATCCATTTTTGAGTCTATAGTCACAATATCCGGTCGTTAATCGAAAACAGGGAATCAAAAAAAAAAAACGACATCAATTTGTTTGGCCGTCTACTGACAATGACAATCGATTGGAATAGTTTTGAGGCAATCTTAGAAATTAGTTTACGTGTCTTACTTACCGCTTTTAATAACGGTATAAAAATTTTAATAATTTTCATCTTGTAACTCCGCAAACGCATGTAACGCTTCGTAACTCCAAACACTTATACAGAGTAATACAGGTCACGCTTCGTAACGCCTGTAACTTACAAAAAGTAGCGCTTCGTAAAGCCTGCAACTAAGAAAAGGTAACGCTTCGTAACACCTAAGACTTATTGAATTATAACTCATCGTGACGGTTATAACTTACAATTGAGTAACACTTGTAACGCTTCGTAACGTCTATAATTCAAAAAAGTAGTGCAAGTAATGCTTCATAACAATAAGTAATGCAAGTAATGCTTTATATAGTTCACAAAAAAGTAACGCATGTATCGCTTATTACTTATAAAAAAGTAAAGCATGTAACGCTTCGTAACGCCTATATGTTACAAAAATGTAATACTTCGTAACGCTAACCTATTGAAAAGTAACGCATGTAACGCTTTGCAACGCCTATGACTATAAAAAGTAACACGGTGACGCTTCATAACGCCCATAACGTAAAAAAGCACATGTTAACCAAAAACCAAAAACTTACGCTTCGTTACGCCTAGGATTCACTATGTAATGTTTATAACTTACAAAAAGGTAACGCTTCGTAACGCCTATAACTTACTAAAAAGTATGTAACGCTTCGTAACGTCATAATTCACAAAAAATAATGCAAGTAACGCTTCGTAACGCCTATAACTTACTAAAAAGTAACGCATGTAACGCAGACTCTCTCACTGAAAACATTAAGCACTCGGAGAGCAAAAACCTAATACAAGTAGTACACTGGACGGCGTAGCCCAGAA
Source organism: Malaya genurostris (assembly GCF_030247185.1). NCBI lineage: Eukaryota > Metazoa > Arthropoda > Insecta > Diptera > Culicidae > Malaya > Malaya genurostris. Next base: position 60,803,349 of record NC_080572.1, on the reverse strand, counting down.
GGTTGAAAGATACAAAAAACATAATTGGCCATATACAACTAGAGTGCGACATCCGAAACCCTCTCACTGTTCCGCGTAAAAACATTATTACGCACAATCGCTTCAAACTCGCACAAATTCAGAATAAATTCACTTTCATTTTTGTTTTTTTCAGCAATGATAGTGATAGATAAATATAGACAAATTTTCTGATTTAAGTCACAAAATTAGTTATCAATGAGAATTTCGTGTTGGATTGAAATATTGCTGGTTTGTGTCCAGGATATTCGCCAACTAAGGACATTTTCTAAAAATAAGTAAATTCTCAATTTTAACTAATTTAATAGTTATTTTGAAAATTTTGTTGTTAAAATCAACTAATTCAAAAAACAGTAATACGAATTAGGTGCAGTACTAATTTCGGTCGTTCCGTGTACATATACACCAGCGGCAATAAGATACAGTGATTCTCAAACGTCTTTACCGGATGAACGACAGGAAAAAGAAATTTTCCGCAAATTTGCACTTCAGCAATGCTATACATTTTCTTTTTTTTCGAATCTGACTTGCTTCAGGTAAAGCTAAGCTGATGAAACATAATTTTGGCTTGGTTGGCTGATTTAAAAAAACCTACCTCGTAGACAAACGTGGACTTTCATGAAGCTCTCTCTTCTTTCCCACAGAGTGTCTACGTGGTTTATGCATGGCTTACTTAAATAACAGTAACGTTTTTAACGCTTCGTAGCGCCTGTAACTCACTAAAAAATAACGAATGTAACACAAAAGTAACGCATATAACGCTTCGTAACGTTCACAACTTACTTAAAAGTAACGCATGTAACGCTTCGTAATGCCTATAACTTACAAAAAAGTAACACACAGTAGCACGCATTGTAACTCGTTCACCTCAAGAATCTAACCTTTGATCTATCCCGTATAACGGTTTTAACATTGATAATTTCCACAAAATAACCAAAACGCCCATTTCCTTTTTTTTAAGTGTTCAAGACTTTTCTAAACAAAAGTTTTATCACTAGCACTATCTTTTCGTCACTATCTTCTTTCTGCTATGCAAGTTTGACAGTTGTCGTTTGCTGGAAAATATGAAAAAAACTGAAAATATCATTAGGTAGCTTTTCGATGTGAGGTTTTACCAAATACAAATTATAATACGGAATACTTCGACAAATTTTCAAGGACACATTTTGCATCGTGCGGTACACTGTCATGATACACTGTCAGAGTGACAATGTACTTTAACGAGTTTTCTATAAAACTAGCAACACTGAAGGATAAGAACAAGTTCGCCATAGTTACTGTTTATTATAGTGAAAAATAAATAAATAAACCGTTTTTATCTGATAATCAAGATCACAAGCGAAATGTAAGTTAAACAATAATCTAGAATGGTTAATTTGCTAGGCTTACTTGTTCAGGCTGTGAATCAAGCAATGGCGGTTCGTTTGTGTGAAACTTAGGGGTATTATTATTTGTATTTGGTTTCACTTCGACTAAACAAGCATTTTAACCGTGTAAAACGTCTAATGGTCAGTTGCCACTTAGTAAATAACTTTTAGCAATGCTAATGGGTCTATTTACAGTATAAAAATCCAGAGAAACAAATCCATTTCTTTGATATACGAATTTTCTCATAATAGTCACTCTACGGACATTATGCCTCACTTTCGATTCAACAGTATGCTTCGAATTGAAACATTGTTTTAGAAATTTATAACGGTTATTAAAACAAAACGTAGCGTTGGGAGGATAAAAAATGTTTGTTTCCAATTGTAATCAATTGATTATACCATTGATTTCTGATGCAAAGAATATCTTCTTTATCTGCTTTTCTTCAGTATCGACATTTCAAAGGGCATATTGCATCATTGTTGTGGGACATATCACTGTTTTGTTGTGAGGCATATCATACGGTTGCTGGGGCATTATACGACAAGCGAAAAAACTGAGAATCATGTCGTTTTGGAAAATGTATTTTTACCAATCAATTCTCGTCGCTTCTACCGGAATCATTGAAAATTATGTTCCTCAGGTGTATTGCAAAGAAATACGTATATTCTCGAAGAAAATATATCAGTACATTTGACTTGTTTTTTCGCTTATTTGACTTGTTTTTTTCGTTGATTTTGTATCATCATACACATACTTTCGAACAAACGCGAGCTAGCCATTCTTGTTTTTCACTCGAATGTGTAGGAACGCGTTTCCTGTTTCAAAAGAAGGGTCGGCATCGCAGGTATTTTTTTAGGAAGATTGCAAGCATCAAAGAGGTGACAAATGTTACATAATAAATAAATATCGTACTCAAGATCATTTTTATTCAAGTCAGTAAAAACAATTTTGAAATTGAACTTCGTGCAAATTTAAAAAAGCATTGAAAATAGCAGCCCGTCAGTAGTATCTGCGAAAACTATGCTGCAATTTGGTCATGTTTTCGATAGACTACATGTTTATCACATTGTGCAATCCCAGGAATGAGTAGACGAAAAAGTGATACCAAAATGATTCCAGGCACACAGAAATACCATTCTTTTGTTCCGATTTTAGAAACCACAATCGTCACAAGACTGTATTCGAATGACGATGCACGTAGTACTCATACAATTTTCAAAAACTTAAAACCTTGAATATAATTAAGAATTATTCATGTAAATGTAATAATTGTAGATAAAGCAAACAAATAAACAATTCATGGGAATATAAAAAATGGTGTTATAATTAAATATCCAAGCATCTCAAGAACAGTTACTTTTAGAAGAAAGGATATCATGAACAAATTTATTGCCTTTAGCCTGTAGAAAATATTCTACTGTTTAAATGATTATTTTTCAACGAGAACTTGAATATATCTGTAAATTGTTTTAGCTGTAACTTCTTCATTTTTCAAAAGGCACGGATGGGATAGCCATCAATCTGTAGGTTTTAATAAGAGCATGAAAATAAAAATTATCAAAAAAAAATTGAAACCCTAATTTTTTCTATTTAACTTTTTCGGATTATTTTGTGATTATTGAGAAAAAAAATCAAAATTTTTTTTTCAGTGTCTATTTTTTTAGAATGCCCAATCGATTCCGTACAACTTTTTCCTGAACGCCATTTTTGTACAATTAACGGTTTCCGAATTACAAAAAGAAGAACTTGATCATTTGCATGCACCCTTAAACTGTTTTAGCTGTAACTTCATCATTTTTCAAAAGGCATGGATGGGATAGCCATCAATCTATTTATTTATTTATTTATTTATGTATTTATTTATTTATTTATTTATTTATTTCGTCAAACAAATGTAGACTACATATAAATGGTTTACAATGTTCACTTACATACTACGCATTATTTCTACGACAAAGCTGAGATTTTATTTGATTTTTTGACATAGTATGGTCAAGATGTTCGCAGTATTGATTGTAATGGTGCATTATTCGATTGACTGGACTGTATTTTGCCTAATTTGTTCTAGCTTGTTTTTCTAAAACTAATTTCCTGGAACGTAGTTGACGGCTAGGTATATAAAAATTTAATTGCGATAATAATGGAGCTGATTGAATGCGTTGAGAAATAATGTCGCTGATAAAATAAAGCATTGCAAGGTCGCGGCGTTCTTTAAGTGTTTGAATATTGATGAGCATGCAGCGTGCTTCATATGATGGTAGAGGAAATGCTGTCCAGTTTTATTTACGAAGTGCATATAGAAGAAATTGTTTTCGTATCGATTGAATGCATTCTTCGTGAATAATGTTATATGGATTCCATACAAGGCTTCAATATTCCAAGATGGGTCTGACATATGTACTATAACAGTTCGGCTGAAAAGTTCGTATCGTTTAATAGAAACACACATTTTTTTGCCAAAACTCGTTTTTATTATTCAACATAATTGCCATCAGAGGCGATACAGCGATTATAGCGATCTTCCAACTTTTCGATACCATTTTTGTAGTACGATTTGTCCTTTGCCTCAAAATAGGCCTCAGTTTCAGCGATTACCTCTTCATTGCTTCTAATTATTTTACCAGCGAGCATTCTCTTGAAGTCTGAGAGCAGGAAAAAGTCACTGGGGGCCAAATCTGGAGAATACGGTGGATGAGGAAGCAATTCGAAGCCCAATTCAATTTTGATGAAACAAAACTTTTTTCTTCTTCAAATGAGGCCGTTTTTTGAAATTTCGTCCTTCAAACGCTCTAATAACGCTATATAATAGTCACTGTTGATGGTTTTTCCCTTTTCAAGGTAGTCGATGAAAATTATACCATGCGAATCCCAAAATACAGACGCCATAACCTTACCGACCGATTGTTGAGTCTTTCCACGCTTTGGGTTCGGTTCATCGCGTGCAGTCCACTCAGCTGACTGTCGATTGGACTCCGGAGTGAAGTGATGGAGCCATGTTTCGACCATTGTTATATATCGACGAAAAAAATCGGTTTCATTTCGATATAACAGCTCCAAACACTGCTCAGAATCATCAATTCGTTGTTGTTTTTGATCGATTGTAAGCTCACGCGGCACCCATTTTGCACTAAGCTTTCTCATATCCAAATATTCGTGAATAATATGTCCAACACGTTCCCTTGATATCTTTAGGGTGTCAGCTATCTCGATCAACTTCACTTTACGGTCATTGAAAATCGTTCTGTGGATTTTTTTCACGTTTTCATCGGTAACAGCCTCTTTTGGACGTCCACTGCGTTCATCGTCTTCGGTGCTCATATGACCAGTACGAAATTTTGCAAACCACTTACGAATTGTTGCTTCGCCCGGTGCAGAGTCTGGATAACACTCATCAAGCCATTTTTTGGTATCGGCGGCACTTTTTTTCATCAAAAAGTAGTGTTTCATCAACACACGAAATTCTTTTTTTTTTCATTTTTTTCACAATAACAAAAGTAGCTTCACTCAAAATGCAATATCTCACAAACTAATAATCAGACAGCTGTCAAATTTATACACGTATCTTTTGAAGGTTGGTACTAACTGAAAATGGTATGGATTTAATTCTAGTGGCGCCCTCTCATAGAAACGATACGAACTTTTCAGCCGATCTACTAGAAGTAATGGTGTGTCAGTACGGTCGAAAGCTTTACTAAAGTCGGTGTAAAGAGTTTCTACGTGGTTGCCAGCGTCCATTGCGTTCAGAGTGAATGTCACAAATTCAAGGAGATTTGTTGTAGTTGAGCGGCCTTTGAAAAAGCCATGCTGTTTGTTAGTTATTACGTTCTTCAGTTGGTGAAAAAGTTTTTCGTTTACAATTTTTTCAAATAATTTTGTAATGCAAGAGATGATGGCTATTCCACGGTAGTTCCGAATGTTAGATTTTGAACCAGATTTTAATATTGGTACAAGAAAAGAAGATTTCCATGCTTTAGGAAAAGTACATTTATTAAGTTATGGAGAGATGGAGTTGGAAAATGCAGGTATGAAAGAAAAGTATTCACGGTCACGGTCAGTTTCTGAATACGATGTGTATACTTCCTGAAAAAAGTTTGCAAATTGTTTGCAGATTTCTGTACTATTGTTTCCTACATGTCCGTCGAGATGCATTTGGGATGGAAAATTGTTGCTTTTTAGTTAGGTTTTCGTGTAGTTTGTGTTTGTGTTCTCCATGTGCTAGTTTTGTGTTTATATTCTTCATGTGCTGCATTTATGGCTATTTTGAGTTGATTGCAGAGGTCTATGTAATTTTGAAGATGAGTGTCACTTTTTTCTTGTTTGTAAAACTGTAGGTTTTAATAAGAGCTTTAAAATAAAAATTATCAAAAAAAATTAAAACTCTGATTTTTTTCTATTTAACTTTTTCGGATTATTTTGTAATTATTGAGAAAAAAATCAAAAAAAATTTACAGTGTATACAGAGTACCCAATCGATTCCCTACAACTTCTACCTGAACTTTCTGAGTAACGATTTGAAAAAGGCAATTTAAAAATTTTTAAATTTTTTTAAAAAATCAGTCGTGAGTCGGATCGGTTCAAAACTTATGGTTTGCCATACTGAAGCCATGTGCATAGTTTCATCCAAATCGGAAAAGGTCGAGTCTGATGATCTGCTAAGCATTTCTGGAATTGCTCCTTTGGTAAAATCTTGCATTTAATATAGAATAAAGCATGTTTACCCATGGCATATTTTCCATAAAATACCTAATAGATGTAAAAATTTATGCGTAAAAACTTAGAACCGCGCAAATATTCGAAGGCTCGTCAGAAAAAAATACTGCATGCGCAAATCAACTTTAGATTCGAAAATAAATTTGTTGGAAATCGGTTGGAACTGTTTTGAATGTGTTCGGACGGTTGATTCGCAACACTAAACTGACGAATCGAAACCACGGCATTTTCTCTATTCGTCCGTAAACGAGAATGGGACTTTTCGTTCGTACGAATGATGTTCGAATACACGTATCGTTTGAAGTTAAACTGGAATACATTCTAACGTTTCGCATATAGTTAATCAAGAATTGGACTGATTTCATCACGGCTTAGCATTTATTTTAAGAAGTTTACTGATATTTGAATACTTTGTGGCAAATGAGTCGCGTTCGATTTCATTCAAGTGAAAACAAGAACGGCTTATTCGTATCCGTTCGTCGTATGGTCGATACGGACGTAAATAAGAATGAGGGTGTATAACACTTTTACCTACATACAAAAATACAGTGGGAGGATTTCCCGGCAGTGTTCAGATGCAGGGGAGGGGGTACAAAAAATATTAAAACTGCGTAATCAGCAATTCATGAATGAGCATATCGTTCATTTTTATCCAATCAAATCAAATCATGTTTTCATGAACGTCGGCAATTATTTGTTACCCAGCGCTGTTTAGCATTTCATATAATCAAATTTCTTCTCTAGCTGCCAATTTGCATTTTTTTTCCTTATTATCCGCTCGCGGTCTGGCAACATGCTTTGTCTCATTGTGGTAGGAAGAAAATCCAAATTGAAATCAAATTGCCGAAATTTTCGAATCCGCTTAGCTACCGAGAATAATGAACCGTTGATCGCGCGCTGTCGTTGAATTAACAAGCTTGAATACAATATTCGTCTTTACAAAGTTCTCCGTTCAATAAATCCTAATCGATACGGTGACAATGCTTCAAATTATTCGAAAGGAAGAAATTCTACCACATTGGGATCGTTGTGCATGATTTGCAATTGTTCTGGAGTTGGCGAGTTGATTATAATAGGACTATAAAACAGACGACATTAACATCTAACGATTAACTAGAATGAATCATAATTCTCTACGATCCGCGAGTTAGCGGGTGTATGATACCGATGCAGACAATCATTCATCAGTCATGAATTATCACTACTACGAGGAAATGTGGGTGAGCTTTGTGACAATAGGATTTGTTTCGTTCCTGTGGTAATATGAGCTAAACCTCTTGTGCCGAAATTGTTTCGGAGGCCCGTACGTTTCTGAATGACGATGGTAATGAAGATAAATCGGTTAGGCTATGATATGGCTCCTTCAAATGGTGGGTCCTTAGACAGACCCCGCAGCAATGTGCCATCGGCAACCCGCTAGTGTCAAAACAGACAGTGACGAATTGGTGAGTATTAATTACAAACCGCACTGGATGACCGTCGTTAAATTGTTTGTTTGATGGAACGCAAGGATTCGAAATTCATGTCTGGTAATGTAATGACATCATGGGAAGTAATTATTCCATGAAGCGTCACAGCTGGATGGGAAGTGTCGCATCCATCGATTTTGTTTTAATGAGAGATAATTTTGTTAATTCCAACTGATTCGTTGGATTTTTTAATCTTTCTGGTTCATTAACATACGACTGGGGCCGGTGCTGATTAACTCTGCCATTATTGCTCGTTCCTTTATGATTTTTCATACACTACATCATTGATTCGAAATTTTTTTTTTTTGTGATTGAAAATTCAGTTCTCTCCATAATGGAAAATAATTATCACCCATTCCGTGGCTCTTGTTTATCGATAAATATGAATTTCATAGTTGGATATCACTTTTCAGATTGAAGCTACTGTTGGCAACAGATGTTGATTTTTTTGCACGTTGGATTTGGATTTGGTCGTCCTGTCCATGTGAGGAAGGTCCCAAAATTTTCGAAGACGCTGAATTGAAGGAAATTCGTGTCAATCGAAGGAATTGTTTCTGCATTCAATTTTACCCACTTAGAAAAATCATTTCCTATGTTTATATTTTTATAACATTCTCAAATGAACAGAGTTTGTTGAAGACTCTGAAATTTCTACAAATCATTGTGATAACATGGATGATGCGCAACGTGGATTATTTAAATGGCACATCTACGATGAAATTATGTGTAGTTGGGCTGCTCATGTGGAGCTGACAAATAAGCAGGAAATTTTTAAATGAGGTCATATTTTAAACAATTTGTAATAATTTGTTTTTTAAATATCATATCATAACTAGTCGACTTTTTTTTGTTCTGAGATGGTATTGTAGATTTTTTTAGCTTAACGTTTATTTTACCCCTGGGGTGGGTTAACCCATTATAACCCGTTTTTTTTATTTTAGAATCGAATGAACTGATATCATCAGTTCCATCATATTATGTGTTGAAATCTTTTCTAAACGAAATTATTCCACCGTATGATATATCATACACACAAATCAAATCAAATTTTACATTATTTTACACATCATTTGGGATTTTTTTTCCTTTTTAGAGTCTCTGCTAATGTTTTCTCACAAGATATAAAAAGATATAATAATACAAAGCAATATATAACTTACTTTTGCACTGCCATTTCAAGACGTTAGTAGATCAAAGGTCAAGGATCAAAATACAATTAAATTTTGAAAAACAAACAGCAGATTTAACACACAAAGAAGCTGCGTAGTACAGTTTATCTGTTTTTGTTATTATGAAGCTGTTGGGTAGTGCAGTTTCACAGTAAACATTTTTTTAAAAATACATATTTCTGCGTATGATATATCATACGCTAGGACATAATGGGTTAATACCGATTGTAATTTAGTGTACCAAAATTAAAAGTTGTTTTAGAATGGAGCATTATAATTGGACCAAAACTACTTTCAAGTTTAAACGTGGCATCAACAAAAAAATCCTAAATCAAACCTTAATCACTTTTGGAACTACGACTAAACGTAGATTTTATCTACACCGATTTATCCACTGCGCTCGACAAGTTCAATCATTACATAACAATCTCAAAATTAAGTGGACTAGGATTTGACGGGTTATTCCTGAATTGGTACATTCATATCTTACTGGTCGCAAAATGATAGTGGAAATAGAAAACTGTACAACCTTACCATTCGCTGTTACCTCTGGTGCTCCTCAAGGAAGTCACCTTGGTCCGTTTATATTTTTACTTTATCTCAACGATTTTACGATCAAGTGTATCAAAGAATCGTTCGCCGATGACTTTAAATTATTTCATAATATTAAATCAGCATCTGACACGGAATTCCTACAAGAGCAGTTGAATGATTTGAATGATATTGGTGTAATATCAACAGAATGGTTTTGATCGCCTCCTAATGTTTCGTCATCTCTTTTAGTAGGACGATTAATAAAAACAGTGTTTAGATTAACTAATGAATACCAACATACTAATATGATATTCGAAATGTATTAGGTTTAAAGTACTATGAATTGTGGATCCCACGGCGAAGAAAAACTTATGTATATTGTCTATGAAATAAACGTATTTATGGAAAAAAATCTCTTTTAGTCGAAAACAGTCTGTAGCAGTGCGGTAAAATTTCATTTTCAATCGAATAATAAAGGATGAAAATGAAATTTATGGCCGCTGACAGTCAGCATATCTCTACTAATTCATTTGACTTTTGCTGCCATTTTCAAGTGAAGCTCCCGGCATTCATCGTCAGTTGATTATTCGTACCTAGTCATTTGAAGTTTTGTTTGCTCAGTTTCGAGTGCCAAGTAATCTACCTGCTTCATCGCCTTCGCTCTTGGTAGTAAGCAAATTCGAACGAATAGAATTATAAATGGAGTAAAGTATGAAAAATGAAAACTAAAGGAGGAAACAATTAATTTATGTGTATTCTGTGATTGATATTTCAGCTATCTGGTTTGTCTTTCATCTATTATCTTGAACCAATTCGAATGTTTACATGAACGTCATTTGAAGGCCGTTCTCCCACTATTGAAAGAGATATTTTGTTACTTCAAGAGATCAACTGACGGTAATTAAACTGAGCCTCGATTGAAGAGAAACGAGTGATGAACTGAATGCTGCTCGTTCGGGCCGTCAGCAAACATTGTGTGTGTCAGAGATTGAAGTTTACTGCAGTGGAGAGATCGTGAATGTGTTTCACATTCAGTTTCAATTGAATTGAATGAAGTTTTACAGCACTGGTCTGTAGTCAGTTTCGACCAGACCTTATGCACGCGCGCTATTTATTTTGCGCTGAGACAAATTTATTCTCATTCTCATAAGACAACCACGCGCATGCGACGTGCTTATGCCGCTCTCAAGAGAACTCTTTGGCACATTTACGTTCCGCACCAGAAACTGATGCACGCTTCGTTGTATAATCTCATCGCATTCTGCCAAGAACGAGACTCAAGCGCTCTTGTCGCATGAGATAGCGCGGCGCGCTCGTTTCATGCGATCTACGAGCGGTTTGCGTGTCATTTTCATCCTCTTCCTTTCTTCCTTACACTTAGTTGCAAATAAATAAATGCTAGCGAAGAAAGCCGTGCACGTATGGCGCAGTTCGTAGCGAGAGATATATTCAAATCGAAGATACTGTATTCGGTATTCGTGATTCTGAAATGCTAATAGCGAATGAGTGTTATTCTGAAATGTTAAATAATGAATCAATCAATTTTCCAATGAGAAGAGCCAAATGTCGTACTTTTTATGCGACTGCATAGTAAATTATGAACATTAGATGATTACAAATTTCAGTATATCTATGTATCCACTTAGTTTTAAAAACCCGATTAAGTATTCTTGAAACAAATAATCTTTCCATGTCAGGACTCAAACATATTAAGCCTGCCTTGTTAGACCAGCGTCTTATACTCTAAACCGCAAATCGAATGAAAATATCCAGTGCAAAAGCCGGACACGAGTTTCGCAATGCAAAAATCATTTAAAATCATCTTTTTTGCAAGAACCGTAAAAAAACTTTCTGCAAAACCCGAATGAAAACTCAGTCAGCCGAAATAAGTGATTTTATATTGTTCTTGTATTTATATTTATTTTGTCGACATCATTCGAGCTGATAATCTGGGAATCATTTTCTTCCTGTTTTTGTAAAGAACTAGAAAGTTGTACTGGTATGGGAAAAATCCTTAACTTAATGTTGTCTGCAACAAATATTTGGTTTCCGTATAATAGAAACTGTTGCTCAAATTTATTTAACAACTACCAAAAGTATTAATTCAAACTTCGAAAAGTCTCTTGATCATGTCTTTTTTTTCAGGCTCAATCCAATTTTGGAAATGTAGATGTTGCAATCACTGGGTTTTGTTCTGCTATATATTTTTAAAACATATACACTGTTTTGTTAGAAAGCTGTTCATTTAAACTAAAGCTAAGTCTCGTAATGAACTTATGAATCAACTCTCCTTCGGTTAGGACGAAGAACTGAAAATTTCTTTCTGAATAATAAATGAGGATCTGCAAGATTGACAAAATAATATTCACATACTTCCAAAAAAGTATTCACATACTTCCTGAACTGATACTTGAAGAGTATTCTTATTATCAATCACTCGTGATATGTAACTAGAAATGGCCCTTTCAATCAAATCATCAATTGCCCGTCGTTCCTACCGATTTTTCAATTCTGAAATTGATCATATATTTGCTGTTGCATATTTAGACTGATTTTCACAATCGCTATAAGAGTTTTAATAAAGCCAATACCCTAAACAGTCGAACAAGAAAATGAATTGTAATTATGAATAGTTATACCTACAAATTGTAATAAACAGTTCCCAAACTGAACTTTCGTTGCTATTCGGTTTTGTTACCAACTTTGAAGGGGAGAGAAAATGAAAGCTTTGGAAAAATGCTACGGTCTCAATAACATTGTCATTTCTCGTCACCTGTATTTCTATTAATCGATTACAGGGAATATAATATATTCAGTTTTCTTTGTGATCGTGACAAATGTCGTGATCTTTTTTTCATTTTTGAACATAATTATCGAATCACCAAAATGTTATTCAAAGTTTTTAATATGTACATAATGTACTTCACTTCATTATGCAACACGTGCAAGGTTCTTCTAGTATCAGGATTCATAAAAATCTATTTCGCTATTACTGAGAAACGTATAAAAGTTAAAATTGGAAGACATTAGATTCTATGGATTAGATTAAAATATTTTACGTACTGACAAAGCTTTACTCTATGAGTTGCGTTAAATCAGTTTTCAACACCTCAAAGAAATTTAAAAATGTACAATGCTTGCAGTAAACATAATTCCTTTTCTGTTTTGAATATGGAGGTTTTAACCTTAAGGTCTTTTACCCCTTTGGGCCAGAAAAAGATTCTGACCCTATGTGCGGAGTTGGGAATTGACCCTGGCTGGCTGCGTGAACATAATTTTATATATAATGTTATGTTATGACAAAAATAGTAATATAAGAAAGACACTATATAACTTTTGGGTGCATCGAAGTTTTTTATATTAAAAAATGGGTTTTTTGTTGACTTTGATATAAAGAGGTATCGTTGCACATGCCGTTCATGGTCATTTATTTGTAAATTCAAATCTGCTACTCTGATTCAATTGTATTAAAAATGCTCAAAAGTTTCTATTTCTAGACTGCATTATAGCGTAATAATAAGAATTATTCAATATTGGACAATTGTACCAATATTAATCTTTCCTAGCCACCACAACATTTTCCATAAATACGTTTATTTCTTAAGGCAGTTTACATAAGTTTTTCTTCGCCGTAGCATCACTTTTACATAATATTCTTATCCTAATTTAATTCTAACATAGTCACAACGTTTTGAATTTATTGAAACATATTCTCTTATAGCTTAAATATCAGCTTAGGTAACTCGTCATTAATTATGAAATCTACTCGGAAATATTATTTGAACCAAACGATTAACTTCTATAAATTATAAAATAAGCTGTTATTTTCAGACATTTTGTTGATAATTTAATAAACTGTTTCGAGTTTGTTTGTATCATTACATAATTTTTATTCTAATTTAGCTATTGGTTGAACTCATGGACGCAGCTGGGATCAGAACTAAGTCTTAAAAGGGGCCTTTATTAAATTGAAACTCCAATTTTCTTTATGAAATGATAAATAAGTTTCATGTATGAAAGGTCACGACAAGCAAGAATGTCTCGAACTGGGATATTGGATAGTCTACCTTGGGTACGCAAAGAATTTATTAGTTGAGATCTGACATCACGATACTCCACGCATGTCCAAACGACATGATCAATATCCCGATAACCTTCTCCGCAAGCACAATGATTAGTCTCGGAGAGCCCAATTCGAAGGAGATGTGCATCTAACGTGTAGTGATTGGACATGAGTCTGGACATCACACGAATGAAATCCCTACTCACATCCAGTCCCCTGAACCATGCCTTTGTCGATATTTTCGGAATAATTGAGTGCATCCACCGACCCAGATCATCTCTATCCCAAGATGCTTGCCAGCTGGCAAGTGTTCTTTGGCGAGACGAGCTATAGAATTCGTTGAAAGCAATCGGTCGCTCATAAATGTCACCCTCAATAGCACCACGTTTGGCTAAAATATCGGCTCTTTCATTGCCAGGAATGGAGCAATGAGCCGGGACCCAGACTATAGTGATTAGATAATTATTGTTCAATATGTCGTTCAGGCACTGTTTTATTTTGCCCAGGAAAAACGGTTCATTTTTGCCAGCAGCGTTTGAGCGAATGGCTTCAATTGCACTCAGACTATCTGTGAAGAGGAAATAATGGTTTGGAGATAATGTGACGATTACACTCAAACTATAATGAACTGCTGCTAGCTCTGCTATATAAACAGATGCAGGTTCTTGAAGCCTAAATGAGGCCGAAACATTATTGTTGAACATACCAAACCCTGTCGCTTCTTCAATTCGCGATCCGTCCGTATAAAACATTTTCTCAGAGTCAATATGCCTGAACTTACTTGAAAATATTTTTGGGATTTCCGTCGAGCGTAGATGATCCGGGATTCCACGCACTTCACGCTGCATGGATGTATCGAAAAATAAAGTTGAGTCAGGGGCACTTAGGATGCTGACACGGATAGGAATATATCTTGAAGGGTTGATTTCCTGTGACATATGGTTAAAATATACTGTCATAAATTTTGTTTGAGATCGAAGCTCGACTAGTCGTTCGAAATTATTAATTACCATGGGATTCAGCACCTCACATCTTATTAGCAGGCGTGATGAAAGCTCCCAAAATCGATCTTTTAATGGAAGAACTCCCGCCAGAACTTCAAGACTCATTGTATGTGTCGAATGCATGCAGCCTAAGGCAATTCGCAAACAACGGTACTGAATTCGCTCAAGTTTGATAATATGAGAGTTTGCAGCGGAACGAAAACAAACGCATCCATATTCCATCACTGAAAGTATCGTTGTTTGATACAATTTTATTAGATCTTGCGGATGAGCACCCCACCAAGATCCTGTTATTGTTCGAAGAAAATTTACTCTTTGTTGGCATTTCGTTATCAGATACCTAATGTGTCCTCCCCACGTGCATTTGGAATCGAACCACACCCCGAGGTATTTAAAAGTTAAAACCTGTTGGATCATTCTTCCCATCATATGGAGCTGAAGCTGCGCGGGATCATGCTTTCTTGAAAAGACTACTAATTCTGTTTTCTCCGCAGAGAATTCGATACCAAGATGAACAGCCCAATCGGACAAGTTATCTAAGGTATCTTGCAATGGTTTATGCAGATCAATAGCTTTGGGTCCAGTAACTGAAACCACGCCATCATCTGCCAATTGTCTTAGTGTACATGGGGTTACTAGACAGCTGTCAATGTCATTCACCTAAAAATTATAGAGGAGCGGACTGAGGCATGAGCCTTGCGGGAGACCCATGTAGCTAATTCTGAATGTTGCCAAATCGCCATGTGACAAATACATGCACTTCTCTGACAAAAGGTTGTGCAAATAATTATTTATAACCGCTGGAAGTCCATGTTGGTGGAGCTTGTCTGAAAGAACATCAATGGAAACTGAATCAAATGCTCCTTTGATGTCTAAAAATACAGATGCCATTTGTTGCTTTTGAGCGAAGGCAATTTGGATGTCAGACGAAAGTAATGCAAGGCAATCATTCGTCCCTTTATTTCTACGGAAGCCAAACTGAGTATCTGACAACAAACCGTTCGTCTCGACCCAAGTGTCGAGACGTCGTAGAATAATTTTTTCGAACAATTTTCTGATGCAGGACAACATCGCAATGGGTCTATATGAGTTGTGATTGGAAGCTAGTTTCCCCGGCTTTTGAATGGCGATAACTTTCACTTGTCTCCAGTCAGGTGGAACAATATTTTGCTCAAGAAACTTGTTGAACAATTCCAACAAACGTCTTTTTGCGAGGTCGGGCAGATTCTTCACCAAGTTGAATTTAATTCTGTCCAACCCAGGGGCGTTATTGTTACAAGACAAGAGTGCTATAGAAAATTCCATCATTGAAAATGGGTTATTAATAAAACCATTATTTGGAGGAGATTCCCGTATAATGCTCTGCGTAGGAACAGAATCTGGGCAAACTTTCCTAGCAAAGTCAAATATCCATCGGTTCGAGTATTCATCACTCTCATTGCCCACGTTACGATTCCTCATTCGTCTGGCCGTATTCCAAAGAGTGCTCATTGAGGTTTCTCTTGACAAACCTTCGACAAAATGTCTCCAATAGCTACATTTTTTGGCTCGAAGTATGCTCTTGTACTTGGTTTCTAAAACCATAAGTCATTCAGTAATAGCCGTTAAACCGAGAAGGTTGTGTATAGAAGCGTACAGTTTAATAACGCTGGTTGGTTTACACGCGTTAAATACGACAACGGTTGAACTGCAGGTAGAAACCTGTTTGCAGCAGCCGTTAAAACGTATAGTCCTGCTGCATAAGAGAGCCCTAGTGCTGGGCCAAGCTGGTGAAGGAAACAACAAAGGGCGTTTCCCAAACTCTACCCAGGCCGCAATATACAGCCACAAGTGCTGAGCAGGAGAGTGCAAAGGCACATCGAAGAGGAAGAGTGCAAAGGCACATAGAAGCAGGAGAGTGCAAAGGCACACCGGTGCGAAGGCACTTCGGTGCAGAAGCATATCGGTGCGGAGCACTAGGAAGAAGGAGACAAGACAACTCGGTCTTTCCACTGCCATACAACACGCAGGTATACACCGGTGACCTGCGCTGGTTACAGCTGGCGAAGACGAAAGCAAATCGGAATTCGAGTGGTGCTGGATGTCAGGTAGCAGTAGCATCACATCATATTCTATCGCTACAGTGAGCTTCAGCATTGTATCAACGTCCAGATACATCCAACAAGAACATCTAGAGCAACGAGGATCTACACGGCAGTGCAACGGAGATAGACAACAATTTCAAGGTAGAAGTTTTTTCTTTTCCTTTTGATTGAGTACTGTGTAGTGTTGGTTTCAAATTTTATTTTAAAGTTTAGTTAAAAATTTTAATGTAATGGATGAATCCATGGACGTAAATCCTAGCATGAATCCGATACCCCCACGAACGAAAAAATATCAGGAGAGCTCTTCTGGGCCTTGGATAGTCTTTTTTAGACGTATATCAAAGCCATTAAACATTTTTCAAATTAATAAAGGTTTGACATCACGATACTCTTCAATCAAAGAGATCATAAAAGTAAATAACGATAAAATTCGTGTTGTGGTAAATAATTTGAAACACGCGAATGATATTGTCTCTTCGGAACATTTCAATAAAGAGTATAAAGTTTACATACCCTCCAAAGATGTCGAAATTGACGGTGTTGTTACCGAAGCGAGTCTTTCGGTAGATGATTTACTCAAGCATGGTGTTGGTCGTTTCAAGAACTCTATGCTTGAGGGTGTGAAAATACTGGAGTGCAAACAACTGTACTCAGTAGTTTATGAAGAGGAAAAAAAAGTTTATCGCCCATCAGACTCGTTTCGAGTGACATTTGCCGGGTCTGCGTTGCCGTCCCATGTCTATGTCGATAAAATTCGCCTCCCTGTTCGGCTTTTTGTTCCAAATGTAATGAATTGTACGAAGTGCAAAAAATTCGGCCACACAGCTACTTACTGTAGTAATAAACCAAAATGTATTAAGTGTGAAGGGCCTCATAAAGATAATGATTGCAACAAGGAAATTGAAAAATGTATTTATTGTGGGAATAGTCCTCATGATGATATTTCAGTATGCACTGCATTTAAAGTGCACAAAGACAAAATTAAGCTTTCTTTAAAAGCACGGTCTAAGCGCACATATGCAGAAATGCTTAAAACGGTCATTGATGTCCCCCCTTTGGAAACCGAAAACGGGTTTTCAAATCTAGAGGAACCAGAGGACTCTGACTCTGACGAAAATAGTGAAGGTAATTCGTTTATCACTACCCAAGGGTCAGTTAAGAGAAAGAAGTCTTCCTCCAAATTACCAAAAAAGACACCTAAAATTTCATCTTCAAAAAAAGATCCCCGTGTTAAACAAAAAAAGTCAAAACCAAAGACTGTGCCTCCTGGTTTGTCAAATTCACAAACCAATCCAGGATCTAGTACAGAAAAAGATAATAATCCAGTGGGCTCCATTTCACAGCCACCAACAGGATTACTGAAGTTTTCGGAAATTGTTGAATGGATTTTCTCAGCATTCAATTTATCTGAACCCTTAAAGACCCTCATAATGGCATTCCTTCCAATAGCTAGAACCTTTTTGAAGCAGTTATCAGCTCAATGGCCAATTGTCTCAGGTTTTGTATCTTTTGATGGATAATTTATCACCCGTCGCAAATGATACAATTACTGTCCTGCAGTGGAATTGTCGAAGCATCATGCCAAAACTTGATTCATTTAAAATATTATTGCATAGTCAAAAATGTGATGTATTTGCTTTATGCGAAACATGGCTTACTTCAAACATAGCTTTAAATTTTAATGATTTTAACATTATACGTCTCGATAGAGACTCTCCGTATGGTGGAGTGCTTTTGGGAATTAAGAAATGCTATTCCTTTTATAGATTAAACATCCCTTCAACTTCTAGTATAGAAGTTGTTGCTTGCCAAATAAACATTAAAGGCAAAGATATTTGCATAGCTTCGGTTTATATTCCTCCAAAAGCACAAGTTGGACAGCAACAGCTTAATGAAATGGTTGAAGCCCTTCCTGCACCACGATTGATTCTGGGGGATTTAAATTCACACGGTATTATGTGGGGTTCCGTTTACAATGATAGCAGATCATCTTTAATACAAAACATTTGTGACAATTTTAGCATGACGGTATTAAATATGGGTAGCATGACACGGATCCCAAGACCTCCGGCACGCCCAAGTGCATTAGATCTATCTCTTTGCTCAACATCAATTCGCCTAGATTGCACCTGGAAAATACTGCCTGATTTACACGGTAGCGATCATTTACCAATCATCATCTCAATTAGCAGTAGCAATTGCATTGCTACTTCCGCTAGTATTCCATATGATTTGACAAAAAATATCGACTGGATTAAATACCAAAGTAGTATCTCTAGTATTTTGAATTCAATGGAAGAGCTCCCTCCACTTGAAGAATATGACTTCCTCATTTGTTCGATTCTGGAGGCAGCAGAACAATCCCAAACTAAACGCTTTCCTGGGCCAACGACTAACAGAAGGCCTCCCAACCCCTGGTGGGACAAAGAGTGCTCAGAGGCTAAACTCGCAAAACAAAATGCTTGCAAGACGTTTCTAAAACGGGGAGGAGGAACTCCTCAGAATTTTGAAAAACTTATGGTTTTAGAAACCAAGTACAAGAGCATACTTCGAGCCAAAAAATGTAGCTATTGGAGACATTTTGTCGAAGGTTTGTCAAGAGATACCTCAATGAGCACTCTTTGGAACACGGCCAGACGAATGAGGAATCGTACCGTGGGCAATGAGAGTGATGAATACTCGAACCGATGGATATTTGACTTTGCTAGGAAAGTTTGCCCAGATTCTGTTCCTACGCAGAGCATTATACGGGAATCTCCTCCAAATAATGGTTTTATTAATAACCCATTTTCAATGATGGAATTTTCTATAGCACTCTTGTCTTGTAACAATAACGCTCCAGGGTTGGACAGAATTAAATTCAACTTGGTGAAGAATCTGCCCAACCTCGCAAAAAGACGTTTGTTGGAATTGTTCAACAAGTTTCTTGAGCAAAATATTGTTCCACCTGACTGGAGACAAGTGAAAGTTATCGCCATTCAAAAACCGGGGAAACCAGCTTCCAATCACAACTCATATAGACCCATTGCGATGTTGTCCTGCATCAGAAAATTGTTCGAAAAAATTATTCTACGACGTCTCGACACTTGGGTCGAGACGAACGGTTTGTTGTCAGATACTCAGTTTGGCTTCCGTAGAAATAAAGGGACGAATGATTGCCTTGCATTACTTTCGTCTGACATCCAAATTGCCTTCGCTCAAAAGCAACAAATGGCATCTGTATTTTTAGACATTAAAGGAGCATTTGATTCAGTTTCCATTGATGTTCTTTCAGACAAGCTTCACCAAAATGGACTCCCAGCGGTTATAAATAATTATTTGCACAACCTTTTGTCAGAGAAACACATGCATTTTTCACATGGCGATTTGGCAACACTCAGAAATAGTTACATGGGTCTCCCGCAAGGCTCATGCCTCAGTCCGCTCCTCTATAATTTTTACGTAAATGACATTGACAGCTGTCTAGTAACCCCATGTACACTAAGACAATTGGCAGATGATGGCGTGGTTTCAGTTACTGGACCCAAAGCTATTGATCTGCATAAACCATTGCAAGATACCTTAGATAACTTGTCCGATTGGGCTGTTCATCTTGGTATCGAATTCTCTGCGGAGAAAACAGAGTTAGTCGTCTTTTCAAGAAAACATGATCCCGCGCAGCTTCAGCTCCATATGATGGGAAGAATGATCCAACAGGTTTTAACTTTTAAATACCTCGGGGTGTGGTTCGATTCCAAATGCACGTGGGGAGGACACATTAGGTTTCTGATAACAAAATGCCAACAAAGAGTAAAGTTTCTTCGAACAATAACAGGATCTTGGTGGGGTGCTCATCCGGAAGATCTAATAAAATTGTATCAGACAACGATACTTTCAGTGATGGAATATGGATGCGTTTGCTTTCGTTCCGCTGCAAACTCTCATATTATCAAACTGGAGCGAATTCAGTATCGTTGTTTGCGAATTGCTTTAGGGTGCATGCATTCGACACATACAATGAGTCTTGAAGTTCTGGCGGGAGTTCTTCCATTAAAAGATCGATTTTGGGAGCTTTCATCACGCCTGCTAATAAGATGTGAGGTGCTGAATCCCATGGTAATTAATAATTTCGAACGACTAGTCGAGCTTCGATCTCAAACAAAATTCATGACAGTATATTTTAACCATATGTCACAGGAAATCAACCCTTCAAGATATATTCCTATCCGTGTCAGCATCCTAAGTGCCCCTGACTCAACTTTATTTTTCGATACATCCATGCAGCGCGAAGTGCGTGGAATCCCGGATCATCTACGTTCGACGGAAATCCCAAAAATATTTTCAAGTAAGTTCAGGCATATTGACTCTGAGAAAATGTTTTACACGGACGGATCGCGAATTGAAGAAGCGACAGGGTTTGGTATGTTCAACAATAATGTTTCGGCCTCATTTAGGCTTCAAGAACCTGCATCTGTTTATATAGCAGAGCTAGCAGCAGTTCATTATAGTTTGAGTGTAATCGTCACATTAATTCCAAACCATTATTTCCTCTTCACAGATAGTCTGAGTGCAATTGAAGCCATTCGCTCAAACATGACTGGCAAGACTGAACCGTTTTTCCTGGGCAAAATAAAACAGTGCCTGAACGACATATTGAACAATAATTATCTAATCACTATTGTCTGGGTCCCGGCTCATTGCTCCATTCCTGGCAATGAAAGAGCCGATATTTTAGCCAAACGTGGTGCTATTGAGGGTGAAATTTATGAGAGACCAATTGCTTTCAACGAATTCTATAGCTCGTCTCGCCAAAGAACACTTGCCAGCTGGCAAGCTTCTTGGGATAAAGATGATCTGGGTCGGTGGATGCACTCAATTATTCCGAAAATATCGACAAAGGCATGGTTCAGGGGACTGGATGTGAGTAGAGATTTCATTCGTGTGATGTCTAGACTCATGTCCAATCACTACACGTTAGATGCACATCTCCTTCGAATTGGGCTCTCCGAGACTAATCATTGTGCTTGTGGCGAAGGTTATCGAGATATTGATCATGTCGTTTGGACATGCGTGGAGTATCGTGATGTCAGATCTCAACTAATAAATTCTTTGCGTACCCAAGGTAGACTATCCAATATCCCAGTTCGAGACATTCTTGCTTGTCGTGACATTTCATACATGAAACTTATTTATCATTTCATAAAGAAAACTGGAGTTTCAATTTAATAAAGGCCCCTTTCAAGACTTAGTTCTGATCCCAGCTGCGTCCATGAGTTCAACCAATAGCTAAATTAGAATAAAAATAATGTAATGATACAAACAAACTCGAAACAGTTTATGAAATTATTAACAAAATGTCTGAAAATAACAGCTTATTTTATAATTTATAGAAGTTAATCGTTTGGTTCAAATAATATTTCCGAGTAGATTTCATAATTAATGACGAGTTACCTAAGATGATATTTAAGTAATAAGAGAATATGTTTTAATAAATGCAAAACGTTGTGACTATGTTAGAATTAAATTAGGATAAGAATATTATGTAAAAGTGATGCTACGGCGAAGAAAAACTTATGTAAACTGCCTTAAGAAATAAACGTATTTATGAAAAAAAAACCATAAGTTTTTCAAAATTCTGAGGAGTTCCTCCTCCCCGTTTTAGAAACGTCTTGCAAGCATTTTGTTTTGCGAGTTTAGCCTCTGAGCACTCTTTGTCCCACCAGGGGTTGGGAGGCCTTCTGTTAGTCGTTGGCCCAGGAAAGCGTTTAGTTTGGGATTGTTCTGCGGCCTCCAGAATCGAACAAACGAGGAAGTCATATTCTTCAAGTGGAGGGAGCTCTACCACAACATTTTGCTTATCAACAGATTAATGTTCAATGATTTCCAATATCTTCGCCTCGCATTTATAGTATTTTCACATAACCGCTGATATCATATAATATTCGGATTTACTTGATATCCGAGGAAATGACGTGCCATATCACTTGACATTCCATACAATTTAATGTAAACGCATAGCACCATTTCAGCATATACATTGCAACCATAATTTGAGTCAATGTCTTGAGCTGCGATAGAAAATATTGTTCTTGGGAAGGATGCATTAATAATGTTTTTTTTTTCCAAAAATCATATCATAATCAATTTATTAAGATTATTTTATTTTGAAACCGATCGCCAACTCTGCCCAACTTGTACCGTGCTGCGACACAAGCCGCACGAACCGCTCTAGGCACGAAAAAAAAAATCATAACAGCAACTTTTACTGTGGCTCACATCGCACACACGCTGCGCTCATAAAAAATCTCGTGCGCTGTCTCGTGAGACCGAAGCGCACGAGTCGCGCGCAGAAGAAAATGCGATGCTCTGAAATTTCAAGCAGCACATCCCGTTTCTATGTGCTCGCTACGCGTCTCGTACAGGCTTTTGGTTTGCTCTTTTAGTCGGCGCTCACGCTCACAGGATATACAAGCGACACACACATTTTCGGTGCGCTCTCGCTGTCGCATTTGTGCACGCATGAGCATTCGGAAGGCCTGGTTTCGACTATAGTATTTCACAAATTGTTCTGGAACGTTCGTCGTCTGTAAAAAACCTTGGTGTCCTCTTGGACTCAAAGTTAAATTTTAAGGAGCACATTAAATTTGTTATCTCGAAAGCCTCTAAGCTACTTTTTCCGTGTTACTAAAGATTTCGATGATATACATTGCTTGAAAATCATATCCAACGCATTGATGCAATCCAACGATTTGTGGAAAACCTCCTCCAATCACGAATAGATTGTGTTGAATGGATATAACAAGCAAAATTACCGCATCTTGAGTAAAAAACAGCCAGAAGCATTGCAAGAGCTACCAACACATCCCAAAAAAGTCATTGTTTGAAAGAGAACCAAAATTTGATCTTGCGCATGGGAATCAGAATCAGGAATCAGAACTAATTGGCTCGAGTGGCACGTTCTCCTAGTTATTTGGAGATTTGTGCCTTCCTTGCACATGGGACATCTAAAGCGAAGCCACGGCCAACATTTGCATGAAATCTTCAAAAATTAAATTATATTGATCGTTCTATCGATTCCAATAAAGCACGCATATGAAGTGTGTGTTAAAATTGCTTAAGCACGTGGCGAATACTTTTGCCTTTCTCGTATAGAAAGGTTATGCAATCACTTGAAAAACCGAGAGTGCGTGCGCGCGCGTGTGTATAGTTATATAGTTATAGGGTTAAGTGTGTTCAATATTGTACACCGTCACTTAAACCGGCGAAACAAAACACATAAAAAATATTCTAAACCGTCTCAAAACTACACAAATCGATAGTCATTATGAGTAAGCAACTAAAAAAATCGATTCTGGCTATGCTGGTTCCCGGTATCCGGTTCCGGAAGCACCGGAAATAGTGGTAATATATTCCAAAATGGATCTCACATACTTTTCTCAAGCGATGGTTTGACCGATTTCCACAAACTTAGATTCAAATGAAAGGTCTTCCAGTCCCATACGGAATTTCTGAATTTCATCTGGATCCGACTTCCGGTTCAGAGGTTATAGGGTAAAGTGTGTTGAATATTGTACACCGTCACTTAAACCGGCGAAACAAAAACCTTAAAAAATGTTGTAAACTGGACTCAAAACCATTATTCTCAATCTGTGGCTCAAATGAAAGGTCTACCAAAGATTACTGCATATTTGCGGATACAACAAACATTTAAATCGTCATTTAGAGTGCGATGGAAAAATTGTATAAAATCTTCAAAATTTGAATAAAAACTACAAAGATCAGCCCCATGGGGTTGTTCGAGCTATTGATGTGGACCAAGGCAACCAAAATTTCTAATGATCTACAATCAACAAGTTCAATAAATCGTCACACTTTTGAATCCGCAATTGCACGAGAGTCTGCCTAGATTGATCTTGTTTAGGAACCAACACCGAACATTGTTTGTTCTATAGCCGACGAAATTACACCAAGATCCCAAATGTATGCAATTATATCTTTGTTCATACCTGCGATACGATTTTGATATTAAAGCTTCTCTTCGCCAAGCTTGTGTTCAAGTTTTGTATGCAAGAAGTTATTTTCATAGCGTTGTTTCTCTACTATTCTGCGATTTCGGTTGAAGTGATAAACTTTTTTTCTCATTATCAATCAAGTTCATCTTATATAAATTAGAAGTTAATCTTAAGCACTCAAAATTTACCCTGGGTAGCTGTCATTTTCTCAGGCGAAACGACATAACATGGAATTTCATCCGATCTTGCATGACACAAGATCAGAGCATACCAATTAAAGCTTCAAATCGTTTTATAGCACTTTTTGTCTTGCTATCTAAGAACAACCTACCTCTAGCATGCTACGCGTAGGACTGAAACGTGAGCTATAATTTTGATTCTAGTTATAAATTCGCGTGCTTCCATCAGCTTCGCTTTTGCATCTATTGACTAATCAGAGCGATGCTTTCCCTTTGATATATCGCTTACTCCTTCAAAACCGTCGTCTATTGCAGGGAAATCCGGCATGCCGGAGATTTTTAGCAGACAAAATAGGACATTGTTCGCTACTAATCGAAATTTCATTCATTTATAATTGAAAATACGTGGCTTGATACATTCAAATCGAATCTTAGAAATTTGAGTTTCTGATTTGCACCTCTATATAGAAAATAGAGATGTGTTCCACATCAAAACTAGTAGCGTTTGTACGTCATGTTAGTTGGTGGCCGTACGAACTAGAGATGGTCGGGTATAGAAATTCTTATACCCGAACCCGACCCGTACCCGAGTGATCAGCAAAAAAAATTACCCGTACCCGACCCGTACCCGATTAAAAATTTAAAAAATTACCCGTACCCGACCCGTACCCGATCAATAATAAAAAAAAATTACCCGTACCCGACCCGTACCCGATAAAAAATAAAAAATTTTACCCGTACCCGACCCGTACCCGATTAAAAATTACCTGTACCCGTACCCGACCCGAATGAGTAGTAAAAAGTTTACCAAAATTCAGGATGGAAAAAATAAAGTGTTTTAGATAGCGAGCTAGATAGAGCGTATCAGGCTCTAGTTTGTCAGTAAAATACATTAAAATGCTTGTTTACATTTAAACATATAAACAAAGACAAATAATAAAGACATGTATGTGCTTACAAATCTATATATATAAAAATGGATGTAAGTTTGTATGTTTGTAACGCGATAACTTCGGAACTACTGAACGGATTGCCACCAAACTTGGCACAGGTACTTCTTGTATTTCAGAGATGGTTTAGGGAGTATATTTATATGGGAGGGAGCGTAGCACGTGTCATTACCAAGGGGGGGTCATGAAAAAATTCATATAACTTGACAAGAGTCGATACGTTTTGAAGACCGTAGAAACATTTTGCATACCTTAGATATGACTATATGGGGGTGGATGTAGCAAGTGTCTTTAAATAGGGGGGTGTAGTGTTTAAAACGGCATAATTCCGAAACTACTGAACGGATTGTCACCAAACGTGGCACAGATACTTCTTGCTCTTCTGAGATGGTCATAAGGATATTTTAATGGGGGAGGGAGCGTATTAAGTGTTCTTAACAGGGGGAGGTCATGAAAAAAATTGACTAATTTGACGAGAATAGATACTTTTTTAAGACCATAGAAACATTTTGCATGTATTAGATATGATTATATGGGGGGTGGATGTAGTAAGTGCCTTTAAAAAGGGGGGTGTAATGTTTGTAATGACATAACTCTGGAATTACTGAACGGATTGCTATCAAACTTGGCACATGTACTTCTTGCTCTTCAGAGATGGTCATAAGCGTATTTTTATGGGGAGATGGAGCGTAGCAAGTGTCATAACAAAGGAGGGGTCATGAAAAAATTCATGTAACTTGATGAAAACCGATATTTTTTGAAGATCTTAGAAACATTTTGAATACCGTAGATATAATTTAATGAGGGATGGATGCAGCAAGTGCCTTTAAAAGAGGGTGTAATGTTTGTAATGGCATAACTTCAAAACTATTTAACGGATTGCTATCAAACCTGGTACATGTACTTCTTGCTCTTCAGAGATGGTCATGAAAATATTTCCATGGGGGAAGGGAGCGTGGGAAGTGTCCTTAACAAAGGTGGTCATTAAAATATTATCTAATTTGACAAAAATCGGTACTTTTTGAAGACACTTTTGCACAACTTAGATAAGATTATAAGGATATTCTGTGGAGAGAGGCTGTAGTAAGTGCCTCTAAAAAAGGAGTGTAATGTTTGTAACGGCATAATTCCGGAACTATTGCACGAATTGCTATAAAATTTGGTACAGTTATTTCTTGCTCTTCAGAAATAGTCATAAAGGTATTATTATAGGTGAGGAAGCGTAGCAATTATCATTAACAGGAGGAGGCATGAAAAAAAATTCAAAAATTTGACAAGAATCGATAATTTTTGAAGATCATGCAAACATTTTCAATACCTTAGATATGATAGATATGGGGAGTGGATGTAGCAAGTGCATTTAAAAAGGGGGATGTAACGGCATAGCTCCGACACTACTTAACGGATTGCTATCACACTTGGCATAGGTGCTTTTTGCTCTTCAGAGATAGTTGTAAGGGTATTTTTAAGGGGGAGAGCGTAGCAACTATCCTTAACAGGGGTCATGAAAAAATTTATTTAATTTGACGAGAATCGATACTTTTTGAAGACCATAGATACTTTTTGCGCAACTTAGAGAATCGACATTTAGACTAGAAGGAGGGTTTTTGAAAATAAATTTTATTCTCCCATTTTTTATAAAACAAGAGAGTGGCAAGAATTTCAAGGTCGTATTTTTCTTTAAATAATTTTAAAAGTTCTGGTTCCATTTTGCGGGGAATTCAAAGAACTAAGGGAAAATAGTCTTTGTCTGTTTATGAACGTGAGTGTATTCAAGTCTCAGCATAACTACAAAACAACTAAACGAATCGCCATCAAGTTTGGCACATGTACCAAAGGTGGGAATCGATATTTTTTGAAAAGCATAGATACTTACTACACTACTCAGGGTAATCATGAAGGAGATCTGTAGTACGTTCACTGACAAATTTCTAGCAACTAAATGAGGTTTGTCGAGAAATGAAATTTATGATTATTGAGAGATCTGAGATGGGGCACTGATCATTCGCAATTTGAACATGAACGGAGTATTGTTCGATCGGGGTTCCGTCTAAGTTATGTTTCACTACAAGAGTATTTCACTAAGCAGGACAACTTCGAGAAGTTTTTTCGGTCATCCCTTCACGAAAAATTTCCGAGCAACGCCGGGTAATTCAGCTAGTATTAAATAAAAATCTGGTCCGTTCCCGGTCTTCTGAAATGACCGCACTCACCGCTTGGTGGAGCGCGAGATTAATTGCATTGTTATCATTTCGACCAAAGTGTGCCATGAAATCTCAATATATACAAATGAGCTAACGTATCGAAAGGGTTCTCACGGTTTGACATTGGCATTATGAATGCGATGATGGGAACTCAGCAGTGCAACCAATTTATCACCATTGGTGCCAGTTTCACGGAGGACCGTAGATGTGCGCCAAAAAAAGATCGTGACTGTCATGTCTGGAAATTCGTTTGTGATATAAATACACTGTGAAGCATGAATAGATTTCCAATGTCTTTGGTACTTTATACTCATTTACAAATGTCAACAAAAGGGAGTAATATCTACTCAAATTTTTCGAGAAGCATATTTATACAAAATGTCGTAATACCCATTCTATTCAATTTTTGGTAGGTATGGTTTTTACGAAACAGTGCGACTTTTGATCCAATTCTTTAGAACCACAAGTAAGCGTGCTCATTATCTTGACACACAAATAAAAATTCACATTAGAATCACTTGAAAAATCACGAACATCCCCTAAAATTGATAGAGTATCATCGGTTCGTTTACGTGAATTGACCAAACATCGAATAATTCACGTGTATTCCCGGTGTGAAAAATTCAATTTTGAAAATGGTGAACTGTGAGTCCTTCAAGTGTTAGTAGTTTGAACATTTGTAGGTACTTTGTAGGTACACGTGAAAATTAAGGAGATATTCACAAAAGAGAAAGTAAACAAAGAGAAACTCTCATTGGTTTATGTGCCCTTATGAAATGTTGACATCGAACTGGCAATATAGCTCAACTTGCTGTGCCATCAATCGGTGTCATTTCAAGTGAGGTGACACCACCCAGAAGTGAAGAATAAGAAGAACTTCTATGCAGATTTTCTGAAATAAATGTTCATGTTTTTATGGTTAGAATCCTAATGATTTATATGTAAATTTTGAAAATCTCCAACCAATATTTAAAATAACAGTTTTCTGGTATCTGAATGTGATATGAGTACTACACTACATTTTATATATTAATCAAATAATTTTTACTGGATTGTGCATTAAACAGCTTTAAAATGGGAGCCCGCCTGGGTTCGATTCCCAACCCCGCACATAGGGTCAGAAAGTTTTTCTGGCCCGAAGAGGTGAATGACATTAATGTTAAAGCCTCTATAATTGTAACAAAAAAAATGGGAGTCCATTAAAACCTACGTGGAAAGTAGGGTCTGACCGCAACATCTTAGAGCTAAGGCAGTGTATCTTATTAAATATGTTATAAAAAAGTAGGGTGGAAAATATTCACATAACTTTTCACGTAACTATGATTGATCGTTTTTTTTAAATGAAGAAAAGAAATGTTTTTTTCTGGAAAAAGATGCCAGTTTTCAGGTCTGGTTCTAGGCGCGAATGTCAAAACCCCTTGAATCAAATTGTTTATTTTTCGGAACAACTGTTTTGCAATAAAAAATTCTCGTCAACGTGTAAACATATTTATGTGAAGTACAAATGCTCGGGTAATCGATCAGAAAAAAAAATTTACCCGTACCCGACCCGTACCCGAGTGAGTAGTAAATTTTTTTACCCGACCCGACCCGTACCCGAGTAAGCAGTAAATTTTTTTTACCCGTACCCGACCCGTACCCGATCGAAAATAAAAATTTTTACCCGTACCCGACCAAAAACCCGTCGGGTACGGGTACGGGTCGGGTTTCGGGTAAAATACCCGATACCCGACCATCTCTAGTACGAACCGACTTCGATTATACCGGTTCTCGGGTTCCGGTGCCGGAAGTGCATATAATAGTGAACCCACTTCGTTTTCTTAAGGATGACCTACGCAATCAAAGCACTGTTTCATTCTGTATGTTATACTGGTAAATGCACAAACAACTCCTTGTTTTTTTTAATCTAAGAGAAAACTTTTGAAAATAATACCGCAATATTATACATATGAAAGGCATCATTTCACCACTAGGTCGATTAAAACAGGTTTTTTGTTTTGCTGTTGTTTAGAATGCCTAGTTTATTTTGTTTTATTCCGATTGATTCACGTGTTATGAAAATAAAGTTGTCTTTTACTTTTAGAGAAATCGCCTGAGAAGTGTTCAAATGGTTGCAGTTCGAATATTTCTATAACAGGTAGAAGAGTTTTGTTATCGTTCTGGAGCGTAGTAGAACGTTTTGAAAGCTCGCGGTGAACAGTCGAGTACGTGGTAGTGGTGTTACTTACGTATAGCAAAAAAAAATTTACACAGGATTTTGAAAAATTTGGTTCGAGTCTGTATATCTGCTACCTGTGAATAAAGATTCCATCAATTTCCTAAATTTTTCGTTTTTTTATGAAAACAGAATCATTTTAAAAATTACCCTTCACAATTAGATATCCATCGCCGTAATCTTCAAAACTATTATTTTTTTCGGATTCCCTATGCATGAGCTAAGCTTGTTCTACGGGTTACTATTTAATTAATTTTTGTTTTAGTTTTTTTATGTCGTTTTCGTTTTTAAATTGCACTACACCGGTGTAGCGAAAGCTGCACTGAAACCGCTATTTCCACTACTTCCCGAACCGAAGACTGGTATAGCTTCAGTCGTTTTGTTATCAATTAACATAACCTTAAAATTGGAGCAGTTTTGAGCACAATTTAGAAGATTTTAGACTTTTGCCTTCCATTAGAAAATAAACAGAGCCAGTGAACCAATAGTCATCTCATTAGTAACCACACCATGTTATTGCCAATCACTGGACCTATTTCAAATTGTGATAAAATCGGATACAAAATGTTAGCTTTGGCTCTAAGAAAACGCAGAAAAAATTCGAGAATAGGGCAATACTGCTGCTATAGCAACGCAAAAACTCGAAGCGAAAGCATCTATTTTCATCTTACCCTTAAGGTCAATATATGGAACATAAACAGAAGATCTCATTCTAACTAATGGAGTTGGTATGTGAGATGACCACTTGAGCTGAGATGAATAGGGGTACCGTTACCCTACGTAAAAATCGATCAAACGTCTTTGCGAAAATGAGACGAGTCCCATTTTGAAGTTTTTGACTACTATATCCGGGGTCCGGTGAGTTTTTGGTTGGTCATCAGTTAACAAAACCTGTGACTAAAAAAACTTAATAACAATTTTTGTAAAAAAAAACATAACTTATATAGATCGGAACGGATCTATGTAGAAAAAAAAATTTTTTTTTTTAACAATTGTTCGTGTGAAATTAGGTTTGTTGAAATCGGTTCAAATTTCTCGAAGAAAAGTGCATATTTTGTCAAACATATACGGCACCTACTGGCCTCGGGTCAAAAACTCAAAAGTCGGTTTGCATTGTGTCTGCATATCTTTTCAGGATAAGACAAGTGAAAAGAGTACCCAGATTTGGAACATACAAAATCTGTTAACTGAAAATAAGGTTAAAGAAACTCTTGCAATTGTGACCTTATGCGACATGGAAGCCACATTCCACACGACCTCTAGGCTGGTTCTGTTCGGCGGAAAATGAGAGGCACTATCAATCTCCCAGTTCTAATGGCGTTTTCGTTTTTAATTTGCACTACACCGGTGTAGCGAAAGCTGCACTGAAACCCTTCGTTTTTGCCAATTGCACTACACCAGTGCTACACTTTTTCTGCACCGATACCACTGGTGTAGCACTCATCAAAAGTTTGGTGTAGCTCTGTGCAATGGAATCATGTATTGTAGTCAATGGTTACTGTTTATGTTTTCGTCATTTTTGTTCGTTTATTCATGCCTCAGTGTAGCACTGCACCGGTGCAGTGCAAATTAAAAACGAAAACGCCATTAGAAATACGATATTGAAATGAACTGTATCATTTGGATGATTGTAATTAAACATTAAAACATGATTGATGCAAACGAAGATGCAAATTTATTTCTATTGGAAAGCAGGTTTGACAGAAACTAACTCCACCGGACTTTTCCCTAGTCCAAACAAACGATTTCACATATATGTTTGTGTGGTTGTACAGATTTCTGAAGATTTTGAAGTTTAATATTTGTTTACACTAGAAAAGCAGAACTAATCACTTTCAAATCCATTTTTTTGCTCAAAGTAATATATTTGTTGTTAATAATAATTCATAAATATAATATAAAAATAAATAGTGGAAGAGGGGCCAAAGCAGGGACATTTTGGTTTGATGATTGTTTGTGTATTTTAAATGAGATAGCACTATGAAATACCACGAAATTTTTTTTTCTCAATATGGATTGAAATAACTCACGGGCAATTGAAAAATTCGAACGATTATAACGACGCACCGAAACTTGAAAATAATACTTCTGCCACAAAACTGACGAAAACATCTCTTTTTTCAGTAGATGGTACCATAATTCAGAAAGGGTATCAAGCACCTCGTTCCTGTCCAAACTTTGCCCTCATTACTTAAGGAAAAAACTACAAGGATCAGCCCCATGGGGTTGTTCGAGCACTTGATGTAGAACAAGGCAACCAAAAATTCTAATGATCTACAATCAAACAGTTCAATCAATCGTTACACTTTTGAATCCGCAGTTGCACGAGTGTCTGCTTATGTCGTTTTTGTTTTTAAATTGCACTACACCGGCGTAGCGAAAGCTGCACTGAAACCGTTCCTTTTTATCAATTGCACTACACCAGTGCTACATTTTTTCTGCACCGATACCACTGGTGTAGCACTCATCAAAAGTTCGGTGTAGCTCTGTGCAATGGAATGTTTATTGTAGTCAAGGGTTACTGTTTATGTTTTCATCATTTTCGTTCGTTCATGCATGCCATGGTGTAGCACTGCACCGGTGTAGTGCAGTTTAAAAACGAAAACGACATTAGATTGATCTTGATTCGGAACCAACACCGAACATTGTATGTTTTATAACCGACGAAATTACACCAATATCCCAAATGTATGCAATTATATCTTTGTACATACTTGCGATACGATTGTGATAGTTAAGCTTCTCTTTGCCAAGCTTGTGCTCAAGTTTTGTATGCAAGCAGTTATTTTTATAGTGTTAAGTTTCTCTACCATTCTGCGATTTCGGTTGAAGCGATAAACTTTTTCTCATTATCAATCGAGTTTATCTTATATAAATTAGAAATTAATCTTAAGCACTCATTTACCCTGGGAAGTTGTCAATTTCTCAGGAAAACGACAGAACATGGAATTTCATCCGAGCTTGCATGACACAAGATCAGAGCATAGCAATTAATGTTTCAAATCGTTTTATGCACTTTTTGTCTCGCTGTCTAGCAACAACCTACCTCTAGCATGCTACGCGTAGGACTGGAACGTTAGTTATAATTTTGCTTCTATTTATAGATTCGCGTGCTTCCAACAGCTTCGATTTTGCATCGATTGACCAATCAGAGCGATGCTTTCCCTTTGATATATCACTCACTCCTTCAAAACCGTGGTCTATGGTAGGGAAATTCGATATGCCGTAGATTTTTAGCAGACAAAATAGGACACTGCTCGCTACTAATCAAAAATTCAATCATTTATAATTGAAAATATGGGGCTTAATACATTCAAATCGAATCTTAGAAATATTTCCAATCAAATAATGAAATAATATTAATAATTGATACAAAATATACTGAGCTGTAAGTGTTTAAAACCTGACCACATTTCCGCGTGTATTTTCCTTGAGTTTTTGATTTGCACCCCTATATAGCAAATAAAGATGTGTTCCACATTAAAAATCGTTTCAAATATCTACTGCCGATATGAAAAATATATAAGAATCATTCTTTGCTTAAAAACATGTAAGGCGAGGCACAAGCCTTCGATAGACATGGGGAACGTTCCATATGAGTCAGTTTGTTCGATTCCTGTTTCCTTTTCTGTGTTGTTCCCGGTACTTGAGTATGGCGGCTAAATGTAAAAAATTTGTAAGGTGAATACTCAACGGATTATTTTGTTTTTCTTTATCGAAAGGCAATAGAATTGTTGGAAAACCGACTTTAGAAATGGAAGACTCATAGTGTTATATACTATTTAACTCAGCTCGACGAGATCGTAAAATAATCGTAAATGTGTGTGAGCATTTTTCGAAGACTTTTACCCTCTCATATAGAAAGGTTATACAACCAATGTGTAAACCGATTTTTGAATCGATGCCCGGAGGTTCTCCTCAGTTCGTCGAATACGCAAAATGTATGTATGTTTGAATGTATGCATGTGTGTATGTATGCATGTAACATATTTGTGAACTCAATTTTCTTAGAGATGGCTGAGTTTTACTCGAATCCGACTTCCGCTTCCGGAATTATAGGGTGTTTTTTTTTTTCATAAATACGTTTATTTCTTAAGGCAGTTTACATAAGTTTTTCTTCGCCGTAGCATCACTTTTACATAATATTCTTATCCTAATTTAATTCTAACATAGTCACAACGTTTTGCATTTATTAAAACATATTCTCTTATTACTTAAATATCATCTTAGGTAACTCGTCATTAATTATGAAATCTACTCGGAAATATTATTTGAACCAAACGATTGACTTCTATAAATTATAAAATAAGCTGTTATTTTCAGACATTATGTTAATAATTTCATAAACTGTTTCGAGTTTGTTTGTATCATTACATTATTTTTATTCTAATTTAGCTATTGGTTGAACTCATGGACGCAGCTGGGATCAGAACTAAGTCTTGAAAGGGGCCTTTATTAAATTGAAACTCCAGTTTTCTTTATGAAATGATAAATAAGTTTCATGTATGAAAGGTCACGACAAGCAAGAATGTCTCGAACTGGGATATTGGATAGTCTACCTTGGGTACGCAAAGAATTTATTAGTTGAGATCTGACATCACGATACTCCACGCATGTCCAAACGACATGATCAATATCTCGATAACCTTCGCCACAAGCACAATGATTAGTCTCGGAGAGCCCAATTCGAAGGAGATGTGCATCTAACGTGTAGTGATTGGACATGAGTCTAGACATCACACGAATGAAATCTCTACTCACATCCAGTCCCCTGAACCATGCCTTTGTCGATATTTTCGGAATAATTGAGTGCATCCACCGACCCAGATCATCTTTATCCCAAGAAGCTTGCCAGCTGGCAAGTGTTCTTTGGCGAGACGAGCTATAGAATTCGTTGAAAGCAATTGGTCTCTCATAAATTTCACCCTCAATAGCACCACGTTTGGCTAAAATATCAGCTCTTTCATTGCCAGGAATGGAGCAATGAGCCGGGACCCAGACTATAGTGATTAGATAATTATTGTTCAATATGTCGTTCAGGCACTGTTTTATTTTGCCCAGGAAAAACGGTTCAGTCTTGCCAGTCATGTTTGAGCGAATGGCTTCAATTGCACTCAGACTATCACTCAGACCACACCCCGAGGTATTTAAAAGTTAAAACCTGTTGGATCATTCTTCCCATCATATGGAGCTGAAGCTGCGCGGGATCATGCTTTCTTGAAAAGACGACTAACTCTGTTTTCTCCGCAGAGAATTCGATACCAAGATGAACAGCCCAATCGGACAAGTTATCTAAGGTATCTTGCAATGGTTTATGCAGATCAATAGCTTTGGGTCCAGTAACTGAAACCACGCCATCATCTGCCAATTGTCTTAGTGTACATGGGGTTACTAGACAGCTGTCAATGTCATTTACGTAAAAATTATAGAGGAGCGGACTGAGGCATGAGCCTTGCGGGAGACCCATGTAACTATTTCTGAGTGTTGCCAAATCGCCATGTGAAAAATGCATGTGTTTCTCTGACAAAAGGTTGTGCAAATAATTATTTATAACCGCTGGGAGTCCATTTTGGTGAAGCTTGTCTGAAAGAACATCAATGGAAACTGAATCAAATGCTCCTTTAATGTCTAAAAATACAGATGCCATTTGTTGCTTTTGAGCGAAGGCAATTTGGATGTCAGACGAAAGTAATGCAAGGCAATCATTCGTCCCTTTATTTCTACGGAAGCCAAACTGAGTATCTGACAACAAACCGTTCGTCTCGACCCAAGTGTCGAGACGTCGTAGAATAATTTTTTCGAACAATTTTCTGATGCAGGACAACATCGCAATGGGTCTATATGAGTTGTGATTGGAAGCTGGTTTCCCCGGCTTTTGAATGGCGATAACTTTCACTTGTCTCCAGTCAGGTGGAACAATATTTTGCTCAAGAAACTTGTTGAACAATTCCAACAAACGTCTTTTTGCGAGGTTGGGCAGATTCTTCACCAAGTTGAATTTAATTCTGTCCAACCCTGGAGCGTTATTGTTACAAGACAAGAGTGCTATAGAAAATTCCATCATTGAAAATGGGTTATTAATAAAACCATTATTTGGAGGAGATTCCCGTATAATGCTCTGCGTAGGAACAGAATCTGGGCAAACTTTCCTAGCAAAGTCAAATATCCATCGGTTCGAGTATTCATCACTCTCATTGCCCACGGTACGATTCCTCATTCGTCTGGCCGTGTTCCAAAGAGTGCTCATTGAGGTATCTCTTGACAAACCTTCGACAAAATGTCTCCAATAGCTACATTTTTTGGCTCGAAGTATGCTCTTGTACTTGGTTTCTAAAACCATAAGTTTTTCAAAATTCTGAGGAGTTCCTCCTCCCCGTTTTAGAAACGTCTTGCAAGCATTTTGTTTTGCGAGTTTAGCCTCTGAGCACTCTTTGTCCCACCAGGGGTTGGGAGGCCTTCTGTTAGTCGTTGGCCCAGGAAAGCGTTTAGTTTGGGATTGTTCTGCTGCCTCCAGAATCGAACAAATGAGGAAGTCATATTCTTCAAGTGGAGGGAGCTCTTCCATTGAATTCAAAATACTAGAGATACTACTTTGGTATTTAATCCAGTCGATATTTTTTGTCAAATCATATGGAATACTAGCGGAAGTAGCAATGCAATTGCTACTGCTAATTGAGATGATGATTGGTAAATGATCGCTACCGTGTAAATCAGGCAGTATTTTCCAGGAGCAATCTAGTCGAATTGATGTTGAGCAAAGAGATAGATCTAATGCACTTGGGCGTGCCGGAGGTCTTGGGATCCGTATCATGCTACCCATATTTAATACCGTCATGCTAAAATTGTCACAAATGTTTTGTATTAAAGATGATCTGCTATCATTGTAAACGGAACCCCACATAATACCGTGCGAATTTAAATCCCCCAGAATCAATCGTGGTGCAGGAAGGGCTTCAACCATTTCATTAAGCTGTTGCTGTCCAACTTGTGCTTTTGGAGGAATATAAACCGAAGCTATGCAAATATCTTTGCCTTTAATGTTTATTTGGCAAGCAACAACTTCTATACTAGAAGTTGAAGGGATGTTTAATCTATAAAAGGAATAGCATTTCTTAATTCCCAAAAGCACTCCACCATACGAAGAGTCTCTATCGAGACGTATAATGTTAAAATCATTAAAATTTAAAGCTATGTTTGAAGTAAGCCATGTTTCGCATAAAGCAAATACATCACATTTTTGACTATGCAATAATATTTTAAATGAATCAAGTTTTGGCATGATGCTTCGACAATTCCACTGCAGGACAGTGATTGTATCATTTACGACGGGTGATAAATTATCCATCAAAAGATACAAAACCTGAGACAATTGGCCATTGAGCTGATAACTGCTTCAAAAAGGTTCTAGCTATTGGAAGGAATGCCATTATGAGGGTCTTTAAGGGTTCAGATATATTGAATGCTGAGAAAATCCATTCAACAATTTCCGAAAACTTCAGTAATCCTGTTGGTGGCTGTGAAATGGAGCCCACTGGATTATTATCTTTTTCTGTACTAGATCCTGGATTGGTTTGTGAATTTGACAAACCAGGAGGCACAGTCTTTGGTTTTGACTTTTTTTGTTTAACACGGGGATCTTTTTTTGAAGATGAAATTTTAGGTGTCTTTTTTGGTAATTTGGAGGAAGACTTCTTTCTCTTAACTGACCCTTGGGTAGTGATAAACGAATTACCTTCACTATTTTCGTCAGAGTCAGAGTCCTCTGGTTCCTCTAGATTTGAAAACCCGTTTTCGGTTTCCAAAGGGGGGACATCAATGACCGTTTTAAGCATTTCTGCATATGTGCGCTTAGACCGTGCTTTTAAAGAAAGCTTAATTTTGTCTTTGTGCACTTTAAATGCAGTGCATACTGAAATATCATCATGAGGACTATTCCCACAATAAATACATTTTTCAATTTCCTTGTTGCAATCATTATCTTTATGAGGCCCTTCACACTTAATACATTTTGGTTTATTACTACAGTAAGTAGCTGTGTGGCCGAATTTTTTGCAGTTCGTACAATTCATTACATTTGGAACAAGAAGCCGAACAGGGAGGCGAATTTTATCGACATAGACATGGGACGGCAACGCAGACCCGGCAAATGTCACTCGAAACGAGTCTGATGGGCGATAAACTTTTTTTTCCTCTTCATGAACTACTGAGTACAGTTGTTTGCACTCCAGTATTTTCACACCCTCAAGCATAGAGGTCTTGAAACGACCAACACCATGCTTGAGTAAATCATCTACCGAAAGACTCGCTTCGGTAACAACACCGTCAATTTCGACATCTTTGGAGGGTATGTAAACTTTATACTCTTTATTGAAATGTTCCGAAGAGACAATATCATTCGCGTGTTTCAAATTATTTACCACAACACGAATTTTATCGTTATTTACTTTTATGATCTCTTTGATTGAAGAGTATCGTGATGTCAAACCTTTATTAATTTGAAAAATGTTTAATGGCTTTGATATACGTCTAAAAAAGACTATCCAAGGCCCAGAAGAGCTCTCCTGATATTTTTTCGTTCGTGGGGGTATCGGATTCATGCTAGGATTTACGTCCATGGATTCATCCATTACATTAAAATTTTTAACTAAACTTTAAAATAAAATTTGAAACCAACACTACACAGTACTCAATCAAAAGGAAAAGAAAAAACTTCTACCTTGAAATTGTTGTCTATCTCCGTTGCACTGCCGTGTAGATCCTCGTTGCTCTAGATGTTCTTGTTGGATGTATCTGGACGTTGATACAATGCTGAAGCGCACTGTAGCGATAGAATATGATGTGATGCTACTGCTACCTGACATCCAGCACCACTCGAATTCCGATTTGCTTTCGTCTTCGCCAGCTGTAACCAGCGCAGGTCACCGGTGTATACCTGCGTGTTGTATGGCAGTGGAAAGACCGAGTTGTCTTGTCTCCTTCTTCCTAGTGCTCCGCACCGATATGCTTCTGCACCGAAGTGCCTTCGCACCGGTGTGCCTTTGCACTCTCCTGCTTCTATGTGCCTTTGCACTCTTCCTCTTCGATGTGCCTTTGCACTCTCCTGCTCAGCACTTGTGGCTGTATATTGCGGCCTGGGTAGAGTTTGGGAAACGCCCTTTGTTGTTTCCTTCACCAGCTTGGCCCAGCACTAGGGCTCTCTTATGCAGCAGGACTATACGTTTTAACGGCTGCTGCAAACAGGTTTCTACCTGCAGTTCAACCGTTGTCGTATTTAACGCGTGTAAACTAACCAGCGTTATTAAACTGTACGCTTCTATACACAACCTTCTCGGTTGAACGGCTATTACTGAAAATGAATTATAGGGTGTTATATGCAAAAAATTATAATAAGAGCACTCACTGTTGAATAAATCAGAATCATGTTGCGGGTAAATGTCGGTTACCGTGTGAAAACGGTGCTGAGATTGAGACAAATCATAGCTACTTTACAGCCG
Organism: Malaya genurostris; assembly: GCF_030247185.1. Classification (NCBI taxonomy): domain Eukaryota; kingdom Metazoa; phylum Arthropoda; class Insecta; order Diptera; family Culicidae; genus Malaya; species Malaya genurostris. The sequence goes on along the minus strand of NC_080572.1, from coordinate 60,763,894 downwards.
GTATCAAATAGAAATATTTACCTACACCATTCGACACAGTTCGTCGAGCTGATAAATTTATCTCTCCCTCTCTCTCTCTCTCTCTCTCTCTCTCTCTCTCTCTCTCTCTCTCTCTCGATGTGTGTCAAATAATGTCACTCATGTTTGTCAGACATGGGTAGACAAATTTTCACTAACTTAAACTCAAATTAAAAGTCTTATAGTATCATAGGTTGCTTTTGAACTTCATCCTGATTCGACTTCCGGTTCCGGAACTAAAGGATAAAGTGTGTTTATAATTGCAAACCGTCATGAACCGTCTTTTTAATTTGACATTAGTGTTTACAAATTGATAAGGTTATGTTAGTTTATTCCCAAAGAGATTTTCTAATTTTATTTAAGTTTGGAATAAAATTGTAGTGACAGAATCTTCTAGTGATACTTCTGACAATACAGGTAATATGAGAAAGGCATCATTTCACCACAAGGTGGATTAAAACAGGTTTTTTACCGTTCAGTTTACTCTGAGATGAACCTATTTCCGCAAGTTTAGGATCGTTTAAAGGTAGCGCTTCGCCGGTGTCAGGTCGAAGCGAGACAACTCAATGCTGTAGTCGAAATTTCAACCTAAATTGCAAATTTCTCCAATACTAATCCGATTCAAAAAAAAATCAAAAACATACGATTGTAGATAAATGATTTTACTATGCATTTGGCGAAAAATATGTCATTTAAGGGTTGTGCAAAAGTACACATGATTGATTTAATTTTTTTACGTTTCGCATTCGGCTCATCAGTGCAATTAGCAGTTAATGTTGATCTGCTAATCCCGATCAACAAGGGAGAACAAAATTGTATCTGGGGTTGTTTCGTTTTTTCTATCTAAATTAGTCATATTCTTGGCCTCGTTAATAGTTAAAATAACAAAAATTATAACTCAATTTAACCTAGGTGATAACAAAATTGTTACAAACCTTGATATAAAAATATCAATAAACCTAAATTTGTTACAAATTTATGCGACTTTCCAGCTGTTATTACCGATTTTTTTGGGGAAGAAGCTTTACCGTGCAAATCTAAAAATAGATTTCGCGAAGTAAGATGGAAATTGCATGGGAGCGGGTCATATCGCCGAAAGCCATTTCGCCGAAAGTCGTTTCGCCGAATAGGTCATTTCGCCGAAAGTCGTTTCGCCGAAAGGGTCATTTCGCCGAAAGGGTCATCTCGCCGAAAGGGTCATTTTGCCGAAAGGGTAATTTTGCCGTAAGGGTCTTATCTCCTGCATGTTATGTCTCCTATATAACTGATGTGGCGCAGCCACATAACCGAAGCCAAGATGGCTCGGCGGCACAAAGCCGCCGAGCCGACGACAGCTGAGTCGGCCGCCGACCCGCCGTCGGAAGCGGCGGCCTCTTGCATACAAACCTGTAACCGCCTCGTTTACCCGGTCTACTCAAAGCTAGGTTTCTTTGCTTTAGTTAGGTCCGAACGAGCGGTAGCGAGCTCGGACAGCACATGAACTAAAACGATGTGGCGTAGCCGCATTAGTATTTTATCATTTTCACTTAACAAACGTAAAATACCACCTACATTTGCCTGGTAGATACACCTATGCAATTGCTTTGATGCTTACTAGCTAATAGTCAACAAGTTTTCTTGGAAACTACTTTCTGAGGTTCATGAATCAATCTTTATTCAAGAGTACAACAATCAATCATTATTCAAGAAGTACAATGGTAAGTTAACAAAACGGGCGTTAACGCTATCATCTTTCGTTTGTCTTTAATTTAAATCAATTCTAATTACGATTTCAAGACGATTTCAGGATTCGACGAAATTACCCTTTCGGCGAAATGGCTTTCGGCGAAATGGCATTCGGCGAAGTGACCCATTCGGCGAAATGTCATTCGGCGAAATAACCCTTTCGGCGAAATGACTTTCGGCGAAACGACTTTCGGCGAAACGACTTTCGGCGAAATGGCTTTCGGCGAAATGACCCTGATCCAAATTGCATACCTTTAGGCGATTTGATTTGCCATGAAAAAAGTCATGCGCAATATAGGGACTGGTTCCGAACCGAGAAGTATTGAGTTGCCAACATACGCGACGATTGCATCGGGGCATGAGAACCAACTGAGATTGAAAGGATATATTGGCATCGTATAATAACTAGTGTAAGTCCATATTGCTACAAACATAATCTATCGCCCTCCACCTCTTTCGTCGTTTCCTTCCAACCGGCATATGAATGACAAAGGGGCTATTTTAGAACTATGAGCAAACTTCTTTTTGGTACTAAAGAATAGTTGTAAATGAACGGAAATGACTAAACTCAGTCAAACAAAATTACCTTATAGAATCTGAGGAAATTAACTAATGGATGATAGTTCTTCAGTTTTTTCTTCTTTTTATCAAGAGGGCCGACTTTCAAATAACATTCGAATCAGTTCGCTCGTTCAGTTGAAGTAGTGAATTTTCTGTACGTGTATGTGTGTCGATTAGCGGGTATATTTGATTAAAATTTGCACTTAATTTTTTCGGAGATGGCTGAATCGATTTTCGTATATTTAGATTAGAATAAAAATTTGTTTGAAAGGCAGTGAAAAATCTGAAGAAGTGTATATTATGATTGATGATCAACCAATTGCCTATTAGTCACATTAGTTTGCGATATCCGCAGCCAGAAGCCCAGCAAGTAATGTTCAAAAACCATCAAAATTCAACTTTCATTTCGGTTTGATTGTTTGATATCTAACTAGATTGACTCACAGAAAAATGATTCAAATGGAAAGTCTCATAATGCGGGTCGGTTACTTTGAACTCTACATTGCAAATTTCGAATTCCAGCTCATGGTTTCGGATGGGAAGTAATCAAAATACTACGAAATGAAACTATCATAAATTTATCAGATATGGATAAATAGAACTTTCCAAATCGAAGGTATTATGGTGCGATAAATCGTTTTTGTCTGATTCATGCAATGATATAGATGAAAACGGGCAAAATGTGATATCTGCAATATGTAGATCTTATTAATTGATGACCTAACCAACTCATTTCGATTTTATTGATTTCGGATTCAAAAATTGTGAAAGTTATTAGATATTACTTCAGTTTGCTTTAGGTCATGATAATATCATCAGCGCCACCAGTGAAAATTTTCCAATGTTATATTAACAAAGTTTTTTTTATTTAGAACTACGTAAAAAATCATCAGATCAACATAGTATAAAATACAACAAGAACTAAAGATAAATCGATACAAATTTGTTTAAGAATTTAGTTTCTCTATTTCCAGTACATCCGGGGTCCGGTAAAACTATCGGTCACTATTTTCAACCTGCAACTAAAAGACCTAGAAATCGAAAAAGTATTGAGCTGAGTTTAGATTTTGGTTTTGAGCCCAGTTTACATTTTGTTTTTCGTTCATTGCAGCATCCTTTTTGAAGACGTTTTGAAATTTTGAACAGTTATCACTCTGTGTTTTCGGAAACAAAAATCGGTCACCGATAAAATTGGAAAATTCAAGCATTCATTTGACTTCAAGTTTGTGAAAATCATATCTGAGGAAACATTGTAGAATTCAATGAACTGAGTCGAATGCTATATCACTTTTTCCAATATTTATTAGTCGAGTTTTAAAGCTTTTGCTTTCCTTTTAATGTTCGTAAAAGAAAAAGCGCAAAATCATCTTGAAAAATATTTATTTTCAATTTAAAATTAATATTTGAATAAAAACTTTACACAATTTAAGTAGGAATTACTTAGGAACGTTCTCAAATTTAAAATTTAGGCCGTCATTCCAAAATCAAATATCAAATTATTGTTTTCAAAAGCATCTTCAGGTATACGAAATTGGACAAAATGTTTGTTACTGCTTGTTTTTGAAGCATAGCATTTTTCTGGTTGAAAATCAAAAACATGATTGACAAAAGTGTTTGAACCCTTTTTTTCTAAATTCTCTAGAAGAGTTTTATCTGAAATATAACGGCCCTAAAGAGCTGAGGCCAGTGTGTTTTAGGGTGATTTAGAGGGTTATTTTCACGCGTCAAATCTCTCAGAAACGGTGACAAATATAAAAAAACCCAACTGACATTCTCTTAGAAAATTAGTTTAGATTATTTTGTGAAAATTTCAGAATGATTCATTGACTTTAGCGGTCGGGAAACTCTTTTTTCTGAAGGAAGAATTGCTCGGCTGAGAACGCCGTCTTTCAACTTGTTCATTGAATATCTCGCCCTCAAAAGCATGGATCAAAAATCTAATCTGTGGCGGCGCCATTTTTTTCTACTCTTGTATCCTGGTAACGTAACGAAACATGAGAGAGAAATAAAATCGGCTCAAGAAGGCTGCCAAACAAGCGGTAGCTTTATTGGTTTTTATGTGATGTAGTCAAACTTGTAACCGAAAGTATCAAAACTTTTTTGGCCACTCGGCCACATCGAGAGTTATTTTGCACATTTGCGAGAGAGCATTGAGAGAAACGTAATACGCAGAGCGAGCCACGTAGTTTTACGCGACCTAGTGGCCTCAGCCCTTAATATATCTGGACTTGCTATAATCTTAATAAAATCTGAATGTTTGCTTCTGATTTGGAATCATATTTATAACATAATGAGATATAAATAGAATCCTGTTATGGTAGAATCCTGTTATGCTCTGTTAATCGGGATGCCACGTCACTGATCAACATAATCCGCTAAGCAGACGTAAAGTACTTGCTATTTATAAGTCACTTTGTTTACACCGAGGTGTAAGGTCTTTCCTGACGAAGGCGAAACGTAAAAAATTGAAAAATATCAGTTAGAAAGCATTTTTTTGGCGAGATTTCGTGCGAGTTTGGTTAAACATTTTGTTTTCTTGTGTGTTGACATCGTGAGTGTGCGAAAGAATAAGGAAAAACTAATTTTTTTACTACTCGCACAAAATCTTTCGATAAAAACGTTTCTCAGGCACAATTTTTATACAAATCGATAGAAAAACTAATTATCTAGAATCGTGTGTTCTTGGAATTTCAGTTTTCTTCCCCGTTCTCTCGTAATTTTGGGTAAAGTGCGTGAAACTTCAAATGACCACGGCTAAGCGCTACCTTAAAAGCTACAATTGAGTCATCGATCAAGTTCGAAGATCAGATGGCTGTCACTTCCGTTCCTGGAGATATAATGGTATAAGTAACGTAACCGACAAAACGCGTTTTTTACCGTTCAATTTTCTTAGAGATTGCAGAACCGATTTAATTAGCCAAAGCTCAAGTTCGCGGTAAGACAAATACTAAAACCCTTTACTTTATGTCTGCTTAGCGGATTATGTTGATCCGTGAGGTGGCAATTAGTCATGTGCGCTTTGAGGTACCAAAACTCCTAAATGGCTAGGTAAGGTAAGTTTTTCAAGACAAAATCTAATGAATAGGAGGAAATTGGTAGGTAAACATTTATCGAAAACTATCTGGAATTGATCATTCTATTTCCAACGAGAAACGAAACATCCATCATACAGTCGTAGACCCAAGTGGAAATATTTCGTACCTCGACAGGCTGATTCTTCTTTGGATCTCAATATACGGTGGGGGCTCATTGTGATCACATATAATGATTAATTTAAGGCATGGCTCTGAAATAGATGGAAAATATAAGATATCGACACAATTCACACTTTATTAGATTTTTTATCCATCGCGTGCCATGACTCACTTTCCTGGCGATACCGCGTCAAAGCTTCGTCAGTTTTTTGCTTAAACTCACTGCTATCATGTAGAGGTAACAGTTGTAGAATGGTTTCTAGTATGCTTTCGGCGTGCGTGGCTCGAAATTCAAGTTCGGTGGTTTTCCTGGCTATACTTTGTAGCTGGGCGTTGCTGTTCCGAACTTCCTGCTGAAGTTTATGAATCGAGCGATCGCTTTTGGACGCCGCCACAGGTGTTTGCTGCAGTTGCTCCACGACGACACGAAGCTCTTGATTTTCCGCTTTAAGTCTTTCGATTTCCTCTCGAATATTTACTTCACCACAGTTGACGATGGGTTTGTTGCGAATCCTGAGTGCCCGATCCGCGTACCGTAGAGTACTCAATGTCTCGTCCACATTGTAGTCCGACGGAGAAATGCATGCGAGCATTAGTGTGATGGAGTTGCCACCAAGCGAATTTTGCAGCAGTCTTGTCAGTTTGGAGTCCCTGTATGAAATGTATCCTTTAGTGTTTTTTGCTGATGCCAAGGCTGCTATCACGTTCCCGAGTGCTAACAGACCCTTGTTAATCTGGATGCTCTCACGAAACCGATCTCCAATGGTTTGGGTCTTTTTGGATCGTTCCGAGCCCGCCAGATCTACCAGATGTAATTTTGAAACGGAAGTTATTTGATTATTTTTGATTTTTCTCACTGTCAAAGTGAAAATTGTATGACTTCGGTTTGATTCCTTGTTCATCGGAGTTGGCGCTACCGCTCTGGCACTAGCACCTTGTATCATCCAGCGCAGTGTTTCGTCAGCATTTTTCACTGGAATTTCAGTCAATCCAGGTATTATGACACCATTTGCATCCTCTCGAATGCCAACCAGTTTCTCGAATCGATTCCTAAACGACAGTAGATCGTAGACATTCTCCTGATACAATTCCACGAAAGAGCAACTCACAGCACATTGAAACTCACTGCTCGCCAGAATCTGATCGAACAAATCAACCATTGCTCGCGGAATGATTCCCATGCGATCGTCATACTTTCCTTCGAAAGAGGTTCCCATGGTGAACGTTTTGCCGGAACCCGTCTGTCCGTAAGCCAGAATCGTAACATTGAACCCGTCCAGTATCTTATCCACCAAAGATTTGACACTTGTCCCATAAACATCACGCTGGCTGCTGGTCGGATCGAACACGTGAGTGAAGGTAAACAGCTCGGTACTGCGGACACAAATTTGCGGCTCGCCGGGGCCGGTTTGTTCCGCAATCGTTTGGCAGCCCATTCTGGTTTCCGACTGCGACAATGGGCGAATTCGTACGGCAACCTGTATCGTTTCCGGGACAAAGCTCATACCACCAGCATCCACGGATGGGATTGGAATTTGAAATACGGCAAACCAAATACCAGTATACAAATAAAATACCGGAATATGACACTGATAAACAAACTGTAGATTATGACAATGACCGAATTGTTGAACGAGGTTGAAACAGTAGGCGGAGGCTGATGCAATGCGTATGTATGTATGTTTTTCGAAGGGTTGCTGAACATATTATAGGGTAATGTGTTATGAAAACATTAAGATATTTCGAAATGTAGCCGTATGATATGCCTCACAACAAAACAGTGGTATGTCCCTTGGAATGTCGATATAGAAGAAAAGCAGATAAAGAAGATCGTCTTTGCATCAAAAATCAATTACATAATCAATTAATTACAATTGGAAACCACCATTTTTGATTCCCACAACGCTACATTTTGTTTTAATAATCATTATAAATCTTTAGAACAATATTTTAATTCGAAGCATACTGTTGAATCGAAGACGTTTTGGCCAGTGGGGACCGCTTTATAATACTTTCCCCCCTTAATTCGGAAAAATTGTATCTGATTTAGCTCTGGTAAAATCTGGATTTGTATTCCCGGATGAGGATGAATCCAGTCTTAGCTCTCTTGTTGCCTTTCTCATAACTACATTACATTCCTTTTGTAGAATTTGACCTTCTCTGTTTCAACTGACGCTGCGCGGGTGCGAATTATTGCATGACACTATAAATCCTTCTAGGTCGAGGCTCGTACATACGACAACTGGCTTGTAAGACCAGCGCCCTATGCATTGAACTGCCAACCCGGGATATTCAAATATTTATAATATAACAGTATAGTAATTGAAAAACGTGCTTAATCAACCTAGCAGTGAGATGATACCTTTTTTCATCAATCCGCATAAGTTTTTTGCATGAATATTCTTCGGTGTTTTAGTTCTCATGACATTATTTTAATGATTGTCGTTTTGAGCGGCAATTTGTGATTTTAATCACATCATCACAGGGTAGTCCCTGTGTCGAATGTCGAAGCTGCAAACCGGATCGAATTTGAATCTAAACGTGTGACAATCGATTGAACATTCCATGAGATGTCGAAGTAAGTTGCACTTTAGAATTTTTCGTCATTATTTACGGTGCTTCCAGAGCCGGTATTCAGCAAACCAGCATAACCCAAAACGATTCGTATGGCTGAAAAAAAATATATGACGAAATTGCAATAGTTTTGAGCCCAACTTTGAAGCTTTTTGGAATTGTCATTTTCTATATCGGCTTGAATTTTAAAAACTCATCACCTTGTAATTCCAGAATCGGAAGTTAGAATCGGATATAATTCATTAATTTTATAAGGGGTCATTTATCCTTTATTTTGAAGCTTTGTTTTCGAAATTCGATTTTACCTTTTTGAGCAAAATGATTGAGCTTTGAGACGTTTCTCATACCGGAGCCGAAATTCGAAAATCGATGTAGCCGAAGTCAGTTAAATTAACCTAAGGAGCTGTAAAGTTTACATTTGATTCAAAATTTTTGAAAATCAGTGCAGATAATAATAAGTTTATTTGGTTATCCACTATCCAAATCTGCTATCGGGTACGCAACCTGATTAATTTATGTGGAATGGACACTTTTGTACTAATCACCGTGTATCCCCTAAACCGGAAGTTGGATCTGACTAAAAGCAAGATGTTTCATAGAATCTCAAGACCTTTCATTTGAATCTTAGATGGTTCTTAAATTTCATTTCGGTTCAGCCATCTATAAGAAAATTGAGTTACACTATTTTAATATCATTTGACATATCATCTTGTAGCGCAGGAAACAGAAGTCGAATCCAGACGTAATTCAGGAACTTTGTTTGGGAGCATACGACTTTTCGTTTGAATGTGAGTTTGTAGAAAATGGTTGAGTCATCTCCGACTGACTCTGATCTCGACGAACTGATTCGAATGGTATATGGGTGTTATGTTCTTCCAGCATTCATTACTGTCAGTAGTTTAAATTAATATAATTATGGAATTGTTTTCAACTCGAAAATGCTGCCATCTTTGCCATCATCTGATTTACATACCCTCCATTCATAATTTAAGATCATGGACAAAATAAATCTATTTTATTTAAAGTAATTTATAATAGAAAATCGCTTGATAAAAACAGTGTTTAGATTAACTAATGAATACCAACATACTAATATGATATTCGAAATATATTAGGTTTAAAGTCCTATGTATTGTGGATGCCACGGCGAAGAAAAACTTATGTATATTGCCTATGAAATATACGTATTATTGAAAAAAAATGAAGATTGGGCACCCTATAGTTTTTGTCTTTCTCTATAGAAAGGTATTCGAATGGTGTGTACGTGTGTGGTGTGTATGTGTGTGTATGTGCGTGGGTGTGTGCGTGTGTGTACTTTTAGGAGATGTTTATACGCGCTCAATTTTCTCAGAGATGGCCGAACCGATTTTAACAAATTTAGGCTCGTTTGAAAGCTACTGTCGAGCCATTCATCAACTTTAAAGATCAAATGGCTGTGACGTTTGGTTCCGGAGATATGATTGTATAAGTGACGTAACCGACAAAACACGTTGTTTTTTACCGCTCTAATGTATATAAGGGTGCCAATATTTTGAGATCACCTCTAATTTCGTAAAGCACTATTGTTGAAAAGTTTAGGCACCTCGGAAAAAGTCCTCATGCTAAATTTGAGCTAAATCGGACATGGGTAAGGGGTGCTGCCCAGCGGTTAAAGTTTGAAAATTTTCGATCTTGAAAAATCACCATAGCATACCAATTTCATGTACCCCCCGGTACATGAAATTTCCGAAATCGACAATAGTTTTTGATGCCAATAATCTTAAAATTGCATGAAACGTCGAAATTTAGTGTTATCTCAAAAAAACATTTTTTTTAAGTCGACTTTCTGGGACTATTAATATCTGGGACTATTAATATCTGGGACTATCAATATCAAAAATATCAACTAAGTGGATTAAGAAGGGTTTTTAGATTAGCATCACTCTTGTTATACAAATAAGCAACGCAAATGTCAAGCGCTTGGTTGGAAAAATGATGCCTAATATGTGATATAAACACTGAAGAATGCTTTTGTGAACTACTCGAATCAATCTGAAACAATTGGTGTCAAAATTAGTGTCCAAAATTATTTAATAAAAATATGAAATATATTTTCCTGAGACTGTTAGAAAAGAAGAGAAAGGCATTATCACACCACTAGGTGGATTAAGAAGGGTTTTTAAATACACTCTCGAAATGGAGGTAGGAAAAACTAATTTTACAAAAGAAGCTTCCCAAATACATAGTAAGACGAGCTGGATGTGCGTTCGTGGTGGTAACCATTAATACTTATCAAATTAAAACTATTTGTATTCATTTTATTGTCATAATGATCGAAAAAGATAAGATAATAATCCATACTACTTTTCAAACTAAGCTTGGAAGATCAGCTTTAAGGAAGCCACTCGGAATCGGCGTTGGGTTTCATGGTCAAACGTTCCGTTCGAGTGCCACTGCTGGTTTCCTCTTCTGCGCTGGAGGTCGCATATTGGTTGTAAATCTGCACAGAAAAAAATATTTTTTTGTAAGCAAACTTAATTCGAGACTAATGATTTTTGGAAGTGTTAGGAAATCGGGAGTTAAAAGGATTCTAAAAATCTTATCTAGAACAAGAGTGGTAAGTAAAGCAACCAATTACATGAACACAAAGGATAAGCTGTAGTTTTGCGTTTGTTTTTGCTCTCTCGCTCGTCGAGTGTTTAACGCATTTCTGGATGGGATGATTAAAACAAATTGACCTTTTTGCCGGCATTCACAGCATACTCGAATCCGTCGCCGATCTTCTCTCCGGCTTTGCGGAATACGTTGGCAATGTTTTTCGCCGAGAATGTGTCCGAATCAATGTGAATGTTCCAACCGGCTTCTCCCTCCTTCGGACATCCTGTCTGATCGATGATGCTCAAATCGAACGGATCCACCGAGAAGCTGGCAAGTCGGTTGCGAATCTGAAATAAGAGGAAATACGGTTCAACTTCGTGATTTTGTTTTCATCTAATGAAAGAGTTAGCTTCGTTTCCCGAATTATAATCTACTTGGGAAGTTATTTCGTTTCAACAACATCGGTATGCTTAACACATTTTATGCACAATGTGACTTTGAAGTGGTCAGGTTAGCGCTATTTATGCTAAAGAATTTAAGTTTAATATATAGTTTTTGCATGGATCTCGGATTTTATTCAAAAGTTCCCAGGAAAACATTGCAATTGAAACTTGCTGGTATCATTCAATGAAGGATGCTTTCAAAGGTGATATAAACCACACATCAGGTGGGCAAACAGATAGCCCAAGAAAAAAAATATCCCCTCCGGCGGAAGAGCGAGTTATCACGTGAAAGCGATGATAAAATATTCATGTCCGGCTTGATGTTGGCAGTGCCGTCGGTTCGTGGGAAACTGTAAGCTTGTACTTATGCTTAAGTTTACTCGCTTTTTTAATGATATTACGGTCTGACGCTTTCGAAATACGACATGGAGCGAGAAAAGTTCCGTGTATGGTGGAACACTCGTTCCAGTGTACGGGTTGCAAAATAAAAAAAACGGAAAAATAAAACAAGATTGTTTGTTCAGGTCTGCATGAAGAATAGGTACTTTTTCAGGCAGTTCATAAATGCATTTGGATGGTTGTTCTTAGGAAAATAAATAATTTTCTGCCTCTCATTCCATAACTCTAAACAAAGTTATACACAATTTTGCTTATTAAAAGCTTCATAAGGCCACTAAACCAAATGACATGTTGTTTATTTACTTTCTCTTCTGATAATAATTCGTTCAGTTTTACTTTAACTTCCTTATGTTTTGTGTATAATTAGATCCAAGACATTTTTTTTTTTCATAAATACGTTTATTTCTTAAGGCAGTTTACATAGGTTTTTCTTCGCCGTAGCATCACTTTTACATAATATTCTTATCCTAATTTAATTCCAACATAGTCACAACCTTTTGAATTTATTAAAACATATTCTCTTATTGTTTAAATATCATCTTAGGTAACTCGTCATTAATTATGAAATCTACTCGGAAATATTATTTGAACCAAACGATTAACTTCTATAAATTATAAAATAAGCTGTTATTTTCAGACTTTTTGTTGATAATTTAATAAACTGTTTCGAGTTTGTTTGTATCATTACATAATTTTTATTCTAATTTAGCTATTGGTTGAACTCATGGACGCAGCTGGGATCAGAACTAAGTCTTAAAAGGGGCCTTTATTAAATTGAAACTCCAATTTTCTTTATGAAATGATAAATAAGTTTCATGTATGAAAGGTCACGACAAGCAAGAATGTCTCGAACTGGGATATTGGATAGTCTACCTTGGGTACGCAAAGAATTTATTAGTTGAGATCTGACATCACGATACTCCACGCATGTCCAAACGACATGATCAATATCCCGATAACCTTCTCCGCAAGCACAATGATTAGTCTCGGAGAGCCCAATTCGAAGGAGATGTGCATCTAACGTGTAGTGATTGGACATGAGTCTGGACATCACACGAATGAAATCCCTACTCACATCCAGTCCCCTGAACCATGCCTTTGTCGATATTTTCGGAATAATTGAGTGCATCCACCGACCCAGATCATCACTATCCCAAGAAGCTTGCCAGCTGGCAAGTGTTCTTTGGCGAGACGAGCTATAGAATTCGTTGAAAGCAATCGGTCGCTCATAAATTTCACCCTCAATAGCACCACGTTTGGCTAAAATATCGGCTCTTTCATTGCCAGGAATGGAGCAATGAGCCGGGACCCAGACTATTGTGATTTGATAATTATTGTTCAATATGACGTTCAGGCACTGTTTTATTTTGCCCAGGAAAAACGGTTCAGTCTTGCCAGTCATGTTTGAGCGAATGGCTTCAATTGCACTCAGACTATCTGTGAAGAGGAAATAATGGTTTGGAGATAATGTGACGATTACACTCAAACTATAATGAACTGCTGCTAGCTCTGCTATATAAACAGATGCAGGTTCTTGAAGCCTAAATGAGGCCGAAACATTATTGTTGAACATACCAAACCCTGTCGCTTCTTCAATTCGCGATCCGTCCGTGTAAAACATTTTCTCAGAGTCAATATGCCTGAACTTACTTGAAAATATTTTTGGGATTTCCGTCGAGCGTAGATGATCCGGGATTCCACGCACTTCGCGCTGCATGGATGTATCGAAAAATAAAGTTGAGTCAGGGGCACTTAGGATGCTGACACGGATAGGAATATATCTTGAAGGGTTGATTTCCTGTGACATATGGTTAAAATATACTGTCATGAATTTTGTTTGAGATCGAAGCTCGACTAGTCGTTCGAAATTATTAATTACCATGGGATTCAGCACCTCACATCTTATTAGCAGGCGTGATGAAAGCTCCCAAAATCGATCTTTCAATGGAAGAACTCCCGCCAGAACTTCAAGACTCATTGTATGTGTCGAATGCATGCAGCCTAAGGCAATTCGCAAGCAACGGTACTGAATTCGCTCAAGTTTGATAATATGAGAGTTTGCAGCGGAACGAAAGCAAACGCATCCATATTCCATCACTGAAAGTATCGTTGTCTGATACAATTTTATTAGATCTTCCGGATGAGCACCCCACCAAGATCCTGTTATTGTTCGAAGAAAATTTACTCTTTGTTGGCATTTTGTTATCAGAAACCTAATGTGTCCTCCCCACGTGCATTTGGAATCGAACCACACCCCGAGGTATTTAAAAGTTAAAACCTGTTGGATCATTCTTCCCATCATATGGAGCTGAAGCTGCGCGGGATCATGTTTTCTTGAAAAGACGACTAACTCTGTTTTCTCCGCAGAGAATTCGATACCAAGTTGAACAGCCCAAACGGACAAGTTATCTAAGGTATCTTGCAATGGTTTATGCAGATCAATAGCTTTGGGTCCAGTAACTGAAACCACGCCATCATCTGCCAATTGTCTTAGTGTACATGGGGTTACTAGATAGCTGTCAATGTCATTCACGTAAAAATTATAAAGGAGCGGACTGAGGCATGAGCCTTGCGGTAGACCCATGTAGCTAATTCTGAATGTTGTCAAATCGCCATATGAAAAATGCATGCGTTTCTCTGACAAAAGGTTGTGCAAATAATTATTTATAACCGCTGGGAGTCCATGTTGGTGGAGCTTGTCTGAAAGAACATCAATGGAAACTGAATCAAATGCTCCTTTAATGTCTAAAAATACAGATGCCATTTGTTGCTTTTGAGCGAAGGCAATTTGGATGTCAGACGAAAGTAATGCAAGGCAATCATTCGTCCCTTTATTTCTACGGAAACCAAACTGAGTATCTGACAACAAACCGTTCGTCTCGACCCAAGTGTCGAGACGTCGTAGAATAATTTTTTCGAACAATTTTCTGATGCAGGACAACATCGCAATGGGTCTATATGAGTTGTGATTGGAAGCTGGTTTCCCCGGCTTTTGAATGGCGATAACTTTCACTTGTCTCCAGTCAGGTGGAACAATATTTTGCTCAAGAAACTTGTTGAACAATTCCAACAAACGTCTTTTTGCGAGGTCGGGCAGATTCTTCACCAAGTTGAATTTAATTCTGTCCAACCCAGGAGCGTTATTTTTACAAGACAAGAGTGCTATAGAAAATTCCATCATTGAAAATGGGTTATTAATAAAACCATTATTTGGAGGAGATCCCCGAATAATGCTCTGCGTAGGAACAGAATCTGGGCAAACTTTCCTAGCAAAGTCAAATATCCATCGGTTCGAGTATTCATCACTCTCATTGCCCAAGTTACGATTCCTCATTCGTCTGGCCGTGTTCCAAAGAGTGCTCATTGAGGTTTCTCTTGACAAACCTTCGACAAAATTTCTCCAATAGCTACATTTTTTAGCTCGAAGTATGCTCTTGTACTTGGTTTCTAAAACCATAAGTTTTTCAAAATTCTGAGGAGTTCCTCCTCCCCGTTTTAGAAACGTCTTGCAAGCATTTTGTTTTGCGAGTTTAGCCTCTGAGCACTCTTTGTCCCACCAGGGGTTGGGAGGCCTTCTGTTAGTCGTTGGCCCAGGAAAGCGTTTAGTTTGGGATTGTTCTGCTGCCTCCAGAATCGAACAAATGAGGAAGTCATATTCTTCAAGTGGAGGGAGCTCTTCCATTGAATTCAAAATACTAGAGATACTACTTTGGTATTTAATCCAATCGATATTTTTTGTCAAATCATATGGAATACTAGCTGAAGTAGCAATGCAATTGCTATTGCTAATTGAGATGATGATTGGTAAATGATCGCTACCGTGTAAATCAGGCAATATTTTCCAGGTGCAATCTAGTCGAATTGATGTTGAGCAAAGAGATAGATCTAATGCACTTGGGCGTGCAGGAGGTCTTGGGATCCGTGTCATGCTACCCATATTTAATACCGTCATGCTAAAATTGTCACAAATGTTTTGTATTTAAGATGATCTGCTATCATTGTAAACGGAACCCCACATCATTCCGTGCGAATTTAAATCCTCCAGAATCAATCGTGGAGCAGGAAGGGCTTCAACCATTTCATTAAGCTGTCGCTGTCCAACTTGTGCTTTTGGAATATAAACCGAAGCTATGCAAATATCTTTGCCTTTAATGTTTATTTGGCAAGCAACAACTTCTATACTAGAAGTTGAAGGGATGTTTAATCTATAAAAGGAATAGCATTTCTTAATTCCCAAAAGCACTCCACCATACGGAGAGTCTCTATCGAGACGTATAATGTTAAAATCATTAAAATTTAAAGCTATGTTTGAAGTAAGCCATGTTTCGCATAAAGCAAATACATCACATTTTTGACTATGCAATAAAATTTTAAATGAATCAAGTTTTGGCATGATGCTTCGACAATTCCACTGCAGGACAGTGATTGTATCATTTGCGGCGGGTGATAAATTATCCATCAAAAGATACAAAACCTGAGACAATTGGCCATTGAGCTGATAACTGCTTCAAAAAATTTCTAGCTATTGGAAGGAATGCCATTATGAGGGTCTTTAAGGGTTCAGATATATTGAATGCTGAGAAAATCCATTCAACAATTTCCGAAAACTTCAGTAATCCTGTTGGTGGCTGTGAAATAGAGCCCACAGGATTATTACCTTTTTCTGTGCTAGATCCTGGATTGGTTTGTGAATTTGACAAACCAGGAGGCACAGTCTTTGGTTTTGACTTTTTTTGTTTAACACGGGGATCTTTTTTTGAAGATGAAATTTTAGGTGTCTTTTTTGGTAATTTGGAGGAAGACTTCTTTCTCTTAACTGACCCTTGGGTAGTGATAAACGAATTACCTTCACTATTTTCGTCAGAGTCAGAGTCCTCTGATTCCTCTAAATTTGAAAACCCGTTTTCGGTTTCCAAAGGAGGGACATCAATGACCGTTTTAAGCATTTCTGCATATGTGCGCTTAGACCGTGCTTTTAAAGAAAGCTTAATTTTGTCTTTGTGTACTTTAAATGCAGTGCATACTGAAATATCCTCATGAGGACTATTCCCACAATAAATACATTTTTCAATTTCCTTGTTGCAATCATTATCTTTATGAGGCCCTTCACACTTAATACATTTTGGTTTATTACTACAGTAAGTAGCTGTGTGGCCGAATTTTTTGCAGTTCGTACAATTCATTACATTTGGAACAAAAAGCCGAACAGGGAGGCGAATTTTATCGACATAGACATGGGACGGCAACGCAGACCCGGCAAATGTCACTCGAAACGAGTCTGATGGGCGATAAACTTTTTTTTCCTCTTCATGAACTACTGAGTACAGTTGTTTGCACTCCAGTATTTTCACACCCTCAAGCATAGAGGTCTTGAAACGACCAACACCATGCTTGAGTAAATCATCTACCGAAAGACTCGCTTCGGTAACAACACCGTCAATTTCGACATCTTTGGAGGGTATGTAAACTTTATACTCTTTATTGAAATGTTCCGAAGAGACAATATCATTCGCGTGTTTCAAATTATTTACCACAACACGAATTTTATCGTTATTTACTTTTATGATCTCTTTGATTGAAGAGAATCGTGATGTCAAACCTTTAGAAATTTGGTAAATGTTTAATGGCTTTGATATACGTCTAAAAAAGACTATCCAAGGCCCAGAAGAGCCCTACTGATATTTTTTCGTTCGTGGGGGTATAGGATTCATGCTAGGATTTACGTCCATGGATTCATCCATCACATTAAAATTTTTAATGAAACTTTAAATAAAAAATGAAACCAACACTACACAGTACTCAATCAAAAGGAAAAGAAAAAACTTCTACCTTGAAATTGCTGTCTATCTCCGTTGCACTGCCGTGTAGATCCTCGTTGCTCTAGATGTTCTTGTTGGTTGCTGATTGTTGGATGTGATGCTACTGCTACCTGACATCCAGCACCACTCGATTTCCGATTTACTTTTGTTTTCGCCAGCTGTAACCAGCGCAGGTCACCGGTGTATACCTGCGTGTTGTATGGCAGTGGAAAGACCGAGTTGTCTTGTCTCCTTCTTCCTTGTGCTCCGCACCGATATGCTTCTGCACCGATATGCTTCTGCACCGAAGTGCCTTCGCACCGGTGTGCCTTTGCACTCTCCTGCTTCTGTGTGCCTTTGCACTCTTCTTCTTCGATGTGCCTTTGCACTCTCCTGCTCAGCACTTGTGGCTGTATATTGTGGCCTGGGTAGAGCTTGGGAAACGCCCTTTGTTGTTTCCTTCACCAGCTTGGCCCAGCACTAGGGCTCTCTTATGCAGCACGACTATACGTTTTAACCACCCATCTGACACCGGCATGTGAGCACCAGCCATTTGAAAGTATACCGATTACGTTGAGCCCCTCGCGTTTCGAGCCCCAAACACTGCGATGTTTTGATACTCATCGCGACTCTCAAATTGTGAAAATTATCTCCACTCAATGTCCTAAAACACTGTCTGCTGTATTTTAGGTAAACCGACAAGTTATTGGGAGAGAGTCGACAAAAAATTCACTAATTTTCGTGCACTAAACAAGGTAAACGCGTATAACAAATGTATTACTGTTTGTTTGTTTACGTTGCAATCAGCTGATTTTGAAGTTTCGATTTTGATCTCTTCAAGATGGCGTCGTGACAGGGGGCCGGTTTTAACGGCTGCTGCCAACAGGTCTCTACCTGTAGTTCAACCGTTGTCGTATTTAACGCGTGTAAACCAACCAGCGTTATTAAACTGTACGCTTCTATACACAACCTTCTCGGTTGAACGGCTATTACTGAATGATCCTAGACATTTGTTTGGCAATCAGTATTCGAAACGTAACAAATATTTGCATGATTGGGCAGAGATGCTCGAGAGAGAAGATAGGCGAATAGAAATTATTTGGGGTCGGCACGGTCGGTGAGGAGCTAGATTATCCATTATCTTGTAATCTATGTGGCTTCGATTTCCACTTCAGAAATCAGATTCTCAAAATGAAGAGTCGAAACGACGACACGCTCTGCACGCAACGACCGAAATTAGCTCTGCGCCTAATTCGTATTACTGTTTTTGAATTAGTTGATTTTAACAACAAAATTTCCAACATAACTATCAAATTAGTTAAAATTGAGAATTTATTTGCTGAAAAAAACTCTTAGTTTTAGAGAATGTGTTTAGTTGGCGAATATTCTGGACACAAACCAGCAATATTTCAATCCAACACGAAATTCTCATTGACAACTAATTTTGTTTTTAAAATCAGAAAATTTGTTTCTATTTATCTATCACCAGTTTATTAGCTACAAAGTTCATGAGAAGTGTCAAAACAAAACAATCCATTAAAAAGCTAAAAGGGACAGTCTTGTTGAAACTGCTTGCAAATTGTTTAGATGTTTTACGCATGTGTTACGATATATCCATATATAAATTTCTAAACCGGTATGTAAAAATGACGTAAACTGTTAGTGGAAAGTGTATTTATTCAGAATTTTTGCGTATTTGAAGCGATTGTGCGTAATAATGTTTTTACGCGGAACAGTGAAGTGAGTTTCGAATGTTGCACTCTAATTGTACACGTCAAATGATATTTTTTGTATCTTCTAGCATTTCGGGCTACGCCGTCCGGTGTACTACTTGTATTCGGTTTTTGTTTTCCGAGTACTCAAAGTTTTCAGTGAGAGAGTCGATTTCGCGAAGTCGAATGAAGAAAACAGCGTTTTAGAAGAAAAATTTCTAAAAAAGTTTATGTTTCGTTTACGTCTTTTTTTCCATTACAACATCGTATTTATACCTACCAATATAGAAAAGAGAACCGCGACTGAAACTTTTTTTCGGTAGTAGTGTGCCATCTAGTGGCTAGTAGTCATTACGGTGTTAGTGTTATTTCGGCGACAGAGCGCCATATAGCTGCAAATTGCAGAAACCAATTCAACCATTTATGTTGGTTGAAAAAAAAAACGTTTTATTTCTCTAATTCTACTAAAAAATTAGTTGAATGGATATGAAGTGTGCCTTAGCTAAGAAATGACAATTGGTGAATTCAACTAAAAAAATAGCCATTTCAATAAATATTTCATTACTAGCTGAATGACCCGGCGTTGCTCGGAAATGTTTCGGGAAGAAAAGGCCGAACAAAATTCCCGAAGTTGTCCTACTTAGTGTAATACTCTGAGCAGTTTTATGTTGCTATTCAATCAATTTTACCTTGCACTTCCCATGTTTGAGGCACTTGCTGCCCTCCCTCTCCCTTAAAATAACCTTTTAATCTACATTGACATAAAAGTAGTATCTGTGTTTGTCAAGATGCATCGTTTATCGTAGAATAAATTTTATATTGAACTTTCCTTTTATTTGTGAGCTTACTACAGCTCTCCTCCATGATATCCCTTATGAGCACCTCTTAGTAGTGTACGAAGTATCTGTGCTCTTCAAAAAGTATCGAATAATTCATTAAAATTAACAATAGCAGTACTACTTAATTCAATTTAACGATAGCAATACTATCTAGCACAATCGTGACATTCTTATCTTTCTTATTTTATAAAAAAAATCAAAATGAAAATTGATTTTCAAGATCCCTCTTCTCCTAGTCTGAATCCGCCCCCATATCTTGTTTGACGACGAATCAGAAAATGTTACAATAAACCTTTGTCATGAATATCTAAGCTTGTCGTGACCACTTCTGAATAGTAAAAAGTACCCCCCCCCCACTCTTCCCACCTTAAAATATCCAACCTAGTTAGGTGTGGTGAGTTTGAGTTGTTTTGGAGATACGTTCGATTATATTAACAATTTGAACTTTGCTTCTCCCTTGGATGAGACCCTTACTTTATCCACCCGCTCCCACTCTCTTCTTAAAAATGCTCTTAGGATCATCTGAAGCGCAAATAATATCTGTACTCAGCAAGAAGTATCGTTTTATGGAAAATTCTATAAACTTCACATTAAACTTCCTTTTTTAGAGGCACTCATTATATCCACCCCCCATAAATATACTTAAAACCATATTTGAGTTTTTCAAAATGTATGTATGGTTTTCAAAAGTATCAATTCTCTTCAAATAAGATAAATTTCGAAATGGCCTCCTCAAATTAAGAACGCTTGTCCTAATGATCATCTCTGAAGAGCAAGAAGTACCTATGCCAAATTTGATTGCAATACGTTCAGTAGTTTTGGAGTTATGTCGTTAAAAACATTACACCCCCCTTTTTAAAGGTTCATCCAACCCCCACATAATGATACCTACGGAACGCAAAATGTTTCTATGGTTTTCAAAAAGTATCTATTCTTGTCAAATTAGACACATTTTTTCATGACCACCCCTGTTAAGAACACTTGCTACGCTACCTCCATCACAAAAATACCCTTATGACCATCTCTTAAGAGCAATAAGTATATGTACCAAGTTTGATAGCAATCCGTTAATTAGTTCCGGAGTTATTACATTACAAACATTACACCCCCTCTTTTTAAAGGCACTTGCTACATCCACCACTCATATAATCATATCTAATATATGCAAACTGTTTCTATGGTCTAGAAAAGTATCAATTCTGGTCAAATTAGACAAATTTTTTCATGACCCACCTCCACCCCTCCCTGTTCAGGACACTTACTACACTCCTTCCCCCATTAAAATACCCTTATGACCTTCTCAGAAGAGCAAGAAGTATCTGTGTCAAGTTTGGTGGCATTCCGTTTAATAGTTTCGGAATTGCGCCGTTTCAAACATTACACTCCCCTTTTTAAAGCCACTTGCTACATCCACCCTTCGTAAAGTCATATCTAATGTATGCAAAATGTTTCTATGGTCTTCAAAACGTATCGATTGTCGTCAAATTATATGAATTTTTTCATGACCCCCTCCTGCAAAATACACTTGCTACGCTCCCTCCCCTATAGAAATGTTCCCTAAACCATCTCTGAAATGCGAGTAGTACCTGTGCCAAGTTTGGTGACAATCCGTTCAGTAGTTCCAAAGTTATGGCGTTACAAACATACAAACTTACATCCATTTTTATATATATAGATTATCAAGGAAATTAGAATTAAAAAATCTAAATTAGCAAAAGTAAGACTTTTTTAGTTGTCTCAAAAAATAACTAACTAAAATCAGAAAATCAACTAATTTTTTCGCCAAAATGCTGATATCGGTATTTCCGTGTGGTATTGCGTTGAAACGTCGGAAAAAATATTTTCAAAAGAAAGAGGGTGATACTACTAAATGTTTCACAGATCCGCAACGTTAGCATCACGGTAGGAAATTGGACAACTCTAAGCAATAAATTCTACTTCTAGCTTCGCTGCAATGTGCGAATGCATGCATGGCCCTCACTGCTTTAGGATTTTGTTCATACACGTAACGACCGAAATCAGCTCTGCGCCTAATTCGATTTACTGTTTTATAATTAGTTGGTTTTAAACAACAAAATTGTCAAAATAACTAATAAATTAGTTGAAATTCAAAATTTACTTTGCTGAAAAAAGCTTATTTTTTAGAGAATGTGATTAGTTGGCAAATATTTTGGACACAAACCACCAAACTTTCAATCCAACACGAAATTTTCATTACCAATTAATTTTGTGTTTGAAATCATAAAAAATTGACGTTGTTCAACTTTCACCATAACTGCTTAAAGACAGCCCAAAGAGAGGAAAAATGAAATTGGTTTAACAAGATTATTCATCAAAAACTCTTGAGAAAAAATTAAATTAAATTTATTAAAAAGTTAAAAAGTAAATAACAATGTTTTTTTACGTGAAGTGAGTTTCGTGTGCTGCACTCTAATTGTATATGTCAAACCAAAGATATCATATTAATAAGATATCCAGCTCTCACATTTCCCGAATAAATCATTGGCAACATTCTTATTTGCGAGCATGGCGCCCTCAGGCATCGAATCTCGTACATATAACTAGGGAAGAGAAATGTTGAATTCGTGCGAGCCAAATTAACAGCACTGCGCGTCCATTCAATTGACATGATATGTTGAATGTAATACCGTGCGATGGCGTTGCTGAACTGAAGATTGATTTCTCCCCAAGCTGACAGGGTCTTGTCAACGTAATTCGTTGTATCTTCCAACATGACAATATTGCAGCTGGTTACGGTTTATTCAGCAGAAAGCTGCATCGAAACAAGAATAAAGGTAAGTTTTGTTCTGTTAACAACATAGCCTAGAAAATAAGATCCATTACAGTTTGCGTAGAATATTCGTAGTGAGCGAATGCTTTTATCTGCCGCTCCTTGCTGTTTTCGCTCGGGCTACGCCGTTCGGAGTACTACACCTAAATCTCCATTTACGTAATAATCGAGACTTCGTAAATCGAGTTATGACGTAAAAAAGTTTACGTTATTTGGAATTTTCAACATAAAAATTGTTTTCCCTTGGTATATATATTATTGGACACGTATAATATAATGGATAACTATGGAACAAAAACTATTAGTATTTTCGGAAAAAGGATGTTCTAGGTCGCATCAATTTCCAAGATGGCGACTTCCGGTTCATCGGTATTCGTGACAAACCATCAGAATCTGGGTATTTTCGGAACGGGTTTCATGAGCACATGCCGAAAAACGATGTTTGAGGTGGTTCTGGATTTCAAGATGGCGACTTCCGTTTTATTGATATTCCTTGAAAACCTTTACAGTATGGGTATTTTTGGGACGGGTTTGATGAGTACATGTCAGAAAACGATTTTTAAGGTGGTTCAAAACTCCAGAATGGCGACTTCCGGTTTATTGATATTCCTTGAAAACTTTTACAATATGGGTATTTTTGGAACGGGTTTGATGAGTAAATGTCGGAACAGGATGTTTGAGGTCGTTCTGGAATCCAAAATAGCGGCTTTCGGTTATTTCTTGAAAAACCCTTACAATTTGCCATCAATCTGTAGGTTTTAATAAGAGCTTTAAAATAAAAATTATCAAAAAAAATCGAAACCCTGATTTTTTTTTAATTCAATTTTTTTGGTTCATTTTGAGAAAAAAAATCAATTTTTTTTGAGTGCATATTTTTTCTAGAGTGCCCTATTGATTCCCTACAACTTCTTCCTGGACGCTATTTTTGTACGATAAACGGTTTCCGAATTACAACGAGTCCCGTAAACTGTTTCAGCTGTAACTTCTTCATTTTTCAAAAGGCACGGATGGGATAGCCATCAATCTATGGTTTTAATAACAGCTTTAAAATAAAAATTATCAAAAAAAATGCTTTTTTTTATTAAACCTTTTCGGATTATTTTGTAATTATTGAGAAAAAAAATCAAAAACGTTTTTCAGTGTATATTTTTTTAGAGTGCACAATCGATTCCCTACATCTTTTTCCTGAACGCCATTTTTGTACAATTAACGGTTTCCGAGTTACAACGATTTGAAAAAGGCAATTTTCGTGATATTCAAAAATACATACGCCCTTTTTAAAAATCAGTCGTGAGTCGGATTGACCTCTCCATCGGTTCAAAACTTATGGTTTGCCATACTGAAGCCATGTGCAAAGTTTCATCCAAATCGGAGTAGGTCGAGTCTGATGATCTGCTAAGCATTTCTGAAATTGCTCATATGTAAACCAGATGATGGCAGCATTTTCGAGTTGAAAGCAATTTCATTATTATATTATATATAGATTTATACTACTTACAGCAGTAAGTACTGGAAGAATATAACACCCATATACCATTCGAATCAGTTCGTCAAGATCAGCAAATGCGTGTGTGACAAATAATTCCACGCATTTTTCTCGGAGATGGACCGATATAGAAGATGACAATCCCGAAAGGCTTGGACTCAAAACTATTGCAATTTATTTCGTCATATGACCATACGAATCGGTCTGGGTTATGCTGGTTCCTGAATACCGGCTCTGGAAGTTCCTTAAATTACCGTAAAGAATTGAGCACGTTTTTTTTGTGGAAATCAAAATTTTAATCACTTTTTACAAGTAATATTTTTCACTTTAAAAATTAGTCGAGTTGAGTCGAGTCGGTCGCTGTAGAAAGATAGCCGATCCTGATTTTGCCAACTTTCCTGCTGATTATTTCTGAAATTGCTCTAGGTAGATTCGATAAGTTGAATGTAGGTGAATAAGAAATCGATAAACCCATTCATTTCTAGGATTAAAGGAAGTATGGTTTCGTATCAAGGTATGAACATCATAAAACTAAAGACTGTCCCAGAAAGTATGGACGCAACCAAAAACCGCTGCCATTTCGCAATGGTTCAGAATCTGTCAATTTTTATGGCTGCGTCCTGTTGTTTACGCTCTTCTCTAACCACTTGTGCAGTTGTTTATTCGTTTTCATTAGTTTGTTTCGAAATGCGTGGACTTTCAGCAGAACAACGTCGAAAAATTGTGTACAAATGGTGCACAGAACGCGGACTGTCACTGAGAAAGATAGCAAAAATGGAAGGAGTAAGTGAAAAGCCGTGCGAAATGCAATCAGGAAGTTAGATTTGAGGATAAAGCGAAAACGGGTCGAAAGAAAGGTCCTGCTAATCCTCAGTTGGATAAACGTATACTGAAGGCGTTCGAGCAAAAGAAGGAGGTCTCAGTTCGGGATGTGGCCAAAAAGTGGGCTTTTCGAAGTCAACTGTTCTTCGTGCTAAAGAACGTTTGAATCTTCGAACCTATAAGAAGCAGAAACAACCAAAACGTAGTCCGAAACAAGAAGCATCGATCAGGCCGAGGGTTCGAAAGCTGTACAATACGATTCTTGCTGGAAATTTGAACCGCATAATCAAGGACGACGAAACCTACGTGGAACTCGATTACAAATCCTTGCCGGGACCACAATATTATACGGTGCGAGAAGGGCAAGTGTTAAACCAGTCCGAGACATCGATTGAAGTCGAAAAATTTGGTAAGAAAGCTATGGTCTGGCAAGCAATTTGTAGCTGCGGTAAGATTTCGAAACCCTTCATCATTACTGCTTCAATGAACAGCGAAATATACATCAAGGAATGTTTACAAAAACGACTTCTACCCATGATTAGAAGCCACAAGGATCCTGTTGTTTTCTGGCTAGATCTTGCTTCTTGCCACTACTCGAAATCAACGGTAGAATGGTATACTACCAAAAATTTCACTTTCGTCCCAAAAGACATGAATCCACCAAATTGCCCACAACTTCGACCAATTGAGGAGTTTTGGGCATTAACGAAGGCACATCTTAGGAAACATGTCTCGGCAGCCGAAACCATTCAACAGTTCGAAAAAGATTGGAAAAAAGTGTCAAAACTTGTCGCCAAGAAGTCTGTGCAGAATTTAATGAGGAACGTTCGCAAGAAGGTGCGCCTGCTAAAGGTTGCTTCATATAGTATTGGAACAAAGACAACTGCCTGTATTTCAGTTATTCAGTATTGAATTCAAGATCTTTTTTATACAAATATAGCGTTTTCCTCATACTTCTAAGAAAAAAAAAAAACGGATAAAATTATTCATCACGGTTTCGAAGGAATTCTCGAATTTTTCCTGTAACATGGCTCATTAGGCTGCGCGAACCTTCTTCGTCCATCGTTTTAGCTGTCTTATTCCACCAGGTCGTCATCTGATTGATGTCTTTGACAACCTTTTCCTTTGCCTTGAGTCTCCTCTTCATGATTGTCCAGTATTTCTCAATAGAGCGGAACTGGGGGCAGTAGGGTGGGTTAAGGTTTTTCGGAACAAACTGGACCCCTTTCTCTGCATACCATTCTTGAACGACTTTGCTGTAATGACAGCTTGCCAAGTCTGGCCAAAACATTACGGGATGGTCGTGGGATCGAATGAACGGCAAAATTCGTTTTTGGAGACACTCTTTTTGGTATAGTTCCGATGTCACTGTCTTATTTGTAACGAAAACTTTCGTTTTTTTGCCACAGCTGCAAATGTCCTGCCAAATCATAAATTTTCTTGCAAATTTGTCGGCAAAACCAAATTTAAATTTGGCTGGAACATCCCCCCGAGCCGTTGCCAAGTAAAATTTTTGACCTGGGATTTGCCCGAAGTCAGCCTTGATATAGGTTTCATCGTCCATCAGAAGACACCTGTCGAACTTGGTCAGCACCTGGTCACATAGTTTCCGAGCACGAATTTTGACCACACTATTCTGTTTTATGGTCCGATTTGGCTGTTTACTAGTTCGATACGACTTGATTCCTTCCCGGAGTCGAGTTCTCCTCACGGTACTATGGGCAGCACCGAATTTTCTGGCCAAATCACGGTCCGACAGATTAGGATTTCTCTTAATAGTCTTCAAAATCTTACCACATAGTTTCCGGTCGACAGTTCCACTCCGACGATTGGCTTGAGGCTTCCGAATCGTCGTCAATGTTTCTTTATACCGTTTGATAACGCGCTATACGGTATTTCTGGGCAATTTTAGCTGTTTAGCTAGCCTAGATGTAGACCACAATGGATTTTTCAAATAACTGTGCCCAATTTTATTCCTTTCATTCGGCTTCCATGTTGATTGTTTACAAAGTACAGTCGATTTGCGGAATGTCAAAAATCATACGTGAAGCTGACTGAATTCTCGACACGTGGGAGCCAAGAACTTCCACCAGGAGCGCCACAAAATGAGAAAAAGTTTGTTCCAATTCTAAATGAAGCAAGCTTTAGTCTACAGTGGCTAAGTAGCAAATGTTGAGAATAATATTCTGTTGTTGTAGTCTAATATTATCAGTATATCGAATAAAATTTGAATATCTAACACTTGTGAATTATTTACAGCGAAATCAAAGTGCGTCCATACTTTCTGGGACAATCTTTAATTGCTGTTTTTTGCTTTGAAGCTTGAATATTGTATACTTCCGAACTTACCTTATCAACATAGATCTTGTCTAAATCCTTGGTCCTCGACAGAATGGTAGCGCTTTGGCGATGGCCAAACGGAATTTTCTGACAAGAGAATATGCCTCCGAACGTGCTGTAGTCGGTCATAAACACAATAAATTTGGCAGATCCTGCCACACCTGCGGTGATGCGAAAGGAAAGAACAAAAAAATTATTAGTAGTTGGAAATACCGGTTACCACGTGTGGAGTGAAAATCACTGTATGGATGCCAGAACCTGATTAGAAGATTGTAACAGAACTGATTCGAAATTGTATCTCTCTTTGATACTTGTGATAAGTGAATGTTATTCTGATTACTAATGAGACCTAATTAACAACAGAATTTGTTGCGAAAACTGCTTTCCGTAAAAAATATGTTATTGTTCACCGAACGGAATTGGCTATCAATTTCTTACTGAACGATTTGTGTGAATTGTCATAACATTCCAGCCTTCATTCGGTGTTGCATTAGAGGAACTCAGGTACTTTTTACACCGTACACTTTCAACTGGACTTACTCAACGGAAACCGGACAGTCATCCGTGCCGGGATGTCCTTATCGGTTGCCGTCAGCTTTCCGGTGTAGCTGTATTCGTGCTTGATGGGAGCAATCGACAGCGGGGCCTTCTGGGACAGTTGCTCGATGTTGTACTCGCCCGGATCCTCACCCTTGGTGATATTGTAGACGACGCAGGTGGATGCGGTGCCCGTTTTCTGAATCACGTACCAAACACCCAGGAACTGTGGGCGAAAAGCGAGAATGGAGACAAAAGATTAAAGCACTTTGCTGTTCCTTTGAAGTGCATGTTCGGTTAAAAGCATTCATAGGACAATATGAATTAAGGCAAAAAGATGTTAACATTCTGAAAATTCTATTCGCGCTGAACAGAAAAAAAATCTATCAAACCTTTCTTCATGCTTTTATTTACCCGACGTGGACTTTAGTGGTTTTTGGATCATTTTTCGGCAAAGGAAAAAAAAACGATTTGGGTGTTTCGCATGCATGTGAATTGGGATTTACACCACCGTGCGACATCAGGTACCATAAAAACACCCATTTATATCAATTTGTAGTGGTCATGTTCGCAGCAAAAAAAAAAAAAAGAAAACGTGAAATAAAAAACTGTGGCAAGGTGTTCTAGTGCTGATGACAGGACTAACCCTTGTGTAGTATCACTTTTTTTTACTTGCTGTGTGCCGTTGTCCGAAATGTGAGAAAATAATAATAAAAAGCTTTTGTTTTCCCTCCGAAAACATCATGTTCGATAGATTGGCAAGTTTATGAAATATTTAACAACAGCATGGTCTATCCCGGGTGAAGCATTATTTTGGGATTACTTTTATATTGAGTGAAAAAAGGCATCTCAATTCATGCGTACGTTAAATGGTTGTCAGTCTTCCGGATGCGGTATCTCTGGGTTTCTGTTATAGAACTGAGCTGCACTGCATATTCAACCTTGTATACAACAGTTTTCAGCGAAACACAATTTCCCGGCAATGTGGGCAGCGTGAATGAAAATTCCCAGCACGGTATCCGGTATCGCAGTTTTTGCTGCACCAAAGAAAGATTACTTTCTCTAACAGGATATTGGATGCAGGAGGTCGCCGGAATTTCATACAGCGTTGTGAGTGGCCCTTGGAAAACTTTTGCGGATTATAATAGACTTGAGTTAAGATAATTGATGGCATTATGCAATAATTTAGAATGGTCTTGACGCAGCAAAACGCTGTAAGGAGCAAAGTTTCAATTGAAAAATGAATGGTGCAGTTCGGCGACCGATGCGATGATTCACTCTTGTTATCAGTCTGCACAGTGCACATCTGCCGGCGAAAGATGATAAACGACAGTCTGTCAGGAAGGGGGAAGAGTAACTTGTCACGTTGCATTTGAAAAGGTTACTCGGTACTAAATAAGGCAAATTGAATTTGCTTCCATTTAGTCCAATGTTCTGACGTCGCCGAGGTAGAACCGACGGAATTAAGAAACAGTCAACATCATTAGAACTGAGAACTGAAAACTCCTTGAACGCTGCTTTGAAGCACTAGTCGCAACTATCGCACACGCAAGTTCAGTCTTCGTTTGGAGCGTCCCCCCTCCCCCAGGCCAATGAAACTATCAATTGATTCCGATGCGACGAGGACACTGATGTACTATCGAAATACAAAACTTCCGCCGGTGCAGTCTGAATTGCGGCAAATTAAGCGACAAATGGCGCAGAAAATTGGATTCGTAACTTCGTCGTGATCTGGTCCTGAGAGGTAAGTAGAGATGTGACTCACGGAAATTCGGAAGGAATATGTTCGGTTTCAGGGTAAGTCACTTTGTGGATGTACACTTGGACCTAGCAAAGAGTAAATTCTCAGAGAGCAAACCACTTGAAGAGCATTTTAGCAATTAAATTTTCCAAAAGCAAAAAACTCCACTGATTTGAGTGTCCTCTACAGTGTGCATTTTAAAAGTTTAGCTCGCTTAAAAAGGACATCTTTTGTGATTGAGATGCTCGAATTGATTGAATTGCTTGAATAGAACCGTGCAAACAGTGGTCAGGTAGCATAAATTCGAGTAGATAACATGGATTTTGTGAATTTTTATGCGCCGTTCGAGAGGCAATGATTTTTGTCAAAGTTCTACTGATTTTTCGCATTCGAGGTGCTGAACGACATCGACCTTAAAGTGCAGGATGATTTTGATCATTGGTGACATGCATTCAATTCGAAATAACTTGTCCGTACAAGCGCACATACAAAAAGTCTTTCGTTTTGGGAACCCAGCTCCTCTCATCACCAACATCAACTGACCTACGGTACTTTTCAGGAAATTAAAAATTCTGAAAGAATTTATCCCAAGTCTACTTCGCAACAGATAACTGCTACCTGTTCAACACAAAAATTGATTGTGATTTTGATAATAGTTGTGTAGTCAAAAGTTCGAACACACCCAAAGAACTATTACTTCCAAGGGTGGCAAAAAGTTGCTCATGAGCAATTCCACCGCAAATGACAGATTTTTTTTTAAATTTTATTTTTGTATTTTTTGGTTTGGCTCTAATTTTGCATGAGCGTTATTCATGGCCAAACGAAACAATTTGCATCATCGGTTTTCTTTTTTTACTCTAGCCTTACTTTTGAGAAGGGACTAAGCAAAATAATCCCTTGAAAATTTTTAATAATATATGTTTAACACTCAAACGCTCGGGTAAGGATTTTCAACGGATTTATTTTTTCAATAAATCATAACTCCTGATACCGTTGATCAATTTCGATGCATCCAGTGTCAAAAAACCAAATTTTCTTCTAGTCCATGCTGACTTATATGGAACCGCAGCGGTCCAAAAACACCGGAGTTATTCCAGATGGCGTTGGGGTATGTCTGTTCTGCCGTTAGAAGTTCTTGATACATAAAATTTTATATAAGTATGGGATTAATACGGAAATTGTATAAAATGTGAAGGATTTACTAGAGCTCATAAAATGCAATGTCCAATTCCGGTAAATCCGGATTGTGGTCCCATAGAGTTGTGCTTGAAATTTGACATGGCATTTCATCTCAGGACTTTTCAAGTTTTTGAAAGACTTTCAAAACTAATTTGGGAACTCCAGTTTAGTTGATCTGCATATTTTCGAGATTTTGAGGTAAATTCAAAGTACTTTCCACTTAGAGCTGTTTGATCAACTACTTTTTGCTACCTTCATAACATACTTCTAACGGCAGAACAGACATACCCTAACGCGATCTGGAATAACTCCGGTATTTTTGGACCGCTGCGGTTCCGTATGAGTCAGCATGGACTAGAAGAAAATCTGTTTTTTTTTGACACTGGACGCATCGAAATTGATCAACGGTATCAGGAGTTATGATTTTTTGAAAAAATAAATTCGTTGAAAATCCCTACCCGAGCGTTTGAGTGTTAAGAAACGGTGGATCCGATCGATTTGGTGTCTTCTGCAATGTTTTAGGTAATGATAAGGATTATGTTAAAATATAGCAGTGTTGACAAAAATTTTTTGTTTGATTTTTATTTTAAAAAGAACACTTAAAATTTAGATATCTCATAGATAGCTTCTTCTACAGGGATTCTAAAAAGTGTTCCAAAAATGGCCGAATTCTAATGGAAAGTAATACACTGAGGTCTTTTTTTATGCGGTCTTTTTTATGCGGTTTTTTTATGCGACTTTTTTATGCGAATTTTCAGAGTTATGCGGTTTTTTTCATGCGAAGTTCCAGAGTTATGCGGTTTTTTTATGCGAAGTTTCAGAGTTATGCGGTTTTTTATGCGCATAAAAAAAGACTTCAGTGTATTACCAAATTAGTTGAATTAGGATTTGTTGGAAAAAATCTGCTTAGCAAAAGATTTAAAATTTGCGATTCGTATAGTTAGGAGTTCTACAAACGAACTGCTATATCTAGTAGTGAAGAGGAAGATGCTTGTATGGATGTTCAGAGTCAGGAAGCAACAACAGAAACACCAATAGAGTCAAAAAATTCCAACATGATTGTTTTCAGTCAGGAAACATTAGAAGCGACGTCAGCAACATCAATAGAGACAACGGACTCAAACGTTCCAGAATACATCCAAAAAGTTAATATTGCTATTTTCGGATCTGGGTCATTTCGCCGAAAGGGTCATTTCGCCGATTATTGCAATTGTCCTAATATTATAATTGTAATTGATTTAAAATAAACATAAATGAATACGTTTACTCCCGTTTTGTTGACCTACAATTGTACTTCTTGAATGAATATATAGTGTTGTACTCTTGAATAAAGATTGATTCATTAATTTCAGAGCGGAGTTCCCAAGGAAACTTGTTGACTATTAGCCACTAAGCACCAAAGCAATTACATAGGTATATCTACCAAGCAAATGTATGTGGTATTTTCCGTTTACTAAGTGAAAAAATATGCCGCCGAGCCATTTTGGCTTCGGTTATGTGGGTGCGCCACATCAGTTATACAGGAGGCATAATAATATAAAAAATAATAATATAATGTATTCGAAATTACCGTTTCGGCGAAATGACTCTTTTGGCGAAATGACCCTTTCGGCGAAACGGTTTTCGGGTCCCGCTATTTTCAATTAATTAATCTAGAGTATTGCCGTGGCCAAAGTATTGACAAAACAAAAATTAGTTCTGTTGAAGAAATATCACGAGACAATAAACAGCATTAGAAGACATATATTTGCTTCAAACAAAGAAGTTAGTTTTCAATTTGTGCTTGCATCTCAACCGACACAGTCGAAAATTGCTTACGGTCGAGACGATAGAAACAAAGACAATACAGTGTAGTGAACAATAGATTGAACGAAATGGGCAAATACGATTTAACAAAGCCTGAAACTTGGCCTACTAGACCAAATTCAATTTGTATTGATTTCAAGTGCTGCAAAGTTAGACCAGCAGCAACCGAAATTGAAATCTTGCTTAAAGAACGAATGCATCTAATCGTTAATGATGTAAGTGGGATTCAATTCAACAAGGCGTCTAACTGTGTGTACATTATGTTCAAACGTGAAAAAGATGCTATTGCATTTGCTTCGGTTAATAACGGGGTGCACAGTATTGATCATGATAATGTTAAATATAAAATCCCTGTGTACATGGTGGACAATGCCATAGAAGTACGCGTGCATGTCCTTCCCCCGCAGACCAGCGATGAGTTCGTTCGGGAAAGTATGTTGCACTACGGTGAAGTTCTTTCCATCGAAAGAGAAGTATGGCGGAATTTTTATCCGGGTATCCGGAATGGCGTGCGTTTGGTACGTATGCAACTACGTAAAGCAATTCCATCTTACATAATTCGTGATCAAGACGGGATACATCCGTGTAAAACGCTGATTACGTATGAAAATCAACTGGTTACATGTCAGTTTTGTGAACAACCTGCACACTACGGCAAACTTTACACTGAAACCGCGAAAAGGACATCTTCAAATAAAAACAAAAACAACCGCTCAACAACGGAAACTACTGAGCGCAGTACTCCTGTTTCACCATCAAACCAACCAGCAACTGCAACTAATGTACAACAAGGCGCGTCTACGGCAACTAACAACGAGCCCAAGACTGTGAATTACAAGGAAAATTAAGAAAAAATGAGAACCAACAACGATACCACCGATGCGGCAATGGATGACTAGACGAGCCTAGAACAAAGTGCCCATCAATCATTGCAAGATAAAAACGGAAGCTCCTCTCCCCCTAGAAAAAGGGTGACAACGAGATCCAATGGTAAAAAAATTATTTTATCTAATAAAAACATGGCTCAATCGGTCACGCAAAGCTTGTGCGCAAAATGGCCTGAATAAAAATACTTTTATAAAAAAAAGAAGTTAGTTTTAATGAAGGAAGAATCAACGAGTTGTATGAAATAATTGAGCAGCTCGAAGAAAAGTTTTCTAGTGAAGGTACGACAGGGACTGAACAAATTCATAAAAAGGCTAATGACCACTACATAGCGAGAAGCCTACAACCGATTTAAGGAATTTTACACTGAAATACAAGTTGGATTTTCATTCTTTGCTCAACTTTGGCCTAAGAATTGCAAGCTATTGACAAGCTCAGGGACTCACAATGTATGTGTATGTACCATTCACGAAAATGTGAATTTCATCATCATTATCATCATCATGAATTAAAAAAAAATTTAATTAGATTACACCAGATCTCGAAGATTCATACATTTCTAAGACATATAAAAAATCGATTTGTCTCAAAAGTCGATTTCCCCGATTTTTTCCAATTAATTTTTTTTCTGATATTACACCAGATCCGAACGCTATACGCATTGCGCATTTGTTTTGAGATTACATCACCAGATCTCGACGTTTCATGCATTTCTACACGGAACGACCGAAATTAGCTCTGCGCCTAATTCGTATTACTGTTTTTGAATTAGTTGATTTTACCAACAAAATTTCCAAAATAACTATAAAATTAGTTAAAATTGAGAATTTACTTTGCTGAAAAAACTCTTATTTTTAGAGAATGTGTTTAGTTGTCGAATATTCTGGACACAAACCAGCAATATTTCAATCCAACACGAAATTCTAATTTTTCTAATTTCGTCAATAAAATCAGAAAATTTGTTTCTATTTATCTAACAGATCGGCTGAAAAGTTCGTATCGTTTCTATGAGAGGGCGCCACTAGAATTAAATCCATACCATTTTCAGTTAGTACCAACCTTCAAAAGATACGTGTATAAATTTGACAGCTGTCTGATTATTAGTTTGTGAGATATTGCATTTTGAGTGAAGCTACTTTTGTTATTGTGAAAAAAAAATGGAAAAAAGGAATTTCGTGTGTTGATGAAACACTATTTTTTGATGAAAAAAAATGCCGCCGATACCAAAAAATGGCTTGATGAGTGTTATCCAGACTCTGCACCGGGCGAGGCAACAATTCGTAAGTGGTTTGCAAAATTTCGTACTGGTCATATGAGCACCGAAGACGATGAACGCAGTGGACGTCCAAAAGAGGCTGTTACCGATGAAAACGTGAAAAAAATCCACAAAATGATTTTAAATGACCGTAAAGTGAAGTTGATCGAGATAGCTGACACCCTAAAGATATCAAAGGAATGTGTTGGACATATTATTCACGAATATTTGGATATGAGAAAGCTTTGTGCAAAATGGGTGCCGCGTGAGCTCACAATCGATCAAAAACAACAACGAATTGATGATTCTGAGCAGTGTTTGGAGCTGTTATATCGAAATAAAACCGATTTTTTCGTCGATATATAACAATGGACGAAACATGGCTCCATCATTTCACTCCGGAGTCCAATCGACAGTCAGCTGAGTGGACTGCACGCGATGAACCAAACCCAAAGCGTGGAAAGACTCAACAATCGGCCAGTAAGGTTATGGCGTCTGTATTTTGGGATTCGCATGGTATAATTCTCATCGACTACCTTGAAAAGGGAAAAACCATCAACAGTGACTATTATCTAGCGTTATTAGAGCGTTTGAAGGACGAAATTTAAAAAAAAAAAAACGGCCTTATTTGAAGAAGAAAAAAGTTTTGTTTCATCAAGACAATGCACCGTGTCACAAGTCGATGAAAACCATGCTGAAATTGAACGAATTGGGCTTCGAATTGCTCCCTCATCCACCGTATTCTCCAGATTTGGCCCCCAGTGACTTTTTCCTGTTCTCAGACCTCAAGAGAATGCTCGCTGGTAAAAAATTTAGAAGCAATGAAGAGATAATCGCTGAAACTGAGGCCTATTTTGAGGCAAAGGACAAATCGTACTACAAAAATGGTATCGAAAAGTTGGAAGATCGCTATAATCGCTGTATCGCCTCTGATGGCAATTATGTTGAATAATAAAAACGAATTTTGGCAAAAAAATGTGTGTTTCTATTAAACGATACGAACTTTTCAGCCGAACTTTTAACACTGTCATTACTGAAGGGCAGCACAAAGAAAACAAAAATGAAATTGGTTTAATCACAACCAGCTAAAATCAGAAAATCAACTAATTTTTTCGCCAAAATGCTGATATCGGTATTTCTGTGTAAGATATTCGGCATTAAAAAATTCTTTAGTTTTGCGGTTTTTTACGCAGATTTCCGAAGTTACGCGTTGTTTCTTGCGCGGTTTTTTTACGCGGTACGTATCCCGTAAAAGAAGACCTCAGTGTAAATGCATATTAGCATATCTATACATTAATTAATCTGACATCACTGTAACCGACACGTAACTTTGTAGTTGAAATATTCTGAAGTGACGAAAATACGACCACATTGTAAAAAAAATATATATCAATATATTAAGAAATTTAAATTTTTCAGAGGGGCATATTGTAACAATTTGCCCTATACGTTAAAGCTCATTCCGAAAAGTGAAAACAGTCATCAGCAAGCTTTTCCGACGCCGTTATGCCACACTGTATCATGTCTGGCTGGAATTTGATGTGGTATGCTTTAGAACATTAAATATTTTTGCCCTACATTTTTGGGCTGACTTTTGCGGTGGAATGGTGTAGAGGATGACCAAGTGATACTGGACAAAATATATATCACGTTGTATTTTATTCAGTTACCGTGGAAATTTACAGCTGAGAGTGTAAATGAAAACGTTGAATAATTTGATCTGCAGTTTAGACGCAGAGTATTAAAAACAAATGGCAACTACCTCGAATATGACGCATGTGATTGTGGTTCTGCATGTTTATCATGTTCAAGCTACCACGTCACAGCGAACACGCGCCAAACAACGCCCACGATCCCACCGACGAGCCACACGCTCGGCATGAATAACAAACACACTGCAGGCAACGGAACCCGGGTTGCAGTAAAGTGTCAAAATTGAATTACCACACAGTAAAACATCAGTTGCATCGGTTTTCGCTTTCGCTGATATGTCTACACGCCAGCATGGTGTGCCACTGGAAAAACTCTGCAAATCCCTTAACGGTTCATGGTCAAGGGAGCAACAGGGCAGCGAAGCACTGACCCGGTCCAATAGAAATAGAAGTGTTTTTTTTTCAAAGTAGCAATAAAAACGAGAAACTTTACAAGGCCCGGACGTGCACGGAACCAGCTGAGCGATGCTACTGCGTTCTGTGGCCATGTTGATGGGTGGCGATAAATAAAATCCTGTTCTTTTTTGCTGCTCTCCAAGTTCCTCCGATGATGCAACCCATGAGGCTCAATACGAGAAAATGGATGGACTCTGATTCGTTGTTGGCAAGAGCAACAACAGTTTGCTATAATCATTTGAAAGCTGCCAGCAACAGATGAGGCTTCCGATAGCAGTATTCCGAAGTGTCTTCCAGAGACATCCTTTGAAATGTAAGTTAACTGGCTGGAAGGTGTTTAGATAGCTCTCGAACAGTTTCTCGGAACTCAAGACGTATTTCATTCGCTACAAGTTTGCAAACGACACTTTATTTGAGTGAGCTAGGGTAGCAAAATTTTTTTTGGAGACTTTTTGGACGATTCGTCAGAAAGTACATGGTGCGAGAGCTATCATTAGCCGACATGCCAATTACATAATATTCGGAGCGATGCACTAGAAATGCTTTTCACTTTTATACTTCACTTCGTTTCATTACACGTTGGCAATAGGGAATTTTCCGAATAGATAGCTTCGTTCATTCGCTCTACTTGTCAAAACAAGTTAATTGCTGGAGGTGTCGAGTGCAGGTAAGTATAGCGAAAATAAGTAATTTTTTCGCTATCCTCGTTCATGGGAATCTTGTGCATATCTATGTCATTTAGGGGTTAGCCAAATTTTAGCTAGGGCACATAACCGTTTTTATTATTTTTACGTTTCGTCTTTGACTCATCAGTGCAGAGCAGTTCAAATTGAACTGCTTAGTACTAAATTCGGCAGTTCAATTTGAACCGCTAAGCAGACGTATAATTTCTGCTATTTACAGAACACTTTTTGTTTTGCAACGGAGTACAATGTCTTTTCTGACGTGCCGAACGAAAAAGTGTTTTCGACTATTTCTGGCCGATGCAGGTTTGGTCATTTAGGGTATAGCCCTAGTGAAGCCTTCTTTGTTTTTGCGAAAAATGTTCCAGAGTTTAATGTCGTAGAGAATTATGCAATTTGACCCTTCTGAATGCTAGAAACGAATCCTCACAGCATATTGATAGTTTCTTTCAATAAATTATGCAAATCCGAAAAGAAATACTCGACATTAAAATTCTGTATGCGGCTATTTTTAAAAAGCTTGCTTCATTTAGAATTGGAACAAACTTTTGCTCATATTGTGGCGCTCCTGGTGGACGAATTTAGAAGTTCTTGGCGCCCACGTGTCGGGAATTTTGTCAGCTTCACGTATGATTTTTGACATTCCGCAAATCGACTGTACTTTGTAAACAATCAACATGTAAGCCGATAAAAGGGAAAAAATTGTGCACAGTTATTTGGAAAATCCATTGTGGTCTGCATCTAGGCTAGCTAAACAGCTGAAATTGCCCAGAAATACCGTATGGCGCTATATCAAATGGTATAAGGAAACATTGACGACGATTCGGAAGCCCCAAGCCAATCGTCGGAGTGGAACTGTTGACCGGAAACTGCGTGGTAAGATTTTGAAGACGATTAGGAGGAATCCTAATCTGTCGGACCGTAATTTGGCCAGAAAATTCGGTGCTGCCCATAGTACCGTAAGGAGAACTCGACTCCGGGAAGGAATCAAGTCATATCGAGCTAGCAAACAGCCAAATCGGACCATAAAACAGAATAGTGTGGTCAAAATTAGTGCTCGGAAACTATATGATTAAGTACTGACCAAGTTCGACGGGTGTCTTCTGATTGACGATGAAACCTATGCCAAGGCTGACTTCAGGCAAATCCCAGGTCAAAAATTTTACTTGGCAATGGCTCGGGGGCATGTTCTAGCCAAATTTAAATATGTTTTTGCCGACAAATTTGCAATAAAATTTATGATTTGGCAGGGCATTTGCAGCTGTGGCACAAAAAAAAACGAAAGTTTTCGTTACAAATAAGACAATGACATCGGAACTATATCAAAAGGGTATCTCCAAAAACGAATTTTGCCGTTCATAGGGCGTCTGCCATTACAGCAAAGTCGTTCAAGAATGGTATGCAGAGAAAGGGGTCCAGTTTGTTCCGAAAAACCTTAACCCACCAAACTGTCCCCAGTTCCGCCCTATTGCGATGTACTGGGCAATCATGAAGAGGAGGATAATTTTATCCGTATTTTTTCTTAAAAGTATGAAGAAAGTATAAAAGAGATTAATTCAATAATTAATAACTGAAATACAGGCAATTGTCTTTGTTCCAATTCTATCTGAAGCAAGCTTTAGCCGTTAGGACCGTCCATTAGTGAAAAACGCTACAAACGAAATCACGTAAAAAGAAACCTCTTAACGAAAATGGGATCAGTTTGGATTCTATCGCCACTGCGAGCACATGTAACGGTTCGGCTGAAAAGTTCGTATCGTTTAATAGAAACACACATTTTTTTGCCAAAATTCGTTTTTATTATTCAACATAATTGCCATCAGAGGCGATACAGCGATTATAGCGATCAACTTTTCGATACCATTTTTGTAGTACGATTTGTCCTTTGCCTCAAAATAGGCCTCAGTTTCAGCGATTACCTTTTCATTGCTTCTACATTTTATACCAGCGAGCATTCTCTTGAGGTCTGAGAACAGGAAAAAGTCACTGGGGGCCAAATCTTGAGAATACGGTGGATGAGGGAACAATTCGAAACCCAATTCGTTCAATTTCAGCTCAATTTTCATTGTTGTTTTTGATCGATTGTGAGCTCACGCGGCACCCATTTTGCACAAAGCTTTCTCATATCCAAATATTCGTGAATAATATGTCCAACACGTTCCTTTGATATCTTTAGGGTGTCAGCTATCTCGATCAACTTCACTTTACAGTCATTGAAAATCATTTTGTGGTTTTTTTTTCACGTTTTCATCGGTAACAGTCTCTTTTGGACGTCCACTGCGTTCATCGTCTTCGGTGCTCATATGACCAGTACGAAATTTTGCAAACCACTTACGAATTGTTGCTTCGCCCGGTGCAGAGTCTGGATAACACTCATCAAGCCATTTTTTGGTATCGGCGGCACTTTTTTTCATCAAAAAGTAGTGTTTCATCAACACACGAAATTCCTTTTTTTCCATTTTTTTCACAATAACAAAAGTAGCTTCACTCAAAATGCAATATCTCACAAACTAATAATCAGACAGCTGTCAAATTTATACACGTATCTTTTGAAGGTTGGTACTAACTGAAAATGGTATGGATTTAATTCTAGTGGCGCCCTCTCATAGAAACGATACGAACTTTTCAGCCGATCTGTTATTTTGTGTCGTTTGCAAAGCTAGTTTCGCTTCCGACAAGAGCGATTACGTCACAGCTGCCAGTTGTTTGCATTGGTGAAAAAATAACGAAAAGTGGACAACGGTGGAGAGCATCACACAAAATCAGCCGTTCTAATGGCTCTAAAAGTTTTCTAAAGAATTTCTTAGAATTTCTTGCTCACAAATCGAAGGAAAATATCCTCAGTTTAGTGCAAATCTAGAACTGTTTGATTTGGTTTGGGCACTTTTCACTGTGTGAAATTCACAGTAATCGAGATCAAGTGAAGCCTTCTTTGTTTTTGTGAAATATATGAAAAAGGGAAATGCTTGCATAATTCATACAATTGATCAACTAATTGATACTCGGAAGTGTTGAGGAACATGTCAGTTGTTTTCGTATTCACGACATCCAGTTATGTCTCTGACATTACCCACCCGCCTTTTATTATAACGAATTTTCAGTGAAACTTACTACAAATGCAGTAACATTTTACAGCTGACGAAGGTATTATATTTACGAATTATTTTAAAATTTAACGGAATATCGTCGTTGAATGATGAGCAAATCTGTATGATTATGGCAGAAAAATGTTCAGTGCAACACGAAGCTTGAGCTGTTTGAAAGTTAGTAAAAATTTTACCGATATGCGAAAAAATTAATTGGTGTGTAAAACTTCATCAGATGACAGCAATTTACATACCCAATACCAGTGATCACATTATGCTAATTTATCAGAACCTACCACAGTCGATTAACATCAGTAACGATTCACAAAAACCACTCACTTGCATAGTCGAACAATCCCCCTCCTAGTATACCTAGTATGGATTGCTACCTGACTAATGTGTGATCATCAATAGGGACCCGCCATCGTGCCTCGTCGATTGTCGAAAAGCGTAGCCGATTCTACGCAAACCAACAAACGAGCAAATCGCACTGAACCGGTTCAATGTTTATGTTTTGCTAAAGGACGAATCCAATGTATCATCAATCAAAGTCAGACCCAGCCTAGGTTTAATGATTCGATTTCTCGCCATTCCTCGATTAACCCTCACGTGGTTGTTATCGTCGAAGAAAGACATCCCAACACGGTGTTAAATTAAAAGGAAAAGATTCGTCATTTGGAATAACTCCGTTTGCACCGGAAGCATGACATGCGAATCATTACCTCTTGTCGTTATCGGTGACATGCGGTGCGGACCCTAGCGGGTTAATGTTGTTCTGCACGAGAAATGTGATAACTTTTGGCAGCATCTGCATTTGAACTTTCTTTTTTCGACGGTTCCTCCAGTACGATGGCAAATTGAATTGAATAAATGTTTTGGTTGATGAAAAAAGCCCGGGAGGCCTTGAATGATGATTTTTCCTCTGCTTTGGGAACAAAATGTGCTTTCTGTTCTGAGAAGTTATAAGCCAGCAAAAGGACACTCATAACGTAGTAAATCGTTAGTTGAAATCAAAGCTCTCCAAATGGCTCGGAAAGTCGTTAGCTGGTCCCAAATGTATTCTAGCTCCTAACAGTTCGTTCATACATTAATCAAATCACGATGAAATGACATCTCTAGAAAGTAAATTTTTCCTTTGTGAGTCACGAAAAGGTAGTTTTTCGGATTGCCTAATTACGGTTGGCACTGAGCGACGAAATACAGTTTCTAAATCCAACAACTTTGTTCCCAATTATATTAATTATTTTGTAAACACGAGACGCGTCTCGACTGATTGACATAACATTTTATGACCTCTTTCGTTAGCGTTAAATGGGTTTCTGAAGAACACTTACTGCTCATTTCCATTGCTTTTTAGCAAAGACATTATATTATCAAGATCCTTAACTTTGAAATAGTATGAACTTTTTTTGTGAGCATGACGCCCGCGGTTGAGTTTCAATGGAAATTCGTGCATACAAGTGGATGTGAGAATATTGTCAAACATGGGTACGCTAATGTGAAGCACTACACTCTGACAACTGAGTGACACCTTTAACATCATATATTAAAAGTAATGCTGTGCAGAGTGTCCCAGTTGACTGAAATTGCTTTTAGTCTGTTCGAATTTAACGACACTCGAATCGTTCACTTAAGGGATTTGATGGGTATCAAATCGTTTGTTGTTAAAAGAGAATCTATTCGATCGGAGATTATAGGAAGTTTAGACTTTGAAAAACACAAACACACGAGAACACTGAGTAGCATTTGAGGTTCTAGTTACAATGTTGGGAAACCAGCAGTTTTTATGCCCCCGCTAGATGAATTTTAGAGCAAAAAGTATTAAGTTATTTGAAGCTATTGTATCAAAAGCCATCACAATAGTAGAGCCGCATTGTTATTTCGCAAATTACTTTTTTTTTAATAACTATTTATTGGAATATGAGTTAAATTTAAATTATTAAGATTTAAATTGGGTGTTCAGCCACAAGTGGTGACTTTTCAGCCCTGTTATATATATATATGATTTGGTTATTACCATGAAGACATCATTTGCTTCCGCAATTCTGAGATTTTTGTGTAGGGAAAATTCTAAACCTACTTGTATTGTGTAATGGGGAAAAGGAACTTATATATTAACTTACTAACTAATACAGAGAGCGAATCGATTCAATTGAAGATTGCATCGATTTTTGTCGGAATTTGATTATAATATTATGTGACATTACATCTAATGGTTCTATATTTGTGAGTCTGTGTAACTCATTTGTACTAAACCAGGGAGGACGCTTCAAAATCATTTTCAGAATTTTATTCTGAATCCTTTGAAGCGTTTTCTTCCTGGTGGAACAACAACTTGACCAAATTGGTACTGCATAAAGCATGGCTGTTCTGAAAATTCATGACGAAATCCAAACTGCTCTGGTAAAAAAATTGAATTCTCATTTATATGAGACATCATTCTCAACAAGATAATTTTTTCAAAAAGTTTACTGATAGAAGAAAGTAAACTAACTGGTCGATAACTTGACACTTCTGCTGGCTTTTCATCAGGTTTGAGGATAGAAATTACGTTAGCGTTTTTCCATCTTTTTGGGAAGTACGCTAAAGAAAAACAATTGTTGAAAATTTTAACCGAGAGTCTCAAGGCAAAATCGGGAAGATTTTTAATAAGAATATTAAAAATTCCATCATTACCAGGAGCCTTCATAGTTTAAGTTGAATTGAATAACACTTGAGTTGAAATATGATCATATTTCAGTGAGACTTCATTTTCAATAGGACTCACGACGTTCAAATTAAAATTGTACACACTCTCGAACTGCTGAGCAAGTTTTTGAGCTTTTTCGCCATATGTAAGAAGTATTTGATTTCCTTCTTTGAAAGCAGGAATTGGTTTCTGAGGTTTCTTAAGAACCTTAGAAAGTTTCCAGAAAGGTTTAGGATATGGTTTAATTTGTTCAACTTCTTTAGCGAATTTTTCATTTCACAAATAGTAAATCTATGTTTAATTTTTTTTTTGTAAATTCCTAACTATGTGTTTCATACGAACATTCTTCAACCGAATGAACAGTTGAAGACTGTCATGGATGATAGGAGAATTTAATTTAGTTTGTGCTTTGGGAGCTGAAAGATTTCTATCTTCGATAATGTAATGATTCAAATGATCAATTGCTGTGTCGTTGTCCGTAGAATTTTCGAAAATAGTTTCATGATCCACATGATTTTCAAAGTGAGATCTGTAATCCAACCAATTAGTTCTATGATAGTTGAATATAGAACTAATTGGATTAATTATAGCTTCGTTGGAAAGTCTGAATGTTACAGGAAGATGATCTGAGTCAAAGTCAGCATGTGTAATCGGTTCACTACAAATGTGACTTTGATCTGTTAGAACCAGATCAATTGTAGACGGGTTTTTCACGGAAGAGAAACAAGTCGGATTACTGGGATGAAAAACTGTGAAGTAACCAGCTGAGAGTTGATTATGGAGTATTTTACCATTACGATTATTTTGTCTACAATTCCACTGGACATGCTTAGCATTTAAGTCCATTATTACGAAAAATTTCGGTCGATATCTTGTGAGTTTTTGCAAATCGCCTTTAAAGAAATTTAATTGATCGCCGGTGCATTGGAATGGCAAATATGCTCCAGCGATGAAATAAATTCCATGAATGGTTTCAACTTCGATTCCCAAGCTTTCAATAACTTTAGTATTGAAAGAAGGTAAAATTCGATGTTTAATTTGCCGTTGGACAAAAATGGCAACTCCACCACCCATTCCAGTAAACCTGTCAAATCGATGAACCACATAATGTGGATTACTTTTCAATTTGACATTTGGTTTAAGAAAAGTTTCTGTCACAATGGCAATATGAATTTTGTGAACTTTGAGAAAATTATAAAATTCATCTTCACTCGATTTCAAAGATCGAGAATTCCAATTTAAAATATTCAAATAATTATTTAACATCA
The DNA here is from genome assembly GCF_030247185.1 of Malaya genurostris. Lineage (NCBI taxonomy): Eukaryota > Metazoa > Arthropoda > Insecta > Diptera > Culicidae > Malaya > Malaya genurostris. The sequence goes on along the minus strand of NC_080572.1, from coordinate 60,719,378 downwards.
CTGTTAAATTTTAAATTCATTATAATATTATTTGCGAATTGCCATCCGATTTGAAATGCTTCAAAAAGTGATGAAGTAGAATTCAATCGGATGATCATTTGAAAAAGTTGATCTTGTAGGTAGATCATTTTATTTTCAGTTATATCGCCTAAATCGACTTCATTTAAAGAAGCGAATGGCATTGAAGGAATATTGGTAGGTAGACTGCCATTAGAAGAAAATGATTTGGCCGATCTACCTATGTTTTGATTATTTACATTAGAAGAAATAGGTGGTAGATTTCTACCTAATATACCAGCATAACTGACATTAGTAGAAGATGATGACGAGGGCGATCTACTTGTCAACAAATCGTTTTCGTTAGAAGACGAATTAACAGGCGTACCTGTTTTTTGTTTCAAATTCGAAGAAACAAGTGCCTTAGAAAAATTAGGCGTGGCACTTGTAACGGTTTTTTGATTTTCAGGTATGTTCTGTAAAATTAAGCTCGTTGATTTGACTTGTTGTCTAAGCGAACGAGCGTTTAAATTTTTTTCCCTGACAGGACATTTCAAATAATTGGATTTATGATTTCCATTGCAATTAGAACAAGAAAATTTATCAGTGGTTTCGTTCATTGGACAAATGTCTTTCGAATGCGATTTACCACAATTCAAACACCGTATATCCATATGACAATTTTTGGTTCCATGGCCGAAGCCTTGGCAACGACGACATTGCGTTAAGTTTGCAATACGATTATGCCGTTTATAATGTTCCCAATGAATTTTAATGTGGGAAATGAAACGTACTTTTTCTAAAGTTTTCAAATTATTTATATCACTTCGATTAAAGTGTATTAAGTAAAGTTCATTGGAAATTCCAGAGCGTGGTTTAGAAGTACCATTCGCTCTTTTTTTCATAAGTATCACTTGGGAAGGAGCAAAACCAAATAATTCTTTTAGTTCATTTTTAATTTCATCAATACTTTGATCATTTGATAAGCTTTTCAAGACAGCCTTGAAGGGTCTGTCTGATTTTATATCAAATGAATAAAATTTATGAAGTTTCTCGGTCAAATATCGGATAAGACGTTCATAATTCCGATTTGAAATGAGACTTTTACTTCCGGGAGAAAAGTAGAAAGCTCAGTACGGAATGCTTTGAAGTCGGAAATCATCACCGTCACTGGTGGCATAGATTGATGTTTCTTCCCAGAACGACCATTTTGGAAATTTTCGAAAAATTGTCTTCTATGTCGCTACAATCGGATTCAGGAAGAATCTCGTAAATATTGTTAGACGGCATAGAATCAACGGAAGGGAAATCCGCCCGTTGTCTTTTATTTTAGAGATGGTCGGGTATAGAAATTCTTATACCCGAACCCGACCCGTACCCGAGTGATCAGCAAAAAAATTTACCCGTACCCGACCCGTACCCGATTGAAAATTTAAAAAACTACCCGTACCCGACCCGTACCCGATCAATAATAAATAAAAATTACCCGTACCCGACCCGTACCCGAAAAAAAATAAAAAATTTTACCCGTACCCGACCCGTACCCGATTAAAAATTACCTGTACCCGTACCCGACCCGAATGAGTAGTAAAAATTTTACCAAAATTCAGTATGGAAAAAAATGTGTTTTAGATATCGAGCCGTATCAGGCTCTAGTTGGTAAGAAAAATACATTAAAATGCTTGTTTACTTTTAAACATATAAATACACTGTGAAGCATGAATAATGTAATGTAACTTTGTTTTAAACATGCATAAAAAAACAAACGGTTCATCCGAATTCAAAATTTTTTTTTTCATATTAAAGTACAATCCTTCCGGGTAATTGTGGAATATAATTTCATTCAAATGGCTGCCTCGGCTGGCCTTGCAGTACGCCATACGGTCGGTCCAGCTTTTTAATACATTTTCGATTGTATGCAGCTTTATTTCAGCTATGGATGCACGAATGTTATCCTTCAAGGCTTGAATTGTCTCTGGCTTGTCCACATAACACTTATCTTTGACAGCCGCTCAAAGATAATAGTCTAACGGTGTCAAATCACAGCTCCGAAGCGGCCAAACGACATCCGAATTTCGACTGATAATTCGATCTCCGAAGACTGTGCACAGATGATCGATCGTAGCGTTGGCTGTGTGGCACGGAGCGCCGTCTTGTTGGAATTAAAAGGTGTCCAAGTCTACCTCTTCAAGTAACGGGAAGAACCAATCGCTAATGATGACGCGGTACCGCTCGCCATTGACCGTGGCGGCGGCTCTTGCCTCATTTTCTAAGAAAAAAGGCCCAATGATGCCGCCAGACAAAAATCCGCACCAAACCGTCACTCTCTGAGATCGGCTTCTCCATGATGACGTGCGGGTTTTCCGTCCCCAGATGCGACAATTTTGCTTATTAACATACCCGCCGAGATGAAAGAGTGCCTCATCCGAGAAGATGATTTTTTTGCACACATTCCGCAACATTACCATGATTTTGAAAGTAAAACTGCACTATTTTCACGCGGTCCTCAAGCGTATACACAACCATTTTCGTTCAGCGGAAGGATACAACTAAGTTTCTGTCAAATCAGAAGTGACATTTAGGTTACCAATGTCGAAATAACCGCTAGTTCAAAAATAAATGTTAGATGGCGGACCCTGTAGATTTCCAATGTCTTTGGTACTTTATACTCATTTACAAATGTCAACAAAAGCGAGTAATATCTACTCAAATTTTTCAAAAAGCATATTTACCCAATATGTCGTAATACTCGTTGTACTCAATTTTGGGTAGGTATGGTTTTTACGAAACAGTGCGACTTTTGATCCAATTCTTTAGAACTATAAGTAAGCGTGCTCATTATCTTGACACACAAATAAAAATTCACATTCGAATCACTTGAAAAATCACGTAAAATAGTTCCAAATGTCAAATTGAATATTATACGTGACGAAAATGAATGTTATGCGAACATCCCCTAAAATGATTAGTGTGTTATCAGTTCGACCAAAGAATCAAACAATGTACGTGTATTCCCGGTGTGAAAAATTCAATTTTGAACATGGTGAACAGCGAGTCCTTCAAGTGTAAGTAGTTTGAACATTCGTAGGAAATTTTTTTGGTTACAATTTTTTACTATAAAGCAAAATAATTATGATTTTGATTTAAATTAATCTGTCAACTATGCCCGTTTTGTAAACCTCACAAACCCACACCCACGATGTTATCGGTAGCTGGTGGTTTTTACAGCCATTGAACCGGTGGAACCCTCAACGAGTGAACACGGTGAAAATTTGAGTATTTCACGAGAAAAGATTTTCACCCTTACTTTTGCGACTCCACGTTGTCACGCATCGAGATTTTCACTTGTAGTCCAGTGAAAAGTAACGAAAATTAACTAGCAATATAGCCCAACTTGCTGTGCCATCAATCGGTGTCATTTAAAGTGAGGTGACACCACCCAGAAGTGCAGAATAATAAGAACTTCTATGCAGATTTTCTGAAATAAATGTCCATGTTTTTATGGTAAGAATCCCAATGATTTTTATGAAAATTTTGAAAGTCTCTAACCAATATTTAAAATAACAGTTTTCTGGTATCTGAATGTGATATGAGTACTACACTACATTTTATATACTGCCCATACTTGCATATCAGTCCCATATGGGAAATCGGCATGTTGAGAAAAAGACGATCAAAAGTTTATTTCCGATTTTTTTTATTTATTGTGCTCCCTAATGCTGGTCCCGGGTTGGCGGTTCAATGCATAGGACGCTGGTCTTACAAGCCAGCTGTCGTATGTTCGAACCCCGACCTGGAAGGATTCTTAGTGTCAGTAGGATTCATATTACTAGCCATGCAATGATTCTGTACACTAAGAATCGGCTGCGAAGTCTGTTGAAACAGAAAGGCCAAATTCCACGAAAGGAATGTAATGCCAAGACTTTGCTTTGCTCCCTAATGCTAAATCTTGGTGTTATTACATGAAATATCGGTAATACACCTTTGCTGTTCCAATATTGCAACAAATGAAATTATTGAAATTTTGCACTGAATGGGACTGATATGCGGGTACTTTAGCATATGGGACACAGAAATGAGTTGATATTTTACTGAACAAACCCTCAACTTTCATTGCAATTTCTGAGAGTTTATTGAGGAAAGGCTCCATTCCTCAAGCTAACTCAAAATTGGCGAAAATCGATATGAGACTGATATGCGAGTATGGGCAGTATATGAATCAAATAATTTTTACTGGATTGTGCATTAAACAGCTTTAAAATGGCAGTCCATTAAATCCTACGTGAAAAGTAGATTCCGACCGCAACATCATAGAGCTAAGGCAGTGTGTCTTATTAAATATGTTATAAACAAAGTAGGGCGGGAAATATTCACATAACTTTTCATGAAGAAAAAAATGTTTTTTTCTGGAAAAAGATGCCGTTTGACAGGTCTGGTCCTAGGCGGGAATGTCAAAACCCCTTGAATCAAATTGATTATTTTTCGGAAGAACTGTTTTGCAATGAAAAAATCTCGTCAACGTATAAACATATTTATGTGAAGTACAAATGGTCGGGTAATCGATCCGAAAAAAAAATTTACCCGTACCCGACCCGTACCCGAGTGAGCGAAAAATTTTTTTACCCGTACCCGACCCGTACCCGAGTGAGCAGTAAAATTTTTCACCCGTACCCGACCCGTACCCGATCGAAAATAAAATTTTTTACCCGTACCCGACCAAAAACCCGTCGGGTACGGGTACGGGTCGGGTTTCGGGTAAAATACCCGATACCCGACCATCTCTATTTTATTTTCACATTCGGATTCTATAAGATCGTGAATGTTAGTCGAAAAATGTTGAATAACGGATTGTGATTTATTCCGTATTGAATTATTTTTAGCCTTAGGCTTGCTGCCTTTCCGGTTGGATGCAGACATTTTTGAAGTGAATGAAATTTTGAATTTGAATAATAGTTCTTTGAATAGCTAGCCTTAAAAAGGCTGATTAATTTCTTAATCACTCTAATATCACTCTTTGTATCACTTAGTCACTCTAATATCACTTAGTCACTCTAATATCACTCTTTGTATAGCCTTGAGAAAGGCTGACTAATTTTTAGTCTTTAAAAAGACTGTTAGTGATTCAGGTAGCCTTGAAAAAGACTGAAGACTGAATCAATGAAACTCTAGGTAGCCAGAAAAAATTTCCAGGAGCCAAGAGCTATACGCGTGCGGTGCGAACGACTGTTCAACACCGACTGATCGCCGATTACTTGAAATCGAAGACAATGGGCCGTATGAATGATGTACGATTCAGACGATCCGGCTTCTTCCGTCACCGTCTCCGGAACGTCAGCCTCCGTCAAAATTAGTCAAATGAGTTTTCCCTTTACGCAGTCACACGATCCAGCAGAGATCCGGTACGTCAACGTCCGTCAACGGCAAGCTCCGTCAACATTTCTCCGAAAGAATATTTGACGGACTGTGATTATCGCACACATGCACGATTCATATGATTACGGTATTGAGCTGACGTTTGTTATGTATGTATTCGGTGTCAAGATCCCACTCTTAAACGAAATATATCACATATAAGTAATTAAACTTATCAGTAGATTTTCAAAGTACGTTACGTTGTTGAGTGGAACTGATTGTATTGTTTTATCCTTTTTCTAGTTAATTTTGAAAGTTATTTATTCGATTAGAAGGTAGGAAAACAACAGATCGATTCTCTTCAAAAGCTCCCAGATTTCGTATTAGTGGAATAAAATTGTGCGAAACTAAGTTCTTCAAATTCAACATGTAAGAAAATGACATGACGAAAACGGATAGGAAACCGGATCGTGTGAATCAGAATGACGGTTATAGACGTTGACGTTCCGGTGACGGTGACGGAAGAAGCCGGGCCGTCTGAATCGTACTTAAAACGTAGCATGCTTGAATTTCGGTAGTAAATGCTACATGTGGATCACGTTCCTGTCAAAAGCAGAGACTTTACTACACAACAACGTTCGAACATGTAGTATTTACTACAATTTTTCGGTAGGTAGCTCCAGAGGTTGCTACTCGTGTGTTTGCTGATAAAGTGAAGTAGAAAAATTAAATAAAGTGGCATTTTTGCAGCAGTAAATACGTTTCTTGCCTTGTGCATATTTATTCCAGTTGTTCCGGCTCCGAGTCCATACGACATGTAATAATGCTCCAATTCGAAGGTATCATTAACTACATGTTAGACCTTATTTTTTTATTCATACCAAACGCGTTTTACTCTGTAGACTATGTTTTTGAGAAGATACTACAAACAACAGACTTTACTACATTTTATTCATACGGCCCAATGAGCTACCTACCGAAAAATTTTAGTAAATACTACATGTTCGAAAGTTGTTGTGCAGTAAAGTCTCTGCTTTTGACAGGAACGTGATCCACATGTAGCATTTACTACCGAAATTGAAGCATGCTACGTTTTATTCATACGGCCCAATATCTTTGCTTCGGCTCTAAGAAGCAATACTGTGGAAAAAGTAGTTCGAAAATTTTTCGATAGTTACTGCTGTTATAGCGACGTGGCCGTTTGTTGGAATTTATCCATCTTACAATTAAATTAAATTTAGGGAAAAGAGTTTTCATAATATAAGGGAGACCGTGGCTAAACCGGATACTTTTTGGAAATTGAAAAAAAACATCCATTCCAACTAGGTTTTACGCAAGATATCTCTATCGTTGTGTAGCTTCAATCTTCAGCTAAATCAAAGTCTTGGCATAACATACCATTTGTGGAGTTTGACCATTCTTTTTCAACAAAAACTTCGCAGCCGATTCTTAGCATTGCATGGCTAGTACTACGACACTAAGAATCATTCTAAGTCGGGACTTGAAAATACGACAACTGACTTGTAAGACTAGTGACCTATGCATTGAACCACTAAGCCGGCTATCTTACCACCAGCTTACTGACGTCTGCCTGTCAAATGTTCTTGTACCAAACGAAACATACGGTTTCGAAGACTTGAAAGAGCTTTCGAGTGTGGCTTTTTATAGCGCAATGCGAAGCAACGCCGTTGTCGAGCATGTCCGGATAAAGAAGGTGCTCGAATTTCCGAAGAAGTAATTTGATCTGGTAGTTTCGTAAAAACTTCGTTTATACTGGCGCTATCTATAAGGATGTGGACGAGAAAGAATGTCTGCTAAAGCAGTAGCCATTACTTATCAGAAGCCACGACTCTTTAACTTTGTTTTGGTCAGATTTGGCCTTTTGTCGTTATGCGAAATCCGTCTTGGAAAGGTATAAAGTACAAGAGGTCAAATACGTGCCAAAAACAGCCAATCCACCAAGCTGTCCATAATATTGCCCAATAATCTAGTACCACAGAGAACAGACATCCAAGTAGAGATTCCTATGTGTGTAAGAAATTTAACGGTTGTTTGGTAAATACGCAACAGTGATTTTTAACGAATGTCCACTTGTATGATTTACACAGCTTTTTGGGACAAAGTTTGTTCTATCCTGGATGTCTGTTCTATGTTCTTCAAAACTACATAGAAAGCAAATGGTACCGATAATTTCAAGAGAAGATGGAAAATCGTCACCGCTGGCGTATCTGAGAATATCGTACGACACTTAAATCGGTGAAGAAAAATGTCGGATAGCCCTTAAGGAATGTTTTAATGGTTCTGAAAAGAACGGATATGAGGTATTTATTCAATGTTTACAACACTGTTGAGATTTTTTTGCCACAATTTATTTATTTACACCAGAGCCTGAATTCTGGGTATTCAGGAACTGGAACTGGATTAACGTACTAAATTCGGAACCTGCGGGATTGACTCCGCATTCAGTTGCAAAATTCAGGTTCGAAATCCAGTTCTCAAGAACTCAGTTCATGAATTTAGTTATATAGTTCTGGAACTGAACTCATTTTCAGAATTCTGTTTCCGAATTTAATGTTAGAACTGAATTCCGAACCTGAATTTAGTTCCAAAATTGAGTTCCAGAGTTCAATTCTAGCATGCTGGTTCTGAATTCGGAAATTGAATTCTGGAAATTAATTCTAAAACTTAATTTTGGAACTAAATTGTGAGACTGAATTCAGGAATTTAATTGTGGTTCAGAAGCCAGTTCCAAAATTCCAGTTCGGAGTAAAGCTCTAAGATCTTGAATTTTGTTCCATAAAATTGAAATTGAAATGCAGAATCTGAATTCTGGTTAGGGATTTAAATTTGATGCACTAAATTCTGTTCAAATCTTCAAATGTGATCTTTCGCCGGGTTAGTTCCATAATCTAGAATTAGGATTCAGTTCCAGAGTCCGTTCCGTTGAAATTTAACTTATTATCGTTTTTTTGAAAACTCATATTTCATTATACAAAAGGCATAAGCCATTTAGATTAATTTGCCTACCAGACAATGCGACTCCTAAGTGTTCTAATTTTAACTTGTCATCCGGGGTAAAAAAATGATATAAAAAAAACTCGTCATCCAATGTGTTTTATCAAGGATAATTATACCCTTCTCGTAACTTAAGACTGGTTTTTAGATTTCAGTTTTTTATGAAGTAACAGTGACTTGCTAACCAGAGCTAATAGAAGTCATTTTCATAGGGAGTGTATCGAAAATAAGCTATCCACATACATTTGTGTTATACGCATGTATTTGTGATGGTTTGTTATACTCAGATCACAGCATGCTGTGCGTTTGGCTGTCAGCTTTCGGTTGTATACTTGTTTGTGCGGTTGGAATTCTGCGTTTTCAAAATGTCGCGTATTTCAAATGAAGTGAAAATTAAAGTTCTGGACACGTGGCTAAGTGAGAAGGTATTACTATGCGAAAATTGGCGAAGCGATTTGGAATTCATCATGCCAGTGTTATAACCATCAATTATAAGTTTGGGGAACATTATTATTTGAATGAGCTACCAGGAAGGGGCAGAAAACCCGGTTCGTCCAACCTGAAACTGGACCAGAAAGTGGTATCTCCAATCTTGAAGAACAAATCAATGTCAATACGTGATTTTGCAAAAAAAAAGTAGGAACGAGCATCGGAGTGATCCAGCGTATCAAGAGGCGAAATCACCTGAAGACCTACAGGAAGCATAAAATCTCGAAACAAAGTGTAAAACAGAAGAAACGAGCAGCAACAAGGGCCCGGAAATTGTATTCGCGTCTTTTGCAGTGTCCGAATGCATGCGTTTTGATGGATGATGAGACTTTTATAAAGGAGGACTCAAAAACCCTTCCAGGTCCACAATAATTTACTGTCGACGTTGGGGAGGAAGTGAGCGATGCGGACATGTCGATTCAAGTGGAGAAACTCGGTCGAAAGGTACTGGTATGGCAAGCAATATGTTCCTGTGGTTTGAAGTCAATCATTTTTTACACTACCGAAACTATAAATGCACAAATCTATCGTCAATCTTTTTTTACACTACCGGAACTATAAATGCACAAATCTATCGATCTAAGTGTCTTCATAAGAGATGGCTGCCTTTATGTAAGAAGCATAGTACACCTCCACTGTTTTGGCCGGATTTAGCGTCGACTCACTATGCCAAAACCACTATCAATTGGTTTACGGAAAAGGGTATAAATTTCGTTGAGAAAAATATCAATCCACCAAATTGCCCACAGCTTCGACCCATCGAACGTTACTGAGCAATCGTAAAGAGGGTCTTCAAGACAGCTGGGAACATTCAGTAGTTAAAAAAAATTGGGGCACAAGCGTCCAAACACTTGTCCGGAACTTGATGAAGAGCGTTCGATCAAATATTCGAAAATTCGTGAAGGAATAACTAAAATTTCGTTTTTATCACAATTTGAAAGAAAAATTTGTGGATAGCTTATTTTCGATACACTCCCTAGACGAAAATGACAAGAAATTACTGTCACTCTCAGCTTCGCTTGCAAACTATGACAACGAAATCCATGTCTAGTCAATGACATAAGCGGAACAGTAGTTTCAAAATTGTGTTTTTTCTTCCATTTGCAGTTTTCAGTCATTGGCAGTTTTCAGTGAAAATCCCATAGTATGCAGTGTCGATATTCAACCGAAGCTGTGAGAATCAAAATGACTGAAAAAGGTTTCACAATAACTTTTACCTGTTGGTGCTCGAATTTGTAGTAGCTTTGGTTTCCAAAGAGGTTCTGGGATGTAATTACTTTGAATTACCATATTTTAGTCACTTTTCATAGCCAAGTTTCACAGACTTTCAATACATCGATGAAAGAATGAGAATTGAAATTCTGCTGATGCTCCCTGAAGACGTTAGTTTGGTTTCGTCTTGTCATAGAGGAAAGAGGGACGTTGGCCATTATACTCTCTCATTTTTTCGATGAGAAACGAAAATGCTTCGTCTCTCTTCGTTTGTTCTGGTGTCGGTCATTTACGAATGAGACAGTAAAACATTGAAAATGAGACTTTTGGAATGGTTTCTTTCATTGAGAATTCGTGACAATTTTAAGCTTTGTTTGCTACAAACTCCACCCTTTGAACAACTCTGCAATGAATATCTAAGCGCACCGAGAAATTAAAAAAAACCCTTACCTTGAATTGCAAAAAAGTACCCGTGCCAAGTTTGGTACTAATTTACTGAGTTGTTATGGAACTTTGCCGATATAAACAACACTTTGACATTTTGCCTTAAATTCTTTTTTTTTTTTTTTTTATAATAAAATTTTTATTGGGCTCATTTGCGTTAGCTTAACGTGGCCGATTATCTTGTTGTTAGGTGGATATGAGTGGAAGCCGTATTATGGGGCGACCTGCTCCCCTAAAGTTAGTAAAGGAGTGTCAGGAGGGTGGGACCTATACTGTATTGATTTTGAACATATTTTGGTATTACAAATCATTCATTAATAGCTTGCATCTTCTTAACACACTTTTCATTTCCGAGTTCTTGACGTTCTCCAGATTGTATCGAGGAAGAGACTGTACTAGACTCGGATGCTTTGTTGGTGTACTTTGATGTCGGTGTGTCATTTATGGATGGTTTCCAGCAATTCAGCTTGACCAGTGTTTAGTTCATTTGGGGTAGGACCACTGTAGAAGAAAGAAAGAGAAAGAGAGGGCACTAGATTTGCACGTATATAGCTTTGAGGAAGTTATAGAGGTAGGTCATGTAAAGGAGATCTCGGGTTGCCAAAACGTCACGGACTGGAACATAAGGTGGTCTACCTCGGGCCCGAAGGGAATCAATTAGCTGGAGTCTGACGTCGCAATACTCGGAGCACACCCAAACAACATGCTCGATGTCATGATAACCGTCTCCGCAAACGCAATGATTACTCTCACTAAGGCCAACACGATGAAGATGCGCTTTGAGCAAAGAGTGGTTGGACATAAGTCTTGACATTGTGCGAATAAAGTCCCGGTTCACGTCCAACCCTCGGAACCAAGCTTTCGTCGATACCTGCGGTATAATGGAATGTAACCACCGTCCTAGATATCCATCATTCCAGGAGGTTTGCCAGCTGACGAGTGCCTCTTGACGAGAACGACTGAAAAATTCATTGAAGCAGATTGGTCTTTCATAGGTTTCACCTTGTAATGCGCCCACCTTGGCCAGTGAGTCCGCCATCTCATTGCCCCTTACGGAACAATGTGATGGGACCCAAACCAAGGTAATCCGATATGATTTTTCAGATAAAGCACTCAGTTGTTCCCGTATTTTCCCCAGGAAATACGGCGAGTACTTTCCAGGCTTCACTGAGCGAAGAGCCTCGATAGAGCTGAGACTGTCCGATACAATGAAGTAGTGGTCTGTGGGCAAAGTTTCAATGATCTCAAGGGTATACTGAATTGCAGCTAGTTCTGCGACGTAAACTGAAGCCGGATCACTGAGTTTATAGGAGGCGGTGAAATTTTCATTAAAAATACCGAAGCCAGTGGACCCGTCGAGATGTGATCCGTCAGTGTAAAACATTTTATTACAGTCGACTTCTCTAAATTTGTCATTAAAAATATTTGGGATCACTTGAGGGCATACGTGATCCGGGATTCCATAAATATCTTCTTTTATGGATGTGTCGAAAAACACCGTAGAATTAGAAGTATCATAGAAACGAACACTGTGAGGATTATATGAAGAAGAATAATTGTTACGTGACATGAAATCAAAGTACAATGTCATAAATCGGGTCTGAGAATTAAGCTCGACTAGCCGTTCAAAGTTATCGATAACCAACGGGTTTAAGACGCTACATCGAATGAGTTGTCGATATGAGAGATCCCACAAACGGTTTTTCAGCGGTAGAATTCCCGCTAGTACCTCGAGACTCCCCGTATGAGTCGACTGCATACAACCCAAGGCAATACGCAAGCAACGATACTGGACTCTCTCCAGCTTGATAAAGTGTATCTTCGCGGCTGAACGGAAACAGAAACATCCATACTCCATCACTGACAATATCGTTGTTTGGTACAGCCTTATAAGATCTGTTGGGTGAGCTCCCCACCAAGTCCCGGTCACTGTACGGAGAAAGTTGATTCTTTTTTGGCATTTTCGTTTCAGATACCTAATGTGACATCCCCAGGTACCTTTGGAATCGAACCAGACTCCGAGGTATTTGAATGTGAAGGCCTGAGCTATGGTTTGACCCATTAGTTGAAGCTGTAGTTGTGCAGGTTCACGCTTCCTGGAAAATACTACCAATTCAGTTTTCTCCGTGGAGAATTCGATACCTAGCTGTAGAGCCCATGTAGACAAAGCGTCTAAGGTAGTTTGTAATGGTCCTTGCAGGTCGGTAGACTTGGATCCTGTAATAGACACCACGCCATCATCTGCAAGTTGCCTTAACGTGCAAGAATTTTCAAGACATTCATCGATGTCATTGACGTAAAAGTTATAAAGAAGGGGGCTGAGGCATGAGCCCTGGGGAAGGCCCATGTAACTAATTCGTGAGGTCGCAAGTCTTCATGTGTAAAAAACATGTGCTTTTCCGATAATAAGTTGTGCAAAAAATTGTTCAAATGTGGGGAAAGACCATGCTTGTGCAGCTTCTCCGAGAGAATTTTTATGGAAACTGAATCAAAAGCCCCCTTTATGTCCAAGAATACTGATGCCATTTGCTTCTTGTGAGCGAATGCCATTTGAATTTCTGTAGAAAGCAGCGCAAGGCAATCGTTCGTTCCTTTGCCTTTACGGAAGCCAAATTGTGTATCTGAAAGCAAGCCACTTGTTTCCATCCATTCATCGAGACGAAACAGAATCATTTTTTCCAGCAGTTTCCGAATACAGGAAAGCATTGAAATCGGCCGATACGAGTTGTGGTTGGAGGCTGGTTTGTCCGGTTTCTGAATAGCGATAACCCTCACTTGTCTCCAGTCTTGAGGAACAAAGTTCTGTTCGACGAACTTGTTGAACAAGTTTAACAGACGTTTTTTCGCGATATCGGGAAGATTTTTAAGCAAGTTGAATTTAATTTTATCACACCCTGGGGCATTGTTGTTGCACGATAAGAGGGCTAGAGAAAACTCCGTCATCGTAAAGGGGGAATCGTTTTCACTGTATCGAGAGGACGCGACGCGATAGACATTCGATTCGCGAACAAAATCCGGGCAAACTTTCTTGGCGAAGTCAAATATCCAGCGATTTGAATATTCTACGGATTCGTTATTAGTGGTTGCATTTCTCATACGACGGGCTGTATTCCACAGAGTGGTCATCGATGTTTCCCTAGATAGGCCATTGACGAACCGACGCCAGTAACCTTTTTTTTTTGCTTTAATCAGATTTTTCAGGGTCTTTTCTAGTGATGCATATTTCTCGTAGTCTTCGCGCTTGCCACTGTTCCCGAATTTTTTATACGCGGATGATTTTGTTTTATATATTTCCGAGCACTCTTTATCCCACCATGGGGTTGAGGGTCGCGTAGTGATTGTAGTTTTGGGTACTCGTTTGGTCTGGGCTTGAATCGCGGCGTTGAGGATCAAGTCAGCTAGGGATTTGTATTCTTCTTCTAGCGAATCTGGTTGTTTCGTTTCGAGAGCTTGGGATATCGCGGTCGAGTAGGAACTCCAGTCGATGTTTTTCGTGAGATCATATGTCATATCGACTGATGTCGGTGTTTGTGCACCAGTGGATATTGAAACCAAAATCGGCAAGTGATCACTACCGTGGGGATCAGGGATTACCTTCCACTTGCAATCTAGCTGTAGTGATGTCGAGCAAAGGGATAAGTCCAGCGCACTAGAGCGGCCTGGCGGTCTTGGATTGCGTGTCATTTCACCCGTATTTAAAATTGTCATATTGAAGTTGTCGCACAGATCATAAATTAACGAAGAACGGTTATCATCATATAGGCAGCCCCACCCCGTACCATGCGAGTTAAAGTCTCCTAAAACTAACCGCGGGGTGGGAAGAAGCTCAATGATGTCTGCCAGTCGTCGATGCCCTATCGAGACTCTGGGAGGTATGTAGATAGAAGCTATACAAAGATCTTTGCCTCTAATTCTGATTTGGCAAGCAACAACTTCAATGCCCGGGATCGAGGGGAGGTTAATTCTATAAAACGAATAGCACTTTTTGATCCCTAAAAGAACCCCTCCATAGGAGTCTCCTCGATCCAGGCGTATAATGTTGAAATTGTGGAAGTCAAAGTTTATATTTGAAGTGAGCCATGTTTCACACAATGAAAATACGTCGCAGTTACGCGAATTTATCAAAAATTTGAAAGAATCTAATTTTGGGATGATACTTCTGCAATTCCACTGCAGTATAGTGATCATATTCTCGATTTCTGTAGGTATTTCAGCCATCGATAGATACGATCGCTGCAAGGAGGGGCCATTGTTCTGTCAACTGTTTTAAAAATGTTCTTACTGTTGGTAATAAAGCCGTTAGAATACTTTTAAGAGGATCAGTTATATTGAAGGCTGTTAATATCCAGTCCACGATATCAGAGAATTTTAGTAATCCAGAGTTTGTCGGATTTTCTGGTTGTGTTTTGGGATCACCTGGGTTTTTCGGTGTCCCTGGAAGCGCAGGAAATTCCTGGTTGTATTTTAGAAATCCAGGCGGTATTGGCTTGGGTTCAACGGAATTTTTCTGGTTGAACTTTAATGTTTTATTTTCATTTTGATGTAGTACTTTTAGACCTTTGCGAGGAAGGTTAGGAGAGGACATAATTGGTCTTTTCCTATTTGTTCCTAGCTGAAGAGAAGAAGGTCCTACGCCGGGGTCATAAGAAGCATCAGCGTCAGTCGACAAAAGAGCAAACGGATTGTTAGGGGTAGGGGGAGTGGCTCGTTTAAGGATTTCCGCGTAAGATCGTTTAGAATGCTCCCTTACGGTTCGCTTAAGCTTTTCCTCGCGTTGTTTGTACTTGGAGCATTCAAAAAGATCATGCGGATTCTCGCCACAGTAAATACACTTTTCGGTCGTTTTCCTGCATGAGTCATCCCCGTGTCCCTCGCCACATTTACCACACCGTGGTTTGTTACAACAGTATGGTGCCGTATGTCCCATCTTTTTGCAGTTCGAACAGTGCATTACCCTCGGTACATACAACCGGACAGGTAGACGAACCCCTCCCACTAAAACGTAATTCGGAAGTGCAGAACCGGCGAAGGTCACACGAAAAGAGTCTGATGGGTAGTACTTCCCATCTTGTGCCGATTTAGAGTGCAATTGCTTGCACTCCAATATCTTCACTGGTTGAAGATCGACATTCTTGAAGCGGCCAATCCCATCCTTCATAAGATCTTCAACCGTTAAACTCTCCTCGCGAACCACACCGTCGATCTCCACCATCCGAGAAGGTACGTAGACGCGATGCTCCCTCGTGAAGATCTCATTGCTAGCAATATCGTTTGCTTGTTTCAGATCAGTCACGACGACGCGCAGTCTATTTGGTGACACCTTGTCAATGTGTTTCACTGCCGAGTAGTACTTATACAGATCTCGAGCTATATTAAGGACTCTAAGAGATTTAGCTATGGGCCGGAAGTATACCACCCACGGGCCAACCGATCCGTCATCCTGATAGACCTTCCGACGGAGGGGTGGTTTTTCCAAAGGGGTTGCGGGGATATCCATGTAAGATGTGTCACCATAAGAGTATTCATCTAAATGTTCCACCTCTTCAGGTACATCATCATCTTCCCCGGGGTTCCCCCCATCGGAAGACATATCTCCCACAACAACAAGATAAATAGAGCAAATAGATAGGGTAGTAAGAAATAGAAAGATAAAAATAAGGAAAAAACTACTTCACCGGTATGGTTTGTTGAGCCGATAGATGAGTTCGCTTCGATTGTTTCCCTCGCGTGACCTTGATGAATCAACCACTGCTGGTGCCGATGCTATTCAAGCGACAGGTAGAAACGCTGAAGCACACAACTGTCTGCTGCCGGTGTGTATCACTGCCGATCACTTATTAGATCTAAGAAAGATCTCACAACAGAAATGTTTCCGCTAGCCCTTGCTAGGGAAACACCTTCGCACTCGAGATTTTGTAATTAATACCGTCCTGATACGGAGCAGAAAAAAAACAAGTGTATCGCGGACGACTGCTCGGATACGAATGCCTTAAATTCTTGTTAGCAAACACTTACTACACCCCTTTCCTCCAACTGTAAAATATCCTTATAGCAACCTATGAGCAGCAATAATAACTTCAGCCAGGTTAGGTGTGGTAATCCATTGAGTTGGTTCGGAGTTATGGTCTACACTCAGGCTCAAATATATGGAATTTCAGCCAAAAGAATATCGTATGCGAATCAGAAGACCGCCTTATGTAGTCACGAAAATTGGAAATCCAATAAAAAGCCTTAAGAAATTTATACGAAATTTTTAGGAAAGAATTTTCTATGAATTTCTATGACAAACATTACTTCATTCGTATACTGTGGAATTCATAAGTTGCTCGCGTGAAAATTACTGTAGTGGTAGATGAGCTGTATATTGCAGAATCATAAACAGGTATATTTTTCATATTAATGTTTTGAAGTGGTGATTTTTGATTCATCATAAGATTTTCACTAATCATTTAGCCTCAGTGTTTTGTATAAACAATTTGAACTTTGCACCCCCTTTGGATGAAACCCCCCATCCCTCCTTCCTTTGAAATGTTCTTAGGATCAACTGAAGTGTAAATAATATCTGTACTTATAACGAAGTATCGTTTTACAGATGAAACTTTATTTTCTAGAGGTACTCATTATATCAACACACCGCCCCCCCCCCCCCTTCAAAATATCCTTAAAACCATATTTGAGTTTTACTAAAAGTGTATGTGGTCTTCAAGATGTATCGATTCGCTTCAAATTAGATATTTCGCTATTGTTTAAGATACTTGCTATATACTCTCTTCCCTGAAATTATCCTAATGATCATTTCTGAAGAGCAGGAAGTATCTGTATCAAGTTTGATAGCAATCCTTTCATTAGTTATGAATTTACGCAATTACAAACACAACATAGCCCCCCCCCCCCTCTTTGAGAGGTACTTGCTATATCCACCCCACACGAATATCCATATAATCTTATCTAAGTTGTGGAAAAAGTATCTTTGATCATCAAACAGTAACGATTGTGGTCAAATTTGATAAATTTTGTAATGACTCCCCCTGTTAAGCACATTTGATATTCTCCCACCCCTATAGAAATTACCTTATAACCACCTCTGAAGAGCAAGAAGTACATGTGCCAAGTTTGGTGGCAATCCGTTCAGTAGTTTCGGAGTTATGTCGTTACCTACATTATGCCCCCATTCTAGAGGCCCTTACTACATCCACCCCCCTTATAATCATATCTGAGGTATGCAAAATGTATCTAAGGTCTTGAAAAGTATCGATTACCGTCAAATTATATGAATTATTTCATGACCCCCCACCATGTTAAGGACACTGACTACGCTCCCTCCCGTATAAAAATACCTTTATGAGCATCCTTGAAGAGCAAGAAGTACTTGTGCCAAAGTTTATAACAATCCGCTCAGTAGTTTCGAAGTTATGTCGTTACATACACTATATCCCTCATTATAGTCCCTTACTACATCCACCCCTCGTCTAAGGTATTCAAACAATATCTAAAGTATCGATTCTCGTCAAATTAGATAAATTTTTCATGATCCCTCTGATAAGGACACTTGTTACACTCCCTACCCTATAAAAATATCTTTATGTCCATTTATGAAGAGCAAGAAGTATCTGCGCCAAGTTTAACAGCAATCCATTTCAGTAGTTTGGGAATTATGCATTTACAAACACCACACTCTCCTTTTTATATGCACTTGCTACATGCACCTCTCATATAATCATATCTATGGTATACAAAATGTTTCTATGGTCTTCATTAAGTATCGATTCTCGTCAAATTATATAAATTTTTTTAAGACACCTCCTTGTTAAATACACTTGCTAAGCACCCTCCCCTATAAAAGTACCCTTATGACCATCTCTGAAAAGCAAAAAGTACCTGAGCCAAGTTTGGTGGCAATAGATTGTGTAGTTCCAGAGTTATGTCGTTACAAACACACAAACTTACATCTTTTTTGCCTTTCTCATATAGAAATTATTGCAATTATTATATGCAATTACTGTGAAAACCGACTTTTGAACCGAGGCACGGAGGGCCGAGTGTCATATACCATTCGACTCAGTTCTTCGAGATCACAAAATGTGTGTGTGTGTGTGTGTGTTTATGTATGTATGTGTGTGACAAATAATGTCACTCAATTTTCTCAGAGATGGCTGAACCGATTTTCACAAACTTGGATTCAAATTCCCATACAAAGTTCCTGAGTTTCATATTGATCTGACTGCCGGTTCCGGAATTACAGGGTGATATGCACCAAAAAGGAAAAAAAATAGTCACACACGTTTCTCAAAGATGGCTGAACCGATTTTCACAAACTTAGATTCAAATAAAAGGTTTTATAACCTTATACAATTTCCCTGAGTTTCATTTGAATTCGATATCCGGCTCCGGAATTACAAGGAAATATGTGATAATTTGTGAAAAAATATGCAATCAATTTTGACGGAAATTTCTTGACCAATTTTCACAAACTAAGCGAATAAAAGGTCTTGAAATTCCTTAAAAAGTCCCCGAAAAGTTGATCCAGATCCGACTTCCGGTTCTGGTATTACAGTGCGATTAGTGGAAATTTTCAATTTTATGAGTATTTTTTCACTAGCGATGGCGAAACGAGGTGCACATTTTTATAAAACTTACTGCTAAATTGATCTAGTTGACGGATCTTATTAGTTAGTGAATTTATGAAACAACTTTGAATCTACTAGTCCCCGGTTTCCGCTTCGAAAGCACCGATAATAGTGAAGAAAATATCTAAAATTATTCAAATTAAGGCTCTCATTGTCTCTAAAAATACTGTGCAACTTCATCCTGATCCGACTTCCAGTTCCGAAGTTATAGGGTGAGGAGTGTCATAACATTCAAATTCAAAATTACGATGCAGGGGAACGGGTATAGCGTTATGGGTAAGTCAATGCCTTTCACGCTGCCCACCTGGGTTCCATTCCCAATCCCGCGCACATAGGGTCAAAAAACTTTTCTGGCCCGAAGAGGTGAATGACAACAATGTTAAAACCTCCATAATCGAAAAAATGACGATGCAAAACTGGTACGCGACAGTACGTGCGGCTTTGCTCCATTCACAGCGTGCTTTGTTCAATTTCGTATAGCGTGCAGGGTAGCCTCATTAAAATATATATTTTTCAGGAGAAAAATATGTAAATTTCTAATCCTTTTGTTCAATTTGTACCTACTTGTAGGTGTTATTACAAGATCATGACAACGATGCTTTTCAATAAAAGTGCACTTATTGGCTTTCTCATATAGAAAGTTTATACGATATGTTCTATATAATTCGACATAGTTCATCGAGCTGAGCAATGTATGTGTCTGTGTTTGAGTATGTGTTAATAATGTCACTCATAAAAAAAAATCTCGTAGTTCTGTAGGTTGCTTTTGAATTTCACACCGCCGTTTAGAGCGACGAAGGGTAAAAATTTTCTAGATTTGGCTTAAAACTGATTCAATTCGTAGGCTATACTAGTTACTTACTAAACGAACCGACTTCAGTTATACTGATTCCAAGTTCCTAGTTCCAAAAGTACTAGAAGTAGTGGTCAAAAAGTTGAATACGAGGATCGATTTCCACAAACAGACTCAAATAAAAGTTCCTACAGTCTCATAGGTTGCTGTTTAATTCCATCCGAAAAATGCGAAATAAAGAAAAATTCTTATCAACTTGACATAACTGTTTAGAATTTGAAAAGGTTATGTTATGTATCAAATGATTTTAAAAAATCCAAAGAACGTTTTTTAAGACATATTCCTTATTATTATAATTACCTTAAACATTGCAGAAGATATCAAATTGATCGAACTTACCGTTTCTGGGATGTATATTATTGAAAATTTTCATGGGATTTTTGCTTAGTCTATAGAGTAAAAAGGGCAAACCGATGATGCAAATTGTTTCGTTTGACCGTGATTAACGTTTATGCAACATTTGAGCGAAATCAAAAAATACAACAATAAAATTTCAAAGAAAATCTGTCTCTAAAGAGTCGAAACAGAAAATAACTAAACTTCCCTGGAGGATAAAATTCTCTTTGCTCTCTGCTGCCTGAAGAACCGAGAACAATGTTATGAATCCTTTGTAAGTAAAGTGCTTCACTGTTTGACTGCGGAATAGATTTCAAATTTGAAATAAATCTAATATTCGAAAGGAAAGCGAAAACTTTTCTTTCTACCATAAAGCAGTTATGAATAATAGATTGGCATCTAACGAAACAGAAGAAGTTTCAACGCCATTATCGCCGAACAAAGAGGGATGGATGTCTGTACGGAAGCAGTTAGTTGATTATTCAGTGTATACAAAGCATCCATAAACAAGTTAATCTGCCGGCCAAGAAAGAGTACATCACAGTTACCTTCGTGTGAAAATTACTGTAGCGCAAATCGCATGTAACGCGAACAACACGGAAAAACCTTCAGCATAGAAACTGAATCTAGCTATTCTAGCCGTGCATAATAAAATCATTGCTTCAGAGTAGAAAAAAAATCAAGAAGGTAAGCAATTTTTCAATTTACCAGTCGACACACCGCACGTTCAACTAAGTTCCCAACTAGCTTAAAAGCTCAGAGTCGAATGATCGAATTAGTAAACCCATGCTGCTAATGAATGTCGATTATTCACACTTACCTGTTGCATGTTAAACCCGCTCATCGGTTCCACGGTTGGACATTCGCCCGTTTTGTAGGTGTGTCCGTACGAGACGGCGGCCAAACCGCACAAAATAGCGCCGAGCGCCAACACTGCAGGAAACTTTGTCATCGTGGATTCCGATCAGAATCCTTTTAACTCACTCTTAATCGCCCTAGACACTGGTGGGGTTGAATATGTTTACAAACTGTTTGGTTATTCAAGAGCCGGCAGATTTCAGGGTCAAAAACTTCACTCTTCCTTGTCCAATTTCCTGCTATTCTAGGGGGGAAGGAAGACAATCTAATTTCACTTCTTGAAACAACGCGGATTCGACGTTTCTGAGAGCAGGAAATAGTCCGTAGCGGAGACGACGATCCAATCGAGTTCAGCGCGAAAGTTAAATTGAATCACTTCAAGCACGTTACTGCGTTCTGTACGCGCGAGAGAGGGAGACAGCGAGAGAGCGAGAGAGGTCACTGATTTCGTCGAACGTGAACTCAAACAGTAAGTGTTTGTCTGTTAGGACTGATTGCGCCTTGTTGCAGGGTGGTAGACAACGGATGCTGAGCAGTGTGCCGTGAATGTTTGCGTTTGGTTACTACACTTGACTGATTGCTCGGATGATGCAAGTGGTCCGGAGAGGCGACGGAATCAAACGAAAACAAGACGTGTTTGTGTGGTTAGGGTCGTTATTCAGTCAGTTTGTTTGATGAAGAATACCATCGGCTGTTCTTCACTATGTTTCCGCACAAATCACACACCGGGTTGCCTGCATTTCCGCCCTTAAACGACTAATATTCACCGTCATCCATAAGTTAGACTGACTGAACGAATGGATGACTAGATTATACCCGCAGGTTGTTTTGTGTCTTTGCGTAGCTCTTCGTCATCGGTGGTAGCTGCGGTTATTCCACAGGGGAACTTTTTTGTGAAAACAGTGAATTGTGCTAAGGCATAGCTTTTCATTATGCCTTGGATTTTTACATAAGTCAAAATTCTGGTTCTTGGTTTTTCTCTGCTAAGTAATTTCTTTACATATGTGGTATATAACCCTTACCATAGAACAGAAAATGAACTAATGACCTCATAGAGAAACATATAAATAAAAAACTGGTATTCTTCAGATTTTGATTAATATTGTTTTTCGCTGTGGTCTTATGAACTCATGAACAGTAATATTTAATCATTTTGATTTGATTTGATTCTCATATTACTTTTTTTTGTACAGTGTTTTTGATCAAGGTTTTCGGTACTTTCGGAACCGAGAACTGAGAACCGGTTTAACCGAAGTTGATTCGTTAGTAAGAAACTAATAAAACATACAAATTAAATCAGTTTTGAAAAAAATCCAGAATAATTTTACCTTTTTGCCTTTCTCATATAGAAAGGTTACGCAATCACTGTGAAAACCGACATTTGAACTGAGGTCTGGAGGGATGAGTGTCATATACCATTCGACTCAGTTCGTCAGAGTACGCAAAATGTCTGTATGTGTGTATGTGTGTGTATGTTTGTATGAAAATTTTTTTTCACTCACTTTACTCGAAGATAGCTGAACCGATTTTCATGAACTTAGATTTAAATGAAAGGTCTTGTAACCGTATACAAAGTTCCTGAATTTCATTCGAATCAGACTTCCGGTTCCGGAATTAGAGGGTGATATGTGCAAAATACCTGCCTTTCTTATATATGAAAGAAACCAAGGGATTGTTTGTGCATTAAAGATTTTTGAAAGAAACCAAGGGATTGTTTGTGCATTAACTAGTATAACCTACAGAATGAAACAGTGCTTTGTTTGCGTAGGTCATCCTTAAGAAAACGAAATGGGTTCACTATTATATGTAATTCCAGCACCGGAACCCGAGAACCGGTATAATCTAAGTCGGTTCGTACGGCCACCAACTAACATGATGTACAAACTCTACTAGTTATTATTCAAATTTAGAAGTTTTTATACGATTTTGCCATCGTACTCTAAACGACGGTTCAAACTTTTGTTGAATATGCAGTAATTTTCGGTAGGACCATAAGACGTAACCTTTCATTTGACCCTAAGATTGGAAATATCGGTTCTGCAACCTCTGAGAAATGTGAGTGAGATCCACTTTTGAGCATATGACTATTTTCCCCCGTCGTTGATCGAAAACCGGGAACCAGGATAGCCAGAATCGGTTTGTTTAGCTGGCTACCGATAATGGCAATCGATTTGTGTAGTTTTGAGATCGGCTTAGAGATTTTTTAGCGTATTTGGTTTCACCGGTATAAGTGATGGTGTACAATATTCAACACACTTTACCCTAAAACTCTGGAACCTGAAGTCGAATCCGGATGAAATTTAGGGATTCCGTATGGCACCGTGAGACCTTTCATTTGAATCTAAGCTTGTGTAAATCGGTCAAACCATCACTAAGAAATGTGAGTGAGATCCATTTTGGAATATATGATCACTAATTTCGGTGCTTCCGGAACCGGAGACCGGGAACCAGGATAGCCGGAATCGGTTTGTTTAGTTGTCTACTGACAATGGCTATCGATTTGTGGAGTTTTGAGTCCAGTTTAGAAAAATGTTTGCCGACTTCGTTTCACCGGTTTATGTGACGGTGTACAATATTGAACACACTTTACTCTATAACTCCGGAACCGGAAGTCGGATCTGGATAAAATTCAGGAATTCCGTATGGCACCGCGAGGCCCTTCATTTGAATCTAAGGCAATAAAAATTGGATGAGTGGTCTCTGAGAAAATCGATTGCACGTTTTATGTTCTTTTTGCACATTCAATAGCAATCTATGAGACTACAAGGCCTTTAATTTGAATCTTAGTTGCAGAAAATCGGTTGAGTGGTCTCTGAGAAAATCGAGTGCACTTTTTCTTCATTTTTTCACATTTTACCCCGTTACTCCCGATCCGGGTAAAATTCGAGTTTTTGTTACATACACACATACATACACACACACACACACACACACACACACACACTTGCTCAGTTCGACGAACTGAGTCGAATGATATATGACATTCGGCCCTCCGGGCCTCGGTTAAAAAGTCGGTTTTCACAGTGATTGCATAACCTTTCTATATGAGAAAGGGAAAAATGAAAATAAGTGCACTAACTTTTCTCAGAGACGGCTGAACCGATTCTCACAAACTGCAATTGTCCTATACAAAGTTCCTGAATTTTATTTCGATCCGACTTCCGATTCCGAAATTACAGGGTGATTGGTGTAAAAATTCCTATTTCAAATTACTTCTTCTTTTTTCCATAGATGGCGCGACCGATTTCAACAAGTTTAGGTTTAGGTTCAACTGAAAGGTCTCATGGTCCCATACAAAATTTTCAAGTTTCATCCGGATCCGACTTTCGGTTCTGGAATTATAGGGTACATTGTGTTTAAAATTGGATACCATCAGATAAATTGGCGAACTAAAATACGTGCAAAAATTTATAGACAACCAAACTAACCGATTCCGGTTATCCTGACCACTTTTTCCGATTCCGGAAGCACCGAAAATAGTGCTCATATTTTGAGAAATGGATCCCACACACTTTTCTCAGCGATGGCTTGACCGATTTTAACAAACTTCGGTCCAAATGTATAGTCCCATATTGAATTTTTGAATTACATCCGGATCCAACATCTGCTTCCGGCATTACAGGTTAAAGATCATTCAAATAATCATACCGTCACTAAAAGCGGCGAAGTAGAAAACGTAAAATAATTTCTTAACTTGCCTCAAAACCAAACTTGCCTCAATATTCCAATTGGAAGTCATTGCCAGTAGACGGCCAAGTAAATTATTTTCGGTTACCACTTTTTGATTAACTTCTGTAGATTGTTGCCATAGACTCAAAAACAGATCCCAGTAACTTTTTCGAACCGACTTCGATTATACTGGGTCCGGAAGTACCTGCAGTAGTGGAAATCATTCCATTTCCTTAGAGATGACCAAACCGACCTGAGTGCTGTTGAACCCTGTAGGTTATACTAGTTTATGGATGAACCTTTTTGTTTTCCAAAAATCAAAGGAAATTATTTTAAATAATACCTCACATCTATATATAAGAATATGAGGCATCATTACACCACTAGGTGGATTAAAACAGGTTTTGCATCCTCGCTCTAAATGACAGTGTGCAATTTTAAACACACTTTACCCTATGGAAGCATGATGAAATTCAATACCAACCTATTTTGTTGCTTTTGGCACGTCCGAATATACATTGGACTTTTTGTGTAGATAAGTGCGTTGCACAGAAAAACCGAAATCAGCAGTTTGGCGAAAAAATTAGTTGATTTTCTGATTTTAGTTAGTTATTTTTTGAGACGACTATAAAAATCTTACTTTTGCCATTTTAGATTTTTTAATTCTAATTTCCTTAAAAATAATAAAATATTTGTTAAAATGGCTATTTTTTTATTTGAATGCACCAGTTAAACGTGCTGTAATTTCTTAGCTTAGGCACACTTTATTTCCATTCAACTTTTTTTTTAGTTGAATTAGAGAAATAAAACGTTGTTTTCAACCAACGTGAATGGTTGAATTGGCTTCTGCAATTTGCAGCAATATGGCGCTCTGTAACCGAGAAAATGTTAACACCGTAATGACTACTAGCCACTAGATGGCATACTGTTACCGTAAAAAAAAATCAGTCGCGGTTGTCTTTTCTATATTGGCAGGTACAAATACGATGTTGTATTGGAGAAAAAGACATAAGCGAAACATAAACTTCTTTTTGAAAATTTTCCTCCTAAATCGCTGTTTTTTTCATTCGACTTCGCGAAATCGACTCTCTTACTGAAAACTTTGAGCACTCGGAAAACAAAAACCGAATACAAGTAGCACACCGGACGGCGTAGCCCGGAAGGTGGGAAGAAACAAAAAACTTCGTTTGACATATATAATTAAAGTGCAACATTCGATACTCATTTCACTGTTTCGCGTAAAAACATTATTACGCACAATCGCTTCAAATGCGCACAAATTCTGAATAAATACACTTTCCACTAAGAGTTTACGTCATTTTTACAAATCGGTTTAGAAATTTATATATGGATATATCGTAACACATGCGAAAAACATCTAAGCAATTTGCAAGCAGTTTCAACAAGACTGTCCTTTTTAGTTTTTCAATGGATTGTTTTGCTTGTTAATAAAACCCATTTCATTTTGGTTTTCTTTGGGCTGTCCTTCAGTAATGTTGGTGATAGAAAAATAGAAACAAATTTTCTGATTTTAATAACAAAATTAGTTGTCAATGAGAATTTCGTGTTGGATTGAAATATAGCTGGTTTTTGTCCAGAATATTCGCCAACTAAACACATTCTCTAAAAATAAGAGTTTTTTCAGCAAAGTAAATTCTCAATTTTAACTAATTTTATAGTTATTTTGGAAATTTTGTTGTTAAAATCAACTAATTCAAAAACGTTGATACGAATTAGGCGCAGAGCTAATTTCGGTCGTTCCGTGTGCAAACAGCAATAACTTAACTGTGCTTAGCGGATTATGTTGATCCGCCAGGTAGCATTAGCAGTTTAATATAATCTGCTAACGCACTGATGAGCTGAGTGCGAAACATGAATAATTATTATTCAGTCCTTTTAATAAAATGAAGCATAGTTGGAATCAGGTTGTTTAAATTTTGTAATCAGGCCAAAGATTTTTATCTGTAATAAAGAATGAACAATTTCACTTTGGGCAAGAAATTCACTTGCACTTGAAAATTGCATGAATGTATTAGTCAATTAAAAATACTTATGGTTTATAATCATACATAGTTAGTGCCGAGTTTATTAGTGAACCAAACGTGTCGTAAGCCCACTGCGTTCAATGACTGAAAATATTCCGTATTGTTATGCATAAGTTTTGCACGATACGCTTTGTGCGATGATTCGTTCAATTCATGCGGTTAAAATTTTACGCGTCTCATTTCGGCATTGAATTTAACTATGATGATCGTTCATACCAACTATTTTAGAAAACTACAATTTTGATTTATTTGTGGTTATCTCACAGTACTGAAAATTTTATCATGAGCTGCTGAATCCTATATCTGATGGTATGGAGAAAAGAATATGTCGCTGCGTTAAATACAACGCAGATATTCACGATGAAGTTGTGCCCATTCTTGTACAGTGTGAATTTTGAAAAGGCGCCTCATACTAAAGTAAGACGTATTCACGTCAAAAGATCTGTAGTAGATCGCGGCGGTAAAGCCAAATCGACCGCAAGGTCAGATCGCTCCGCACCGAAGGCCATGATCTGTATTTGCTGGAATCAGCGTGGTGTCATCTTGTATGACTTTCTGAAACCTACGGTAAACGGTTAACGGTGAGCGCTACCATCACACATCACACTAGAGCCACCAAAAATTTGGTTGAGTTCTGCTCATGCGATTTACTTACTGGACCTGGGGCCATTCAATTATCACATGTTTTCATCGATTGGGCACGCACTTACTGATAAATGCTACACTTTTTACGAAATTGTGCAAAAATGAATCGAAAAATGGGTAAAAAACATACACTTGATGTTACCCGAGAAATGGGAAAAATGTGAATAAAACCATTTTCTCAGAATGAACTTGTTTTAGCAAAATAACAACTTAATTCGGTATGCTGAGCCAACCTGTATTCTGTCCTATAAACTCAAAATACATGTTGAAGCGAAATCTAAGAAAGTTGTGCTCACCGAACGTCCACGGCAGAGATCCATACTGATCAATAGAGGTGTAATTTTTAGTGCTTTTGAATTATTTGAAATAACTTTCGATTCGGCATATAAATTTATGTCTCGGTAATTCGTTGCGTCAATACGATTGCCGCTTTGGTACACGAGAAAACATAAAAGACTGTTTCCAAATCTCCTACAAAATACATTGCTCTGCAGATTTGTTGATAATAGTGTACAAAAGTTCGGCTAAAGCAGAATTACCACTACTTCATTTTCCGGCAAAAAAATTATTGTTTAAAACGCCTAAATTTAATTTTTTTTTTCAGAACTCTAAATGCATAACTCATAATAATTTGAAAAAAGATGAGTATTTGAAGCTAATTTTGAGAAAAAAATCGATCTTAGAGTCCAGTCATCCCAGTCACTCAGCACAGATTTGGTTTTGCAATATATTTTTTTTTTGAATTTTATACGCGCTCTTGAAACACCGTTCCGGTGACGTATTTCTAACGGTGCTGTTCAGTGTATCATCGTTCCGAGAAAGCGATAAGCCACTAGATTCGTCCACCAGAAAAACACACAGCGTCGTCCTGTTTTCGCCTGAACGGCTTATCAGTTCACCACACACTACATCATCATTCCAAGAACACGTTCTATCTGAGGGCTGCCTTTTGTTTTCTACACAATTCTCTGTAACAGTTATTGATAGATGAATCAACACAAACCACTGCTTCACTTGGAATATGAGCTCAGGTTTTTCTACGCCGGAACGTTCTGACGTCTGCGAAGCTAGACAACGACTGGTCGACCGATGGCTAGTGCCACTATAGCTTTCGCTGCCGCCAAAGACCAATCCGGTTAGTTGTTTTATATCGTACCGTAGTACAACACACGGACGAGCGCAAACTACGATGAGTCACCCAGTGAACCGGTCAGCTCTGGCCAATCGAGCACATTTGTTTGTTTATTTTGCCGTTTTTTCTTAGTTTATACACTGACCATTTAGCCAGAAGTCTGGTTCTGGTTCGATCAGTGTTCTGCTTCGTACTACTTGCCGTGTTGGGCAAGGAACTACGATATTGATTTTACCGTACCGGTCAAGATTCGGATCGGTCGTGTTTAAATCGTAAGCATCGACAGCTTTAGCTAGCAACTATAACTCGTTTAAATTTCACTTGATTTAACTTAGTATAAATCAACCCGTCTTGGTTTACTATAAATTAAATGTTCAAAGAGAATTTAGCTGACCTTTGCTGGAGCTAACAAACACATTTTTCGCATTGGCCAGTTTCTTTCGAGCTTCATTATGACTTCCATGACGCAAAAAAGCAGGCAGCTTAAATACCTTTGCGGTGCAAATGAAACCAACTGAAATTGATGCGCTTGATTATCGCACCGAATGCAATTCGAACGTGAAATCGTGTAAATAACTCATTAGTTGAAATTAATGTAGACCCGAGGTCGATGGTCGGTCTAGGTTAAAAGAATATTTTTTTTTGATTGGTTGATGATTTAAGTTAAACTTTGCACAGTGGGGAAAAATGGACCAAAAACGCGACGATTTTTTTGGAGGCATGATATAGCTGACCAAAAAGCACCGCACAAAACGCTATCATGGTTATTTTACCCCAAGTTCCCATTTTATACGGTATCGTATTCAAGCTTAACTATAAAACATAAAACCGAAGTACTTGCAGAAGAGCGAATAGAGTGTTTTTGATGTAAAAAAGTCTAATAAATCGATTGCATATAGTTTGAATGACAGCAGCAAACTCGTTATAACTTTTTACCCTTTTTTATTTAGTTATAATATTCAGTTGAAATATGATCCACAATCAAAAAGCAGATCCAATACGATCTATCAATATTGGGCCGTATGAATAAAATGTAATAAACTCTGTTGTTTGTAGTATCTTCTCAAAAACAAAGTCCACAGAGTAAAACGCGTTTGATATGAATAAAAAAACAAGTTCGAATATGTAGTTAATGCTGCCTTCGAATTTGAGCATTTATTGCATGCCGTATCGAATTGGAGCCGGAATTAGCTGGAATAAGTACGCACAAAGCAAGAAAGGTACTTACCGCTGCAAAAATGCCACTTTATTTAATTTTTCTACTTCACTTTATCAGCAAACACACGAGTAGCAACCTCTGGAGCTACCTACCGAAAAATTGTAGTAAATACTACATGTTCGAACGTTGTTGTGTAGTAAAGTCTCTGCTTTTGACAGGAACGTGATCCAAATGTAGCATTTACTACCGAAATTGAAGCATGCTACGTTTTATTCATACGGCCCATTAATTCATATTAGGTACAAAACATTTGTGATCCAATTAAACACTATGGGAATGACAATACTAGTTTGTTTCCCACGTTTTACCCCAATTTATTCCATAAGTAGTATTTCTGGTTGAACTTTCTTTCGCATACCGAAAGCAGGCTGATTGCGGTTTATGAAAACCGATTGATATTACGAAGAAAGACCTAAAAATAAGATTACAAATAGATTCGATGGCTGCACGAATCATGTTGTACCGTTTTACCCCAATTTATCCTCTAACAGAGTCTTAAGATTTCGCTCCACATTTGGAAAATGGTTCGAATGTGACTAAGAATAAAATAAAATTGATATGCTGTCTCTTTGATCGGTAGCAGAAATATGGTATCTATGGTTCTTTATTTCATTAAACATTATAACAGAAAAAGTAAAAATTGAGGTTAAGCGGGATAAACGGGCTAGTGTGTGTGTGTGTGTGTGTGTGTTTTTTTACAAGGTGAAATGCAGTTACGCACGGAGTGTGGGACTCTCCACAGGACTACCCAACTGTTGATTGGAACTACCCACTAAAACACCTTGGAACTCCAACCCTACCTCCCCGGCACCACCGCTAGGTATTACTTCGGTGTGTGTGTGTGTGTGTGTGTGTGTGTGTGTGTGTGTGTGTGTGTGTGTGTGTGTGTGTGTGTGTGTGTGTGTGTGTGTGTGTGAGTGTGTGTATGTGTGTATGTAACGTTTTTTGCACTAACTTTTCTCGGAGATGGCTGAACCGATTTTCACAAACTTGGATTCAAATGAAAGGTCTTTAGTTCCCATAAAAAGTTCCTAAATATTATTTGGATCCGACTTCCGGTTCGGGACTTATGGGGTAAAATGTGCAAAAAAAAAAGAAAACATGTGTTCTAACTTTTCTCATAGATGGCGCGACCGATTTTCACAAACTTAGGTTCAAATGAAAGTTCCTGTGGTCCCATGCGTAATTCCTGAATTTCATGCGGATCCGACTTCCGGATCCGGAAATATAGGGTAAAGTGGGTTAAAAATTGTATACCATCACTGAAAATGGGGAAAAACCTTAAAAAAATTTCTAAATCGACCTCAAATCTTTTCCAACTGATAGTTTTTATCCGTAGACGGTCAAACAAACCGATTTCGGTTATTCTTTCAAGAAACGAACAAAATTATTTTCAAGAATAGCACAGTATTATATGTGATAGTATGATTGATATGAGAAAAGCATCATTACACCACTAGGTGGATTAAAACAGGTTTTTCTGTAAATTCATAGAAGATGATTTAGGGTAAAACAGAATACAGTTATTTTTGATCAGTTTTATTTAAAACAATCCATTTATCAAACTTATGAACATGTCAGGAGTAGCTTCCGATTATTTGAATTCATTTTTTCAGAGTTTCACAGTTAGTCTTCAAAATAAATTAAAAAAGAAAAGAGAAATTGAAACAAAATGAATCGATTCCTCGATAATTTTTGCAACTTTGAAAATATTTGCTTAGGTTTTTATTAAATTATTTAGTAAAGTCGGATTTTTTATCGTATTTTCCCACTGTGCACTGGTTTAAAAATTGTATATAAAATCGTCTTATTATGCCAATTAATCTAAGAAATTAAGGAATAAGAATAATGGGACAAAATGGAAAAACAACCACCGAGGAACACAAATGAATCTTTGGGTAAGGCTTCCTAAGAATGAGACAGGAAAAAAGTGGTCATAAATGTGGTGAAATGACCGAGAAAGTTGTGCAACACGTAAAGAATCGTCCAAACATGTCAATTCGAGATGTAGCTAAAGAGTTCAAGCTATCAGTAGAATTTGTGCAGAAAACAATTAAGCGGGAAGGTTGCAAGTTTTGTTATATTTGCACAGCAAAAAATTATGAAATTTACAGGTGACGCAAATCCACATATGACACAATTCATAAGAACATTATTCAAATAAAGGGTGATTTTGTGCTGGTATCTTTTCAACACCACTGTTTTTGACAGATCACGCGTTAATTGTGTCTTGTGTCATTGTCAAACCTGTTCAGATTGGTCTATAGCTTAATCATAAATCGACGATTGGTCTATAGTTTAATCATGAATGGAAGCTGGCAAAGTTGGAGGAAGATCTCCATTTTGATCGAATAATTGTGTTCAGCGACAAGCTCATTTCTGGTGGAATAGATATGTCCACATGTAAAATTGCTGCATTTTGAATAAAGACCAGCGAGAACCATTACAAGAGTTACCAGTGCATCCCAAAAAAGTCACTATTTGGTGCGGATTATGGGCCGGTGGTATTATTCGTTAAATACCGACCAATGTGTTGGAGAGAGTGTGCCAAAATTGGACCTTGCGCAAAGGCTATCTAAAACGGGGCTGTGGCCAACATTTGCGTGGCATCATCTTTAAACATTAAATTATACTGATCGTTCTATCGATTTCAATAAAGATTTCATCAATTTTCTCAATTTTTTTATTTGTGTTTTTATTTAATCAAATCCTATACCACTTAAAAAAATTACCCTTCATATGCCAAGCAGGCGTATAAACTTACATGTTTCAGTATAATTTATCATAATGCATAGATATTGTGCTCGATCAACTGTAACATTTAGTCATTTTTTATGCTTGAATATGAAGATGTTAATTTACAATTTTTTTTTCTTGGTGTGTGTATAAACTATTTTTGAATAGTTAGTGTAAACCATCATTCATCACAGGTAAATAAATCGATTGTAAATATTTTTTTGATTTTGAAAACAATTAACTGCTTACCGTTACAGATCTTTAATGAAATTTATAAAAAAATAACCAATTCCTTATCAACCTAGTGGTGTGATAATGCCTTTCTCTTTCATCGACACAGTCTCATTAAAATATTTTTTGTCTTTGTTGCCTTTTTAAGGCGATTATTTCTGACACTAATTAGGGCCACATTTGAACGTCATCACCATGTTGAAACAACCGTGTAAAAGAAAACCTTGTTAATTGCGGAAACCGTGCCGAAAAAGGGGCACATGTACTCAAGGCCAAATGTGACGATTTACGCGATATCATTTTCAAAAACGTTCCTTATCCACCTAGCAGTGAGGTGATACCTTTTTCCCTTTCTCATATAGAAAGGTTATGTAATCACTGTGAAAATCGATTTTTTAACCAAGGCCCGGAGGGCCGAATGTCATGTTGATTACGAATTATTTCATATGTGATGTAGATGAATTATATGTATGTATTGATTTTGTTGATGTTTTCGTCGGTTTTCGAAGTCGATGGCCTATCGCTTCTCTCAGCATCATTCACAGACCCACGGCCACTTCTGAAACGTTCGTGCCACTGATAAACGACTGTTCTCTTCAGAATATCACTGCCGAAACACTCTTCTAACATTTGCAATGTCGTCGCACCATTGAAACCGTTTTTAACGCAAAATTTTATCCAAACTCGTTGTTGCAAATTGTACAAAATTGTACAAAATCGAGAACACGCACAATCGCAGATGTACTCAATATAGCATAACTTTCACAAATTTCCAGGCATCAGCACTCAGTCGACGCCACTTCATTGACCAAAGGCCACCACAAATACACGGGGAGACACGAGATAGGAATTTGTGAGCACCCCGCTATTTCACATTTTGACGACCTTGAATACTGATTTTGTTATTATACGCTCTAAATTCCTATATTTCGAATAACGTGTCACTTTAGCCAGTTGGTTACAATACTACATGAAATCGAAAATGCTTCTATGACACTTGAGCAGCAATTCAAAAGTGAAAAAATCCTACCAAAATATTCGTGCAATGCCGCCAGTAGTAAAATTGACTGAGATACTCGTCGAAAGACTTTGTGTACCCTTGGATACGCTGCTTCACCACATGCCATTACAAGGCTCCTGGCAAAGATACTCCAATCAAGTGGCGTTGTTTTCGGTTCCGACACGGATTTTCATATCAGCGGCAATAGAATGCGGCGAGGATAGAGCTTGAATGAAGAATGAATTTTCCTACCCGCGATAGATATTGCCGTTCGAGCTTCTTAGAGGCCTCTTCAACTTGCTCGGCATTTTGATGTTTTGATTGCTATAACTTGTGAGCTTTTCGGAACTGAACCGTCTCGGACCGATAGCACAATGCGAAAGAAATCGACATGGTGAGGTCAAATATGGCTTATAGTTCAAGTGAATAAGTAAATGTAAGGGATTTATAGGTTCATTTATCACATCTACGGAAGGGTTAGAGTGAACCCACGCTTTTTTGAAATAGTTAAATATGTAAGTAATCTCATCTGCACCTTTCTGCGCCTTTTGATGATAGACAAGTTGGAATTTTGTAAAAAAAAATGAAAAATGGCTCTATTTCATCAAACTGAAATGATAGCAGCATAGTATGTTTGAGAAAGTAGTGTAGTTTTTAATGATAAAATACTTTGTAAAACATGAAAAACTATTAAAAAATTGAAAATATATGTGTTTTCGTACAAAAACTGGTTTTAGGACACCCTTTTCAGAAAATACATTATATCAAGATTTACACTCAAGTTATGGTTGCAAATTTGTTTGAAATAGCTTTCTGCACAACTTTGTCGATGTAACTTAGCCCCTATGTTGGCCCTGATCTAAAATAATATTTTTATCTCACTTTTAGGGGGATTATTTACTTAAATAAAATTTGCCAAAAGATGGCGTCTATCATTCTGAGAAACTAAAAAAATACTGTACCTCAAAAACCACGTTTCTGTGAGTTATCAATTAAGATCGTGAAATTGCGCTTTTGAACCACTGTGCAATGAATAGACATTATTTCAGTTTTTCTTCGACAGCCTCATGTCCTATTATTTGTCTATGGTAGCACTTCAATCAGTGAGATACAACATAAACCAATTAGTTATCCAATCAAAGAATCCGCTTCGCTTCAATTTTTCCACTGTGAGCTGATCAGGAACACGATCGAAAGTCTTTCCTTTTTCCACTACACTGGGAAACACTGTTCAACAAAAGAGCGGTTGAAAAAGTTGAAAAACAGATATTCAGGTAAATCCAAAGCAGAAGATCACGTTCGATTCATCGACTTGTCGGAGATTATTTTGCACCTCGCGTTCAGAATTAGCCGTAGCTGGTAAGCTCAGTTAGTACATCAGTAGACTACTCAGGTACGATTCTGACTAAGGCGGTGAGTTATTACTTAGCACACTTTGAAAGAATGACGAGAACAGTTCAGCTGAATCTGAATCTGTCGATGAAGTTTGGTCACGGTTGTGAACATTAAGGGGCGGGTAGGGTCTAATACTTTTGAAAAATCAATTATTTTTTCCTTTATATATTCTTATAGTAAAACATTTCAAGAATATTCTTTGAAATTTTCAAGCCTATCGAAACATAACTTAACAAGTTATGGGGCTTTATCTTTACTTATCTTATACTGCGAAGAAGTAAGAGCTAGGCACACAGGCCCAAGATTTCATTTTCGATTGACTTAAAAACTTATAAAAGAAAAAATATGATTTTTTTTGAAAATGTTAGACCCTACGGGCTCCCTAGAGTAATAAATTGTTTCCATTGATTTCATAGACAAAAAACTTTAAACGCGTTTTTCTCGAAAGCAGGTTTCAAAAGTCCATGTCCATCGTCATTCAAAAACTACTGCATCAATTTTTTTCAAATTTTGCACACACTTTCTGCATATCAAAAAACCAGACCCCAACGTTTTCCTTCTCGTTTTTTGTTACTATGGGAAGATTTTACGGCTGTAAAATGGCGGATTTTTGTGAAAAATCGTAGTTTTCACTTTGAACAACCACCAAAGATTTATAAAATTTAAAAAAAAAAATCCAACAGAAAAGTTGGGGTCCAGAAAAACTTCTACTCTAACTATGCTGCTTTGGTTTGTTCACTTCTGAATAGTCTACGCTGAGATACAGTGGACACCTCTTTACCGACTTATTTCTCAATATTTTCTACGCAAAAATAACAAAATGTTTTTCGAAATATGCTTTTTATCATGCAAAACATTTGAATTTATTTTGTTGAACGACAATTCTGAAAAAAAATGACAAAAATGATGATTTTTTCATAGTTTAGACCCTACCCCTCCCTTAACTTAGGGCATATTCAGGAGTGTTCTAGTGCTAGATGCATAATTTATGTCAGTTTTAAAATTTAAATCTAGAAATTATAACAAAATAAACTGGCAGCCCCAGCAGCGCTTTATCTGTGTTTAAAATATAGAAAAAATAGAACGGCAATGTATACCAGTTTTAAATTTGACAGTAGAACTGGTCGAATAAATAAAACTAAATCGGATTGCTGGGGATACATTTGTTTCAGTTTCATTTACATTATAGACCACCCATATGAATTGCAGCTGCTGAATTCGTTGTTAGAGCAACTTCAGCAGCTAGAAGTTCTATATGGAAGATCTATAATAGAACAGAAACTAGAACAAACGTATCCCCAGCAAGCCGTTCTAGGTTTATTTATTCGACCAGTTCTTCTGTCAAATTTAAAACTGGTCTACGATGCCGTTCTATTTTTTTGTATATTTGAAACACGAGTAAAACACTGCTGGGGCTGCCAGTTTTTCTTGTTATAAAATCCAGATTTAAATTTTGTAACTGACATAAATTATACATCTAGAACTAGAACACTACTGAATATGCCCTTAACGTTTTATTCCGTTAATAAGGCTAAAATTATTTCGTCCGGTCCTTCAAGTAGGTCTCTATCCGAAAAACGTACAGTCAAAAACACGTTGCGTTTAATGATTCAAATTGATATACCAAATTCCGTACTAATTGGCTCAAGTGGCAATGCTCACATATTGAATTCCTGAATTTTGCCCGGATCCGACTTCCGCTTCCGTAGTTACGGGGCTAAGAGAGTCCAACATTAAGTACCGCTATAGAAAGCAAAGAAACAACAACCTCTTCTTATTTCACTTAAGGCTTGCTCGCGACAAAATCTGGACAGATTAAATTTGTAACCTTAAAACTAATTGCAGTTACCTTATTAGGCTGAGTGAAGAAACTGCGAACTTTTGAGTTCCCTCTAACCATTAGGCTCGGTACAGACTTCTTCTGACAACCGTTTTAGCTGCCTTTATTCAAGATTTTCGAATTTTTTCTATAGTTGTAGTTTGTTGTTTATACTGGAAGATTGCTCGATAGGTCGCAACTCCGGGCTGTTAGATGGATTCACCTCTTTCGGTACAAAAAGGACTCCATTAGTTTTATACCATTCCGAAACATTTTTGGCGTAGTGTCAAAATGCCAAATCAAGCCAGAATAATGAGGAAGCATCATGGCTGCGTAGTGCGTAAGAATGGTTTCGTTTCGTTAGGCATTCTTGTTTACCGTGATGACTTGCTCGACCAGCGCTGCATATTGCCTACCAAATCGAATATATTTGGAAAAATTGAACGTTTTCTTCGTGCTGAAACGTTCCTCTACGCCATTCTCATATGCTGCAGAATGAAAATACATTTCGAGAAGCTGCTCTAAGTTTTCGAGCATATAAATTTCATCATATTTGCTATACAACTTGCAAAGGTGGGTTTTAGCCGTCACATTCTGTTTATCATTACGTTTCGGTACAGTTTTTACCTTGAACGACTTCATACCTTTGCCGTTGCTTCAAAGTATGCACGAAAGTTGACATTGTATTTTTCTAGCCACAGTACGTACCCACAGTTCTGGTCTCTTCTGCTATATTTATTTCACCTTCGCGTCCTCCTAGTAGTTCCTGCAATCTGTTTTTCTTTCGCTCACAGTATTCCTTCCTGTTTTTGGCATTAAAAATGCCTTACTCTTCACTATATGGGGCCGGGTGTCAATTAAAAGTTTCAAAAATAGTCGCGTAACCTTTTTGTGTCATAATTTTGAACGTTAATAACTCGGTCATTTGTTGATGGATTGTTATAATTTAACAACCAATCGATTCGGAAACTTTTACCTTAAACATGTATGGCAATGTCGTTTCAGTATTTCAATAGCATACTATTGAAAAAATGGTTAGAATCGACCTATGTTTTCATCCACCAATCATAGTTGTACAAAATGACGTCAACTTCTTGTTCGGCATAGGAGGCTTTGCGTCATGCAATAAAACACCGCATCGTTCTGCGTAGTATGAAGAAAAATCTATAAATATATGCTGCACAATATTAATTTGCCTAGTTGATGATTGACTGCGAATGAAACAAGTAGCTCGTCCAGTGAGCTGATGACTGGATTGTATATGCGTTCACTTACTGGATTGTCGCTTTTGCATTATGTGTTGGTGAAATTTCCTGTTGTCTGCACTTCGTGTTCGCTCGAATATCTTATATATCATCTAGCTATTGAAGAACCGAATCAGCGTGGTTATCTGTTCTTTTGAAATATCCCATGCATTTAGCAAATTTTTGGTCGATTTTGCCATTAAAAATGCCTAACACTTCACTTCCCGAGGCTGGGTGTCAATTTAAAACATGCCAAACTAATCGCCTAACATTTTTCTGTCATAATTTTGAACGCTCATACCTCAGTCATTAGTTGATGGTTTTATATAATTCAACAACCAATC
Organism: Malaya genurostris; assembly: GCF_030247185.1. Lineage (NCBI taxonomy): Eukaryota > Metazoa > Arthropoda > Insecta > Diptera > Culicidae > Malaya > Malaya genurostris. Next base: position 60,680,716 of record NC_080572.1, on the reverse strand, counting down.
GATTCTGAAACATTCACCATAAACTTATGAGCTAACTTCATTTGAATATTTCAATTGCATACAATTGAAAGATTGGTTTGAATTGAGTATTTTATTTTGGTTCTCTGGTAACTATCAGGCTAATTTAGAATTATCGGCGATAGATCTAATTCGGATCTGATTTTCAGCGCTTGTTCCTCGATGATTTGTTAATGGATTTTCCTCATTCGTAGAATTTGGTTATTCGCCAGTTTCAGTTTAATTATTATTTACTTCAAAACAATAAGCGTCTGATGGCTACACGCGTTGTAACTATGACAATGTTCATTTATGTGTCAATAGCATCAAGCTACGATATGAACAAAATTTCTGAATTTTGTTGCGTATCCATTCCGTATATTTCTAATATGTCAAAGCGAAAATCAATGTAAGTAACTAAATATTTTATGCGGACTGTTTCACATTTTTCTTCCTCGTATTGTTGCTGGTTTACTGGTTTACTGGTACAACATTTTTCGTTAAAATAAATAAAATCTTCTCTTGGATCGATTAACTGTTTATAAAATTAATAAGTTTGTACGTTTCTCGAAGATTATTATCATAAAATAAAACAGTTTCATTTGCTCAGGTTCAAATCTTTAGGTTGTTTGTATCTAAAATTGAGCTTTCAAGTAACTTTGAATTCTAGTTAAAGGACGTTATTCAAAATCTTAACAATGTAAAAAATTGTGGAAAGGGATCAAAATTGAATAACAATCTAAGCGCTTAAACTAGAGCAAGTTTGTAATTAGTCAATTGAAAAAGTTTTTAGTTTAGTTTAATGGTTTAGTTCCATGTTTAATGTTATTGTGCTCGGTCGTGTCTTGAATACAACCCTCTAATTTTTATTTAAGAAGCCTTCCTGGCTCTTGTCAAACGTGTATCGAAAGATTTAAGAAAATTATGAATAGTGCTTGAAGGAAAACTAATCATGTTTTCTTGCTGACAGATCCGGATTTTCATTGTGACCGCACGCAATTGCTTTTCGCAAATGTTTTTCTTTCGACGCCGTCTTCGATCTAAAAGCTTATGTGTTCACGGAACGACCGAAATCACCATTTTCGCGAAAAATTTAGTTGATTTGCTGATTTTAGTTAGTTGTTTTTTGAGACAACTAAAAAAATCTTACTTTTGCTAATTTAGATTTTTTATTCTCATTCCCTTAATAATAATAAAATATTTGTTGAAATGACTATTTTTTTAGTTGAATTCACAAATTAAACGTGCTGTCAGTTCTTAGCTAAGGCACATTTCATTTCCATTCAACTAATTTTTTAGTTGAATTAAAGAAATAAAATGTTGTTTTCAACCAATATGAATGGTTGAATTGGCTTCTGCAATCTGCAGCTATATGGCGCCCTGTCACCGAACGGTAACACCGTAATGACTACTAGCCACTAGATGGCACACTACTGCCGAAGAAATTTCAGACGCGGTTGTCTTTTCTATATTGGCAGGTATAAATACGATGTTGTATTTAAAAAAAAGACATAAACGAAACATAAACATCTTTTTGAATTTTTTTCTTCTAAATCACTGTTTTCTTCATTATCACTGAAAACTTTTAGCACTCGGAAAACAAAAACCGAATACAAGTAGTACACCGGACGGCGCAGCTCGGAAGGTTTGAAGATACAAAAAAACTTCATCACAATTAGAGTGAAACATTCGAAATTCACTTCACTGTTCCGCGTAAAAACATTATTACGCATAATCGCTTCAAGTGCGCACAAATTCTGAATAAATACGATTTCCTCTAACAGTTTACGACATTTTTACATATCGGTTTAGAAATTTGAATAAAGATATATCGAACACATGCGAAAAACATCAAAACAATTTTCAAGCAGTTTCAATAAGACTCTACTTTTTAGCTTTTTAATGGATTGTTTTGCTTTGACACTTCTCATGAGTTTTTGGCTAATAAACTTGTTAATAATACCTATTTCAGTATTGTTTTCTTTGTGCTGCCCTTCAGTAATGATGGTGATAGATAAATAGAAACAAATTTTCTGATTTTAAAAACAAAATTTGTTCTCAATGAGAATTTCGTGTTGGATTGAAATATTGCTGGTTTGTGTCCAGGATATTCACCAACTAAACAAATTCTCTAAAAATAAGAGTTTTTTCAGCAAAGTAAATTCTCAATTTTAACTAATTTTATAGTTATTTTGGAAATTTTGGTGTTAAAATCAACTAATTCAAAAACAGTAATACGAATTAGGCGCAGAGCTAATTTCGGTCGTTCCGTGTTGATTTTACGCAATGAACATGCGTGGTATTCATGTATTTTCAAAAATATTTAGGGGTGTCCAGATTTTGTCGCAAATAAGCCATAGTTGTTTGACAATGCCTTTCTCTAGTCATTAAAATAGTCTCAAAAACATTTATGCCATTTTATATCTTCTGGACAAGAAGCGTTCAATTTGTGCATAATGTGAACTTATCAATTGACCTAATAGTAGATTTTATTTTTTAAAGGCGTCTAAAATTTTCGATTTCGATTCGGCATCTACGGGAAAATTCAGAATTTAGAAAACACTGTGATTGATCGGTTACGTCATTTATAAAATTACAGTACCCGATTAGGGAATAACTGCCATAACTCTCCCGAAGTTGATCATTAGCATCGATGTTACTTTGAAATAAACCTAAATTTATTGAAATTCACTAAACCATCTTCGAGATAGTGTTCACCAGTAGATGTTTGAACTTGATCAATGGCCCAATTGTAGCAATGCCAAATCCGAAATATTTCAGGAGTTCACAGTTGACGCTTAGAAAGAACAAGAATCTGCAGCTGTGCGAAAAAATTACAGGATTTGTATCGCTAATAATCACTGAAATACGCATGTAAATATATACGCTTCCATTCAGTTCTGTCGATATTAAAATATTGATCAATTAAGTTATATGTATAAACTTTTAAGTTACTCAAATCATCGATAAATATAGATTGAATTGCCGCCTACCAGGGAAATGAAATGTGTAGTTCACAAGCAAAACACAGTATGCGACAAACGGAATCAAATAATACTTGATAACACCACCGCAGTATTCGTTCGAACTCACCTATTCGAGGGAGAATAACAGTGCACGTAAAAAGCATTCGGGTTGTTTCATGGCCTAGCCTTAACTGAGATAGAATATTATTTTGTATTTGATATATGTACTCATCAGCTAGACGACCTGCCTAGTTCTGGATCAGGCACTTACTAAACGGAAAAATTATTTATAAATTCCGTTTGATGCGAAAGTTGCAGCGGACTCCCTATACCGACCGAAGCAGAAGTACTTTCGAATGAAATATGAGGTGTGAAGCAACGATTAAAACCGTCTGCCGTGTTGAAGGAATCAAGAGGTTGACATCATTACGGTATGCCGAGATTGGCTCGTGGAAACATGGAACAATCTGAATAGATTTTTTAATGATGTACTATTGAAGTTATTGTTGTAGCATCAATTTTCCTTTTTGATGCTCGTTCATACCAAACATTTGAACAATGCAAAAACATATACGTAAGATACAAAAAGAGATATTCACAATCAAAAACATATTACTCTCTCAGAAGGAAAAATGTGAAAAGGCGCCCCATAGTGAAGTAAGACGTAATCACGTCAACGGTATCTTTGATTAAATGCAGATTTCGGAAGATACACGATCCCGTCGACAAATCAATTTATTTTTAAGTGTACAGTATTGAAGTAATGCATTCGAATGAAGTTAATTGTGGCACATCCATTAGCATATCACCAAGATGCAATCACGTCAAATAAGGTTAAAAATATCTATAGGCGAGAGTTCAGAATTGGCTTGCTAGTTGCCGAAGAGTCAAAATCAACAGCTAATTTGAATTCAATACACGCAAGTGTTCACGATGTACAGCAGACGGAAAACGGCATCCACACACCACACACAGTGCAAAAGTGACTATCCAGCGAGCCAGTGGATAGAACTTTCAGTTTTGTTATTCACTTGCTAGTCGAACTATCTGCCTCGCTCACAGCCAGGCGTTGACTAAGTAAAAAAATAAGAGGGTTGTATTCAAGACACGACCGAGCACAATAACATTAAAAATGGAACGTTTCTAGGGTTTTGTTCGTATGGGAATGGACATTTAAGTATGCAAACCGATCCGTTGACAAATTAAAGCATTTTTAAGCTTACAATATTGAAGCTTTGGAACCGATAATTCTAAATTGGCCCGATAGTTACCAGAGAACCAAAATAAAATACTCAATTCAAACCAATTTTTCAATGGTATGCAATTGAAATATTCAAATGACGTTATCTCATAAGTTTAAGTTAAATGTTTCCGAATCGATTGGTTGTTAAATTATACAAAACCATCAACAAATGACTGAGTTATAAGCGTTCAAAATTATGACAGAAAAATGTTACGCGATTAGTTTTGCTTGTTTTAAATTGACACTCAGCCTAGGGAAGCGAAGTGAAAGGCATTTTTAATGGCAAAATCGACCAAAAATTTGCTAAATACTTGGGATATTTCAAAAGAATCGGTAACCACACTGATTCGGTTCTTCAATAGCTGGATGATATATAAGATACTCAAGCAAAAACGGTGTTGCACAGACAGCAGGAAATTTCACCAACGCATAATGCAAAAGCGACAATCCAGCAAGTGAACGCATATACAATCCAGTCATCAGCTCACTGGACGAGCTACTTGTTTCATTCACAGTCAAACATCAACTAGGCAAAGAAATTTTGTGCAGCCTATATTTATAGATTTCTCTTCATACTACGCAGAACGATGCCGTGTTTTTTATGCATGACGCAAAGCCTCCTATGCCGAACAAGAAGTTGACGTCATTTTGTACGACAGGGATTGGTGGATGAAAACATAGGTCGATTCCAACCATTTTTTCAATAGTATGCTATTGAAATACTGAAACGACGTCGTCATACATGTTTAAGTTAAAAGTTTCCGAATCGATTGGGTTTTAAATTATATCAATTCATCAACAAATGACTGAGTTATTAACTTTCAAAATTATGACGAAAAAAGGTTACGCGGCTATTTTTTGAAACTTTTAATTGACACTCGGCCCCATATAGTGAATAGTAAGGCATTTTTAATGCCAAAATGTGACGGTGAATATATTTATAGATTCTGTGATTGGCTCGTAAAAACATAGATCAATCAAAACCCATTTTTCAATGGTATACTAGTGAAATATTGAAACTACGTTGCCTCATATGTTTAAGTTAAATATTTTCGAATCGATTGGTAGTTAAATTATATAAACTCTTCAACAAATGTCTGAATTATAAGCGTTCAAGATTACGACAGAAAAAGGCTAGTTTTGCATTTTTTAATTGACACCCGGTCCCGTATAGTGAAGAAGCGCCATCTGCATATCATTGTCAGTGTTATCAGATTTCTCTGGAATGTGAGAACATTTACAAGTCAATCGCGTTATTCAAGCTGAAAATCTAAAATTGGTCTGCAGCAAACCCACCCGCGAGTGTTTATTTTATATTTTCAGTAGTTGTGTTTCATCTCGTGTTGTTAACAGCAATGTGAATTGGAGAAAAAGGATACTGGCGAGATCGTTCCTTAGAGATATTTTATATTTTTCTTACTTATAATGCCTTATTATATTTCTCCTGAATATCGAAATTCAGCTTTTGTTGAGATCTCTTTCTCCCCCTACTAACACATCTCCTATCCCGTGATGCTCGTGGAGATACAGTGATACCTGCGGTCTCTAGAAACAACGAGTATCGGACTCACATTCCTTCGTTTTCCTCAGTAGCACAGCCTTTGGTCGTAACCGGCGTCGTTATTGATCATTTAAGGAAAAGTTAGGAGTGAGTGGGTACGTACAGTGAAAATGAATAGCTTCTCCCAAGCTTCCTCCTGTATTTCAGCATTTTGAGATTTTACCCAAGTAGAAGAAAATTATAAATCAATGGCATAATTCTCACGATCTCCAATGATAACAACATAACACTATCAACAGAGCTCATGGCTAGTTTCTTCAAGTATTCGTAAATTTCACTCTTGCTGCTTATTAAACAAGCTCACCTTAGACTTCCGACCATAGCTAGTCAAATATAGAAGCGATATTCCCTTCATCATATTCCATGATGTTTACTTACAAGTTACTGAATGAAAAGTGGGGTAATATAGAACGTGAACGATGTGAGCTCATCACCCACTGTACAGCAACAACGTAATCGTGTTCATCATCATAAAATAGAAAATTGCATTTAACTTCTTTCGATGGTAAGTAATTAATGTTTGCACACTAAAGTTTTTTTCGAGATCCAGTTTGATGGGCAGTCTCTTTCGTCGTATCCTTTTCAAAGTGAAAAGGCAAGTTCAATCATTCATCTGGTACATCAACAGTGTTTACCCAATCGTTTCAATATATTTCGTTCGCCTCTCGGCAAAAACGTTTTTGTTTTTCTTTAGTGAAAGGACTTTGCAATCACTACAAACATCGACATTAGAACCAAATGCCTTAAAGCATATATAACCTGTGTGTAAGTGAGTGCCAAATAATGAAGATGACTCATCCGATTATCACAAACTTAGATCTAAATGAAAGGTCTTATGGGTGCCATTCAATGTTATCGGGACCCGGCTTCCGGTAACCTTTCGGATTCACCGGGTACACTGTAAATATAATTTAAAAAAATGTCACTACATTTTATCTGATACTGCTGGACCGATTTTCACCAACTTATATTCAAATAAATGATCTTATCCACAGACCACTAATGAATTTCATTCGACCTTTGACTCCGGAATTACAGGGTGATAAATGTGAAAAATATCGATCTGTAGAGTGTATTTTATATGTGACAATATACTACTGTGGGCAAAAAAGAGAAGCACTCTGTTCTTAGCTTCAAAACTCTTTAGTTATTCTTTTAAATCGATTTCGTCATCCCCCCGGCCCTAATACACTTGTACCAACGTTTTTTCTCCAATACTCGAAACAGCTAAGGACTGTATCGAAAAATAGTTTGCAACATTGATAATTGAATAAAAAAGCGAAAAAAACATATTTTGACATCAGTTTTCTATATATTGTAGAAAAATTACATTTTTATGCATTTATATATTGTAGAAAAATTACATTTTTATGCATTTCACTGATTATATTGAAGAAAATCCTAGTTTCTGTGAAACGCTCGCACTTTGGACTTGACATTCTTCATTAAATTCTGCACAGTTACTTTTGTGACTTTCCTGGTGGCAGCTGTCCAGTTTTTTTTAACTCCTGCATGTTTTGGGACACTGTACCTTTCTTCCGAAAGTGCCGCTTGACAATTGCCCAATACCTTTCAATTGGGCGAAGATCAGGGCAGTTCGGTGGGTTGATGTCCTTTTCCACGAATTGTACATTATTTTTCGACAACCACTGTAGAACGGAGTTGGCGTAGTGGGCTGAAGCCAATTCCGGCCAGAAGAGAGGAGGAGCCTTATGCTTTCTGTACAGTGACAGCATTCTCTTCTTCAAACATTCTTCCTCGTACACCTTGGCGTTAATTGTGCCCTTCGTTAAGAAAATCGACAACCGCAAACCACAGGTACAAATTGCTTGCCAGACCAACACCTTCTGCCCAAACTTTTCCATCGCTACCGTGGTGTCAGCGTCGTCCAGGTCCTGGTACACCGATTTCGTATAATATTGCGGTCCGGGTAGCGCTCGAGAGTCTTCCTTGGCGTAGGTTTCGTCGTCGATCAGGATGCATCCGCCTTTATTCTGTAGAATTCGGTTATACAGTTTTCGCGCTCTTGTTTTGGCCTGAACTTGCTGTACCAGAGACTTTTTCGGCACCTTCTGTTTCTTGTACGTTTTCAGGGAGTTCCGAACTTCCGAACGTTTTTCCTGAACCACTTTTAAGTACCGGTTTTTCCTCGACCACTTTTAAGTCCCGGTCGGGCTGGCTGGGACCCGTTTTCCTACCGGATCGGGGCAAATCCTTCATGGAAAGGGTCTTACCGAACTTCTCGAAAATATTTTTGACACTGGTGTGGTGCACTTTCACCCGTTTTGCAATTTCGTTGTACGTGACACCACTTTCTGAGTACCAAGTGTGCAGAATTTTCTTTCGCGTTTCCGTATCAATTCATTCAAACGATAAACCGTACCGAAACCAATCGATTGCGCAGCTGTTATTGACATGTAAACAAACATGTCACCGCAAAACACGCTGCAAAAAATTAAGCCATTTCAGAGTAATAACTGTTTGAATGTTGCTAACTACTTATCGATACACTCCTTAGTAAAGTCAATTTCCGGAATAGCGTTCAATGCGCGTATCGATACAAGTTTGATGTTTTCAATTGACTCAAAACGGTTCCTCCGTAGTGATCGTTCGAGTTTGCTGAATAGCCAGAAGTCGCACCGAGCTAAATCAGGCGAATACGGTGGTTGCGGAACGATAGTGGTTGAATTTGTCAAAAAAAAATCATGAAGTATCAATGCAGTATGCGACGGTGCATTATCGTGGTGCAAAAACCAAGAAGCCCGTAATTCCGGTCTCTTTTTGCGAATAGCTTCGCGCAAATCAACACAGACTTGAAGGCAGCTTTTGATCGAATTAACCATGACATTGCGTTAAAAAAATTGGCCAAGCTCGGATTCTCCCCAAGATTGTGTTGTTGGGTCGAATCTTATCTCAAAGACCGTACCGTTCAAGTGAAAATTGGCGACGCACTTTCAGACGAATTCTGTAATTGTTCCGGCGTACCCCAAGGTAGTATTTTTGGACCCATTTTGTTCGCTTTATTCTTTAATGATGTCACATCGATCTGTACCGGAAGTTGTAAGTTATTATATGCTGATGATTTCAAAATATTTGTTGTAGTTTAAAGTCTAGCGGATTGCTATCTGCTTCAATCGCGATTATCTCGATTTATCGAATGGTGTACCGATAACCACATGACAGTGAACAACGAAAAATGTGTTGTGATTTCATTCCATCATAAAACAAGCCGTGAGGTGTTCACCTTCAACTACACCATCGGAAATCATGTATTAGATAGAGTTGAATGTGTGAAAGATCTCGGTATATTACTTGACTCAAAACTCTCTTTTCGAAACCATCAGTCTATGATAGTAGAAAAAGCCAACAGACAATTAGGTTTTATGTTTAAAATTGCCAGAGGATTTGATGATCCACTATGTCTTCGATCATTATACTGTGCACTTATTCGCTCGCATTTGGAGTCTTCAGTTGTGATTTGGGCTCCATATCATCAGAACTGGATTAATAGTATCGAAAGTATGCAACGCAAATTTGTTTGGTATGCCCTAAGAAGCCTACGTTGGACGAACCCATTGAACTTGCCTCCATATGAATCACGCTGCCGATCATTAGGTCTAAATACGCTCGAGAAAAGAAGGAAAATTGCAAAGGCAGTATTTTCAGCGATAATATTAACATCTGAGATTGACAGTACAAATCTTTTGGCGCAGTTGAATGCTAGTGTTCAAGCTCGTTCTCTTCGTACTAGACCGGGTTTCTTTCATCGGCTTATAGAAAGATTGGAGTTTCAAAGAAATTCCCCGTTTCGGTCAATGTGTTCCTCTTTCAACGAGTTCTTTCATTTATTTGAGTTCAACGAATCTGCCAGACTTTTCCACAAGGAACAGGAACTGATACAGGAAATGCGATGAAATCTATGACGATCTAACTCTTCATATACACACATATATACTGGCTAATTATTTTATCATTTGTTTAAGTTTTTCAATGTAATTTGTATCTGACTGTTTTAGAATTGTTTTTGAATGTGAGTTATTGAAAAAAGACATGTTTTGTGCCTATTTAAGAATTGTACATTGTACACCAACTCAAACGGGTTTTTCCCTGTCAACAGTTTTTAGAAAATCATTAAGAGATAAGTCGGATGATAAAACACAAATAAATAAATAAATGACGCATAACACTAAAGTTTTTCTATAATCAAACAAAAGAAAATGTTGATGGCTTTGGATCCTCTTTGAACAACTTGTACCAATCTAAAACAGTTGATCGCGACATACAATTATCATCGAAGGCTTTTCGCAACAATCTGAATGTTTCGGCACCAGAAGTTTGATTCCGCACACAAAATTTATCCTGAAAGTTTGATGCCTTGTGTCTCTCTCCTTCTGCATTTTATATTCATTTATCGAATTTCACGTCATTGATATTTATTTGAATTTTTGAGCAAGTTGATTTGAAATTCAAATTAACTCACGTATGCAGAAGTATCATTGAGACTTCGGTCTAATAAACATTCGTTCTGTTTTCTCAAGTGAATCACTTTTATGCCACTGCGTTGCAGATTTTTCCCCATTTTTGAAGCGTATGCTACCAAGCATGGTATGAATCATTTGCTCAGTGAACATGAAAATACTCCTATTTCGGATAAGGATGTAGGTACTTGATGAGATTGAAGAGCACAATGAAAAAATCAAATGGGGAATCCGTTTTCAAGCATTTTTTTTCTAGAGTGTGGGCTGAAAATGTTTTATACACACAGATCCTCTTCTGTAAACTAGTTGGTCGGAACATATATGTTTTAAAAATATATTTCTAAAATTTTCGCTGCTAATAAATAGTATTACTGTATGTATCTAAAAACAACTTAACGCTAGACTAATAAAAAAAATGTCGAACACAAAGTGTGGCATTCATTGACGATGAAATACTGGTTGGTCGATCGTTTTGTGGTCCGCGGCCTAAATTCAGCACAGTGGATCATCATTCGCTTTAAGACTTTCGACAAAGTAACGCTGCTGCAAGGACTGAAGAATTGGGCCCAGTGTGTGATCCAAGTAGGCTTTGAAGTCGCTGCACTTTTTTCTGTGAATCAAGAGAAATGATAAATCAAAAGAATTGGGTTACTATGGATTGTTCACTGTTTTTTTTTTGCGGAACTGTAACATACCTAGAGTTGAGATCATACGAACTTCCCCACAGAATTACTCCATCCGATCCGTACTGCTTCATAGCGTTCAGAGCGTTGATCCAGTCCAACTGTGTAAAGAAAGCAACCGAAATTAGCTTTTTGCTCCCTGTATATTTTTGTTGATTACATATTGGTTGAAATAAAACAGGATTATGCTGAATCATAAAAATCCGTTCCCATTATTGCACTCAAATCCTTTTTCTCGTTCTGTGACTTTCCCCTATAGGATGTACCGTCAGCTCAACCAGAAAGTTTCGAAACAGGCGCGGAAAAGAACAAGATAGGCATAATTAAAACTTATCATAATTAACATTTCCATTCGCCCATGAAAATTGAGAGCTGTTAGACAGACGGTTTTCCTTGCCGAATTAGAGTTTTCTATTTTCGGGGTACATCATTTCGTTTTTTGTGGGCAAAAAGTATATAACGAGTGTTTCTAAGTTTTCTAAGATTCGTCCAGTAGTTTTTTTACTATTACTGATTAACATTATTTCGACTTTGGCATTTATATTATTTTATTATTTATATTATTGTTTTATATGTATTCATCGAGATCAGCAACTAAGTGTGTGACAACTAATTTCACTTATTTTTTTTCGGAGATGACTCAACCGTTTTCTACTAACTCAGATTCATATGAAAAGTCGTATACTCCCAAACAAGGATCCTGATTTATGTTTGGTTCCGACCTCTGGTTCCGGAACTACAGGATGATATGTGAAACGAAATTAAAATTCATTTTGCTCGTAGATGGCTGAACCGATCTAAGATTCAAATGAAAAGTTTTAAAATTTTATAAAACAGATTTCTTTTCAGTCAGATCCAACATCCGGTTTCGGGGATACATATTGATTAGCATAAAAATGTCTATTTCACATAAATTAATCAGGTTTATCGGGTTAGTAGATTTGGATAGTTGATAACCAAATGAACTTATTTCAGTTTTAGTGGTATTCAGTTTTCGATTCGGAAGGTGTCCAAAAATATAATTTGCACTACGATTTCTCAAAGATGTCTACACTGATTTTCAAACATTTTGAAACAAATGTAAACTATACAGCTACTCAGGTGAATTTATCTGACTTCGGCTTCACCGATTTTTAAATTCCGGTTCCAGTATCGAATCGTTTCTCAAGAAAAGTCAAATCGAATTTCCGAAACAAAAATTCAAATTAAAATAAACTTATAGTCCCATACAAAATTAATTAATGTTATCCAATTCTGACTTCCGATTCTGGAATTACAGGATGATGAATTTATAAAATTCAAACCGATGTAGAAGATGACAATCCCGAAAAGCTTTAAAGTTGAACTCAAAACTTTATTCGTCATAGGGCCATACGAATCGGTTTGGGTACTGCTGGTTCCAGAATACCTGCTCTGGAAGTACGTTAAATTACCGTAAACTCTAAAGTGGAACACATCATGGAATGTTTAATCGATTGTCACACTTTTAGATTCAAATTCGATCCGATTTGCAGTTTCGACATTACCGAGCAATGAGTTATTAAATTCTCATATTGCTGCTTAAAACGACGGTCATTAAGATAATGTCATGAAAACTGAAACACCGAAGAGTATTCAAGCAGAAAACACATGCGGATTGATAAAAACAAAGGTATCATCTCACTGCTAGGTGGATTAAGAAAGTTTTTTACAAGGATAAATTTTTAAATATTACCATTTAATTCTGTTATAAGTATATCACGTCACTATACAAATTCACTATGTATCTCACGACACTTGGGAATAAGGAGGCTACATCGAAAGATACCATTATTTCGTCATCTTCGATTTCACCTGAGTTCAGAAGTTGAGTAGCGAATTCTTGTGTATTGGGAGTGGATCTACTAAAAAACTTTTTCGGCATATTTTTGAATTCTTCCACTAGCCATTTGGAGATTTTTTGGGTAGGGGCTCCTACTGAAGAGATGATTTCCCTTATTTCATTCCCAGGTTTATGGACATTAGGTAATCCTTTGATTTTTGGTAATGAAGGGTTAGGAACTTTGAGGCGGTTGAGATTGATATCGAAGTTAGGGTTACATTCTATGAGAGTTTTATCTATTTTTTTGATAATTTCTGGAAGGGGGTCGGATCTTTGTTTCCTATATGGTCCGTCATTAATTTTTTAGATGATTAGATTGTCATAATCATCCTTATCTATAATAACAACTTTGTTTCCTTTGTCAGCTTTAACATAAAAAACTGGCTTTTCCCGCAATTGTTTAACTAGCTCTCTTTCATTTTTAGTTTGTTCATTTCTTAATGGAGTATTTTTAATGACTTCAGCTACAATAGTCCTGGCGTCATTTATTTTCGAAAAAGGAAGGTTACACCTATCTAGACCTGTTTCAACGTCTATAATAACCTGTTCGAGATTAACTTTGGAAGAAATGGCATAATTTAACCCCAAGTTGAGAAGATTTGTTTGTTCGTGTGTGAAATTTTGTGATGAACGATTAACTAGGAAGTTTTCTGAAAACTGTACCGAAGGTTTTGGAGGATGGATGGATGGGATGGACAATACTGTAAATTAAAGAGAGCTAGTTAAACAATTGCGGGAAAAGCCAGTTTTTTATGTTAAAGCTGACAAAGGAAACAAAGTTGTTATTATAGATAAGGATGATTATGACAATATAATCATCCAAAAAATTAATGACGGACCATATAGGAAACAAAGATCCGACCCCCTTCCAGAAATTATCAAAAAAATAGATAAAACTCTCATAGAATGTAACCCTAACTTCGATATCAATCTCAACCGCCTCAAAGTTCCTAACCCTTCATTACCAAAAATCAAAGGATTACCTAATGTCCATAAACCTGGGAATGAAATAAGGGAAATCATCTCTTCAGTAGGTGCCCCTACCCAAAAAATCTCCAAATGGCTAGTGGAAGAATTCAAAAATATGCCGAAAAAGTTTTTTAGTAGATCCACTCCCAATACACAAGAATTCGCTACTCAACTTCTGAACTCAGGTGAAATCGAAGATGACGAAATAATGGTATCTTTCGATGTAGCCTCCTTATTCCCAAGTGTCCCGGTGAAGGACTCAATCAATCTGTTGGAAGATTGGTTAGTTAAACAAAAGAGTAGTAGTTTATGGAAATGCAAAGTAAGGTCTTACCTTACTCTAACCCGGCTTTGCATGGATGTAAATTATTTCAAATTCAGAGGGGAATTTTATAAACAATTACAAGGGGCCCCAATGGGTAATCCGCTCTCCCCATTTTTATGCGAATTATTTATGGCAAACCTCGAAGAACTTTTAAATAAACAAGGATTACTACCTAATCGCTGGTGGAGATACGTTGATGATATATTTTGCATCATCAAGCGTAACGATTTGGAAAATTTTTTGGATACAATCAACAATTAACATAGGAACATAAAATTCACCTGCGAGAGGGAGACAAACAACAGTTTACCTTTCTTAGATGTTCTTATTATACGGGAGGCGAAAACTTTATCTTTCGAAATATATAGGAAGCCAACCAATACAGAGCGAGTTATACCTAATATTTCTAACCATTCTCACCAACACAAAATGGCAGCATTTCACCATATGTTTCACAGAATGCTAACATTACCCCTCAGAGATGATGCGGTAGTGAAAGAGAAAAATTTTATCTTCGAAATTGGAAAGCTCAATGGATATCCGGAGCGCTCAATCCAAACAATCCTCGATAAGAAATTAAGATCATTGAAAAAATTATCACTTACAACTTTGACCCCCCTATCAGAAACCTTGAAAAGAATATCGGTAGACTTCAACTCTAACATGGCATATCCACTTAAATCAAAATTAAAACCCTTTGGCTTGGATTTAGTGTTCAGTAGTACTAGCAACCAGTTGAAAACTTTACTAGCAACCAGTTGAAAATTTTACTAGGATCTACTAAAGATCCTACTGACAAATTGAAAAAATCGGGGGTATACAATATTTCATGTTCTCATTGTGATAAATTATACATTGGACAAACAAAGAGATCATTTGATATCCGTTTCAAGGAACACATAGCAGAAATAGGGAAAGCATCCAAGGATCTGGAACGGGGTTTATCACACCATTTCAAGTCGAAAGTAGCTGAGCATGCCTTTTCCGAAAACCATGATTTCACTACAAATGACATAAAAATTTTAAGACTAATTTCCAACCCATGGAAATTAGATTCGGCAGAAAGTCTAGAAATTTTCAAACATAATTCCACTTCTTTACTAAACAGAGACCAAGGAAATAGGTCTTCCTGGCTCTTTAAGTTACTACCTACACACAGGGGACAGACAAACATAGAAGACACTTAATCTCTCCCTACCCTAAACAAATACAAAATTTGTTGTAGGAATCTACCTACTTCCGTTTCATATAAAAGGAACAACATTGCAGCATTCTTTCAAAAACTAAACAAAACTATCACACTGAAGAAGAATATAAATTTTATTCGAAATGTGCATATGTGATGTGACGTTTATTATACAAGATTTATAGTGTCGTGAGATACATAGTGAATTTGTATAGTGACGTGATATACTTATAACAGAATTAAATGGTAATATTTGAAAAATTTATCCTTGTAAAATCATTCTGTTCAAACACTCAAACGAAAAGTTAAAGTTTTTTTAGTTAATATACCAACATTGATTTCTGTGTATGATAAGATTGAACTCTACAGAAAACTGCATTCGAATATCCATCTGATCAATCGAATGTTGATTTAAAAACAGCATAGGACCGATACCAAATTATTGCTACATTTACAAATGGCTAACGACGATTCACTAACTTCCATCCCGATTCAACGATTCACTAATTTCCATCCCGAAGCTTACGGCACGCGCTGTATTACAAACATTGCAAACTGTTTCAATGTTCCGTTAAAAGAAGATACTATTTTGGATAAATTCAGCTTCATTTCGAGTATTCTAAAAACTATATATTGCGTGAACAAATTAGTACGGTCTTAGATTGGCTCTGGTTGTTATGAATAATGAACAGTACCAACTGATGTCGATAGTTTCAAAGGTTAGACATCTGTCATTAATATCCAGTTCATATTACTTCGGGTTTGTTTTTTTTTAACTTGTCTTTCACTGAGTTAATTATGAGTAATTTTACGTTAACTAAGCAGCATTTGCGGTAAGTTTTAGTTCTCTGTTTCAATTGGAAGAAGAGTGCAACTGAAGCGCATCAAATGCTTGTGGATGTTTATGGTGATAATGCTCCAAATGATAAATCATGTAACGAATGGTTTCTAAGTTTCAAGAATGGAAATTTCAGCGTTGAATATAGTGTTGTAGACGCTCTGCATCCACAAAAACGAAGACAAACAGTTGGAGGCAACACGCGATGAAGATCCGAGTTGAACGCAAGAGAGTGATTTGAAGTGAATCAACAAGCAGTTTCTGTATAATTAAAATCCATGGGAATGATTCAAAAGCAATGCAGTTGGGTGCCTTATGAACTGAAACCGAGAGACTTTGAAAATCGATTTTTCACTTGCGAGCAACAAAGAAAGGGTTTTTTACATCGTATTATTACTGATGATGGAAAATTGATATTCTTTAATAACTTCAAGAAGAAAAAATACTACGCTATGCTCAGTCAATTGTTGTTAACGTCCTCAACATCATCGCCAAACGGTAGAGACTGCAATTGATGCGTTTGAGTCGTGCATTACGAGAAGAACGGCTGGAATACAGGCATGGACATGATACAATTATTTTCCTGCATGACAACGCTCGGCCTCATGCCGCAAAAGTCGTGAAAAATATCTGAAAACGCTCAAATGGCACAATTTGTACTCCCAATATGTGAATTTTGTTTACATCGAACGCGTGACTGACCATTTCTATCCAGTGAACCGTTTCTGTTCGCCACACACACCGTCAGTGATGCCACGTTCACGTGCGTGAAGTCAAATTCGTAGATTTTACTTTTAATCTCATAAACGTGCGCGTAAACACATGTACATCAATATTATCAGTAGCTAGGAAAAAGGCAGGTTAATGGTTGATGTTGATAAAACGTATGACTAACGTTCGTATATTAATTTATGTCGTTTATTTATACTCGGCTTTAACCTAGTTACAGTTGTTCGCCGGGCGTTCGTATATATTTTTTGACGAACAACAGTAAATTTTACAGAAAGAATCGAGTAAATACAGTACATCGACTTGAAAAAACAGTACATTTTGGAGGATGCATTTGTGCTGTTTTTGTTTTTGAAAGGCATTCCAGAACAACAGCTGCTGCTCACAAGTTTTCCTAGATAATTCGATAGAAATGTTGATTGCTGATTAGAAATGAAAATAATTAAATAATTTTTTGAATTCAAATTGGGTTTATTGAACCAATAGTCATCTCATTAATATAGTCGAATTGCGACAGAATCGGATACAATATCTTTATTTTTGCTCTAAAGGTAAAACCGTAGAAAAAATAGTTAAAAAATACGAATGATTAATTTTTAGTTGGTTTGACGTAAAGACGCCATAACTAAGTTCAGTTTTTGCAATGACTGAGTGGAAACACATATTGGTGAAGCCTAATTAATGAAAAACTTACAGAAAAGACGACAGTCCTGTCTCTGAGCGTACCTTTTCTCAAAAAAACATCAGTGTTTCATTCATTTGGCTCCTCCAATATATGTTTCCATTTAGTCATTACAAAAACTGAATTCAAAAATAGTTGATTATTGCTGTTGAAGCGACGCGAAAAATCGAGTCGAATGTACCTGATTTCATCTTACTCTTAAAGGCAATCTATCGAACAGAGACAGCAGATCTAACTCTAACTAATATTTATCGTATATGAGATGACTACTGGAGCTGAGATGATAACTGGGGCCGTTACCCTATGTTGAAACAGAAAAACCAGGAGAGTAACGTCTTAATTTTCACATGATCCTTAAGAATTTCTAAGTACACACCTGTGTTCACTTTCAGGCCTTCTAGGACCCAGGATTTCGTTTCGGGAGGGGCCCTAAGATAAAAAATTATGTTACTGAGGACTGCTAATGTACATAATTTTCGGTGCGCCTTTTACCGGTGTTTTCCACCGACACTGAAACTATCATTGGTACGTATTTAAATTTAATTTGTAACTGTGACCGAGAGAAGATTATTAGCTCTTTTACTCCGATTCGTGGAGAACAGAAAACATGTTCTAAATTTGTAGGTCATGTCAGTTGATGGCCATACAAACTTACTCTACGCTATACAGTTTTCGGTATCAGGTCCCGGAAGTAGCGGTCACAAATTCCAAAACAAAACTCACATCGATTTCTCAGAGATGACTTGAGGTTTGGGAACAGATAATAGTTCGAAGAGGCCAAATCAGGTAAACAAGGTGGATGGGCAAGTGACTGGAGCCCTAAACCGTTGATTATAACCGTAGTAGCGATGCTCACGTACTTCATGTAAGGCCCTTTCACGGCGATTTCGGGCTCAATTAATGCACGCTAATATTTGCATAGAGGTAATCCTCCAAAAGTATACCACGACAATTCCAGAAACCCAGCCTTCCATGCACTCGTGTCGCTTCGAAGCACGACTTCAGTCTATTGTCGAGTAATCATTTTGTTCTCTAGCGTATAGTAATGAATCCATCCAAAGTTATAGTAATGTATAGTAATGAATCCATAAAACATACTCTTCTGGAATGGCTCAAATCATACTTAACGAATCGTGTACAGGTAGTCCGCTTCCAAAACATTCTGTCTGAACCAATTAATGTAACATCTGGCGTACCTCAGGGTTCTCACTTAGGGCCTCTCCTTTTCATTTTACATATAAACGACATTTCCTTCATACTCAAAAATCTGAAAGTGCTTATATATGCAGACGACATGAAACTCTTCATGGAAATTAAAAATATCCACATTTGGTGCTGCAAAAGTCTACTCCAACTCAATGTAAAAAAATGTAACTCAATAACTTTCAGTAGGAAAAATGAAACTATACCCACAAACATACATCTAGGAAATCAGCTTGTAGAAAAATGTAAAATTGTAAGAGATTTAGGCGTAATCTTAGACTCCAAGCTCACTTTTGTGGAACACTACAATACCATAATCAATAAAGCAAATAGCATGCTGGGCTTTATTAAACGCTTCAGTCATAACTTTCAGGACCCATACACAATAAAATTATTATACACTACATATGTCAGACCTATTTTGGAATATTGCAGCCTAGTATGGAATCCATATAATATTATTCACGAAGAACGCATCGAATCTATTCAAAAACAATTTCTTTTATATGCACTTCGTAAATTAAACTGGACAGCATTTCCTCTACCATCATATGAAGCACGCTGCATGCTCATCAATATACAAACACTTAAAGAACGCCGCGACCTTGCAATGCTTTATTTTATCAGCGACATTATTTCTCAACGCATTCAATCACCTTCTTTATTATCGCAACTAAATTTTTATACACCTAGCCGTCAATTACGAACCAGGAAATTATTTTTAGAAAGAAACACTAGAACAAATTATGCAAAATACAGTCCAGTCAATCGAATAATGCGCCATTACAATCAGTACTGCGAACATCTTGACCTTACTATGTCAAAAAATCAAATCAAATCTCAGCTTTGTCGTAGAAATAATGCGTAGTATGTAAGTGAACATTGTAAACAATTTATATGTAGTCTACATTTGCTTGACGAAATAAATAAATAAATAAACATGAACACGAAGTGCACTTGCGTACGTCTTTTTGGTCCTAAATAAGTACATGCGGGATCCAGCGGCAGGATAACGTCCTCATCTGCAGAATCTTGCCAACTATGGTAAGTTTGCGCACTATCTCTTTCCGGTCATCCAGTACAATTAAGTATCTTTTTTACTATTGTCGTTTATTGTGGCCTGGACTTAACCTCCATTTTATTTAGTTTTGACACTGTTCGCTTCGCATCTTTCATTATTATTCATATTATTCTGATTTCGGGAGGGGCCAGGGCCTTCGCCTTTGATTCGCTCCACTCTAGCTGCTTTAATTCTGTTAGTAATCAAGTGTCTTTTAACTCGAGCACTAGAATTTCCTTTTAAGTCACAGTTTACAACTTTTTGCCTTTCTCATATAGAAAGGTTATGCAATCACTGTAAAAACCGACTTTTGAACCAAGGCCCGGAGGGCCGAGTGTCATATACCATTCGACTCAGTTCGTCGAGTACGCAAAATGTCTGTGTGTGTGTATGTGCGTATGTGTGTATGTAACGTTTTTTTGCACTAACTTTTCTCGGAGATGACTGAACCGATTTTCACAAACTTAGATTCAAATGAAAGGTCTTGTGGTCCCATACAAAATTCCTGAATATTGTTTGGATCCGAGTTCCGGTTCCGGAATTATGGGGTAAAATGTGCAAAAAATTGTGAAAATAAGTGCACTAACTTTTCTCAGAGATGGCTGAACCGAATTTCACAAACTTAGATTCAAAAGAAAGGTCTTGAGGTCCCATAAAAAATTTCTGAATATTATTTGGATTCGACTTCCGGTTCGGGAGTTATGGGATAAAATGTGCAAAAAAGAAAATATGTGTTCTAACTTTTCTCATAGATGGCGCGACCGATTTTCACAAACTTAGGTTCAAATGAAAGGTCCTGTAGTCCCATACGTAATTCCTGAATTTTATGCAGATTCGACTTCGGTTTCCGGAAATATAGGGTAAAGTGGGTTAAAAATTGTATATTATCACTGAAAATGGGGAAAAACCTTAAAAAAATTTTAAATCGACCTAAAATCTTTTCAGATTGATAGTTTTTATCAGTAGATGGTCAAACAAACCGATTTCGGTTATTCTTTTAAGAATCGAAGAAAATTGTTTTGAAGAATACCACAGTATTTTATATGATAGTATGATTGATATGAGAAAGGCATCATTACACCACTAGGTGGATTGAAACAGCAATAATTGCTGCAAAAGGAAATCCATATAGGAATGTGTTTGTTGCTAATCAAATGTGTTAGTGGATGTAAGCTGAAATTGAAATATTTGTTCTCGAGCAGTTTTAAGGAAAGCGGAAGAATTTTAGACTAAGATTTTCGCTTTACTTGAATTGCAATTTTAAGCAGAATGATTCGATTGATTTATTTTTCGCATATCTACCATATGGAAGATTTATTGATTAAAATTAGGAAAAGAAGTACCGGAATTTGTTCTTACGCACACATTGTTGACATTACTCATACGCTTGCAAAGAGTCTTGCTCCTTAAGTGACTTGAGCAGTAAGATAATATTAGTGAGAGTCTCAGAATTTTCTGACGCATACTATAGGTAAATGCAAATGTAGTGGTGTGTTACTCTTCATAGTTATTGCATTGGTGTTAAAACTCGAGTATCCACAGTGCACTATGGTCCGAAACGGAAAATTAGCGTGACAAAAATATTTTCACTGTTAAATATTAGTTTTTCGTAGTTAGTGTCTTCACAAAAGTTGTTTGTAATCAAATGGCGCTCCTTTTGATTAAAAAAGTTACTAGGGTGGTCCTCATTTAGATTGAAATCTGAAATCTAACTTTCTTAATTCAACTCAAAAATGATTTTGTTGTACAACAAAGTTGTAGAAAATTTTATTTTGAGCAACTTTGTTAAAAAAAGCACCTCTCTAGCTCTTCATTCGATCGAATTACATTAATTTTCCCGAGTAAAAGTATTGTGGCTCCCAAAACATCACTTTTTTTGTTCTAACTTTTTTATGAAATGTTCTATCGAAAAGTTGTCTTTAGAAGAGTTGTTGAACTAATCATTGCGCACAATTTGGCTCAACCAAGGTTTTTCATATGAGCTACCAGTAAGAAGTTATGATTGTTTTTCATCAAAAACTAGTCAAGTTTCAAATATCAATATTCATTATATGCCAGATCGATAAAAATGTATCCTATGCGGTTCCTGAAAGGTCATAATATAAGTAAAATTTAAGAGAAAATTTGAAGGGTGTTATTTTTTTAACTTACTTAAATTAGTTTTAAAAATACCCTAAAAAAATCAAAAACGTTGCATAACTCTTAAGCGCCTTAACGTATCAACATACTTTCTTGAGCAAAATAATAGTATCAAATCAGTTCCATAAATGTTCCATACATTGATTTTTCGAGAAATGAGACACACAAAAACGAAATCGTTTCTGAGTTAAATTAAGAAAGTTAGATTTCAGATTTCAATCTAAATGAGGACCACCTTAGTAATTTTTTTCATCAAAATGAGCGCCATTTGATTACAAACAACTTTTGTGAAGACACCAACTACAAAAAACTAATATTTAATAGTGAAAATATTTTTGTCACGCTAATTCTCCTTTTCGGACCAGCAGTGGCAGTTAGTGTTCTTTGTCTGCTCAAAAGAACTCATTTTCGTTGAGCTAAATAATATCAGGTAAGTGTTTTTTCAAATAAAATCTCACGTTGAGTACAAATCCGACGGTGTTTTGTTGATATTTAGGATCGGAATGGAGATTTCGAAGGTCAAGTGACAAAAGTGCTTTGGGGCAATGTTGTGAACGTGCTTGACTTGAGGGCAATGTTGTAAACTATTAAAAATATTCCTTTTAATCAAAATCAACGTAAGAGCAGCCACCTAGACTGCAATCAAACGTAGATGTAGAAGTCACCGTTAAAATGATTATTATTTTGTTGCAGTTTATCACAAACTCGCATTTTTTTAAAGTTTTCATAACTCCATATAAATATACCATATACTTCCATAAACCTACATTCTAGTTTTTGAGTTTTTTGTCCTTTTTTTAATAACAACGTCATAATTACGGATACATTTTGGTATGGTTATTTAACATATAACACCCCCCCCCCACCACTCTCAAAAATGTCGAGAAGCCAAAACAGTTACTTATCGTATTTCAATCGTAGCTTACCGTTTCTATTATCTAATATCTTAATAAATAAATAAATAAATAAATAAATAAATAAATAAATAAATAAATAAATAAATAAATAAATAAATAAATAAATAAATAAATAAATAAATAAATAAATAAATAAATAAATAAATAAATAAATAAATAAATAAATAAATAAATAAATAAATAAATAAATAAATAAATAAATAAATAAATAAATAAATGAATAAATAAATAATTAAATGAATAAATAAAATAATATAAAAAAAAACAAACTCAAGCACGTCAAATCGTAGGTGGAGTATTTTTCTATTTAACGTATATTCATTACATTACCCCCTTCTACTCTGTAATGTATTACTTCTTAGGTTAAGTGAAATTTGCATAAAGCAAAATTTCCTGGCCGCCATTTTGGCCTTCTACTCGTAGCATTTATAGACTGACATCAAATAAATTTTAAAATACAAAAAAGAGGAAAAATTTATGACATTTAGTATTCGTTTTGAGAACTTCTGCACAATTTTTATGCAGCAAAACTGATTTATACCTAATCTACGACGAATCACTGAAATTAATTTTTATAAATCAAGCGGACTTTTGTAAAAACCACATTTTGTTCAAAGTGATTAGTTGTAGTTCTTATTTTCGTCTATTCAAGATATAAATAAGAGCGCTTAAATGTCGCAAATAAAACCTAAAATATTATTTCTATGTAATCATCAAAACGGCATATCACACACATGTATTCAAGAAAAATATTTTCAAATGACAAATGACAGTTTATTCATTACGGGATTTATTTCTCCCGGATAAATTAAATATTGATCGTAAAGCCGCTTTTTAAACTTGATTCTTGAATCATTTTGGAATAGATCTTATAGTGGTTTTCAGTAGGTTTAGCGAAGATTAAAGTTTTAATGCTAGTTTTTTCAATGTCACACTAAAGACTGCTACAAATATTCTTTAAAGTTAGAAATGTAACTTGGGCGACGAAGCATTCAAAAACTTGAAAGCAGTTGTGTGCCCTTTGAGTGCGCCAGTGGCATAAAATCGATCAAAGTGACACCTGTAAATGACGTTTTGTTTTAAAGAACGGCCTATAAGGCCTTTAAACATCAATCAAACGTTACATACCAAGTACTGTAATACATTTCATGGTCGAACGATGAGCAGCGAAACATGGACGTAGCCGAAAAGAAATCGATAGCATATCTTTCACAAATGTCTGGTTGGGTGCGTTAGGCGAACTTCAGGCGATGAAGAAGTTTCTACTTCATATATTATTTATTTACATGATGGAGCTTCGCTTTTCCTTCAGATGAACTCATCCACTTTCAGTCTGTCTGGACGAAGTGAACCGGGACGAGTGGTGGTAGACAGTAAATTATTTCTGCTTATTTTCTTGGGACTAGGAAATACCAAATGGAGTGGAGAACTTTTTTTTCGTGCATCTGTCTCTATCAGGCTTAATCCCTTCTCATGTTCGAATGAGAAACAGTGACATCTTGGAATCCGGGAAATATTCTACAATAGTGATAGAGGAACAAAAGGGAGATAGGAAAGTCGGTTTTTGATAAATTTGCGGAAGTTGTCGGCAATTTAGTAACATGTAGTAATGTGTTTAAATTTTTTTACAAATTTGTATATCATGTTTGAAAGTGCATCCCGGGTAGATGTGAATAACAAACAAAGATCAAAGTAACAATAAATTCTGCCATCATATCTTGTCTTCATGTTTCTGTGCTGTCATAGTGATACTTATACACAGTTCGAAATATTTTTGTGATTTAACATCTTATAAGATGCACATAAATGAAGCGTCATATTTCACATAAATCTATATTCAAGAACATGTAAAATTGTGTGATTTGAAAGTTACATGGCTCGAATGAAATAAAAAACAATAGCTCGATAGCAACAGTGCGACTTGAACCGAGAAACATTAGATCACAAAGCACTTCAGTTAATCGACTGAGCCACAGAAGCACATATCTACCTAGTGAGTAATTGATACATACACACCAAAAAAATTTGAATTTTACAGATGACAGATGCATGCTTCTGTGACTCAGTCGAGTAACAGACGTATTTGCGATCCAATGATTCTCGGTTCAAGGTTGCTCTCATTCTTTTTTTATTTTAATGAATCTCATGTCCTGGAGTTTTAGACACAATATTAAATGTTCTTCCACGTGAATTTGCGTGAGCTGCGACGCTCTATTTATGTGCATCTAATAAGATGTAAAATCACAGGGATTTTTTTAAGTGCGTAGTTATGAATTGTATCTTTTGTAGAACTATTCATAATTTCTTTCTGTGTATTTTCAAATCGAATACAATCGAATAAACTGCATCAGAATCAGATAAGAGAAAAGCTTTTGATAAAATTCTGTTTTGAATGTTAGAATATCGAAAAACTGAAAAATTAAGTGCTCACAAGTTACAACCTCATGTCTTCCTGTTATGACCTTTGGTCACTAGAACGGTGTCGATTGGGTGCTACCTCCTTCTGTGGGTTAAAACTGGTTCGTATGTAAAACTCATTGGATGTCCACTCGTATGAATATAGTGATTGTTTGGGTATGCATGAGTTTTCTATATTCTGTATAAAGCTTGCTTCAGATAGAATTGGAACAAGGACAATTGCCTGTATTTCAGTTATTTATTATTGAATTCAAGATCATTTTTTACACAATTTTCTGGCCAAATCACGGTCCGACAGATTAGGATTCCTCTTAATCGTCTTCAAAATCTTACCACGCAGTTTCCGGTCGACAGTTCCACTCCGACGATTGGCTTGAGGCTTCCGAATCGTCGTCCATGTTTTCTTATAGACTAGCTAAACAGCTGAAATTGGCCAGAAATACCGTATGGCGCGTTATTAAACGACGCGCCATACGGTATTTCTGGCCAATTTCAGCTGTTTAGCTAGCCTAGATGCAGACCACAATGGATTTTCCAAATAACTGTGCACAATTTTTTCCCTTCTTTCGGCTTCCATGTTGAATGTTTACAAAGTACAGTCGATTTGCGGTATGTCAAAAATCAAACGCGAAGCTGACAAAATTCCCGACACGTAGGCGTCATGAACTTCCAAATCCGTCCACCAGGAGCGCCACAATATGAGCAAAAGTTTGTTCCAAGCAAGCTTTAATGATTTATGTAGGAGCATTTATAAAAGAAATATTCAGATGTGCGCCACATTATACTATGTTCCAAGAGTATTATTTGATAGTTACGAAGACTGAAGTTTTGGATACGATCGATAGGAAATGGCACATTGAATGAAAACTGGAGTATTGGCATGTTGGGAAAATGTTAATTATTTATACAAATCTGAAGAGCATAAACTAAGCACGTGTCGATTGTTAGCCATTTGCAAAGAGGTCGAACCTGACACATTTTGTTCTCCGGTTACACTGGAACCAAACAAGGGAGGAAGATAGGGAACACGGCATTGGAAAGCAGAAGAACTAAGATTTATTTTCGTCTAGCAGTTTCCCATCATGGAGCACTGGAGTATCGCTCATCGCGTTTTTATTGATAACTCGTTACGTTACAACCATTCGTGAGTTTAAAAAACATATTAAATTGAAGTCATAAATGCCAGTGCCTTCGTGTAATACTGTGAAGCAAAAAGTAAAAAGGTCCAAGTTCTAGTTACTTGATTCTCTCTCTTATTCTACTATTAAATCGTAATATAGGAAATGTATAAGAATTTATTTTCAATTTTTTAGATGAGTTCGCTTTGCGTTCAAGAAAAGTGTCATGTTATTTATTAAAATGATCAGGCAAATCAGCTTCTGCAAAAATCCGCAATTGTTTTGGTAGTAAATATTCGAACACACCATAATTACATAAACACATTACACATATTCTCCGAAGTCGGCTGCCCATACTTTTTTTTTAACTAATCACAGCAATTTCATATGTGATTGGTTGTTGGTTCAAAGCACAAAATTTCAAACAAACTTGTTGATCAACTTAATTTGTCACATTGAAAATAACCAAATGCACTTGAGGTAGTCTGACATTAAGGCTCTACTTACAATCATAACAAAACATCCATTGTGGAAAAATGCAAAAGCAGTTTTCTTTCTGGCGAGGGAAGAACTTAAGATTTATTTTGTGCACCGTTCACAGTGTGAGTTTCGCTTTAAACAAGAACAATTACATTAGTATTCAGGTCGCTGGTCGTTTGCATTGGAGCCAAATATACCGAAAAGTGAAGAATGACGAGTAGTATGTTTACAGAAGAGCTATTCTGTTGAAATATGCAAATCGAAAATGAAAATAATGAGTTTGGTGAACCGTTCGCAGTGCAAACTTTGTACCAAACGAATGCACGGAACGACCGAAATTAGCTCTGCGCCTAATTGGTATTACTGTTTTCGAATTAGTTGATTTTAGGAAAAAAATAACAATTAAATTAGTTGAAATTCAAAATTTACTTTGCTGATAAAAACTCTTGTTTTTAGAGAATATGTTTAGTTGTGTGAATTTTGTGATTAAAATCAGAAAATTTGACTATATTTATTTGTCACCTTCATTACTGAAAGGCAGCACAAAGAAAACAAAAATGAAATTGGTTTTATTAACAAAGTTTATTAGCCAAAAAATCACAAGAAGTGTGAAAGCAAACCATCCATTATGAAATTTTTGAAATCGAAAAAAAAAAATTTTGATGCCAAAAGTCTTAGAATTGCATGAAACGTCGAGATTTAGTGTCATCTCGAAAATAATTTTTTTTTGAAAAAATCGACTTTTTGGGACTTCGAAAGTCCCAGAAAGTCGATTTAAAAAATAAATTTTTTTTGAGATAACACTAAATCTCGACGTTTCATGCAATTGCCAATAAGATTTTTGGCATAAAAAAATGTTCGATTTCAGAAATTTCATGTACTCCCCCCTGGTGCTTTTTTAAGATCGACAATTTTCAAATTTTAACCGCTGGGCAGCACCCCTTACCTATGTTCAAATTTTGCATGAGGACTTTTTTTCGAGATGCTTAAACATATGAACAATAGCGCTTTACGACATTAGAGGTGATCCCAAAATATTGGCACCCTTATACACATTAGAGCGGTAAAAAACAACGTGTTTTGTCGGTTACGTCACTTATACCATTATATCTCCGGAACCAAAAGTCTCAGCCATTTGGTTTTCGAACTCGATCAATAGCTTGACAGTGCCTTTCAAACGAGCATAGGTTTGTTAAAATCGGTTGAGCTATCTCTGAGAAAATTGAGCGCGTTAAAATACAACGCGTTTTGTCGGTTACGTCACTCATATAATCATATCTCCGAAACCAAAAGTCACAGCCATTTGATCTTTGAAATTGATCAATGGCCCGACAGTAGCTTTTAAACGAGTCCAAGTTTGTTAAAATCGGTTCAGCCATCTCTGAGAAAATTGAGCGTGTATAAATATCTTCGAAAAGTGCACACACAGACATTTTCCTATCTCGTCGAACTGAGTCGAATGGTATATAACACTATGGGTCTCCGAGGCTCCGTTCAAAAGTCGGTTTTTCCAGCAATTCTAATACCTTTCTATAAAGAAAGGCAAAAAGGTGTTTATGAGAAAATTTATTGCCCTCGAGCTGTAGAATAATATTTTTTAGTTTACTACTCTGTTTTTTTGCAAGTGCCTTCAAAATCTTTTAGGAGTAACTTCTTCATTTCGAAATTGACCCTAGTCAATTTAACGTCAAATGTAGGTTTAACGAAACCGATTTAAAATAGATATATAGTGAAACTTGTTTTTTCGGGTTATTTTCTGATTCTTTAGAGTGTCCAATTGAGTTTCTGAAATTTTTTCTTGGGCTCCATTACAAACAACAGTTTGTGAATTTTTCCGTTTCTATTTAAGAGGTTTTAACGTTAAGGTCATTCGCCTCTCTGCAACGATTTATTAATCACCCGATTTTAATAGATTTGAAGAAAGTGCATTAAAAATTTGCCATCAGTCTAGTGTCGGTACAGTTTCTCTATCCACGCAAAGTTGATAGCTCGCTATACTGAAAACTGGTACAAAGGTTCGATTTAATCAAGGTAAGTCAATTGTGTTATCTTTTCTGCTGTTGGCTTAGGTAATTGCTTTCTCACTAGTAAAGAGTGTATTTGTTATAATATTTTAATTGTGACTCTATTGGATTATTGGATTATATCCAGATCTGATTTCCGGCTCCGGAGTTACAGCTTGATGAGTGTTGAAAATTTTATACCACCATGTGAAGTGACAAAACAATATGACAATATGGGTCGCGTTGAGTATAAATTTGTCTATTCCTTAAAATGCGCCTTACATTGCTGATAAAATCTTGAGAAACGTTTTAAGCATCACTCCCAATTATGAAATCGCAAAAACCATTCATGGATTCATGATAACGAAAAGAGTTCAGAATATTATTAAACCCACAAAATTAAGGGTAAAAGCATTTCACGGCAGGTATCAATAACAGATCATATTTTCAGTTTACCCACAATCTAAATGATTAAATCGGAAACAGTCTAAAAGTGTCAATCAAAGTATGACAAGATTTCTCAATTTTCATACAGAGAACGTGATCGTCGGAATCACGGCAGTTTTCTTTACTATCGGTTGAATACCGCTGGTCTGGATGATTCGGAAAAGTTTCGCTAGAAGACTAATGACGGCAAGCTACGGCTGCGATTTTAATATTACATCGCTGCTACCCGACAGGGATAAAAATGTCAGTCCTGCCAATCACTCAAGGTCAACTGATTAACCCACTGATAAGTGAAAGTTAGGCCAATGTTAAATAAATTATTCACCTTGGCGCTCAAGTTATGAGTTCTAGCCGTGAGTCAGTGTCAAAACTAATTAAAGAAACCAACGCATTTTAGCTTGCGAACAAAACAAATTTTTTGAAGGAATTTCTATGTAATCATGCGGGAAGGAAAATAAACACACAACATTTGACGATTAAATGCGAAAGGCTTTCATTTGTTTCTTAGCTACCTGTCGACCATACCCAAATCATTCGATAATGGAGTACCCTTTTCTCGGATTGCATTAAGCATGACACATTTCCGTGCCGCTTGATACATTTGACCGTAACTGATTGTCGAGTTGTTTTCAAATTCTAGGAAAAACTTTGATGAATAGATAATCACATAACGCATCGCTCAATAAGTCTTGTGACTAACTTAGAAAAATATGTAAACTTCTTCAAGAGCAATACAATCATTCTATCGTTCTCGATACCGTGCTTGTAGAAGGATTTGTCTTTTGCCGTAATATAGGCTTTGCATTCAGCAATCGCATCTACATTTGAATAGAATTTCTTATCTGTGAGCATTTCTTTTGAGATCATTGAATAGCCAAATAGTTACTGGGGGACAGATCTGGACTACACGGTGAATAAGGAAGCAATTCGAGGTGTAAATCGTTCAATCTAACCATCGTTGTCATCAAATTTAATCATAAATTGCTGATCATATTTCTGATGCATTGGAGAAAGAATCATGTTGTTGTGATTAGTACAGTTCAAGATATTCACCAGTTCTACTTATTAGAATCTTGATAGGGCGCCTCATAGTAAAATAAGACGGCAATAGAGAAAAAAGTTCTCTGAGTGGAAGAAAAAAGTGCGTGTTGTTTCATTGTTAAAATCAGCAATCTTGTTTCACACTAACAAGCCCTTATTTCATCGAATTAAATATTCCGCCTTACCAGAGGCGGATATCAGTTCCAGAAAAGGAAATCCGCCAGCAGCTGATTTTCTACGCTGTCACTCACCGGAACATGTCAAAGCTAAAAGCTCAAAGACGTTGAAGCGTTCGATAACGTTTCTTATAGCAAAGTAAATAAAGACCATGGATTCAACAGATTGTACTTTTGCTTGTTTTAAACTAGAATATGGCTGTTCTAAACAAACAACTAAACAGGATTGCTATAGTTACTATAGAGCAATTCCAGAAATGCTTAGCAGATCATCAGACTCGACCTTATCCGATTTGGATGAAACTTTGCACATGGCTTCAGTATGGCAAACCATAATTTTTGAACCGATTGAGAGGTCAATCCGACTCACGACTGATTTTTAAAAAGGGGGTATGTATTTTTGCATTTCACAAAAATTGCCGTTCGTTGTAACGCGGCAACCGTTAATTGTACAAAAATGGCGTTCAGGAAGAAGATGTAGGGAATCGATTGGGCACTCTTGAAAAAATATACACTGAAAAAAATTTGATTCCATCCGTGCCTTTTGAAAAATGAAGAAGTTACTACTAAAACAGTTCACGGGTCTCGTTGTAATTCGGAAACCGTTCATCGTACAAAAATGGCGTCCAGGATGAAGTTGTATGGAATCAATAGAGCACTCTGAAAAAATATACACTAGAAAAAATTGATTTTTTTCTCAATAATTTCAAAATGAACCAAAAAAATTAAAATAAAAAAAATCAGGGTTCCCATTTTTTCGTTGATAATTTTTATTTTAACGCTCTTATTAAACCTACAGATTGATGGCTATCCCATCCGTGCCTTTTGAAAAATGAATAAGTTACAGCTAAAACCATTTACAGATATATTCGAAATTTCATGTTCTTGTTGAAAGATAACCATTTAAACCGTAGAACTAACGTAACTACGTCAAAACGAATAAACACATGAAGAATCAAAGAGGTGTGCCAGTTGACTACCTACTGTTTACAACCAACGTACGTGCATCGTAGAACAGATATCAGTTTATAACAAATCTCTTTCGAACCAGTTAAAATACAACAATATGGTTTTCCCAAAGTGTTGTAAACCTTTTCCTGATTTTGTGTGTTCCGGAAAATTTTTCAAATTAACAGAAACCATAATTGGAAAATTAGAAGCTCAAAAGTGCAAGGTTAAATTGAATACCACGTTAAGCATTTGTTATCGCTGTCGCAGGCGGGCTTATAAGGAAAGTCATACGATCGTAACCCAAGTAGCAAATGTAACTTATTGAAATTTCAAGAGGTTCTACAATTGTTTTAGAATTGTTTTTTTATGTTACATAAGTTCAGAAAGATTTTCAAATATACTAAAATCGGTTGTGCTACTTATCACTGTTAAGTTTTACAATACTACCCAAAAAATCACTATAGGACAATTTAAGGTACATCTGAAACATTTGTGCAGCAAATCACCAACTTGCCCACGTTGCACTAGCAGTTATAGAAGCTCAGCAAAAATTTTCACATCGTCATGTAAAAACGAAGTAACTAAAACAATTGTTCAACTTATCAAAAATTTTCCAAATGACTGTCATAATTGTATCCGACTCAATATATGCCGAAATGGCTGTTTATCTCTTGTGAAGAAAAAAATAGTGAAATTATGCTCTCCGCAAGGAAAAAAATGGTAAGCCGAATTGGAAACCTCGCAGTAAAAACAAATTTGCAGCCAAGTCCGCATAGTCTTGTTTGCCTCATGAAATATTAGGTTAGTGTGTGCAGATTTCTTCATTTTTAGAAACACAATTCGAAACTTGCAAATAAGCTGTACCAGGTTTATCTGCTTGAAATGAACGCAAAACTTGCCAAATTGAGAATATTATCATAAAAGTTCCAGAAATACAGCATTACATATGCAATGAAAACAAAAAACAATAAGATAATTTGTATCCGGTTTTTATCTCGCGAAAAAAAATGAACAGACTTGACATCACTTTTTAAAGATATTGAAAGAAAAGTTAAGTTCATCATAGTTATATATTACCGCTTGAGCAACTTGTTTTTGAAACTAGAGCACACCTACAGTGTATATCACAAAAGTCGGGTTCACTAAGACTAAATTGTATTGTTGTTTAAGTCATTGAGTTTGATAAAAATATTTATTTTTTTCATTTACCAACAGAGTTGCCATTCATACAGAATTACCTGTAATGTATTGATTTGTATACGTCCATGCGAATTTCATGCAGGATACAGATTTAATACATATTGCCAAAACTATATACACTGAAGTCTTTTTTTATGCGAATTTACGTGCCGCATAAAAAAACCGCATAACTCTGAAAATTCGCATAAAAAAACCGCATAACTCTGAAACTTCGCATAAAAAAAACCGCATAACTCTGAAAATTCGCATAAAAAAAGTTGCGTAAAAAAAACCGCATCAAAAAGACCGCATAAAAAAGACCTCAGTGTACATAATTGTGCCTACTTCTCAATCTCCAACGCAATACAAAATCGAACCCGTTTTGTTACAATATTTACTTGCTTCTGGTCTGCCGCCACTTAATTTCGGGTGAAAACTACCAACACAATAAAAAATAGTCTAGATGAACAACGTTGAGTCAAATAAATGGTTACCTTCCAACATCGCGAAAAAGCTATGTTAAATATATTATCAACGTAATCCAATAATTTATTGTGACGATTCATTTTCAAATATTTTGATGAAATCAGGCATCCCTGCAAGCAGCTAATCGGTGTTGACCGATGATAAATAGTTCGCGCAGTACAATATAGGTGGAACTAGTGCATTACGAAAAATTATTTTTATAAGAATTTACTCATACTGTCATGTCTGTGGTAGAAGTATTAGGTTTTGCACGATGGCGACACAAATGACCTGCCGATGAATTAAGTTCATCTTTGACAGCTGCCGTGTGTTTGTTTTGACTGTTAAAAACGTGTTCCACAGTGAAATAAACTAAAAAGATTGTCCTGTATGCGTTTCCAGCGTTAAGGAGCGATATTTGTATAAACCTGTTTAGTGTGAGGCGACTTGCAATTATTAAATTTAAACGATTAACCTCTGAAGAACTTTTAAACTGTAAACCAGCGTTGCCAGGTCATATTTACAAAAATCTGTTTTTGTCGCAAAAATCTATCTGTATCATATCGGTATCAGGAACTTTGCTGCAGGTTTCATAAAGAAAATGGCACGGAAACTGGTTTGAGTAAGTAAAAAAAATGTCACACGACAACTTTTTTTTCTGATCCACGTAGGGTAAGGGCTCCCTATTTCATCTCATTTGTAAGGACGTTACCTTAAAAACCTGATTTAGCCATCAAAATAATTCCGATTTTTTCATATTTCTGCTTAATTCGTCTTGCTCCACATTGGGAATTAATTTTTTTTCGATTATAGAGGTTTTAACCTTGGGAATTGATTCACATTCCTTGGAAATTAAAATAATAATTAAAAAATCAACTAAAAACACTTCTGATATGTTCACTACTGTGCTCTTAATTTCATCTCAAAGGTTTTATATTCATCCTATCGTTGGTCCTTTATTCATCCCATAAATTAGCAATGGCGACAGCAATCAAAACCAACATATTGCACTATTACACTCTCAGGTTCAAAATGTCAGAATTTTCCTTAAAAAGGGCCTAATGCCAACTATAACAATTTTTTGGATCGTTTTTATTACCTTTCG
This sequence comes from Malaya genurostris, assembly GCF_030247185.1. Classification (NCBI taxonomy): domain Eukaryota; kingdom Metazoa; phylum Arthropoda; class Insecta; order Diptera; family Culicidae; genus Malaya; species Malaya genurostris. The sequence goes on along the minus strand of NC_080572.1, from coordinate 60,646,496 downwards.
TTTCAAACTTGAAATTTTACTCTGCAGTTAATTTGGAGAACTTAAAAAAAGAATTGTTACCATTTAGGCATTTTTTTTGTTTTGATTATAGAGGATTTAACATTGTGGTCATTCACTTCTTCGGGCTAGAAAAGTTTTCTGGCCCTATGTGCGGGGGTTGGGAATCGAACCCAGGTGGGCAGCGTGTAAGGCATCGACTTACCCATCACGCTGTACCCGTTCCCCAACCATTTAGGCATTGACCCTTCTAGAAACAAAATGCAGAACCAGAGATGCCATTCATACAGATTTATCTGTATTGTAAAGATTTTTGCGTTCGCGTTCGTTAAATCAGATTACAGATTTTCTAAATTTAATACAGATTTGTAAAGGTAAAAAAGTGAGAAGTAAAACGTTAGACTTTTCTCTCTGAGTATCTATTAGTATTTGATTGCAGTACTTCTTTAAAAGTTTATTAATCAACGGACAAATCTAACAAATGACTATTTTTTCAATTGGAAAGTGTGGCCTAAAATTAATGTTTTAAAACGTTCCACAGTTTTGTTCAGGCACGTTTAAAGATATGATTATTGTTCAAAGTTATGAGGTGAAGGCATGAGATGGAAATTGGAGCTGAGATGAAATAGGGAGCCCTTACCCTATTATCGGTATTTTAGGAGAACATATCGGTATTGCGGTGTGGAGGTAAAAAATCTGTACAAATACCGATAAATCAATATACCTGACAACGTTGTTGTAAACAAATGCACGGCGGTTGTCAAAAAAGTTAATTCTGTTCATTTTTGTGAGGTTATGTTATGTTTCTCATTTTATTCCGATAAAGTTCATTATTCTTTGCAAAAAGCCATCGGACTTGAAGTTTAAAGGAGTAAATACATATGTATATATATATATATATATATATATATATATATATATATATATATATATATATATATATATATATATATATATATATATATATATATATATATATATATATATATATATATATATATATATATATATATATATATATATATATATATATATATTATAAAAGGTGATTTTTTTGAGGTTAGGATTTTCATGCATTAGTATTTGCTCAGATTTTTTGAGGTTATGATTTTCATGCATTATTATTTGCTCAGTATGCTCTGACATTTCATCATGAATAGACTTACTAACGAGCAACGCTTGCAAATCATTGAATTTTATTACCAAAATCAGTGTTCGGTTCGAAATGTGTTTCGCGCTTTACGCCCGATTTATGGTCTACATAATTCTGGTTGAATGACTACGTAAATAAGCAAAATTGCCGCATTTGGAGTGAAGAGCAACCAGAAGCCGTTCAAGAACTGCCCATGCATCCCGAAAAATGCACTGTTTGGTGTGGTTTGTACGCTGGTGGAATCATTGGACCGTATTTTTTCAAAGATGCTGTTGGACGCAACGTTACAGTGAATGGCGATCGCTATCGTTCGATGCTAACAAACTTTTTGTTACCAAAAATGGAAGAACTGAACTTGGTTGACATGTGGTTTCAACAAGATGGCGCTACATGCCACACAGCTCGCGATTCTATGGCCATTTTGAGGGAAAACTTCGGAGAACAATTCATCTCAAGAAATGGACCGGTAAGTTGGCCACCAAGATCATGCGATTTGACGCCTTTAGACTATTTTTTGTGGGGCTACGTCAAGTCTAAAGTCTACAGAAATAAGCCAGTAACTATTCCAGCTTTGGAAGACAACATTTCCGAAGAAATTCGGGCTATTCCGGCCGAAATGCTCGAAAAAGTTGCCCAAAATTGGACTTTCCGAATGGACCACCTAAGACGCAGCCGCGGTCAACATTTAAATGAAATTATCTTCAAAAAGTAAATGTCATGTACCAATCTAACGTTTAAAATAAAGAACCGATGAGATTTTGCAAATTTTATGCGTTTTATTGTTTAAAAAAGTTCTCAAGCTCTTAAAAAATCACCCTGTATATATCAATATTTATGCTATTCGATTATTATTGAGTTACATCGTAATCAAGCAGTGACAGGAGAAATGAAGATAATATCATTTGCATCGGCAATCAATGAGCGTCCTGACGAGTGAAATATTGAGAGTTTTTTAGGTTTGACATACCGGCTCTCAAACACTCAATACATGGTGATTTGTATAGCCTGGTTGGCAGCAGTCCAGTGACATAAGCTATCCAATCTTTTTCGTACAATGTTGCTAGTTGATAGTGACAAATATCGGCTTTGGATGGGATCTCTAAATGGACAGGCCGAAACATCTTTACTGTTCGTTGTTGTCGTTATCAATCTAAAGTTTTCATTGATACTGACTAATAATATCATAAATTTGTCAAAAAATTACTATTCTTTGTTTTAAGTTTTTCATATAGCTTCAACTGAAACATGCAAACTTAAAATATATTGAAAACAATGAGCTCTCTAACCTAGAATGTTTAACCAAGGACAAGTTCAACTGAGTTCAATTTAGAACACCAAATTCCAACAAACCGTCATCATTTTTCGTACACTTTTTCAGACTTACCTCCGTCAAGTAGTTGATGCTATCCGTGTAGACGTAGCGGATGTACGTGAGCACCCGGGGTTTTGGCTGCACGTTTGCCCTCCGGGCAACCCGAACGGCTTCCTTCACTCGTCCCCGTACCAGCTTCTGGCGGTCTCCGGGGCTAAGCTTTTCCCGCAGATATACCGACGGAAAAATGATGTCCGATCCATCAAACAGCCACTGGATGCTGAAAGTAATTGTAACATGTGCTGAGCGATTAAAACAGGAATTCTTTTCCGTTGGCTTTCCCGCTGGAATCGCGAGGATTCTTTCCGAAGTTGGATGAGAATTTTGGCTTAGTAGAAAGGTTTTACGTTCACTAAAATCTGTATAGAATTTAAAAAAATAGCATAATTTAATGTTCCCTACTTGGTATGCCTGATAGAGACATGAATCGGTGCTAAACATTGGCGAACAGAGTTGGCTCTGAAACCACAAAACAGTGGTAAGTTCCATTTGTCTAATTGCTATCAACCACAGTTGGCCTTCCAATTTTTTCACTTTGACCAAACACGATGCCCCAAATTCAAATATTATATTGGTTTTTCATGGTTCAAAGATCAAACAAATCATCGTTGGCGGAGGCCGATGAACCCTCCCGTCGTGTAATATTTAACCAGACAGTTGCTAACGGGACCCGACTGCTTCCCAGTACCTACCGGTCATTTTCTCGATGAACTTCCGGCGTGCAGTCTTCCCGGCTGCTGGATGCTCCGTTCATGTTGAAACAATACGGAAAGGCATAATAGCCCCAGGATGCTTGAGGACGCAGTTGCTTTGCCAGCACCAACGTTCGGGCCATGAAGTCCTGGCCTGTTGATTCGAATCGTTTGGTGGCCTAGTGGGAAGAGAAATGAGAGTGAGCGAAGTGTGAACGGTTCGGTTTCGGTGGGAATTGTGGATGGTTCGGTATCGGTTCGAGTAAAGTAATTGCTATTTTGATGATCTCGAAATTTTGGATATAGCATCCGAAGAGATTTATTGATTGATGTCATGCTTGACCCAATGGGACAATGGACGATATGTATGAGAATTTCGGCTTTGCGGAATTGTGATATTTTTGTTTTCGTCAGTCTTTATTGATTGATCGATAGAATATATACAGGGGCGGCACTTTTTGCTCTTCCAAAAGATTTATTGGAGTGGCCATGCTCTCCCAATATTTTGACAACTGTAACAAATATTTGAAAAAAATTCCTAGAAATACTTTATGATGTAACACTTTTTTCTGTTATCTCAGTAATGGTTCATATTTCTTATCTAATGGCGTTTTCGTTTTTAATTTGCACTACACCGGTGCAGTGCTACACTGAGGCATGAATAAACGAACAAAAATGACGAAAACATAAACAGTAACCATTGACTACAATAAACGATTACATTGCACAGAGCTACACCAAACTTTTGATGAGTGCTACACCAGTGGTATCGGTTCAGAAAAAGTGTAGCACTGGTGTAGTGCAATTGGTGAAAACGAACGGTTTAGGTGCAGCTTTCGCTACACCGGTGTAGTGCAATTTAAAAACGAAAACGACACAAGTTACTAAAATGTTTACACTAATTTACTACAATGTGAAATGTATTACACTCTACCTCTTCCGAATATTGATTATTACTCGAATAGTAAGGAAAATGTTTGTGATCGTGTCACAACATTCGGAAGAAAAACTGAACTTGCTTACTTGGTTGCTGTCTATTTGTTCTAACCTCTCCTCTTCTTCCCTTCACAAATTTTTTTATACATTGCTAAATTTAATAATATTTTTTCCTTCACAAAATTTTTTATACATTGCAAAATTTAATAATATTTTGTGCCAACCACCACCCTCAACCCCCACCCACCCATTATTTCATGGAACTTGCCGCCCCCGAATATACACATATGTATATTTTAAGAGAGGGAAACTTTAATTTAGTTCAAGTAACGTCAATCTTGAACCCAATAGAATCAAATTTGAGGGACTCGCTTCTTTCTTATTATGGCAGCCCCCTTTTTGTGAACGATTCCTTAGGCGCTTTAATGAGATGTATTTCCCCATCTACCGTTTTTGCATGGCTATCGTTTGTCTCGTTTGATGTTTCTTGGCTTATCTGAGCAGCAATTCATTTCATGGTCGAGGACGCCAATTTTACATTTCTTCCAATTAAAAAATTGAAATAAAAATAAATGGTAGAATTAAATAGCGACTAAAACAGCCACATGAGGTTGTTCGAACCATTGACGTAGGACTACACAACTGTTGTCAAAATCACTGTTAGCTCTAGATACGGGTATTTTAGTTTTTGGTGTATCACATATAATTATTTGTATCTTTGTGAAAAATACTTTTGATAATGAATCGAATGCTCTGAAAAGGGCCATTTACTTTGTTGGTGCAGAGAGGTGCTGACTGCATGATCACACAGCATTATTCTCGAATGCGAAGAATCTGTAGAACTGAAAGATTGATGATTGCCTCTCGTGCGAAACGAGCGGTGCATTAGTTTATTTCTTAAAATAACTCATCTGCCGATTAATAGTCTTAATGAATAACACAAACGGTCAAATAGTCGAAATATACAAAATAGTCGTCACTGTTAGGGCAAGAAATGATAATAGCTTGAAAAAAAATTGAGAAATTAGATATGACTCGTGCGAATAAAAACCTGCATTTGCTTAAGAGTTAAGCTCCAATCTTCATGCTTTTGTTAAGTTCGCAAATTAGCGAGTTCGAATCTCTAGCATAGCTTCTGGCCCGTCATTCCGTCATTCTGTCGTTACCCTACACAGAAAAAAATAATGAAATTTACACGACATGTATTTCAATGATTCTTTGAACTAGACATCAATTGAATCAAACATTTGATTGAAAAGCAACAACAATTGCGTAAAACCACACGAAACACGTAGTTTTACGGGAACGAGATGTGATTTTACAGGAGTGATAGCAGTGGCCTTAAACATTGAATAAACTGTTAAGTTTATTCGAAAAATCTTTTTGAATTAAAAGAATCGTATCATGAATATAAATCAGGAAAAAACAGTTCTGATTTGATTTCACATATACTCACTTATGTTTATTTCGAACGTGCTCCCGATAGGAAGCGAAGGAACACACACAGAAAGAAATAATGCGATTTACACGACATGTAAGTAATATGGAATAGACATGAGTTGGATCGAAAAATTGGTTGAAAACCATCATCGATGCAAAAATAAATTGGATTGCATTGAATTTTCAATGAATATAACTCTACCTTTCTATTGACGCTTAGTTTTGCGATTAAATTATATTGAAACGTACAGAATTGTAAAGTAACATTATGTTTATTTGTCTGCTCAAAATATGTGCATGAAAATAGATGTAAATTTCATATCTGTGCAGTTGGCAAAAGTCAATTTTACATCTTTTAAGATACACATATGTGGAGCATAGTATTTCACACAGATTTATATTCAAGAACTTGTAAAATTGTGTGATTTGAAAATTGCAGGAGTTTGATCAAATCAAAGACATCATATTAACAAGATATCCAGCTCTCACATTTCCCGAACAAATCATTGGTAACATTTTTTTTGCGTGCATGGTGCCCTCTGGCGAGTCCGCATCGAATCTCGTACATAGAAGTAGGGGAGCGAAATGTCAAATTCGTGCGCGGAAAAACAGCAGCACTGCGCACTCATACAATTGACATGATACGTTGAATGTGATGCCGTGCGATGGCGTTGCTGAACTGAAGATTGAGATCGCTCCAAGCTGACAGGGTCTGATCAAATGAAACGACTTGAACCGAGAAACACTACACATTTAAAAAAATCCCTGTGATTTTACATCTTATAAGATGCACATAAATGGAGCGTCGCAAATTCACGTGCAATATTACATTTAATATTGTGTCTAAAATTCCATGACATGAAATTCGTTGAAATAAAAAAAGAATACTGATAGCAACCGCCGCGGCTTGAACCGAGAATCATTGAATCGCAAGTACGTCTGTTAATCGACTGAGCCACAGAAGCATACATCTGCTTGGTTAGTAAAAGGTGCATTTAAATGCATACAGTCGCACCTGCTAGCAGAATGCAAGTTACAGTCGAAACCAGTAAAATTCAAACTAATCTAACATTAAGTCATCACACATTAAATTTTCCGTCATTTGACAAATTAGGTCGTTATGAATTACATCGTATGAGGAATTAAGTGGACTGTATTATTCTTTTTTTTGTGTGTAGATCTCAACTAGGATAATTGATACAAAAAAATTCACTTGGTAGTCGAGTGCAAATTACACTCGGAGTTATTTGAAAAGTTAAGTAGTTATGCATTGTATCGATTGTAGAATTATGTCGCCGGAAAAATTCAAATTTTTTTTTGCTGTTTAGAAGTGTTTCGTTCCACTTTTTTTGTACGACAGATCGTGCCATCAATTATCCATTTTTTTTTATTTATAACAATTTTTTATTCAGGCCAATTTGCGTATAGCTTTACGTTGCCGATTTACCCATGTTTTTGTTACATAAAATTATTTTTTTATTGTTGGATCTCGTTGTCACCCTTCTTCTAGGGGGAGAGGAGCTTCCATTTCCTTCTAGCGAAGATTGTTCGTCATTTTGTCCGTTGCTCATATCATCCATTGCTACATCGTTGGAATTGTGAGTGGTTTCCGTTTCCTTGTTTTCATTGTTGATCGCAGTCTTGGGTTCATTTGCAGTTGCTGTAGATGCGCTTTGTACATTGATTGCCGTTGATAGTTGGTTAGATGGTGAAGGTGCTTTTGAAACAGGAGCACTGCATTCACTAGTTTCCGTTGTCGGGTGGTTGTCCTTGTTTTTGTTTGTTTTGTTTGTTTTCGCAGTTTCAGTGCATGGTTTGCCGTAGTGTGCAGGTTGTTCACAAAACTGACATGTAACCAATTGATTTTCATACGTAATCAACGTTTTACACGGATGCATCCCGTCTTGACCACAAATGATGTAAGATGGAATTGCTTTACGTAGTTGCATACGTACCACTCGCACGCCATTCCGGATACCCGGAAAAAAATTCCGCCATACTTCCTTTTCGATGGAAAGAACTTCACCGTACTGCGAAATACATTCCCGAACATACCCCTCGCTGGTCTGCGGGGGAAGGTCATGCACGCGTACTTCTATGGCATTGTCCACCATGTACACAGGGATTTTATATTAAACATTGTCATGATCAATACTGTGCACCCCGTTATTACCCGAAGCAAATGCAATTGCATCTTTTTCACGTTTAAACATAATGTACACACAGTTCGACGCCTTGTTGAATTGAATCTCACTTACATCATTAACGTTTAGATGCATTCGTTCCTTAAGCAAGATTTCAATTTCTGTTGCTGCAGGTCTAACTTTGCAGCGCTTGAAATCAATACAAATTGAATTTGGCCTTGTAGGCCAAGTTTCAGGCTTTGTTAAATCGTATTTGCCCATTTCGTACACTCTATTGTTCACTGCACTGTATTGTCTTTGTTTCTGTCGTCGCGACCGTAAGAAATTTTCGACTGTGAATTATCCATTTGTAAATTCTCAAAACCGAAACGTCAAACCGTTCAATAAGGCGGTTCTTAAACTTTGACGTTAGAATAGCATCACAGTATTGATGCTCCAGGCAAATGTAAAATTACATATGAGTTCGTTGAAAATTTAGCAAAAATCTTCTTAAAGCCGTCAAAAATTTGCGAAATCAAGCTGAAATTTACATGATTTGATCCATTCACAGATGAGCATATACAGAGGTTCTGTTCAAGTAGATTGATTTATGTGTAGTGTTTCATATAGTATTGGTAGTCCAATTGGTAGAACGACTCCACCGGATGGGAAAAATTACGAGTTCAAGTCCTGTCTCTGCGGCAATTTTTTTTTCGCGAAATTTCATAGCTAGACATTTCGTCAGTTCTTTCGTTGGCTGGTAAAACACAAGTAGTTAATCGAATTATTGTTTTGCACCTGAACTGACGCGACTAAGTGAATTTCTCACTGGATTAACTGTTATATTTAGTGGTGGTGAGCTCACTTCATGCGCGTCCCTTGTCATCATTTTTTTCAAGTAGCGATTCGTCAGCAATGCCATCGTTTTTCATCAGTTCATATCTCATTGAAATAGTAAAATGTGTAGTAATTGAAGTATTACAATAGTACACTATTGAAAAACCTGTCTCATTTGACCCATGACAACACCAGAGAATCAGAACGCGTTCTGAGGAAGAAAACAAAATATCTGCTGCTGTACAACAAATCGTTCGAGAAAAATGTTCCGAACAGTGTTTAATATCGCAGTGAGTTCCACAATTTGGTCCTTCTGAAAGGCAGGAATGAATCCCGTACAGCATCCTGATAGTTTCGTTCAATGAAATGCAAATCCGAAATGAAATGTTCGAAATTAAAATTCTATATGCTCCTATTTTTATAGCCGTTAGGACCGCCCATTAGTGAAAAAGCTACAGACGAAATCACGTAAAAAGAAACCTCTTAACAAAAATTGGATCAGTTTGGATTCTATCGCCACTGCGAGCAGATGTATTTTGTGTTGTTTGCAAAGCTAGTTACGTCACAGCTGCCAGTCATTTGCATTGGTGAAAAAACGACGGTGGAGAGCATTACACAAAATCAGCCGTTCTAATGGCTCTAAAAGTTTTCTAAAGAACTATTAGGATTTGTTGTACGCAAATCGAAGGTAAATATCCTCAGTTTAGTGCAAATCTAGAACAGTTTGGTTAGATTTGTGCACTTTTCGCTGTGTGAAATTCTCAGTAATCGAGATCAAGTGAAGCCTTCCTTGTTTTTGCGAAAAATATCCAGAGTTTAATATCGTAGAGAATTACGCAATTTGACCCTTCTGAATGCTAGAAAAGAATCCCTACAGCATATTGATAGTTTCTTTCAATAAATTATGCAAATCCGAAATGAAATAATCGACCTGAAAATAAATAGAGCTTTCGGATGATTTAAGTATGTCACTGCAATGAACAAACGAAATTGTCTAAATTCTATTCACTCGTTTCTACTGTAGCGGTCAAGTTTTCATTTGTTCCGCGATAGCGTTTTCAATTTCCCGAATAAAAACTGCGAATCAACACTTTCCGGGACTTCGGTATCGGATATTGTTGAAACGTTTACCCGGGAAGTCCATGAGTTTTGTGGTGCATTCGAGCATCTTGAAACCGGTACATACTAAGTCGTGCGTGGCAACTCTGTTTCGCACGGCATATTTGTATACTAATATAAAGATGTGTTTAAAATCATCACTTGCACTTTCGCATTGCCGTTTGTAATGGAATGTGTTAGTGACGGTGCAAATTATTTTAACTTCTCGTGTGTTGCCGAAACAAGGGTTGCTTAGAAAATAGAAACAACAGTTGCTCAGAAAATAGTAGGAAAGCGACAAAATTCAACTAGTTCTTTATGATAATCTTTAGCACTGAAAAGTGCTTTGAATTGTCTGAGTAGCACTGAAAAGTGCTTTGAATGGGCCTTGCTGGACTTTTTGGCTGCCTTTCTACCGGTTTTCGGGGCCATCGTGCTGACGGTATCTCGTACGTTCAGAGTAGCTGCTTTAACTTAAATGACGCTATTTCTCACATGACATTTCGTTTTATACCTGCTACTGGCAGCGGGGTACGGTCATCACCTTTGCCAAAATTCCTTTTCTTGTTCGCAGAACGGAAAACAGTGAGACAACTGGTCCTCGATGTTGTGTGTCTTGTTTCGGGAACAGTTGCTCAGCAAATGGTAGGAAAAATTAACCACTCAACTTTTATATGGATGCTTTTGTATAGAAGCTGACATCTCGCGTTCTGATTGGCTGGTGTTGTCATGGGTTAAATCAAACAGGTTTTTTAATAGTGTATTATTGAAAAACTTCAATGTTGTTGCAATTCACGTTCAAGTTGAAAGTTTTCGATTCTATTGGTAGTTAGATTATATAAATCCTTCTACAGATCACTGAACTATGAGCTTTCAAAATACGAGAAAGGCAAACGCGCCTTATGAATTATCCTCTTTGATACTCGTTTATATCAAACAATTCAGAAAAGTTTAATTTTGAACTATTTGAGATTATGTCATACAACTGAAAATTTTATAATAAAATTGTGATTATATTTCTGATGGCATGTAGAAAGAGTTATGTTGATTCATTAGATACAACAGGAGATATTCACGATCAAAAACTTATCACTTACTCAGAGGGTAAATTTGGAAAGGCGCCCCATAGTAAAGTAAGTCGTATTCACGACAAGATGGTGTTATAATTATATATCCAAGTATCTCAAGAACAGCTACTTTTAGGAGAAAAGATATCATGAACAAATTTATTGCCTTCAACCTATAGAATAATATTCTACTGTTCAAATGATTATCTTTCAACGAGAACTTGAAATTTCGAATATATCTGTAAATTGTTTTAGCCTTAACTTCTTCATTTTTCAAAAGGCACGGATGAGATAGCCATCAATCTATAGGTTTTAATAAGAGCTTTAAAATAAAAATTATCAAAAAGAAATCGCAACCCTGATTTTTTTAATTTTTTTTCATTTTGAAATTTTTGAGAAAAACGTGATTAATCCACCTAGCAGTGAGATGATACCTTTTTTTATCAATCCGCATGTGTTTTTTGCATGAATATTCTTCGGTGTTTAAGTTTTCATTACATTATTTTAATGACCGTCGTTTTAAGCGACAATTTGAGATTGTAATCACTCATTACTCTGTAATGTCGAAACTGCAAATACAATCGAATTTAAATCTAGAAGTGTGATAATCGATTAAACATGCCATGATATGTAAGTTCCACTTTAGAGTTTACGATAATTTAAGGTACTTCCAGAGCCGGTATTCAGGAACCAGCATAACCCAAACCGATTCGTATGGCCATATGACGAATAAATTACAGTTTTGAGTACAACTTTGAAGCTTAATTGGATAAAATTCATTAATTTTTGTATGTATGTATAAAACTAATTAATTTTGTATATAAGTTTAATTCAATTTGAATTTTTGTTTCTGAAATTTGATTAGGCTTTTTTGAGAAAACGATTGAGCTTTGAGAAACGATTTTATACTGGAACCGGAATTCTAAAATCGGTATGGCCGAAGTCAGATAAATTCACCTGAATAGCTGTATAGTTTACATTTGTTTCAAAATATTTGAAAATCAGTGAAGACATCTTTGAGAAATCATAGCACGAATTAAATTTTTAGGTGCCTTCTGAATCGACAACTGAATACCACTAAAACTGAAAAAAGTTAATTTTTTTTATCGACTATCCAAATCTGCTAACCCGATAAACCTGATTAATTTATGTGGAATAGACATTTTTATACTAATCACCCTGTATCCCCGAAACCGGAAGTTGGATCTGACTGAAGAGCAAGATGTTTTAAAGAATCTTGAAACTTTTCATTTGCATCTTAGATGATTCTTAGATTTCATTTGGATCTTAGATCGGTTCAGCCATCTACGAGAAGAATGAGTTACACAATTTTGATTTCGTTTCATATATCATCCTGTAGTTCCGGAACCAGATGTCGGAACCAAACATAATTCAGGAACTTTGTTTGGGAGCATACGAATTTTCGTATGAATCTGAATTTGTAGAAAAGAAATTTTCAGGGAAAATTGAGTGAAATTATTTGTCACACACGCATTTGCTGATCTCGACGAACTGATTCGAATGGTATATGGATGTTATGTTCTTCCAGCATTTATTGCTGTAAGTAGTTTAAAACAATATAATTAAAAAAAAATCTGCCATCATCTGGTTTATATATGTCATATTCGAACGATTATGTTACCAAAAACGAGCCGTGCTAAAATCGGTCCGAGGCAAATTGTCATGAAAAAGGATGCTGTACACAGTCTTTTTGGTATTTAAAAACAATTGTATGTAACAGAATAAAAAATCGTGTTTTCCGTTGCTCCCAAGCATTTCTTTGTCATACAGCGCTCAAAACTCCTACTGCTGGAATAGGGGGAAAAGTCGTTTACACAAAAATTTCGATATCTCCGTTAAAAACGGACGGATTTTAACAATCTATGGCTTGTTGAATAGGTATTATCGTGCGGAATCTAAGTCTGAAAACATATTCTGTTTTCAAGGTCAATTGTGACAGATACTGTCAAAAAACTGGAAATTTTGACAGAAAACTTCGAATAACTCAAAAAGTAAACATCCGATCTCAAAACCATTCAATAGCGTTTTGGGTGACGGGGAGACCTTTCATTTGCGACTAGTTTGATCAAAATCGGTCCAGCCATCTCGGAGATCTGGACCTCTTAGTTGACAACACACATACAGACACACACACATACACACACACATACACACACACATACACACACACACACAAATACACACAGACATTTGCTCAGTTCGTCGAGCTGAATCGATTGGTATATGTCATTCGGCCCTCCGGGCCTCGGAAAAATTTTCGAAAGTTTGAGCGAATTCTATACCTATTTTTTATATATATAAAAAAAAAGGTAAAAAGTGTATATTTTTTTAGAGTGCCCAATTGATTCCCTACAACTTCTTCCTGGACGCCATTTTTGTACGATGAACGATTTCCAAATTACAACGAGATCCGTAAACTGTTTTAGCTGTAACATCTTCATTTTTCAAAAGGCACGGACGGGATGGCCATCGATCTGTAGGTTTTAATAACAGCTTTAAAATAAAAATTATCAAAAAAATATTAAAACCATGCTTTATTTTTATTTACTTTTTTCGGATTATTTTGTGATTATTAAGAAAAAAAATCAAATTTTTTCAATTTTTTTTTTAGAGTGCCCAATCGATTTCCTACAACTTCTTCCTGAACGCTATTTTTGTACATATAACGGTTTCCGAGTTACAACGATTTGAAAAAGGCAATTTTTGTGAAATGCAAAAATACATACGCCCTTTTCAAAAATCAGTCGTGAGTTGGATTAATCTCTCCATCGGTTCAAAACTTATGGTCATGTCAACAATGTCGTTTTCGCTTGAAGCCATAACGAACCCAGTTTCAACCACTACTGTTGTCTATTTCATACAGTTGATAGAAGTTAGGGTAGATATTGGGTTGGGTTTATCTGCAAGCGAAAATACCACAAATTGAACTTTTACAGCAAAAATTACTGGAAGCAAATTATATATCAATGGTAATAGAAGAACCATGTAAATATTAGGACAAAAAAGTCACTACACCGATAAACATACTTCATAATCCAATATATGTTTCCGTCGAAAATGCCTAAAACAACTCTTAGTAGTCAAACTACGAATTCCAGAAGTCATTGCACAACTCGTGTCCGGATAAGTAACATCAGAGCAAATCCCCCATTCGTCCATAAAAAGACCCGGCTACTAGAATATTGGATTTGTTGTGTTTTTTCCAAACTGTCATTTTTGTATTATGATGGCTTAGCTTAGCAACGGCATGTACTTTGAATCGTTAAATTTTAGTAGATCAGCCGGGGCAAGAAACAATAAATGTCGAGATCTGGGGATTTTCCGTGTCCAATAACTCGAGTTGACTGTTAAACTTCCAGTAGTGAACTGATATCCCACTGAGAAGCCAATCAAATTAATTTAGTGTTTTAGTTTTTGGCTTGCTTGCTCGGTCCTCGTACCTACGCACCCGTTAGCATATCCATCGAACAAGAGCTCGGAAGTAATCCGTTAGTAGGATCAACTACGGGAACTAAGTTCTGCCAAAACTGCTAGTTAAACATCAATACGCCAGAAGCCGTGGGAGGTGGCTGACGATCCGGTTTAATTTCTAAAAGTGTTTCATTTATCGATGAGTTTGATTAACGTTTGGCAAATTGGCCAAGCCGGATTGAAGCCGCAAGGGGTAAATTTGAAACGAAATTGGAGCCATTAAATTCGCTACATGGGTTTTGTTTGCCGGGGTCTGTTAATGGGTAATTTTTCTCGGATGCCTAATCAGGAAAATATTGGCAAACTGCGGCTTTCGCGAATGGATTCGTAATGTGTATTAGTTTAGCTTTTGGATCTGAAAAGTATGATTGAAATTTTATTGCTTTGTGGTTCGACATTGTTACTGAATAATTAACTAAGACCCTATAATTGTTTAGATTGTAAATGTCTAGAGACTATCTAGTAAAACATGATAATTACGACAAGACGACATGAAACACTCTTCGCAATAGATGAAAGTTAATCTGCAAGCAGCCATTCTTATCGCTATCTCATGAATTAAAAAACTTAACATCTGGCGATTTCGGTTTGCTCATCTGGAGTCTACACGAGCTGTAGCCAGTGAAATACTAAATTTATGCCTGTTATTTACGGTACTCACTACGGAGAATATTTTATCCTCTGTTTATGTTTATTCATCTCATCCCACCGAAGCCCCAGGCAACGTCGGTTCGTTGGTAGCTCTGCTAGATTCTGGGCAATCTTGGCTGGTTAGCGAAGCTACGACGGTTCATAAATTCAAAACCATACTCATTCTTTTTTTTTCTTCAACCGAATGGAACTGCTAAAGCTTACCCTTCCTATGATGCAAACACAATATGATTGAAAGGATAAAACCGTTTTATCAAATATTAAGCATAATTGGCAGCCTTTCCGACCACAAAAAGAAAATCCCAAAATTTAAATGGATAGAGGTTAGCTCAATTCGTTATCCCACTCACCTCGGTTTCCAACCATTTTTCCGGCCACAGAGGATGTCTCTCCTTCTCAATTTTCATCGACAGATCCTTGTAGGGCTGCAGTGAGCCGAAATTCTGTCGGAAAATTGGACGCCAGGATTCGAAATCGATGCAGCCAACACCTTTCAGGATGAAAGCGAGAAAATTGATATAAGTTCCAGGTGGTTTTTTAAATGCTCTGCCGGGAGTCTCGAAATGCTTTACCGGAAAAGTGCGGATCCGTCACCAGTTCACTGATGTGAGCTCGGAAAATTTCCAAGTGTTCCGTTATGTTCCCTTCCTGGGGCACCCCTCCGTTGCGCTTGTAGAGCGCCCGGTTTGAGCTTCGTTCCAGCAAAGCCGGAAACTTGCCCGGATCGTACAGGATGGAGATTACGTTGCCACGGAATGAATCGTTGCTGTTTTGACTGACACCGTAGGCTGACCCAACACCGGAGAAGTCCATCTGGTATCGATTGCACATGAAGGTGGGAATGTTCCAGTAGACATCGAAGGCTCTGGAATGTGGAAAATGCAAAGAATATTTTAGGTGTTTTTTTTTTGTTTTGCTATCGGAGCATGCAAAATCGAAAATGTCACATGTCACAACGGTAGTTATCATCACCTTTTTCGATTTATGTTTAAAAGTGAGATATATTGAGTTGAGATAATAGGGTGATCCGAAAATAGTAGAAGAACATCGAAATATCGCCATATATCACTAAGTCGAGAGTACTGATTGCATCGTTTCATATTCTACAGTTGTTGTTCTCGGATTATTTTCAGCTATCATAAAAAAGTCATCGAGATATTCACACTGTTTTATCAGGAAATTAAAATATATTTTTACAAGAAATCACCGAATCACGAACATGACAATTTTGATGTATGATGTGGAAAATACACGTAGAAATATGGTCAACTTTTGAACGCTTACAGCTCAGTCAATTTTGCATCAATTTTAAATATTATTTCACCATTTTATTGGAAATATGTCTAAGTTTCGATTTGAGTGTATCAAGCCATGTATTTTCAATTATATATGATTGAATTTTGATTAATAGCGAGCAGTGTCCTATTTTGTCAGATAAAAATCTAAGACGCTTACAGGATTTCGCTTACGCAGACGATGGTTTTGATAGAAGTAAGCGATCTATCGACTGGGAAGCATCGCTCTGATTGGTCAATTGATGCAAAAGCGAAGCTGTAGGGAAGCACACGAATTTATAAATATAAGCGAAATTATAGCCAACGTTTCAGTATCACGTGTAACATGTCAGATGAAAGTAGCTGCTAAACAACAAGACACAAAGTGCTATAAAACGATTTGAATCTTTAATTGGTTTGTTTTGTTATTCTGTCATGCGAGTTTGGATGAAATGCTTTGTTATGCCGTTTTCACCTGAGAAACTTGTTAGTATCCCAGGGTAAATTTTAAGTGTTAATGATTAATTATCGAAATCGCAGATTGTAGTGATGGTAGAGAACTTAAACTATTCACTTAGGCATAATTGTTTATATTGATGTAATTTCGTCGGATACAAGCCAAACACGAATCAAGGCAAACAGAGTCTGGGTTCGTGCTGTTTGATGTTGGTTCTTAATACTCTGGGATCCTTTGTTACTAGGGGATACGTACCGCGTAAAAAAACCACAAAAGCTGCGTAGCTTCGGAAATCCTCGTAAAAAGACGCGTAACACACGCATATAAAAAAAAAACACGTGTAATAGATTAATCGACAGAGACTCCCGTGCAATCGCGCATTCGAAAGTATGGCGATTGATTGAACTGTTGGATTGCACAGTGGTTCAAAAGCGCAATTTCACGCTCCTAATTGTGGTTTTTAAGGGACAGTATCTTTAGCAAAGATACTCAAAATGATAGACGCAATCTTTTGACAAGTTTTATTTATGTGATCCCCCTAAAAGTGACCAACATAGGGGCTAAGTTACTTCGACAAAGATATGCAGAAAGTTATTTCAAACAAATTTGCTGAAGGTACTATTCCCATAACTTGAGTGTAATTCATGATATAATGTATATTCTGAAAAGGGTGTCCTGAAACCAGTTTTTGTAAGAAAACATATATATTTTCAATTTATATGAGTTTTACATGTTATACAAAGTTTTTCATTATTAAATACTACACAACTTTCTCAAACATGCTATGCTGCCATCATTTCAGTTTAATGAAATAGAGTCATTTTTCCTTTTTTTCAGAATTTCAATTTGGCTATCATTAAAAGGCGCAAAAAGGTGCAGATGAGCCTACTTACATATTAAACTACTTCAAAAGAGCTTTATACCGTGATTGAATTACTCGTCTGCGATCGTCTGCAGGCGAAATATGTTCTTTTCAAATATCCTTGTCTTTGACATTTGCAATGATAAGGTTCATTGTATTTCAGATCAGACTTCAGTATATATTCGTTATCGTAATCATTACAGACGATTTTTGAAAGTAACTGTCAGACGTTTTTTGAAAGTGAGACAACAAGCCACGACTTTGAAAAAAGGCAATCATCATGTCGAATTACGTTATGTCATTTTTTGGTAAGTTTTTCTATAGAAAAGCTCTGCGGATAAATATCCTTTATTTATCAATTGAAGTGGAGATCGATAAACGCTTGCTATATTGTACTATTTACAATGATTAAGAAGTTTCTTTCATACAGATTTCGAGATACACGCGAGCAATACAGATCACTTACGAATCGGGATCTCATGAATTGGTTATTAGTTTCATCAAATCCTTTGGTTACAAATATTTGTGAATGGCCAAAACAGTCAAAGAAGAATCTGTTGGACGATGCTAGGAGTCTTTCGGCTGGTTAAAAACATTGTCAGTTATCATAAAATAAATACAAATAACTAAAAAATGAGTTTTGATCATACTTTGCTCTACCAGAAGATGACATAACTCTATACGATTTGTTGATTGTTTTTTTTAAGTCGTGACAAAACAGTTACTAAACTATTCAATTTATAAACTTCGATGTGCAAATAAAATCATATTATGTTGCAAGTACCATAGTAATGAATATATACTGAAATCTGATCTGACATGAAGTGAACCTTATCATTGCAAATGTCAAGGACAAAGATATTTGAAAAGAACTCGCCTGCAGACGATCGCAGACGAGTAATTCGGACGATCGCAGACGAGTAACTACGGTATGAAAGCTCTTTTGAAGTAATTTAATATGTAAGTAGTCACCCTAACCTTTGTCTAGCCTAAAATGTTTTGATAATTTGAAACTGATTTGACTGGTATTTTAGTATTTTTTACCAAATCCGGCTATATTTTAGATCTACCGCAGATATTGTACTCTGTTTGAACACTCCGAATACCAAGGGATAAAAAAAGTGGGAACGCTAATTTTGACTGACTCTATCTATCATTTTTTGACCGATTCCAATAAATTTTTTACCATTAGAAAGATAAATTCATTCGGAATAAAATTCATTTGAAACGACGGAAAACCGAATATTCTACTAAAAGTTATTATAAAAAGTTGTTGAAAAAAGTGGGAACGCTTACTTTGGCTGGCCATATCTCAGCTGTTAGAAGTCCAATTTTGAAAATATGTTTATCATTAGACAGATACGTCTATCGCAACATAAATGGAACAGAAAATTTTTCAATTAAACTTTGTTAATGAATGTTATGATCTTTTGATCGTAACCAAAAATCCAAGCATAAATTATCGCGAAATTCGTATTTTCGACATATCTTTAAATTCAAAGCAACGACATATGCATTTCTATATTTAATCAATATCATATTCGAAGAATGCTAAACACAGCTGAGCATTTTTGTACACCAATCGATTGAGTTTGATATCAGCTATAATGCACGGGAAAAATAGTGTCACATTTACTAAAGTAAATCCAGAAATCAGATATTTCACAGAAATTTTTAAATTAAATTAAAATTTAACCTGCTTTACACTTAGCATGAAATTCATGTCGAACATTTAGACATTGTTGATCACCAATCGATTAAATATTGCTTCAATTAAAATTTTTAACAGGAAATTCCATCATATTTACTAAAAATCTTAAGAAATTTTGCATTTTTCAGAAATTTTCGAATCTTAGGGTTTTTTGTGGCTAAGCTACATTCAAGAATGTTCGTGTACCAATCTACTAAATTTACTCTCAGCTAAAAGGCTATAGCAAGATAAGCATGTGAAATCTGCCCTCAAAAGAAATTCATATTGTTATATCACATTCGAAAGGGCATAGACTGGAAACAATTTTCTCAAATTTTCAATCCTTTAACTGCCATATTGTCGGAGTCAGGGTGGTTCTATTAATTTTTATTTTATTTGATTTTTGAAGAAACCGCTCCTCCGAAAATTTAAAAAAAAATCAGGTATGTTTAAGGCATTATGGGGAAGGTTTACAATTTATTTCAAAATTTTTGAAGATGTATTTCTTACATAAAAAATACATGAAAATTTTGAAACATATATTTTTCCTCTTCCAATTTTTGCACCACCCCAGATTTTTTAGTGATAAATAACAAATTTTTGGACATGTTAAAGCGGTATGCTTTCATATTTTTAAAAAATGTGGACGACCACAATATTTAATTTTTTTCTAAAAAATAAATAACAGTCGACCATGCGTCCCCATCAAGTTCTGATAGAAGGAAATGCATTGTGCTTTGTTCTAGTAGTTTCTAGTAGTAGTCGAACATGCGTCCCCATCAAGTTCTGTTAAAAGGAAACGCATGGTGCTTTGTTCTAGTAGTTTATGCAACTCAAGCGCAGGGCTTAGGAATCAAAGAACGGAAAGGATGAAATGAGTACATAATACATACACGATCATGTTTCGGGTACAACCTAGAAATCTACAAAGCAAGAACTTACTGGTATGTTGTTCATATATGAATGGTAGCAATATATGAACGTCACGAGTATCACACATATGAAATTCGGATACGGCAGTCAAGAACTAGAGCGGGTGTTAGTTTTTCATATGTTACTGATGGATGTAATGAAAGAATAATGAAAGAAAGAAAATTTAAATTTCGTTACAGTTTCAAAAGAGAATGCATATAATTCAATAATTTTATTTTGTAAATGAAATGGTCAAATCGTTTTGCACTGTGAGGTCTCGTACAACGTGGTTTTCTTTTTGCCAGCTCTGTACATTTCACTAAATGCATATCGATTTGAAACAACAGCGAATTGAATTTTTCTTTTTTATATTGGTGTCAAACAGAAGTGGCCGTTGATGAAGGTTGGAATCGATTACTTAGAATTATTGACTGTATATTTCATTTAAATAGGAAATGGGATACAAAGTATTATAAAAATACATTGCTATTTGAAAGCACACATTTTGTCTCTGATTATTTTCGTTTATTATATAGACTTATTATCGTCACTTCTTTCATTGATCGTCGTTTGTAGCTGTTCTGATTTAAGCATTTCTGACAATATTTCCGCCGGTCTCACTATTCTGGATATAAACCGAGCTTGAGATAAGTGGTAAATAATGGCGGCCACGTGTGAACAGCAACCAACAGTTCTATTGCCAATAGCGCATTCACAGCAAAGACGCTGGATTCCCAAATATCCAGTCGAATTTGAAGTGTACTCGAAATAGCATATTTAAGCTTTGGAAAATGAGATACAACTTATTACGGGCCCGAATAGATTTTTTGTGATATGTGTGTCTCAATTAGGTCATCTCGTGATCCAAAATTGCTTGGCAGAACATCCTTCTTAAAAACTTATATTCCAGAGCTACTATATTCCGATACTTGCTTATATCTGTTGTTGCTTCAAACCATGAGAACCATCCTAAAGATTCGATTGACGTTTTTAAACACAAAACTCTTACTTTATCTTTATCACACATTTTTCCAGAAAGCTATAGACATCCCTCGATAACATATCTTTATGATAACTTTTGACACCGTGATGAAATTTTCATTCTACTTTACTTTCATTATTCTTTTATTACATACATCAGCAACACGTAAAAACTGACACCCGCTCTAGTTCCAGACTACCGTATCCGAATTTCATATTTGTGAGACTCACGACGTTCATATATTACTACCATCCATATATGAACCACATACCAGTAAGTTCTTGCTTTGTAGCATTCTAGGTTGTACCCGAAGTACGATCGTGTATGTATTATGCATAGGTTGAAACTCATTTCCTCCTTTTCGTTACTTTGATTTCTAAGCCCAGCGCTTGAGTTGCATAAACTACTAGAACAAAGCACCATGCGTTTCCTTCTAACAGAACTTGATGGGGACGCATGGTCGACTGTTATTTATTTTTTAGAAAAAATCAAATATTGTGGTCGTCCACATTTTTAAAAAATTCGAAAACGTACCACTTTTACATGTCCAAAATTTTTTTATTTATCACTAAAAAATCTGGGGTGGTGCAAAATTTTGAAGAGGAAAAAAAATTGTTTCAAAATTTTCAAGTATTTTTTAATGAAAGAAATACATCTTCAAAAAATTTGAATAAAATTGTAAACCTTCCCCATAATGTCTTAAACATACTTGATTTTTTTTCAAATTTTTCGGATAAGCGGTTTCTTCAAAATAAAAATCAATAGAACCATCCTAGCTCCGTCAATATGGCAGTTAGAGGGTTGAAACTAGAAGGAAATTGTTTCCAGTCTATGACCTTTTGAATGTGGTATAACAATATGAATTTCCTTTGGGGGCAGATTTTACATGCTTAACCTGCTATAGCCTTTAAAGAGTGAAATAGTTGATATATTTTATACTAGCTGAATTATCCGGTGCTGCTCGGAAATGTTTCGTGAAGGCAAGCCAGAGAAAATTCTAGAAATTGTCTTGTTCATTGAAATACTCTAATTGTAATGAAACACAACTTAAAGTCTATCCGCACTATGCCGGGACGGCCGATCCGGGACTATCCGGGACGTTTTTTTCCTCATAGGCGATGACTGAACCTACGGCACGGGAACTAAATTGCAACTGAATTCTGAGCCTATTTCAGAGTTCTTGTGCTCAGGTCCAGGTACTAAATCATGAATTCTTCGAATCGGTTCATTTTAGATCCGCTACCATATTCCCAAAGAACTATGCGAAATTTTACTTCACTATAACATATCCGGCCATTTTTTCAACCAGTTGTAGCTCGTAGTTGTTGTAAGAACTTTCTATTGATTTGCTATATAAAATGCATAGTATCGACTCTGTTTAGGTGCATCGTTCCAAATTTTCGTAGTGAGAAAAAGGAAAGCTAGCACAATTCACACAATCGATCAATTAATTGTTATTCAAAAGTAAGAAGAAAGCGTTTCGATTTCATTCGTATTCACGACATCTAGTTATGTCTCTGACATTACACACCCGTACTTTTTCTACAAGAAAACGAAATTATTTCACTTTTTCCAGTTTCGAAGTTCAATCGAGTTCAATAATTTTTTTTACAAATTTTAGCTAATACCAAATTTAATCTACATAAAAGATCATAGATGTTCGTTTTACATTTTCCAATCTATTAAATTCGAAAACTTCCACGAAAATGCTGATTTTTTGAGATTTTGATGTAAATATAAGATTTTTCTCCTAAAATTATTGCTAAGTTCAATTAGTTGGTATGCAAAATTTCTTAGACGTGCACTTACGTCAAATCCACGTAAGTGCCTACAACTTTTTCAATTTTAAAAACTTCTGTGAAAAAATCGATTTTTTTAAGATTTTGGGTAAATATAAAATATATATTCTTGAAATTTTAGCTGACAGTAAATTTAATCGGTTCGTACACGAGCATTCTTGAATGCGTGCTTAGCTAAGTCACAAAAAACTCTAAGATTCAAAAATTTATGTAAAAATACAAAATTTCTTAAGATTTTTAGTAAATATGATGGAATTTCCTGTTGAAAATTTTATTTGAAGCAATATTCAATCGATTGGTGAGCAACAACGCCTAAATGTTCGATATTAAATTTATTTGATGCGGGTGCGACCAGGTTATGTTGTTTCAAATAAAGAGATGGCTTTTTGGTCAATTGGTTTCTCATCAAAACATTTATTTTTCGTTGAAGGCCAACGTTTCGAAGGTTAATAGTTGGTTGAAAAACGGCTACTCTACACTAAAACACAAAAACGAGACATACGAATGCAATTTGTTTAGAAATTTCAATTCGAATTATTTGTTTTGCCGAGAAATTTTTGTGAAAATTTTTGAGACATTTTCAGTAAAGTTGAAATTGATTTCTTCTAAAACATATAGTTGATGTCAAATGCAATCTATTGGTATATAGAAATGCTATTGAATGAAATTGTCGTCGCTTTGAATTTAGAAATATTTCGAAAATACGAAGTTTTGGATAATTTATGCTTGGACTTATGGTTAAGTTTTTGATCATAACTTTCATTAACAAAGTTTAATTAAAAAAATTTCTGTTCCATTTATGTTGCGATAGACGTATCTGTCTAATGATAATCAAATTTTCAAAATTGGACTTCTAACAGCTGAGATATGGCCAGCCATTCTAGGCGTTTCCACTTTTTTTTGACAAACTTTAGTTAGAACTTTTTATAATAACTTTGAATAGAATATTCGGTTTTCCATAGTTTCAAGTGGATTCTATTCCGAATGAATTTATTTTTCTAATGGTAAAAAAAGTTTTGAAATCGGTCCAAAAATGGCTAAGTCAAAATTCAGTCAGTCAAAATTAGCGTTCCCACTTTTCATGGTACCCTTGGTAGTCAGCGTAACTTTTTACCCTCTTGGTATTCGGAGTGTTAAAAACAGCCCGGTGGCAACAATAAGGCGCTCCAGCTAGTGCTATCGTAACCAACATCTCAGTGCTTCGGGGCCATCAAAGCTAGCAAGTCAGTGAGAGCAAAGTAAACAAAATGAAGTAAAATACAGCACTTCATTGATTGTGAAAGTCAGTATTACAATTTAGCAGCGCACGTTTTAACGATATCACATTTATAATCAAACATCAACTTTCACAGCTAAATATCACAGATATTTAGCAACAACGAACTTATATACTTCTTCGTTGTTTTCGTCTTTGCGGAAAAGATGATGGTCACGAAAACATGGCGGCCTAGCAGGGACTTGGTTAAAAATGTAAGCGCCTGCTCATGAAAACCGTTCCGAAAATTTGGATATTGTGAAGGTATTCGAGTAATATCGAGTAATATCGAAATATCGAGTAATATGGAAAAAGCAATTAACCGGAAGCAGCCGTTTTGAATTTCGGAACGACCTCAAACATCGTTTTTTTTACATTTATTTGCACTACATCACATTTAAGATAACACATAATCAACAATAGTATGCCACAATACTCGGTTTGTGGCTGCCTCTCTCCATCCTCGATCACGCACAATACTCGCCCGATCACGTTCTACCTGGTCCACCCATCTTGCCCGCTGTGCTCCCCGCCTTCTTGTTCCAAACAGATTCGTGGCGAACACCAGTTTAGCAGGGTTGTTGTCTGGCATTCTTGCAACATGCCCTGCCCATCGCATTATTCTTCCGGCTTTGGCCACCTTCTGGATGCTGGGTTCGCCGTAGAGTGAAGCGAGCTCGTGGTTCATTCTTCGCCGCCACACGCCGTTCTCCTGGACACCGCCGAAGATCATCCTTAGCACGCGTCGCTCGAAAACTCCAAGTGCTTGCAGGCCCTCCTCGAGCATGATCCATGTTTCGTGTCCGTAGAGGATCACCGGTCTTATAAGCGTTTTGTACATGGTACATTTCGTGTGGGGGTGAATCTTTTTTGACCGCAGATCCTTTTGGAGCCCGTAGTAGGCACGACTTCCACTGATGATGCGTCTTCATATTTCACGACTTGCATTGTTGTTAGTCGTTTGTAAGTATCCGAGATAAACAAATTCTTCCACTACCTCGAAGGTATTCCCGTCTATCGTGACATTACTTCCTAGACGAATCCTGTCGTGCTCGGTTCCGCCTACTAGCATGTACTTTGTTTTCGACGCATTCACCACCAGTCCAACCTTTGCTGCTTCGCGTTTCAGGCGTGTGTACAACTCTGCCACCGTTCCAAAGTTTCTCACGATAATGTCCATGTCATCCGCAAAGCACACAAATTGACTGGATTTCTTGAAAATCGTTCCCGGCTGTTAAGCCCGGCTCGTCGCATTACTCCTTCCAAGGCGATGTTGAATAGTAGGCATGAGAGTCCGTCACCTTATCGCAGTCCTCGGCGAGATCCGAATGAACTGGATAGTTCACCCGAGATCCTTACGCAGTTTTGCACACCGTCCATCGTCGCTTTGATCATTCAAGTCAACTTCCCAGGAAAGCTGTTCTCGCCCATAGTTTTCCATAGATCTATGCGGTCGATGTTATCGTACGCTGCCTTGAAGTCGATGAACAGGTGATGCGTTGGGACCTGGTATTCACAGCATTTTTGGAGGATTTGCCGCACGGTGAAGATCTGGTCCGTTGTCGATCGGCCATCGGCGAAGACGGCTTGATAACTTCCTACAAATTCATTCATTTTAGGTGATAGACGACGGAAGATGATCTGGGTTAACACTTTGTAGAAGGCATTCAGAATTGTGATCGCTCGGAAATTCTCGCATTCCAAATGGTCGCCTTTCTTGTGAATGGGGCAAATTACCCCTTCCTTCCACTCCTCCGGTAGCTGTTCGGTTTCCCAAATCCTGGCTATTAATCGGGGCAAACACGTGGCCAACTTTTCTGGGCCCATCGTTATGAGTTCAGCTGTGATGCCATCTTTACCAGCTGCTTTGTTGGTTTTGAGCTGGTGCATGGCATCCTTAACTTCCCTCAATGTGGGAGCTGGATCATTTCCGTCTTCTGCTGCACTGACGTAGTCGTTTCTCCCGTCATCTTGAACCCTCATGCCTACGTTCTCCGCGCCGTTCAGGTGCTCTTCGAAGTGCTACTTCCACCTTTTAATCACCTCACGTCCATCCGTTAAGAGGCTCCCGTCCTTATCCCTGCACATTTCGGCTCGCGGCACAGGGCCGTTGCGAGATTTGTTGAGAATTTCCGTGTTTCTTGAGAGCGGTACAGCAGTTCCATTTCCTCGCACTCCGCTTCTTCCAGGTGGCGTTTTTTCTCCCGAAAGATGCTCTTTCCGCTTCTGTTTGTATTGTTTCACGTTCTGCCGGGTTCCATGCTGCAGCATTACCGCCCGCGCTGCGTTCTTCTCCTCCAAAATCACTTTGCACTCTTCGTCGAACCATTCGTTCCGTCGACTCCGTTCCACGTACCCGCCGGTCCACTCGGCTGCGTTGTTTATGGCTGCTTTTACTGTACTCCAGCAGTCTTCTAGGGAGCCACATCGAGCTCGCCCTCGTCTGGCAACGCTGCCTCGAGATTCTGCGCGTATACTGAGGCGACATCCGGTTGCTTCAATCGCTCTCTGTTGTACCGTGGCGGTAGTTGGTACCGTGCATTGTTGATGACGAAGAGTTTTGGGCGCAGTTTCACCATTACCAGATAGTGGTTACAGTCGACGTTAGCGCCACGATAGGTCCTGACGTCGATAATGTCGGAGAAGTGCCTTCCATCAATCAGAACGTGGTCGATTTGCGGCCGTCTGCTGTGGTGATCTCCAGGTGTAACGATAAGGGAGGCTATGTTAGCAGAAGGTGCTACGAATGGCCATGTTCTTGGAGGCGGCAAAATCGATGAGTCGTAAGCCGTTTTCGTTTGTCAGCTGGTGGGCGCTGAATCTTCCAATCGTCGGTCTGAACTCCTCCTCATGGCCTACCTGAGCGTTTAGATCTCCTATGATGATCTTGACGTCGTGGCTTGGGCAACAGTCGTACTCACGTTCGAGCTGCGCGTAAAATGCGTCCTTGTCATCATCAGTGCTTCCGGAGTGAGGGCTGTGCACGTTGATTATGCTAAAGTTGAAGAAACGGCCCTTGATCCTCAACCTGCACGTTCTTTCGTCGATCGGCCACCAACCGATCACGCGCCTCTGCATATCACTCATCACGATGAAAGCTGTTCTCAGTTCGCGTGTATTGCCGCAGCTCTGGTAGATGGTATAATCACCTCTAAACGTTCGCACCATAGATCCTGTCCAACACACCTCCTGCAGCGCTACGATGCCGAACCCGCGGTCCTTCAGTAGATCGGCTAGTATGCGGGTGCTCCTGATGAAGTTGAGAGATCGGCAGTTCCACGTACCGAGCTTCCAATCGCAAGTCCTTTTTCGTCGCAGGGGTCCTTGCCATTGGTCTCGATTCGTATTACTCTCTTGCTGATTTTCCGTTGCAATAGTTTTTTTACGGCTGGCTCGCAGGGCCGGACACCAACCCCCTAAATTTCCGGAAGACCATAGTGCATAGTTGAGCTTAGAGTCCTTCACTGGTACTCGGACGTCGATCAGCCGCCCCTAACATAGGGAACAGACGCTGTTGTAATCCGCTCCTAACCTGGAGAACAGACGCTCACGCTTGCAGAAGCAAACCCCCCCCCCCCCCCCCCTTCCCTGTCAGCCTACGACCAAAGTTCCCACCGGGGTTGGTTACCCGATCTTCCCTAAGGTTGCTCGCAGCCCAGCCGGTTCCACGGGGAGGTAGGGATAGGAGTTACTGGGAAGAGGCTGATGACCTCAATGGGGTCGTGTTGCCCGTTACCCAGCCTTTACCAACCAATGTTTTTTTTATATCATTTATTTATACCCGGCTTTAACCTAGTTGCGGTCGTTCACCGGGAGCAAACATCGTTTTCCGACATCTGCTCATCAAACCCGTTCCGAAAATACTCATATTCTGATGGTTTGTAACGAATATCGATATACCAAAAGTCGCCATCTTAGATATTGAAGTGACTTAGAACATCCTTTTTCATTTCGTTTTTCGATGATTTTCGTTCTAAAATTATCCATTATATTATACATATCCAATAATACGTATGCGTAACAACAACTTTTCTTACGTTGAAATTTCAAAATAACGTAAACTTTTTTTACGTATGATTCGATTTACGAACCCCCGTTTGTTACGTAAATGGAGGTTTGGGTGTACATCAACCGTCGAAAAAATCTTCTGAATTTGATCAAAACCTAATCCAATTTAAAGGTTGTGTTACTTAGTTGATGGTCATGTAAACCAACTTTTTTTTTATTTAAAAGATATTTTTTATTCAGGCCTATTTGCGTACAAGCTTTACGTGGCCGATTGAGCCGATTTTTTGAATAAAGTTTTTTTTGAGTTGTATTTCGTTGTCACCCTTTTTCTAGGGGGAGAGGAGCTTCCATTTCCCTCCTGCGAGGATTGAGGGGCACAAGTGATTTGCACGGAATTCTTGTACCTTGACCGAAAATCAAATAAGAAGGTATAGGCTTCTTCAAGTGTATGCGTAATAAACGTACGCCATACCGGGGAAAAAATTCTTCCACTTTTCTTTTTCGATAGAGAGAATCTCTCCGTATTGGGACATAGTTTTGCGAATATAATAATCGGTGACACTTGAGTGAAGATCATGCACACGCACTTCTATAGCACTATCATCCATATATACTGGAATGTTGTACTTAATGTTCTCGTGCTCCACATAGTGCACATTGTTATTGTCTTTTGCGAATTGAATTGCATCCAACTCTTTATAAAACTGGATGTAAACAACATTATTCGTCTTATTGCATTTAAGTAAATGCACACGTTTAATGTCCAGCTGCATTTGCTCCTTAAGCAAACCTTAAAGTTCTCGTATCGAAGGTCGAATTTTGCACTGCCTGAAGTCAACAACAATTGTATTCTTTCGTGTCGGCGGTAGCTTTTGTTCGTTTGGTTCACTCACTTTCGAGGTCTATTGCTCACTACACAATACTGTACTTGGTTTCTTCTGTTTCCAACGTAAGCGGCTTTGTTTTATCGACTGACTTGGATGAGATGTAAAACCGAACTGCATATAAACCAACTTTGATTACATCGGTACCGGAGTCCGGACTGCACAGCGCATACAGTCAAACACATCACAACCACTCAGTGACGCATTTGCGCAGGTGTTTTCCATTTGTAGAATTGGTTCACGTCGATTTAGTCTCGGTTGACTACTACCTCATAGTGCGAGCGCCAACAAATCGAATGTGCCGTGCTCAGTTTGGAATTTAATCCAAAAGTGATTTTTGTATCGCTTGTTTGCAAATAGAAAAAAAAAGAAAATATTTAGGTCAGTGTTTAGCTAGAAATACTACCTGGCTGCTTCTACTGTTGATTGTCAGTGTCATCATCCGATGTCCTTCGAGCAGAATTTTGTCAATGTCGCAGCTGCTGGTGGTACATTCAATGTTCATTTTGTTAATCCAACACCAAGCATATACAGAAGATGTACTGTCCGTACCACTGGTTAAATTATTCATATCGCGCACTCTGGGTCACAAAACGTGAATGAATATTCCCACAGTGCTTTCATTCATAATCACATTTTCCCAAAAGCACCATGCCAAAGGGCCATGGATCGTGGCGCTTGCTGGAACAGCACTGCTGTATTGGTTTCTATCTACTAGACATCATTCGCGCGATGCAGTGAGAAACTGATTAAGATTTTCCTTGCCAAAACCTTGCTAAAAAATAAACATTTCAATTTCTCGAACTAGATTTTGTCATAATGCTCAAAACTGTGTCATGGTGGAAGAATTTCGTGACACTATTCTTATTCAGTCGAGAATATTGAAAACTCTATTAACATCACACGGTCCTATTGCTTAACGTAGTTGTCAAAAGACCATCTCTTCAACTTTTATTTCCCTGTAATGCGTCAATGTAGCGTACCTTAATGAGTTCGATAAATCTATACTCGAGGCGTACAAGCCGTACGGAGCGCACAGATTGAATTCTGCCGACAGAAAATAATCATGCATAAATTTGCCTATCAACGATCAATCACTTCTGGCTCGAACCGACCCGAACCAGATTGCCGTTGGTTTTGTCGAAGTCAATAGATTCGTTCGGTGCCATTGTGCCCTAGTTTCGCACCGATAGTCGTCCCTGGTGCTGGTGTAATCGACTGGTATTACAACCCCAACTGTCAAACCCCCGCTCGGCGGCTTTCTTGTATGTATATACTAATGTGCAAAACGGGTAAGATGGCGGATGAAATCTTATCGCTAAATCACACGTTGGAGAAGATTCGCTCAGAATGTAGAGCAGTGCGTTCCTAGCATGTTGACGCGAGTGTTGACGTTAACTTGCAATCAGCTTGATGTGGTTTCAGCAAAACGTGGATGACAATTAAACTTCGACACAGATTGGTGGGTATTGAGTTTATTGGCAGTTGCAGGCTTTGAAGTGCTGGTAAATTCCGGTGTCACAATTCTGTTTGTATTGTGTTTCGGTCCTGCTTCATCAGCTAGTTTTGCATAGGTAACATGATGTATTGCTTCCGTTGGTGGAAGGCTAATTAGTTTTCTAAATCATCATGTTCCAAATAAGGAAAAGCATACATCATCAGCACTGTTACTTCTGAAATTTCAATTGAATTCAGTTGCGATAAAATATCAAAAACCTGTTTGATTCCACCTAGCCTTTCTCATATAATTCATATTTCCATAAATATTACTAAGAGTAGTATAACCTTCTCAATTTGTAAACAGTTTCGAGCAAAATTTTTTTCCGTTTAAAAGCTTTTGGTTACAATTTTCGGTGCTTCCGGAGCCGGGAGCTGGGAATCGGGTCGTTAGGCCAACAATCGTCGGAATCTATAATCTGAAATTGTTTTGAGCTAAATTTAGAACAAAAAAACAAAACCTGTTTTAATCCACCTAGTGGTGTAATGATGCCTTTCTCATATCAATCAAACTATCATATATAATACTGTGGTATTCTTCAAAATTATTTTTCTTCGATTCTTAAAAGAATAATCAAAATAGATTTGTTTGATCGTCTACTGATAAAAACTATCAATTGGAAAAGATTTGAGGTCGATTTAGAAAACTTTTTACGGTTTTTCGCTCTTTTCAGTGATGGTATAAAATGTTTAACACACTTTACCCTATATTTTCGGATCCGGAAGTCGGATCCGGATGAAATTCAGGAATTACGTATGGGACCTTTCATTTGAACCTAAGCTGGTGAAAATCGGCCGCGCCATATATGAGAAAAATTAGAACACATATTTTCATTTTTTTGCACATTTTACCCCATAAAGTTAGTGCAAAAAACGTTACATACACACATACGTACACACAGACATTTTGCGTACTCGACGAACTGAGTCGAATGGTATATGACACTCGGCCCTCCGGGCCTCGGTTCAATCGTCGGTTTTCACAGTGATTGCATAA
Source organism: Malaya genurostris (assembly GCF_030247185.1). Classification (NCBI taxonomy): domain Eukaryota; kingdom Metazoa; phylum Arthropoda; class Insecta; order Diptera; family Culicidae; genus Malaya; species Malaya genurostris. The sequence continues at coordinate 60,615,021 of NC_080572.1, read as the reverse complement.
CCTTTCTATATGAGAAAGGCAAAAAAAAATTTTCTTCGATTCTTAAAAGAATAACCGAAATCGGTTTACTTGACCGTCTACTGATAAAAACCATCAAATTGGAAAAGATTTGAGGTCGATTTAGAAAATTTTTTACGCTTTTTCCCCATTTTCAGTGTTGGTGTACAATTTTTAACACACTTTACCCTATATTTCCGGATCCGGAAGTCGGATCCGCATGAAATTCAGGAATAACGCATGGGACCACAGGACCTTTCATTTGAACCTAAGTTTGTGAAAATCGGTCACGCCATCTATGAGAAAAGTTAAAATACATATTTTCTTATTTTTGCACATTTTACCCCATAACTCTCGAACCGGAAGTCGGATCCAAATAATATTCTGGAATTTTGTATGGGACCTCAAGACCTTTCATTTGAATCTAAGTTTGTGAAAATCGATTCAGCCATCTCTGAGAAAAGTTAGTGCACTTATTTTCACAATTTTTTGCACATTTTACCCCATAATTCCGGAACCGGAAGTCGGATCCAAATAATATTCAGGAATTTTGTATGGGATCACAAGACCTTTCATTTGAATCTAAGTTTGTGTAAATCGGTTCAGCCATCTCCGAGAAAAGTTAGTGCAAAAAAACGTTACATACACACATACGCACATACACACACACACACACACATACACACACACAGACATTTTGCGTACTCGACGAACTGAGTCGAATGGTATACGACACTCGGCCCTCCGGGCCTCGGTTCAAAAGTCGGTTTTCACAGTGATTGCATAACCTTTCTATATGAGAAAGGCAAAAACACACGGTTGATATATTCTCGCGCAGTGATGTCAAGGGACAGTAAGTCAAAAATAAGATTATTAATTTTAGTATTCATTAATGCTATAAATTTTTATCAAGAAATCAAGAATCATAGCTCGAAATTTGACAATGTTTGAATGAAAAATAAACTCTCCAGATTTGTTTCAAGTTGGGGATCTGTGAAATTTATTGTTTTATTTCTATAGTTTCAAAAGGACCATACACCAATCGATTCAGCTCGACGAACTGAGCAAATGTCCATGTGTGGGTGTCAGTATGTGTTTTGTCAACAAAGAGGATGAGATATCAGAGATGACCGCTGTATAAACCAAGGTTCCCAACAGCTGCGAATTAATACGATCTTTTTGGGTCTTCGGCATCTGCTGCAAACGCTTTGACTTGATTTCTATCTGGTTTATAGTATTTCTTAGGGGGCTGTCCCCGTCACGCCACAAGGGGGAGGGAGGTGTTCATAAAACGTGACCTTTTGTGACAAGGGGAAGGGTGGGGGGGGGGGGTGTTTGGAATGTGACGTCCAATATTTTCAAAGAGCGCATTTTTGAAATACCTAATTATATTACTGCTTTTGCCCTATTCCCTGAAAAAAATCTCCACAATAAACGTTTACATTCTATAGGGAAACGTGTATTTGTTGATGTGAAAGCTTCTGCTTGTAAATTCGGAAATGAATGATGCAGGAAATCATTTCTGTTGTGATTAGCAAAAGTGCACGGAGGAGCGAGTAAATTAGCGATATTAATAAATTTTGCCTAATATTAGTAAAAAAGAAAAAGATGCCTTCAAACGGTTTAACTTAAGTTATGCACTGACAATTTTTTCAGTAATTTGATTTTCTAGCATTGATAATAGTATATCATAAGAATTTCTCTTATCTGATTCTGATGCAGTTTATTCAATTGTACTCCATTTGAAAAAGGGCGGGAGTCAACTATTTCAGACGTCATGTCATGTCTTATCTTGATCATATGTGATTTTGCTCCACCAAAATCAAAGCTTATCGAATCATCCAATGATTGAACTTACATAAATCAAGAATCATTTTAGTTCAAAATCACTACCCATTGTGTGACGGAAGATCAGTACCGATATTGATCGATATGATTCACTGATCAACTGATCTTGAAAAGATTCTTCGGCAGTGATCTCGTTTTTATGAGGTCTTTATTTTCTTTATTTTCTCAGCCCTGTATGCTACACTAAGGAAATATTATTCTTTACCTAAAACAATAATATATCTGTGCACCCCTAGGAGGAATAAAACAGATGATTTAAATGTTCATCAATTCCAACCAAATACTTTTGTTAATTTATATACTTGATATTAATAAAATAATAAAATGGCACACATGTTCACTAATGCATTCCCTACATCATTGCTTGGTATATCGACCCAGTCGTGCGGGCGTGTGTAAATAACATAAGGAATAAAGTTCTTTTATCATTATTAATTACGTCAATACTCAAACCCTGAGCTCAAGTTGTAGACGGAAACGCATGGTATTTAGTTCTAAGGGCATGTGATATATGATTTTAGAACTAAATACTATGCGTCTCCATCGGATGATGACAATTTGATGGAGACGCATGCTTTTTCTAATGAATTATTTTTTTATAGTCTGATATTATACCCGTCCACATTCTTTTAAATTTTGAAAATATACAGCGAAATGTACTCATAAATGATTTATTTTTGATGTAAAATCTAGAGTGGTACCAAAATTGTAAGTGCGATTAAAAAAAATAGAAAATTTTGAACATTTTTTTTTACATGAAATACATTTTGAAAAATTCTGAAAAAAATCAGAGAGGTTTCCCATAATTCCTAAAATATTCCTGATTTTTTTCAAGAGGTTTTTGAAAAAATTGAATTAAATGAAAATCAGAAGGTCCACCCTTACTCCACGAATATGACAATTAAAGGGTTAAAATTATGGGAAAATCATTTCCAATATAAACCCTTTAAACAGCGTATATAAATTTTTGTTCTGTTTGGGGCAGTTTTTGTATGAAAACCCGGGTATACCCTTTATCGGGTTTATCGGATTCACAGATTTTGAGAGTCAACGACCAAATAAACTTATTTCAGTTTTACCGGAGTTCCCGGAAGGCACTCAAAAATTGTATGTGGAACGCACTACGATTTCTCAAATATTTCGAATCCCCACAATCCATTGGGCGAATCTAACTGACTTCGGCTACACTGATATCCGAATTCCGTTTCCGAATGCATCGGGAATAGGCTAAAACGAATAAAATGAACACCTACTAATTTATGGACATACGAACTATTTTGGTGACTATAAATAAAGATAGAAAAAATTAAAGAGGAACTCGTTTCTACATCTTATGAAATGCTTAATCGATTGTCACACGTTTAGATTGAAAGGAATTATTTTAAGGTTTCATATAATTTCTATCTTTCTATGCAAGACGAATTTTGCAGTTTCAAAGTTTTAATAACAATTTATTTAAAACGACGGTCATTAAAACAATTTCATGAAAACTAAACTAAACACTTGCTGATTGATAAAAAAAGGTATAGCCGCACTGCTAGGTGGATCTATCACGTAAAGACTTTGTCACCAAAAACCACTTTGCATGCTTTATTTTACCAAAAATCATCTAGACTGTGTTTTGAAAAGGGCCAAATTTTTTTTACCATTTTTTTTTCAAATGGCTGTAACCGAAAAATTACAAATCATACAAAAAAGTGTTGTATGAGTGATTTTTACGAAATTGGTGAAGTTTTTGGACAAAAACATGAAAAAAAACGTGATTAATGCACCTAGCAGTGAGATGATACCTTTTTTTTTATCAATCCGCATGTGTTTTTTTTTGCATGGATATTGTTCGGTGCGTTAGTTCTCATGACATTATTTTAATTATTGTCGTTTTAAATGGCAAATGTAATGTCGAAACTGTAAATCGTATCGAATTTCAATGTTAACGTTTGACAATCGACTAAATCGATTCCATGAGATGTTGAAGTAAGTTCCACCTTAGAGTTTTTCGTTTTTCGTTTTTGGAGAAAATGATTGAGCTTTGTGAAACGATTTGATACTGGAACCGGAATTCTAAAATCGGTGTATCCGAAATCAGTTAAATTCACCTGTTTGGGTACCTTCCGAATCGAATATTGAATACCGCTTAAACTAAAATAATCGACTATCCAAATCTGCCAACCCGATAAACCTGATTAATTTATGTGAAATGAACAATTTTATACTAATCACCCTGTATGTCCTAAACCGGAAGTAGGATCTGACTAAAAAGTAAAATGTTTGATTTGAGTTTTATTTTAAGACCTTTCATTCCAATTATAGATGGTTCTTAGATTTCATTTGAATTTTAGATTGGTTCAGCCATCTACGAGAAAAATGAGTTGGATTATTTAATTTCATATCGTTTCACATATGATCCTGTGGTTCCGTGGTTGATCTTTTTGGTACTTAGAAACAATTATTTGTAACAGTATAAAAAATCGCGTTTCATTTGGCTCCGAAACAGCGCTTTATCATCAAACGCGTAAGACTCCTACTACTTCAGTAAGGCGAAAAGTCGTTACACAAAAATATCGATATCTCCGTTAAAAATGGATGGATTTTGACAATCTATGGCTTGATGGATAGCTATTACCGTGCGGAATCTAAGTCTAGAACCACATTCTATTTTCAAGGTCAGTTGTGATAGATATTGTCAAGATTTTGCAAAGCATAACTCAAAAAGTAAACATCCGATCTCAAAATCATTCAATAGCGTTCAGCAATGTTGCTCGAATATCAAAAATACAACGAACGCCAATGATCATCGTTCGCTTCGTTTCGCCTTTGTTCGATAACCGTTCTGGTATTCGGACTTGTCCGTATATTCGGGTGCGAACGAATCCGACGCTGCTTCGTTGCTCGCACGAAGATCTATTCATTGCAGTTGTTATTCGCATTGACCATACCTTCTAATGAATTAATGCGAATATGGAACGAATATTCAGACAGCGATCATCTTCAAAACCTAATTCGCGATGATCGTTCGTGCTGTCTTTGAAACAAGCAAATTAAGACGTTTCCCCCTGCCTTATTACCATAGTCTTATGTGTATGTGATGAATAATATTCCAGCACTCTCCCATTGCTGCTGCCTCACGAGATATGATGAATTAATTAGATGAAGAATGCTTCGCGAAGAATGGGAACCAACGATCATTGCAGTGACGCTATTCGAACCAATTCGAAGAGTAAAGTAAATGGACGAATGTCAAACGAATGTATAAAACGAACATGCACGATGTATACCAGCAGCGAAGAATGCATTAGTATTTTCGGGTTCTCTACGATTATTGCTTATTTATTTTCACCGTTATCTCTTTCGTGCAGTGAACAGATCAACGTTGTTCGCCCTTCTCGTAAGTAATAGAAGAATATTCGTTGCGAAGATCGATGAATGAAATAGTTTCAAGAAGAATATTTGCAACATTGGCGTTCAGGGTGACGGGGAGACCTTTCAGTTACGACTAGTTTGATCAAAATCGGTCCAGTCATCTCAGAGATCTCGACCTCTTTGTTGACAACACACATACAGACACACACACACACACACACACACACACACACACACACACACACACACACACACACACACGAACATTTGCTCAGTTCGTCGAGTTGAATCGATTGGCTTCGGAAAATTTTTCTAATGTTCGAGCGAATTCTATAACTATTTATTATATTTATAAAAAAAAGTTAAAACATTTATAATTTGGATGAAATATCGTTACAAGATTTTTAGGTGATTATGTTCGGTACCTATAGTCAAAAATTCAAGTTGGACACTTTTAAGGAAAAAAAAAAGTTATTTAAAAAAAACTTTTTCTTGTCTAATCTGACTTTTTTTTCAGTGTAATTTTATCGAAAACTAAGCAAATGAAAGTCATAACCATCTAAGAAATCAATGAAACTTAGTTTTTGAGAAGGTATTGTTTAATATAGCTACTAAATATACATATTTTTTAATAATCAATAATTCCATTGAAAAGAGTTTATGTCAAAATTTTGCATTATTGCTTCTTTATTATAATATTATTGCATTATTACTTCTTTATTTTACTGTTTAATTCTGAGGAAAGATCAGGGATGGCTACCTTGATTTCCACAAACTTAGATTCAAATGAAAGGTTTCTTGGTTTCATAGATTGCTATTAAATTTTATCTGCATCGAACTTCCGGTAACAGGGTAAAATGAGCAAAAAAATGAGGAAAAAGTGCACTCGATTTTCTGAGAGACCGCTTAACCGATTTCCTTCAACTTAGATTTAAATTGAAGGCCTTATAATCCCATAGCGTGGAATTAATTTTCATCTGGATCCGACTTCTCGTTCGGGAGTTGCGGGATGAAATGTGCCATATGAACTAACAAAGTTTACTCGATTACTTCAGTGACCGTTCATCAAATTTTCACAAACTTAGGCTTAAATGAAAGGTCTTACAACCCGATATAACACTACCGAATTTTATCCGGATATAGCTTCCTATTCTGGAATTACAGGCTGATTAGTATAAAAATTCCATTCCAATGGTTAGTTCATGGCCAAATACGTTGACTTTGAGTATACCGAATCATCGTTCCTGTTTCCAGAAATATCGGAATAGGGCTCGTATGTTCCAAACCGGAAATTACTCCAGTTTCTCAGAAACGGCTGAACCGATATTCGCAAATTCAGATTCAAATGGAAAGTATTATGTTTCCATAAGTTAATAAGTTTATCCAGATCGGGGAATACAGGGTAGTGTGTATGAAATTGCAAGCTGTCATATAGAGCGATAATGCGTAGAAATGCTTCTAAATATGATTCAAAACTGAGTCAAATAAAAAGTCAAAGTATATAAAAATATACTGCTTTTGACCTTTGTTCGAACCTCATTCCCGGTTCCGGAACAACAAAGTGAGATATATAGCACTACAAGGAGGATTAAAACAAGTTTTTTTTTCCTTAAATGCGTCCATCTTGCAATGTATGAGCGGTTCGTAGGGAACGTAATCATCAGTCTTAGGACAAAATTTTTTTAAAATCAAAAATGGGGTTTTAATGTAAATCGATTTAAAATGCTTCAAATCAATTTTTCCAGTGTAGGATTCGATAAGAATTTTTTTCAGTATTTTTACTCGGAAATTTTACTGATTTTATGAAAACCACTACATTTTTTGTAGAATTTGTAGTTTTCCCACTATAACGATTTGGAAAGCATTGGTTAAAAAAGTTTGGTCAAAGATCAATTGTGAAAAAATGGCTGGTGGGTAATGTCAGAGACATGACTGGATTTCGTGAATACGAAAACAACTGACATGTTCCTTAACACTTCCGAATATCAATTAGTTGATCAATTGTATGAATTATGCAAGCATTCTCCTTTTTCACATTTTTCGCAAAAACAAAGAAGGCTTCACTTGGTTTAGATTACTGTGAATTTCACACAGCGAAAAGTGCAAAAATCTAATCAAACTGTTCTAGATTTGCATTAAACTGAGAATATTTGCTTTCGATTTGCGAACAACAAATCCTAATAGTTCTTTAGTAAACTTTTAGAGCCATTAGAACGGCTGATTTTGTGAAATGCTCTCCACCGTTGTTTTTTCATCAATGCAAATGACTGGCAGCTGTGACGTAATCGCTCTTGTCGGAAGCGAAACTAGCTTTGCAAAAGACACAAAATACATCTGCTCGTAGTGGTGATAGAATCCAAACTGATCCTATTTTTGTTGAGAGGTTTGTTTTTACGGCGGTCCTAACGATTATAAAAATAGCAGCATATAGAATTTTGACTTCGATATTTCATTTCGGATTTGCATTACATTGAAAGAAACTATCCGGATGCTGTACGGGATTCATTCCTACCTTTCAGAAGGACCAAATTGTGGAACTCACTACGATATTAAACACTGTTCGGAACATTTTCACGAACGATTTGTTGTACAGCAGCAGATATTTTGTTTTCTTCCTCAGAACGCGTTCTGATTGGCTGGTGTTGACATGGATCAAATAAGACAGGTTTTTTAATTGTGTACTATTGAAATATTTCAATGCTTTTTCTTTATACGTTTAAGTTGAAAAATTTCGATTCTATTGGTAGTTAGATTATATAAATCCTTTCGCAGATCACTGAGCTATGAGTTTTAAAAATACGAGCAAGGCAAACGCGCCTTATGGATTATCCCCTTTGATACTCGTTTATACAAAATATTTCAGAAAAGTTTAATTTTGAATTATTTGAGATTATGTCACACAACTGAATATTTTATCATAAAATTGTGATCATATTCCCGATGGCATGTAGCAAAAATTATGTTGATTCGTTAGATACAACAAGAGATGTCCGCGAACAAAAACTTATCACTCTCTCAGAGGGTAAATTTTGAAAAGGCACCCCATAGTAAAGTAAGTCGTATTCACGACAAAAAAAAAAACAAAGTATGCAAAGTAGCTCTTTGTGACAGTCTACACATTCAGAAATTTTTGTTCAAATCTTTTCAAATATTATCAAACAACTCATACTTAAATAATTGGTCGAAACAGTTACTTTGAGTGATAGTTCAGCTGCGGCAAGTGTTGATAAGTGTTATTTATTGAATATTATTGATTCGCAAAAAAAATTCAAGCAAACGGCAACTGCGAATTTACCACCAAAAAATAAACGACGTCAACCGATCGAAGCGCCATTTGCAAATCACTGTCGGTGTTATCAGATTTCTAGGGAATGTGCGAAAATTTACACGTCAATCAAGCTGAAAATCTAAACTTGGTCTGTAGCAAACCTATCCGCGAGTCTTTATTTTTTTTTTATTTTTTCAGTAGTGGTTTCGAAAGATATTTCGTATTTTGATGGAAGTATTAAAAAGACTGTCCCAGAAAGTATGGATGTAACCAAAAACCGCTGCCAATTTTTATGACTGCGTCCTGTTGTTTACACTCTTCTCTAACCACTTGTGCAGTTGTTTATTCGTTTTCATTAGTTTGTTTCGAAATGCGTGGACTTTCAGCAGAACAACGTTGAAAAGTGAAAAAGCCGTGCGGAATGGAATCCTTTGAGGATAAACCGAAAACGGGTCGAAAAAAGGTCCTGCTAATCCTCAGTTGGATAAACGTATACTGAAGGCGTTCGAGCAAAAGAAGGAGGTTTCAGTTCGGGATGTGGCCAAAAAAGTGGGCACTTCGAAGTCAAATGTTCTTCGTGCTAAAGAACGTTTGAATCTTCGAACCTATAAGAAGCAGAAACAACCAAAACGTAGTCCGAAACAAGAAGCATCGATCAGGCCGAGGGTTCGAAAGCATAATCATAGACGACGAAACCTACGTGAAACTCGATTACAAATCCTTGCCGGGACCACAATATTATACAGTGCGAGAAGGGCAAGTGTTAAACCAGTCCGAGACATCGATTGAAATCGAAAAATTTGGCAAGAAAGCTATTGTCTGGCAAACAATTTGTAGCTGTGGTAAGATTTCGAAACCCTTAATCATTACTGCTTCAATGAACAGCGAAATATACATCAAGGAATGTTTATAAAAACGACTTCTACCCATGATTCGAAGCTTCAAGGATCCTGCTGTTTTCTGGCAAGATCTTGCTTCTTCCCACTACTCGAATTTTGTGCATTAACGAAGGCACATCTTAGGAAACATGTCTCGGCAGCCGAAACCATTCAACAGTTCGAAAAAGATTGGAAAAAAGTGTCAAAACTTGTCGCCAAGAAGTCTGTACGGAATTTGATGAGGAACATTCGCAAGAAGGTGCGCCAGCTAGTTTACAATGGCTAAGTAGCAAATGTTGAGAATAATATTTTGTTGTTGTAGTCTTATATCATCAGTATATCGAATAAAATTTGAATATCTAACACTTGTGAATTATTTACAGCGGAATCAAAGTGCGTCCATACTTTCTGGGACAGTCTTTAATAGCACACATTAATACAAAACGCAATTACGATAAAATTGCAACGTATTCTCGGGAGCCGACTATCGATAGCAATAAAGACAAAACGAAAATTTACTAACAAACAACCCCTTCCTGAGATGCGGAGGATTTCTCGGTTTCTAGTAGCAACATGCATTGAACTAACAATCCTTCCTTCCCAAGTAGATCTGCATTCGGACGTGGCCGGCGTCGGTATTGATCAACATGTAGGGATCAATACAGTGTACACAACGTTAAACTACGTGCTATTCCCAAGCAAGTTATGTCAGAAAAAAACCTTTTTTAATCCACCTAGTGGTGTAATGATGTCCTTCTCATATTACTTATATTTTCAAAAATAGCACAGGAAAATTCTGTGAAGAATTTTTTTGTCCAATCTTGAAACCAATACGAAACTTTCTTTGGGTGTGAACTAATATAACCTTTTTAATATGTAAACAGTTAAGTCAAATTAATAAGAATTTGTCTTTATTTTTCATCGTTGCACTAAATGATTAATCACACTTTGCTCTATTGTTCTGGAACCGGAAGTCGGACCCGGATGAAATTTAAAAGCAACATATGAGACTATGGGAATTTTTATTTGAGCCTGTTTGTGGAAATCGATCAAATCATCTCTGAGAAAATTGAGCTATTTCTGGCACATCTGGAACCGGGCACTTGGAAGCAATATAGCTGAAGTCGGTTCATTTAGTAAGTAACGAATATAGTCTACAAATTGAATCAGTTTTAAGTCAAATCTAGACTAATTTTACCGTTTTTTGCATCGTCCCTCTAAATGACGGTGTGCAATTTTAAACATACTTTACCTTATGAAAACATGATGAAATTCAAGAATATTGTATGAGGCCATAAGGCGTCTCATTTGAATCTAAGTTTGCAAAAATCGGGTTTTTTTCATTTTTTTGTGTATATCACCCTGTAATTCCGGAACCGCAAGTCGGATCCTAATGAAACTCAGGAAGTTTGTATAGAACCTTAGGACCTTTCATTTGAATATAAGTTTGTGGAATTCGGTTCAGTCATTCAGTGATTGGAAGATTTTACCATTTATTTCTTATTTTTATTTTTCCATGATTGTTTATAGAAAATACTCTAAAAAGTAATTTTTTTACATTCAGTATCCAGTAACTTCGGAGCCGGTAGTCGGATAAAACTGAAATTCAGGATTTTTCTATGGATTTTCTATCATCCTGAATTCGTTGTGAGAATCGGTTTTGAAAAGTTTGTGAAAATCGGTTGAACATTTTTAATAATCGATTCAGCCTTCTACGAGAAAAGTTAGTGCATATAGGTTATTTGTTTTTGCGTTAACAACCCTGTAATTCCGGAACCGGAAGTCGTCGGATTCGAACAAAATTCAGGAACTTTGTATGGGACCACGAAAACTTTCATTTCAATCTAAGTTCGTTGAAATCCGAGAAAAGTAAGTGCTCAACGATGCATACACACACCTATTTTTTTCTAGCGATTAAATAAAAATTTTCTATGGGAAAGTAGACAAGATTTTCGTGCAAACAAAATCCAACAGGAAAATGATGGCATCATTTTAGTAACTGTAATATAATAGCATATGCAGCAAACATTTGTTATTTGTTTCCCATAACAATTCTGGTAAAAGCGAATGGAAATGACTGCATGTGGAATCATTTCTGTATGTGCTTGAAATAAGCAGAAGAGCAGCACTCACAGAAGCTATTTGATACAAAGCACATTTTCGGCGATGAATAGTTTTAATTAAATTACTGCTTTCGTGCACAAACGAGTCGAAAACTTTTGCTGCATCTTCTCGGTATCGTGCAAGTAAAGTCGGTGAGGCTATATGTGCTGTGCTGGTGCAGGAAGCTGTCAGCTGACATTTGCAAAATGTTCTTACTTGCCGCCTGTTCCCATCTAGCTGTTTGCCGAGTGGGAAGTCGTAATGATATTTGTGCAATGTACTACACGTAATAATAGAGTAAAATGTTCGGGAAAGTTTCCTCTTGCGGTTGCATTGAATGACACAGCTGATTTACTGAAGCACCTTTTTTTGTTTAAATTGAAGCTGCGTTAACCCCTTAACGCTCAAGGGAAATATTTTTCCCTTGTATAAAAACCGTTATCGATTCTTCAATTATTATTAAATCGACTATTTTTTTACTGAAGTTTTTTCTAACAACTTATTTCCAAGGCGAATTTCTGAACCAATATAAAAAAAGAACTGTCAATCTGTATTGCAATAAGATGTGCAAAACGACGTATGGAAAAGAGAACACATAATAAATGTGTTATGTGCAACGTCCATTTGTGCTAAATAAGTACACGAAATCGTTTCGTAGAATACCATAACTATTTATTTTACTATTCTGATAATTAAAGCAATTGAAGCAATAAATTGAATTACGATATAAAAAACCCAACTCTTCGTTTGTTTATTTCTGAGGATCATAGGAACAGTTTTTCCCATGAAATTAGAGGAAACTTATTTACCCTGCAATGTTTTTTTGAGATACTCTCCTACTTTACATCCACAATAGCTAAAATATTGTACTGTACTGACATATTTCGTCCTGGGCATCTTATGGCCGTGAAATGGTTAAGGTGGTTTATGTTATTGGCATTCGTTTTAATGAAAATTAGATAGCCATTGAAGAAAAATAAACTACAAGAATCAATTCGATGAGGTTGTTCGAGATATTGATGTGGAACAAGGCAACCATAATACTTCATTATTTCGAAATGATAATTTCAAATGGATATTAAAACCCATGACAATCACTCTTTGTTTACTTTTTGTTACGATTATTTTGGCATTATTGTACATTGGAACCTAAATTTACGCGCAGAGCCGGGTGTGCGTAAATTAAATTAAATAAAACATCGCGTTATTTCAATTTTTTCGCGTAAAAAAAGGTTTTTCAAATTACATTTGATTTTAGTGTAAATAACATGAAAAATCCTACTATGTCCGATACTTCAGCGCCTGAGGAGCCTCTGAGTATGTTCTGGAACTATGGAAATGCTTAAGAGATGTTCCAAGATCCAAGAACAGATGGTACAGTGTGCTGGTGTTAGAGTCTTCATGAAGCACAGAAGCCGTGAATATAATTTTCTCTTTCGTTGGTCTGAGCGTCGTTCTTCACACAAAATATTTAACTGCAAGCGAACAATCTTCACGGGGCTAGGAAGTGATGAAGATTATATATTCAGTTTTCGCTAACAGACTGATGACTAGCTCTCCGAGCGCGAACGGATGTTATGGATGACTTTATGTCACGAAAACTGTTGCATATCACTTATTTAATTCGTGTCAATTTAATAGAGGGTGAGAATTCTTAGTTATACTTGAATATTATAAACAGAAGTAGCAGGAGTGTAGCAATTAGCAATGGCGATCTGGTGATCTCAGTAAATATTGCGCACAAACAAACGCTTCGTTTGCTGGGTGTTCTAGAGAAACTAGCTCCTGCACTCTTGTTACTTCTGTAAATCAAGTTCCTGCTGAATAGCTATTCGACAGTTAAGAGTCAGTCATCAGTCTGTCAGCAAAAACTGAATATGTAATCTTCGTCACTTTTTAGACCCGTGAATATTGAGAAACCGTGAGAAGGAGAAACAGTAGTAGGGGTGAATATTGTTTGCTCTCTTCCATTCTCGTGCATGGACAGCCATTTCAATAAATCAACAAAGCTCACGTTTCTTCAAAAGCGAATTCATGAATATCATACGCCGTGAAGCATGTATACACATCTTCACTGCTTCATTCATCCAAATGATTTCTAAGACATATGGCATCCAAACAAAATTTTCGATTTCGGAAATCACAAAATTAAGTCCAAAAGTTGATTTTTTTAAAATAAATTTTTGTCGAGATAACACCAGATCTCGATGTTTCATAAATTTTTGAACACATTTAGTATAAAAAAAATCAGATCGCAGATAAAGTCCGAAGCTACGCTTTTTTGTGCGTACGTATCCTCCGCGTAAAAAAGACCTCAGTGCATATCTATTATTCTAAACTTTCTGAGAAAACGTCGAATACCCCCTTGGCATTTGAAGTGTTAAAACAGTTTTTTAATTAGTATCCTGAGTTCACTGTATTTCCATGAGACAGTATCAGAAGTATGCTTGGAAAAAATTTTCAATTTGAACATCTTAAATTCTTCAAACCGTTTTCAATATAATGTTAGTTAAAAAATAATCTATGGAATTAATACAAAAATTATGGTAGTTATTGTTATAGCTTTAATTAGTCTGACTATTCATATGGAACAGCATTTTTTATTGGGTATTTTTGGGCAGATCAGATATAATCGATATCGATTAAATACTCTGCATATTATTCTTATTTATTTAATAAAACTGCATAGTAAGTCTCATACGTTGAAAATACAGAAAAAAACGATTGTGATAATGCCTTTCTCTTTCGTTGAAACAAATTCATTAAAATATTTTTTGCCTTTTTACCTTTTATATATATATATATATATATATATATATATATATATATATATATATATATATATATATATATATATATATATATATATATATATATATATATATATATATATATATATATATATATATATACATATATATATATATATATATATATATATATATATATATATATATATATATATATATATATATATATAAATAGGTATAGAATTCGTTAAAACTTTAGAAAAATTTTCCGAGGCCCGGAGGGCCGAATGTCATATACAAATCGATTCAGCTCGACGAACTGAACAAATGTCTGTGTGTGTATGTGTGTGTCTGTATGTGTGTTGTCAACTAAGAGGTCGAGATCTCAGAGATGGCTGAACCGATTTTGATCAAACTAGTCGCAAATGAGTTACACGAAGTTTTTTGACAGTATCTGTCACACTTGACCTTGAAAACAGAGTATGTTTCTATAATTAGATTCCACACGGTAATAGCTATCTAACAAGCCATAGATTGTGAAAATCCGTCCATTTTCAACGGAGATATCGACATTTTTGTATAAGCGACTTTTCCCCCTATTCCAGCAGTAGGCGTTTTGAGCGCCGTATGACAAAGCAATGCTTGGGAGAAACGTGAAACACGATTTTTTTACTGTTACATACAATTGTTTCTAAGTACCAAATAGACTGTGTACAGCATCTCTTTTCATGACAATTTGCCTCGGACCGATTTTAGCACGGTTCGTTTTTGGCAACATAATCGTTCGAATATGGCATATGTTAACCAGATGATATCAGCATTTTCGAGTTGAAAGTAATTCCATAATTATATTGATTTAAACTACTTACAGCAATAAATTCTGGAAGAACTTATCTTCCATATACCATACAACTGAGTTCGTCGAGATCAGCAAATGCGTGAGTGACAAATAATTTCTCTCAATTTTCTCGGAGATGGTTAAACGTTTTCTACAAAACTCAGATTCATATGAAAAGTAGTATACTCCCAAACAAGGTTCCTGAATTACGTTTGGATTCGACTTCTGATTGCGGAACCACAGGATGATATGTGAAACGAAATTTAAATTATGCAATTCATTTTACTCGTAGATGGCTGAGCCGATCTAAGATTGAAATGAAACCTAAAAACCATATATGATTCAAATGAGAGGTCTTAAAATCCTATTAAACATCTTACAGTTTAGTCAGATCCGACTTCTGGTATAGGAGATACAGGATGATTATGCAATTCATTTTACTCGTAGATGGCTGAGCCGATCTAAGATTGAAATGAAACCTAAAAACCATATATGATTCAAATGAGAGGTCTTGAAATCCTATTGAACATCTTACAGTTTAGTCAGATCCGACTTCTGGTATAGGAGATACAGGATGATTAGTATAAAAATGTCCATTTCACATAAATTAATCAGGTTTATCGGGTTTGCAGATTTGGATAGTCGATTACAAAATAAATTTATTTCAGTTTAAGCGGTATTCGTTTTTTTTATTTGCCTACCACACTCCCCCACACCAAAGAGCTTCAATTTGTGAAGCACTCTGGTAGTGGACGCAAACTAATCTCAACTCAAAAAAAAAAAATCTGGCAAAATACTACTAAAAGAAACTCTTAAGTTACAATAAATATAATGAGAAACGCTGAGATGTTTGTATTTTCATGGTGTGCAATTAAACATTATTAATAAATATTGCGGAATCCCAGTGGAATTGATTTCCTTTTAAGGGATCCACAATGATACTGGTTATCTAAACAAAAATTATACAAGAATAAATTACTGTTGACAGTTTATATAACAAGGAATATATTAATACATTAAGGAACTGCATCAATTAAATATCTCGTTCAGTCTATGCTAAAAATGAAACTTCAGTCTAGCCCCGAATAAGGCACGGCTGGATGTTCTTTGAATGCCAAATGGAAGTGCGTTATATTTTATTGGAGCAACAAAAAGAATTCTTCTTTGACCAATGTTTGTGACTGCTCGAATGCGAAGCAGGTTGTTACTACGACGTGTAGTTCGAGAGTGAGTTAAAGTTGGTTATTATGGTGAGTTGAGGGGTTGTGTAGGATATCATGAACGAACAGTAATGTTTGAACATCACATAAGTATGCTAGAGGTAAGATGTTATGGGTATTATAGGAGTATAACAATAAGCTTGAAAACAGTAGGGGTTTATTGAACATGATTATAGAGATGATTTTTAGATGAGAGCTAGCGGCGCGACCTCACACCGATACCAAATAAATGAGCTATGAATGGATGTAAGCAAAATAAAAGTTTAGAAGTGCACACTTAGGAACATATGACTTGACCCTCCACAAAATACCGCAGTAGGATGCCACATGTTTTTCAATAGATTTAATATGGTGAGTCCAGGTTAACGTGGGGTCAAAAAAAAAATATTTGAAACAGTCCACTTTTTCAATAATATAATGTTCCAATTTATAATGACAATGGATTGGTATTATTTTCCTTATGGACCGGAAAATCATATATTTAGTTTTTATGAGATTTAAGGACAATAAATTTGCACTAAAATATTGATCTAAAATACTTAAATCGCTCTCCATTGAGTTTATAATAGGATTGATGTCATTGTTAGGATAAAATAGAGCTGTGTCGTCGGCAAATAACCGCGGAGTCCCTGTGAGTTGCAGGTTACCTATATCATTAATATACAAAAGAAATAATAGTGGTCCTATATTGCTACTCTGTGGCACTCTAATGTTTATGGCAGTAAGATTGCTACAGTCGCCCTCGATGGACACGAATTGTTTTCTGTTTGTCAAGTAGCTACTGATAATAGAGTTCGCGATGCCCCTGATGCCGTAGCACTGAAGTTTGTCCAAGAGAATACTGTGATCCAAAGTGTCAAAGGCTTTTTTGAAATCTAAAAATAAGGCACCAATCATTATCGCTCATTATATTGTCTACTAATTCTATGATAGCGGTATGTGTGCTAGATCCTTGTCTAAAGCCATACTGAAATTTATAAAGGACACTATGTTTGTTTAAAAATTCGAGAAGTTTATTAACCAATAGTTTTTCGAAGATTTTGTTGAAGACAGATAGAGTCGATATAGGACGATATTTATTACAATCATAACGATCACCAGACTTGTAAGCAGGAATAACTTTAGCCATTTTAAGGCAGTCAGGGTAATAACCAGTCTGAACAATTACATTGAAACATTGAGAGAGAATTCTAGAAAATATAACAGGGTTACTTTTTAGCACACTTGCAGAGATGTTGTCGGGGCCACTGCTCTTTCTATTGTCCAAATTTTGTATCAGTAGAATGACTTCGCTAGAAGATGACGGACGTAGGAATATAGAGTCATTAACACGACGAACATTATCAGTAGGACAAACAGTTGGGTTTATACGAATATATCAGCTAATTCTTGGCCGACATTGGAGAAAAAATTGTTGAATATCTCACAAACTTCAGAGTTTACATTAACTTTTTAACATTGCGAATCTTGTCACTTTTTTTTGTTATTCCGAATGTATTTTTAATAATTCTTCAGAATTTTGAATGAGGTGTCTTTGTAAAAAGGTTTTCATAATATGCTTTCTTGCTAATTCTTTTCATGATATCGATTTTTTTAGATATATGTAATAGCATTTGTTTAAGGTGTTGGTCTTGTGGGTTTGATTCAACACGATGGAGATAATTACGTTTAATTTTTACCAGTGTCCATACACCCAAATTCATCCATGGACAATGAGAGTCTTTCATTTTAACTGTTTTTGAAATTATTCTCGTATGTTTTTCAAGTAGGGAGCACATGCACTATATTCTGTAGAACAATTTCAACGTCGTCTATGACATCAATACTATTAATGAAATTGAAGAACTCTTGATTCAATTGCCGATTGTTAACGATTTTTTTCGTTAAGGTCATTGGTTCCCTCTCAACAAATAATTTGAAGGTCGTTAAGATTAGAGAGTGGTCACTAAACTCATTATAAATTGTGTCGTTACGAATCCGGATAGTGTTTTTGGATTCGGAATGTAAATCTAAATTTTAATTCGCACTACAATTTCTCAAAGATGTCTACACACTCCTCAGGTGAATTTAACTGGTTTCGGCTACACCAATTTTAGAATTCCGGTTCCAGTATCGAATCGTTTCTCAAAGCTCAATCATTTTCTCAAAAAGGCCAAATCGAACTTCAAAAACAAAAATTCAAATTGAAGGACTTAAGGTTCCATACAAAATTGATGAATTTTATCCGATTCTGGAATTACAGATAATGAGTTTTTAAAATTCATACCGATATAAAAGATGTAAATTGTAAGGCGTATTAATTTAGGGCCATTCGAATCATTTTGGGTTATGCTAGTTCCTGAATACCGGCTCTGGAAGTACCATAACTAATGACGAAAAACTCTAAAGTGGAACTTACTAATGTTCAATGATTGTCACACGTTAAGATTGAAATTCGATACGATTTGCAGTTTTGGCCGTACACGGTAATGAGTGATTAAAATATCAATTTGTCGTTTAAAACGACGATAATTAAAATAATGTCATGAGAACTAAAACACCGAAGAATATCCATGCAAAAAACACATGCGGATTGATAAAAAAAAGGTATCATATCACTGCTAGGTGGATTAATCTCGTTTTATTAAGTTAATTCCACTGGTTTTTTTATGTTTAGTTTATTAGGATTGATTCTGGTGGTTCACAAAAGCATGCCATATATTTTGAAACATTTCTCAGACCAAAAGTATCAGCAATAAAACATTTGAACGTGGTCATAGGTCACTATCTAAAATATTTATGCAGATAAAAAAATTGGTCGGTTACGTCACTTTAACGATCATATCTCCTAAACTAGAAGTTTTTACTTCATGATATGCGAAATCGCTATTATTTATATCGGTTAAACAATATACAAGAAATGAGTTTTGACGTTTACGTCACTTATACCATTATACCACCGGAACCGTAAGATACAGCCATTCGAACATCAAACCTGTTTAAAGAACCAATATTAGTTTCCAAACAAGCCTCAGTTTCTTGAATTGGTTCAGCCATCTTCGAGAAAATTGAGGGGAATAAAGAAACACGTTAAGTTGGTTACGTCACTTATACCATTATATTACCGGAAAAAAAAATTCCACCGATTCGATCTTATAATTTGGTCAATGGCTGAAAGCTATTAGCTTTCAAACGAGCCTAAGTTTGTTGAAATCGGTTCAGTCTTTTTTGAGAAAATTGAGCGCCAAAAAACAACTCATTTTGTCGGTTACGTCACTTATACTATCATATCTCCCATTTGATCTTTAAACTTGATCGGGGTAGCTTTCTAACGAGCCTAAGTTTGTTGAAGTCGGTTCAGAAATCTCTGAGAAAATTAAGCGAGAAAAAAAATTGTTGATAGATGCACACACATACATTTTCCGATCTCGACGAGCTGAGTCGAGAGTCGGTTTTTCATAAATTTAAGTGACTTTCTATAGAGAAAGGCAAAAAAATGAATTAAAATTCATTTGAAAAATATCCTTATTCACATAGTAATCTGTCATTGTACGATATTATAACCTTATACAAATCGTACGAGTTATCAAACTTCACCAAAAAG
Organism: Malaya genurostris; assembly: GCF_030247185.1. NCBI lineage: Eukaryota > Metazoa > Arthropoda > Insecta > Diptera > Culicidae > Malaya > Malaya genurostris. The sequence goes on along the minus strand of NC_080572.1, from coordinate 60,595,176 downwards.
CACAAACTCATTAAGTGCCACCGGCCTTCGGTATCATTCAGCTTGAAAACACACACGCACCACACTGACACAATGTGCTAATTCACTTTACACCGTATGTCACTGACCTTGAGCAGTGTCCTTGAGTCTATCCGACGTACTATGCACGCAACTAGGGATTCGATCAACCTTGAACTTAACTTGTTAACTTGTCTACATTCATCGCAAGCACACCGTAAAGTTGTACGAGGACTCACCTGGATCCGGTAAAGTTGATACACACAACCGCCAGTGCCGACAGTATCGTGCCTCTGCACTTATCGAACATTTTCCCACATCTGCCAACAGCTGTTCTCAATCCGGACTGCATCGGGAATTTATGGGCGACGTTATTGGCCGCACTACACTTTGATTTAGATTAATGATCACTCAATTTATTTTCACTTAAATTTGCCCTCGACAAGGAAGCCCTGCCATTTAATTACTCTGTGCACACATCACTGATTGTTTCACACGGTCACGGAAGCTCCTAGCCAAACACTTCAGTTAAACACTCCAAAACCCTCTCCAAACGGTCACCCGTGTTACGTAATAACTTCCTTTTCGAATGTGACAGTCCTCCGGGCAATTAATATTTGAATTGTGATAAATTACTGGTCGCTGTGTCACTGACCGGACCGGCACCCCGCACACAGTCGATTCTCATCGGTCAGCAGCCGGATGCGCCAATCTGAGACCGTGTCTACCGCCAAAAACAAAAAAAAGCAATCACAAATCGCCAACCGAATCTTCATTGGAACTGCCAGCGCTGCCGAGTGGTGCAGCGAATTTGAACTGTATCAACCGCAGCAGCCGCCAGCGCGGGAACATATTTTAAATTCATTAGAATGGAGTTTGCTCTCTCACTCTCTGTTTTCTTCGTTCGAACGGCGAGTCGACCACCAACAGTCTGAGCATACATGTGACGACTTCGACAGCGACAGCAACAGTCGAACAACGATCAGAATCGGCAAACATCTTGGTCTTGGCGTCACACTACCATCCTAAAGGGAATCGAATTTTCAATCATAATACGACCGACTAGCTGCCGGCTGATTGAATCTTTCCCGCGCGGGTTCGATCGCACCGCACCGCAGAACGAGCGCGCAATGCTGTCTGCTTCGGCTTCTGTTTCTGTTCGCGGGTGCTCTAAAATAACAACAATAGAAACAACTCACAAGTATAATTGGAGCACTACTGACGATGCGTTGTTGTTGTTGTCGTCGGTAGAGTCGGCGAGTCTACTTGACATTGTGTTATCTTTGTATGCAAATTGGGCTACTGCACAGAGTCAGATAGTAGCTTCAAGTAGCCAGCAGGCAAGTACATTGGTATCGGAGCGTCTAAGGCGCGGTACGAATGGATGAGTAATCGCACTAGACTACGTAATTATCATCGCTACCGCATTGCATCGCGCTCGGACCGGTCGTAATACGAACGGGACGGATTAAATCTGCTGATGAGGCAGAGAATGTGGCATTGTGTTGTTGTTGTTGGTGTTGTCATTATGCGCGACGGTAGCAACGGTGGCGCTAAGTTAAACAGACCAAACAATGGCCTTCCTGGTTGATGCAACCCAGCGAACAGTGCGAACGAACTTGCAACTGTGAAAACAGTGATAAAAATAATAATATTGTAAGGCACTGGACGTACCTTTGCGGGAAGTGACGGAGGTAGAAATCTAGAAATATGATTTTCGAATATTTTACTGGTTAGCGGTTTGATCAAGGAGCGGGTAGGGTTTAGCAGTTTTGAAAAATCATTTTTTTTCTTTATATAATCTTATAGTAAAACATTTCAAGAATATTAAGTGATATTTTCAAGCCTATTGGAATGAAATTCTGGAATTTATCTTTGCTTATCTCATTCTGCGAAGAAGCAAGAGTTCGTTAGACTCTGTGCACGGAACGATCAATTACGATCGCTAAGCTAATTACAGCTCTGCGCCTAATTCGTATTACTGTTTTTGAATTAGTTGATTTTAACAACAAAATTTCCAAAATAACTATAAAATTAGCTAAAATTGAGAATTTACTTTGCTGAAAAAAACTCTTATTTTTAGAGAATGTGTTTAGTTGGCGAATATTCTGGAACCAGCAATATTTCAATCCAACACGAAATTCTTATTGACAACTGATTTCGTTATTAAAATCAGAAAATTTGTTTCTATTTATCTTTCACCGTCATTACTGAAGGACAGCACAAAGAAAACAAAAATGAAATTGGTTTTATTAACGAGTTTATTAGCCAAAACCTCATGAGAAGTGTCAAAGCAAAACAATACATTAAAAAGTTAAAAAGGACAGTCTTGTTGAAACTTCTTGCAAATTGTTTAGATGTTTTTCGCATGTGTTACGATATATCCATATATAAATTTCTAAACCGATGTGTAAAAATGACGTAAACTCTTAGTGGAAAGTGTATTTATTCAGAAGTTGTGCGCATTTGAAGCGTATGTGCGTAAAAATGTTTTTACGTTTAACAGTGAAGTGAGTTTCGAATGTTTCACTCTAATTGTATATGTCAAATTATGTTTTTTGTATCTTCCAACCTTTCGGGCTACGCCGCACAGTGGTTCGAATCAATAAAAACGTGGACATAAATCAGTAGCTGCCAAACCGTTCTTTCAATGCATATAGTTGCTTTTAAGAAATTATTTACAAATATATATCGCGTAATTTGATCCTATCATTAATTGTTCATGGCCTACTTTGACAAAAAATGTAACCATAACTTTTTTTTCTGAACAGATAGAAATTTTTTTTCTTCTGCAAAGTTTTAGAAATATTAAAAATAATTTACTTTGTCAAATATACCAAAAGTCTAGGTCGCACCGTTTCGGAGATACAAAGCGTTTTTATGGCAACCCCCTTAAAATCAGTTTTTTATTCATAAATTGTTTCGAGTTATTTTGTTATGCATACTTTGTTTGGAAAAATTGTAGAATTTATAAAATCGCATAGTTTTGTTGAAGATAGTGCATAGGTTTGTTCTTTTTTGGGAAAGTTATGCAACATTTTACCTCTTTTTTACCTAGGATAAAACCTTGCACCGAAGCGAAATATGCAACTTTATGCAGCTGATTTTTACAAAATTTGTAGGAAAAGATGTACCCAATATCATAAAAAAAAATCTAAGTGGAACTCGGTGGAACTTTTTTTTTAGGTCTCTTCAAAGTTAGCTTTAATTACTGAATTATGGCAACCCCTTAAAACTAGTTTTCTAGTCATAACTTGTTTCGAGTTATTTTTTATGCATACTTCGTTTGGAATAATTGTAGAAAATATAAAATATCATAATTTTGTAGAAGCTAATGCATAAGTTTATTCTTTTCTGGAAAATTTATGCATAATTTTACTTCTTACCTAGAAAACCTGGTGCCGAAGCGAAATATGCAACTTAATGCAGCAAACTTTAATAATACTTATAGGAGAACATGTACCTTATCCAATTTATTTTCCAATGAGAATATCTTGAGTAATATTCGTGTGACTCATTTTCACTATGGCCATGCTGAAACCATGAATGGTTAGGAAACAGAGGGCGCACAATAGTCCAAAACTGGAAAAAGACGGTCACAAGTCTGTACAGACTTTCACTGATTTTTAAGAGCTAACGTGTCTTCGAAGAAGTTTTACAAAATTATATAACGCTTTTTTTGAAAGTAGCACCTTGATTTTTGTTAAGGGGGTAGTACCGATTTCGAAAAAATATAATTTTGTTTTCGACGAAAAATTTTTTTTTCTATCTCATTTCAAAGAAAAAAACATTTCAAGTATTTTTGCTGCAGATATGAATAATGTAAAAAAATATTTTTTGAGATATTCGCTTTATTTTAAAAACAGTTTTTTTGGATTTACCTTCGTAGAATTTATCTCTATTACCTAAGTATCTACTACAAAGTTAGCATTTAAATGAGTAACTTTTCCCAATACTTTTCACAACCTAATCAATCAACTAGGTAGTTAATGTTACCTAATAAATCATTACAATATGTCACTTAGTCGCATTGCATTCGATCAATCAGTATCAGTCACGCTATCGTCCGAGTTTTCCGTATCGCTAATTTCTTGTTCTGTTATAAGTTCTAGCATATCATATGGTTCCAGTGACAATTTCTTTCCAGTTTTGATAGGTTTGTAATAAATATTCGAAATGAGTGGGTCAGACGCAACTAGGAGTCTAAAAAAACATCTGTCATCGTTTTTTCACGGCTGTTTTTGCTCGTGCCCAAGTTTGGATTTTTTTTATTTGTTTATAATTTTTAACTTTTTTCATTCAATAAACTATAAAGGTTGTTTTATGGAATCGCTTATTTGAAACCTAAGAAAAAACCTTACATTGGACGAATTTTTGAATCTTTGTTATATTTTACAGGCTGTTGAAAAAAGGCTTTGTGTGAAATACCCCATGGATTATTACTATACATGCTATGCGCGTATGCAAATATATGAAAGATATTTATATCCTATTTCCGACTACCAGTCTGGACGCGCGTAAACACGCATAAACAAGCTCATGCTTGCACGCGCAACTTAAGCAAATTGTTGCGATTTTTATTTTGTTACTTTTTACAATTGACAATATTAGAATAAATCTAAGTGGAACTAGATGCAATTTTAGGCCTTTTCAAATTTAGTTTTAATTATTGAAAATCCGAAAAGTTATCGAAACTTCAACACATATTTAAAAAATGGAAAAATGTTTTCTAGACAAAATATGATAAAGTATTGTTAAAGTACACACCTTTACGAAGAGATTTCATGTTTAAACGTGTAAATAAATTGAGTAATCGTGAAGCAACACGAATTTTAAGACGAGATGTTGATCGGGCGACGCTCACTGCAAAAAAGAGTTACAGAAATAGCAGACGCGTGACGCCCTCTGTTTCTTAACCATTCATGGTTTCAGCATGGCCATAGTGAAAATGAGTCACAGGAAGAGTACTCAAGATATTCTCATTGGAAAATAAATTGGATAAGGTACATATTCTCCTATAAGTATTATTAAAGTTTGCTGCATTAAGTTGCACAAGGTTTCCTAGGTAAAAAAAGGTAAAATTATGCATAAATTTTCCAGAAAAGAATAAACTTATGCATTAGTTTCTACAAAATTATGATATTTTATATTTTCTACAATTATTCCAAACGAAGTATGCATGAAAAAATAACACGAAACAAGTTATGACTAGAAAACTAGTTTTAAGGGGGTTGCCGTAATTCAGTAATTAAAACTAACTTTGAAAAGACCTAAAAAAAAGTTCCACCGAGTTCCACTTAGATTTTTTTTTATGATATTGGGCACATCTTTTCCTACAAATTTTGTAAAAATCAGCTGCATAAAGTTGCATATTTCGCTTCGGTGCAAGGTTTTATCCTAGGTTAAAAAAAGGTAAAATGTTGTATAACTTTGCCAGGAAAGAACAAACCTATGCACTATCTTCAACAAAAATATGCGATTTTATAAATTCTACAATTATTCCAAACAAAGTATGCATAACAAAATAACACGAAACAATTTATGAATAAAAAACTGATTTTAAGGGGGTTGCCATAAAAACGCTTTGTATATCCGAAACGGTGCGGCCTAGACTTTTGGTATATTTGACAAAGTAAATTATTTTTAATAGTTCTAAAACTTTGTAGAAGAAAAAAAGTTTCTATCTCTTCAGAAAAAAAAAGTTATGGTTACATTTTTTGTCAAAGTAGGCCATGAACAATTAATGATAGGATCAAATTACGCGGTATATATTTGTAAATAATTTCTTAAAAGCAACTATAAGCATTAAAAGAACGGTTTGGAAGCTACTGATTTATGTCCACGTTTTTATTGATTCGAACCACTGTGCGCCGTCCGGTGTACTACTTGTATTCGGTTTTTGTTTTCCGAGTGCTCAAAATTTCCAGTGAGAGAGTCGATTTCGCGAAGTCGAATGAAGAAAACAGCGATTTAGAAGTAAAATTTTCAAAAAGAAGTTTATGTTTCGCTTATGTCTTTTTCTCCAATACAACATCGTATTTATACCTGCCAATATAGGAAACATAACCGCGACTGAAATTTTCTTCGGTAGTAGTGTGCCATCTAGTGGCTAGTAGTCATTACGGTGTTAACATTTTCTCGGTGACAGAGCGCTATATAGCTGCAAATTGCAGAAACCAATTCAACCATTCATATTGGTTGAAAACAACGTTTTATTTCTCTAATACAACTAAAAAATTAGTTGAATAGATACGAAGTGTACCTTAGCTAAGTAATGACAGCACGTTTAATTGGTGAATTCAACTAAAAAAATAGCCATTTCAACAAATATTTTATTATTATTAAGGGAACTAGAATTAAAAATTCTAAATTAGCAAAAGTAAGATTTTTTAGTTGTCTCAATAAATAACTAACTAAAACCAGAAAATCAACTAATTTCATTATTTTTAATGCTGATTTCGGTCTTTCCGTGTGGGCTCCCTAGAACAATAAATTGTTTCCTTCATCTTGAAGAAAGAAATGATGGTTTCTTTGGATTCCACTTTGTAAAAAATCTATTTCGTTATGATACTAAAGACTGTCCCAGAAAGTATGGACGCACTTTGATATCGCTGTAAATAATTCACAAGTGTTAGATTTTCAAATTTTATTCGATATACTGATAATATCAGACTACTACAAGTTCAGAATGTTATTCTCAACATTTGTTACTTAGCCATTGTAGACTAGCTGACGCACCTTCTTGCGAACGTTCCTCATTAAATTCCGTACAAAGTTCTTGGCGACAAGTGTTGAAACTTTTTTCCAATCTTTTCCGAACTGTTGAATGGTTTCGGCTACCGAGACATGTATCCTAAGATGTGCCTTCGTTAATGCCTAAAATTCCTCAATTGGTCGAAGTTGTGGGCAATTTGGTGGATTCATGTCTTTTGGGACGAAAGTGACATTTTTGGTAGTATTCCATTCTACCGTTGATTTCGAGTAGTAGCAAGAAGCAAGATCTGGCCAGAAGACAACAGGATCATTGTGGCTTCGAATCATGGGTAGAAGTCATTTTTGTAAACATTCCTTGATGTATATTTCGCTGTTCATTGAAGCAGTGGTGATGAAGGGTTTCGAAATCTTACCGCAGCTACAAATTGCTTGCCAGACCATAGCTTTCTTACCTAATTTTTCGACTATAATCGATGTCTCGGACTGGTTTAACACTTGCCCTTCTCGCACCGTATAATATTGTGGTCCCGGCAAGGATTCGTAATCGAGTTTCACGTAGGTTTCGTCGTCCATGATTATGCAGTTCAAATTTCCAGCAAGAATCGTATTGTACAGCTTTCGAACCTTCGGCCTGATCGATGCTTCTTGTTTCGGACTACGTTTTGGTTGTTTCTGCTTCTTATAGGTTCGAAGATTCAAACGTTCTTTAGCACGAAGAACATTTGACTTCGAAGTGCCCACTTTTTATCCAACTGAGGGTTAGCAGGACCTTTTTTTCGACCCGTTTTCAGTTTATCCTCACCGAACTTCCTGATTGCATTTCGCACGGCCTTTTCACTTACTCCTTCAATTTTTGCTATCTTTCTCAGGGACAGTCCGCGTTCTGTGCATCATTTGTACAACATTTTTCGACGTTGTTCTGCTGAAAGTCCACGCATTTATTAACAAACTAATGAAAACGAATAAACAACTGCACAAGTGGTTAGAGAAGAGTGTAAACAACATTACGCAGCCAAAAAAATTGACAGATTCTAAACTATTGCGAAATGGCAGCGGTTTTTGGTTGCGTCCATGCTTTCTGGGCCAGTCTTTAGATGAACTTTATTTAATCCATTTTGAAGTATTGATTTTAACATCAGACGAAAGATAAAACATTTCCATTTTAATCAATGTTCTGAATGACTCTTAGTGAGCATCGAATCATTCAAAATCTTTTTTTTAAGTGAATTTTGGCAGATTTATTTGCAGTTATCAGTATAAAAAGTGCGCGATTTTATGATTCTCGGTAGATATCTGAAGAAATAATGCGAAATCTGAAAATTTCCGGAGAGATAAGGAAAAATCCATAGATTTTAAAAGGATCCGTAGATCTACGAATAAATCCGTAGGGTTGGCATCGCTGGTTCGGTGTGTGTTTTTCAACACGGGCACGAAGCGTAGCATTCAATACTCCTGGTGGTGTGCTCATGGTGAGTACCGTGCAGAACGGATCCGTGTTTTTGCCATGCCTGGATGCAATATCATTTGCATTGGTTCCTAATATGCAAAAGTGCAAATCAATGAAAGTAACAAAATATGTTGTGCGTGCTGTGTCACAGGTTTTCTTCCTTGTATTGCTGCCATTGCATTTTCAGAGATCAATAAAATTACATTATTACTTAGTTTATTGATTCACGGTTACTAATTTAACATTTTTCGATCAAAATATATAAAATCTTCTACTGAATTACTGTTTAGAAAACTTATCAGTCTGATCGTTCTGTTTCTTGAAAATTATGATTATTATATGAAATCGTTTCATTTGTCCATGTTTATATCTTGAAGTTGTTCGTATCTTACTTTGAAATGATCATAATTGATTTATATTGGAAGTTACTAAGTTACTTTGAAATGATCATAATTGACTTATATTGGAGAAATATTTTTCAAAATCTTTAAAATGTACAAATTTATGGAAGGCATCAAAGTAGAATAGAATATATTATTTTGAAAGAATCTATCTGTCAATTTTATTATTCGCAACAAATCTAAACTCTTAAAATAGAATAAATTTGTAATTTGTCACAGTTCAGAGCATCCACCATCATCTTTTTTTGTATTTATTATGGAAACCTTAGAATTAGTTCATTTTTAATGTAATCGTGCTCGGTCGTGTCTTGCATACAACCCATTAATTTTTTGTTTGACATACATTTCACGCACATATGATCGTTTATCACTTGCCATGTAGTAGTAGTGCACTGAATAACTTACGGGTCGGTTGTGAAATCTGCAAAGAAACGGAAAGCTATGTTTCGCATCGGAAAGCAGTACCCGAACCTGATTAAAAATAATATTTGCGGAAGACTCAATTTGTTTGATACTAACAGATTCAGTTTGATCCGTTGATAAAATCAATTAAATAATGTATTTGTTCTAGGTTCTGAAGTTGAGTTAATGCATGAACGCCACTTAAACGCGAATAAAACTTTCCTAGTGGTGCCGCACCATCGACTGCTGCAGCCGTTGTTGAGCCCACCTCTGTAAATCGACCGATGGCAAAAAATGTTTCATGTTTGTCCTCTTTTTTACCAATTTGTTTGGGAATATTGGCACAAATTACCAATTCATTTGCTCGTGGTGACGCACAAGTGCGCTTGTTATTTGTGCTATCAATAACTCGATGTTTTTTGTGTTGAATGGATGACACTTGTTTGATTGGTTGGCCGTGACCGAGCTCAAGGCAGCGCTGAACTTGAGTTTATTGGTGACAATTTGCTTCCAACTTCGACAGGAAGCGGATGGCGAAAGTAATTATGCTCTACTTAAAGTTTTCATTGCTCACAACTAGTTTTTCTAATTATAGAATGTTTGACAAATAGACATTATTAAGTACATTCAATGGTTTTCAAACTGGACAGGTGAAAAACTGATTTGAAAGTGTTCGCAATATTGAATGATTAATTCTAGAAATAAGTAGACTTCACCTTCACCGAAAAAAAAAACTTTAGTTGCGTAAATTTTGATAGCATCCGGTATTAAATCACGAAATAGATCGATTTCACAACACCTTTCAAACCGCTCACCTTTCCGATTGATGCTTTTCAATTTATGATACTATAAAAAAGTCATATAAATTTTTTGTGTTGATTTTCACGCAATTAAAATTTGTTTTAAGCGCAGCTAAAAGTACAAGCGTCTGTTTGCTTTTTTTTTTTATAACAATTTTTATTCAGGCCAATTTGCGTATAGCTTTACGTGGCCGATTTACCCATGTTTTTGTTACACAATATAATTTTTTTATTGTTGGATCTCGTTGTCACCCTTCTTCTAGGGGGAGAGGAGCTTCCATTTCCTTCTAGCGAAGATTGGAGGTCATTTTGTCCGTTGCTCATATCATCCATTGCTACATCGTTGGAATTGTGAGTGGTTTCCGTTTCCTTGTTTTCATTGTTGATCGCAGTCTTGGGTTCATTTGCAGTTGCTGTAGATGCGCTTTGTACATTGATTGCAGTTGATAGTTGGTTAGATGGTGAAGGTGCTTTTGAAACAGGAGCACGGCATTCACTAGTCTCCGTTGTTGGTTGGTTGTCCTTGTTTTTGTTTGTTTTGTTTGTTTTCGCAGTTTCAGTGCAAGGTTTGCCGTAGTGTGCAGGTTGTTCACAAAACTGACATGTAACCAATTGATTTTCATACGTAATCAACGTTTTACACGGATGTATCCCGTCTTGACCACAAATGATGTAGGATGGAATTGCTTTACGTAGTTGCATACGTACCACTCGCACGCCATTCCGGATACCCGGGAAAAAATTCCACCATACTTCCTTTTCGATGGAAAGAACTTCACCGTACTGCGACATACATTCCCGAACATACCCCTCGCTGGTCTGCGGGGGAAGGTCATGCACGCGTACTTCTATGGCATTGTCCACCATGTACACAGGGATTTTATATTTAACATTGTCATGATCAATACTGTGCACCCCGTTATTAACCGAAGCAAATGCAATTGCATCTTTTTCACGTTTAAACATAATGTACACACAGTTCGACGCCTTGTTGAATTGAATCTCACTTACATCATTAATGTTTAGATGCATTCGTTCCTTAAGCAAGATTTCAATTTCGGTTGCTGCAGGTCTAACTTTGCAGCGCTTGAAATCAATACAAATTGAATTTGGCCTTGTAGGCCAAGTTTCAGGCTTTGTTAAATCGTATTTGCCCATTTCGTACACTCTATTGTTCACTGCACTGTATTGTCTTTGTTTCTGTCGTCGCGACCGTAAGAAATTTTCGACTGTGTCTTTTGCGATGCGAGCACGAACTGTCTGTTTGCTTTGGTATTCGGCACAAAAAAACGTGCTGCTATAACACACATGACATTTGTCGGAATGACGCTATCTGCTTTCTGGCAAAAATTACGGTGGGGTGCCGGTAACCGAACATCTTCCTCTACCATCGAAGAATTAGAAAAAAACTTAAAAATTACATTTTAATTTAAATTTGAGGAGCTATAAGATTTAATTTTCAAACAAAAAATTGAGAAAATTGATGAAATCTTTATTGGATTATTATCGATAGAACGATCAATATAATTTAATGTTGGAATATGTAAATTGGTCCAATTTTGGCACATTTTGGTATTTCACGAATAATGCCACCGGCCCATAATCCACATCCAACAGTGACTTTTATGGAATGCATTGGTAGCTCTTGCAATGCTTTTTTCTGGTCTTCACTCCAGATGCGTTAATTTTGCTTATTGACGTAACCACCCAAGTAGCACGTTAAGTTGCTGTCCTGTATTTTTCTACAGATTGTTCAATTTATCAAATTAGTTCATATTACTATTGTAGTAGGGTAACGGCTCCCTATTTCATCTGAGCTCCTATTTCCATCTCATCCCTTCACTTCATTACTTAGAACATGAATAATATTTTTAAACCTACCTGAACCAAACTGTGAAATGTTTTAAAATGATTATAAAAGCTATTGTCACACTTTCCTATTGAAAGAAATGGTTTTAAGTTCTTCGGTTATCGTTTTTTCATTTAAAATAAACTCACTTTTCAATTTAGGACACATTTTCATCTCAAGATTTACAGTTCGTCATGTTTCTGATTATCTACTAATCGATTCGTCTCAAAACATGATCACTTTTTCGCACAATTACACTACCATTGAATGCTGGATGACTTCATAATTAGTAATGTTCACTTGCTACATGTTTAATTAACGATTTAATACTTCAAAAACTACCCGACAAACAATAAAAGTCTTTAAAAATATGAGATGAAAGTTTTTCACTTAGTTCACTTGATTGCGCTTTGTTTTCATCTCATTTGGTTTCGCAAAGTTGCCAAGTTATCTCATAATGTTACAAAACAAAAATTGTTTTTCTTCTTCAAAATCTCATCAAAAAGTATGTCTTTTGGTATCCGTGACATTAGTTTAATTATATTATTGATATTAATATTTCAATAAAACTGTTTTGGCTTCGAATATTACCAGGAAGAGCATGTTAAATACTATTGAAATAACCATTGTGGCAAATCTAGTAGCACTGGTTTCAATCCGCTATACGTCAACATAACGCTGTGAAGTGTGTGTGTGTTTCATCGGCTGTGCACAGAGATGCCAGATATTTTCATAGAAAATATGTATTACGTTGCATAGAAACTCTATATCTGCTCTATCTGTTTTCACTAATAAAATGATGTTAAATCTGTTTTCACTAATAAAATCTGTTAACATCATTTTATTAGTGAAAACAGATAGACCAGATATAGACTTTCTATGCAACGTAATACATATTCTATGAAAATATCTGGCTTCCAATAGTTCAAATTGGTTCCAAATTTTAATATAAATGTTTGTCAGTGTTCATAATCAATTATCTACATAAAAGATTTCCACTTCAACATGTGATTTGTCCGTTGATTAAACTTTTAAAGAATCACTGCAATCAAATACTAATAGATACTCAGAGAGAAAAGTCTAATTTTTTACTTCTTTCTTTTTATGAACCTGTACAAATCTTTATTAAATTTAGGAAATCTTTACAAAATCGGTACTTTGATTTAAACCAGTATGCGAACGCAAAAATCTATACAATAAATATAAATCTGCATAAATGGCATCTCTGGCTCTACACTTTGTTTTAAGAAGGGCTAATGAATAAATAGTAACAATCACAGTTTTGTTTTTATTGAAAGTTCACCAAATTAACTTTTCAGTTAAATTTTAAATTTAAAGCGAAAGGTAACGAAACGACTGAAAAAATTTTAAACGTTGAAATAATTTCAAACTGGTTCTAAAAATATCGTATATTGTCTCATAGTTGGCATTAGGCCGTTTTAAAGAAGAATGCTGACATTTTGAACCTGAGAGTGTAATAGTGGAATATTTCGTTTTGATTGCTGTCGCCATTGCTAATTTATAGGATGAATAAAGGATCGACGATAGGATGGATAAAAATCCATTGAGATGAAATTAGGAGCAGAGTAGTGAACATTTCATAAGTTTTTTTTGCTGTTTTATGAACATTATTTTAATTTCCAAGGAATGTGAATCAAATCTCAATGTGGAGCAAGGCGAATGAAGCAGTAATATGAAATAGTTATAGTGATTTTAGTGGCTAAATCGAGGTTTGAAGGCGACGTCCTTACAAATGAGATGAAATAGGGAGCCCTTACCCTAACTGTTGTGTTATGGAAAAAGCGCAATTTTCTGTGTTGTGTAAGTTCTTCCGTTGTCACGAACATTTATTCACAATTATTGTGCAACTAATACAAAAACTCATGCATCGACCCCATTACAAATGCAGCGATTAAATCAGCGAAAAAACAATTGTGAAACTCATGGGAACTACTATGTAATGTAAACAAGAATTGAATTGATGTTTACAAAAACATAGCAAACATAATTTCTAATGAATAAGTTTCACATTTGATTTTCAATACAACTGCCCGTAACACAAACTTGGAACTTTAAAAATATTCTGCACATGAATAAGTGGTAATACTACATATTGTAAAATTGATCTTTTATGTTTTCGTAAATATAAAATCGACAACGAACTGCATTTTTATGATGAAACTTGTCTTCGTACGCCTGAAATTTTCAAGCGCCTTTGAATGTACGTGTTTTGATGATTGCACATCAATTTCTATGCAAATAACAATCTATTCTGTTCAATGAATATGATCGGGAGAGTGTTTAAAATATGTACATGAAAGTTATCAAACATTCATACACCTCTTCAGACGATTTTAATCATATTGATGTTTCAATTAATCTGAAAAATCTTGAAATGAATTGTTCTTCAATATTTTCCAATATGGCATCGAGGGTTGCACATCTCAAACAATCATCTTTACACCTCGCAACTAGGCACTTTTTTTTACTAAATCTTTAAATAAATCGAATTGTCAACAAATGTTTTTAAACTCTAATTAGGCGAGATCCGTCTGTCAACAGATAAGCATAGAAATACTCCATTTACAAACAGTACTGCTGAACTGTCAAAATGTGTTCATCCGGTTGAGGTTAGCAGTGATGGTAAGAAACCTGATGAAGTTGAAGCAGTTCGTTTCTGAAACATTTTCACCACGCACGATGCTATTAGGTTTTGCAGGATCACAAATGCACTCGCGATGAATAACGTTCGAATTTGACATGCACCGACGGTTTGTTTACATTTCCAATAACACGTATTTAAATTAGAGTGAACATGTAAACAGGCAACTGCGAGCTGTCAAATGATGAAAATTCAGTGAATTTTGTGAGGTTATATTGTGTTCCTGAAAAACCTAATTAGGCCTTTCATTCTGACGTCACAAATAAACTTAAGTTCATTTTTGACAGTTTAGTAGGACTGGTTTTATAGCTATGTATAGAACTAACTTGACTCACGAGCATTCACATAGTAAATGAAGAATTAACAATGAATCGAAGTTATCTGTACTGTGATGACAAAACAACTCAATAACGGATTAGGTTTTCCTTTTTTCCGCTCCACTGTTTCTGGTTGTATTCGTTGCAAGGTATGTGCCAAGTACTTCCGAGGGGTGCAAAGTTGACAAAAAAAAAACTAACTGACCTAGTCGAAACAGAAAGGAAACGAAAGCTTTCGAATAATGAAGTCAGCTTGTGAAAATAGACGCACGGTCATCCGTCTCCCGAGCGGATCGTCAACTCAATATTGTTCCTTTGGATGAATAATAAACATTTGCCAGCATACGCAAACAAGCCTTCTTTTCTTTTGGCATTCGGTTTCGGGTTGACCCTTTCCGCTTTTGTCGTTTGCGCAGCTTTTCCATCAGCATTCAAATTCAAACTCGCACAGGGAGCCAGTCATGCTCCGGCGGAGTTTCATCAAAAACAAGTTAGTTACGGTATCATAGGCCTAATAAAGTCCAAATTTGCTTGCTTCAGACGGACATCGGCTGGAAAACCGAACGAATGGGTAATGTACAATTCGGAAAGAATGGATGGAAATATGCTTCGACCGTGATGCAATTCTGGCCGTCGTCGCTATAAAGATGTACTAGGGGCACTGCCGCAGCAGGAGTACAGTATTATAATTGAATAACCTTTGGTACAAAATCATATTAAATTTTCTTGCAACAATTTGCTGGTGCTCTATAGGGATGCTTACGGAGCTGAAATCAGCCGTAAATGTGTATATCGTTCTAGACAAGATTTCGGATCGACTTTGGACATACCCGAATTCAAACGCATGTTATTTATTTCATTGATTTTAATAGATCCAATGTAATGAATTTTAGAGCTTAGTTGTTTTGCGAAATCTTGTTAAATTTCTCAATAGAGCGAAAATCTGTCGAGTGCGGGGTTTAACGTTTTTTGGTACGAAAACAACATTGCTGTCTCTGTACCAATCTAGCTCCGATCACGCAAAGTCACAAGATGCTAAATCCGGCCAAAACAGCATATATACTCTACACATTACGGAAAACAAAACTGTACGAAAATTGGGCATTTTTTGAGCTTTTACTTATCGCTAAACTTTGAATCGAGCTTTTACTTATCGCTAAACTAAACATCTGAGTTACACCTTTCTCCGTATTGATTCAAGAAGATTAAACTTTATTTTTCTTGCTTAGTACCTGTAAATTCAGAATTTCGAAAGGTAATTCATGTCTGGAGAATATCCCGGCCAGCCAAGAACTGTGATATTTTCCTTTTCTAAATACATTAAAACGTATTTAGAAACGTTTAAATCATTGGCGTGGTGCATCGCGATTTTTAGGCCATTTTTTCTTCGTTCGAAGTAACAAAATTTCAGAAAAATATTAATTTTCAACCATGGATCTATTAATATGGTCAGGGACTGTACTATCCATGCAATGGTTTTGTAAGCTAATAATAAGATGTGAGCTCAGTTGAAACTAGACCTGGGCGCCGAATACAAAAATCGGCGGCGCAGGTTCATTGTTGACCAGCGGCGACGAATTGTTGTGACGCCGTTAGCATAAGTGATCGGCAGCAACGGCGGTGTCATTCGGCGTAGGGTATTATTAGTGTGTAATGTTCTATTCCCTTACTTACTATGAAGACTTTGCAATACTATCTAACATTAGCATACAATCCGACAAAAATCGATGCAATCTTCAATTTAATCGATTCGCTATTCGTATTCATTAGTAAGTAAGTTCCTTTTCCCCATTACAAATAACAAGTAGGTTCTCAATTTTTCTACAAAAAATCACTGAAAGGTATGTTAACTACCAATAGATTCGAATTTTTTCAACTTGAACGTAAATTGCAACAACATCGAAGTGTTTCCAAAGTACACTTTTGAAAAACATGTTTGATTTAACCCATGTCAGCATCAGCCAATCAAAACGCGTTCTGAAAAAGAGAACAAAATATCTGCTGCTGTACAACTGCATCGGTATGAAAAATTAACATTCCTTTTTTCCCATTATTTTCTGAGCAGCGGTTGTCGAAGCAAGACATACGGGAGAGCAACATCGAAGACCTCATGCTTTTGGAATGAAGCGAGCGCCGAACAGCAGAATTGTGCCGAAGAACAGTCGCAGCCGGGAACACAGCAAAACTACACCAAAAGCCTGCCAGTGGAAGTTATATGTCGTCATGGGAGCGCTTTACAGATAAGTTGTTCGGAATTTGACTCGGAATTCATTGTGAGTTCCAAATGCACCTACTGATTGGAACCGAAATGGATGGTTTCAACTTCTTTGGAATTCAATTTTCGGACGAGCTTACCGCCAAAATTCGGACGAGTTTACCGAGTGTATACGCCAACAGCCATTAAGTGCTGGGGACAGTACCCTAAAGTGGTAGTACCCTAAAGTGACTGAAGAATTGCTGAAAATTGGAACGCTCGGAAATGCATACCTCTACTTGTTCATCGAATATCTCGGCTTTGAAGGCTTGTATCATAAATCTACCGTGACAAAGTCTAGATTATTTAGTTTAGATGCGATTAGTACATAAAAACATATATGTTATCGCGATAAAAATAAAGTCTTGTATTTTTCTGTGAAACAAAGTCAGTTTCAATGCATCTGCCATTTTATTCGCTTTGGTTTCCTGATAGCATTCTGAAAAAGGAGAGAGAAATAAAATTGGCTCGACAAGGCTGCCAATCACACAGACGTTTCATTGTATATAAACACATTTTTTGTTTCGCATTCAATCATTGTGAAAGTTGAATATTTTTTCATTGTTCATTGGAATCTATGTTCAACCCATACGATAGATTTATGTGATAAAACTTCTCTTCAAAGTAAAAAAATGTATGCTGGCAACCCGGTACAGTTTGCTCATATACGAGAGAGTACAAGAGAAATACGATGCGCCAAGAGAATTGAGCGAGCAACGTGATCGATTTAAAACTCAACACGCGACCGTCTGTCCTCAGACCTTAAAGCTCTGTCTAAATGCAGATCCTGTTGGCCGTGACAAATCAAGGCATTTTTCAGTCCTAGTCATTAAAGATTATGTGAATTTTGTCAATTTTTGTTCTTATTATATATATTATATTGTATTTATCAAAATGGAAGTTGAAATAGTTTGCACCGTTACTAAGACATTCAATTACGACAGGCAACGCTTTGACGAAATGCGAAAATGAAAGTATTGATGTACAACACGTCTTCATACTAGCATGGCACAATGGTTTGAGTTGATAAAACCTTTTTTTAATCAACCTCGTGGTGTAATGGCGCATTTCTCATATTACTTATATTTTAAAAAATATCACTAGGAGATCTTGAATAAAATAAGAAACTTTCTTTGAGTATAAACTAACATAACCTTTTCAATTTGTAAACAGTTATGTCAAGTTAATGAGAATTTTTCTTTATTTGGCATCGT
Source organism: Malaya genurostris (assembly GCF_030247185.1). Taxonomy (NCBI): domain Eukaryota; kingdom Metazoa; phylum Arthropoda; class Insecta; order Diptera; family Culicidae; genus Malaya; species Malaya genurostris. The sequence goes on along the minus strand of NC_080572.1, from coordinate 60,577,119 downwards.
CGCACTAAATGATTAAACACACTTTACCCTAGAGTTCTGGAACCGGAAGTCGGACCAGGATGAAACTAAACAGCAACCTATGAGACTATAGGAACTTTTATTTGAGCCTCTTTGTGGGATTTGAGCGATCAAATCATCTCTGAGAAAATTAAGTGAGTTTCGTTGATTTTTTTTGATCACTATTTCCGGTACTTTTGGAACCGGGAACTTGGAACCAGTATAGCCGAAGTCGGTTCGTTTAAGTAAATAACTAATATAGCCTATCACTTTTAAGCTAAATCTAGAAGAATTTTACTCTTTACACACTCACACTTTACATACTCACTGGGCCAATTTTTACTGGTCAATTTTTCAAGTGATTGCATAAACTTTTGTAGAAAAGCATCGTTATCATGAGCTTGTAATAGCACTAACAAGTAGGTACAAATTGAATAAAAGAATTAGAAATTTACATTTTTTTCATCTGAAAAATATACATTTTAATGTGGCAACCCTGCACGCTTACGAAATTGAACAAAGCACGCTGCGAATGAAGCAAAGCCGCACGTACCGCCGCGTACTAGTTTCGCATCGTCATTTTGAATTACGATTTAAATGTTTTGACACTCATCGCCCTATAATTTCCCCACCGGAAGTCGGATGTGGATGAAATTGCACAGTATATTTTAGAACAATGAGAGCTTCAATTTAAATCATGATTCGTGAAAATCGGCTTTACCGTTGCTGAGAAATCGAAGGGAGTTTCGTTTTTGCAGATTTTCTTCACGTTTCTTTTGCGTTCGGAATCGGAAATCGGGAAGTTTAAGTCCCAAAGAAGTTTTATAGATTCACTAACCAACAAGATCTGCCAACTAGATGAATTTAGCAGTAAGTGTTATAAAAAAACCTCGTTTCGCCATCGCTTGTGAAAAAATACTCATGAAACTAATAATCTCACTGTAATACCGGAAACGGAAGTCGTATCTGGATCAAACTTTTTGTAAACTTTTAAAAGAATTTTAAACCCATTTTTTGCATCTTAGTTTGTGAATTCGGTTCTGAAATTTCCGAGAAAATTGAGTGTGCATTTTTTAATAAAGTTATGGCTGGTGCCACGATTCTACTGTCACTATGAATCCTTCCAGGTCGGGACTCGAACATACCTCAACTGGTTTGTATGACCAATACCCTATGCATTGAACCGCCAACCCGGGCTAGAGATTTTGAGAGTCGATGACCGAATAAACTTATTTCAGTTTTACCGGTATTCGGTTTTCGATCCCGGAAGGTACCCAAAAATTTTATGTGGAACGCACTACGATTTCTCTAAGATGGCTACACTGTTTTTCAAAAATTTCAAATCTAATGAAATTTGTGAATTTGATTCTGTTCCGAGTTCCAATTTTGAAATTACAGGGTGATGAGTTTTTGAAATTCAAACCGTTATAGAAGATGACGATACTAAAAAATCTTCCAAGTTGGGCTCAAAACTATTTCAATTTATTCGTGATACTAATTCATGGACACACGAACTATTTTGGGTTATGCTAGTCTCTGAATACCGTTTCTGGAAGAACCATACATACTTACAAAAACTTCAAAGAGGAATTCACTTCTACAACTCAATGCTTGAACGATTGTCACAAGTTTAGATTGAAAGGAACAATTTTCATGTTTCAAATAATTTCTATCTTCGATTCGTGTTGCAGTTCTAAAATTTTAATTACTTTTAATTTAAAACGACGGTCAATAAAATAATTTTATGAAAACTATACACAACGAGGAATATTCACGCGAAAAACACATGCTGATTGATAAAAAAAAGTATCTTCTCACTGCTAGGTGTATTGAGAACGTTTTTTTTATTCGAGTTGTTACTGGCGATGGAAAGTGGATCCATAACGATAATCTAAAACCCGGCCATGTATCAGCATCGACGGCCGTTCCCAATATTGATGGCTTGAAGGTTATACTATGTATATGATGGAACCAGAATCACCCTGGTCTACCAACCAGGGTCACCAGATATACGGATTTTCCAGTATTCTACTGATTTTCTATTACATTGTAAAAATTTACTGAATTTTATTCGTATTTGACAAAAAGCACTTATTTTATACAGATTTTTAGAAAGTCTGGTTTTCCACCGATATAAATAATATTACAGAAAGTTTTTCCTGCTTTATCATTTGATGATGATCATGTTCGACAATCGGACCGATTACGGTCGACAAATTTCACTAAGTTAAATTATTGAAAACCTGCGCAAGTTGAACTCAGTTGAACTAATCAACATTTGAACGTACAGAATGCACCCAAAGTGTGTAATGTGCATTCTGCACATTGGCCTTATTTGCCATCAGTTGGTCTCTCCTCTCGACAGAATCTTGTAGATATTAATTATGTAACTAACATTGAAAACTGTGTCAAACTTTTCCTATGTACAATGGGAGAAAAATTTACACCAAAATTTTGTTTATAATAATACATTATGCTTTCATTAATCATTAGAAATAATGAAACTTCCTCTTTCGACCGGGAAGTTTTTTCCTGGATGTATTTAGGCACTTCAATGAGTGCAATAAAGATAGAGATAATTTACTCTGGATGAAACTACATTTTTTCGTATTAAATAATGAAAATTCGTTCAAAAACCAAAAAAATTCACCTTAACAAAAATTTGTTCATAAACCATAAATCCATCCATTTTTTTCCTCTACCTGTACTCTGATGCTAGATGGAATATGGAAAGTTCACGATCTGACATTACTGCTATCGACGACAATTGATACGTTTGACCCGAGCATTGCAAGAAAAACGGCTATAAAATGCCGATAGACATGACAAAGAAATTTTGCGATATGACCTTGTTCACCCACATGTTGCATTGACGGAAAAAACATACTTAAGAACGCTCGAATGGAAAGTTCTACCCCACCCAAACATTGCTCCTTCCAATTGCTATTCGTTTCATTTCACATTTCACATTTATATGGTCTAACATCAACTGTTAGAATAACCCGTTATTTTTCCAGTAATCGATATCGTGCATGTTCGGCACCTCAAACTTTAAATACTCCTCGGTGATACAAATTGAATCTTCCTCCATATAAAGATTCTTCCTCCATATAAAGATTGTATTGCCTTTCTCTATAGGAAGGTATTAGAATTACTGGAAAACCCAACTTTTGAACGGAGCCTCGGAGACCAATAGTGTTATATACCATTTGACTCAGTTTGATGAGATCGGAAAATGTCTCTATGTGTGTATGTAAGTATGTGTGTATGTGTGTATGTGTGTGCACTTTTCGAAGATATTTTTACCGCTCAATTTTCTCTGAGACGGCTCAATCGATTTTAACAAGCTAAAGCTCGTTTGAAAGCTACTATTAGGCTATTGATCAAGTTCGAAGATCCAATGACTGTGACTTCTGGTTTCGGGTATATGATGGTATAAGTGAAGTAACCGACAAAACGCGTTGTTTTTACCGCTCAATTTTCTCAGAGATGGCTCAACCGATTTCAACATGATTAGGCTCGTATGGAAGCTACTGTTGATTTTCGGATCAAAATCGAATGGCTGGCACATCCGGTTCCGGAGATCTAATGGTATAAATGACACAAGCGACAAAATACGTTGTTTTTACCTATTTTTGTATATATATATATATATATATATATATATATATATATATATATATATATATATATATATATATATATATATATATATATATATATATATATATATATATATATATATATAAAATAGGTATAGAATTCGCTCAAACTTTAGAAAATTTGTACGAGGCCCGGAGGGCCGAATGACATATACCAATCGATTCAGCTCGACGAACTGAGCAAATGTCTGTGTGTGTATGTGTGTGTCTGTATGTGTGTTGTCAACTAAGAGGTCGAGATCTCAGAGATGGCTGAACCGATTTTGATCAAACTAGTCGCAAATGAAAGGTCTCCCCGTCACCCAAAACGCTATTGAATGGTTTTGAGATCGGATGTTTACTTTTTGAGTTATACAAAGTTTTATGACAAAATTTTCAGTTTTTTGACAGTATCTGTCACAATTGACCTTGAAAACAGAATATGTTTTCAGACTTAGATTCCGCACGGTAATACCTATCCAACAAGCCATAGATTGTTAAAATCCGTCCATTTTTAACGGAGATATCGAAATTTTTCTGTAAGCGACTTTTCCCCCTATTCCAGCAGTAGGAGTTTTGAGCGCTGTATGACAAAGAAATGCTTGGGAGCAACGGAAAACACGATTTTTTATACTGTTACATACAATTGTTTCTAAGTACCAAAAGGATTGTGTAAAGCATCCTTTTTCATGACATTTAGCCTCGGACCGATTTTGGCACGGCTCGTTTTTGGCAACATACTCGTTCGTATATGACATATATAAACCAGATGATGGCAGAATTTTTTTTAATTATTTTGTTTTAAACTACTTACAGCAATAAATGCTGGAACAACATAACATCCATAAACCATTCGAATCAGTTCGTCGAGATCAGCAAATGCGTGTGTGACAAATAATTTCCCTTAATTTTCTCGGAAAATTTCTTTTCTACAAATTCAGATTCATACGAAAAGTCGTATGCTCCCAAACAAAGTTCCTGCATCATGTTTGGTTCCGACCTCTGGTTCTGGAACTACAGGATGATATGTGAAACGAAATCAAAATTGTGTAACTCATTTTTCTCGTAGATGGCTGAACCGATCTAAGATTCAAATGAAATCTAAGAATCATCTAAGATTCAAATGAAAAGTTTCAAGGTTCTATAAAACATCTTGCTTTTCAGTCAGATCCAACTTCCGGTTTCGGGAATAGTATAAAAATGTCTATTCCACATAAATTAATCAGGTTTATCGGGTTAGCAGATTTAGATAGTCGATAAAAAATTAACTTTTTTCAGTTTTAGTGGTATTCAGTTGTCGATCAGAAGGTACCTAAAAATTTAATTCGTGCTATGATCTCTCAAAGATGTCTTCACTGATTCTCAAATATTTTGAAACAAATGTAAACTATACAGCTATTCAGAAGAATTTATCTGACTTCGGCCATACCGATTTTAGAATTCCGGTTCCAGTATAAAATCGTTTCTCAAAGCTCAATCGTTTTCTCAAAAAAAGCCTAATCAAATATCAGAAACAAAAATTCAAATTAAAATAAACTTATATACAAAATTAATTAATTTTATCCAATTATGACTTCCGGTTCTCGAAATACATGATGATGAATTTTTTAAATTCAAACCGATATAGAAGATGACAATCCCGAAAAGCTTCAAAGTTGGACTCAAAACTGTTGTAATTTATTCGTCATATGGCCATACGAATCGGTTTGGGTTATGCCGGTTCCTGAATACCGGCTCTGGAAGTACCTTAAATTACCGTAAACTCTAAAGTGGAACTTACATATCAAGGCATGTTTAATCGATTATCACACTTCTAGATTCAAATTCGATCCGATTTGCAGTTTCGACATTACAGAGTAATGAGTGATTAAAATCTCAAATTGTCGCTTGAAACGACGGTCATTAAAATAATGTCATGAAAACTTAAACACCGAAGAATATTCATGCAAAAAACACAGACGGATTGATAAAAATAGGTATCATCTCACTGCTAGGTGGATTAAACACGTTTTTAATCTTCAACTTTCTCAGAGATGGAAGAACCGATTTCAACAAGCCTAGGCTCGATTGAAAGCTTCTATTGAATTGTGGAGGAAGTTCGAAAACCAAATGGTTGTCACTTCTGATTCTGAAGATATAATAGTATAAGTGACGTAACCGACTAATTGCACATTGTTCATCGGCTGAATTTGCTCGAAGATGACTCAACGAATTTCGATAAACTTTTTTGAAAGCTAACATTTAAAACAAATTTGGAAGGATTAGGACGAATATTTCCGGCTCAAGATTGTAAAATGTTGAATGTGATGTAACCGACAAATCCCAGTGTTTTTCAATGCAAAAAATTTTATCGATGGAGAAGGAATTAATTTCGAAAGACTCAGACTCATTTGAAACCTACTATTAGGTTATTTGAACGACTAAAAGCAAAACTCGACATGGATTTTGCAATGAATGCAAAAACCGGATAAATACATTTGTTTTGGAAGAACCGGTTAAGTTTTTGTCCGGTTTTGGCATTAAAAGTTTTTTTTTGTCCAGTTCTTGCAGGACAGATGTTTTTAATCGATTCTTGCATTGTAAAATCCATGTCTGGTTTTTGCTCTCAATGTTTTTTCCTCTGATTTTTGCATTCAAAGATACTTAAACGGGTTTTCCAAACTAAGTTGCACTTATCCGATTTTTGCTTTCAGCCGTTTATTTGATAAGCCGAGGATAGAACCTTAGAAATGTTTGAATAACATATTCAAATGGCAAGAGAAAGATATTATCACATCAGTAGGTGGATCAAGAAGGGTTTTTTATTACAAAAATAACTGCAGCAAAACTATGACAGTGGTTCAGTAAAGCTCTTTTAAATATAGAATACTTTACGATGAAGTAAGTAGCAGTGTTTATAAAGTAACTTAGTTACGAATATAAGCAAAAAAATATTGTAACCAAGTCTCGTAGAAAGGAATTACGAGAACCATTACTAATGACCTATTAATTTAATTACTATTCTAATTGCAAACAAAATATCCTACAAACCACTAATTTCGCTGCTGGCTTTAGAAGCTCTGAAAACCGCACGGCTCGAAACAGTCAGTGACAACGAGACAGAATTTCAAGGTCCATCCCTAGCAAAAATGGCACAATTTTTACGGTGCTTTTCCGAACTCACCAAAAACTACAATCTCCCAAATGTATTATTGTGCCTGTTGCTCTATTGTGTAATACCCGGTCGGAGTTGATACTCGTAGATTAGAATATCTTTCAATAACAGTTTCTTTTTGTTCAATCCTAGATAGGTTTCACTTTGGGATTCTTCGCTTGGTTACACTGCTGATATTGCACTTTTCTTCTAGTAAGGTCGGAAATGTTTCACGTCTTCCGGAGCTGTTTAGATGAAGTTTCCCACTACCGACGTGGTCGGAACACGTTCTTCGCGTTCGTTTCGTTCACAAGGCAGACAGAATGCATTCGGTAAGAAGGGTTTTGTAAGCGATTCAGCGAGGAAGCAAAATTGAATAACACTTTCACCACCTGTTGTACCACCCTGCTATCAACTGAACCAGCTGGAAGGTTCTTTTTTGATATTTATATGTACAATAAAGTTTTCCCGTTCCACATGCTCAACCATAGACCGCAACGTCATCAGTCACTACTTGGCTTGGCTTGGCAGTGATAAAGTTTCGAAACAGTTGCCTACACAAATGATGGAACCAATATTCGACAGTCGTTTGTTTCCCGGCCGTTGAAGAGAACCGTGTTCAACCCGGTAATTAAAACCGAGGATGGTCTGATAAGGGTGCCACATGATTTTAGGGGGTGCTTAGGTGTAATTAAAATGTAAATGTTTTTTTTTTCGGTTGAAAATATGTATCACGAACTAAAGGCAATGCGGAACAACACCGAGTGAGAGAGAGAGAGTGAATACAGCGTAAATTTTTCATGTTGCTATGGACTGGCGGAGAAATGTTCAACAAACAAAATATAGGGGTTTTGCGACTGACAGTGACCTTCAAGGTTTTGCCTTGCGCTGGGTAGCCAAAATAGACAATATCAATGCAGCTGAATTGTGGTTAGGAACCGGCTGGCTGTTTCTAACCTTTCTTCGGAACAATGTATCCACCATTAAGCGGAATCGATCGAGTGGTCCAACAAAGTGGTTATGACTTAAAAAAACCATGCAGCCATAGAAACATTAAATTATGCTGTTAGTTAGAAATATTTTCGGTAACATTCACTTGCTAAGCCTTAATTAGGTTTTGCATGTAAATGTTTAAACGTAACAAATCGGAATTTTTGCATCGATATGTGACAATGGATGAAACATGGATTCATCACTTAACTCCGGAATCAAAACGATTGTCATTCGAGTGGACAGGAACTGGTGAAACTTGTCCAAAGCGCCCGAAAGCACAATTATGGTTATGGCCTTATGGAAGGTTATTGGGATGTGCGTGGTGTAATATTTATCGACGTTCTTGAGAGAGGAAATACCATTAACAGTGAATATTATATATCGGAGCGTTTGAAGCATGAAATTTCAAAGAAACGACCGCATAATTTTGTTTCATCATGACAACGCACTGTGTCACAAGTCAATCAAACACATCCACAGTATTCGTCAGATTTGGCACACAGCGACTGCTGGCTGTTCGCAGACCTGAAAAAATGCACGCCAGGAAGAAATTTCGCACGAATAAAGAGGTTATCGCTGAAGCTGAGGCCTATTTTGAAGCAAAACATAAATCGTTCTACAAAATGGCATTGAAATGTTAGAGCGGTGTTGGAATGATTGCGTTGCTCTTGATGGAGATGACGTTGATGAATAAAGTTAATTTTGAACCAAAAAAATCGTGTTCTATTTGTTAGACCCAGGACATTTCAACCCACTGCTAGAAGTTAGTTACTAAGTTGCAACCGACCATTGGACTTCTTTCCTTTTTCATATAGAAAGGCTACACAATCGCTGTGTAAACCAACTTTACAACCGAGGCCTGGCGGCCCGAGTGTCATATACCATTCGATTCAGTTCGTTGAGATCTCAAAATGTCTGTGTGTGTATGTATGTATGTACGTGTGTATGTGACAAATAATGTCACTCGATTTTCTCGGAGATGACTAAACCGATTTCCACAAGCTTAGATTCAAATGAAAGCTATTATAGCCTTATACAATTTTCCAGAATTTCCGACTTCCGGTTCCGGAATTACAAAGATAACACATGGATCAGTCCCGAGGCTAAAGCAGAGATGGCGCTCGTAGTAAACCAGTAACCACGTCTTTCTAGAGTACTAACCTTTGCTTGAAACGGATCAAAATTTTAGGTCGATCCGACCAGAAATAGCTGAGTTATCGAGGTTGGACTAAAGTCGTTTTGTAGTTTGTTTAAAAAATGGAAAAACCCGAGTTTCGTGTTTTGATAAACATTGTTTTTTAATGGGTAAAAACATCATGCAGGCGAAATAATGGATTGAAAAATGTTATCCGGACTCTTGTACATCAAAAGCAACGATTTGTCGGTGGTTCGCCGAGTTTAAACGTGGTCGTACCGACACAAATGACGCGGAACGCTCGGGTAGACCTGTGGAAGCCGTTACACCGGAAAATGTGAGTGAAGTGACATAAATTATAATGAAAGATCGTAAAGTGAAGCTCCGTGAGATTGCTGAGATGACACAGATATCATATGGAAGTGTATTTACTATCCTTCATGAAAAATTGAGCATGAAAAAGGTTTTTTCCAAGTGGGTGCCGCGATTGCTTTTTCATCAAGACAATGCACCCTGCCACAAGTCGATGAAAATAATGGCGATATTGAACGAATTGGGCTTTGATCTGCTTCCCCACCCCCCATACTCGCTAGATTTAGTCCCCAGTGACTACTGGCTCTTTGCTGATCTTAAAAAAATGCTCCAGGGAAATAGATTTGGCTCAAATGAGGAGGTCATCGCTGAAACTGAAGCTTATTTTGAAGCGAAAGATACATTTTTTTATAAACATGGTATTGAAAAATTGGAAAAACGTTGGAACCATTGGATCACCCTAAAAGGTGATTATGTTGATGAATAAAAAAAAAATTTTGCAAAAAAAATGTTGTTCCCATTGTTAGTCTCGGGACTTATTGATCCATGTTTTATATGTGCAACTTGATGAAAAAAGGCGCACTGAATTTTCTCGGAAATTTTTTAACCGATTTTCACAAACTAGGAAGCAAATAAAAGGTCTTGAAATTCTTTAAAAAGTCCCCAGAAAGTTAATTCAGATCCGACTTTCGGTTCCGGTATAACAGTTCGATTAGTGAAAATTTTCAATTTCATGAGTATTTTTTCCCAATCGATGGCGAAACGGTGTGCACATTTTTTTTTAAACTTGCTGGTAAATTCATCCAGTTGGTAGATCTTGCTAGTTAGTGAATATATGAAACTACTTTGGGACTCTTAGTACCCGGTTTTCGCTTCCAAAATTACCGATATCAGTGAAGCAAATATCCCAAAACGGAACTCACTACGATTTCTCAGCATAGGTTAAAGCGATTTTTACGAATCTTAATTCAAATTAAAGCTATTGTTATCTAAAAAATACTGTCCAGATCCGACTTCCGGTTCCAAAATTATAGGGTGATGAGTGTCAAAACATTCAAATCGTCATTGAAAATGACGATGCAAAACTGGTACGCGTCGGTACGTGCTGGTACTAAAGAAAAAGAAAACCCCACCGGCTTCGATCAGTTCGCAGCGTGCTTTGTTCAACTTCGCATAACGTGCAGGGTTGCCACATTTAATTCTATATTTTTCAGGTGAAAAATATGTAATTTTTTAAATCTTTTATTCAATTTGTATCTACTTGTTAGTGTTGTTAAAAAATGATGCTTTTCTATAAAAGTACACTCATTGCCTTTCTCATATAGATAATTTATATAATCACTTGAAAAATGGACTAGTAAAAGGAGGGCTAAGTGTTCTATATCATTCGACACAGTTCATCGAGTTAAGCAATGTCTCTGTGTGTGTATGTATGTGAGTATGTGTCAAATAAAGTCACTCATAAAATAAAAACTCTCATAGTCCCACAGGTTGCTATTGAATTTCATCATGCTCTCATACGGTACAGTGTGTTTAAAATTGCACACCACCATTTAGAGCGACGATGCAAAAAAGAGTAAAACTCGTCTAGATAGGCTCAAAACTAATTCAATTTGTAGGCTATATTAGTTACTTACTAAACGAACCGACTTCGGCTATACTGGTTCCAAGTTCCCGTCTCCAGAAGTACCGAAAATAGTGGTCGTAAATTTTAAAACGAGACTCACTCAATTTTCTCGGAGAAGATTTGATCGATTTCCACAAACTTAGGGTAACAAACTTGCTGTTTAATTTCATCCGGTCCGACTTCCGGTTCCAGAACTATGGGTTAAAGTATGTTAAATCATTCAGTGCGACGATGCAAAATAAAGAAAATTTTTTAATAACTTGACAAAACTGTTTACAAGTTGAAAAGGTTATATTAGTTCATACCCAATGAAAGTTTCTTATTTTATTCAAGATCTCCTAGTGATATTTTTGAAAATATAAGTAATATGATGAACACATCATTACACCACTAGGTGGATTAAAAAAGGTTTTTAAAAATACTTATAAAATGCTTATATAGTGGAAGCATTACATTACCTTACATCGAAGTACTTCATAATGATATTTTAAATTTTTTCACATTTTCCAGCAAACGACAACTGTCAAACTTAAATACGGAGAACGGGTAAAGCGGGATTTCACGCAGCCCGCCTGGGTTCGATTCCCAACCCCGCACATAGGGTTAGAAAACTTTTCTGGTCCGAAGAGGTGAATGACCACAATGTTAAAACCTCTATAATGGAAAAAAAACTTAAGTATTAGAAAGATCCTAAGAAAAGATAGTGTTAGTGATAGGGTAACAGAGGTATTTTGTCCACTTGATATATTTTGGCCCACCTAACAAACTTTATGGTTTTAATCGATGTTAAGTAACCCATGTTGCATCAGTTTAAAGCTAATAACATTAAATTCTCTATTGAGGAAGGGGTTTTCAATAGTATTAGGGGAAGATGTTCGGTTGCCGGCACCCCATGTCATGTGTGTGAGATAGCAGCACGTTCTTTTTGTAATGAATGCCAAAGCAAAGAGACGCTTGCACTTTTTGCTTTGACAACTTCAAACAAATCGTCCAAGTCAAGGAAATTTAACTTTAATGCACTGAATGATGCCATTAAATGTTACTTAGTGAATAAGAAGCCAATAAACGGAAAACCCTCCAATCTAAGAATTACGATCTCGCAATTTTTGATTTTTGCAGTTGTTTTTTTAACTAATAATTAGTTGATTCAACCAATTTGCTATTTGATTCACGCATATTGAAGTAGTTGAAAAATATGTTGTTTTTAATGCTGTCTAATGCCAAAAACAGCACAAAGCAAAACAAAAATCGCAATGGAAAATCAACCATTACTTTAGTTGAAATTCAAACGCGTTTCTTGAACATTTTCATGCAAACGAAATTCGCTTATTATACGTTTGTAAAACTCGTGAAGAGTAACTTTTGAATGATAGTAAATTAATGTTTATCATAACACTAGTTGTCAGAATATTAATGTGATGATAAAATATCTACATATTTACTGCTCTGGTGTTACGAGAAGAAACGATTGATATAAAGTAGTACTATGCACAGAACTGATAGCCGTTAGAAATATTGCATTTAACAAAACGTGTTTAACCAAAACGAGAACCCAGTGAATTGAATGCGTTTGAATTTTGGTCTTAAAATCAACTTGATTCTCCATCGTGAAATGCATGTTAATGAATGAGCATCATGTTATCTTCAAGTCATGTACAAAAATTGTATGAACAAAGTGATTATATTGAAAATTTCGAATATTCATTCATATAATCTGTTGAAACTGTAAGTTGCAATGGCTCAAAAAATAAAAATCAGTGCATTAGGTTCAACTTTTTGTTCGTAAGTTATATAGTGGTCACAATTAGAAAGTTTCGTTGACACCAGCACTACTAAAAGACAGTATATTATTTATATTAAATATTACATATTTTTTTATATAGCTTAACATATCGAATTTTCATTTTAAAAATCAGAACGTATATCAATAAGGAATATTTTATTATCGTTCAAAATCAATAATTTTGCTTAAGTTGAAATAACTAATCGTAATATCTAACACAACTAAAACCGATTTGTTTTTCAACTCACATAACTGTTAAATCGAAAACAAGGTCGGTTTTTGTAACTAAAATCTTTGTTAAAATTGAAAGGTGTGTGTCTTGACTAACTGACAGCATCTTTTTTTAACCAAAAATTTTGTTATTTCAACCATCGTTTCTGTTGATCGAAAAACAAAAATGACAGTTTAGAAAAAGCACTAATCGATTAGTTGTACCAAAATTGAACCAATCAAACTCAGAAAAACAACTAATATTTTGGTTGTTTCACGATCGCGAGGGGTTCCGTGTAAATTCGACTGCAGCAACGCATTGAATCCCGGCCTAATCAACGCCAAAGGCGAACCTAATCAACACCAAAGGCGCCACCATACAAATCATTGGCCAAGGAAGCCAAGGCGAAGTCATCATCATACAATGAAGACTTTTGTCCAAAATGCCTTCGAAAAGAATAAATTTCGTTTTACTTTTTTTGTACATATTAAAAATAGGTATAGAATTCGCTCAAACTTTACAAAATTTTCCGAGGCCCGGAGGGCCGAATGTCATTTACCAATCGATTCAGCTCGACGTACTGAGCAAATGTCCGTGTGTGTGTATGTGTGTGGGTCTGTATGTGTGTTGTCAACTAAGAGGTAGAGATCTTAGAGAAGGCTGGACCAATTTTGATCAAACTAGTCGCAAATGAAAAGTCTCCCCGTCACCCTGAACGCTATTGAATGGTTTTGAGATAGGATGTTTACTTTTTGAGTTATACGAAGTTTTATGTCAAAATTATCCGTCACACTTGAAAGCCTTGAAAGCAGAATATGTTTCCAGATTTAGGTTCCGCACGGTAATAGCTATCTAACAAGCCATAGATTGTTGAGATTCGTTCATTTTTAACGGAGATATCGACGTTTTAGTGTAAGCGACTTTTCACGATATTCCAGCAATAGGAGTTTTGAGCATTGTATGAGATAACAATGCTTGGGAGCAATGTGAAACACGATTTTTTATGGTGTTACATACAATTGTTTCTAAGTACCAAAGATACTGTGTACAGCATCCTTTTTCATGATATTTTGCCTCCGACAAATTTTAGCACGGTTCGTTTTTGGCAACATAATTGTTCGAAAATGACACATGTAAACGAGATGATGGCAGCATTTTCGAGTTGATAGAGTTCCATAACTATATTGATTGAAACTACTTACAGCAATAAATGCTGGAATAACATAACACCCATATACCATTCGCATCAGTTCGTCGAGATCAGCAAATGCGTGTGTGACAAATAATTTCACTCAATTTTCTCGGAAAATTTCTTTTCTACAAACTCAGATTCATATGAAAAGTCGTATGCTCCCAAACAATTATGTTTGGATTCGACTTCTGGTTCCGGAAATTTAGGAAGATATGTGAAACGAAATTAAAATTATGTAACTCATTTTTCTTGTAGTTGGCTGAACCAGAACCGTAGTAAACATTTCGGGCGCTCGAGGCGAACTAAAAAATAATCGCCCCTTCCAATTTTTTTAAACAAATACCATGAAGACGAACACACATTATTTCATTTTCCTGTAAGGTTATCTCAAGTAACATTTTCAATTTTATCAAATACTTGTAGCTCTTTTGAGTGTTACATCATAAATCCCGCATTGAAACTGTAAACGCCACAAAAGCATTTTGAAATCAATTTAAGATCATATTGCAGTCAAGTGGACAATTCCCACAGGAACAAAAGAATACGACCACCATTGACAATGATGACCCACGTCATCTGGACAATCCTGATGTAAGGTTTATCCCATCAGCCACTGAGACTGGATCCCTCAGAGTTTCGGTTGTCAGCATACAACAATCTGAACCAAAAACAACAACGTTACAATTCATGAAATTATCCTAGTCTTAAGTACAGTTAAGAAATACTCTCGGCATCTAAGAGTTAGGGCAGTGTGCTACAATAAAAATATTTTCAAATAAAAAAGTGGACATTTATAAGGTTTACCATATAAAGCGAAAGGAAGAACCAGTATACCCCTGCGTTAAATTTATTTCGAAATGGTTCAAAATTCAAGAAAGTTTCAAAACCTTTGTTGTGTAATAGTAATAAAATATAAATTTTTTTGCGACTGAACCTGAATTCATGAGCTGGATTTTTGACACGAATTTTTAATTAAAGAACTAAAACTGGACATGAAATCAGGAGCTGAATTTTGGACAGGAATTTTGAATTCTGCACCAGTACTTGGATTTTGGAAATGTGTTTTGAACCTGAATTCTGGAATTGGATTTGGGACATGAATTATGAAATTGGACTCTGCTTTTGAATCCTGGAAATGAATTCTGGATCTCAAATCTGAACATTAACTCCGGATCTGAGTTTTGGGTCTGAATTCTATATTCATAATTAAACTTTAGAGTTGAACTCTGATCCTGGATCCTAAATCTTGGTTCTGGTCCTGGATTCTGGAAATGGAATTTTGACCAGAATTCTGGATTCTGGACTTGACTTCTAGCTCTTAAAAACAAATCTGGATTTGGTTTAGGTACCTGGATTCTAGACCAGAATTCTACAACTGGATTCTGTATCTTAACTTTGGACATGAATTCTAAATCTGTTCTGGAATTGGATTTTGTAAAAAAAAATTTTTACCTAGATTCTGAATTAGGAACTGGATTTTGAACTTGGATTATGGTTCTAGAATCCGGAGTTCTGGAATTGACTTCTGGACTTTAATTCAGAACCTGGATTTTGCATCTGATGATTTTTGGACTTGGATTTTTAATCTGGAAACTGGACCAGCATTCGGGACCTGGGTTCTGGACCTGAACAATAACAGTGGATTTTGGACATGAATTTTTGATTTTCGACCAGTATGAGGACTCTGGAAATGAATTTTGGACGTGGATTATGAACCTGAATTATGCATCTACACGGAACCACCCGCGATCCCATTTCAACCAGAATATTAGTTGATTTTCTGAATTCGATTGGTTAAAATTTGGTACAACTAATCGATTGTTGTTTTAACTAAACTGTCATTTTTGTTTTTCGATTAGCAGAAACGATGGTTGAAACAACTAATTCAACTGTTTAAAAAAAAATGCTGTCAATTAGTGAGGACACATACCTTTCAATTTCAACAAATATTTTAGTTGAAATAACTGGTGTTGTTATTGAAACAAAATTCTGTTTGTTGAAAAATACATCGGTTTTATTTGTTTGTTTGTTTTGAGATTAGTAAAGATCTAAATTCTAAAAAAAATACTTCTGATTTGATCGGAAATGATTGATGTAGGAAAACGTTTTTAATCAGCAAAAGAGCCCGGAGGGGCGAGTAAATTAGCGAAATTATTAAATTTACCTAAAATGATGCCTTCAAACGGTTGAACTAAAGTTATGCACTGATAATTTTAGTCAATTTATATGAGCTTGGGTGCATCAACCGCTGGGAATTGGAATTTTGCGACGGCAATTCAAACGCGCCATTCAATCGCAACGCGTTCTGTGCGTTTGAAACCCTTCGCTCCTGTTACTTTTAAAAATTAAATTCATGTCAAAAAGCGTTTTATTGCTAATGCATGAACATCATCATCGGTAACAAACAGCTGGAAGTAAAACAGTCTGCTGGAAGTAAATAATGATCGAATTTGAAGCACAAAATTTTTGCGCATACCTGAAAGATTACGAGATGATCATTCATAAACATTTTCTAATTTGTCACCAAATCATTTTCATCTCAAACAAGGTTAACTTTATCACAACACCGATGTTAGATAAACACTTGTTATCATAAATTTCTCAAATCGAATGAACACAATTTCACCAAACGCTTTAACCATCGATGTTGTTTTCATTGACATTTTGAAGCGACGCGAACAGGTTTCAACTAAAAAAGTTGTTAATTTTGCATTGTGATTATTGTTTTGCTTTCAACTGTCTCCGGCATTTGACAGCATTCAAAACAACATATTTTTCAACTACTTGAATATATGCAAATCAAAAACCATTTTGGTTGATTCAAAAAGAAATTAGTTAAATCAACTATCGCAAAAATCAAAAACTGCGATATCGCAATTTTATGATCGAAGGGTTCTCCGTGTAGAATCTAAACCTGTGTTCTGGGAATGGAATCTGGAACCAAGATTCTAAACCCAAATTCTGGAACTGGGTTTCAGAGCTGCAGTTTGAGTTTGAGTTTTGAGTTCCAGAGCTAAAATCTGAACCAGGACCAAAAGTTTTAGAAAAAATTGTTTTTTTTTGTTTTTTTCAATTCTCATACTACTGAAAATTTTATCGAAAATAGCTAAACACATTTCCGATAATATAGAGTTACAATGATTATGTTAAGCAATTTTAGCACATTCTGGAAAGGCGAATCAGAGTAAAATAACACGCTTCCCAAAACGTCGAGATATGGAAGTCGGGCGATGTTTATTAGGACTAAAACATTTAATTGTTTCCTCGACCAAAATTTTTACGAATTTTGTCCTTGAACGGTATGGTAACACATGGATCAATAAGTCCCGAGACTAAAGAAGAGATGGCGCTCGTAGTAAACCAGTAACCACGTCTATCTCGAGTACTAACCTTTGCTTTAAACGGGTCAAAATTTTAAGTCGATCCGACCAGGAACAGCTGAGTTATCGAGGTTGGAGTAAAGTCGTTTTGTAGTTTGTTTAAAACATGGAAAAAACCGAGTTTCGGGTTTTGATAAAACATAGTCTTTTAATGGGTAAAAACACCATGCAAGCGAAACAATGGATTGAAAAATGTTATCCGGACTCTTGTCCATCAAAAGCAACGATTTGTCGGTGGTTCGCCGAGTTTAAACGTGGTCGTACCGACACAAATGACGCGGAACGCTCGGGTAGACCTGTGGAAGCCGTTACACCGGAAAATGTGAGTGAAGTGACAAAAATTATAATGAAAGATCGTAAAGTGAAGCTCCATGAGATTGCTGAGATGACACAGATATCATATGGAATTGTATTTACTATCCTTCATGAAAAATTGAGCATGAAAAAGATTTTTTCCAAGTGGGTGCCGCGATTGTTTTCGATGGAACAAAATGCACCCTGCCACAAGTCGATGAAAACAATGGCGAAATTGAACGAATTGGGCTTAGATCTGCTTCCCCACACCCCATACTCGCCAGATTAAGCCCCCAGTGACTACTGGCTCTTTGCTGATCTTAAAAAAATGCTCCAGGGAAAAAGATTTGGCTCAAATGAGGAGGTCATCGCTGAAACTGAAGCTTATTTTGAAGCGAAAGATAATTTTTTTTATAAACATGGTATTGAAAAATTGGAAAAACGTTGGAACCATTGTATCACCCTAAAAGGTGATTATGGTGATGAATAAAAAAAAAATTGCAAAAAATATGTTGTTTCCATTGTTAGTCTCGGGACTTATTGATCCATGTGTTATTTTCCATGCCAAATGTCTTAGAATTTAAAACTTCGGGAACTAAAATTCAAAAAAAAATTTCTTTTCCTTAATCGAGATCTAAAATTTCAAAATTAATTAAAAAAAACTCGACTCTAAAACTCAGGAAAATTTTGAGGATGCAGAAATTTTTATTCCACATGTATTGAAATGCATGAAACATCGAGATCTAGTGTCATCTCGAAAATATTTTGAAGAAATTGACAACAGAAAAAAATGACAATGGAAATTTTGAGATCTCAGAAATCGAAATATTTTGTATGGCAAATGTCTTAGAATTGCATGAAACGTCGAGATCTAGTGTCATATATAAAAAAAAATTATTTTTAAAATCGATTCTCTGGAACTTTAAATTTTTTTGAGATTTCCGAAATCTTTTTCTTATGTCAATGTCTTTAAAATATCTTAAACTTCGAGTTGTAGTGTTATCGAAAATTTTCTAAATGACTGTGAAATTGCATTTTCATGTTTATCAATGATAATGATTATGGTGGCATCTCGTCGAATTTTTGTAGCAGTATAGTACTAATCTGAAACTTAATCTAGTTTAGATAGTTTTCCCGATAAAAACATCATGAAATTAATTTTTCATAATTGTACATTTTTTTCAATTCCATCATGTTTTGGCGCACCCGGCTGTTGGCGCCCGAGGCGGTCGCCTCACTCGCCTCACCCTCACTACGGTACTGGGCTGAACCGATCCAAGATTTAAATTAAATTTTAAAATCATCTAAGATTCAAATGAAAAGTTTTAAGATTCTATAAAACATCTTGCTTTTGAGTCAAATCCAACTTCCGGTTCAAGGGATACAGGGTGATTAGTAAAAAGATGTCTATTTCACATAAATTAATCAAGTTTATCGGGTATGCAGATTTTGATAGTCAATAACCAAATGAACTTATTTTAGTTCAAGTGATATCCAGTCTTCGATTCCGATTAATTCGCACTACGATTTCTCAAAGATGATTTTCATACATTTTGAAGCAAATGTAAACTGTACAGGTACTCAGGTTTATCTGACTTCGGTTACACCGATTTTCGAATTCCGGTTCCAGTGTTGAATCATTTCTCGAAGCTCAATCGTCTTCACAACAAAAGCCAAATCGACAAAATTGCCGCTTAAAACGAAAACACCGAAGAATATTCATGCAAAAAACACATGCGGATTTATAAGAAAAAGGTATCATATCTCACTGCTAGGTGGATTAAGAACGTTTTTTCTATGAATAATGGCAGTTTTTACTTATTTTTTTCCATTTTTAGCGAAATTTCTTGGGGTGCCGGTAACCGAACACCTTTTTTGAAATGGCCAAAATTGATCACTTTACTAAATTGATAATAAATTTTTTTCAATCGATTGAATCAACTTATATTCTTATTCAGTTGTTAGCTAGGGACTTTAGCTTTCCATTGATGTATAGATCTCTGCATAATGTGCTCTTGATAAGCTTCAGCTTGAAAGAAAATGGTGCCGGTAACCGAACACTCTCCCTTATAACATTTTGTGGATATTTTTACAAAGTAGGCAAAAAAATCATTTCTAAATTGGGCCAAAATACCTCTGTTACCCTGAAAGTTTTGTTCAGAAGGCAAGTCAAGCCAGCAGGGACGCTTTATAATACTTTTCCTTATCATTCCATTGTGTTCCTTGGTATTCCAGTGAAAACAAACCACCGATAGCAGTCAAAGATGGATTTGATTCAGCGACAGTTTATTTGTGTCATCATCGTGCAAAACGTAATAGAACAGAAGGCTAAGTTAGGCTGTTCGTGTTGGTGAAGCAAATAATAGTGAATCATTTTTACGGGGACCTAGGGGTATTATTATTTGTGTTTGGTAATGGTAATATTAAGCAACTTCCATTCATTGATTCGATTCAGAAAATCGATACGGATATCCGTGGCAGCTAATTTTCCACGAACATCAGTCGTTTCAAATTCATATCAGATTCTCTTTCGACAGTTCTCCGACTTTTTTTTTATCCGTTTTGTTTTCTGCTCGTACCTGGTTTAGAGTGGGAGGGCCCAGAAAAGACAGTGAGTTAAGTGTCATGAATGTCGTCCTTTTTTGTTTTCTTCTGTCCATCCGATAACAATAAAATTGTGCAACATTCTTTTCATCCCAACAAAGGATGACTATCTATTGTTTCATTATGTTAGAATTGTGGGCTTTTTTCTAATAATAGGAAGTTTTTCGAAGGGTATTTTCAGTCAGTTGCTTCCTAAGGATTCGGATCTTTTTTAAAGTTTCTAAGAATGTGAACGTAAAACTAAAGGTACTGATTGAGCTGTAAATTGAACGGAGAAAACAAATCGGAAAATATGGCGATGAAAATAGTACAATCATCTTGTTTAACCATTTTGACAAATCAACGCATTGCATCAAGAAACAAAACTGTAATTAGATGACTGTCTGGTTAAAATCGTTGAATTGAACCGTAAATTCAAAAAGTTTTAATTTGAAATTCCAAGACCATGGAAACACGTTTGATCAAAACGAACTACTCGCATCAGACTAATTACTTCGAACGTGTATCAACATGAATGACTTTTAATTTCCATAAACGGTTTCAAAAGCTTCAAACGGAAGAAACTTTTACTACCTTACATCATTATTGTAATTGGTTCCAATGTGTAACGACTTCGAAAGAAGTTGTGTGTTCCATAACTACCCGAAACAAGCACCATGCCGCATATTAACTGATTAGGTAAGATCACTTACAACCAGTCAGTTATCGCATTCCTGCTCGCAAACCTCCTCTCGAATGACTCAAACAAATCGAGTCACATCTCAGTAGCAGCAGCAATTAATCGAATTTTGAGGGGACTGGGACCACACAGCGGTGTACCAGTCGAGTGCAGGGCAATCAGGCGAAATAGGCCACCGATAAGAAGGGATGGCTTTCACGCAAGGCATTCTTCCGGTGACCCATTTTTCTGTGGTACGTGCCATCGCGAAGTGCTACGTAGAAATTTGAATGATTTTCCCATTTTGCTGCGGGAGTGAAAATCTTGTGTTTGCCTTCTTCTTATCGGCATTCCGTTGTTGCGATTCCGGCAGGCATTTGGTTGTTGGCATTCGGTTAGGGCATTGAATCTATTCCATTTCCGTGCTTGGTTCTGATGTAACATTTTTCCCTTCAGCCAGGTACTTTTTCCGCTTGTCGAGTTTCTGGTATTTTATAGACATCTTTTGTTGGAGCTAAGCTTGGTTTCCAATTGTATTTTACCATGATAGTCACCGGGTCGTGACCCAACGTCATTGTTTGAATGACGTGGCGCGAGTGCATGCCATTTCTTGTGGGCGAGTATTGATCCGTTGACGTTATTCAATTCATTTCGGAATTAGAAATGTCCGACTACTGATAGTTTCTTTCAGTTAATCGAAGTAATGGCATAATTTTCCACGATTATTGATATAATTGGTGCAAATTATCGAACTTTTGGAAATCTACAAATGTTTTTTTATTAAATGTACCAGGAATATACGAATACATAAAAGTCGGGTGGGTAATGTCAGAGATGTAAGTGTGTGACGTTAAGACAAATAACATTGACATGCTTCCTTCACACTTCTGAATATCGATAAGCGTTCTCATCAGTTGATTCATTATTTGAATCGTGCTAAATTGTAATGGCTCGCCTATACTATTCAAATTGATCGCTATTGCTCATAAAGAAAGCCTATGCAATCACTGTGGAACTCGATATTTGAACTGAGGCCCGAGTTTCATATACAATTCGAATAAGTTCGTCGAGGTCGCATAATGTCTGTGGGTGGCTTCGTGTATGGTCGTGCGTATGTATATGTAACATAAAATGCATGTAATGTACAAGGTTGGATCGATATTCACAAATTTAGATTCATATAAAAGTTCTCGTGGTCTCATAGCCTGCTTTTGATTTATCCGGATCGAAATCCCAATTCTAGAGTAACGGGGTAAAATGTGAAAAAAATGTGCCCCACATTTTCTCAGAGACCACTAAGACGATTTTCTGGATTACTTAGATTCAAATTAAGAACCATGGACGGAAAAGCCAGCGATCGCAAAACAACTAATGGTACAACTAATCGATTGTAGTTTTAACTAAACTGTCATTTTTGCCTTTCTCTCCAGAAAGGTATTAGAATTGCTGGAAAACCGACATTCGAACGGAGCCTCGGAGACCCATAGTGTTATACACCATTCGACTCAGTTCGACGAGATCGGAAAATGTCTGTGTGTGTATGCATGTGTGTGTATGTGTGTGCACTTTTCAAAGATATTTGAACGCGCTCAGTTTTCTAAGAGATGGCTGAACCGATCTTAACAAACTTGGGCTCGTTTGAATGCTACTGTCGGGCCATTGATCAAGTTCGAAGATCAAATGGCTGTGACTTTTGTTTCTTTATGGTCTTTATGAATTACATCGTATGAGGAATTAATGAATTACAATTACGCATCTTTTCGTGTAATATTACAACCTTTAGAACGACACCAACTTATTTGTGATATTACATTAAAATTGCTGCACATCACTACTAACTACTGATGTGCAGCGATTACGATATAATATCACAACAATCTTGGTGTAGTTCTAAAGGTTGTAATATTACACGAAAAGATGCATAATTTCATATCAGAATAATATACAGTATTTAGTTAAGGTGATATAATAAAATCAATACGTTATTTCGATTTAATAATGTGTGATTTATCTGCGATATTTATTGAAAACAGGGAACTTTGGCCCACGTCAAAGAATTTCCGCACGCCACTTTGTGTTGATTTCACGTTTAACTTAATTTCTCAACAATTTTCATGTCATAACCTTTATGTCGATAGACGAATACTACACTAAAAGAAAATTCCTATTGCTATTATTTCATCGCTATTAGGCGCACTGAAAGAGAGTGCACATTGCGCTCTCTTTCAGCACACCTGTCGAACGAACGAATTTCAACGACGGCTAGTCCACGTCATACCAACACATGCGCGAGTTTGGCGCTTCGTCGAAGCCGAAGAAATAAAAATGTTCCATTGGAGGCGGGTCTAGCGTGAAGCCTTTTACGCAGCCCACCTGGGTTCAATTCTCAACCCCACATATACGGTTGGACAGTTTATCTGACCCAAAGAGGCAAATGACCTTAAGGTTAAAGCCTCTATACATGAAACAAAAAAAAAATTCCCTCGTGATGAGAATTGACTTCAATCTGTTGCGATACTGTAAGTATCGAGACCAAAAGTATCCATACTAACAGTATCGCTCTGATGCGATATCGATACCAAAAATACCCGATTCTTAAAAGAAAGTATCGATACCTCAAAGTAGTTAGTTAGTTAGTTAGTTGTTTATTTTAGCCCGGTTTTAACCTATCGGTCATTCACCGGGAGAACCTCAAAGTATCGACTCGGTATCAGACATCTTTACTTCAAAAAAAAGTTCTAGCTATAGGGACGAATACAATTATGATGTTCTTTAGAGGTTCAGAAATATCGAATCCTGCGAAAATCCATTCTACAATTTCTGAAAACTTCAGTAATCCTGTTGGTGAATGTGAAACGGAGCCCACTGGATTATTGTATTTTCTTGTGCTAGTTCCTGGATTGGTTTGTGAATTTGACAAACCAGGAGTCACACTTTTTAGTTTTAAATTTGGGTTTTTAGATTTAACACGGGAATCTTTTTTTTTGAAGAGGTAATTTTAGGTGTCTTTTCTGGTAATTTGAAGGAGGACTTCGGCGGCCTTTTAAGAGAACCTTGAGGAGTGACAAACGAAGTACCTTCACTATTTGCATCAGAGTCTAATTCCTCTGGCTCTAGATTTGAAAAACCGTTTTCTGTTTCGAGTGGGGGGGCATCAATGATTGTTTTAAGCATTTCTGCCTATTTGCGCTTAGACCGTGCTTAAATGCAGCGCATGCTGAGAGTACATGAGGACACACCCACAATAAATACATTTTTCAATGTCGTTGTCGCAAAGATCATCCTTAAGGGGCCCTTGAAATTTGATACATTTAGTCTTATTACTACAATAAGTAGCTGTATGCCCGATTTTTTTTACAGTTCGTGCAATTTATAACATGCGGTACGAAAAGCCGAACAGGAAGACGAGTTTTATCGATATAGACATGGCTAGGCAACGCAGATCCGGCAAATGTTCCTCGAAACGAACCTGAGGGACGATAAGACTTATTTCCATCGACAATAGATGCTGAGTACAATTGCTTGCACTCGAGTATCTTAACTCCCTCAAGCATGGAGTTTTTGAAACGATCAACTCCATTTTAAAGAATATCATCGGCTGTCAGACTTGCTTCAGTGGCAACACCGTCAATTTCCACCTCCTTCGATGGAATGTAAACTCGATATTCAATAGCAAATAATTTACAGGTTACAATTTCGTTTGCCTGTTTCAAGTCGTTGACAACAACTCGAATTTTATCTCCATTAACTTTAAAGATTTCTACAACTTCAGAGGAATGTGATATCAAATCCTTTGTAATTCGTATTGAATTTAATACCTTTTCTTTGCGTCGAAAATAGACTACCCATGGCCCAGTGGTACCCTCTGGATAATGTTTAGCCTTTGGAGTATTTAATCTCTTACTAGTATCCGGAATCGGATTCGGATGATCTTCCATGAGATCATTTATTACATTAACTGTTATTTTTGGTAAATTAATAATATCAAAATGAAAACTTATGTATAGTAAATCAAATCTACCTTGTTGCTGTTTTATCTGTTCCTCTGTCGTAAAGAACGACGTTGAGCTCGCCCAACAATTTCCAATTGGCTGTCTTTTGGTATCGTTTTCTGCTATATCAGTTGCTTTGCCATCGTTGTGATCACCACTGAACCACCAGGTACAGTGTTTTTGCTCTTGGTGGCTATCAAATGTAGTGTAGCACTACGCGGTGTGTATCGTCTCTTTCGATCCTACGCAGCGAACAAATTCTGGTACCTGGTAAATCAGCACTGGGTTGCCTTAGCACCTCTGTGCCTTTGCACCCCTTCGCATCTTTATGTGATGGTACCTCTGTGACTCGTCACTTTTATGCGCTCGCACCTCTGTGCGTATGAACGGGATGGCCTTCGTTGCTAGCTTTCCAATCGGGAATATTGCCCGAATATTGCCATTGCGATTAGCACCAGCACTTTTAACTACCTGTAGCTTAGAGTAGCAGCCGTTAACTCACGAGCCAGTATAATCGAAATACAACCTCTTCGCTTGAATGATTTTTACTGAATGAATGAAACGGTTTTGCAAAGTTTGGTTTGCACGCTTGCTGTTCGGAAAAGAAAACGGGTGCAAAATAGTTGCGCACACCTGTGTTTCATTAATTTACACCACGAAAAGTGCACGAATCGAGCAAAACATTCCACGAGTGTTCTCAATGAAATAAGTATGACAATGACATAAGTAAAAAGTTTCCGAATCGATCGGTAGTTAAATTATATCAATCAATGAAAATTGAAAAATCATTGTTACGGGCCTCGTTGAATGAACGGTTCTGTATTTTAAATGATTGTACAGTTGCACCTTCATGTAGATAAATGTAACAGTATAATACTAGTCTGAAAATTATCTAATGTTAATAGTTTTCTCGGAAAAATTAGAACGAAATTGTTTTTTGACCGAACTAATTACACACATAATTGTTACCAGTTCCATCAAGTTTTAGCGCCCCCTGAATGTTGTGGCCCGAGGCGGCCGCCTCACTCTCATTACGGCAACTTGTTCTAAAACAGATGTACTAAAGACTGTCCCAGAAAGTATGGACGCACTTTGATTTCACTGTAAATAATACATAAGTGTTAGATATTCAAATTTTATTCGATATACTGATAATATTAGACTACAACAACAGAATATTATTCTCAACATTTGCTACTTAGCCATTGTAGACTAGCTGGCGTACCTTCTTGCGAACGTTCCTCATTAAATTCCGAACAGACTTCTTGGCGACAAGTTTTGACACTTTTTGACAATTTTTTTTGAACTGTTGAATGATTTCGGCTGCCGAGACATGTTTCCTAAGATGTGCCTTCGTTAATGCCCAAAACTCCTCAATTGGTCGAAATTGTGGGCAATTTGGTGGATTCATGTCTTTTGGGACGAAAGTGACATTTTTGGTAATATACCATTCTACCGTTGATTTCGAGTAGTGACAAGAAGCAAGATCTGGCCAGAAGACAACAGGATCCTTGTGGCTTCGAATCATGGGTAGAAGTCGTTTTTGTAAACATTCCTTGATGTATATTTCGCTGTTCATTGAAGCAGTGGTGATGAAGGGTTTCGAAATCTAACCGCAGCTACAAATTGCAGACCATAGCTTTCTTACCAAATTTTTCGACTTCAATCGATTTCTCGGACTGGTTTAACACTTGCCCTTCTTGCACCGTATAATATTATGGTATTATGGATTCGTAATCGAGTTTCACGTAGGTTTCGTCGTCCATGATTATGCAGTTCAAATTTCCAGCATGAATCGTATGTACGGATTTCGAACCCTCGGTCTGATCGATGCTTCTTGTTTCGGACTACGTTTTTGTTGTTTCTGCTTCTTATAGGTTCGAAGATTCAAACGTTCTTTAGCACGAAGAACATTTGACTTCGAAGTGCCCACTTTTTTGGCCACATCCCGAACTGAAACCTCCTTCTTTTGCTCGAACGCCTTCAGTATACGTTTATCCAACTGAGGGTTAGCAGGACCTTTTTTTCGACCCGTTTTCGGTTTATCCTCAAAGGTGTTATCCTCGCCGTACTTCCTGATTGCATTTCGCACGGCTTTTTCACTTACTCCTTCCATTTTTGCTATCTTTCTCAGTGAAAGTCCGTTTTATGTGCACTATTTGTACATAACTTTTCGACGTTGTTCTGCTGAAAGTCCACGCATTTCGAAACAAACTAATGAAAACGAATAAACAACTGCACAAGTAGTTAGAGAAGGGTGTAAACAACAGGACGCAGCCATAAAAATTGACAGATTCTGAACCATTGCGAAGTAGCAGCGGTTTTTGGTTGCGTCCATACTTTCTGGGACAGTCTTTAAATCGGGGATAAAATTCTTTGTCAGACTATCGTAATAACTAGACAAGTAAAAAGCATATGATATCTCTGATTCTATTAAACCCTTTTCCGGACTTTTCATTAAGTAGTGGTTATTAGTTTGCAATCGACAAATAGTCCACCGGAAAAAGAAGAAGCAATCACAAAAACATGCGACGCCACAGAAAAATACCCGATTCATTCCATCCAAATGCAATCGTTTCCGTCAGCTGTTTCCTCTTCGTTCATTTCGTGTTCACCATCTGCGAGGCTCATTTTATCGTCGTACATATCTCGAATGGCAAGGACAGAAAAAGACAACGGCGGCCACGACCGCGTTCGTTATAACAGAAGTGCAATCATTGGTGCGATAATGGTGACGTGAAAACGAGAGAATAAAATTGATGATCGACAAGGGAATCAAAATCACCAAACGTGCCACTTGACACTGGACTCGAGTTACACTTGCTCGACAGCGCGGTTCCTTCCCACGGTGCGAGTCGATGCGGTCTGTGAGTGGCGGTGAAGTGAACAACCATCAGCAAAAGCTGCTGCAAAGCTACATTTCATTGTAAGTGTCCCCTGCCGGGTGGTGTTGCCTCGGAATCTATCCCTTTTTCACACTCACCACCCGACACGCTATCGAATCACAAAACGACTCTTAGCCAACTTCTACCTCATTACCAGTTCTGTTTTAGCACAACCAAAGTGATTCTTGATAACGAAGGCTATAGGCTTGGCACCTAAACCGCAGACCGAGTTTGCACGCGCAAACTCACACACGCACTCAATAATCAAATCGCTGACGGTGGCTAGACGAAGCTTGAACTGAAGTGTCACTTTCAATCATTCGAAACTGTTGGAAAGATCGCGATCTGGATGTCATCCAGGCTCATTGAGAGTGCGGTTGGATATTAGATAGTATGCGGTAGAGGTTGCATGGGCGACCGAAGTTTACATGAGGGCGATGAATTTCACGGGTTGATCCAGCGAAATAAACTGTTTAGAATTGAGATATCAATCAATCGATAATCGCATATGTATTTCAAGCTCAATCGATTTGCACGATCAATCGTTCAGAATTACTCGATATTCCGACTAACGGTGCACTAATTGCATTTGACTATTCTGTCGGTGTTGAACAGCCTCCTGGAAAATTTTGATTCAATGCTTCAGTCTTTTTCAACGCTACCTGAATAACTAACAGTTTTTTAAGACTAACAATTAGTCAGCTTTTTTTATTTATATTTTTTAAATACATATTTATTGGAATACGAGTTAAAATAAAAATATTAAGATTTAAATTGGGTGTTCAGTCACAAGTGGTGACTTTTCAGTCCTTTATTACCATGAAGGTATCATTTGCTTCAGCAATTCTGGAATTTTTGTGTTGGGAAAATTGTAAATCTACTTGTATTCTCTAATGTGAAAAAGGAACTTATATACTTACTTTCTAACTAATACAGAAAGCAAATCGATTCAATTAAAGATTTGTACTAAACCAGGGAGGGCGCTTCAAAATCAAATTTTCAGAATTTAGTCTGAATCCTTTGAAGCGCTTTTTTCCTGGTGGAACAACAACTTGATCAAATTGGTACTGCATAAAGCATGGCTGGTCAGAAAAATGGTGGAATTATAAATTAATAATTTGTTTTTTTTTTAGACAGAGCTTGGAGTTTCTGTTTATAAGAGGATATAAACATTTAACTTTGCCTGTATTCTTTCAATGTGGTCCTTGAAAGTGAGTTTTTTGTCATACGTTAAACCTAAGTATTTTGCTTGATCAGACCATGTCAATTCCAAGCCATTCAATTCGATAATGTGATTATTGTTTGGTTTAAGAAAAGAAGCTCTTGGCTTATGAGGAAAGATAATTAATTGCGTTTTTGCTGCATTTGGTTTAATTTTCCATTTTGACAGATAATCACTGAAAATATTTAAACTTCTTTGTAGGCGACTGCAGATCACTCGTAGATTTCTACCCATGACTAACCGACTTGTGTCGTCACAGAATAGCGATTTCTGACAACCAACGGGCAGATTTGGAAAATCAGCAATAAAAATAGTTTACAAGAATGGACTACGCTCGAACTCCGAGAAACACCTGCTCGTACGGGTAACAACTCAGATAGCTAAAATGAAGTGTACGATCAGTTAAATAATTTTGAATCATTTTGATCAAATAAATAGGAAACTGGAAATCAGACATATTTGCTATTAAACCTTTGTGTCAAACACTGTCGAATGCTTTTTCTATGTCTAGAAGAGCAACTCCAGTGGATAACCCAGAAGATTTATTTGATTTTATCATGTTCGTCACTCTTACAAGTTGATGAGTAGTTGAATGTTCATGACGAATCCAAACTGCTCTGGTAAAAATATTGAATTCTCATTTATATGAGACATCATTCTCAACAAGATAATTTTTTCAAAATGTTTACTGATTGAAGAAATCAAACTAACTGATCGATAACTTGATGCTTCTGCTGGCTTTTTAACAGGTTTGATTATAGGAATTATTTTAGCGTTTTTCCATCTTTTTGGGAAGTACGCTAAAGGAAAACAATTGTTGAAAATTTGAACCAAGAGTCTCGAGGCAACATCGGGAAGATTTTTAATAAGAATATTAAAAATTCCATCATTACCAGGAGCCTTCATGTTTTAATGTTTCCTAATAATTGACTTAATTTTATCAAAATTCGTCTCAATAATGTCATTTTGAAACAACACTTGAGTTGAAGTATGATCATATTTCAGTGAGACTTCATTTTCAATAGGACTCACAACGTTCAAATTAAAATTGTGGACACTCTCGAACTGCTAAGCTTTTTCGCCATTTGTAAGGAATATTTGATTTCCTTCCTTGACAGCAGGAATTGG
The DNA here is from genome assembly GCF_030247185.1 of Malaya genurostris. Classification (NCBI taxonomy): domain Eukaryota; kingdom Metazoa; phylum Arthropoda; class Insecta; order Diptera; family Culicidae; genus Malaya; species Malaya genurostris. The sequence goes on along the minus strand of NC_080572.1, from coordinate 60,546,932 downwards.
TTTCTGAGATTTCTTAGGAACCTTAGAAAGTTTCCAGAAAGATTTAGAATATGGTTTAATTTGTTCAACGTCTTTAGCGAAATTTTCATTTCGCAAAAGAGTAAATCTATGTTTAATTTCTTTTTGTAAATCCTTAACTATGTTTTTCATAGCAGGATCACGAAAACGTTGATATTGTCGTCGACGAACATTCTTCAACCGAATGAGCAGTTGAAGATTTTCATCGATGATAGGGCAATTTAATTTAGTTTGAGCTTTGGGAACTGAAAGATTTCTAGTTCGATAATGTAATGATTCAAATTATCAATTGCTGTGTCGATGTCCGCAGAATTTTCTAAAATAGTTTCATGATCCATATGATTTTCAATGTGAGATCTGTAATCCAACCAATTTGCTCTATTATAGTTGAATATAGAACTAATTGGATTAATTATAGCTTCATTGGAAAGTCTGAATGTTACAGGAAGATAATCTGGGTCAAAGTCAGCATGTGTAATCGGTTCACTACAAATGTGACTTTGATCTGCTAGAACCAGATCGATTGTAGAGGGATTTTTCACGGAAGAGAAACAAGTCGGATAAAGAACTGTTAAGCAACCAGCAGAGAGTTGACTATGAAGTATTTATCCATTACGGTTATTTTATACAATTTCACTGGACATGCTTAGCATTTAAGTACTCTATTACGAAAAATTTCGGTCGATATCTTGTGAGTTTTTGCAAATCGCATTTAAAGAAATTTAATTGTTCGCCGGTGCATTGGAATGGAAAATATGCTCCAGCGATGAAATAAGTTCCATGAATGGTTTCAACTTCTATTCCCAAGCTTTCAATAACTTTAGTATTGAAAGAAGGTAAAATTCGATGTTTAATTTGCCGTTGGACAAAAATGGTAACTCCACCACCCATTCCAGTAAACCTATCAAATCGATGAACCACATAATGTGGATTACTTTTCAATTTGACATTTGGTTTAAGAAAAGTTTCTGTCACAATGGCAATATAAATTTTGTGATCTTTAGGAATATTATAAAATTCATCTTCACTCGATTTTAAAGATCGAGCATTCCAATTTTAAATATTCAAATAATTATTTAACCTCACTACTAAATTTTAAATTCATTATAATATTGTTTGCAAATTGCCATCCGATTTGAAATGCTTCAAAAAGTGATGAAGTCGAATTCATTCAGATGATCATTTGAAAAAGTAGATCTTGTAGGTAGATCATTTTATTTTCCGTTATATCGCCTAAATCAACTTCATTTAAAGAAGCGAATGGCATTGAAGGAATATTTGTAGGTAGACTGCCATTAGACGAAGATGATATGGCCGATCTACCTATCAATAAATTGTTTTCGTTAGAAGATGAACTGCAAGGCGGTCCTGTGTTTTGATTATTTACATTAGAAGAATTAAGTGGTAGATTTTTACCTGTTATACTAACATAACTGACATTAGAAGAAGATGATGACAAGGTCGATCTACCTGTCAATAAATTGTTTCCGTTGGAAGACGAATTGGCAGACGTACCTGCTTTTTGTTTTAAATTCGAAGAAATAAGTGCCTTAGAAGAATTAGGCGTGGCATTAGTAACGGTTTTTTTTTATTTTCAGGTATGTTCTGTAAATTTAAGGTCGTTGACAACAAGTCAACTAAGCGAACGAGCGATTAAAATTTTTCCCCGACAGTTCATTTCAAATAATTGGATTTATGATTTCCATCGCAATTTGAACATGAAAATTTATCAGTGGTTTCATTCATTGGACAAACGTCTTTCGAATGCGATTTACCACTATTCGAACACCGTATATCCATATGACAATTTTTGGTTCCATGCCTTGGCAACGAAGACATTGCATTAAGTTAGCAATACGTTTATGCCGTTTATTATGTTCCCAATGAATTTTAATGTGGGAAATGAAACGTACTTTTTCTAAAGTTTTCAAATTGTTTACATCACATCGATTGAAGTGTATTAGGTAAAGTTCATTGGAAATTCCAGAGCGTGGTTTAGAAGTACCATTCGCTCTTTTTTTCATAAGTATTACTTGGGAAGGGGCAAAACCAAGCACTTCTTTTAGTTCATTTTTAATTTCATCTGTACTTTATTCATTTGATAAGCCTTTCAAGACAGCCTTGAAGGGTCTGTCTGATTTTATATCACATGAATAAAATTTATGAAGTTTCTCGGACAAATATCGGATCATAATCTTCCGATCCATCAACCAAGACTCGACATTCTCCTCTTCGTCCGATTTGAAATGAGACTTTTACTTCCGGGAGAAAAGTAGAAAACTCAGTACGGAATGCTTTGAAGTCGGAAATCATCACCGTCACTGGTGGCATAGATTGTTGTTTTTTCCCAGAACGAGAAGCGTCCATTTTGGGAATTTTTGAAGAATTTTCTTCTATATCGCTACAATCGGATTCAGGAAGAATCTCGTAAATATTGTTAGACGGCATAGAATCAACGGAAGGGAAATCCGTTCGTTGTCTTTTATTTTTACATTCAGATTCTATAAGATCGTGAATGTTATTAGAAAAATGTTGAATAACGAATTGTGATTTATTCTGTATTGAATTATTTTTAGCCTTAGGCTTGTTGCCTTTCCGGTTGGACTCAGGCATTTTTGAAATGAATGAAATTTCAAATTAAATTACCTAGACTCAATTAGTCTTCGATCAGACTCCTAGTTTGGAAAAGTCTTGATGAAGACTGATTTTGTGGTAGTCTTAATAAAGACTGATTAGTTCGAATACCAGTTCTTTGAAAAGCTAGCCTTAGAAAAGGCTGATTAATTTCTTAGTCACTCTAATATCACTCTGTCACTCTAATTTCACTCTTTGTATCACTTAGTCACTCTAATATCACTTTTTGTATAGCCTTGAGAAAGGCTGACCAATTGTTAGTCTTTAAATAGACTGTTAGTGGTTCAGGTAGCCTTGAAAAAGACTGAAGCCTTGAATCAATGAAACTCCAGGTAGCCAGAAAGAATTTCCAGGAGCCAAGAGCTATACGCGTGCGGTGCGAACGACTGTTCAACACCGACTGATGTCTTAATGGTAATAACCAAATCATGTATATAATAGGGCTGATAAATCACAACTTGTGGCTAAACACCCTATTTAATAATTTTAATAATTAATGTTTAACTCATATTTCAATAAATATTTATTTTAAAAAAAAACTAAGTTTGTTGTAATCATTCGCATTTTCGGATCAGGAAAGTTTTCCGACCTTATGAGGGGTGTTGAGAGTCGTACCCAAACAAACTGCTTGAAAGACAACCGTTACTTTTACCACCAGCAGTGCCCGCATGGTGCTTTGCGATCGGACGAATCTTTTCACCACTGTCGAAGCATGGCGATGTTGCGGTTAGCAAACCCCTTTCACTTGCCCTGCAGCACAGGGCAATTAAATTCGAAGTCCATATCGACCGACGGAATGCGTTCCATTCAGATTCGAAGAATGACTGAAGCGGAATGCACAGCTTGCATTTCACTGCACTTGAACAGAAAGCTCTTCAGTCAATATATTTGTGTACGCGAGCAACATACCCAGATGGGATGCTTATACTTGTATCGGCTAGCTTCCTGATGCTACGGGGGTGAGGGTTTGAAATATTTCTGAAATGTTGGAACCTCAGAATCCAATAAATCGAAAATGTCCGGAAGTTGGAAAACTTCAGCAGCATACAAACAGTTCACTGGTGCACTGGTGCTAATGAAATACTTTGCTTCGATATTGTTTGTTCAGCCAACTGATACTGTTCACGAGGTGATATTGGATTATGAGCACAGTATTCCATTGCTATCGTTGATATTAATTGCAGATAGTGTATGCCAGCAGCACTACAACTATTGTGCTTCCACCGCTGAGGTTGACACAAAGAATCGTATGAAACGGGAAGGGTAAACTGCATGAATATTAATTGAATTAAAAATATGGTTGTTTCAAAGCAATAAATAATGATTCTGTTTTCATAGTCTAAATAATTCTATGTTCACCATAACCATGTTATCAAGCAAAACTTGTTTTAATCCACCTAGTGGTGTAATGATGCCTTTCCAATATATATAATACTGTGGTATTCTATTCAAAATGTTTCTCTTCAATTTTTTAATGTAACCAAGGGATTGTTTGTACATTAAATAGTATAACGTACAGAATGAAACAGTGCTTTGCTCGCGTAGGTCATCCTTAAGAAAACGATGTAGGATCACTATTATATGTACTTCCAGAACCGGTATAATCGAAGTCGATTCGTACGGCCACCAACTAACATGGCATACAAACTCTACTAGTTTTTATTCAAATTTAGAAGATTTTGTACGATTTTGCCATCATACTCTAAACGACGGTTCAAATTTTTGGTGAATCCGGGAGCCAGGATAGCCGGAATCGGGTTATTTAGTTGCCTACTGCACGGAACGACCGAAATTAGCTTTGCGCCTTATTCGTACTACTGTTTTTGAATTAGTTAATTTCAACAACTACATTTCCAAAATAACTATTAAATTAGTTGGAATTCAGATTTAACTTTGCTGGAAAAACTCTTGTTTTTAGAGAATGAGCTTAGTTGACGAATATCCTGGACAAGAACTAGCAAAATTTTAATCCAACACAAAATTCTCATTGGTAACTAGTTTTGTGATTGAAATCAGAAAATTTGACTCTATCTATCATCATCACTACTGAAAGCACAAAGAAAACAAAAATGAATTTGGTTTTATTTACAAGTTTATTAGCCAAAAACTCACGAGAAATGCCAAAGCGAAACAATCCATTAAAAAGTTAAAAAGGATAATTTCGTTGAAACTGCTTGCAAATTGTATTGATGTTTTTCGCATGTGTTACGATATATCCATAATTAAATTTCCGATATGTGAAAATGCCGTAAAGCTGAGTGAAAAGTGTAATTATTCAGACTTTGTGTGCATTTGATACGATTGTGCGTAATAATTTTTTAACGTGGAACAGTTAAGTGAGTTTCGAATGTTGCACTCTAATTGTATATTTCAAACGAAATTCGTTGTATCTTCCAACCTATAATGCAGCTGATTGTAGTTTTTTTCAGTTGAAGACTACATCGAAACAAAATAAAGGTAGATTTATATTCGTTCAAAACATAGTTTGGGATCAAGAAAATAAGATCCTTCACAGTTTGTGAAGAATACTCATAGTAGGCTTTTCTTTGTGGCTTCTTGTTATTTCATGGTACATTTCGCTAGGGCTACGCCGCACAGTGGTTCGAATCAATAAAAACGTGGACATAAATCAGTAGCTGCTAAACCGTTATTTAAATATGCATTAAAATTGCTTTTATGAAATTATTTACAAATATATATCGCGTAATTTGATTCTATTTCTAATTGTTCATGGCCTGCTTTGACAAAAAATATAACCATTTTATCTGATTTTTTTTCTTCTACAAAGTTTTAGAATTATTGAAAATAATTTAGTTTGTCAAATATATCAAAAGTCTAGGTCGCACCGTTTCGGATATACAAAGTGTTTTTATGGCACCCCCTTAAAATCCTTTTTGTATTCATAACTTGTTTCGAGTTATTTTGTTATGCATACTTTGTTTGGCATAATTGCAGAAAATAATTAAATTCTCATATTTTTGTTGAAGGTAGTGCATGGGTTTGTTCTTTCCTGGCAAAGTTATACAACATTTTACCCATTTTTACCTATGATAAAACCATGCACCGAAGCGAAATATGCAACTTTATGTTGCTGATTTTTACAAAATTTATAGGAAAAGGTATGCCCAATACTATAAAAAAATCTAAGTGGAGCTCGATGGACTCGACTTTTTAGTAGGCCTTTTCAAAGTTAATTTTAGTGATTGAATTATGGCAACCCCCTTAAAACTAGTTTTCTAATCATAACTTGTTTCGAGTTATTTTTTCTATGCATACTTTGTTTGGAATAATTGTAGAAAATATAAAATCACATAACTTTGTAGAAGGTAATCTTTTCTGGAAAGGTTGTGCCGAAGCGAAATATTCAACTTAATGAAACAAACTTTTACAATACTTATAGAAAAATATATTTCTAATCCAATTTATTTTCCAATGAGAATATCCTGGGTACTATTCGTGTGACTCATTTTCACTATGGCCATGCTGAAATATGTGTTTAACTTTTGCTAATTTTTCGGATTTTCAATAATTAAAACTTACTTTGAAAAAGCCTAAAAAATTGCATCGAGTTCCACTTAGATTTTTTCTAATATTGTTAGTTGTCAAAAAGTAAAAAAATGTAGTCGGTGTTTTCACTCCTCCTCGGAAATCGGATAGTAATATCGTTTATATATTTGCATATATAAAGATGGCTCTACCGATTTTGATCAAACTAGTTGCAAATGAAAGGTCTTCCCGTCATCCTGATCGCCATTGAATGGTTTTGAAATAGGATGTTTACTTTTTGAGTTATATGAAGTTTTATGTGAAAATTTTCAGTTTTTTGACAGTATCTGTCACACTTGACCTTGACAACAGAATATATTTCCAGACTTAGATTCCGCACGGTAATAGCTATCCCACAGCACATAGATTGTTAAAATCCGTCCATTTTTAATGGAGATATCGACATTTTTGTGTAAGCGACTTTACTCCCTATTCCAGCAATAGGAGTTTTGAGCATTGTATAACGAAGCAATGCTTGGGAGCAACGTGAAACACGACTGTTACATACATTGTTTCTAAGTACTAAAAAGACTGTGTACAGCATCTTTTTCCATGACAATTTGCCTCGGACCGATTTTAGCACGGTTCGTTTTTGGCAACATAATCGTTCGAATATAACATATTTAAACCAGATGATCGCAGCATTTTCGAGTTGAAAGTAATTCCATAATTATATTGATTCAAACTACTTGTTTATTTGTTTATTTGGAGCAGGGAAAAGCCCACTGGAGCTGAGCATCACCAAATTTTAGCTCTCTCTCCAGCAGGCATAAAACCTCTCATCTTTTGTACCAACAGATTATAATTATCCAAATGATACATTTCCTTAAATTACATTGGTTACTACTACACACAGCACCATTCTTATCTCTAATACTAATACTAATACTAATACAATACTAATAGCTAGTGAGACAAAAATCTTAGAAACAAATTCTTTATGCTGTTATGAGTTAAGTGAAAATCGAAAGCATTTGAGCAACGATTAAATAGACGGCACATACTAACGAAAGGCTCGTTGTGACCGTAATTGGTTCTAGCGGAAGGAAGACGGAGAAAAGTATGAGTTCGAAGAACACGACGGCGAATATTGAAGTCTAGTGAGCGTAAGAGTTCAGAACAATCGATTCGAGATTGAAGCAGATCTGCGACGAAAGTTGCCTTGAACACGTCTCTACGAACAGACAATAGATCGAGACCTATGAGCTACTTACAGCAATAAATGCTGGAAGAACATAACAGCCATATACCATTCGAATCAGTTCGTCGATATCACCAAATGCATGTGTGATAAATAATTTCACTCAATTTTCTCAGAAAATTTCTTTTCTACAAACTCAGATTCAAACAAGGTTTTTGAATTATGTTTGGATTTAAATGAAATCTAAGAAACATCCTGCTTTTTAGTCAGATCCAACTTCCGGTTTAAGGGATACAGGGTGATTAGTATAATATATAGTCCTTTTCACAAAAATTAATCCGGTTTATCGGGTTTGCAGATTTGGATAGTCGATAACCAAATAAACTTATTTCAGTGTATTCAGTTTTCGATTCGGGTTTAATTCGCACTACGATTCCTCAAAAATCTACACTGATTTTCAAACGTTTTGATACTATTCAGCTACTCAGGTGATTTTATCTGATTTCGGCTTTTCGAATTCCGGTTCCAGTTCCAGTTCGTTCATTCGTTTTCACAAAAAAAGCCTAATCGACAAATACAAATTTAATTAATTTTATCCAATTCCGACTTCCGATTCTGGAATTATAGGATGAATTTTTAAAATTCAAACCGATATAGAAGATGACAATCCCGAAAAGCTTTAAAGTTGGACTCAAAACTCATATAGCCATACGAATCGATTTGGGTTGCGCTGGTTTCTGAATACCGGCTCTGGAAGTACCTTAAATAACCGTAAACTCTAAAGTGGAGCTTACTTCGACATATCCTGGAATGTTCAAACGATTATCACACGTTCATATTCAAAATCGATCCGTTTTGCAGTTTCGACATCACAGAGTTATGAGAGTTTGAAATCTCAAATTGTGCTTAAAACGACGGTCATTAAAAAATGTCTTGAAAACTGAAACACCGAAGAATATTCATGCAAAAACTACATGCGGATTGATACAAAAGGTATCATCTCACTGCTAGGTGGATTAAGCACGTTTTATTCACTATATTCATTTAAAAGCTGGAAAGGAATTGTCACTGGAAGTAATTGATATGCTAGAACTTACAACAGAACAAGAAAATACAGAGAAAGAAAATATCGACACAGAAAACTTGGCTGATAGCGTTACTGATACTGATTGATCGAATGCAATGCGACTTAGTGATATATTGTAATGATTTATTAGGTAACATTGATTACCTAATTGATTGATTACGTTGTGAAAAGTATTGGGAAAAGTTACTCATTTAAATGCTATCTAATACTTTGTAGTATATACTTAAGTAATAGAGGTAGTTCTACGTAGATAAATCCAAAAACACTGTTTTCAAAATAAAGCGAATGCATCTCAAAAAATATTTTTCTTACATTATTCATATCTTCAGCAAAAATACTTCACCTGTTTTTTTCTTCAAAACGAGATAGATAAAAAAAATTGCGAAAAAAAAATTTTTTATTATTATTGGTACTACCCCCTTAACAAAAATTAAGTTACCACTTTTAAAAGAAGCGTTATATAATATTGTAAAACTTCTTCGATGACACGTTAGCTCTTAAAAATCAGCGAAAGTCAGTACATACTTTTGACCGTCTGTTTTCCAGTTTGGGACCTCTGAGCGCCGTCCAGAGTATTATTTGTATTCAGGTTTTGCTTTCCGAGTGCTCAAAGTTTCTGGTGAGAGAGTCGTTTCCGTTGAGTCGAATGAAGAAAACAGTGATTTAGAAGAGTAATTTTATAAAAAAGAAGTTTATGTTTCGTTTATGTCTTTTCTTTCCGTAAATACAACACGGGAAGTCGCTTTCGTGTTCATACCTGGCAATATAGTAAAGACAACCGCGACTGAAAAATTCTTTTCGATAGTAGTGTGCCATCGGCTAGTACAGTCATAACAGTGTTAACGTTTTTCCGGTGGCAATATAGCTGCAGATTGGAGAAGCCAATTCAACCATTCATGTTGGTTGAAAACTACATTTTATTTGTATAATTCAACTAAAATATTAGTTGAATGGAAATGGAGTATGCCTTAGCTAAGAAATGACAGCACGTTTAATAGGTGAATTCAGCTTTAAAAAAACCATTTCAAATAATATGTTATCATTATTGAGGGAATGAGAATAAAAAAATATAAATTAACAAAAGTAAGATTTTTTTTAGTTATCTCAAAAAATTACTAACTGAAATCAGAAAATCTACAATTTTTTTCGCCAAATTGTTAATTTCGGTTTTTCTGTGTGATAATGCCTACCGATTTGTGTAGTTTTGAGTCCAGTTTCGATTTTTTTTCGGTTTTTTTTCGCAGGTTTAAGTGACGGTGTACAATATTGAACACACTTTACCCTATAACTCCGGAACCGGGAGTCGGATCCAGATGAAATTCAGGAATTTCGTATGAGACCGTGAGACCTTTCATTTGCATCTAAGTGTGTGAAAATCGGTCAAACCATCCCTGAGAAAAGTGAGTGAGATCCATTTTGGTATATATGACCACTATTTCCGGTGCTTCCGGAACCGGAGACTGGGAACAAGGATAGCCGGAATCGGTTTGTTTAGTTGCCTATTGATGATGACTATCGATTTGTGTAGTTTTGGAACCAGTTTAGACATTTTTTTACGTTTTTGTTTCGCCGGTTGAAGTGACGGTGTACAATATTTAACACACTTTACCCGGATGAAATTCAGGAATTCCGTATGGGACCGTGAGGTCTTTCATTTATATCTAAGTTGTCAACATCGGTTCAGCCATCTCCGAGAAAATCTAGTGAGATTATTTGACACACACACTCATACATACACACACTTACATATACACACACAGACATTGCTCAGCTCGATAAACTGAGTTGAATAATATATGACTTGTCCGTTTTTCAAATGATTGCATAACCTTTCTACATGAGAAAGGTAAAACAAAAGCAGATAATTATCAAATGATTTATTTGCATAATCTCAATAGTTTTTGTTTTATTTTCCTTTTTCATTCATTTTTTAGTTCAATATAAACTTAAAAAAATGCACTAATCAATCATCAAACATTTTTGGTACAAAATTCAATTTTTTTTAAAAACGTATATTTTTTTAACAATGATTGTGATTGTAGTGTATTCTTTCTTTTTGGTGGAAACAATTTTCTTTTGTTTTAAATTAAAAAAATGCCGAATCGTTGTGACGCGCTCTGAACAAGAATGAATAATGAAAAACAAAGATGGAGGAAGGATAGAAAGAGACAAATCCATCTATTGTTCGCATGTATTTAAATTCACTCTGTGTTGTCACTGTTCTTTCTGACGTTTTGTTTTTGCGCCGAATCGAAATTCGATGCATTAAAGATTTTAAATCCTGCATTAAATTTTGTTTTGAAAATACAGTACAGTTAAGAGTAAAAAACAGTACGCAATACTGTAAAATGCAGTACGGATACAAGCGTTAGGCACAAGTCATGGAATGAGCTTTCATCTTTTCGGAAAGCATAAATACGAAAAGACTGAAAAACGCCACTGAGTGGCATAAAATCAACTTATAATTTTCTAACACTGCAGTAGTAAAGTTCCAAGTGGTTTGGAAACATGGCAACCTCCACGTGACCCATCAGTATAATTTTATCTGGCGATAAATGTTCGAATACACTTCGGAGTATACTAATCAGAAACAAAATTTGCATTTACCGGTTATTTACCGGTCGCAACTAGGTTGAACCGTGTATAAATAAACGATATAATTTACTTACTTCTCTTGGCGAAAAAATACGATGATTTTTTGCAAATTTTTTTCATGACGAGTCATGTTGGAAGACTAGGAAACAAGACTTATTTAGAATATTGTTAGTTTGTGTCAGGGCTTTTGAGAGAAAATATTTTTAAAAACATTAACCTAGCAAAATTATTCACATTCCAAATGTATTTTTAGTTTTAATATTTTTGTCATTATGAAGAATTAAAAAATAGACGAAACCTTTTTTTTTTGTTTTTGAGTTATAAATTTTTGATAATTTAAAATTTTCTGATTTTCCGTGTTTTTTCGATTCTCTTTACAAAACACGTTTTTGGTAAATTCATAAGTTTTGAGTCACTCGACGGATTCCGGTAAATTGTGGAAATTTGGTCAAGAAATGTCTGCAGGTTTTGGGAAAAATGTGTGAATATGACAAAGCTAGGCTCCTTTTTAGCAAATAAAACTTAGAGCCGTTTTACATAATATTAATAAAAAAAACCTGTTTTAATCCACCTGGTGGTGTAATGATGTCTTTCTCATATCAATCATACTATCATATATAATACAGTGCTGTTCTCGAAAATAATTTTCTTCGTTTCTTGAAATAATACCGTAATCGGTTCGTTTGGCCGTCTACTGATAATGACTTCGTTGTAGGTTTCACCCCTTTAAGTGATGGTATGAAATTTTTAACACACTTTACCCTATAATAATTTAATTTAATTTATAAATTTTATTGTTTTGGAATATAGGTTTGTGAAAAGTCGTCTCCGAGAAAAGTTGGTGCATTTACTTTCATATTTTCTTTCACATTTTGTCCCATAATTCCGAAACCGGAAGTCAGATCCGGACAAAATCCAGCACTATGTCATTTTACGTTTCATTCTGAAAGCTGAAATATCTTTACATAACATATCCAAAAAATGGCGACGTATATTTGTTTGTTTTTGAGTTATAGTTTCTTGAAATTTCAAGTTTTCGTAGTTTCCGTGTTTTTGCCTTTCCCATGTAGAAAGGTGAATGCAATCACTGTGAAAACTAACTTTTGAACCGAGGCCCAAAGGGCCGAGTGCCATATACCATTCGACTCAGTTCGTCGAGTACGCAAAATGTTTGTGCGCGAGTGTGTGTGAAGTTTTTTTTTGCACTAACTTTTCTCAGAGATGGCTGAACTGATTTTCACAAAGGGTTGTCCATAAAAGACGTCACACCGAAAGGGGGAGGGGGGTGTTTCACAAAACGTGACCTTTTGTGACAGGGGAAAGGGGGAGGGTTGTTGGAATATGACGTCCAATATTTGCAATGAGTGCATTTTTGAAATACCTAATTATATTACTGATTTGCCCTATTTCCTGAAAAAATCTCCACAATAAACGTTGATGTAAAAGTTTCTTCTTGTAAATTTGGAAATGAATGATGCAGGAAATCATTCCAGTTGTGATCAGCAAAAGTGCACGGAGGGGTGAGTAAATTAGCGAAATTCATAAATTTTGCCTAATATGAGTAAAAAAAGATGCCTTCAAACGGTTTAACTTAAGTTATGCACTGGCAATTTTAGTCAATGTATATAAGTTTGGGTGCAGCAATCGATTGGAATTATGGATTTTTTAACTTCCGGAAATCTTATGATAGGTAGTAAGCAGATGTGGAATATAAACCACACAAAGAATGAAAGAATTTCAAAAAGTTTGTTTGGTCGGTCGCATCGAAATTTCATGCTTCTTGATGTTTTTAAAATTCATTCAGCAAAATCATGTTGGCGAAGTAATATCAATAAAACCAGCAAATAACATTAACATATACGTTGTGATTAATAATGATAATAATGATAAGAAAAACATATTCGATCATAAAGCATGTCATGCAACTGATTAATTTACTCTGTTTAGCTTGAATATCATACACAGAAGTAACAGCCCGGGTAGAAGTGATTTGCAAACCAATTATTAAAACCAAATATCTCAATGGTAGAAAATAACATTATTTAGTTTGAAATAAGAGTTAAAATATCAAAAAACATTGGAAGGTGTGCATGAGAAAATAGCAACAAAATATAAAGTTTTGCCATTGTAACATCAAAGCAAGAGCAAAACATTTATAGAAGACGAATTTTTCAGCAATTTGATTTTCTAGCTTTTAGAATAGTATAATATAAGAATTTCTCTTATCTTATTTTGATGCAGTGTATTCAATTGTATTCCATTTGAAAAAGGAACCACTGGATCAACTGTACTTAATGAAATTGGTATGTTTAATCAATAACGAAATAAGATATAATAACAAATCTTGATGTTAAATAAATTTTATCGAATCTTCTTCGATTAAATACCAAGAAAATATGCAGTATTGCTATGACAGCACAGGAACATCAAGACAAAATTTGCTATTATTTTGATTTTCGTTTACTATTCACATCTACCCCGGAGGAGTGCAAATTTTGCTAGGGCAATTCAAACGCGCCTTTCAAACGCAGTGCCTGCTGTGTGCTCAAACCCTATAATTTCTATAAGCCTTACTGGTAAACTCATCTTGTTGGCAGACCTTGTTAGTTAGTGGATATATAAACCAACTTTAGGATTAATAGTCCCCAGTTTCCGCTTCCGAAAGCACCGATAATAGTGAAGAAAATTTTCAAAAACGGAACTCCCTTCGATTTCTCAGCAACGGTCAAATCGATGTTCCCAATTCATGATTCGAATTGTAGCTCTCATTGTCTTTAAATATACTGTGCAATTTCATCTAGATCCGACTTCAGGTTCCGACAATATTGGGTTATTAGTGTCAAAACTTTCAAACTGTCATACAAAATGATGCAAAACTGATACGCATCGGTACGTGCTGGTACGGAAGAAGAAAACACCGCCATTTAGAACACAACGTTGTTAAATTTTTTGTAACGTGTAGAGTTGCCATATTTAAATCTATATTCTCTTTACATAACTGTTTTCAAATCGAAAACATTATGGTAGTTTATACCCGAAGAAAGTTTTTTATTTTATTCAAGTTTGGAAAAAAAAATCTTGACGGAATCTTCCAGTGATGATGAGCTGATGATGATCCAAAGGCGAAACGTGACGAAATCTGAAATCATATATGTGCTGTTTTTCACATCGAAAAATAAATACTGAATTTTAAGCCTTTAACGCATTGATTTCGATTTACCGTAGAACAAAACGTCAGATAGACCATTTGCAAAGTTGTAACGAAAAGCTTAGTCGAATTTCTTCAAAAGACAACCACGAGACGACATCCACAGATAGATCGAAATGTCCAATTGAAATCGAACATGATTCAAATGATACAAATGGATACCTTTTTTCCATTGGAAATAAAAATAACTGAGAAAATTATTTTCTTTTAATTTCATTGATTATTTTTTAAATAAAATGCGTACTGTAAATTGTATTACTTTTTCAAAGTCCACGAAACTTTTTTTTTACTTTTCTGGAAAAAGTACTGTTTTTCGTAAAAAAAATCACTCTTTACAACTACACAAGCCTTTTTTATGAGTAACGTAAGTAAGTCTGGGTTTGAAATGGTAATTGTTATCACATATATTTTAATGTCTAACTTATGAATACAATTCCCACGTAGCAATACGGAAAAGCCACTAAATAATTCAACATTCGAGAGTTCCTAATAATGAATCTAACAGGTATTTCCCGTTGGTAAATTACAAGTCGTTTGATGGTTTTACTTTAGGTATACCGCTCAGAGTCACTGCTTATATCGGTAAACTCCAGGCGCTGTTTATGATTTCAACAAACATCACATCAGCTACCGTCATAAGCTGGCTGTTGGTTACATAATTCGGGGCTATTCATTCCGTATCTCCGATCTTCAACCCTTTTTTCATGACGATAGCACTTCTCCACGGTGAGTAGCATAGATATGAGTACTAGCATAAAAGTTGACAATTTTTTACAACAAACTGTTGAATCAGCAGAAACACAGGACAACAAAAAATCCCTTTCGAGTAACAACATCGTCCTTGATCTGGCACAGTTTCGGAAGGGACGAATGAAAAGCACTTGCCCTGCAGCACAGGAAGTAGAATAAATATGATCCAATTTTACAGTCATTTGGGCCTATTTCGAGATTCAACGTTGTTGTGTTCGTGCCTCAGCAATGTCCATCACACAAACAACGGACGGTAAAAGTTTCGGTAAATTAGTCCGTTTGATTTGAGCAATTACCGGCGTCCACTCTTCGGTCAATTACGAAGATTTACAAGTGCTGATGGGTCAGAGAACAACTTGCTGTTACAATTATTTTCTTTTTAATCGTTTCTATCCAATTATTACGGGTCGAGCTGACAAAAAGTGCTTCAGAAGTTATTATTTCATCTTCTAATTAAGTAGTTGGGGAGCAAAAAAAAAGTTTCTTTGCTATCAATAGCCTAAGCATAAGTCCGATAATAAAAGGGACGGTATACGTGCTTTATATTTTGAAACTCAACCAAAAGGAATTTTAAAACATTAAACTTAAAGTTTTTGACAAAGTAAATTTAAATGAATCATCATTGATTTCCATTGTCGCCATGTTAAACATATTTTGCCAACAAAGCAAATGCATTGATAAGAATTGGAAGGAACGAATCTTGTTGTTTATGGATTATTTCGAAACTATTTTTGCGAGCCGCTGCAGACAACAATAATGTGTATAATGATTATATTTACGTATTAAAATATTCTATATAAGTTCGATTACATAGTCCCCCTGTAAACGTCAATAAACATTCGATTATTGGTATTCCTCTATTCCTTTTGTTTGGTCACATTACGGGATCCAAACATCGAGTTTTCACGAATCCTACGGTAGTCCTTCGTACAATGAATTTCGCATCCATTGTTGAATAATCTTACACATGAGCCATCGGACCACCGTCGGACAAGTTTGACAGGGGAATTTGGAAATACAATTTTTGTCGATCTGTCAAAATATACATAGTACGACGACACGACCTGCCACTCGTCTATCAAAACTGTATCGTAAATTTAACTACCCCTCAGTAACTGGAAATGTCAAATCGAAAATGCTAGTGAATTTTTTTAAACTGGCAGCACAAGTTGATATATTTATTGATTTTGAATAACAGTCACCATAACCTTGGTTACTGCATATCGAAGGCAAGATGAATGTAAACAAAATAAATTTCAGATCGGTTATTATATTACGGAACATTTTAATGGATTTACCTGACTCGAGTGGAATGTAAAAATTGAGGAGTATGAGTTATGTCTTTTATAAAGCCAAGTTCAAAATTCAGGTCGACTTGAAACCGTTGTGTGAGAAGGAAATGACCGACAACGAGCTGAGCGAGGTGATGATGTGCGGTACCTGCATAACGTACGGTAAAATGATTTCTTTGCGGAATTCCACTAGTAATCCTCGAATAGTGGCTAACAAGGTGAAATACTGTTTCCACTGCTGCGAGTTAGCAACGGAACTACCCGAACGAGGGCAGCGAGAATCGCTGACGACACGTTAGCATCGGCGCCGACCCGACGGGACAGACAGGAGCGCCGACGGAGCATTTTGTACCTGAGGGCATCGATCCGTGGGAGCGGAGGAGCGTCACGTTGACTAGAAAGTGCAATTCGGCAGTATGAACTGTAGACATAATCGAATGAAAGAATAAAGTTTAGTTTAATTCTAGGCAGTGAACCAAGTGGTTGTTCTTTTTTAAAAAGAGGTTTAGGTAAGGAATTATTTAACTGGAGGCTCCGGCGAGATACTCCGAAGCGGGAACAGGATAAAGTGATAGTGCAGTGCAAAAATCTTCAAATCAGTGTAACAAAAATCTTAAGAAAATCACTTGGAAAATAAGTGTTCATTGCTGGTTCAAAGAGCCAAGTTGCATATGCTGGTTAAAAGAGCCAGGTCTGGCTATCACGAAAGCGAGCTACGAGACACCGAGGATACCTACCGGACCCGATCGGCACCGCTGGCCCGAAGTAACGAATAGTAAAACGGATCCACCAAACGTGCCTGCTCGTAGATTCCCCCGTTTGCGGAGGACAGCCACAACAAAAGTCCAACCGATGTTGGCCGCAACTAAGACACGGTCTTTTATGTAAGTAATTAGTTATACAATATATATTAGTAATTTTTGTTCAGAAACGAACGAAGGAAATTTAGAGATATTGCTCAAAACCAACGGAAATAAATAGTGTTTTTGTTCGCATTGCCACCATTAAATTAATTGTGGAAAAAAAGCCAAGAAAATCCAGAATACTGGTAAAACAAGTGGAAAAAGTGTTCATCAGTCTCGGTTAAATTCTTATTTCACAAAATAATGGCAAATCCAGTACCGAATCCGGTTGCTGCACCACTGACGATGCAACAATTCATTGATCTGGGAAAATTACCAGATTTCATTCGAGATTTACAAAATTATGATGGCAAGCCAACAGAACTATTAGCATGGCTAACGGATGTTGAGGGCATTTTCTGTATGTACAGAGATGCACGAGCCACGGAAGCGCAACTTGAATTAATCGAGCGCTCCGTGAGACGAAAAATCAGAGGCGAAGCAGCCGATATCCTTAATTCAAATAACATTGTGCATAATTGGCAACAAATAAAATCTACGCTGCTTCTGTATTACAGGGACAAACGTGATATAAAAACGTTGGACTTCGAATTAACCACAATAAAAAAGAACTCAAACGAAACTTTAGGCAGTTACTACTCCCGGGTGAACGAACTACTTTCATCCATAGTAGCTCAAATCCAAACAGAAGAAAAATTGGCCCCACACGTTAATTCACATATCGATTACTTTAGAGAAAAGGCAGTAGATGCATTCATTCGAGGCTTAGAAAAACCTTTGTGTCAGCTACTAAAAACATTTAATCCAAAAACGTTAAATCAGGCATATCAGTTTTGCCTAGACTACTACAATATGGATACTAGATCGGCACCTTTCCGAAATGAACATTTCACCCCAGCTCCCAAACCAAGAGATTTGGAAATTAATAGACTTCCTCCCAGACCACCTCCACGGAGATATCCACCTCCACCAATTCCAGCCCCTAGAAACTTAGGCTTTCCACAGATGCCACTATTTGGCAGGCAATATTTCCAAGCCAATCCCTTCACCCAGACCAGGCCTCAGTACCAACCCAATCCGTTTCAAGCACCCCCACGACCATGGGCTGCAAAACCATTACCAAAACCCGAGCCAATGGATATCGATCAAAGTATGAGAACACACAATGTAAATTATGGCAACAGGCCATCAATGGATCTTAAAAGACCGCCGCCAATGTCGGGGCAAACATATCCGTACCCCTTCAAAAGGCAAGCTCACCCGGTTGATACAAATTTTGATGATCAAACAGATGATCTCTATAATTACGAATATGATTATTACAATGATCTATATCCATATTATGATATTCAACCATCAGTAGAACCGGAACCAAAATTAGACACGCAAACCGAACAAGAACCGCAGCAAGATGAGGCTACAGCCTCTAATTTTTTAGAATGGAACCCAAGTTGGTGAAACCTATTTTGCTCTACATCAACTTGAAGACTACGAGTGGAGAGTTTCCCTTCTTAATAGATACAGGAGCGAACATAAACTTAATTAACCCAAAACTTGCCTGGGCCTACAAGGATAGCAGGCCGTACGACTTTAATGCCAAAGGCATAACTAGTGCTAACGGTAAATTTAACGCAACCTCTGCGATAGATATAAACTTTTTCTATCCGAAAATTAATTACATTACAAAATTCGTCTTACATAAATTCCACTCATTTTTCCACGGGATCATAGGGACAGAAATACTGAATGACTTAAATGCAAACATTGATTTTTCTAATAAGATTTTGACCTTGTACTCTGATAATCAGAAACTTGTCATTCCTCTTTGCGTATATTCTCAGACAAACTGTGCTTCTAATAGTGTTTTTCGAACTGCTCATCTTACTGAAGAGGAGCATACTAAACTAAAAGTCGTCCTCGACAACTCCAAAGAAGTTTTTCATGAAACCAATGCAAAATTAACATGCTCAACAAATGTTGAATGCACAATCAATACCACTGATGATACTCCAGTTCATCAGAAGGTATATCCTTACCCCGCTGCCTATGCAGACGAGGTAAAGAAACAAATTAACAAACTCCTGGAAGATGGTATTGTTCGACCATCTCGTTCAGCGTGGACGGCACCAGTATGGGTTGTACCGAAGAAACCCGACGCTTCAGGAGAAAAAAAGTTCCGAATGGTGATCGACTATCGGAAGGTGAACGAAAAGACAATTCCCGATAAATATCCAATGCCAGAGATAGGGTATGTTTTAGATCAGCTCAAGGGTCAAAAATATTTTACCACTCTTGATTTAGCGTCTGGGTTCCACCAGATTAAAATGAAGGAGAAAGATATTGAGAAAACTGCTTTCGCCATTAACAACGGGAAGTACGAATTTACTAGAATGCCATTTGGCTTGAAGAACGCTCCTGCGATCTTCCAACGGGCAATTGACGACGTACTTAGAGATCACATAGGGAAAATATGCTATGTGTATATCGATGACGTTGTCGTGTTTGGAAAGACCCTAGATGAACATTTGGAAAATCTTAAAATTGTTCTAGAAACACTAAGTAATGCAAATCTCAAGATTCAGTTAGACAAATGTGAGTTTTTGCATTCTGAGATTGAATTTTTAGGGTTTGTTATTGGAGCGGAAGGAATCAAACCTAATATTAAAAAAATCGATGTTATCAATAGGTATCCAGAGCCTACGAATCTCAAAGAGCTCCGTTCTTTCCTCGGAATGATGAGTTATTATCGAAGATTTGTAAAAGACTTTGCGAAAATCGCAAAACCTCTTACAAACCTTCTTCGGGGGGAAAGGAATCCCTCATCAAATAGGAAAATTTCGCTTTCATGTGATGAAAAACGATGCTTCGACAAGTTGAAAAACGTATTGAAATCGTCTGACGTCCTCATTTACCCGGATTATGGGCAACCTTTCATTCTCACAACAGACGCATCTGATTTTGCTATAGGTGCTGTCTTATCCCAAGGTGACATCGGAAAAGACAAACCGATTCACTTTGCTTCCAGAACTTTGTCTTCGGCGGAAGAAAAATACTCAGTACCAGAGAAGGAAATGCTAGCAATTTTCTGGTCACTGCAAGTATTTAGGAATTATTTATACGGGGCAAAATTCAAAATTTTAACCGACCACCAACCGTTAACGTTTGCTTTATCCCCAAAAAACACAAATGCCAAACTCAAAAGATGGAAGGCATATCTAGAGGAGCACGATTATGAAATCGTGTATAAGCCGGGAAAAGCAAATGTGGTGGCAGACGCCTTAAGTAGAATTGTATGCTCCTTAACAGCAACCCAACATTCAGCCGAAAATAGCGACGACTTTTATATACCCTCAACGGAATCGCCAATCAACGTATTTCGTCATCAAGTAATAATAAAGAAAGGACCCGATAAAACAATAACAGAAATTCCATTTTCAGGATACACAAGAATTACGGTTTACATAAATGAAATTAACGACAATTTATTATTACAGGTACTAAAAAACCACTTTAACTATTCTAAGGTAAATGGTTTGTTAACAGATGAGAACATAATGGGAAAAATCCAAGAAGTCTATAAAAGACATTTCGGACAACAAAATCTGTTAACGATTCGTTTCACTCAGAATATGCTCGAGGACATAACAGAAGAAGATGACCAATGGAATATTATTCGCACTGAGCATCACAGAGCGCATAGAGGTGCACAGGAAAATAAGCAGCAAATATTTCGGAAATACTTCTTCCCAAAATTAGCTCAAAAAGTAGGAGATTTTATCACTAACTGTCAGATTTGCCATGAGTGCAAATATGATAGGAACCCGATAAAGTTTCCTATACAAGAAACACCAATTCCAAAGGCTCCATTCGAAATAGCGCACATCGACATTATGTTTTTGGAAAGTCTTCACTTTCTAACATATGTCGACAAATTTTCAAAATTCGCTCAAGTCACACAAATTGAATCAAGAGCAGCCATCGACCTCATACCAGTAATAAAGGATATTCTTTTAAAGTACAAAGCACCAAGCACACTTGTGATGGATGGCGAGAAATCCTTTATGACGGGAGAGCTCGTTAATTTCTACAACATACATAAAATCAACCCATACGTAACCGCCACCGGACGGAGTGAGATGAACGGAATCGTTGAACGTTTCCATTCAACGCTCCTCGAAATTTATCGAATCACAAAAACTGAAAACCCGAATCTAGCAACGCCAGACCTGATCCAACTATCTGTACAGAAATATAATTCTTCTATTCACTCCTCCACAAATTTCACTCCTTTGGAAATAATTCTCCCCTCTTCTCGTACCCCAGAAATTATTGAAAAAACCTACAGAAATCTACTGCAAACTCAGAAAAACGCGTTGGAACACCATAATAAAAAAAAGAAACCTATACCAATCGAGGAAAATCAAGACGCATACGAGACGACACGACAAAGACTTAAACACAAGAAAAGGTACAAGAAAATAAAAATTTCGAAAATAAACAAGAGCACAATTACAACCGACGATAATCGACGAATTCATAAAGATGACCTAAAAATAAGGAAAATATAAAACACGACTTCTACTTCTACGTTTCAGATTGCTACTGCTATTATTCATTCAACCAGACCAACTACTATCAAGACACGATGTGACAGCCGACTTACGGGACGTAGGACGCCAGCCAGTCCTGATCTTCGATCAAGGCGAGGCACGGATCAAACTTGACCACACGTATTACATTCACTACTTCAATTTAACGACCATTAGAATGCAAGTAAAAAGCCTTAGGGATCAGTTCGAAAACTTTAGCCAAAATCAATTTTCTGACCTAGTAGAAGAAAAATTCAACGAAATAGATTTCGCATTAAAAAGCATAGACCCAATCAGACGGCATAAACGTTGGGATAGTGTAGGTACAGTTTGGAAATTTATAGCCGGCAGTCCAGATGCCAATGATTTGAGAATCATCAATTCTACCATAAATAATTTAGTTACGAACAATAATGAGCAGATCAGAATTAACCGTGAGATAAACCTACAATTGAAAGAAGCAATGTTCGAAACCAAAAAGGCGATTAATTTGTTCAACACAAGATCAATCGAAATGTATTCTACTAAGATATTGTTTCATCTGAATTACTTATCCAAGAAATTGAACCAAATAACTGATGCAATCATGTTGGCTAAACTAGGAATAGTAAACGAAAAAATTCTAAGCCAGCGTGAAATAGATATCTTAATTAATGATTTAGCTAGGGAAAATATAACAGTTCATACTGCTTTGGAGGCAACGAATTATGCGACGACATCAGTGGCAACTAACAATCTGGAAATTGCTCTCATGATAAAAATGCCAAAACTCGACCCCAGAATATTCAACAAAGTACGACTATACCCGATCATTCACAAAAATAAGCAAATTCATATAGATCATCGATTTTATCTAACTCACAAAGATGAGGTTTACTCCATAAACTCAATCGAACCTACTATATTCAATGCAAACGAAATCAACTTGGACAATTCAACATGCATACCGAAGCTATTGAAAGGAGAACAGGCAACTTGTAATTTCACCGTCAACCCAGTCGAAGAAGAAGTTATCTTTCTAGACAACCAACACTTGTTCATAAACACAATAAAAAATTTCACCCTATCATCAAATTGTGGCATAACAAACAGAAACCTGACCGGACCATTCGTAGTTTTCTTCAGAAATTGCCAGTTATACATCAATAACGCTTCATATAACTCAAGAATGAAAACCTTACCGGGAAACCCAATACAACTACCCTTAGACGGAATCGCGGTAAAAATGCACCAAGAGATCCTAAACATCAGCCTGGACCATCTACATAAACTCCATCTGGAAACGAGGAAGGAGTTAGACGTTATCCGACTATCAACCAATAGTATAAAGTGGCCAACACTGTCTCTTTTTGGGGGAATTATGTCCCTACCTAGCTTAATCGGTATAGCATTTCTCCTTAGATTTCTCATCCATAGATCATCTACAATAAACATACAACAGGCAGCCCCGACCACAACAGTCGAAGATCCAGTACCAGACATCCAACCCAACATTAGACATTTGACAATCAGAGAAGTGATTCGTACGGAACCTCATCTCTTAGGAAGGACGAGTTAGCAACGGAACTACCCGAACGAGGGCAGCGAGAATCGCTGACGACACGTTAGCATCGGCGCCGACCCGACGGGACAGACAGGAGCGCCGACGGAGCATTTTGTACCTGAGGGCATCGATCCGTGGGAGCGGAGGAGCGTCACGTTGACTAGAAAGTGCAATTCGGCAGTATGAACTGTAGACATAATCGAATGAAAGAATAAAGTTTAGTTTAATTCTAGGCAGTGAACCAAGTGGTTGTTCTTTTTTAAAAAGAGGTTTAGGTAAGGAATTATTTAACTTGCGTAATCAACCGACACAAAACAATTTTGACACCGGCATATTACACCGAATCCTACTGCCCAGAAAAGCTAGCAGTTGAAGTGTACGGATGAATCGCTGGAAGCAGATCATTGTCCTCGTTCGTTGGTTTCATCCATAGTTTCGATTAAATTCCGAAAATCGAGTTCATTTAAATGCATTTCTGCTTAATTTGGACAAAGTTTAGCACTAATAGAACTATTCCACCGCTTTCAAAACATGTTTATTTGTTTTGGGGTTCCTTGGTAACTAGTCCATAGCAACTTAAACAGTGTCATTCAGTAAAAACCATTCAAGCGAAGAGGTTGTGTTTCGATTGTACTGGCTCGTGAGTTAACGGCTGATACCGAGACAATTCTAAGCTTCAGGTAGTTAAACTGCCCATAGCAAACGTAATATTCGGGGCGTTTCCCGACTGGAAAGCTAGCAACGAAGGCCATCCCGTTCATACGCACAGAGGTGTAGAAACACAGAGGTGCGAGAGCATAGAAGTGACGAGTCACAGAGGTGCCATCGCATAAAGGTGCGAAGACGAAGGGGTGCAAAGGCACAAAGGTGCTAAAGCAACCCAGTGCTGATCTACCAGGTACCAGAATTTGTACGCTGCGTAGGATCAAAAGAGACGGCATATATCGCGAGGTGCTACACTGCAAGCATCGCATTTGATCGCCACCAAGAGCAAAAGCACTGTACCTGGGGTCAGGTACAGGCAGCACAGCAAGTGCAGTGGTGTTCACAACGACGGCAGAGCAACTGAGATAGCAGTAAACGACAGAAGACTGCCAATTGGAAACAGCAGAAGACTGCCAATTGGAAATCGTTGGAAGAGCTTCACGTCGTTCTTCACGATAAAGGAACAGAGACATCAGCTACAAGGTAGATTTAATTTAATTTATTTTTTATTTCTTATATCTGAAATTTTACTAAACATAAGTTTTTATTTTGGTATTATTAATTTACAAAAAAATTTTAATGTAATGGATGATCTTATGGAAGATCATCCGAATCCGATTCCGGATTCTAGTAAGAGTTTAAATACTCCGAGGGCTAAACATTATCCACAGGGTACCACTGGGCCATGGATAGTCTATCTTCGAAAAAAAGAAAAGATTTTAAATTTGATGCAAATTACCAAGGATTTGACATCACATTTCTCTGAAGTTAAAGAAATATGTAAAGTTAATAGAGATAAAATTCGAGTTGTTGTCAATGACTTGAAACAGGCGAACGAAATTGTAACCTGTAAATTATTTTCTGTTGAATATCGAGTTTACATTCCATCGAAGGAGGTGGAAATTGACGGTGTCGTGACTGAAGCAAGTCTGACGGCCGATGATTTACTTAAAAATGGAGTTGGTCGTTTTAAAAACTCCATGCTTGAGGGAGTTAAGATACTCGAGTGCAAGCAATTGTACTCAGCATCTATTGTCGATGGAAAAAAGTCGTATCGTCCCTCAGATTCGTTTCGTGTAACATTTGCCGGATCTGCGTTGCCTAGCCATGTCTATATCGATAAAATTCGTCTTCCTGTTCGGCTTTTCGTACCGCATGTTATGAATTGCACGAACTGTAAAAAATTCGGGCATACAGCTACTTACTGTAGTAATAAGTCCAAATGTATCAAATGTCAAGGGCCTCATAAGGATAATCTTTGCGATAAAAATGTTGAAAAATGTGTTTATTGTGGGGAGAGACCTCATGATGATCTTTCAGTATGCGCTGCATTTAAGTTGCGTAAAGACAAAATGAAGCTTTCTTTAAAAGCACGGTCTAAGCGCACATATGCAGAAATGCTTAAAACGGTCATACATGTCTCCCCCTTGGAAACCGAAAACGGTTTTTCAAATCTTATGGAGCCAGAGGAATCTGACTCCGACGGAAATAGTGAAGATACCTCGTTTGTCACTCCTCAAGGGTCTGTTAAGAGGAGATTAACAAACCACAAAATACCTAAAAAGACACCTAAAATTACATCTTCAAAAAAAGATCCCCGTGTTAAAGCTAAAAAGCCAAATTTAAAACCAAAAACTGTGCCTCCTGGTTTGTCAAATTCACAAACCAATCCAGAAACTAGCTCAAGGAAAGACAATAATCCAGTGGGCTCCGTTTCACATTCACCAACAGGATTACTTAAGTTTTCGGAAATTGTAGAATGGATTTTCGCAGCATTCAATATTTCTGAACCTCTAAAGACTATCATAACGGCATTCCTTCCAATAGCTAGAACTTTTTTGAAACAGTTATCAGCTCAATGGCCAGTTCTTTCAGGTTTTGCATCATTTGATGGATAATTTATCATCCGCCGCAAATGATTCAATCACTGTCCTGCAGTGGAATTGTCGAAGCATCATGCCAAAACTTGATTCATTTAAAGTTTTGTTGCATAGTCAAAAATGTGATGTATTTACTTTGTGCGAAACATGGCTTACATCAAACATAGCCTTAAGTTTTAATGACTTTAACATTATACGTCTCGATAGAGACTCTCCGTATGGTGGAGTGCTTTTAGGAATTAAGAAATGTTATTCCTTTTATAGATTAAATATTCCTTCGACTTCTAGTATAGAAGTTGTTGCTTGTCAAATAAACATTAAAGGAAAGGACATTTGCATTGCTTCAGTATATATTCCTCCAAGAGCTCAAGTTGGACAACGACAGCTTAATGAAATTGTCGAAGCCCTTCCTGCTCCACGTTTGATTTTAGGAGATTTCAATTCGCACGGAATGATGTGGGGTTCCGTTTACAATGATAGCAGATCATCCTTAATATATAATATTTGCGACAATTTTAGCATGACGGTACTAAATATGGGTAGCATGACACGGATCCCAAGACCTCCTGCACGTCCAAGTGCATTAGATTTATCTCTTTGCTCGACTTCAATTCGACTAGATTGCACCTGGAAAGTATTTCCTGATTTACACGGTAGCGATCATTTACCAATCATCATCTCAATTAGCAGTAACAAAGGCATTGCTAATTCAGTTAATATTCCATATGATTTGACAAAAAATATTGACTGGATTAAATACCAAAGTAATATTTCAAGTGCCTTAACTTCAATGGAAGAGCTCCCCCCACTTGAAGAATATGACTTCCTCGTTTGTTCGATTCTGGAGGCCGCAGAACAAGCCCAAACCAAACGATTTCTTGGTCCATCGTCTAACAGAAGGCCTCCAAACCCTTGGTGGGACAAAGAGTGCTCAGATGCTAAGCACGCGAAACAAAATGCCTTCAAGACGTTTTTAAAACGAGGAGGAGGAACTCCTCAGAATTTTGAAAAATTCTTGACTTTAGAAACCAAGTACAAGAGCATACTTCGGGCCAAGAAATGTAGCTATTGGAGACATTTTGTCGAAGGTTTGTCAAGAGAAACCTCAATGAGCACTCTTTGGAATACGGCCAGACGAATGAGGAATCGTAACGTAGGAAATGAGAGTGAGGAATACTCGAACCGATGGATATTTGATTTTGCGAGGAAAGTTTGTCCAGATTCTGTTCCTACGCATAGCATTATTAGGGAATCTTTTTCAAATAATGGTTCCATTGATAGCCCCTTTTCTATGATGGAATTTTCCATAGCACTCATGTCTTGTAACAATAACGCTCCTGGGTTGGACAGAATTAAATTCAACTTGGTGAAGAATCTGCCCGACCTCGCAAAAAGACGTTTGTTGGAATTGTTCAACAAGCTTCTTGAGCAAAATATTGTTCCACCTGACTGGAGGCAAGTGAAAGTTATCGCCATTCAAAAGCCGGGGAAACCAGCTTCCAATCACAACTCATATAGACCCATCGCGATGTTGTCCTGCATCAGAAAATTGTTCGAAAAAATTATTCTACGACGTCTCGACACTTGGGTCGAGACGAACGGTTTGTTGTCAGATACTCAGTTTGGCTTCCGTAGAAATAAAGGGACGAATGATTGCCTTGCATTACTTTCGTCTGACATCCAAATTGCCTTCGCTCAAAAGCAACAAATGGCATCTGTATTTTTAGACATTAAAGGAGCATTTGATTCAGTTTCCATTGATGTTCTTTCAGACAAGCTTCACCAACATGGACTCCCAGCGGTTATAAATAATTATTTGCACAACCTTTTGTCAGAGAAACGCATGCATTTTTCACATGGCGATTTGGTAACATTCAGAATTAGCTACATGGGTCTACCGCAAGGCTCTTGCCTCAGTCCGCTCCTCTATAATTTTTACGTAAATGACATTGACAGCTGTCTAGTATCCCCATGTACACTAAGACAATTGGCAGATGATGGCGTAGTTTCAGTTACTGGACCCAAAGCTATTGATCTGCATAAACCATTGCAAGATACCTTAGATAACTTGTCCGATTGGGCTGTTCATCTTGGTATCGAATTCTCTGCGGAGAAAACAGAGTTAGTCGTCTTTTCAAGAAAGCATGATCCCGCGCAGCTTCAGCTCCATATGATGGGAAGAATGATCCAACAGGTTTTGACTTTCAAATACCTCGGGGTGTGGTTTGATTCCAAATGCACGTGGGGAGGACACATTAGGTTTCTGATAACAAAATGCCAACAAAGAGTAAATTTTCTTCGAACAATAACCGGATCTTGGTGGGGTGCTCATCCGGAAGATCTAATAAAATTGTATCAGACAACGATACTTTCAGTGATGGAATATGGATGCGTTTGCTTTCGTTCCGCTGCAAACTCTCATATTATCAAATTAGAGCGAATTCAATATCGTTGTTTGCGAATTGCTTTAGGCTGCATGCATTCGACACATACAATGAGTCTTGAAGTTCTGGCGGGAGTTCTTCCATTGAAGGATCGTTTTTGGGAGCTTTCGTCGCGACTGCTAATAAGATGCGAGGTACTGAATCCCCTAGTTATTAATAACTTCGAAAGGCTAGTTGAGCTTCAATCTCAAACAAGATTCATGACTGTATATTTTAACCATATGTCACAGGAAATCAACCCTTCAAGATATATTCCTATCCGTGTCAGCCTCCTAAATGTCCCTGACTCAACTTTATTTTTCGACACATCCATGCAGCGCGAAGTGCGTGGAATTCCGGAACACCTACGCTCGTTGGAAATCCCAAAAATATTTACAAGTAAGTTCAGGCATATCGACTCTGAGAAAATGTTTTACACGGACGGATCGCGAATTGAAGAAGCGACAGGGTTTGGTATGTTCAACAATAATGTTTCGGTCTCCTTTAGGCTTCAAGAACCTGCATCTGTTTATATAGCAGAGTTAGCAGCAGTTCATTATAGTTTGAGTATAATCGTCACATTATCTCCAAACCATTATTTTCTTTTCACAGATAGTCTGAGTGCAATTGAAGCCATTCGCTCAAAGGCTGCTGGCAAAAATGAACCTTTTTTCTTGGGCAAAATAAAACAGTGCCTGAACGTCATATTGAATAATAATTATCAAATCACAATAGTTTGGGTTCCGGCTCATTGCTCCATTCCAGGCAATGAAAGAGCCGATATTTTAGCCAAACGTGGTGCTATTGAGGGTGAAATTTATGAGAGACCAATTGCTTTCAATGAATTCTATAGCGCGTCTCGCCAAAGAACACTTGCCAGCTGGCAAGCTTCTTGGGATAAAGATGATCTGGGTCGGTGGATGCACTCAATTATTCCTAAAATATCGACAAAGGCATGGTTCAGGGGACTGGATGTGAGTAGAGATTTCATTCGTGTGATGTCCAGACTCATGTCCAATCACTACACGTTAGATGCACATCTCCTTCGAATTGGACTTTCCGAGACTAATCATTGTGCTTGTGGCGAAGGTTACCGCGATATTGACCATGTTGTTTGGACATGCGTGGAGTATCGTGATGTCAGATCTCAACTAATAAATTCCTTGCGTACCCAAGGTAGACTATCCAATGTCCCAGTTCGCGACATTCTTGCTTGTCGTGACGTTCCTTACATGAAACTTCTTTATTATTTCATTAAGTCCATTGGAGTTCCAATTTAAATTTTATTTTATGTTAGATTGTTTTCTCTTCCATGAGCTCAACCAATAGCCAGCTATCTTATATTAAATAAAAGTGATGAACTGATACAAACAAACCTGAAATAGTTATAAGATCATGTACAAAATAAATGTATTTCATTTAATGTAATTTATAATAGCAACTCGCTTGATAAAAACAGTGTTTAGATTAACTAATGAATACCAACATACTAATAGGATATTCGAAATGTATTAGGTTTAAAGTACTATGTATTGTAGATGCCACGGCGAAGAAAAACTTATGTATATTGCCTATGAAATAAACGTATTTATGAAAAAAAAAAAAAAAACTTAAACAGTGTTGCTCGAGAAGATTATTTTTATCATTTACAAGGGGTCGCTAGATTTGTGGTAACTGGCGGTGAATCATTAGCGAACAGTTTTAATGCTGATTTTTCTTCGGACTGCCTGGTCGTGTCGTCGCATAGTAGTTCTATAAACGCAGTAAGCTCTAACAGATTCTTTTGTGAAATCAATGTACATTTCTACTGTTTTCGTTTATTGATCAGAGCAGCCCGAGAGCTGACCCAGAGTCGCCAAAACAACTTTTGATGAGTTTGTTTTAGCAACCTGAGGTCGCTCTAGATCGGACTCCAATCGCGTAGTTTCGCTCTGAAAATTTTCTCGGGTCGCACCACGCATCCAGCCGAGTTTGTTTATTTTTTCTTTTTTTCATTAGTTGTTGTTTAGGGCGCGTACCACGTGTTCGTTTTACTCGGAGTCAGAGTAGCCCGCGTCTAGGTTCATTGGATTATGTGTTTGATCGAAAATGAAGTGTTCGATTT
The DNA here is from genome assembly GCF_030247185.1 of Malaya genurostris. Classification (NCBI taxonomy): domain Eukaryota; kingdom Metazoa; phylum Arthropoda; class Insecta; order Diptera; family Culicidae; genus Malaya; species Malaya genurostris. Next base: position 60,516,554 of record NC_080572.1, on the reverse strand, counting down.
TCTTTAAATGTCTCCTCACTTTCTCTACTTCAGTGCAACAAATTACCGTTCTACGCATAACTGTTCCATATCCTATGAGATTTTGTAAGGTTGAAGTTTTGTAAGTCATTTGTACACAGATCAAAAAATCTTGTTAGTTAACATCTTTTAAGATGCACATGAATGGAGTGTTGTGCTTCACACAAATTGAAGAACATGTGAAATTGTGTGATTTGAAAGTTTCATTATCGAGTGAATAAAAAAATAAAAAATCGATGGCAATAACGCGACTTGAACCGAGAATCATTAGATTACAAAGCACGCCAGTTAATCGACTGAACCACAAAAACCCATATCCGCTGGATGAATAATTGATCCATATAAATCCATACAGCAACACTAGGTAGTGCAGTGCAAATTAAACTCGGAGCCTGTAAAATTCTGTGGGAGTGGAATTTTGTGTCATTTGACAAGTTAAGTAGTTATGAATTGTATCGTTTTCATGGTTTGCGATCAATGTGCACTATGTCATTTTATTTTTTTTCCTGAAAGTTGAAACATTTTTACACAACATGGACACAAATTAGCAATGTGTTATTTTTCGTTTTTGAGCTATAATTTTTTGAAAAAATCAACTCTTCTTTGTTTGCGGCCATGCGTCTCCATTTATTTATGGATTTTTTTATAAAAAATTTTATTCAGGCCAATTTGTGTACACTAAGGTCTCTTTTTACACGTTTTTTTCGCACGGTTTTTTTAAACACGGTTTTTTTTACACGGATTCCGGAATCAACACGGTTTTTATTTACACGGTCTTTGCAATTAACTCGGTTTCTGATGAGAGTTTAAAAAGAACTGTCATTTGTTTTTTTAAGGAAAAATTTGAAAAAAGGGAACAAGTTGTCTGTAAGAAAACGATTATGAGAGTTAATTTGAAGTTTGAAAGTGAACTAAAATCATTAATTCAACAATTCACGGGAGTATTGACTGTCGTTTCATAAAATAATTATTCAGTCTTCAGATCTTGAACCCTTGTCGTAAATTACACGACAACGTCTCTTCCGCATCGTCATTGATATCATCGAGAATTTCGGAGCGTTGAAGAACTAGTCAAATTTACTTCAACTCTTCATCATATTGAGCAGTACAGTATTTCATACCCATTTGAATGATATAGATCTAGTAGTATTATGATTTACGCCGATGAAATGAGTTGCTTCAGCATGACGCTCGTATATGTACTGTATTTTAAAGTATTGTACTGTATTTTCGGCTCAAATACTGTGTACTGTTTTTAACCCTCAAATCTACTGTATTTCAATTTGTACTGTATTTTTACACTGAAATGTACTGCATTTTTCACACTAAAATTTAATACAGAATTTTAAATCTTCAACGCATCGAATTTCGATCTGCCCTAAAAAGGAAATAAAAAATAATTGAGTTTATGAACTTGCTTTGAACGATTTGCTTAGTCTTGTTAACACGTAGAGCCGTATTGAGTAAGTTTTACATGATATGCGAACACAACAGTGTGATGAAAATCGCGAAAAAGCTACCGCAGAAACGGTACTCGAACCCTAGTTCGAATAGTTCCTATCCTCCTAAATCGTTTTGCCAATTAAGCTATCCTGCATGTGAAACATACAAAAAAATGGACTAGTTGAGGGCTGAAACACCTTGCGGAGGGATTGTTATTGAGAAATGACTACAAATGAACGCCGTAGGGCCCGATCTCAGTTGAACATGTTCGGTTCTTATGTTCAGTTAGGCTATTTGTATGTGTGTCTCACATGTAGGATAGTTTAATAGGCAAAACGATTTACCCGTATTTGGCTTGCTACGGGTTCGAGTCCCATCTCTGCGGTGGCTTTTTCGCGGTTTTCATTACATAGTTGTATTCGCATGTCATTTTTTCAATCTGTTTTCCTCCTAAGATGCTGATCAAATTTATTTGCTTTTGTTTTTTATTTACTATTTTTAGAAAAAAGCGTACTGTAAAATGAACTGTATTTTCAAAGTCGATGTACTGTATTTCCTTGATTTTTACGCCAAATGTATTGTTTTTCGTAAAAAAAATACGAGCGTTTCAAATAGTAATACCTTTTCTAATTTGATTTATATTTATCTCAATGAATTCTTCCTCTTTAATTCTGTCTCTGCGTGCAAAGATCTTCATCCAATACCCATGTCTTCCCACTCAGTTTAGTTGAAAATGACTGTTAAGATCGTTAGTGTTTACTACACATCGCACCCTCGGAATTGAAAAAACCTGATTCTGAAGCTTGATTTGTAGTGAAAGTGTTTATTGGTGGTATTACTAGCGTTTCTTTAGTCGAACGTTCTAATTTGAAAGTATTATCGGTTTTTTGAAACCTGAATGCATTATACAGAAGGCATGAGCCATTTAGATTGCTTGTCGTACAACGCGTTTTCTAAGTGTTCTAATTTTAATTTATCATCCAATGTGTTTTATGAAGTATGACTGAACCCTTCTCGTAACCTCTGGGCTGGGATTTCCGTTTTTATTGTGAAACAACAGTTACATTTTCACAGTTATGTGCACCTTGTATAAATTTGGGAGTTAAAAAATAAGCTTTTTCCCCTTCAAATTATTAAAAGTTACTTTTTATCCAAAACAAAACAAACAAATAATCAAATCTACGATTTGTGGAATTATTACGTCAAATTTTCCACGCGGTTTTTTTTGCACGGTTTCCGCAATTAACACGGTTTTCTTTTACACGGATTTTTTTTAACACGGTACGTAACCCCCGTGTAAAAAGAGACCTTAGTGTATATATAAGCTTGCCTTTTTTCGTTTTCATTGTTGATCGCAGTCTTGGGTTCATTGCTAATTGCTGTAGATGCGCTTTGTACATTGATTGCAGTTGATAGTTGGTTTTATGGTGAAGGTGTTTTTGAAACAGGAGCACTGCATTCACTAGTTTCCGTTGTTGAGCGATTATCCTTGTTTTTGTTTGAAGATGTCCTTTTCGCAGTTTCAGTGCAACGTTTGCCGTAGTGTGCAGGTTGTTCACAAAACTGACATGTAACCAGTTGATTTTCATACGTAATCAGCGTTTTACACGGATGTATCCCGTCTTGATCACAAATGATGTAAGATGGAATTGCTTTACGTAGTTGCATACGTACCACTCGCACGCCATTCCGGATACCCGGGAAAAAATTGCGCCATACTTCCCTTTCGATGGAAAGAACTTCACCGTACTGCGACATACTTTCCCGAACGAACTGATCGCTGGTCTGCGGGGGAAGGTCATCCACGCTTACTTCTATGACATTGTCCACCATGTACACCGGGATTTTATATTTAACATTATTATGATCAACACTGTGCACCCCGTTATTAACCAAAGCAAATGCAATAGCATCTCTTTCACGTTTGAACATAATGTACACACAGGTAGACGCCTTTTTAAATTGAATTTCACTTACATCATTAACGTTTAGATGCATTCGTTCCTTAAGCAAAATTTAAATTTCGGTTGCTGCTAGTCTAACATTGCATCGCTTGAAACCAATACAAATTGAAGTTGGTCTTGAAGGCCAAGTTTCAGGCTTTGTTAAATCGTATTTGCCCATTTCGTACACTCTATTGTTCACTGCACTGTATTGTCTTTATTTCTGTCGTCTCCACCGTAAGAAATTGTCGACTGTGTTGGATGAGATGCGAGCACGAACTTAGATTATATTAACCGAGGTTTATTTTTGATTTAGATTATATTAACCGAGGTTTATTTTTGAAAAGCTGGTTTTACTGTCTGAAATAGGGTAGAGTGTGTAGATATTATAATCACCATAAATAAACGGAGGCGCATAGTTGCTACCAACGAAAACTTTAAATTTTCAAAAAAAAATATATCTCAAAAACAAAGATCGCTAAAAACGTTCAAGCTTTAGAGAGAACTTTAAAATTACATAATCCCCATTGGTCAACCTACCATGAAAACCGTAAAAAATGTATACAAATGACGTTTCAAAACACAAAACAGACATTTTCTAAATATTTTTCAAATTATCAGAATTAATCGAGTGGTTCGAAAGTTATACATTTACCAATAACGTCGTTTTTAAAGAAAATCGAAAAACACATAAACTACGAAGGATTGAAATTTTCAAGGAATTATCACACAAAAACAAAAAATCATATGTCGAAATTTGTAAATGTTATGTAAAAATGCTTCAGCTTTCAGAAAAAAAAAATATAAAATGTCATAGTGCCCATTGGTCGCAAACCATGAAAACCGTTTAAAAATTATGCAATTGACTTTTTCCAATACAAAACTTCAAGGCATATTTTTTCTAAAAATTAAAGGCATTTAATGACAAAATATTCAATATCTAGCGAAATCGGTCAAGTGATTCAAAAGTTTTGTTTTTTTTCATTAATGTCTTTTTTGGAGAAAATAAAAAAAAAATCGATTTTTAGATCCACCATAACATGGAAATGGTCACCCTAACGACAAAATAAAAATAAATACGGGTCTAATATTTTTCGATGGAGATTATGAGACTATTTGAATGGTAAGAAAGAGACTATTTGAATGGCAAGAGAAAGGTATTATCACAACCACAAGGTGGATTAGGAAGTTTTCAAAATGTGTATAAAATGAAGTTTTTCCAAAGAAAAATTAACAATTCACCATGCTTCTCCTTTGAAACTCTGTCGGAGCTATTAGAACTGAGCACCATGCGTTGCATTAGAATAGTGCTTCAATGAAAACGCATGATCAGTGCGGTAAAATTTCATTTTCAATCGAATAATATAAGATGAAAATAAAATTTATGGCCATTGACCGTCAGTATATCCCTTCTAATTTATTTGACTTTTGCTGCCATTTTCATGTGAAGCTCCCAGAATTCATCGTCAGTTGAATAATCGTACCTAGTCATTTGAAGTTTTGCTTGCTCAGTTTCAAGTGCCAAGTAGTCTAGCTGCTTCATTGTCTTCGCTCTTGGTAGTAAGCAATTTCGAACGAATAGAATTATAAATGGAGTAAAGTGTTAAAAATGAAAACTTAAGGAGGAAACAATTAATTTATGTGCATTCTGTGATTGATATTTCAGCTATCTGATTAGGCTTTCACCTATTATCTTGAACCAATTCGAATGTTTACATGAACCTCATTTGAAGGCCGCTCTCGCACTATTGAAAGAGATATTTTGTTACTTCAAGAGATCAGCTGACGGTGGTTAAACTGAGCCTCGATTGAAGAGAAACGAGTGATGAACTGAATGCTGCTTGTTCGGGCCGTCAGCAAACTTTGTGTGTGTCAGCGAGTGAAGTTTACTGCAGTGGAGAGATAGTCAATGTGTTCCACATTCAGTTTCAATTGAATTGAATGAAATTTTACTGCACTGCGCATGATTGAATAATTATTTTTTTCATTTAGGGGTTCAAATTGAACTGCTTAGTGCTAAACTCGGCAGTTCAATTTGAACCGTTAAGTAGACGTAAAGTTTCTGCTATTTACAAAACACTTTTTGTTTTGCAACGGAGTGCAATGTCTTTTCTGACGTTCCGAACGAAAACGCGTTTTCGACTATTTATGGCCGATTCAGGTTTGGTCATTCTGGGGTTAGCCAAATTTTGTGCTAGGGTACATAACCGTTTTTATTATTTTTACATTTCTTCTTTGACTCATTAGTGCAGAGCAGTTCAAATTGAACTGCTTAGTGCAAGACTACTGAGTGAGAGTTAAGATTTCTTTTTGATAATGGCTCATTCAATCTGTTAAAAAGGATAGATACACATTTGGAAGAACGAACAAAAGCTCATGTACACTTTTCTTCTCATTTATAACTCGCTCTCCAAGAGCCGAAGATCCGTTCAGCTCGTAGCTTGTTTTCACCTTACCAGCAGGGATGCCAGGTAATTTTTTCAAAAATCTGTGACCATCCGAAAACTCTCACTATTTCGTACCGCTCTGTAATTTTTTGTGCTAAACTGTGATCAATTTTAAAAATCTATGATCGATTTCAGAATCTGTGTAAAATTGTGATTATTTTCAGAAATCTGTGAGAATCTGTGCCATTTTTAAAATCCGTGCTAAACGTTGAAAATCTGTGAAACACAGATTAATCTGAAAACCTGGTGAGCTGCGGTTCTTTTGAAAAGAGCTGTGAGCTATCAGCTCACTTTAAAGATTCGATTCACTGGAATAGCGGAGGAGGAGCGGATTGCACATCTCTACGCTCATTGCAAAAGTGAGTTACAGAAATAGCAGACATGTGACGCTCTCCGTTTCTTAACCATTCATGGTTTCAGCATGGCCATAGTGAAATTGAGTTATTCTCATTTAATAATAAATTATATTAGGAATATATTTTCCTATAAGTATTGTAAAAGTTTGCTGCATTAAGTTGCATATTTCGCTTCAGTACAAGGTTTCCTAGGTAAAAATGGGTAAAATGATGTATAACTTTTCCAGAAAAAAGTAATCCTATGCATTATCTTCTACAAAATTATGGGATTTTATATTTTCTATAATTATTCCAAATAGTGTATGTACAAAAAACTAACTTGAAACATGTTATGATTAGAAAACTAGTTTCAAGGGGGTTGTCATAATTCAATAACCAAAACTAACTTTGAAAAGGCCTAAAAAAGTTCCATCGAGTTCCACATTGATTTTTGCCTTTCTCTATAGAAAGGTATTAGAATTGCTGGAAAAACTGACTTTCGAACGGAGCCTCGGAGACCCATAGTGTTATATACCATTCGACTCAGTTCGACGAGATCGGAAAATGTCTGTGCGTGTATGTATGTATGTATGTTTGTGTGTGTGTGTGTGTGTGTGTGTGTGTGTGTGTGTGTGTGTGTGTGTGTGTGTGTGTGTGTGTGTGTGTGCACTTTTAGAAGATATTTGAACGCGCTCTATTTTCTCAGAGATGGCTGAACCGATTTTAACAAACTTAGGCTCGTTTGAAAGCTACTGTCGGACCATTGATCAAGTTTGAAGATCAAATGGCTGTGACTTGTGGTTCCGGAGATATGATTGTATAAGTGACGTAACCGACAAAAAGTGTTGTATTTGAACGCGCTCAATTTTCTCAGAGATGGCTGAACCGATTTTAACAAACTTGGGCTCGTTTGAAAGCTACTGTCGGACCATTGATCAAGTTCGAAGATCAAATGGTTGTGACTTTTGGTTCCAGATATATGATGGTATAAGTGACGTAACCGACAAAACACATTGATTTTTATCGCTCTTATATATATAAGGGTGCCAAAATTTTAGGATTACCTCTATTTTCGTTAAGTTCTAGTGCTCAAAAGTTTAAGCACCTCGAAAAAGCCTTCATGCAAAATTTGACCTAAATCGGATATGCATAAGGGGTGCTGCCCGGTGGTAAAGGTTTGACAATTTTCGATCTTGCAAAAGCACCATACGGGGGAGCAGGGGCGGCAAGTTCCAAAAAATATTGGGGGAGCAAAAAAATATTATCATGTTATTGGGCACAAAAAATTTTTCTAAGCGAATGGAGATGGTAGAGGGATTATTAAAAATTGGAGAAATAATGTACAATATACAAAAATTTATTATACAAAATATACAGAATAAAAATATGAAATATTATGACAGTGTGAATGTTTTGCGTCTCATTTCGCAACGTTCAATGAATTCGTTCGCTACTTCTTTTAAATCCACATTCATCACAACTTCAGAATGAACATGCAAAATACTCAAAGAATTGAGCCGAGCTTGGGTCATAGTGCTTCTCATGTATGTCAACAATCTTCTTAAGGTAGAAAACGATCTTTCGGCTTTGCATGTTGTTACAGGTAATGTTAATATCAATTTCGTAAATTTCATGAGTTCTGGTAATAAATCTTGAATGTGGCTTTCACTTTTTAAAAAGAGTAAGAAGTCGTCAAAATTTCTCATTAAGCATTTGCTGTTACAACTAGTTTGGGGCAGCATTTTTTTCGCTCGTAAAATGTCTAAGAACATGTTTCTGTGCAGAACAAGTCGTTCCTCGTCGATATCGGAACCAACAAACTCCAATATTTCTTTTTGAAATTTATCATCCCCGAAAATAAAACTCTCCGCCTGGCCAATAAAAGTGTGCACTTTTGTATAGAATCTATCTTTCAAGCAATTCACAATATTATCAATGATCTCATAATATAGACTTTTATACTTTTCTTCGGAATTTTCAAAACACTCTTTAACAACGTTATACGAAATGTCTAATTTTGTAGGAATTTTTCTTTTGCGATTCTCTTTTGGAGGATCTATATCCTTGGCAATTCTATCTTCTTCTATCTCAGCCCAAATAACAGAGAATTGATTTCTCAAATTCGAAATAGTTTCGTTCAAATTTTCAATTAGTTTTTTGACATTACCGAAATGGAATTGCTTTTTTTGGATGGCCGTGTTAGAGACATCTACATGCGAAAACATTTTGCATAAAATGAATATTGAAAAAAAGAAATTGAAAGATTTCATTGATTTTAAAAAACCTTTCGCTTTAGTAGCTGCCTCAGTCGGTTGTAGTGACAAAGTTTCGAAGCAAGTTATCAATCGCTTGTAATTTTTTAAAATGGAATTTAAAGATGTAAATCTGACAGTCCATCTAGTTGGGCAAAAGGGTCTCAAATTTTCATGTTCTTTCATACTATCCACACTTTGTAAATCTAGAACAGGAAAAAACAAAATATTTAGTTTGGTAATAATGAAACGAAAATGACAATGAATCAAATATGAAACCAAATATATTTAAAGTTCTTTGAAAAATGTATCATATTTTACCGGAAAAAGCCTCCAGTCTTTGTGGTGAATCTCGCACGAAATAAATAAGATCCTTTGCAACACCGAGGGCATCACGATATTGAGGAATCATTTTTACCGAATCTTGGATGACTAGATTCAATTTATGGGCTGAACAGTGCACAAAATGGACTTTTTCTTCAATTTCGGAAATTAAAGCTTGAACTCCGTTGAATCGCCCAGAAACATTTGCTGCTCCGTCAAAACAAACGCCTTGGGCTAACTGAATATCGAGTTCAAAACGACGTAAAGCATCAATTATCAAATCGAACAGTGCTTTCCCTGTTGTGGAAGCAGTAGAATAAAAACCGAGAAATAGCTCTTCAATTTCGAATAAATCATTAACAAATCTGAAAAAGAATCATTGATGAGTTTATGTAAATTTCAATGCTGCACTCAAAATAAAATATGGTAGAAATCCTCATTTTTATTCGTAAAGTGACTGCAGAAGATATAAATTGTAATACTTCTCAAAAATAATTAGGTAATTTTTCGTTTTTAATAAAAACTCGATGGAGAAACTCAAGTTTGTTGGACATGCTACTATAAAAAAGGGAAATTCTTCCCTCAATATTTACTGATTGAGTATAATACCTGACACAAAAACTGAATTGTTCTTTGGATGCTACATCGCGAGTTTCATCGCCATTCAAAGAATAATACTTTGCTTCCTTCACTTCCTGGATCAGTGAGCGCAAAACTTCATGACTCAAAATTTGCAGCAACTCATTCTGCACCTCCTTAGAAATCCATTTGTATGTATCTCTTTTCAACCACTTCAGTAATTCTGGTGAATCCTCGGCTCTTAGTTGGAATAAACAATTAAAATTACTTCTTTCATCAGTATGCCCACGAATTGCAATACCTTGAACCGCAAGATAGCGTAGAGTCGAAATAATTTTCATAAGGCACGTGCCATTTTCTTGGTTTTGTCTCACCTTATCGTTGGATAAACTTTCTAAAACATTGATTTTATGTTTGGTATACGTAAATTTCAATACAGCTTCTCGATGTGTGCCAGAACTTTCATGTTTTCGGAATTTTTCTATTGCCTTCTTCCAGTTAGAGAATCCAGTGCTAATAAATGCATCATCGGATTTTGTGCTTAAAGACAACATATTTTTATTCGTAGAAGATTTGCACGTACCGCAAAAAGCAGAATCCTTGTCTTTATCGTAAATTAGCCACGGATATGATTTTTTCCAATCCTCTCTAAAACGACGTCTAGATTTACTAATTGTATCAGATGATTTTGAACTACTTCGCATATCACTGTCAGAATCGGAGACACTCGGGTTGGATTCAGATATCTTCGAAATATCGGAACGATTTTGCACGGCACTAACGGTTTCTTGTAGATTAATCTTTCAGTACTACAAGTACTACACATACGAACTCTTTCATCTTATGAACTAATTATATTTTTTTAACTTTTTAGTTACGTTACTTCAACTTGTTTGTTTACGCAAGACAGTAAGAGTTGCTAGATTATTCTCATTTCGAGACACTCAAAAAAGTAAAATCTTTCACTAGCTTTAGCAGCTCTCATCCGATTTTCGATTGTGGTTTTTTTTGCTCACTAAACTGAACCCAGCCGCAATTTCCTAGTACATAGGTAGCCTAGATTTTGGTACAGATGTGGTACAGATATATTTTTACGCCGTATACAGAGTTTTGAAAACGTGACCTGACAACTCTGGTAAGACACTTCCCATTGAGAAATGAGGTCATTCATCAGACCAACTTGCAACGTATTGAACCAACGAAGTACTCCCGTTGAACGATTTTTTCTTTTCGGGTTGGTGAGAAATGTTTAATGCCGGATTTTTGCCATACAAGACCAGCAGGATCGTTTTGGATCAGTTCTTCATTTTTAGCGCCTTTGGTTTTATTTTTTTTATCCGAAATTTAACTGAAATGATATAACATAGCTTTCGCACTTCCAAATATGATATGCAAGGCTTCTTTTCTCAATATACCAGTATTTTCATTTCATGGTCTCAAGACTCGTTTCAAATTAAGTAAAAAAAAGAGCGGTTGACGGTTCAATGCATAGGGAGCTGGTCTCACAAGCTAGTTGTGGTATGTTCGAGCTTCGACCTGGAAGGGTTCTTAGTGTCAGTAGGGTTGTACTACTAGCCATTCAATGATTCTGTATGCTAAAAATCGGCTGCGAAGTCTGTTGAAACAGAAAGACCAAATTCCACAAAAGGAATGTAATGCCAAGACTTTGACTTTGACTAAAGCGTATCAATCAATAATCAATGTGGAAATTGTAGATAATTAGATTAAAAATTGTACTAAATTAGTTAAGAAATATTTAGACTACGGAAATGAATTATGGGGGTTGCAGAAAAAAAGTGTGATATCATTAATTATCTCCACCAAATCTTCAAACATTCCAGTAGCCAAAATATTGGGGGGCATGGCCCTCCAAAAAAATTTGGGGGGGGGGGGGGCAAAAAGTGCTTTGCCCCCCCATAGTTGCCGCGCCTGCGGGGGAGTACATGAAATTTCCAAAATTGAAAATTTTTTTTGATGCCGAAACTATTACAACTGCATGAAACATCGAAATTTAGTGTCATCTGAAAAAAAAATTTTTATTTTTGAAAAAATCAACTTTCTGGTATTCATTCATTTCAATTTTATATTTTTTCTAAGTCCCAAAAAGTTGACGTTTTCAAAAAAATTTTTTTTTGAGATGACACTAAATCTCGACGTTTCATGCAATTCTAAGACTTTTGGCATCAAATTTTTTTTTCGATTTCGAAAATTTCATGTACTCCCCCCAATGGTGATTTTTCAAGATATATGAAAATTCCACTAAGTGGACTAAGAAGGCTGTTTTTATTTTAGATTAGCATCACTCTTCTCATACAAATAGGCAACGCAAATGTCAAGCACTAGTTTGGAAAAATGGTGCTGACTGTGTGACATAAACAGTTAAACACTGAAGCATGCTTTTGTGAACTACTTGAATCAATCTGAATCAATTGGTGTCAAAATTAGTGTCTAAAATTATTCAATGAAGGTATGAAATATATTTTCATGAGACTGTTATGAAAGAAGAGAAAGGCGTTATCATACCACTAAGTGGATTAAGAAGGGTTTTTTTTTTATAGTATTGAGTATATCTTTTCCTATCAATTTTGTCAAAATCAGCTGCATAAAGTTGCATTTTTCACTTCGATGTAAGGTTTTATCATAGGTAAAAAAAACCCTTCTTAATCCACCTAGTGGTGTGATAATGGCTTTCTCTTCTTTCATAACAGTCTCATGAAAATATATTTCATACTTTTATTAAATCCATACTAATTTTGACACCAATTGATTCAGATTGATTCGAGTAGTTCACAAAAGCATGCTTCAGTGCTTATGTCACACAGTCAGCATCATTTTTCCAAACTATTGCTTGACATTTGCGTTACCTAGTTGTATGAGAACAGTGTGCTAATCTAAAATAAAATAGCCTTCTTAGTCCACTTAGTGGAATTTTCATATCTCTTGAGTAGTAGCTTTTCATTTGAAAGCTACTACTCAAGAGATATGAAAATTCCACTAAGTGAACTAAGAAGGCTATTTTATTTTAGATTAGCACACTGTGTTATCTCTTGAGTAGTAGCTTTCAAATTTCTCTCTCTCTCTCTCTCTCTCTCTCTCTCTCTCTTTAATTCTCTAAACTGGTCTCAAAACTACACAAATCTATAGTCAGTATCAGTAGGCAACTAAACAAATCGATTCCGGCTATCCTGGTTCCCGGTATCCGGTTCCGGAAGTACTGGAAATAGTGGTCATATGTACCAAAATGGATCACACTCATTTTCTTAGCGATGGTTTGACCGTTTTCCACAAACTTGGATTCAAATAAAATGTGTTCCGGTCCCATACGGAATTACTGAATTTCATTGGATCCGACTCCCGGTTCCGGAGTTATAGGGTAAAGTGTGTTCAATATTGTACACCGTCACTTAAACTGGCGGAACAAAAACCCAAAAAATGTTATAAACTGGACTCTAAACCGTTATTCCCAATCTTAGGGTCAATTCAAAGGTCTCATGGTCCTACCAAAAATTACTGCATATTTTCGGATACAACAAACATTTAAATCGTAATTTAGAGTGCGTACTAGTAGAGTTTGTATGTCATGTGAACCCACTTCGTTTACTTAAGGATGACCTATGCAATCAAAGCATTGTTTTATCCTGTTTGTTATACTAGTTATTTCACAAATAATCTCTTGGTTTCTTTAAAAAACCGAAGAGAAAAATTTTGAATAGAATACCACAATATTATATGTACATGAGAAAAGCATCACTACACCACTAGGTGGATTAAAACAGGTTTTTATTGATTCGAACCACTGTGCGACGGTTTACAAGACATGAGAATGATACCTGTGTTTAACATAGTTGATAAATGTATAGCAAAAAAATCTATTGTAGGATAACACAACTTGTTTTCTCCCCGTGAGATACGCCCAGTGCTAGGGGCAACCCTATCGGGGTTAGATGCTTAAACTTATCGTTTTACGGCACCACTCTCCTCCGAGAGTACAGGACGAGAGATAGTTACTCGGAAAAAACTTTTGAGAAAATACCTCACCACGTTCATGCGCACTGGATTACCCGGGAAATTCAGTCTCATGCACTCTCCATCCGACCGTGGACGGCACTGATAACAGGAGCCGTTCTGTTTTTGTCTCGCAGACTGGTTGGCCGCTTCAACAAGTCGCCGTCGGTGTTGCCCAAGCGTTGTCCTACCGAAGCGCCGGATCGGTGATACTTTGTTTCGTGAACGGGATGGACGGACGGACGGGCAGGCGGGAGTTTCAATCCAGCTTCCAACAAGTTGTTATCAGCTGGCAGTATTCAATTCTCTGGGAGAATTAAATTCCGAAGCTTACTCCTGGTGGTCTTTCCGGCTCCAAGAGTCGGCTCACTCGGGATTGAATGACGACATCGTTTCCAACTCTCAGTCGTGGAAGCACTTCGAAGCGGTACGGACGGTCGTTTGAAAGTTTGCATTTTTGCTGTCAATAATAGTCCTGCTTCTGAGTGTTTTAATTTGTTTGGAGTGAAAAAGACGAAGCGTAAGGTACTACGGTCGCACGGACGGGTTAACCGGGTTGGTTCGGGTCGCTTTCCGGAAAACCAGCACGACCAACAGTAGTGGTGGGAGCCAGTCGTAGTGCATTGAATCTCGTTCGGCATCGTGTCCTGTAGTGGTTTTGATGGGGGAACAGGTGTATCATGGCGGTGGGAATGTATCTCCCAAAGAGTGAAGCCTTTCCAGCAGACGACATCAGACGGTGGGTGACATGCCGGGTGTGTCATTGAGGGTATGCCGACGAGGTGCAGAAAAAGCTTTACGGTTATCCTTAAACACGAATGCGGCGGTCGAGCCGGAATCAATCGTTAGCTGAACGCCGTGAAGATCGCACGCAAACACCGTGTCCTCCGTGTCAGTCAACCGACCGAACCTGGTGTGTCTATCCGATTTCACGGTTGTCGAGGTGTTTGTCGTGTATACGAAACTGAAAATAAAAAGTGTGACTCGTTTGCCCATCCGGGCGTCCTCAGCCGGAAGCATATTGAACAGTGATCGGAAGGAAAATTGTCTCATTTAGGATATTTAATTATTCGTAGTAGGCATCGCGTGTCACGCTGGTTTTACTTGGTAAGCAGTTTGCTGCCGAAGGAATTGCACCTTACAAGGAGAAGTGTTTTTAACGGGCGCGAAGCCGTAGGATTAGTGCTAATGAATTGTCCATTTTAGGATATGTGCTGGCGTTAATTTGCGAAATGAGATGTCCACCCGAATAAATAGTGCTTAGCGACGACGATCCAAAACAAGATGAATGTCTGTTAATGAGTGAAAAGTAAATGTGCGTGCGGACTTTTATCTAACAGGAACGGTAAAATAAATGACGCTGACTTCGTTTGTAATTAGCGGAATAAGCGATACGGCACGGTTGTGACTCGCGTGCAAAACGATGGGTGGAAAACTATTTTTCTTCACCAGTGCAGGTTTATACAGTTGAAGTAAATCTTGCGGCGGTTCAGTTGCGAGCGGATCACAGACTGTCGCTGCTCCAGAAAGGTATGTGATGCTGTGAGACAAACTAGCGGTTAGAAGACGAATCTGGCGTTCGGTGAAGCTGTGAACTGTGTCAACTTTAATAAATTTTGATTAATTTGCGATCTCACAACGATTGGATCGGCCTCGATCGGTTAGCAGACTTTTTTTTTATATTCGAAACATATGTAACGGTGTCATTAGCGGAAAACTCAGACAGCTGGTTTCTCGGCGTTTGGCTGACGCCACGACAGTACACCATGCTGATTTCACGTGTCTCATTATTTATTAATGAGAAATCAGCATCTCAAATTAGAATATTTAATTGAACTCGAATTTATTATTTTCACGATTAATTGTGTTACTTGCCAAGTTATTGCGTATTTGGATCAAATGCGTTTATGCAAAATCAGTCATAAATACTTTAGAAATAATTACAACGGGTTTATCATGATTGGCAAGAGTTGTCCAAGAGAGTTTATAGAAGAAATTTGAAAAAAATTAACATGGTTCAGAAATCTTTAAATAAATCAGTTCCAATACAGTTTAGGTTCAAGTGGGGGCCTGTGCAAATCGGGTCCAAAATAATCAAATATACGAGTGGAATACCCTACTGATTGACATTTTGCACCTTTCAGCCTTTTAGGAATCGACCATAATTAATTGATTACGATGTTTTGTTCAGTTAAAATGAAAAAAAAAAATCATTTCAGTGCTCATTTTTTAGAGAGTACATTTTTTTAAATTAAATTTTTATTCTGGCCTTTTTGCGTAAAAGCTTAACGTAGCCGATTGGCTTACATTTTTGTTACTTAAATTTTTTCTTGCTATTAGATCTCGTTGTCACCATTTTTCTAGGGGGTTTCACCCTTTTTCTAGGGAGTTTCAATTTCCATCCAACGAGGATCGGGGGTCACTTCGTCCGCGGCTTATCTTATTATCCATTGCTTCATCGTCGGTGTTGTGTGTGATTTCCGTTTTCTTTTCGTTGTCCTTGTTGATCGTAGTCTTGGGCTCGTTGAGAGTTGCTGTAGATGCGCCTTGTTGTACATTGGTTGCAGTTGCTGGTTGGCTGGAGGGTAAGTTGTTAACTGCAGCTGGTGTACTTTGTTCTATAGGGGATACTGATGGTTTCGTTGATGGGGATGCTTCATTGTTGGTGGCTGTCACAGGTGTACTGGGGTTGGTGTGAAGGAAGCACCGTTGTCCTTTGGTGTAGTTGTCTCTTTGTCCAGTTTATTACATGGCTTACCGTAGTGAACAGCTTTTGGGCAATATTGACATGTGGCCATCTGATTGTTATAGGTAACAAGTGATTTGCACGGAATTCTTGCATCCTGACCGAAAGTCACATAAAAATGTATAGGTCTCTTCAAGCGCATGTGTAACAAACGTACGCCATACCGTACGTAGAATACCGGGGAAAAAGTTCTTCCACTTTTCTTTTTCGATAGAGAGAATCTCTCCGTATTGGGACATAGTTTTGCGATTATAAGAATCGGTGACGCTTGAGGGAAGATCATGCACACGCACTTCTATAGCACTATCTTCCATATATACTGGAATGTTGTACTTAATGTACTCGTGCTCCACATAGTGCACATTGTTATTGTCTTTTGCGAATTGAATTGCATCCAACTCTTTATAAAACTTGATATAAACAACATTATTTGTCTTATTGCATTGAAGTAAATACACACGTTTAATGTCAATATGCATTTGCTCCTTGAGCAAACCTTCAAGTTATCGTATCGAAGGTCGAATTTTGCACTGCCTGAAGTCATCAATAATTGTATGCTTTCGTGTCGGCGGTAGCTTTTGTTCGTTTGGTTCACTAATTTCGAGGTCGTTCTATTATTCACTACACAATACTGTACTTGGTTTCTTCCATCCCGAACGTAAGCGGTTTTGTTATATCGACTGACTTGGATGAGATGTGAAAGCGAACTGCCAGAAGATGTTGTTGAAGCATTCAAAAACCATATTTTTAAGTACCATGCTCACAGTGGCAAAAATGCTTTTCTGGTTGGTTCGAACGCATGCAATAGTGTATCGATCATCATAGATAATACTTTGAAAAACAATAAAGCCCTTTTTTCTTTTTGTTCTTATTTGCTATGTTATGAAAACATTGGTCGGTGTGGAGAGGACATTAGTCTCTCAGCCCAAAGCGATAATAACCCACCAATCAATAAAAAACGGTTCATTTAAAAGAGGCAATAGTAAGAAAAAGCGGTGCACTCACCATTTATGTTGTCGTCAGGTTGCCAAAGTTCGCTGCCATCCTGGCCGTCTTACCGCCTGCTCTTGATTCCAACCCGGTCGGAGCGATCAGGAGCGTGTCCGGAATGGGAGTTGATGTCACGTGGTCCGGATCCTGCAGACCTTGTCGCTCTCTCTTCGGCCGCCCTCTGTGATTCCGACAGCACGCCGGAGCAGTGCCAGTCAAGAGTTGCGCTGGACTGTATGAAACACGTTCGACACGTCCCTCTTCACTCTTCTCCGAAAGAAACACCGCCTGATGGCGAGCATCCACACACGCGGCACCTTTTCTTTTCACTGACGACGGCAAGTTGCGTGTTTAACCCACTATCAACGTACGGCCGTTTCGCACCATTATCGTCAAGGACGACGACGCGGTTTTGTTTGTTGACCACTTCTTATTTCGTATGCACCACCGTTCGGAGGAGTTCCTACAAGAACGTACTCCGCAATCGATTCAAACATGCGGAAGAAGCAATTTTTTACTGTGATGATCTGTTTCAATTGTACATGCGAGGCCGAACTACAATCGACCGAAAATAACCTGAAACTGGTGCCTCCGAACAATTAATACCGGACGTGTGGAATCGAACACAATGAGGCTCGACGGGTGATGAAAAGTTTGGCACGAGCACGCGCAGATGGACGAGATCCTTGGGTGCGCAGTCTCTTCCAGATTACAAGTCACTGAGGATGTGCCTCATTTGCGTGGTCGTCAGGTGTGTGTTTCCCAAAGAACTAACTTATGCGTTCTCTCCCTCCGTCCGGCCGGCGCATTCAAAATAATAATCAGTACCGTTTCGCTCTTCAAGCGAGTTTTTTACTAATGTACTTGTTTTAATGCAGAGTGTTTCGTGCACGCTTAACACAAACCCCTCATGAACCTTAAGTTACTAACTTAACTGTAACAGCTATTCCAGAAATATAAGTAGTAACCCTCGTACCAAGTGCCGCTGTGTGGATTTACGTTTATCAATTATTCTTCAAGCAGACATGTGCTTCTGTGGTTCAGTCGATTAATTGACGTGTTTTGTGATCTAATGTTTGTCGGTTCAAATTGCGCTGTTGCTGTCGATCTTTTGTTTTGTTTTATTTTATTCATGTAATATTCAAATCACACAATTTCACATGTTCTCCAATATAAATTTGTGTGAAATACGACGCTCCATTCATGCGCATTTTATAAGATGTTAAATCACAAGACTTTTTCGAAGTGTGCCGGACGATGCAAGAAAACTTGAGCATTTCTAACCAAGAAAAGTCGTTAATTACCATAAAATTATCTATCCAGACGTTAAAGAATAGATAAAAAATGTTGCAAATGATCAGCGATGCAACATTTTAGTAATTTATCTGTTCTCGGGTAATATTGTTATTTGAACAAGCATTCAACTTTTTCTTCAGTGTATATTATTTTCAGGGTGGTTCTCTTTTCCATACAAAATTATTGGTTTGCCATACTCCCTGGGCTTTGGTTGATGAGCTACAGGGCGCGTACCCCCGCTTGGTGGATGGGGGTGGGAGTAAATTTACACTTCGCGTATTGACAAAGTCGGACCATACCGATATCGATCGTTCGCTTATAAATGTAAAAAAAAAATGAAAATTATTATGACAGGATTAATAGTGCTTGAAATTGACAATAGGTCATTAGGTGGTTTCGAGCATTCTTATGCCTGGAATTGGTCACCAATTTAAATTATCTTGATCCAGTTGGGGTTAATGTTAATATATCATATTCGTCCTGAGCTTGGTGAATTTAATTCTATAAGGAGGACTATTGTTATCAGGAATAGGAGTAAATTGATATCTTATGAACCGTTTAGGAACTTTCAAACCTTTCCGATCCGGCTCGGTATCGGTAATGTTTACAAATTGTAATGACGGCGAAACTGATTAATCAGGTGTGAATACACTCTCAAATTGGGAAAGGTTTGAATGTACTTAGATTTCTCCAACTTGGACACAGATGTCACCTTCTAACTAAGAGTGTGAGATGTGTGTTTCTGGAAGAGAACGGTTCACGTGAACCATTTCATACAATCACACCTAGTATTTCTTCACGAAATACATGTAGTTTTTGTTTCCTGGATGCGTGCTCAACACTAAAAGGCCCAAAACTTAGTTTAGACCTAAATTGCTCTTATGCAGTCAAAATGATTGGAAGAGAGAAAGTCAATAATAAAAACTGTGACAGAATAAATAATAGCTAGGGCAGTGTGCCTAAGTGCATATATCGTTAAATAAAGAATTAGAAAAGTTCACAGAATTTCAAGCAATCCTTCCATTGTTTACATATTGTGACTTTCCTGGGCAATCTAGTGTTAAATGCGCATCCGTACATTATATAATTTAACAAGCTTACTAACACCTTATTTTATTTTATTTTTATCACGAGAAACTATCAAAATAAAAGATTATAGACAAAAACGATATGGAGCGGAAAAATCCTAGGGTGCTACAGGAATACCAAAAGGAAATTGAAATCAAATCAAGAGCCCCAGTAAAACGACGAAAAGTTGGTATTTTCATGTAATTACTCATTTGATGACATATTAACTTTTGGTAAGTCACAATATTTCTATTTTTATTATTACTTTTATTATTATCATTACTATTATTGTTGTTGTTATTGTATTATTATAAATATTATTGTTATTATTATTGTTGTGATTGTCACTATTATTATTTCTTATTGATATTATTATTGTTATAGTAATTATTATTATTTCTTTATTCTTGATAAATTATCAGCTTGAGATATTAACAGGTTTCTCCGGCATAGTCAAAAAAGCGATGCAATGGGGAAAAGGAAATGTAACGTAACTTCGACAAAGATAGAAACAATCAGAGCAGATTAGAATGGATAGTAGTTAGTAGACCAAACATATCTACATCTATTTAGGAACTTCAAAGTAATAATCGTTTGTACCGCTTCAGACATAAAAGACTATATAGGAAAGTAGGGCCAAGACCGAAGCGGATACAAAGCGAAATTTTCCAAAGTCTCATCGACGAGGACATTTAAGACACAGAAGCAGTTGGTAGGATGACAAAATACTAATACGATACAGACGCACGACTCAATGATTGACTGGTTAGAGGGTGAAGCACACACTTCCTGCCCAAGTGACAAACTCTCTGGTGAACTTGCAATAGAAGATATTCGTATCTTTCGTTGCAAATTGATAACCGTTAAGGAATCTGTCGCTTGGGTTACATGCTGGAGGGAACCTATCAATGATAGGCCGGTTTCCTCCTTCCTTACTAGTGTTCATTTGGGCACCATAGCCTAGTTCGTCCGGTATGGAAAGTGCGGATCGTTGTAATCACCCCCCTCGGCCAGAGTAGCCTATAAAGGAAAAAAAAACGATCAATACTCACGAATGCATTGTTGCATACAGTCTTAGAAAAAGAAAACAATAACTCAATTATCACTCGTAAAACACGGACAAACTTTCTTATTTACCGATAAGAAAGTTGCATTTGATATGGTCCATTTAAATAATATAGATTGTATACAATTTGTTACAGTTCTGGAATTTGAGGTTTTTTGTTGACTGTCACTGTGGAACACAATATGGACCAGGCCATCCGTGACAAACAAGCAAACCATGCCTCGTCAAGTTCAGTCCTCAGCAGTGTGTACAACTTTTGAATTCAAAAACCGGATTGTTTCAGAAGAACCGTTATGTTATTAACGATTCGGAGCACTCAATGCTTTCAATCAGTTGTAGCATTCAAAAATACTTCAAATTTTCCAAACCAAGTAGCACTTATCAGGTTTTTGCATTCAGTCGTTCAACTAATGAAAACGACTATCGATATTTGAAAAAGTGAGGTTATGTCGCTGACATTATCCATCCATTTATTTTTTTTAGTTCAGCCCCGATGATCCCAGCAGCTAAAAGATTTTATTGAAACTGTATTTTGCTTGAGCCTAGTAGTATATTGTAAACACAATGATAATAATAATGCAAACGTTTCTTATTTTTTCTTACAGACGCTGAAAATTAACTAGCGATATTCGAAAAACCAAACGGTACCGGAATGTTAGTGTAAGAAATCAGCCATCATGTGTGGAACTTAATTAGGTGACAAATTAGCAAATAGACCCAATTAATCTACCGAGACAAGAAACGGGCAGCTTCCAACGGGAAAATAATAATCAAAGTTTGTTGATGTTCTTAATGTTGCTGTTTCATCTAAATTTATGAGCAAAGTAAAATCAAACACGTGCGATCCTTCGCGCGCACTTGCAAACCAAGCCGGGCAAGACGATTCAATCCACGATTGAGTATCGTTTACATTCGTCTGTACGACTTAGTTTCAGCCTCAGCATCACCCAGGGGGCATGGAACTGGCGACGAGCAGCGGGGAATTGTTAAATATTAAAGGAAGCCAACGAATCGGTCTGGCCGAAGGAAATCAAAAAGGTGGCCAGTGTTATTATTAAGTATTAATGTGGTCCGGAATAAATTACGACCAGACGAAATTACAAACAGAATATCTTGGACTTGCTGACTTCGTGTGCTGCCGAAGGGGAAGCGCAATCTTGCGACTTCTGAGAAGGGCTAGGCAAAAGGAAGGTAGTCTATGGACATCGCTTCGGCCAGGGACTGGAGCTCCGGAGACAGAAGCAAAGTGCCGCCCGGTTCAGTGGTCGGAAAATATTATAAATAATTTATGACTCTTACATGGGGTGTTTCGTTGATTATTTGCTGCTCGTATTTCCATTCAGTGCGAAACAGGTGTTTTCAATGGTTAGAAAGTTTCTGTTAAATGTTTCGCATGTATGCACAATAACAGTGAATTGGTTACTGGTGCTAGTGGATGGCGTCGTCGTCGATTCGATAATTCGTTAGTTCATACTACAAGGTGAAACAGCAAAGTGTTTGTATCCGATTTACTGGCGCACGAGGAAAGGGAATTTGCCATAATTAGTAGCTGTGATTTGCTGTATTGGAAACAACTCGGCAGGAGTGAATCGCATGCGAGCGTTCGAGTTAGACAAGCGGAATTGAGCTGCACACCGGAAATATCCCCTATCGAAAGGTGAGCGAAGCAATTATAATTTATTTTTTAGAAATTGAAATACGTCAAAAATAGTTTAAAAAAGTTCCATAGTAAGGAGTGTATCGAAAAGTAATTAGCAACATTGATTATTGAAAAAAAAAACATATTTTGACATCAGTTTTCGATATATTGTAGAAAAAATACATTTTTATGCATTTCACTGATTATATTGAAGAAAATCCTAGTTTCTGTGAAACGCTCGCACTTTGGACTTGACATTCTTCATTAAATTCTGCACAGTTACTTTTGTGACTTTCCTGGTGGCAGCTGTCCAATTTTTTTTTAGCTCCTGCATGTTTTGGGACACTGTACCTTCCTTCCGAAAGTACCGCTTGACAATTGCCCAATACCTTTCAATTGGCCGAAGATCCGGGTGTTCGGTGGGTTGATGTCCTTTTCCACGAATTGTACATTATTTTTTGACAATTACTGTAGAACGGAGTTGGCGTAGTGGGCTGAAGCCAAATCCGGCCAGAAGTGAGGAGGAGCCTTATGCTTTCTGTACAGTGGCAGCATTCCTTTCTTCAAACATTCTTCCTCGTACACCTTGGCGTTAATTGTGCCCTTCGCGAAGAAAATCGACGACCGCAAACCACAGGTACAAATTGCTTGCCAGACCAACACCTTCTGCCCAAACTTTCCCATCGCCACCATGGTGTCAGCGTCGTCCAGGTCCTGGTACACCGATTTCGTATAATATTGCGGTCCGGGCAGCGCTCGAGAGTCTTCCTTGGCGTAGGTTTCGTCGTCGATCAAGATGCATCCGTCTTTATTCTGTAGAATTCGGTTATACAGTTTTCGCGCTTTTGTGTTGGCCCGAACTTGCTGTACCAAGGACTTTTTCGGCATCTTCTGTTTCTAGTACGTTTTCAGGGAGTTCCGAACTTTGATCCGTTGAATCATCCCGATGCTGGTGTTGAACTGTTTGGCCAAATCCCGCGTCGACGTCGATCGGTTTTTCCTGATGTACTCAACCACTTTTAAGTCCCAGCCGGACTGGCTGGGACCCGTTTTCCTACCGGATAGGGGCAAATCCTTCATGGAAAGGGTCTTACCGAACTTCTCGATAATATTTTTCGACACTGGTGTGGTGCACTTTCACCCGTTTTGCAATTTCGTTGTACGTGACACCACTTTCTGATCACCAAGTGTGCAGAATTTTCTTTTGCGTTTCCGGATCAATTCGAGTCATCATTGAAACGATAAACCGTACCGAAACCAATCGATTGCGCAGCTGTTATTGACATGTAAACAAACATGTCACCGCAAAACACGCTGCAAAAAATTAAGCCATTTCAGAGTAATAACTGTTTGAATGTTGCTAACTACTTATCGATACACTCCTTATACAGAAAATCATATGAATCATAAATAGAGTTCTTATCTGACGAAGAAACTTTTCTTTTGCTCCAAATTTCGATTTTATTCATTGATGTATTCTCCTTGAAGAACAACAAAATTGTACTAACGGCGTTTTAACATTTCTAGATTTTCCCTTTGTCCTGCTGGGGGTTAAATCTGGTGAATATGGTGGATGCGGAAGTAAATCGAATTTCAATCCGTGGAATTCAGCCATCGTAACGATCGTTTTTCCAATTTATTTTTCATATTCAAGTGCCCATGCAGTAACCTAAACACACTTCCTTTCGATATCTTTACGATGTCAGCTATCTCCTGTAACTTTCATTTTTCAATTTTCCAAAACAAGGGAATGAACTTTTGAAACGATTTCCCGAACCACAACCTAATTTTAATGACAAGAGCGTGGTGCGTTATCGATGTGGATGTCACGTGGAAGTTCAGCATTTCAGTCAATAATTATTGATCTGCTTGAAGCAGAGCCCGGATAGTGCTCATATTCTATACACGTAGATCCGAATTTCTGCTTTGCATTCAGAAAAACAAAGCTCTTCAATAGGTTTGCAGGTTTGCTCTTCGGGAAGGTCCTAGTGTACAATAACAATCGAGAAAAGGGCGTCTCTTGTTCATGAAAAATAATTGTTACGGTGGTCACTGAATGGCGGTTCTGTATTAATAATGGTTGCTGGTAACAGTGTTAATACTATCTGAATTATCTGAAACTTAATACAATTAAAATGGGTTTCAGTTGGGGTAAAGTAAAGAATTAATTTCTTGATAAACTATTAATACAACTAATATTTACCAATTCCATCATTTTTTTCGTCCCATGGATGTTGGCGCCCGATGCGGTCGCCTCACTCGCCTCACCCTCACTACGGCACTGGTCTCACCACCTCCAAACGTTCTGCAGGAAATGTATTTGCGCTGCGTTTTTAAAAACTTTGCCACATTTTGAGAATCGGTGGAGCCATCAGGCGATTATAAATATTCTCTCCCAACCTGTGATTTAGTGAGGGTTTGGGGTTTGAGCGAAAAGACCCCTGTGTGAGATGTTGCTTGGCTAGAAGATGCCGTTCGTGAGACGGCTAGGATCAGAACATGGTCAATATACGCAAGACCAACACGGTGCTGTTGGAGAACTACGTAAACGCATACAAGAAACGCCGCATAAGAACGTTCGCACCGACGTCTTGCCTCTGAGAGTGTATTTTTTTCTGAAAAGAAATCTTTCCTGTCAGTTTTCATTTATTTGACGCTGTCACGTGCTTTAATGATTGCTGATATTTTGCCGTTACATGCTTTGAATGAGATCAAATAGTTTACTTTCCGAATAATACCAACGCATACTAGCTATTATCTCGCTGCAAAGCTGGTACACATCCAGGTCGCGCTAATTACCTTCACAGTCGCGAAATGCTTGCGAAATAACACAAATGAAACGCATTGCAAAAAGCAATTACGCTTCAGTTTGCAAAATGAACTGAATGATTTCAAAAGCCGTTTTAATTAAAAACCAATAACTGGATTTTGTTTTCTATTACCGTTGCTCAATGAAACGCAAGTTCAAGTTTCTTCGCATAGCGGACGTACAATTCCAATTACTGAATGGAATTAAATTAGTGACATTGGAACTGTTCGAAATTAGTCGGAGGCACGTACACAGAACTAAACTGCTCAGTGGGTGCGAGTATTTCGGAATTAAAATCGATGTCGAATCAATATGAAAAAGCTGCAACAACTCTCTTTTCAATAGTATACGTTTGTCGACTTGCTGGACATCCTTTGATCATTGATTTGTGTTCATAACTATGCGGGCCGATAGTTCAAAGGAATGTGTGACATTTATGAATATAATTGAGATTCTGCCTGAACATAAATGGGATTTTTCTGCACAGAATCTGGTAACGGGTCAGTTTGATAAACAATTTGACAACATTTGTCTAAAAAAATGACTTTGGTAATATACGAAAGTGTCACATAATACCGTATAAACTATTTGGAGACACAAATCATATTCGTCAGCTCAATGTTCATCTAGTCGTTTTTGAGGTATTTAGACATTAAATGTCGATAAATTCAGCAACAATCTTTGGGCAATGACTACTTTTCGTCAAGATGTTTGACTCAGACTCTTTCTCACACTGATGTCCATACTGATGTTTAAGTAGCGATTTTTTTATTTGGAACACATCTTTATTTTCTGTATAGGGCTGCAAATTAGAAACTCAAGGAAAAATACACGTAGAATTGTGGTCAGGTTTTAAACACGTATAGCTCAGTTTATTTTGTATCAATTATTAATATTATTTCATTATTTGATTGGCAATATTTCTACGATTCGATTTGAATGTATCATGCCACGTATTATCGATTATAAATGATTGAAATTTTGATTAGTAGCGAGCAGTGTCCTATTTTGTCTGCTAAAAATCTCCGGCATATCGGATTTCCCTGCCATAGACGACGGTTTTGAAGGAGTAAGCGATATATCAAAGGGTTTCTGATTGGTCAATCGATGCTAAAGCGAAGCTGTTGGAAGAACGCGAATCTATAAATAGAAGCAAAAGAATAGCTAACGTTTCAGTCCTACGAGTAGCATGCATAAGTGTCATAAAACTATTTGAAGCTTTAATTGGTTTGCTCTGATCTTGTGTCATGCAAGCTCGGATGAAATTCCATGTAATGTCGTTTCGCCTGAGAAAATGACATCTACTCGATTGATAATGAGAAAAAGTTTATCGCTTCAACCGAAATCGCATAATGGTAGAGAAACTTAACGCTTTAAAAACAAATACGCATACAAAACTTGAACACAAACTTGGCGACGAGAAGCTTTAATATCAAAATCGTATCGCAGGTATGTACAAAGATATAATTGCATACATTTGGGATATTGGTGTAATTTCGTCGGCAATGTTCGGTTCCTAATCAAGATCAATCTAGGCAGACTCTCGTGCATCTGCGGATTCAAAAGTGTGACGATTGATTGACCTTTCTTATTTGTAGATCATTAGAAATTTTGGTTGCCTTGTTCAACATCAATGGCTCGAACAACCCCATGGGGCTGATCCTTGTAGTTTTTCGGTGATAAGTTCACAACGAAAATTGTTTTCAAGTTGATCAAACTCATTTATTTATTTATTCATACTATTATTCTGTCCATTGAATGCAAGATCTAAATTAACAATAAGAGTGGGAAAACTGTTCGTTGAACTGTTCGTTTGTCATTCTCAAACGGGCGCAAAAACCACTATCTTTTCAAAAACATTAAAGAAAGTAATAAATTAAAATGAAACTTAAAGCTAGTGCCACAAATGTCGCTAATCAAATAATATCTTAAAAACTCAAATCACAGTAGGTCGTTTCAGTTTTTTTTCGCAAAATGACTAGATGATTTACCAAACTCGAAAAGATCCTCAACAGCGGTGAAAGTTCGAATGGGAGTCCTGGTCACTATTTTACCGATCAAATTTCACTTTCAATGGTAATTCTTGGAAGATCTAATTTTAAATAGTAAACGGAAAACAATGGTGTTCTTTTTCGTCTAATGCAAATTAGAAAGTGAACCAATTCGCTAACAATTTTTAATTTTGGTTAAAATCTGACAGCCGATTAGTTATTTTCTACGTTGTAAAAACTGTTTCAGTTCTTTAGAAAAAAACATTTATGTGTAGTTTTCTTATACATCACATTATACATAGTTAATATAGAAAGTGTGAATATATTGTAAATAAAAAATAAATTTTGCGCCAAATTCTTCTTATGATCACCGAATTGCAATTGTAGAATAATTTTGAGATCAAAGTTTTCACTATTTCGAAACACTAAGGCTGTGAACCATTGGTAATTTTAACCATTGGTTAAAATCTGACACTTGAGTGGTTATTTTGTATCGAGTAGTTAAATTTAAATAAAACTGCGGCCCATTTCAAAATTTGACGGATGGAAAGTTATTTGGGTTTATTTTGCCTCTGGAAATAATTTTGACTAAAAAATTGATATTAGAATTTTCTTCGCAAGATTTTTTTCAGTGTCGGAAAATAACCATCGATCTGTCAAAAATAACCATGCTTTCGAGCAGGGTTATTTCTGACAACATCAAAATAATCACTCGAGTAATAAATAACCATTTTGCGCATTTTGTTCAGAGCTCGACAAAATAGATTCAAATGTTGTGCGTAATACGAACCATCATTCGAACGATATTTTGTAATTTCGTGGAAAAATATCTGGAAATAAGTGGCAATAAGTGTACTTTTAAAGAATAGAATCGTTATCATGATTTTGTGATAATAATAACAAGTGGGTACAAATTGAATAAAAGAGAATGTCAATGATCGTAAACACTGTTTTCCTTTTCCGTACTAGCTCGTACCGATGCGTACCGGTTTTGCATCGTCATTTTATATGACGGTTTGAACGTTTTGATACTCATCGCCATATAATTTCAGAACCGGAAGTCGAATCTGGATGAAATTGTTCAGTATCTTTTAAGATAATGAGAGCTTTAGTTTGAATCGTGAATTGTAAAAATCGGTTTAACCATTGCTGAGAAATCGAAATGAGTTTTGAAGCTTTTCTGCACTAATATCGGTGCTTTCGGAAGTGGAAACCGGGGCCTAGTGGCCGCAAAGTAGGTTTAAATATCCACTAACTAACAAGATCTACCAAACAGATGATTGTACCAGTAAGTTTTATAAAAATATGCACCTCGTTTCGCCATCGCTTGTGGGTTTAATACTAAAACGTCTGAAGACAAAAAGTCGAATCTTTGTTCTCTATGTACAGTGAGCGAAGTCCAGTACAATGTACTCTTTTGAAAAAAATTGTGTGAGATGGAAAAAGAGCATTTTTGTTGCGAAACCGGAAATACGTCTGCCAAACTATTGATTGTTGCCTTTTCAAAATCTGTGAATGTTGTTCTTGGCTTCAGAGTAAGCTGCTTGATATAAGTTTTTCTACAATTTTACCGAAGGATGCAGTCCTCTATCTCAATACATCCGGAAAATTAATTTTGAATCACCCTAACAATAAGAGCTATCCTAATACCATATGCATCCAAATATGGCTTATTTGTTCTGAAGACATCATAGTTCAAAAGTATAAGACTAAGCCACAAATTTTGTTGTCTCCCTAAATTGTGAATCCGGACCACTGTGGAATGGGACTCCATCTCCATGGTTAATGTGAATTTTTCCGAAAGTTCACCGGAATCAATCTCAGATAAAGGATCCTTCAGATAAGAACCAACAGATCTTCGGCCTCTTTGACATATTCGCTTCTGTACCAGTTTCAAGATCATGGTTCTGAACTTTTACAATAATTCGTGTCAATTTGTAATGAATAAAGGGAAACATATATTGGAATATCCAAATGAATGAAAAACTAACAGAAAAGATGATTTATTGGAAAAAGATACGCTCAGAGACAGGACCAGGGTTTTTTTTTTGTTTCCGCTCAGTCATTGCAAAAAAATGAACTTAGCTATGGCGGCTCCAACTAAAATAATAAATCGATGAATAAAAGGTTTTCTCAAATGTATCTTTTGAATCGTAAGTGTCATAATATATCACGCGTAGTAATATTTTGAAATATATAAAAAATCTTGTCCATTTGAATCCAGTGTCAGTGAATAGTACCTCTGAATCTTATTCCAGTATCTCGGTTGACTGAACAATTTAAAGTGAAGTTTTTCTACATAACAAAAGAGGAAGACTTTGCTCTAAGCTGGCTCGAAACTGTCACTATTGAACATTCCAGATTTGAGAGAAGAATTTTTCCAACACAATAGCAGACAAAAATTTTGTGATTAAAAAAAACATGAAACCATTTGCCATTTCCAGCTTCGATTCGCTTTAGAAAGATCGACGGCATTTTTAACGGTCCCCGACAAAGTTACGGAAATGGAAAAAAGTTGCCTTTTCTACTAGCCACAATCAATCTTGCGGAGTTCGATTGGGAAAAATGCTCATGATCGCATAGTTCCAGTGATTTGCATTCCAGGAGTATCGTTGCTTTCTTTCCTATTTCTCTGCTGTGCTGGTCTTTATTCAGTGGAACAAAGAATGCAACAAAAACAAACAAAAAAAAACGAAATTTCCCGGTCGCTATTTAGTTTTACCACAATTTTCGATGGCTGCCACGGAAGCTTCATAATCGATGCCTGGTGAGCAGAGGATAAAAAAACTCAAACTGGATCTCATTTAGCGATAGGCATCTTTCTGTACATAAATTGCAATACCATTGAGGGTCGGTCGGGACTTGAAAGCGGAACGTACATATAAAGAACGGCAGACAGTGAAGTGTAACCACAAACCATACATCATCACGGAGGATTCGGTTTTTGCCAGTGGCGGCGTGATCTATCTACATCGCTCTCCAGCTTCCTTCGAGGACTCGAAAAGAATGTTCATCACACACACCGAGATTTTTTTTGGTTTCGTACAGTTTTCTCCGCGAGGGATGCCCCAGTGCGAAGGTCCTGTGTGTGGAACAAAAAAAAACCTGTTTTAATCCACCTAGTGGTGTAATGATGCCTTTCTCATATCAATCATACTATCATATATAATACTGTGGTATTCTTCAAAATAATTCTCTGCGATTCTTTAAAGAATAACCGAAATCGGTTTGTTTGACCTTCGATTGAAAAAAACTATCAATTGGAAAAGATTTGAGGTCGATAAATTTCTAAATTTTTTAAGGTTTTTCCCCATTTTTAGTGATGGTATACAATTTTTAACCCACTTTACCTTATATTTCCGGATCCGCATGAAATTCAGGAATTACGTATGGGACCACAGGACCTTTCATTTGAAGTTTGTGAAAATCGGTCGCGTCATCTATAAGAAAAGTTAGAACACATATTTTCTTTTTTTTGCGCATTTTACCCCATAACTCCCGAACCGGAAGTCGGATCCAAACAATATTGGAGAATTTTTTATGGGACCTCAAGATCTTTCATTTGAACTTAAGTTTGTGAAAATCGGTTCAGCCATCTCTGGGAAAAGTTAGTGCACTTATTTTCACGATTTTTTGCACATTTTGCCCCATAATTCCGGAACCGGAAGTCGGATCCAAATAATATTCAGGAATTTTGTATGGGACCACAATACCTTTCATTTGAGTTTGCGAAAATCGGTTCAGCCATCTCCGAGAAAAGGTAGTGCAAAAAAACGTTACATACACACACACAGACATTTTGCGTACTCGACGAACTGAGTCGAATGGTATATGACACTCGGCCCTCCGGGCCTCGGTTAAAAAGTCGGTTTTCACAGTGATTGCATAACCTTTCTATATGAGAAAAGCAAAAAAACTAAATGATTATTCCGAGCTCAAGCTTGAGGGTAAACTTTTCGGGTGCCGAATCCGACGAACAACGAATCGATAACACGTTGAATGGAGGATTTTTTCGTCGAACTCGAAATTGCATTTCTAGTGAAGTAGTGCTGTCATCGCGTCTGCGGCTAGTATTTGAAAAAAAAAGTTTTATTGGTTTTTTTTTTGTAATTCACATAATCTTTGTCATAGACTAAAGGTCACTTAATATCTGTGCAATAATTTTAATTTTCATAATTATTTGTTTAAAATTTCATAAAGATTGCTCAATTATTGCGCCTTGTAGAACTTCCACCAGTTAGTAACTGAAAACGTGATTAGGATCTGCCGAAATGTTTAAGATACTCAAAAAACATTATTAAACGTTATTTTAGACTCAACAGCAATATGTCTTCGATATTTTTGTACAGTGTTCAGCACCGTATTGGGTTTTCGAGGTGATCCGTTCAAAATAGTAGTAGAAGCCTATTTCTAATATAACCTATCGCTTCACTATTAAGAAGCCAAAAGAACATGTTTCACAAAACAGTATTTACAGGAGTACAGGAATGACATTGCGCAATCAAGTTGAAAGCATTCGCCCAAAAATATGTGACATGAATACCACGTATAGTGGAAGCTTATGCCATTCTTCTCGAGCCACTTTTATCACTTTTATTTGCCAACCGTATTCGAGAGGGAAAAGTAGACCTGCATCGTCGGTCGTGCTTTTCCTATAATGGTCCTATATCGGTGTTTATCACCGTTTATCGGCATTTTTATCAGCTCACAATAAAGTCTCTCCTGGCTTGGGAATCAGTAATGTTTCTGCACTGCAAATAACAGATTGACTGGCAAATAAAACGAATATGTTCCATTGAATTGAAACAGTTCTGTGTTTGTTCGCTCGTGAATCAGTGAATGGTGGTTTCCATTAGGTACAAATAGATACCGAATAGGTTTCCCACAGAAATTTGAGCTTCTTTTCTAGGAAAATCGAAAACATGCGATCAGTAAATTTCGTTTCTATGCACTTCTAGTTTGTCTGCCAGTTATGTGGGGTTGCTAAATAGATTCTTTGTTCAGTGGAAATTTAATGCAGTGAACGTATCCCAATTGGGTTTCACACATTGACATCAAACGAACGGTAAATGCAGTCCATCTTTGACGTTTTTTGGTGGTTTGTGTGCCATGGAATACTGGGGGTCGAGAAAGAATATTGTAGAATAGAATAAAATAATACAGACTGAACAAATGAGCAAACCACTGATAGCCGTCAAACGATGTTCATCCAGTTCATATTGTGAGGTTGTGTCGTTTTCATGTGAGACCTGATGGGTGAGATGATCTGTGAGTGAATTGTAAGAGTAAGTGTATGCAAGAACGGTAATCAAGGCCACCGTTTCAGCTCAGGACTAACGATCGACCAATAGTAGAGATAAAAGTAGGGTAACGGTCCCCTTATTTATCTCAGCTCCACTAGTCATCTCATATACGAAAACCATTAGTTAGAGTGAGATATGTTGTCTCTGTTCGATAGATTGACTTCAAGAGTAAGATGAAATTGGGAGCATTCGCTTCAAGTTTTCGCGTCGCTATAACAACAGTATAGAACAATTTTCGAACTACTTTTTCAGCGGTAGTGCTTCACAAATCCGAAGCAAAGATATTGTATTCGATTTGATCACAATGCATTAATTAAAAGTCGAGTAATCGCTAAAATAACATGGTGACACTACTGAGATGATTATTGGTACATTAACCCTAGTCAGAATCTATTAGAATAGAAACAGTAGCTCAATGTTACGATGTTTGCTTGTGGAGTACATGTGTGTATGTATGTATGCATGTATGTGTGTGAGTAAGTTTGCGTGCATATGTAGATGTATATGTATGTGTAAATTGCATGTGTAAATTACATGTGTAAATAATTACAAACTCAATATTTCTATTTCATATGAAATTAATTCAAACTGAGAAAACTGGAAAATCGAACTAAGAAAAGATCTTCATCTTGGAAAAGAAGGAAGAAGAAGAAATAAGAAGAATGATGCAGAATACCAGAAAATTTAAAAAAAAAACGAATAAATAACGCAAGAGTAGAGATAAGTATGTAAAAAAATACATCAAGTACCCAACAGGTAAACCCATTGAAAAGATTATTATTTTTATTATTATTATTACGTTATTACATTACTATTACAATTATTACCACTACATTCCATACAGACCATTGCAAGAACCACATACCACAATTTACATTATCACAAAACCAGATATACGACCATTGACATTACAAAAACAACAACTAAACTATCAGTCGGTGTTGAACAGTCGTTCACACCGCACGCGTATAGCTTTTGGCTCCAGGAAATTTTTTTCTGGCTACCTAGAGTTTCATTGATTCAAGGCTTCAGTCTTTTTCAAGGCTACCTGAATCACTAACAGTCTTTTTAAAGACTAACAATTAGTCAGCCTTTCTCAAGGCTATACAAAGAGTGATATTCTAATATAATCAGTCTTTTTCAAGTATAAGAAGTAAGTCAGCCTTTTTTAAGGCTAGCTATTCAAAGAACTATTCTTCGAACTAATCAGTCTTTATTAAGACTACCACAAATTTATCATGACTTTTCTAAACTAGGAGTCTAATCGAAGACTAATTTAGCCTAGTTGAATCAATTTAAAATTTCATTCATTTCAAAAATGCCTGCGTCCAAACGGAAAGGCAACAAGCCTAAAGCTAAAAATAATTCAATACGAAATAAATCACAATCCGTTATTCAACATTTTTCTAATAACATTCACGATCTTATAGAATCTGAATGTAAAAATAAAAGACAACGGACGGATTTCCCTTCCGTTGATTCTATGCCGTCTAGCAATATTTACGAGATTTTTCCTGAATCCGATTGTAGCGACATAGAAGAAAATTCTTCAAAAATTCCCAAAATGGACGCTTGCTTTTCTGGGAAGAAACAACAATCTATGCCACCAGTGACGGTGATGATTTCCGACTTCAAAGCATTCCGTACTGAGCTTTCTACTTTTCTCCCGGAAGTAAAAGTCTCATTTCAAATCGGACGAAGAGGAGAATGTCGAGTCTTGGTGGATGGATTGGAAGATCACGAACGTCTCATTCGATATTTGTCCGAAAAACTTCATAAATTTTATTCATATGATATAAAATCAGACAGACCCTTCAAGGCTGTCTTGAAATGCTTATCAAATGATCAAAGTACTGATGAAATTAAAAATGAACTAAAAGAATGGCTTGGTTTTGCTTCTTCCCAAGTAATACTTATGAAAAAAAAAAAGCGAATGGTACTTCTAAACCACGCTCTGGAATTTCCCATGAACTTTACCTAATACACTTCAATCGAATGTCTCATATAAATGACGTAAACAATTTGAAAACTTTAGCAAAAGTACGTTTCATTTCTCACATTAAAATTCATTGGGAACATTATAAACGGCATAATCGTATTGAAAACTTAACGCAATGTCGTCGTTGCCAAGGCTTCGGCCATGGAACCAAAAATTGTCATATGGATATACGGTGTTTGAATTGTGGTAAATCGCATTCGAAAGACGTTTGTCCAATGAATGAAACCACTGACAAATTTTTATGTTCAAATTGCGATGGAAATCATAAATCCAATTATTTGAAATGTTCTGTCAGGGAAAAAAATTTTAAACGCACGTTCGCTTAGACAACAAGTCGAATCAACGACCTTAAATTTGCAGAACATACCTGAAAATCAAAAAACCGTTACAAATGCCACGCCTAATTCTTCTAAGGCACTTATTTCTTCGAATTTAAAACAAAAAATAGGTACGCCTGCCAATTCGTCTTCTAACGAAAACAATTTATTGACATTTAGATCGACCTCGTCATCATCTTCTTCTAATGTCAGTTACGCTAGTGTAACAGGTAGAAATCTACAACTTAATTCTTCTAATGTAAATAATCAAAACACAGGAACGCCTTGCAGTTCATCTTCTAACGAAAACAATTTATTAATAGGTAGATCGGCCATATCATCTTCTTCTAATGGCAGTCTACCTACAAATATTCCTTCAATGCCATTCGCTTCTTTAAACGAAGGCGATTTAGGCGATATAACCGAAAATAAAATGATCTACCTACAAGATCAACTTTTTCAAATGATCATCCGATTGAATTCGACTTCATCACTTTTTGAAGCATTTCAAATCGGATGGCAATTTGCAAACAATATTATAATGAATTTAAAATTTAACAGTGATGGTAAATAATTATTTGAATATTTTAAATTGGAATGCTCGATCTTTGAAATCGAGTGAAGATGAATTTTATAATTTTCTCAATGTTCACAAAATTCATATTGCCATTGTGACAGAAACTTTTCTTAAACCAAATGTCAAATTAAAAAGCAATCCACATTATGTGGTTCATCGATTTGACAGGTTTACTGGAATGGGTGGTGGAGTTGCCATTTTTGTCCAACGGCAAATTAAACATCGAATTTAACCTTCTTTCAATACTAAAATTATTGAAAGCTTGGGAATCGAAGTTGAAACCATTCATGGAATTTATTTCATCGCTGGAGCATATTTGCCATTCCAATGCACCGGCGAACAATTAAATTTCTTTAAAGGCGATTTGTAAAAACTCACAAGATATCGACCCAAAATTTTCGTAATAGGGGACTTAAATGCTAAGCATGTCCAGTGGAATTGTAGGCAAAATAACAGTAATGGTAAAATACTTCATAATCAACTCTCAGCTGGTTACTTCACAGTTCTTCATCCCAGTAATCCGACTTGTTTTTCTTCCGTGTAAAACCCGTCTACAATTGATCTGGTTCTAACAGATCAAAGTCACATTTGTAGTGAACCGATTATACATGCTGACTTTGACTCAGATCATCTTCCTGTAACATTCAGACTTTCCAACGAAGCTATAATTAATCCAATTAGTTCTATATTCAACTATCATAGAACTAATTGGTTGGATCACAGATCTCACTTTGAAAATCATGTGGATCATGAAACTATTTTAGAAAATTCTACGGACAACGACACAAGCAATTGATAATTTGAATCATTACATTATCGAAGCTAGAAATCTTTCAGCTCCCAAAGCTCAAACTAAATTAAATTCTCCTATCATCGATGACAATCTTCAACTGCTCATTCGGTTGAAGAAAGTTCGTCG
Source organism: Malaya genurostris (assembly GCF_030247185.1). Lineage (NCBI taxonomy): Eukaryota > Metazoa > Arthropoda > Insecta > Diptera > Culicidae > Malaya > Malaya genurostris. The sequence continues at coordinate 60,480,488 of NC_080572.1, read as the reverse complement.
ACGACAATATCAACGTTCTCGTGATCCTGCTATGAAACACATAGTTAGGAATTTACAAAAAAAAAAAAAATTAAACATAGATTTACTATTTTGTGAAATTAAAAATTCGCTAAAGAAGTTGAACAAATTAAACCATATCCTAAACCTTTCTGGAAACTTTCTAAGGTTCTTAAGAAACCTCAGAAACCAATTCCTGCTCTCAAGGAAGGAAATCAAATACTTCTTACAAATGGCGAAAAAGCTCAAAAACTTGCTCAACAGTTCGAGAGTGTACACAATTTTAATTTGAACGTTGTGAGTCCTATTGAAAATGAAGTCTCACTGAAATATGATCATATTTCAACTCAAGTGTTATTCAATTCAACTTAAACTATGAAGGCTTCTGGTAATGATGGAATTTTTAATATTCTTATTAAAAATCTTCCCGATGTTGCCTTGAGACTCCTGGTTAAAATTTTCAACAAGTGTTTTTCATTAGCTTACTTCCCAAAAAGATGGAAAAACGCTAAAGTAATTCCTATCCTAAAACCTGATAAAAACCCAGCAGAAACATCAAGTTATCGCCCAATTAGCTTACTTTCTTCAATCAGTAATCTTTTTGAAAAAATTATCTTGTTGAGAATGATGTCTCATATAAATGAGAATTCAATTTTTTTATCAGAGCAGTTTGGATTTCGTCATGAACATTCACCTACTCATCAACTTGTCAGAGTTCCTTTTTCCCATTAGAGAATACAAGTAGGTTTAGAATTTTCCCTACAAAAAAATCACAGAATTGCAGAAGCAAATGATGTCCTCATGGTAACAACCAAATCATATATATAATAGGGCTGAAAAGTCACCACTTGTGACTGAACACCCAATTTAAATCTTAATAATTTAATTTTAACACATATTCCAATAAATATATTGAAAAAAATGAAAAGCTCTTAAACTTGAAAAAGAAGAAAGAAGAAGAAAGAATTGTGTTACCATTGTGTTTGTGTTAAGAATTTGCGTTACCATTGTGTTTGAGATCACACAATCGTCACTGCTGCTACCTCACACTAGTGGAGATCCATTAAATAGATGGATGAAACTATCGTGTGTTACCTGGTAGATAGCGAAATAGACAAAAACAAAAGTCTCGAATCAGTATCGTGCGGCAAGAACAGATGGGTAGAAATAGACTCGTGATCATTGTATGTGTTTCTGTTGAATTTGTTCCCGTCGATACGGGACTGTAAGTGAATACCGTGGTGGTTAAGTACAGCGAAGCATGCTTAGTTTTCGTCCAATCAATTGGACTTTCTCTTCATGTGTTTTCATATGCAGGGTAGTTTATTTGGTTAAACAATTTCCCCGGTTAGGAGTTAGCTACGGGTTCGAGTCCCGTCTCTGCGGTAACATTTTCGCGGTTTTCATTACATCATTGTGTTCACATGTCGGTTTTCCAATCTGTTTCCCCGTTAGATAATGATCATATTGAAACTAGCTCAAGACGGCTCTACGTCTTAACAAAGGCTAAAAATAAATCGTAGAAGAAAGAAGAAAATAAGACGAATGATGCAGAATACCAGAAATATAAAAAAAGAAACGAATAAATAACGCAAGATAAAAGATAAGTATGTAAAAAAATATATCAAGTACCCAATAGTCAAACCCATTGAAAAGATTATTATTATTGTTATTACTATTGCCATTATTACGTTATTACATTACTATTACAATTATTACCACTACATTCCATACAGACCATTGCAAGAACCACATACCACAGTTTACATTATCCCAAAACCAGATCTACGACCATTGTCATTACATAAACAACAACTAAACTATAAAACACAACCACACATTTTATCAGCACAAAAAACAGTGACCAAGTGGGCACCATAGTCTAGGAATGTCTGTATGTTGATTTAAAATAGAAGCTCATGGAAGCAAATCTTATCGAGGGTCCAGTGTACAACCGAAGCAAGGGACTGCTGCCACTGTGACTACTTAGAAAAAAATATGTTAAAGAATAAGAATTGTTTTAAATTTTGCATCGTCACACTTTACCCTATAGTTCTGGAATTGGGAATTGGGAACTGGGAACCAGGATAGCCGAAGTCGGTTTGTTTAGTAAGTAACTAATATAGCCTACAAATTGAATCAACTTTAGGACAAATCTAGAATAATTTAACCCTTTTTTTGCATCGTCGCTTTAAATGTCTCTAAACTCACTCTACCCAATGAAAGCATGATGAAATTCAATAGCAAGCTTTGGAACTATAAGATTTTGTATATTATGAGTGACATCATTTGACACATACTCACACACATACATACACACGCCGGGACATTGCTCAACTCGATGGACTGTGTCGAATGATATAGAACACCTACCCTTCCGGACAAATTTTCACTAGTCAATTTTTCAAGTGATTGTATAAACTTTTTATATGAGAAAGGTAATAAGTGTACTTTTATAGAAAAGATATCATGATTTGGTGATAATACTAATATGTAGGTACAAATTGAATAATGGATTTACAAATTTACATATTTTTCACCTGAAAAATATAGATTGAAATGTGGCAACCATGAACGTTAAACAAACTTGGACAAAGCACGCTGCAACAAAGCACACATACACACATTTTATGATCTCGACGAACTGAGTCGAATGGTATATGACTCATATTACATAGCCTTTCTATATGAGAAATTCCATTTACAAGGGACTAATAAGTATAACTATTAAATCTCATTTCGCCTTCGATTCGTCACCACTCAACAGCTCTTGTTGAATCGTTGGGCATGAAATTTGAACGACAGTGTTATCACGTTCTAGGAATTCAATTCAAACTGTTAGGCACTGCAAAGTGTAAGACGAATATCGTCTAGATAATTCAAAATCAGTTGTTTTACCAACGAAAACCATTGCTGAAAAAATAATTTGCTTGATGGAAGAATCGTGCAAAAATATTTTGAGAACGATTTGGTATATTCAATTATTCATGAACGTGCCATGTTATAAGCATATTAAGGTTAATTACAATCGATATGTGTTATAAAGTTTATCGTTCGTTAAATATCTGCGCACAGACATTCGGTTCATCTATTTTGGGCATAATCGAAACTGTCCAAAAACCCTTAGTTTCCAATTCGTTCTCCGAGTTACCTTCACGCCGTAATCAGAATATAAAACGGTGTACTGGGAAATGCCATCCTGTGGTAGACAAACAAGCAGATAACATTGAATTGCAATTTACTCGGCTACGGTTTGTTGCGGAAGTCGGCTTGCCGTATCCGGTACACAACGAAATAACTGGAAGCGATTCGAGGTCAAATAAAATATTCATACGATCCTGTTGTTTGCTTATTTTTCTCCATCCGAAAATGTCACCTATGGATGCTTTCAATCTTAATGGTATGGAATATTATCACAAACAAAAAACAGCAAAACAAATTTATTAAACTGTGAGTTATCATATAAAAATATTTGATCATGGATATTTTTTTATAAATTAGTGAAGATGAAATGAGAATTGCTGTCATGTTTCATCAACTGGGGGAAATTAGAATTTGCTATAAGAAATGTAGGAAAATAGGTACTAACTAGAGGTGAATGGTTGAAATTGAATAAGACAACACTCAGGAAATGAATCAGTTATGAGGAAATTAATTTCTGATTCTGATTGATTTTCTGCTGCTGTGAGTTGTTTGCCTAGTACTTTGATCACTTCACGTTTTGCTAGAAGCACATAATGTGAACGTCACAATTATTTTAGGTTTACATAATTTAATGTAAAAGTTTCCATTTTTAATTGTTTTTCTCACTTTCCTCAAAGATGACGTGGCTGTTATTCACTGATATGAGATCAAATGAAAGGTCTTAATGTCCCATACGAAATGTCCATCCGGAACTACAGGGTGCTTTGATTTGTAGATTTTGTTAGTTTACGTCCGAATAAACTTTCCACAATAATATTTATGATGGTATGAGCGATATGAGAAAGGCATCATTAGACCACAAGGAGGATTGAAAGTTGTTTTTATAATCTGGTTCCATGCCTGCTATTTTCATATTCTACCGTCGGGGACGCAGCCTACTTGGGTTCGATCCCCAACCCCGCAGCATTTTTTTTAAGGTTAAAACCTCTATAATTGAAACAATAAAAAGTGCTACTGTAGCATAGATTGACATCAAACAAATTTCAAAATTCAAAAAGTCGGATGGGTAATTTCAAAGACATAACTGAATGGCGTGAATAGGGATAAAACTGAAATGCTTTTTCCAAATCCACACAAATCGTTTGTGGCCATCTATAATTTCTAAAATTGAACTAGGAACTAATATGACGTTAATTTCAATAACTTACTAGTTAAACCCGTCGCGGAAATAAAAATTTTATGGCGATTTGAAAGAATATTTACAAACTGAAAGTCGCCATCTTGAATTCTAAAACTATAAATTATTGATATGCATTCACCAAGCGTGAAAAAAAATCTTAATACCAGGGCTTGTTTGTGGAATGTGAATAATTCGTTCATCTTGCGACAAAAAGGGCTGAATATCTTTACAATTTGCAAATCGACGAATCGAAATAGAAGTAGTATCAAAAATTACTTTGCAAATTAATTAAAAAAAAAATCATTTACTCTCAAAAACAAAAATACATTTTTTATTTAAAAGACATTTTCTTTCAGGCCTATTTGCGTATAAGCTTTACGTGGCCGATTGAGCCGATTTTTTTAAATAAATTTTTTTTTGTATTCGATCTCGTTGTCACCCTTTTTCTAGGGGGAGAGGAGCTTCCATTTCCCTCCTGCAAGGGTCGAAGGGCACTTTGTTCGTGGCTCGTGTCGTAATCCATTGCCGCATCGATGGTTTTGTTGTTGATTTCAGTCTTCTTTTCGTTTTCCTGGTTGTTCGCAGTCTTGAGCTCGTTGCTAGTTGCTGTAGACGCGCCTTGTTGTACATTGGTTGCAGTTGCTGGTTGGTTTAATGGTGAAACAGGAGTACACCCAAACCTCCGTTTACGAACACTTTTTTTACGTTACCTCTTTTTACGTAACTCTTTTTACGAACCAAATCCCAAATAACGTAAATTTTTTTACGAATCAGCTTCGTAAAAAGAGGTTTTTGCATCCAATGAAAACAATTTCCGGCTTCATGGAAATTACTACAATATGGGTATTTTCCGAACGGAATTGATAAGTAGATGACGGGAAACGATGTTTGCAATGGTTCAGAAATCCAAGATGGCGTCTTCCGGTTTGACGATATTCCTTAAAACCCTTTACAATGCAGATATTTTCCGACCGGAATTGATGAGTAGTTGACGGAAAACGATGTTTGAGGTGGTTCGGAAATCCAAGATGGCGACTTCCGGTTTGACGATATTCCTTAAAACCCTTACCATATGGGTATTTTCGGAACGGGATTGATGAGTAGATGACGGAAAACGATATTTGAAGTGGTTCGGAAATCCAAGATGGCATCTTCCTGTTCTTTGATATTGCTTAAAAATATTTACAATATGGGTATTTTCGGGACGGGTTTGATGAGTACGAGGTCTGTTCAAAAAGTACCCGGAATTCTCATTTTTCTAAAAAAATATTTATTTATTCGTCTACATCTATATGGTCTCCTTCAAAGTAATCCCCCCTAGATATAATACACTTATGCCAGCGTTTTTTCCAGTCTTCGAAACACCCCTGATAGTCACTTTTTGTAATGTTCTGTAGCACTCTCAGCGATTCTGCCTTTATCTCTTCACGGAACCACCCGCGATCCCATTTCAACCAGAATATTAGTTGATTTTCTGAATTCGATTGGTTAAAATTTGGTACAACTAATCGATTGTTTGTACTCAGCATCTATTGTCGATGGAAAAAAGTCTTATCGTCCCTCAGATTCGTTTCGCGTAACATTTGCCGGATCTGCATTGCCTAGCCATGTCTATATCGATAAAATTCGTCTTCCTGTTCGGCTTTTCGTACCGCATGTTATGAATTGCACGAACTGTAAAAAATTCGGACATACAGCTACTTACTGTAGTAATAAGTCCAAATGTATCAAATGTCAAGGGCCTCATAAGGATAATCTTTGCGATAAAGATGTTGAAAAATGTGTTTATTGTGGGGAAAGTCCTCATGATGATCTTTCAGTGTGCGCTGCATTTAAGCTGCGTAAAGACAAAATGAAGCTTTCTTTAAAAGCACGGTCTAAGCGCACATATGCAGAAATGCTCAAAACGGTCATACATGTCTCCCCTTTGGAAACCGAAAACGGTTTTTCAAATCTTGCGGAGCCAGAGGAATCTGACTCTGACGGAAATAGTGAAGATACCTCGTTTGTCACTCCTCAAGGGTCTGTTAAGAGGAGATTATCAAACCATAAAATACCAAAAAAGACACCTAAAATTACACCTTCAATAAAAGATCCCCGTGTTAAAGCTAAAAAGCCAAATTTAAAACCAAAAACTGTGCCTCCTGGTTTGTCAAATTCACAAACCAATCCAGGAACTAGCTCAAGAAAAGACAATAATCCAGTGGGCTCTATTTCACATTCACCAACAGGATTACTGAAATTTTCGGAAATTGTAGAATGGATTTTCGCTGCATTCAATATTTCTGAACCTCTAAAGACCATCATAACAGCATTCCTTCCAATAGCTAGAACTTTTTTGAAACAGTTATCAGCTCAATGGCCAGCTCTTTCAGGTTTTGTATCATTTGATGGATAATTTATCATCCGCCGCAAATGATTCAATCACTGTCCTGCAGTGGAATTGTCGAAGCATCATGCCAAAACTTGATTCATTTAAAGTTTTGTTGCATAGTCAAAAATGTGATGTATTACCTTTATGCGAAACATGGCGTACTTCAAACATAGCTTTAAATTTTAATGATTTTAACATTATACTTCTCGATAGAGACTCTCCGTATGGTGGAGTGCTTTTAGGAATTAAGAAATGTTATTCCTTTTATAGATTAAACATTCCTTCGACTTCTAGTATAGAAGTTGTTGCTTGTCAAATAAACATTAAAGGAAAGGACATTTGCATTGCTTCGATATATATTCCTCCAAGAGCTAAAGTTGGACAACGACAGCTTAATGAAATTGTCGAAGCCCTTCCTGCTCCACGTTTGATTTTAGGAGATTTCAATTCGCACGGAATGATGTGGGGTTCCGTTTACAATGATAGCAGATCATCTCTAATATATAATATTCGCGACAATTTTAGCATGACGGTACTAAATATGGGTAGCATGACACGGATCCCAAGACCTCCTGCACGTTCAAGTGCATTAGATTTATCTCTTTGTTCGACTTCAATTCGACTAGATTGCACCTGGAAAGTATTTCCTGATTTACATGGTAGCGATCATTTACCAATCATCATCTCAATTAGCAGTAACAAAGGCATTGCTAATTCAGTTAATATTCCATATGATTTGACAAAAAATATTGACTGGATTAAATACCAAAGTAGTATTTCAAGTGTCTTAACTTCAATGGAAGAGCTCCCCCCACTTGAAGAATATGACTTCCTCGTTTGTTCGATTCTGGAGGCCGCAGAACAAGCCCAAACCAAACGATTTCTTGGTCCATCGTCTAACAGAAGGCCTCCAAACCCTTGGTGGGACAAAGAGTGTTCAGATGCTAAGCACGCGAAACAAAATGCTTTCAAGACGTTTTTAAAACGAGGAGGAGGAACTCCTCAGAATTTTGAAAATTTCTTGACTTTAGAAACCAAGTACAAGAGCATACTTCGGGCCAAGAAATGTAGCTATTGGAGACATTTTGTCGAAGGTTTGTCAAGAGAAACCTCAATGAGCACTCTTTGGAATACGGCCAGACGAATGAGGAATCGTAACGTAGGAAATGAGAGTGAGGAATACTCGAACCGATGGATATTTGATTTTGCGAGGAAAGTTTGTCCAGATTCTGTTCCTACGCATAGCATTATAAGGGAATCTTTTCCAAATAATGGTTCCATTGATAGCCCCTTTTCAATGATGGATTTTTCCATAGCACTCATGTCTTGTAACAATAACGCTCCTGGGTTGGACAGAATTAAATTCAACTTGGTGAAGAATCTGCCCGACCTCGCAAAAAGACGTTTGTTGGAATTGTTTAACAAGTTTCTTGAGCAAAATATTGTTCCACCTGACTGGAGGCAAGTGAAAGTTATCGCCATTCAAAAGCCGGGGAAACCAGCTTCCAATCACAACTCATATAGACCCATTGCGATGTTGTCCTGCATCAGAAAATTATTCGAAAAAATTATTCTACGACGTCTCGACACTTGGGTCGAGACGAACGGTTTGTTGTCAGATACTCAGTTTGGCTTCCGTAAAAATAAAGGGACGAATGATTGCCTTGCATTACTTTCGTCTGACATCCAAATTGCCTTCGCTCAAAAGCAACAAATGGCATCTGTATTTTTAGACATTAAAGGAGCATTGGATTCAGTTTCCATTGATGTTCTTTCAGACAAGCTCCACCAACATGGACTTCCACCGGTTATAAATAATTATTTGCACAACCTTTTGTCAGAGAAACGCATGCATTTTTCACATGGCGATTTGGCAACATTCAGAATTAGCTACATGGGTCTACCGCAAGGCTCATGCCTCAGTCCGCTCCTTTATAATTTTTACGTGAATGACATTGACAGCTGTCTAGTAATCCCATGTACACTAAGACAATTGGCAGATGATGGCGTAGTTTCAGTTACTGGAGCCAAAGCTATTGATCTGCAAAAACCATTGCAAGATACCTTATGGCGTTTTCGTTTTTAATTTGCACTACACCGGTGCAGTGCTACACTGAGGCATGAATAAACGAACAAAAATGACGAAAACATAAACAGTAACCATTGACTACAATTAACGATTCCATTGCACAGAGCTACACCAAACTTTTGATGAGTGCTACACCAGTGGTATCGGTGCAGAAACAGTGTAGCACTGGTGTAGTGCAATTGGTAAAAACGAACGGTTTAGGTGCAGCTTTCGCTACACCGGTGTAGTGCAATTTAAAAACGAAAACGACATTAGATAACTTGTCCGTTTGGGCTGCTCATCTGGGTATCGAATTCTCTGCGGAGAAAACAGAGCTGGTCGTCTTTTCAAGAAAGCATGATCCCGCGCAGCTTCAGCTTCATATGATGGGAAGAATGATCCAACAGGTTTTGACTTTCAAATACCTCGGGGTGTGGTTTGATTCCAAATGCACGTGGGGAGGACACATTAGGTTTCTGATAACAAAATGCCAACAAAGAGTAAATTTTCTTCGAACAATAACAGGATCTTGGTGGGGTGCTCATCCGGAAGATCTAATAAAATTGTATCAGACAACGATACTTTCAGTGATGGAATATGGATGCGTTTGCTTTCGTTCCGCTGCAAACTCTCATATTATCAAACTGGAGCGAATTCAGTATCGTTGTTTGCGAATTGCTTTAGGGTGCATGCATTCGACACATACAATGAGTCTTGAAGTTCTGGCGGGAGTTCTTCCATTGAAAGATCGTTTTTGGGAGCTTTCATCGCGGCTGCTAATAAGATGTGAGGTACTGAATCCCCTGGTTATTAATAACTTCGAAAGGCTAGTTGAGCTTCAATCTCAAACAAGATTCATGACAGTATATTTTAACCATATGTCACAGGAAATCAACCCTTCAAGATATATTCCTATCCGTGTCAGCCTCCTAAATGTCCCTGACTCAACTTTATTTTTCGACACATCCATGCACCGCGAAGTGCGTGGAATCCCGGAACACCTACGCTCGATGGAAATCCCAAAAATATTTACAAGTAAGTTCAGGCATATTGACTCTGAGAATCCAAGGCCAGAACCCTGCTCCAGATTTAGACACAAAATCTCCATCAGTAGTTCAAGTCAAGAAACTAGGGTCAGGTCTAGAATCGGAATCCATGCTCAGAATCCAAGTGAAGATTTCTGCTTCAGGTTCAGAATTTTTCTGTTAGAATTCTGGTTCAAAATCCATGTCCAGATTCAGTATTAATATCCAGAAAACTTGTCGGTCATTGGGGTTCAGAATCCTGGTCTAGGTTTAGAATCTCTGTCAATAAGTCAGGTTCAAGTTTAGAATTGAGGAATCTTATAGAAATCAGGTCCAGAATCCAGTCCAAATTCCCAGTCCAAAGGCAAAAAAAAGCTGGACAAGAATTCAGAAACTCTGTCAAAAGTTCCAAGATCCAAGTCCAAGACCATTTTTCGAATTCAGGTTCAGAATCTAGGTTAAGGTCTCTGTCAGGAATTCAGGTTCACAATCTCGGTCTAGGTCTAGAATCCAGATCCATGTTCCGAATCCAAGTACTGAATTCTGTTTCAAGCTCATCCATATCCGGATAAGGAATCTCAGTCCAGAATTCAGGTTCAGATTCTGTATTCTGATCCAGAAACCTAGCTCGATAACCAGATCCAGTGTTAGTCGTTTCACACAGCCCACCTGGGTTTGATCCCCAACCCCGCACATAGGGTCAGAAATGTTTTTTTGGCTCGAAGAGGTGAATGACCTTAAGGTTAAAACCTCTATAATTGAAACCAAAAAAAAGTCTAGATATGGGTTAATTATTATTGAGTGACAGGACTTGCGAGTTTTCCTAACAATCATCAATTCACATCTTTATCTCCAAAACTTAACCTTTGGCTTTATTTTCTCCGTGGTACTTTGTGAGTCGCAAATAAACTGTTTGATTTCAAATGTTTTCGTTTATGCCTCTTAAGCAAGTAGAACGAAAACCATAAATGATTCAAAAAATTTCTTTCGGGCGAACACCCGAAAAAAATCCACAATGTTCATGTATGATTATTACTGTTCACGCCACATTGAAACACATCCAACGAAAAGATAGACTGAAACTATGACTGATATACTAAAAATAAAACGAAATTCAAATACTGACGTCACAAGCTCTCAGAGATAGTTACAAATCGAATCGTTCTGCCAACTGAACTACTGTGGATGTGATTATACATAACTCAGAAGACTTCCCGGTAGAAAAGAACTTGGTATATGATTTGACTGTTCACGGCCAGTGTTGTTCACATTTTAGTCGATCCCCTGTGGTAGAATTTCGCACACAAAAACTTATTGCACATTTCTTCTAACAGGCGATCTTTCTTTAATTAGCCGGTTGTGCTATTAGGTGTTAGATTTCGGAGAATTTTAATAATTTTTTTCTACATGGTGGTAGTAGAACGAATAATTTATTCAAAATGGGAATTCGACCAGAAAAGTTTGGGAGCCACTGATTTAGACAATGAAAAGTGATGATCCCAATAACGAAAATTTCGACCACGATCGTGTGTGCGGAGGCGACACAAGAAAGTGTTGGCTTCAATAGAATACGGCGTTGTCAATACACAACACTTGCAACGAGTCCTTTATCAAGCGTTTATGGTATTCTCGCTAAAACATCACGCTACATACCACATTGAGTTCCTCCACCTGGAGCATCTGTTGTCAGGATAAAAAAAAACATCTAAAACTGGAAGTAATAGCGATGAAGCAGTAGCTGAAGTAGCGTTCAATTATTTTCTTTCGGTGGTTCATTTGTTTGTATTTGCACAGGATGTTGTTCAGGGTGCTCTGACAAACCGCTCTCCCCTACTGGTCCTTACGACCGGGAGCCCGAGGAGCATTGACTTCGGTCGAGGGGTTTCTGTGCCACTTTGCCAACATGAAAACAGAAGTATGCATCAGCATTAAATTCCACTTAGCAGCATTTTCTGTTCTTTTTTTTTCTGCCACCCAGGTATCAATCCACACTCGAGTGGAGCCAGGAATCAGAGGCTCAATATTATTTTCCAGATAACGGTTCTGATTGATTTCGTCGAATGCTCTCTCTCTCTTTCTCTCTCTCTCTGCTTTTTTTCTGTGATGGTCCATCTTGAGCGTTTCACGATAAGATATCCGGTGTTTTAAGCGTTGTGATTATGTTACCTTTTATTTTTTGATTTGCTGAGCCAGACCGAGCCAAATTTCGACTGCAATGAAGTTACAACTTGCTACAGTTAGAATACTCACGGAACGTCGTTTCAATCATTCTGGGATTCATCGGAAAAGTCTTATCTCCGCAAATCTGATAATAGGTTTCAAATCTGTCGACTGGACGTCACAATTGGCAGACGTAGATCGGATTAGTCCGAAAAAATCGACGTTCATCATATGCTTATTTTTAGCAATTGAAATCTTCACACTGCTTCTGGCTGAGAGGGGGAGATGGGTTGATTAGGGTTTCAAATCGGATTTTCACTCGAGCCGTTGTTTTAGCTATGTTATAAGGGGCTTGATTCATAGGACAGACGTGGTATGATTCCGAAACATGCAAAACCGTGTTTATCGTGTTCGGGACACCACGGAACAGCAAATTGTAGACGAACTAACGTAGGCGGCAAATCGGATCGTCCTATTATTAGAAATTCTCGAAGCTAGACCTCCGATTCACGCACATTTGAATTGCAGTTGATCGTAGGTTTGCCCCGAGGCTTTAATTGTGTACTTCAATTTCCCGCCCGGAGTGGCCACCAAACTGCGGAATTTCTTCTTTGGTGCCTTTTCTGGGAACGGGTAACCGGTTGAATCGACATCTCGAAGTCATCTGTAATTCTAATTAGCATCGTTACCATTCCGGAGCACCGTCGGAATTGCGATTCGAGGTTATGCAACTGAGGCGTCTGATTTGGGTTGGATGGAGGGTTGACGCAAGTGAAACCTTTGTGGCTCTCGGCGATCCTTTTTCTTTTCTAATGACTCGCCGGGCGGCGGCATGACTAATGAGAATGGATGGATGTTTAATTGTTTCAAACGCTCACCTAGTTGAGTGCCGTTCGAGCGTGGGCCAATTTTGCGCTAGACTAGCGTCTTCGTATGAAAAAGAGACTGTGTATGTGTGTGTGTGGGTTGATTTTTTCGTACGTTTCTATGTTAGATTATTTATTCACAATAAATTTGGTAGCTGTAAAGAAACAAAATGAATTAATGAAGCATCTCGGGGCGAAGAAAAATGCTAAATTTCCCATAATATATTTGGTTTGGCCGGCAATGTGCAGCTGTGGTCGAGCAAGACAAAACTTCATCACTAACGGGACGAGAAATAAGGTAAAATATACCGCGAAGATTGCCTAAAGAAGCAATAGTTACCATTCATATGCAGCAATGGCGCTCCTTTCCTATTCTGGCAAGATTTGGCATCTTGTCTCCACGCCAAAGCTATGAGCTATGAGAAACCGCTGAAGTTGTACCTTCGATGGGGTCGTCAGCATCGCTCTCGTCAGTTGACAAACAAGCGTAAAGATTTTCTGGGGGCGTAGTACTCTTCAATATTTAAAGAAAAAAGCGCTTCGAATGTTGCTTATTTTTCAATGTCTCCAACGCAGCTGCCATTCACATGACTCCCTCCACAATTGATACAGTGGGAATTATTCGTAACAATGAGATGCGGTGAATCCTAATTGTTTGCAATTTCACGACCCGCTGCACAAAAATGTCGAACAGGTTAACCAATTCGGTCCAGAAGGACATAGTTAAGCAAAGCCGAGCCATGGAAAGCCACTTGATACGACGAGTCTAATAGGGTGTATTACTTAGTCAGATCCCCAGCAATCGATACTGAACGCAATTGCTGGCAGTACGGTGTCAAACTTTTTCGTTTAGGAGACTTTTGAAACCGCTCACCACATAAAGACTGTACCAGAAAGTATGGACGCCACCAAAAACCGCTGCCATTTCGCAATGGTTCAGAATCTGTCAATTTTTATGGCTGCGTCTTGTTGTTTACACTCTTCTCTAACTACTTGTACAGTTGTTTATTCGTTTCCATTAGTTTGTTTCGAATGCGTGGGCTTTCGAATGGTGTACAAATGGTGCACAGAACGCGGACTGTCACTGAGAAAGATAGCAAAATTGGAAGGAGTAAGTGAAAAAGCCGTGCGAAATACAATCAGGAAGTTCGGTGAGGATAACACTTTGAGGATAACCCGAAAACGGGTCGGAAAAAAGGTCCGGCTAACCCTCATTTTCATAAACGTATACTGAAGGCGTTCGAGCAGAAGAAGGAGGTTTCAGTTCGAAGTGTGACCAAAAAAAGGGCACTTCGAAGCCAAATGTTCTTCGTGTTAAAGAACGTTTAAATCTTCGAACCTATAAGAAGCAGAAACAACCAAAACGCAGTCCGAAACAAGAAGCATCGATCAGGCCGAGGGTTCGAAAGCTGTACAATACAATTCTTGCTGGAAACTGCATAATCATGGACGACGAAACCTACGTGAAACTCGATTACGAATCCTTGCCGGGACCACAATATTATACGGTGCGAGAAGGGCAAGTGTTAAACCAGTCCGAGACATCGATTGAAGTCGAAAAATTTGGTAAGGAAGTTATGGTCTGGCAAGCAATTTGTAGCTGAGGTAAGATTTCGAAACCCTTCATCACAACTGCTTCAATGAACAGCGAAATAAACATCAAGGAATGTTTACAAAAACGACTTCAACCCATGATTCGAAGCCACAAGGATCCTGTTGTCTGCTGTCCAGATATTGCTTCTTGCCACTACTCGATATCAACGGTAGAATGGTATACTACCAAAAATGTCACTTTCGTCCCAAAAGACATGAATCCACCAAATGGCCCATAACTTCGACCAGTTGAGGAATTTTGGGCATTAACGAAGGCACATCTTAGGAAACATGTCTCGGTAGCCGAAACCATTCAACAGTTCGAAAAAGATTGGAAAAAAGTGTCAAAACTTGTCACCAAGAAGTCAGTACGGAATCAAATGAGGAACGTTCGCAAGAAGGTGCGCCAGCTAGTCTACAATGGCTAAGTAGCAAATGTTGAGAATAATATTCTGTTGTTGTAGTCTAATATTATCAGTATATCGAATAAAATTTGAATATCTAACACTTGTGAATTATTTACAGCGAAATCAAAGTGCGTCCATACTTTCTGGGACAGTCTTTACACAAGAACGCCCTCACAAGTCAGACTCGGATCGGTGATCACGCCGATTAACTTGACTTCTCGAGTTGGAATGTATACACGATACTCCCGTGTTAAAAGTTCACATTTGCCTGTTTTGCACTGGTTAACAAGACTCTAAGCTTGTCTAAGCGTACTTTCTCATTTATTTTTGTTTAATTGTACCGGATGGACCGATTTTGACATGCTTAGTCTCGTTTCAAATGACTATGACTTCTGGTTTCGGAGATGTAATGGTACAAGTGGCGTAACCGACAAAACACGTTTTTTTTTCTTACCGCTCAGTTTCCTCAGAGATGGCTGGTTTTAACAAGCTAAGGTTCGTTCGAAAGCTACTATTGTGCAGTTGGTCAAGTTAGAAGATTAAACGGCTGTCGCTTCCGGTTACGGAGATATGATGATATAATTGACGTTACCAACAAAGTTCGACGTTTTTGTCGTGAATACGACTTACTTTACTATGGGGTGCCTTTTAAAAATTTACCCTCTGAGAGAGTGATAAGGTTTTGACCGTGAATATCTCTTGTTGTATCTAACGAATCAACATAATTTTTGCTACATGCCATCGGAAATATGATCACAATTTTATGATAAAAATTTCAGTTGTGTGACATAATCTTAAATAATTCAAAATTAAACTTTTCTGAAATGTATGGTATAAGCCAACATCAAAGATCGCGTTTGCTTCCTCGTATTTTTAAAGCACATAGCTCAGTGATCTGTGAAAGGATTTATATAATCTAACTAACAAAAGAATAGAAATTTTGCAACTTAAACGTGTATAGCAATAGCATTGAATTATTTCAATAGTACACTATTGAAAAACCAGTCTCATTTGACCCATGTCAACACCAGCCAATCAGAACGCGTTCTGAGGAAGAGAACAAAATATCTGCTGCTGCACAACAAATCGTTCGAGAAAAATTTTCCGAACAATGCTTAACATCGTTGTGAGTTCCACAATTTTGTCCTTCTGAAAGGCAGGAATGAATCCCGTACAGCATCCTGATAGTTTCTTTCAGTGACATGAAAATCCGAAATGAAATTATCGACATTAAAATTCAATATTTATAGCCGTTAGGATCGCCCATTACTGAAAAAGCTACAAACGAAATCACGTAAAAAAACCTCCTGACAAAAATTGGATCAGTTTGGATTCTATCGCCACTGCGAGTAGATGTATTGTGTGTCGTTTGCAAAGCTAGTTTCGCTTCCGACAAGAGCGTTTACGTCACAGCTGCCAGTCGTTTGCATTGGTGAACAATCAACGAAAAGAGGACAACGGTGGAGGCTTCACACAAAATCAGCCGTTCTAATGGCTCTAAAATTTTTCTAACGAACTATAAGGATTTCTTGCTCGCAAATCGAAGGTAAATATCCTCAGTTTAGTGCAAATCAAGAACAGTTTGATTAGATATGTGTACTTTTTGCTGTGTAAAATTCACAGTAATCGCGATCAAGTGAAGACTTCTTTGTTTTGCGAAAAATGTGAAAAAGGGGAATGCTTGCATAATTCATACAATTGATTAACTAATTGATATTCGGAAGTGTTAAGGAACATGTCAGTTGTTTTCGTATTCACGACATCAAGTTATGTCTCTCACATTACCCACCTACCTGTTTTACCGTTAAATGTTCTTGAAGATGGCTGAACCGATTTCAACAAACTAAGGCTTGTTTGAATGTAGCTTGTGGGCCATTGATGAAGCTCGAGAATCAAATGGCTGTTACTCTCGCTTCCGAAGATATGATGGTATAAGTGACGTAAACGTCAAAACTAATTACCGCTCAATGTGCTTGTATATGGATTAACTGATATCAATGATTAACTGATATCAACCAATGAACAGCAAAAAAAAAAGATTGTAAAAATCTCGATGTGATTATCAATTGATGTGCAAAAAATTTAGATGTACTGAACATCAAATGGAATAATTTACCGATTTCGAGAAATATTGCGCATAAATCACACGTTATTACATCAGAACAACGTATTGAGTACATTACATCACCTTAGCTGAATACTGTATCTGATTCTGATATAAAATTATGCATTTTTCCGTGTAATATTACAACCTTTGGAACGACACTGAGATTGTTGTGATAATATATCAAAATCGCTGCACATCCGTAGTGAGTAGTGATGTGCAGCAATTTTGATGTAATATCACAAATGTGTTGGTGTCGCTCTAAAGGTTGTAATATTACACGAGAAGATGTATAAATTCCTATCAGAATCGTATACAGTATTCAGTCAAATTGATGTAATCTACTCAATACGTTGTTTTGATGTAATAACGTGTGATTTATTAGCAATATTCCTCAAAAACGGAAAATTATTGCATTTGATGTTCAGTATGTCTAAATTTTCTTCACACCGATTGATAATTAAGAAATGAGAATGTTACAATTCTTTGTTTGCTTTGTATATCTAAAGAAAGTGAGTAAGTAATCAGCTTCGGTGTATGCATCGTTTGTGCAGGCGTGTTGTGTTTTCTTCTTCCGTGCCACCACGCACCGTTGCTTACCGGCTTAGTATCGTCACTTAATATGGCGGTTTGAAAGCTTTGACACTCATCGACACCCTGTAGTTGCGGAACCGGAAGTCGGATCCGGGTGAAAATTCACAGTAGCTTGTGAGACAATATGAACTTAATTTAAATTGAGGTTTGTGAATATCGGTTCAAGCATTGCTGCGAAATCGAAGTGAGTTTCATTTTTGGAGCTGTTGTTCATCACTTTCGGTGCTTCTCGAACGGGATATGGGGGACCGGTACTGTCGAATTCAGTTTAGGGGCTGTCTATAAAAGACGTAACGCTTTTTTTTGGCAATTTTTGACCCCCCACTCCCCTTTTGTCACAAATTGTCACAGTAGTAAAGATTCTATACGCAATGGCAATGCTCCATGCAAAATTAGTTTAAAAATATATTTCACACCACATAGTGATCAGAGCGACAAAAGACTTTGTTTTACTTCCAGCTGGTTGATGCTGATGATGATGTTTATGATGATGCACTATTTTGATTAATCACAATAAAACGCTTTTTGACATGAATTTAATTTATGGAAGTAACAGGAGCACAGAGTTTGAGCACACAGCAGGCGCTGCGTTTGAAAGGCGCGTTTGTATTACCCTAGTAAAACTTGCACTCCTCCGTGGTAGATGTGAGTAGTGAACAAAAAAAGAACGAATATTACCATCATATCTTGTTTTGATGTTCCTGTGCTGTCAAAGCAATACTTCATATTTCCTTGATATTTAATCGAAGGAATCTTCTTGATAGATTAGACAAAATCTATTTAGCATCAAGATTTGTTATTTATTTTAGCTTATGTTATCTTATTTCGTTATTGATAAGGCATACCAATTTCTTTAAGTACAATTGATCCAGTGGTTCCTTTTTCAAATGGAATTTTCTATCATCATTTGCTAGGCCATGCTGCATCGATCAGAACCAACAATAATCGGAAGAAACAATGTCTGGGTAGCATATGACTTCTCATTCGAGCGTTTTAAGTATGTGTTAACGGTCTGTGCAACACGTGGGCGAGAATCGTCATGTTGCAAAATTACTTTCCGTGTCAGTCTTTCTAACCAAGGCTCAGTGGGCCAAATCTCATATACTATTCGTTTCAGCTCGACGAACTGAGCAAATGTCTGTGTGTATGTATGTAACAAAAATATGCACTCACTTTTCTCGGAGATGGCTGAACCGATTTCCACAAACTTAGATTCATATGAAGCGTCTTATGGTCCCATAGCTAGGAATTGAATTTCATTTTGATCCGATTTCCGGTTCAAGAGTTATACGGTAATATGTGAAAATTAAGGAAAAATTGTGTACTTAATTTAGGCTCAAACAAAACGCATGGAAGTTATTTAAAAATTTCTAGAACATTCCATCCAGATTCAACCTTTCCTTTCGGAACTAGAGCGCGACAAGTGGAAAATCTTCAATTTCATGAGTATTTTTTCACTGACGATGGCAAAAACATGTATACATCCCATAAAACTGACTGATGAATTCTTCTAGTTTGCAGAACTTTTTAGTTTGTGAGCATATAAGGGGATGTCCATAAAAGACGTCTTGCCGCAATGGGGAGGGGGGTGTTTCACAAAACATGATGTTTTGTGACAGGGGGAAGGGGGGAGGGTTGTTGGAATGTGACGTCCAATATTTTCAATGAGCGCATTTTTGAAATACCTAATTATATTAGGAAATCATTTCTGTTGTGATCAGCAAAGGTGCACGGAGGGGTGAGTAAATTAGCGAAATTAATGAATTTTGCTAATATGAGTAAAAAAAGATGCCTTCAAACGGTTTAACATAAGTTATTTTGGGTGCACCAATCGCTTGGAATTATGGATTTTTAACTTTCGGAAATCTTATGATAGGTAGTAGGCAGATGTGGAATATAAACCACACAAAGAATGAAAGAATTTCAAAAAGTTTGTTTGGTCGGTCGCATCGAAGTTTCATGCTTCTTGATGTATTTGAAATTCATTCAGCAATACCATGTTGGAGGAGTAACAGTTCGGCTGAAAAGTTCGTATCGTTTAATAGAAACACACATTTTTTTGCCAAAATTCGTTTTTATTATTCGACATAATTGCCATCAGAGGCGATACAGCGATTATAGCGATCTTCCAACTTTTCGATACCATTTTTGTAGTACGATTTGTCCTTTGCCTCAAAATAGGCCTCAGTTTCAGCGATTACCTCTTCATTGCTTCTAAATTTTTTACCAGCGAGCATTCTCTTGAGGTCTGAGAACAGGAAAAAGTCACTGGGGGCCAAATCTGGAAAATACGGTGGATGAGGGAGCAATTCGAAGCCCAATTCGTTCAATTTCAGCATGATTTTCATCGACTTGTGACACGGTGCATTGTCTTGATGAAACAAAACTTTTTTCTTCTTCAAATGAGGCCGTTTTTTTTTTAAAGTTCGTCCTTCAAACGCTCTAATAACGCTATATAATAGTCACTGTTGATGGTTTTTCCCTTTTCAAGGTAGTCGATGAAAATTATACCATGCGAATCCCAAAATACAGACGCCATAACCTTACCGGCCGATTGTTGAGTCTTTCCACGCTTTGGGTTAGGTTCATCGCGTGCAGTCCACTCAGCTGACTGTCGATTGGACTCCGGAGTGAAGTGATGGAGCCATGTTTCGTCCATTGTTATATATCGACGCAAAAAATCGGTTTTATTTCGATATAACAGCTCCAAACACTGCTCAGAATCATCAATTCGTTGTTGTTTTTGATCGATTGTGAGCTCAAGCGGCACCCATTTTGCACAAAGCTTTCTCATATCCAAATATTCGTGAATAATATGTCCAACACGTTCCTTTGATATCTTTAGGGTGTCAGCTATCACGATCAACTTCACTTTACGGTCATTGAAAATCATTTTGTGGATTTTTTTCACGTTTTCATCGGTAACAGCCTCTTTTGGACGTCCACTGCGTTCATCGTCTTCGGTGCTCATATGACCATTACGAAATTTTGCAAACCACTTACGAATTGTTGCTTCGCCCGGTGCAGAGTCTGGATAACACTCATCAAGCCATTTTTTGGTATCGGCGGCACTTTTTTTCATCAAAAAGTAGTGTTTCATCAACACACGAAATTCCTTTTTTTCCATTTTTTTCACAATAACAAAAGTAGCTTCACTCAAAATGCAATATCTCACAAACTAATAATCAGACAGCTGTCAAATTTATACACGTATCTTTTGAAGGTTGGTACTAACTGAAAATGGTATGGATTTAATTTTAGTGGCGCCCTCTCATAGAAACGATACCAACTTTTCAGCCGATCTGTTAATATCAACAAAACCAGCAAATAACATTAACATATACGTTGTGATTATCAATAATTATAATGATAAGAAAAACATGTTCAATCATAAATCATGTCATGCAACTGATTAATTTACTCTGTTTAGTTTGAATATCATACACAGAGGTAACAGCCTGGGTAGAAGTGATTTGCAAACCAATTAATAAAACCAAACATTTCAATGGTAGAAAATAACATTATTTAGTTTGAAATAAGAGTTAAAATAACAAAAATCATTGCAAAGTCTGCATGAGAAAAGAGCAGCAAAATATAAAATTCTACCATTGTAACTTCAAAGCAAGAGCAAAACATTTATAGAAGACGATTTTTTCAGTAATTTGATTCTCTAGCATTGTGAATAGTATATCATAAGAATTTCACTTATCTTATTCTGATGCAGTATATTCAATTGTATTCCATTTGAAAAAGGAACCACTGGATCAATTGTACTTAATGAAATTGGTATGCCTCATCAATAACGAAATAAGATATAATAACAAATCTTGATGCGATATAGATTTTGTCTAATCTATCAAGAAGATTCCTTCGATTAAAAATCAAGGAAATATGGAGTATTGCTTTGACAGCACAGGAACATCAAGACAAGATATGATGGTAATATTTGTTCTTATTTTAATTTTGGTTCACTTTGAATATTGAATATTGAACTTGTATAAAATTTTAGGCAAAAAAAGGCTGAGTAAACAAATAATTTCGTATCATGCACAAATCTCTTTTTATGAGGAAGGTTCGTTAGCAAAGTTTACGTTATTTGAAATTTAACAAAGTTTGCTTTAAAATTATTTTATCTTACAGCTCGAAGATGAGCACGGCATAAAACATAAGTTATTGAATGTCGTTCTGAGTTGGTTGGTAATGGAAATAGTTATCATATCTCAGAAAGTTATTTGCTTTTATTAGTTCATGTCCCATGAGTTGGTTAGCCATTGGCTAACTATGACTCATTGTAACTAGAGCACGGAAACTTTGTCATTTTCAAACTATCGACCAATGAGACCCGGTCACTGGTATCATTGAAAATAACGACAGCCGGAACTGATCGGTATCGGTTGTTGTTTGTCGTTCCCAATAAAACAATAAAGTAGTAAAGTTTTTTGAGCGACCATCAAAATACCATTCTTGGCCAAACCGAAACCTCTGAAACCATGACTTCGGAGCGATGCATCTCAGATATAAAAAATTTAAAGTTATACCTGCATCGCTTGAAGCTGCAACGGAAGCTATAAATTCTATTCTTTTGTACAAAGTACCGCTCAGGCAGCTCAGTCCTGCAATATTATTATCGACTTTATGTGTTATTGATCATAAAACTTTATCGAGAAACAGTTCACAAATATGTTTTTCTGTACCCAGTACCCCGCCGGGAGAATTGAGCATTGTTGAGATATATACCAGCAAAATTGAATTTTCACTCGCCACACACACACATACCGACACCCACTCAATTCGGTTTCCTGGTGAAAAATATCTCTGTTCTCGTCAAGAACCTAGCTCGAGCATCAGGGAAACGGCCGACTGTTGGCGTCGGGAAAAAGGAAAAGACGCACGGTAAGACATCAGTTTTTGCTCGTTGGTCCAGTTCCGGAAAGCGTCCACCGACGGTAGCCACACCAAACAAGGCACTGCTTGGTGCTTGGACAAGACGTGATTTTCCGTCCATCCGAGCTACTTGGCAAATATCTGTGCTGTCGGCGCCGAATGAAACTTTGCATATGTGTCGACCAGAAGCAGAGCCAGTGCACAGAAGATTGCCACCTTTGCTGTGTGTCTGTCCGACTGAGACTCGGCTGGAGGCTTTCCGTTTATTGCTCCGACCGATGCCACTTGGACCAAGACCAGCGCTGAAGTCGCTTCCGTGCGTCGGAAGCGAAATAAACTAATGAGATTATGAAATATGCATTTTTACATTTGACACTTAAATTGTAACTGTTTTGTAGTAATTCATTTTGACGTCATGCAATATTTATTTCTGGTTCGATGGTGCCGAGCAGAGAATTGCTTCCTTTCTGTGTGTGTGTCCGTTTCGAAGCATTTACGCTTTGGAATCCTTATATTGGAATCCTTATATTGCAATTGTCGAACTGAGCAAGCGGAATACTTTATTCAGGAAGGCGATACATTTTCTATGTACAGTTCGCTGGTTTCTGTTTGCTATAAATAAGTCATATATTAAATCAAAAGTTTGAATTTTCATGGAAAGGGAAAAGCAGTGTAGATAAAGTTTTTTATGTATATCATTTATGTTTCTATTTATAATCAAAACCACTGCAGTATTTTTTTCTTGCTGGGTCTATTCAATGTCGTCTTTCTTGGAGCGGTGTGTGTGTGTGTGTGTGTGTGTGTGTGTGTGTGTGTGTGTGTGTGTGTGTGTGTGTGTGTGTGTGTGTGTGTAATAATCTCACTAAGTTTTCTCGGAGATGGCTGAACCGATTTTGACAAACTTAGATTCAAATGAAATGTCTCGTTGTGCTATACGGAATTCCTGAATTTCATCCGTATCCGACTTCTGGTTCCGGAGTTATAGGGTAAAGTGTGTTCAATATTGTACACCGTCACTCTGGCGCAACAAAATATGTAAAAACTACAAGGATCAGCCCCATGGGATTGTTCGAGCCGTTGATGTGGAACAAGGCAACCAAAATTTCTAATGATCTACAATCAAATAGTTCAATCAATCGTCACACTTGAATTCGCAAATGCACGAGAGACTGCTTAGTTTGATCTTTATGAGGAACTCTATTTGTCGTGATTCGTATTTGTTTCTTTTTTATTTTTTTTATTTAATAACATATTTTAAGGCACATTGCGTTAAGCTATAAGATGCCGAGGGCATATGTTTAAACTACTTAAACTAGATTTTTTTTTATTTTCACATCATATGAGCTTTGGGAGATCTAGTCTTCAACGGGTGGTCGGCAGTGGCTGGCTGGATCTTGTACGCTGGAGTAAACTGGCACGACGTTGGTACGTATCACTGTTGGTCGCATCTTTTCGTTCGTGTGGGTCCGCGTCGTATTTGTTTTGTAGCCGACGAAACTACATCAATAGCCCAAATGTATGCAATTATATGTTTGTACACTCTAGCGATACGGATATCGATATTTAAGCTTCTTTTCGCCAAGATTGTGTTCAAATTTTGTATGCAAGCAGTTATTTTTATAGCGTTTCTCTACCATTACTATTATTCTGCGATTTCGGTTGAAGCGATAAACTTTTTCTCTTTATCAATCGAGTTCATCTTATATAAATTGGAAGTTAATCTTATGCACTCCAAATTTACCATGCGGTAGTTGTCAATTTCTTAGGCGAAACGGCATAACATGAAATTTCATCCGATCTTTCATGACACAAGATCAGAGCATACCAATTAAAGCTTCAAATCGTTTTATGGCAATTTTTGTCTTGCTGTCTCGCAACAACCTACGTCTGGCATGTTACATGTAGGACTGAAACGTTAGCTATAATTTCGCTTCTATTTATAGTTTCGCGTGCTTCCAACAGCTTCGCTTTTGCATCGATTGACAAATCAGAGCGCTGCTAGAAATATTTAGAAATATTTCCAATCAAATGGTGACATGATATTAATAATTGATACAAAATTGACTGAGCAGTAATTGTTCAAAACCTGACCACATTTCTACGTGTATTTTTCTTGAGTTTCTAGTTTGCACCCCTAAATAGAAAACAAAAATGTGTTCCACATTAAAAATGTTATAAAGTGGTCTCAAAACTACACAAATCGATGGTCATTACCAGTAGGCAACTAAACAAACCGATTCCGGCTATCCTGGTTCCCGGTATCCGGTTCCGGAAGTACCGGAAATAGTGGTCATATATACCAAAATGAATCTCACTCACTTTTCTCAGCGATGGTTTGACCGATTTCCACATACTTAGAATCAAATGAAAGGTCTTCCGGTTCCATACGGAATTCCTAAATTTCATACGGATCCGACTTCAGGTTCCGTAGTTATAGGGTAAAGTGTGTTCAATATTGTACACCGTCACTTAAACCGGCGAAACAAAACACAAAAAAAATTTCTAAACTGGTCTCAAAGCTACACAAATCGGTAGTCATTATCAGTAGGTAACTAAACAAACCGATTTCGGCTATCTTGGTTCCCGGTATCCGGTTCCGGAAGTACCGGAAATAGTGGTCATATATACCAAAATGGATCCCACTCACTTTTCTTAGCGATGGTTTGTCCGATTTCCCCAAACTTAGATTCAAATGGAAGGTCTTCCGGTCCCACACGGAATTCCGGAATTTCATCCGGATCCGGCTTTCGGTTTCGGAGTTATAGGGTAAAGTGTGTTCAATATTTTACACCGTCATTTAAACCGGCGAAACAAAAAACGTAAAAAATTCTCTAAACTGACACAAATCGATAGTTATTATCAGTAGGCAACTAAACAAACCGATTCCGGCTATCCTGGATCCCGGTATTCGGTTCCGGAAGTACCGGAAATAGTGGTCATATATACCAAAATAGATCTCACTCACGTTTCTCAGCGATGGTTCGACCGAAACTTCAACAAACGGTTTATCCGATTTAAAAATTTATGGTTTATTTATGCTCGTTTTAAACTGTACTGTTGGGCCATTGTTCAAGTTCAAAGATCAAATGGCTGTGACTTTTGGTTCCGGAGATATGATTGTATAAGTGACGTAACCGACAAAACGCGTTGTATTTATACGCGCTCAATTTTCTCAGAGATGGCTGAAATTTTGATATTATTTCCCAAAAAGTCGATTTAAAAAAAAAAAATTTTTTCGAGATGACCCTAAATCTCGACGGTTCATGCAATTTTAAGCCTTTTGGCATCAACAATTTTTTTTCGATTTCGGAAATTTTATGTAATTCACCCCCCCCCTTTATGGTGATTTTTCAAGGTCTATGAAAATTTCACTAAGTCGACTAAGAAGGGGTTTCTTTTAGATTAGCATCACTCTTCTCCTATAAATAGGCAACGTAAATGCCAAGCGCTTGATTGGAAGAACAAATAGCGAGTATGTGACATAAACATTGAAGCATGCTTTTGTGAACCACTCAACTCAATCTGAATTGATTGGTGTCAAAAATGAGCCAAAATAGTGTCAGAAATCATTTCATAGAATGATAAAAATTCGTGAGACTGCTTTGAAGAAAGAGAATGGCATTATCACACCACTAGGTGGATTAAGAACTGTTTTTTTATTCATATCAAACGCGTTTTACGCTGTGGACTTTGTTTTTGAAAAGATACTACAAACAACAGACTTTACTACATTTTATTCATACGGCCCGATATTTCTTGACTAATACAGATACTATTTTCACATCAAAAAAGATTATAAGGTTATTTTGAGGGAGAGTGAGTGTAGCAAATTCCCCAAACATGGGAAGTATAAAGTAAAATTGATCTGGTTCTACGAAAAATGTTACTTCTTGACCAGTAATATTTCTTGTAACTAAGGGAGGGTCACGAAAATATTCACAAGAGGAAGGTGGAATAAGTATTATTAACAAAGGGAGGTAACATTGATCTGAATTGACGAAGAAATCATACAATCAATGTGCATTTTTTCGTGTAAATTGAGAAAACTATCGACCAAAGGCGATGCAAATAAGTTTACGATAAAATTTGTATTAACTGAATCGTTATTCTATAGTACGAATGCAGTTATGATGATAAACAGCCATTCGTTATCAAAAAATCATTACAACAATCTTGAGCGATTATTTGGAAATAACGATGTCATAAGAATTTTTATAACGAGGTGTAACCGTTCGTTACAATATTCTTTGTTTTTCCTTTTTAAAGTGCATGATTTGTTAATAAAGCTATTGTGTTCCTAATTTATTAGTAGGGTTAGTTTTAGTCAATATTAAAATATATGTATTAGTAGGGTTAGTAAACATAAATAAGAAAAGGATTAAAAATTGTTAACACACTGAACAACACAAACAACATAGAGTGGGCACGAGTGGGTGGTGTAGTAGCCGAACCCCACACCGTATAACAGTTGTCAGCAGGAGGAGGAAATTGTACGGTAGGAGGCGCGCGCTGCTTAGTCGACGAGATTCGCCCGTTGGAAGCGCGGGAAAAGCCGAAAAATATTCTCGGCGAAAAATGAAGCGAGCGCGCCAAAGGCTGCTTCGCGTGAGAAATTAGCTGGCGTTCGTGTGCATTAGACGTGCTAAAGTGGAGTGATAATTTTTCTAAAAGGCATTGAGCCTAGTGATTTCGTGAGTGGAAAAGAGTTTATTCAGGACCTTTTTGTTCCCCGATTAAAGCCCTCCACGCACACGATTCGGCCTAGGCGGTGAGTTCCGTCTACGTCTAACCGTAAAAGAGTTAGATCCTCTCGGGCCGTGGGCCCTAAACGCAAAAGAGAGTACCCTTCTCGGTGAAGCCAATACGGTCCCGTCCGTGGCCCACTGATCGTGCCAACGAAGGAAGACGCCATTGCAGCCAGTTCCCGCCCAGCTAGGGAACTTAGCACGTCCCCTGACGCAACGCCCCGCGTCGGATAGGTTCGTCCCGTCGTCGAGAGCGGGCTTTGCCGAGACGTCGGTGAAGGCTCGTTTCCGGAAGTTGCTGTTCGTCCCGGTACGTACTGTTCCTGAAATTCGGCCCGGGGAGGAACCGAAAAACCCACGCTACATACACAAAGACGTCGGTGAAGGCTCGTTTCCGGAAGTTGCTGTTCGTCCCGGTACGTACTGTTCCTGAAAGTCGGCCCGGAGAGGAACCGAAAAACCCACGCTACATACACAAATACACTTACACACAGATTCAACAATAAAACAATAGAACGAACCCCATTTTTCATTTCCCCAAATACAAAGAACATCCTAGGAACGCCATAGTCTAGTGCACCATTTTGTCCGCGTAAGTACCTCCGATTACCCAGTAGTAAGCAGACCTGACGATCTCAGTATACAGGGTCTCTTGCTCGGCTAGCTTGTCCGGGAGTCTTGTCGTCGAATAGTATTACTTGGCGACCAACGTAAATTCGCGAAAGGTGATCGAAGGTAGTCGAGTAGCATAAAAGAAAAATCTAAGGTTTTTTTTTAACAGAGTGGTAGGTGAGTACACATTCAGTTTAGCACTGATTGTGTAGGAACCGGATATTCAACCGCGGCAGTGTGTAGATTGATGAAGTAAAGTTTGAAGACATTGGCCTAGGATCGGTTCGGATTTTTATCAGTGAGAAAAAAAAAAAAAAAAAAAAAAAAAAAAAAAAAAAAAAAAAAAAAAAAAAAAAAAAAAACGGCTTAAGAATTGTCTAAAATACTCAATTCTGAATCAAAAATCTGGCAAACTAGATAACTGAACACTGAACATTTACTCTACAACAAAAAGGTCCTGAATAAAATAACACTACACTCACAACATAATTAGCATAAAGCACGAATATTGATAGTTGAATCTGATCAAATAATTTATTAGTTGTTTCTACCTCGAAGTTTTATTTGTGATTTTGGATACGTTTCTACCGTGTATACTTAAAGCTAAGCACGATGAATTCCAATTTCACACCCCAATATCGTTCCATAAACGTTTATCATCTGCTGGACGATGAGCTGGAGTATGAGTTAATCCTCCGCGACGTGGATTTCAGCAGTGATGAATCTAAGGATGCGAAAAGAAGAAAATTAAGAATGGTGATGAAAAAGGAAGGGGAGACGAATAACTTTATAAGGAAAGAATTGGAGGAAGATAAGAGGGTAGGAGATTTGCATCTGATTGCAGAGAAATTAGTTAAAATAAAGAATGCTTTGAATAACAGAACTACGAAAAAGACAGAAGTGGCGCAATTGCAAACGCGACTGGTGCATTTGCATTTTCGGTTGTATAGAATGAAAACTGTTCTTGACACCATGAATTTAGAACAAACGGTCGAAACATTGCTGAATGAACATTTCCCAGAGCCGTCAAAGAGCCCATTGGTAGAGGAAGGAAACGAAACTGGAGAGGAATCAGGTCAGGAAAGCGACAGTAAAAGTGATAACAGTGAATTTGACACTGGAGAAGAACCGGAGGCGGGCGAAAAGAAAAAGAAACGAAAGAAGAAATTAAAGAAGAATATTAAGAAAAAGAAGTCTCAAGGAAAATCGAAAAGCAACGAAAAGCTTTTCGAGAGGCTGACAGAACATATAAATAAAACAATGACGGCAAAACTGGAGAGCATAGTCGGAATGTTAGGAAAAGAGGAATCGAAAAGAATGGAAGACAGAAAGGAAAATGAGAGTGAAGATCTGGAAAAGCTGTTGGATAGAATTAAAAAGCTGTCGGAAAACTTTAAGCGGAATACCAAGGAGAGAAATAAAAATGTTTCGGTAGTGTCGGCAGATGACAGCGACAGTTACCAGAATAGTGAGACAGAATCTTCTGAGGAAAATGATAGTGAGGAAGAGAAAAGTAGTAGAAAGCAAAGTCGAAAACGAACCCCAAGACCCGTAGCGGACTGGAAGATACGATACGATGGGAAAGATGACGGTCGAAACTTGAATAAGTTTGTCGCGGAAGTCGAGTTTTTGGCTGAAGCGGAAAACTTAAGCAAACGAGACCTTTTCAATGAAGCAATTCACCTGTTTGCCGGAGATGCCAGAGCTTGGTACATTGAAGGTAAAAAGAACAGGGAGTTCAGGAACTGGAGGGAGTTGGTAACAGAGTTGAAACTGGAATTCCAACCTCCAGATATGGACTTTCATTACGAACAACAAGCTGCTCAACGCAGACAAAGACGATCAGAAAAATTCCAAGACTACTATAATGCAATGAAGGAAATTTTCGATCGCATGGCGATCCCACTCACAGAGCAGAAAAAGTTCGACATAGTTTTCCGGAATCTGAGATCGGACTATAAGAACTCGCTCTTGGTGAAGGGAGTACGAACGCTGCGAGGTTTGAAGGTTTGGGGTAGAAAACTCGACTCGGCTAATTGGTTCTTGTACCGGAAAGAGCCGGAATCAGGTGCCCGGACATCGCAGGTTCACGAAGTGTCCGGATATACGCCACAACGTGGACAGGCCAACTCCGGAAGAAACTGGAGGAATCAAGAACCAGGGAAAAATTGGAAGGATTCAAGGCAGGGTGGACCCAAAGACTACACTAAAGGTCCAGGGGATTCACGAAACGAATCTGCTGGGAAAACCCAACCAAGCGAGAAGGGAAAGCCGGCTAATGTAGACCCGCAACAAGGAAATAGTAGAGGAACCTTGGAGGCGAGAATTGCGGC
Source organism: Malaya genurostris (assembly GCF_030247185.1). Lineage (NCBI taxonomy): Eukaryota > Metazoa > Arthropoda > Insecta > Diptera > Culicidae > Malaya > Malaya genurostris. The sequence goes on along the minus strand of NC_080572.1, from coordinate 60,450,402 downwards.
ATACAAGATACCCGACAAAACCGTATGCTTCAATTGTAGAGAAAAGAACCATTTCTTTAGTAATTGCTTGCAAAAGAGGGAAGTCTTTTGTACAAATTGTGGATTCCATGATTTTACGAAGAATAACTGTCCTTTCTGTGGAAAAAACGAAGGGAAATCGGCGTAAGAGGTCGTCGATGTGCTTCAAAAAAACCTCTGACACAGTTCATTCCGGCCGATACTGAAGTGGAGGAACTGATGCTGCGGGTAGAGGGTGATAATCGACCATTTGCTACAGTGGAAGTGATGGGAGTAAAGGTAATAGGTTTGCTGGATTGCGGGGCACAAATGACAGTTTTAGGAATTGGTAGTCTTAAATTGATACGCAACCTAAAGCTGAAAGTGGAGCCGACCCAGTTGAAGCTATTGACCGCCGGTGGATCTGCCCTGGAAGTCAGGGGTTTCGTCAATCTGCCTATCACGTTCAACGGCCAGACGAAGATTGTTACCACTATCGTGGCACCCTCACTTAATCGTCGCCTGATTCTGGGGATGAACTTCTGGAAGCTTTTTGATATAGCACCCAGTATAAACTCAGAAGTAGCAGCGCTAGAACCGATATTAGAAGAAGTAGAGGAGGAAGAGGAAGAGATGCTAAGTCAGGAAGAGAAGGAACAGTTGGAAGAAGTTAAAAGACAGTTCAAGGCATTTAAGGAAGGAGATGAATTAGAGACGACCCCTTTGCTTACTCATCGGATAGAATTCACGGAAGAGTTCAAGGATGCACCCCCAGTCCGTCTGAATCCCTATCCATGGTCACCGGAAGTCCAGAAAAGCGTGAATGAGGAGTTGGATAAGTGGATTGAGTCCGGGGTCGTGGAGAGGTCTAACAGCGATTGGGCACTGTTGATAGTTCCTGTGATGAAGAAAGGTGTAAACGAAGAGGGGGAGAAAAGCATTAAAGTTCGAATGTGTTTAGATGCAAGAAAACTGAACCTGAGAACCCGAAGGGATGCCTACCCTTTGCCCCATCAGGACCGTATACTCGGAAGACTTGGAGCGGCCAAGTATCTGTCGACCATAGATCTGTCGAAGGCGTTCTGGCAGATACCCTTGGACCCAGAATCCCGAAAGTATACGGCCTTTAGGGTGTTTGGAAGAGGGCTGTTTCAGTTCACCAGATTGCCATTTGGATTGGTGAACAGTCCTGCCTCCTTATCGAGATTGATGGATCACGTTCTGGGGTACGGCGAATTAGAGCCAAACGTGTTTGTTTACTTGGATGACATTGTCATCGCTAGCAACACGTTTGAGGAACATATACGAAGCCTCAGAGACGTCGCGAAACGGTTACGTGCGGCCAATCTCGCAATCAATTTGGAGAAATCCAAGTTCGGGGTTCCAGAACTGCCATACCTGGGTTTTGTGCTATCGAAGGCCGGAGTTCGACCCAATCCGGATCGGATTGAGGCCATCATCAACTTTGAACGTCCTTCTTCAGTTCGATCGTTGAGGCGTTTCTTAGGGATGGTAAACTACTATCGGCGGTTTATCGAGAACTTCAGTGAGATCACCGCACCGTTAACGGATTTACTGAAGGGAAAGCCGAAGGTGATAAAATGGAACGATCAGGCGGAGGAGGCCTTCAGGATTCTCAAAGAAAAGCTCATTACAGCACCTATCCTGGCGTGTCCGGACTTTGAACAACCATTTTCGATTCAGACCGACGCTAGTGATACCGCTATCGCGGGTGTGCTGACTCAAACCCTTGATGGCAAGGAACATGTGATCGCCTATTTTTCACGTAAATTGACCATGTCGCAACGGGCATGGAAAGCAGCGGAGAAAGAAGGGGTTGCAGCGTTAGAAGCCATCGAGAAATTCAGGCCATACGTCGAAGGAACGCGTTTTACTCTCATCACCGACTCTACAGCACTGTCGTTCATTATGAACTCCAAGTGGAAACCATCGTCCAAGCTTAGCCGTTGGAGCATGCTGCTTCAGCAACACGATATGGTCGTGAAGCACCGAAAGGGATCGGAAAACATAGTGCCGGATGCCCTATCGCGTGCTGTCGAGGCGGTTGAACTATCTCGCGGAGACTGGTATTCCAATACCTACCAGAAGGTCCGAGACAGACCCGAAGACTTCGCCGACTTCAAAATCGAAGACGGGAAGTTGTACAAATTCGTGGCTTCGCCCACGGATGTAATGGATTACCGCTATGAATGGAAGCTTTGCTTACCGGACGAACTACGAGAGAGTGCGATCAAACAAGAGCATGATGAATCCTTACATCCGGGGTACGAGAAGACCATCCACAAGCTGAAAGTTAGATACTACTGGCCAAGGATGGCAGTACAAACCAAACGTCATGTTCAGTCTTGTGGTATGTGTCGACAGTGCAAGCCTTCGACCTTGCCAACTGCCCCGGAGATGGGAAACCAAAGGCTTAGCAGCAAACCGTTCCAAATACTCGCGGTAGACTTCATTCAAAGTCTTCCCCGCAGCAAAAATGGAAAGTGCCATTTGATGGTCCTGATGGACCTGTTTTCGAAATGGGTACTCCTGATTCCGCTGCGGAAGATTGAGAGCAAGGAGGTCTGTCGGGTGGTGGAAGATTGCTGGCTAAGGCGCTTTGGTACCCCGGAAATAATCATCTCCGACAATGCAACGACGTTCGTAGGCAAGGAGTTTCAGACCTTATTGAAGCGGCGAGGCATACAGCATTGGCCTAATTCGCGCCACCACAGTCAAGCTAACCCGGTGGAACGAGCGAATAGGACAATTAACGCATGCCTACGAACGTACATGCAGGAAGACCAGCGATTGTGGGACACCAAAATAGCGGAAGTAGAAGAATTAATCAACACAACCGTTCATTCGTCAACTGGTTTCTCCCCCTACCGAATCCTCTATGGTCACGAGAAAATGACGAAAGGTGACGAGCATAGATTGGACAGGGAAGAGAGGGACGAGCCAGTGGAGGAACGAGATGATCGGCGCAAGCAAATAAACGAAAAGGTGTTTCATATTGTTGAAAACAACCTCAGAAAAACCCACGAAAAGAGTGCTAGAGTCTACAATTTGAGACACAAAAAGTTTTCTCCGACTTACCAGATAGGGCAGAAGGTCTACAAGCGTAACTTTCGTCAATCTTCAGCGGCGGAAAAGTATAACGCCAAATATGGTCCAGTCTACACACCGTGTGTGGTAGTCGCTCGACGCGGTGCCAGTTCATATGAGGTGGTAGATGCTTCCGGAAAGAATCTCGGCGTATTCTCGGCTGCAGACCTTCGCCCTGGTGAGGAGTGTACCTAGTGAAAGAAAAAAATAATTAATATCTAGACAAAAAAAAAAAAAAAAAAAAAAAAAAAAAAAAAAAAAAAAAAAAAAAAAAATAATTTCACTAGATCTTCACCAAACAGATTTTAATTTTCAGTCTCCGTCCGAGACCAGGTGCTTCGTCGCTTATGTGTAATGGAACTGATCCGTCGGCCTTTGCCAACTCATCGCGAGGCAGAAATTTGACAGATGAGTTGAGCTAACGGGTGACCCAGACTGATCGTTTTGTTCGTTTCAACTATAACAGTGCTTGTGCTACACATTACATACAAACAGGAGTTAAATCACACGTGTTGGATTATGGCAGATTAACTAGGGTAATCTGACCTTTAATTGCCAGTGAATTTTAAAACTGTTCCATATTCCGGGTATACCGAAAGTTTTTAAGCTGTTTCGTGTCGCGTTAATTACATATGATTATTTTAATATAGGCATTTGTCTTAGAGTTTTATTTTGTTAATTTGCATGTTGTTTAAAATTAAATAAATAATTAATTATTTATTTAACTGGGCGGGAGGATAGTGTAACCGTTCGTTACAATATTCTTTGTTTTTCCTTTTTAAAGTGCATGATTTGTTAATAAAGCTATTGTGTTCCTAATTTATTAGTAGGGTTAGTTTTAGTCAATATTAAAATATATGTATTAGTAGGGTTAGTAAACATAAATAAGAAAAGGATTAAAAATTGTTAACACACTGAACAACACAAACAACATAGAGTGGGCACGAGTGGGTGGTGTAGTAGCCGAACCCCACACCGTATAACAGTTGTCAGCAGGAGGAGGAAATTGTACGGTAGGAGGCGCGCGCTGCTTAGTCGACGAGATTCGCCCGTTGGAAGCGCGGGAAAAGCCGAAAAATATTCTCGGCGAAAAATGAAGCGAGCGCGCCAAAGGCTGCTTCGCGTGAGAAATTAGCTGGCGTTCGTGTGCATTAGACGTGCTAAAGTGGAGTGATAATTTTTCTAAAAGGCATTGAGCCTAGTGATTTCGTGAGTGGAAAAGAGTTTATTCAGGACCTTTTTGTTCCCCGATTAAAGCCCTCCACGCACACGATTCGGCCTAGGCGGTGAGTTCCGTCTACGTCTAACCGTAAAAGAGTTAGATCCTCTCGGGCCGTGGGCCCTAAACGCAAAAGAGAGTACCCTTCTCGGTGAAGCCAATACGGTCCCGTCCGTGGCCCACTGATCGTGCCAACGAAGGAAGACGCCATTGCAGCCAGTTCCCGCCCAGCTAGGGAACTTAGCACGTCCCCTGACGCAACGCCCCGCGTCGGATAGGTTCGTCCCGTCGTCGAGAGCGGGCTTTGCCGAGACGTCGGTGAAGGCTCGTTTCCGGAAGTTGCTGTTCGTCCCGGTACGTACTGTTCCTGAAATTCGGCCCGGGGAGGAACCGAAAAACCCACGCTACATACACAAAGACGTCGGTGAAGGCTCGTTTCCGGAAGTTGCTGTTCGTCCCGGTACGTACTGTTCCTGAAAGTCGGCCCGGAGAGGAACCGAAAAACCCACGCTACATACACAAATACACTTACACACAGATTCAACAATAAAACAATAGAACGAACCCCATTTTTCATTTCCCCAAATACAAAGAACATCCTAGGAACGCCATAGTCTAGTGCACCATTTTGTCCGCGTAAGTACCTCCGATTACCCAGTAGTAAGCAGACCTGACGATCTCAGTATACAGGGTCTCTTGCTCGGCTAGCTTGTCCGGGAGTCTTGTCGTCGAATAGTATTAGAGGAGGGATAGTAAACAAGTGTTTATAACCATGGAGGCCTAAGGTTGGGACGTGACAAGGAAGGTCATTCAAGTACGTTACGAGCACATAGACTATTTGGAACTCAAAGGTTACTAGGATGGTTTTCATAGAGATGTTTAAAATGTTCCTAGCCAAAGGAATCGAACATAGAACCCACCCGATTTTGCGAGAATACCATGAAAATTATGATTAGCGTGAGATCTGAGATGTCGTCTAAATTGTATTTCACTACGGTCTGAGTATTTCTAGAATTGTTTGCGGCCTTGCCTTCGCGAAACATTTCCGAGCAACGCCGTGTAATTCAGCTAGTTATATATTAAAGATGATCTGCTATTGCTACTGTTAATTGTCATCTTTGATTCAATTTGGCATCACCAGTCATTTCATCTAGTGAAATCGCTGCAGAGGCGAGCTTTCTGTTGTTCGCTTAATTTTTAGCACGAACGCTTTTATCATTATGTGCGGGGATGGTTTTTATAATGATGAAGATGATTATGAGGATCTCGGATGGGGAAATGGAGCATTTTCCCGAGTTTCCCAAAAAGCACATACAAACAACAAGAATAGCTTCTAACAGATGTTAACCATGGTCGTTTCGGTGGTCGCCAGAACATTAAAATTAGTATCACTTTCCCTGCCATAACTCTTTACCGGCATTCGGTCGTTCCTGACTGGCAGGGCAAGCAAGCAGGCAGGCAGACAGGCGTGCAAACCTTGACGAAACTGTCTGTATGTTTGTTGCTTCTATAGGGGGTTTCTCTTGAACACATGCCCGGACGATGAGAGCTCTTAGGAACAGTATTATGGAAAAATGCCAGCACATCCGCGATGGACAATTTCATTCCGGTGCATTCTCAACAAACTTTGCTGACTAGTCCTTTGGGGGAGATTTTCGTTCGCTCATTCGTACAAACACACACACATACACTGGAGAAAAATGGCCATGTTGAGGCAATATATCACCGCACTTAGCACACGGTGTATGGTGGTGTGCCGGGACATCTCTCGATGGCTTCACTAATCAACGACGCATGAAGGAACCTTGTGACATCACCACCAAAACTATGTGCAAATGTTACTTTTTATAGCACCTTTGATAGCCCAGGTGCACCTCGTTTGTCACCATTATTGCCGCACTCGGTTCTCTACAACTGATGTTATGTTTGCTGTCAGAGTTTGCTTTAAATTCATTACCTTAAGCACAGCACCGGATGAAACTTTGTCTTCCTTATCAGCAATGTGATATTAGCCTTGGACTCTGAGCGGCCATATCAATGGAAATCAACACAAATCGTTCGTGTTTTATCATATTCATAAATTTTAGAATCCAAGCACAGCTTGAACAAACTGCCTAATTTACTGTTGTGACTGAGATCTGACCCACATCAATCATCCGGTTGTGGATTAAACGAACCCCATGCTAATCATTATTGACGCTGGGTACCACCACGCCCGTTCTTAAGGATTGAACTAGGAGGATTCTCATGCTGACGTGCTGTGATGGTAAACAGATAAACTTTTCCTTCGGATTCTGCTTCACTAACCAAGTTCACACTATCCTATCACATAAGCTAAGTGTTCGTTTCAGTAGGCTTTGGATCCCCACGCTCTGTTTGTTGTGTTGCAAATAAGGGTGCCATTTGTTTTCCGATTGGCTATGAAAAGGCTAAACCAACCATCAGCATCACATTCAAGGTAAGCGCAAACATCGACCAAAGGTGATAACGAAATGAAATAGGGGGTGCGATATCACGTCACAACACGCAACGGCTGCCGATGCTTATTTGTGTTCGGTATCAGCATAGGTACGCGTTTATGAGCTAACCGGACTGGGAAGCTAAATTATTACGATGTCATAAATTTTGTGTACAGCAATAATGTGTCAATCCGTTCCAATAATAGACATGATTCGGCTTTTTTCCCACCGTCTTTGTTTTTTCACTGCCATACAGAGAAAAGTGTTGGGGAAAAGCAGCTAATAATGGATATTGCCTACATTTGTGCGACAGAGTGTACCGAATCGAGAAAAAAGGCGTATGATTCAAGGTCGCAGTACCGCAGGCTTTGCGCGTTGGGACATTGAACTAAAGCAAGGGGAATCATACGGAATTTCCGTCTAGGAAAGTTCTTCCGAGAATGTGAGATAAGTTTTTGAATCTTTTGACTATTGATTCAGGTTTTTTGGATCGAAAAATCGGTGACGAATGCAACAGTGAATTGTATTTTTTAATGAAAAAGTTACCGTAAAGACGGGACTAGAACTCGTTACTTCTCCTACACGGGTAGATCTTTTGCCAATGAAAATATCCTGCATGGGAGACACACGAAGAAACCATCTAATTGAACTGATGAAACCAATCCTGTTCGGCTGTGTTCGGTCGCTAAGCATCCCAAAGCATAGTCATTAGGGTGGGACAAGTTTGTATGGGAAAAATTATTTTCTCGCTCCACCAAACTTTTCGTGTTCCTTTTGGGTCCCATAGAAACTATGCAAAATTTTAGCTCGATAGGAGAAACTATATTTTCGCGCCCGCGCACAGTGGTTCGAATCAATAAAAACGTGGACATAAATCAGTAGCTGCCAAACCGTTCTTTTAATGCATATAGTTGCTTTGAAGAAATTATTTACAAATATATACCGCGTAATTTGATCCTATCAATAATTGTTCATGGCCTACTTTGACAAAAAATGTAACCATAACTTTTTTTTCTGAAGAGATAGAAATTTTTTTTCTTCTACAAAGTTTTAGAACTATTAAAAATAATTTACTTTGTCAAATATACCAAAAGTCTAGATCGCACCGTTTCGGATATACAAAGCGTTTTTATGGCAACCCCCTTAAAATCAGTTTTTTATTCATAACTTGTTTCGAGTTAGTTTTTTATGCATACTTTCTTTGGAATAATTGAAGAAAATAAAAAATCCCATATTTTTGTTGAAGGTAGTGCATAGGTTTGTTGTTTCCTGGCAAAGTTATACAACATTTTACCTTTTTTTCACCTATCATAAAACCTTACACAGAAGCGAAATATGCAACTTTATGCAGCTGATTTTTACAAAATTTGTAGGAAAAGATGTGCCCAATATCATAAAAAAAAATCTAAGTGGAACTCGGTGGAACTTTTTTTTTTAGGTCTTTTCAAAGTTTTAATTACTGAATTATGGCAACCCCCTTAAAACTAGTTTTCTAGTCATAACTTGTTTCGTGTTATTTTTTTATGCATACTTCGTTTGGAATAATTGTAAAAAATATAAAATTTCATAATTTTGTAGAAACTAATGCATAAGTTTATTCTTTTCTGGAAAATTTATGCATAATTTTACTTCTTACCTAGAAAACCTTGTGCCGAAGCGAAATATGCAACTTAATGCAGCAAACTTTTATAATACTTATAGGAGAACATGTACCTTATCCAATTTATTTTCCAATGAGAATATCTTGAGTACTCTTCGTGTGACTCATTTTCACTATGGCCATGCTGAAACCATGAATGGTTAAGAAACAGAGGGCGTCACGCGTCTGCTATTTCAGTAACTCACTTTTGCAGTCGCCCGATCAACATCTCGTCTTAAAAATCGTGTTGCTTCGCGATAACTCAATTTATTTACACGTTTAAACATGAAATCTCTTCGTAAAGGTTTGTACTTTAACAATACTTAATCATATTTTGTCTAGAAAACATTTTTCCATTTTTGAAATATGTGTTGAAGTTTTGATAATTTTTCGAATTTTCAATAATTAAATCTAAATTTGAAAAGGCCTAAAATTGCATCTAGTTCCACTTAGATTTATTCTAATATTGTCAATTGTAAAAAGTAACAAAATATTCAATTGTAAAAAGTAACAAAGTAATAATCCATGGGGTATTTCACACAAAGCCTTTTTTCAACAGCCTGTAAAATATAACAAAGATACAAAAATTCGTCCAAGGCATGAATGTACGGTTTTTTCTTAGGTTTCAAATAAGCCATTCCATAAAACAACCTTTATAGTTTATTGAATGAAAAAAGTTAAAAATTAATAAACAAATAAAAAAAATCCAAACTTGAGCACGAGGAAAAACAGCCGTGAAAAAACTATGACAAATTTTTTTTCGACTCCTAGTAGCGTCTGACCCACTGATTTCGAATATTTATTACAAACCTATCAAAACTGGAAAGAAATTGTCACTGGAAGCAATTGATATGCTAGAACTTACAACAGAACAAGAAATTAGCGACACAGAAAACTCGGACGATAGCGTGACTGATACTGATTGATCGAATGCAATGCGACTAAGTGTCATATTGTAATGATTTATTAGGTAACATTAACTACCTAGTTGATTGATTAGGTTGTGAAAAGTATTGGGAAAAGTTAAATGAGTAACTTTGCTAACTTTGAAGTAGATACTTAGGTAATAGAGATAAATTCTACGTAGGTAAATCCAAAAAAACTGTTTTTGAAATGAAGCGATAAATATTTTTTTTTACATTATTCATATCTTCAGCAAAAATACTTGAAATGTTTTTTTCTTTGAAATGAGATAGAAAAAAATTTTTTTTTTCGTCAAAAACAAAATTATTTTTTTTCGAAATCGGTACTACCCCCTTAACAAAAATTAAGGTGCTACTTTCAAAAGAAGCGTTATATAATTTTGTAAAACTTTTTCAAAGACACGTTAGCTCTTAAAAATCAGTGAAAGGTACAGACTTGTGACCGTCTTTTTCCAGTTTTGGACCACTGTTCGCCCTCCGTTTCTTAACCATTTATGGTTTCAGCATCGCCATAGTAAAAATGAGTCACACGAATATTACTCTAGAAATTCTCATTGGAAAATAAATTTGATAAAGTAGGGTAAGGGCTCCCTATTTCATCTCATTTGTAAGTACGTCGCCTTCAAACCCCGATTTAGCCACTAAAATCACTGTAACTATTTCATATTACTGCTTCATTCGCCTTGCTCCACGTTGAGATTTGATTTACATTTCTTGAAAATTCAACTAATATTTATAAAACAGCTAAAAACGCTAATGATGTTTTCACTACTCTGCTCCTAATTTCATCTCAATGGATTTTTATCCATCCTATCGTTGATCTTTTATTCATCCTATAAATTAGCAATGGCGACAGCAATCAAAACAAAATATTCCACTATTACACTCTCACCCGCATACGCATGGCTGCCAGATGGCTGACGAAACGCTGCCAGCTGGAAAAATATGGCTGGGCAGACATTCTGGTGACCGACTGCCTCACCGCTGCCAAATATACAACTCAAACGATACAACCGTACCCACCAGGATTTTCCACATTATTATTATTGGTAAAAAATTACTCGTTGAATTATCTAATTAATGGGGCAATGACTTACGGAGATCGAAAGAACTATCTTTTAACATCATTTTATTAGTGAAAACAGATAGAAAAGATATAGACTTTCTATGCAAAGTAATACATATTTTCTATGAAAATATCTGGCATCTCTGTGCACAGCCGATGAAACACACACACACTTCACAGCGTTATGTTGGCGTATAGCGGAATGAAACCAGTGCTACTAGATTTGCCACAATGGTTATTTCATTAGTATTTAACACGTTCTTTCTGATAATATTCGAAGCTGAAACAGTTTTATTGAAATATTAATATCAATAATATAATTAAACTGATGTCACGGATACCAAAAACATACTTTTTGATGATAATTTGAAGAAGATAAACAATTTTTGTGTTGTAACATTATGAGAAAACCTGGCAACTTTGCGAAACCAAATGAGATGAAAACAAAGCGCAATCAAGTGAACGAAGTGAAAAACTTTCATCTCATATTTTTGAAGACTTTTATTGCTTGTCGGGTGATTTTTTAAGTTTTTAATCGTTAACTAAACAAGTGGCAAGTGAACATTACTAATTATGAAGTCATCCAGCATTCAATAGTAGTGTAATTGTGCAAAATAGTGATCATGTTTTGAGACGAATCGATTAGTAGATATTCAAAAACATGACGAACTGTAAATCTTGAGACGAAAATGTGTCCTAAATTGAAAAGTGAGTTTTTTTGTATATGAAAAAAACGATCACCGAAGAATTTAAAACCATTTCTTTGAATAGGAAAGTGTGACAATAGCTTTTCAAATCATTTTAAAACATTTCACAGTTTGCTTCCGGTAGGTTGTAAAATATTATTCATGTTCAAAGTTATGAGGTGAAGGGATGAGATGGAAATAGGAGCTCAGATGAAATAGGGAGCCGTTGCCCTACATGTTCTCCTATAAGTATTAAACAAGTTTGCTGCATTAAGTTGCATATTTCGCTTCGGCACAAGGTTTTCTAGGTAAGAAGTAAAATTATGCATAAATTTTCCAGAAAAGAATAAACTTATGCATTAGTTTCTACAAAATTATGAAATTTTATATTTTCTACAATTATTCCAAACGAAGTATGCATACAAAAATAACACGAAACAAGTTATGACTAGAAAGCTAGTTTTAAGGGGGTTGCCATAATTCAGTAATTAAAACTAACTTTGAAAAGACCTAAAAAAAAAGTTCCACCGAGTTCCACTTAGATTTTTTTTATGATATTGGGCACATCTTTTCCTACAAATTTGTAAAAATCAGCTGCATAAAGTTGCATATTTCGCTTCTGTGTAAGGTTTTATGATAGGTAAAAAAAGGTAAAATGTTGTATAACTTTGCCAGGAAACAAGAAACCTATGCACTACCTTCAACAAAAATATGGGATTTTTTATTTTCTTCAATTATTCCAAAGAGAGTATGCATAAAAAACTAACTCGAAACAAGTTATAAATAAAAAACTGATTTTAAGGGGGTTGTCATAAAAACGCTTTGTATATCCGAAACGGTGCGACCTAGACTTTTGGTATATTTGACAAAGTAAATTATTTTTAATAGTTCTAAAACTTTGTAGAAGAAAAAAATTTCTATCTCTTCAGAAAAAAAAGTTATGGTTACATTTTTTGTCAAAGTAGGCCATGAACAATTATTGATAGGATCAAATTACGCGGTATATATTTGTAAATAATTTCTTCAAAGCAACTATATGCATTAAAAGAACGGTTTGGCAGCTACTGATTTATGTCCACGTTTTTATTGATTCGAACCACTGTGCCGCGGTTCAAAGTTTAGTATGGGAAAACAAACTTTTAACAAAAAAATCATCTGGAGGTCACCCTATGTACTCAAAAAATCAGCGGGCATGTAATTTTTGTAGGAAATTTAATGAGGAAGAAAGCCTTCGAAGACTGTAACGTAATCTGACATCTGTAAAAAATGTTATTAAATGAAAACCGACACAAGGTCCGAACGATGGCTCTTTCCTTAATGTATCTAGCACCACTGCTGCTAGTGGTGCTAATATGAGTTTGCTTTCTTTTATTATGCTACAACGGTTGATCTGAGTTGTTTGATGTCTTCACAATAGTTGCTCGGTGTAGTTTGAAGATTTTTTTAAACTTAAAAACCATGTTCCAAAACACACGGTAAAGACACACAAAAAACTTTTTTTTGAAGAAATACATTTTTGAAGTCTTCAACAATATTGTTGATAATCTCAAATACTATAACTTTGTCGAAGATATAAACCATTTGTCTCATAAGGTTCAGAAGTATGGGGTATATACTATAGTATACCTGCTGTTGCAATCCGTGATCCATACGCCGTCTCCACGTTCTGTCTTCCATCTGCACACTCCGCTATAGATGGTCCACAGTACCTTTTTTTTTGAACACACAAAGAGCGCGTTGGTCCTCTGCCAACATAAAGACTGTCCCAGAAAGTATGGACGCACTTTGATTTCACTGTAAATAATTCACAAGTGTTAGATATTCAAGTTTTATTCGATATACTGATAATATTAGATTACAACAATATTATTCTCAACATTTGCTACTTAGCCATTGTAGACTAGTTAGCGCACCTTCTTGCGAACGTTCCTCATTAAATTCCGTACAGACTTCTTGGCGACAAGTTTTGACACTTTTTTCCAATCTTTTTCGAACTGTTGAATGGTTTCAGCTGCCGAGACATGTTTCCTAAGATGTGCCTTCGTTAATGCCAAAATTCCTCAATTGGTCGAAGTTGTGGCAATTTGGTGGATTTATGTCTTTTGGGACGAAAGTGACATTTTTGGTAGTATACAATTCTACCGTTGATTTCGAGTAGTGGCAAGAAGCAAGATCTGGCCAGAAGACAACAGGATCCTTGTGGCTTCGAATCATGGGTAGAAGTAGTTTTTGTAAACATTCCTTGATGTATATTTCGCTGTTCATTGAAGCAGTTGTGATGAAGGGTTTCGAAATTTTACCGCAGCTACAAATTGCTTGCCAGACCATAGCTTTCTTATCAAATTTTTCGACTTCAATCGATGTCTCGGACTGGTTTAACACTTGCCATAAGCGAAATTCGATTACAAATCCTTGCCGGGATCACAATATTATACGGTGCGATAATATTGTGATCCCGGCAAGGATTTGTAATCGAATTTCGCTTAGGTTTCGTCATCCATGATTATGCAGTTCAAATTTCCAGCAAGAATTTATGTATGTCGTAAAAGATAGAAGATTAGTAGCAGTGGAGCGTTTCGGTATGAATCCGTGTTGAGTTTCCGCGATGTATTGTTCGCAGTGATCGAAAATTGGCTTTAGAACTACTAATTTAAACAATTTAGAGGGGCAGTAATTCCACGATAATTGTCAATGTTCGTTTTGTGTCATTTTTGTGAACTTTAAGCATGTAGGAAGATTTCCACATAACGGGAAAGACTCCGGTCGTGAGTGATAGTTGAAACAGTTGGCATAAGGGAGTTACTATTGCACTTGAACATCTCTTCAAGACAACTGCCGGAATACCGTCGGGTCCAGCAGAGTGGGAAGGTTTAATTTTTATGATTGCCGTTAGTACAGCGTCAGTGTCGATATTGATTGAATTCAAAGACATTGCGCAAATAGTTCGAGTAGCAACGCTTGGGTGTCTTTTTATATAATTTGTTTATTTGCATGTAATTTTGTCCAAGCACTAAGCCGCCATTCTTCGAATATTTTTTCAATGCAGTCCTTTTTAAGCTTTTCAAACGTATTAGCTCTGCGGTTTGCTACGGAGCCTGTTTGGAGGGCTGTCTAATTCGCTTAGGAACGTATTGATCGATTGCATGCATCATAACGTTAGAAAAGGTTTTAGTCGCAAGATTAACATCTTCGTTGTCAAAAATTTCACTCCAGGTCAAGTTATAAATAAAAACAATGATACTATTGTAGTCGGCTTTTTTGAAATTTTAGCTGACGCTGCGAGAATTATATCGGTCGTGCGACGATCCATGTGATTCGAGTACAGTGTGGAACGAAGGGTGGTGTCTAACGGATCTCACCTGAGGAAAGGGTGTTGCGATAATTTTGGGTGCACCATCGGATAGGGTCGAGAAGCATTCTGCCATTCTCATTTTGAACCACACAAGATAAACCACACAGAGAAATAATGATCAGACTGATCTTCGCACATACCAACTCAAAGTTGTTTTCAGAAGCGTTCTGCAAAAGTTGTGCTTTCAAACGACGACGAATAGCAACAAGAACTCCACCACCGATGATTTTGATACTATTGCGGGAGCTGCGATCGGCTCGAAATACTTCGTAGTTGCTACCGAATGCTTTTATGGACAGCGTATTTTCGGTCAGCCAAGTTCAATTCATACCACCAGGGTTCTGATAATAAATTTGAATTTGTAAGAGGTTTCGAAGAGCAGGTAGTCTATGTAAGTTTGAGCTGGAATCAGGGAGGCAGTCAATTGTTGAATTGTGCAAGTTGCTAGTATACTTGCCGGTGGCGACGGGTTGAAAGACCTCTTCACCGCTCTCGCACTGGCTGTGATGGCACGACTGGGGCGAGGGGATCAAAGGCTTCCATCATACCAACTGCAGTGCGTCCCAGTGTCCGGTGAGTAGAAGACATCGAACTGGAACCGGAGAACGAATCAGTGCATACATAACCGGGAAATGATGAATACTTGCCATGGTGGAAAGTTTGGAAACCCCCTGCAACTGCATTCGCCCACAGAACAGGGACGGCTGATGAACGCTGGCGGCGACGGCATGACTGGGGCAGGGCTGTCGGAGGCTTCAATTAATCGAACAACAGTGCGTCCCAGTGTGTTAGATCCAGTTATTGTCGAGTAGTATCCACTTGCGGCGATGCAGGCGTAGGATACGGGTCCGCTACAGGAGGAATCCGAAATTTTTGAGTAGAATTTTCCTCGAACTTACGAAAGTAAATTCTTTGTGGCCACGTTGCGGGATTTAAAGCAACGGACTTCCCCCTCGATCAAGACCGACTTTGAACGAGACAAAAGTCAGCACCTTTGGCAGCCAATTTAACAACAACCGGGTCCTGAGCTAGTCCGAGATGGACTCGTACCATGGCAGAAATCTCGCTATTCGTGACATCAGGTCGAATACGGGACAAATAAAGCCAAAACTTATCGGTCGATTGTCGACATTTTCGCCTATAAGTTTAGATCCCGATTGGCATTCGGAAGCTTTTTGTTCGATATCAAGTCCACGAGGTTTTTTGGCCGGACGAAGATGGTCCAAGGATGACCATGGCCGATTGAATGGATTGGATGTCCGTGGAATATTTATACATTTATTGCCTCCGTAAGTGATACCAATGTAGACTTTTCGTCTGCAGCTTTCGTGAGCATCACACATCCAGATTTGGGATTGGTATACTGAATAATTTTGGGAGTTATAATCTTAAGAATTTCAGAATGTCGACGAGAATTCCGTGTTTGTTAATTGACGATAAAAATGTATTGATCAGAATTACCCAGAGAGTCTGATTGTGACCTGAACCATATCAACCGAAACCATATTAATAGTTTAATCTATTTAATTTTATTTTATAATTTGCTGTATGGACACGGAAAACTCCTAACTCCTACGGAATTTATCATCTCCGAAGGAGATGATAAATTCAACGAATCACCAGTGCCAATATATCAAATCACAAGCCTGTCACAAACTACTTACGTTCCCATAACTCTTCACTCATCCCAACCGTAAAAGCTACGGCTTAATGAAAGAAGGCTACCAGGATCCGTGTGAGACGGCCAGAAGTTACATCCATGGAGACGCCGACCAAGAACGACACACTGTATACCGGGCCCGCTCAAACGTGACAATCCCCACAGGACACAGGGCGATGCCGACCAGAGGCTTTGGTTTCGTGCTTGTAATCAACAAGCGTTTCCTCAACGAATGTATGTCTTCGCTCGGACTCACACCCCAAAAAAACAAGACGATATCCTTTTTACAATTGGGTTGATGATGAAGATGATCACACCCCCGGGCCGGTCAGAGCCGGTGTTTCCGTGACGAAATGGTGCAAACGAGCCTCGGCCTCATTATGTCATTGAACGACAATTTTACGGCCTGGCTGTGTGTCTGCTGAACCGGGCCGTGCCATGATGTCTGAGATTGAAGCTTTAGCTGTTATTATGGCCCTGTTGGCTGGGCCTGCTCAAATGTTTGCAGGGATTTGTTTTCTCTTCGATTCTAGCCATCGAGGCGAATAATGACTATTGTCTGAGACTACCATCACGGTAAGCTTCGTGCCAGTTAATTGGTGAGAAAAACATTGAACTACAAACATTGGTTTTGCATAACGGTGTACTTGTTTCAATGTATTATCACTATCATATCAATGATTCAATGTAGGGTAACGGCTCATTATTTCATCTGAGCTCCTGTTTCCAACTCATCCCTTCATCTTATAACTTTGAACATTAATCATATCTTTCATCGTACCTGAACCAAACTGTGAAATGTTTTGAAATTAAGTTTTTGTCACACTTTCCCATTGAAAAATGGTTCTAAATAAAAAAATCTGCGATCATTTTTCTCTCGAAAAATAAATTCACTTTTCAATTTAACAAACATTTGCGTTTCAAGTTTTACTGTTCATCATGACTTTTCTTAATACATGACGATAAATTAATGATTCGTCCCAAAACTTGATCACTATTGCACATAATTACACCACTACTCTATGTCGGATGACTTCATATTTAGTAATGTTCACTTTTCATCAACGATTGAAAGGTTCTAAAATAATCCACTAAGGAATAAAAATTTTCAAAAATATGAGATGAAAATTTGCACTTAATTCATTTGATTGGGTATCGTAAGGGTGTCAAAATTTCTCATAAAGTTAAAAAAAAATTTTTTTTAATCTTTAACTTACCATCAACAATTATTTTAATGGTATCTGTGACATTAGTTTCATTATATAATCGATATTTATATTTCAATAAAACTGTTTCGGTTTCGAATATTACTAGAAAGTGTGTGTGTTAAATATTAATGAAATAACCATTATGGCAAATCTAGTAGCACTGGTTTCATTCCGATATATCTCGGTTGACTTTTCAAATGGCCGCATCAGCAAGTGACAGTTTATCTTTGTTCTATTTGTTTCTTCATCATTGTGACGTGATTATAAAGTTTTTCTTGGATTTTACAATTCTTTTTGAAAGGTATCATTTTATGCAAAGAGTTGAGTGATAATTGTGAAAACCGTTTGGTAATTAATAGAAGAGAAAGAAAACAAAGAGAAACTGGCACTTACTCTCAGTGTTGGAAAAAAAGAAACAAAATTTCGAAAATCGCGACTGAATATTTCCACAAGTGATTTTTAGACAAAAAAGGCGGGTGGGTAATGTAAGAGACTTAACTGAATGTCGTGAATACGAAAACAACTGACATGTTCCTTAACACTTCCGAATATCAATTAGATGATCAATTGTATGAATTATGCAAGCTTTCCCTTTTTTCACATTTTTTCGCAAAAACAAAGAAGGTTTTACTTGATCTCGATTACTGTGAATTTCACACAGCGAAAACTGCACAAATCTAATCAAACAGTTCTAGATTTGCACTAAACTGAGGATATTTACCTTCGATTTGCGAGCAAGAAATCCTAATAAAGCTTGCTTCATTTAGAATTGGAACAAACTTTTGCTCATATTGTGGCGCTCCTGGTGGACGGATTTGGAAGTTCTTGGCGCCCACGTGTCGGGAATTTTGTCAGCTTTACTTATAATTTTTGACATTCCGCAAATCGACTGTACTTTGTAAACAATCAACATGGAAGCCGATAGAAGGGAAAAATTGTGCATAGTTATTTGGAAAATCCATTGTGGTCTGCATCTAGGCTAGCTAAACAGCTGAAATTGCCCAGAAATACCGTATGGCGCGTTATCAAACGGTATAAGGAAACATTGACGACGATTCGGAAGCCTCAAGCCAATCGTCGGAGTGGAACTGTCGGCCGGAAACTGCGTGGTAAGATTTTGAAGACGATTAAGAGGAATTATAATCTTATTATTATTATGACCGTGATTTGGCCAGAAAATTCGGTGCTGCCCATAGTACCGTGAGGAGAACTCGACTCCGGGAAAGATTCAAGTCGTACCGAGCTAGCATACAGCCAAATCGGACCATAAAACAGAATAGTGTAGTCAAAATTCGCGCTCGGAAACAATATGACCAGGTGCTGACCAAGTTCGACGGGTGTCTTCTGATGGACGATGAAACCTATGTCAAGGCTGACTTCGGGCAAATCCCAGGTCAAAAATTTTACCAGGCAACGGCTCGAGGGGATGTTCCAGCCAAATTTAAATTGGTTTTTGCCGACAAATTTGCAAGAAAATTTATGATTTGACATAGCATTTGCAGCTGTGGCAAAACAACGAAAGTTTTCGTTATAAATAAGACAATGACATCGGAACTATACCAAAAAGAGTGTCTCCAAAACCGAATTTTGCTGTTCATTCGATACCACGACCATCCCGTCATTACAGCAAAGTCGTTCAAGAAAGGTATGCAGAGAAAGGGGTCCAGTTTGTTCCGAAAAACCTTAACCCACCCAACTGCCCCCAGTTCCGCCCTAATGAGAAATACTGGGCCACCATGAAGAGGAGACTCAAGGCAAAGGAAAAGGTTGTCAAAGACATCAATCAGATGACGATCTGGTGGAATAAGATAGCTAAAACGATGTGCGTCGCCTAATGAGCCGTGTTACAGGAAAAATTCGAGAATTCCTTCGAAACCGTGACAAATAATTTTAGCCGTATTTTTTCTTAAAAGTATGAAGAAAACGCTACATTTGTATAAAAAAAATCTTGAATTCAATAATAGATAACTGAAATACAGGCAATTGTATTTGTTCCAATTCTATCTGAAGCAAGCTTTAGTTCTTTAGAAAACTTTTAGAGCCATTAAAACGGCTGATTTTGTGTGAAGCTCTCCACCGTTGTCCACTTTTCGTTGTTTTTTCACCAATGCAAATGACTGGCAGCTGTGATGTAATCGTTCTTGTCGGAAGCGAAAATAGCTTTGCAAACGACACAAAACACATCTGCTCGCAGTGGCGCTAGAATCCAAACTGATCCAATTTTTGTTAGGAGGTTTCTTTTTACGTAAATTCGTTTTTAGCTTTTTCACTAATGAGCGGTAATAACAGCTATAAAAATAGCCGCATACAGAATTTTAATGTCGATTATTTCATTTTGGATTTGCATAATTTATTGAAAGAAACTATCAATATGCTGTAGGGATTCGTTTCTAGCATTCAGAAGGGCCAAATTACCTAATTCTCTACGACAATAAACTCTGGAACATTTTTCGCAAAAACAAAGAAGGCTTCAGTTGATCTCGATAACTGTGAATTTCACCCAGCGAAAAGTGCACAAATCTAACCAAACTGTTCTAGATGTGCACTAAACTGAGGATATTTACCTTCGATTTGCGAAGAAGAAATCCTAATAGTTCTTTAGAAAACTTTTAGAGCCATTAGAACGGCTGATTTTGTGTGATGCTCTCCACCGTTGTCCACTTTCCGTTGTTTTTTCACCAATGCAAATGACTAGCAGCTGTGACGTAATCGCTCTTGTCGGAAGCGAAACTAGCTTAGCAAACGACACACAATACTGCTCACAGTGGCGATAGAATCCAAGCTGATCCAATTTTTGTTAGGAGGTTTCTTTTTACGTGAATTCGTTTGTAGCTTTTTCACTAATGGGCGGTCCTAACAACTATAAAAATAGCAGCATATTGAATTTTAATATACATTTTTTTATTTTTGATTTGCATAATTTATTGAAAGAAACTATCAAAATGCTGTAGGGATCCGTTTCTATCATTTTTAAAGAAACATTTTTCGCAAAAACAAAGAAGGCTTCACTTGATCTCGATTACTAAAAATTTCATACAGCGAAAAGTGCACAAATCTAATCAAACAGTTCTAGATTTGCATTAAACTGAGAATTTTTAACCTTCAAATTGCGAAGAAGAAATCCTAATAGTTCTTTAGAAAACTTTTAGAACCATTAGAACGGCTGGTTTTGTGTGATGCTTCCCACCGTTGTCCTCTTTTCGTTGTTTTGTCGTGAATACGACTTACTTTACTATGGGGCGCCTTTTCAAAATTTACCCTCTGAGAGAGTGATAAGTTTTTGATCGTGAATATCTCCTGTTATATCTAATGAATCAACATAATTCTTGCTACATGCCATTGGAAATATGATCACAATTTTATGATAAAATTTTCAGTTCTGTGTCATATTCTCAAATAGTTCAAAATTAAACTTTTCTTAAATGTTTGGTATAAACGAGTATCAAAGAAGATAATTCATAAGGCGCGTTTGCCTTTCTCGTATTTTGAAAGCTCATAGCTCAATGATCTGTAGAAGGATTTATAATATAATTTATATAATATATAACTACCAATAGAATCGAAAATTTTTAACTTGAACGTGTATTGCAACAACATCTAAGTTTTTCAATAGGACACTATTGAAAAACCTGTTTAATTTAACCCATGAAAGCACCAGCCAATCAGAACGCGAGATGTCTGAATCTATACAAGAGCATTCATATAAAAGTTGAGTGGTTCATTTTTCCTACCATTTGCTGAGCAACTGTTCCCGAAACAAGACACACGAGAGCAACATCGAGGACCTGTCGTCTCACTGTTTCCCGATCTGAATGCACGAGACACAATGACACCGAAAATCGGTAGAAAGGCAGCCAAAAAGTCCAGCAAGGCCCATTGCTGAAACAAGACACACACGAGAACCATATCAGATCTCAATATTTCCTACCAAAAGATTGATCAAGATGGAAGCTAAATTAATTTGCACCGTCACTAACACATTCAATTACGAACGGCAATGCGAAAGCGAAAGTGATGATTTTGAACACATCTTCCTTTAACTCTTCCTCCTGTGTGCGTGTTTCTGCGTAGAAATTCCACAAGATGCTGTTAACACCTAGACAGTCAATTCAATATTACTGGCTGCCGCTCTACTAACTCTCTCTTTTATATCGTCTCACTGTTTCCCATTCTGCGAAGGGGAGGTCCGTCCACCGCTGCCACTAGCAGGTATAAAATAAAATGTGTTGTGAGTAATAGCGTCATTCGTTATCTAACACTCGATGTGGATAGACGAATAACCTACTACGACTAATTTCGATTTTGTTTTATTTTTTATTCGCAGTTGTCTACCTACCCAAGCTATGGGTAAAAACCGCCATAGATCCGAGAAGGATCCAAAGGATGCTAAGCGTCTGAAGCCAAGTGATGTACAGGTAAACGACCGTTTGCTGAGTAAAAACCAATATGCTGATCTGCCAGTAGATGTCGAAGAGGAACTGCAGAAGAAGGAAAAAATGCCGCCTTTCTACCTGAAGGGCTTCCCACCAACTCTACGCTCGGATTTCAACACACTGATCAGCAAAGGACTACAGGCAACAATCCGTTTATGTACTGAAGGCTACAAAATAACTGTTCCGGCTTTGAACCACTACAAAGGAGTGGAATGTTATCTGAAGCAGACAAAAGCGGAATACTTCACACACGATATTGCCGCCAACAAACCTATGAAGGTTGTACTTCGAGGACTACCCGACATGATGGAAGCCGAACTAAAGCAGGCACTGTCGGAGGCTGGACTAAAGCCTTTGATGGTGTTCAAAATGAAGCGACATAATACGGACAAAAAGTTTAGAGATCAACTGTACCTGATTCATCTGGAGAAGGGCTCCATCACCATGAGTCAACTGAAAACGATTAAATCGTTATTTCACATAATCATCGAATGGCAAAAGTATAAACCGGTACATCGGGATGTCACACAGTGCACGAACAGTTTGAACTACGGCCATGGAGCGAGGAATTGCCACATGAAAAGTCGGTGCGGGAAATGTGCCGAACCACACAATACCAACGATTGCCTACTAGATGACATCGCTGTAAAATGTGTGAACTGTGATGGCGACCATCCATCTACTACCAAATCGTGTCCCAAACGTGCTGAGTTCACAAAAATTCGACAGCAGGCGTCCCGTAAACAGTCAACGAGCAAGAATGTTCCACAGAAGGATGAAATTAATTTCCCACGGCTCCCACCGAAGAGGGATATTCCGAATTTGCCGCCACTTCCTCGCAGCAATCCAAAGACTTCAGCCGCTGGATCTCAAAAAGAATCTTCCTCAAGAATCCCTCCTGGATGGGGCAATAATCAACCACAAGCAAAGGATGACTCTGGTGATTTATTCTCTGCTGAACAACTGATCGTCATTTTTGAAACAATGACAACAAAACTACGAAACTGCAGAACGCGGTTAGAGCAAATCAACGCTTTAGGCAAATTCATCATCGAATATGCAATATAATGAGTTGGTTATAGTAAATTGGAATGCTTGCTCACTCAGGAGCAAAACTGCTGAATTGTCCGACTTTCTTCAAGAGAAGAATGCCGATATTGCTATTTTAACTGAAACTCATCTTAAACCTGAAATTTCTATTTTTATTTCCAATTACAGGATTCACAGGCTCGACAGGGCAACTACCAGAGGAGGGGGAGTTGCCATTGCCATTAAACGATCCATTCAGCACAGGCTTCTGTCAGCCTTTAAATTGCAACTCATAGAAGCCATCGGAATTGAGATTACAACGACGATGGGACCCATCATCATCATTGCAGCGTACTGCCCCAAACAAACCAATCTTCGAGATGGTACGTGTGCATCATTGAAGCGAGATCTGGCTATGCTCACTCGACGACAGAACAAATTCATCATTGCTGGGGACCTGAACGCACGGCATGAGCTGTGGGGAAACAGAAGACAGAATCGAAACGGATTCGTACTTGCCGAAGATTACGAAGCTGGACAATACAACATCTTCGCTCCGGATCAACCAACGCGACTTTCCAGATCGGGAGTTCATTCCATTTTGGATATATTCATCAGCAACATCGCCATAGACAGCTCTCCGGTTGTCTTCTACGAGCTCTCTTCTGACCACTTTCCAGTAATATTGACGTTGGGATCTTCACCAGAAACAGTGCCTATTCAACCACGGAGGAACTATTATCGCACCGATTGGGTCCAATTTCAACAAATCGTCGACCAACTTATTAATATCAATGTTCCACTAGATTCCCCGATGGAAATCGATGCGGCCCTATCTTCCTTCCAGCATTCAATCACAGTCGCTCGTGATAGGACGGTTCCAGTACAACATATGCCGAGTTCCTCTCTTCAAATCGACAGTGTCACCAAGAAACTCATCCGACTTCGGAATATCTACCGGAGGCAGTATCAACGAACTGGCATCCTAGATAGGAAGACTACTTATAACAACTTAACTAGGATAATCCAGGAAAGGATATCTGAGCTTCGCAACAGGAACTTCCAGCAAAAGCTTCGAGAAATTCTCCCACATTCAAAGCCCTTCTGGTCCTTAACGAAGGTGCTTAAGAAAAAACCGAAGCCTATTCCTCCTCTGATGTCACCCCAGGACGCAGCTGAAGGAATACCTTTAATCACACCAGTAGAGAAGGCAAATGCGCTAGGCCAGCAGTTTGTGTGTTCTCACAATTTAGGACTCAACATTGTTAGTCCATATGAAAGAGCCGTTGCTGATAGCGTAGCTGAGGTTGACCAATCAGACAGCTTAGTTCCTGAGGAAAGTAGAGTCACTGCGAATGAGCTGATGGCTTTTGTGAAAAAATCCAAAAATATGAAGGCCCCCGGTTTCGACAACACATTCAACATTGAGCTGAAACATTTGAGTATTCGCTCATTTGTCTTCTTAGCTAAACTTTTTAACAGGTGCTGGGAGCTTGGTTACTTCCCTTCAATGTGGAAGTTAGCTAAAGTTATCCCAGTTTTGAAACCGGGGAAAGATCCTTCCTTTTCCAAGAGCTATCGGCCCATCAGCTTACTCTCTGCCCTATCCAAGCTGTTTGAAAAGTCAATACAAAGGCGAATTCTTGCTTTTGCAGATGAACAGGATATATTTCTGGAAGAACAGTTTGGGTTCCGGAAAGGAAGATCCACCATCCACCAGCTCACAAGGGTTAACAACGTCATCCAGCAAAACAAATCAGTGTCCAAAACGACTGTCATGGCAATATTGGATATTGAAAAGGCATTCGATAATGTGTGGCACGATGGACTGGTGTTTAAACTGCATCGGTATAATTTTCCCATGTATCTTATTAAAATTATCAAAAATTATCTTGCAAATAGAGCATTCCAGGTTTCTCTGAATAATGCACTTTCAGAAAGATTTACTATTCCTGCTGGTGTACCCCAGGGAAGTATCCTAGGTCCCATTCTATACAACATTTTCACATCAGACATCCCACCTCTTCCAGGTGGTGGTGTTCTGTCACAATTTGCTGATGATACTGCCATTCTTTACAAAGGTCGTGTCATTAATGCTCTGAAGAATAAACTACAGACAGGTCTGGACGCATTAACGGAATATTTTACAAGCTGGAAAATTGTGATCAATGCAGCAAAAACTCAGGTCATCTTGTTTCCACATTCAAGATCTCCAAAACTTGTTCCATCAGTCGAATGCAGAATACGATTCGGTGATGAGGTCATTCAATGGTCCGATGAAGTTATCTATCTAGGACTCACCTTTGACAGACATCTGATATTCAGGTCACATGTTGACAAAATCGTTCAAAAATGCAGCATACTCATTAGGTCTCTGTATCCACTGATTTGTAGAACATCTAAACTATGCCTGAAGAATCAGATGGCTGTCTATAAACAAAACATCTACCCCGCAATTGAATACGCAGTCCCAGTTTGGCGGGGTTGTGCACGAACACACAAACTTAGGCTTCAACGCATTCAAAGTAAGATCTTAAAGATGATTCTAAATCTACCCCCTTGGACAAGGACTAGTGAAGTACATGAGATGGCCTCACTGGATATACTAGAACAAAAATTCGAACAATACTGCACGAAATTTGAAGAGAGGTGCTCAATCTCTGAAATACAAATAATTCAAAATTTGTACGTATTAGGTTAGGGATAGTTATAAGTAGGTAGACATTTTATAAATAATTAAAATAAATATTATGATTAAACATTAGTATGTAAAACAAGAGTAACTAAAACACCTATTATTAATAACGAATCGTATGAACAACAAAGATGAAAGGCCAAAGGGTCAAAACACTTGTACTGTAAAATGTTGATGTAATACACAAAAATAAGATTAATAAACAGATATTTATGCAAAAAAAAAAAAAAAAAAAAAAAAAATGAGTAATAGCGTCATTTAAGTTAAAGCAGCTACTCTGGACGTACGAGACACCGTCAGCTAGATGGCACCGAAAACCGAAAAAAGGCAGATTTGTACCGTCACTAACACATTCAATTACGAACGGCAATGCGAAAGCGAATGTGATGATGTTGAACACATCTTTATACTAGTATGGGGTCGTGTGAAAATATGCCATGCGATACAGGGTTGCCATATACACAGATTAATCTGTATTTTATTTATACATACATATATGTACAGATTAATCTGTATTATTATTATTATTATTATTATCATTATTTTTACTATCATTATTATTATTAAAATGACTTGCATACCGAAGATCGATACATTTCAGACCAGGCCATTGCAATTGTTTCGTACTGAAATTTCGAGAAGAATCAGATATCTTCATACTTCATAGCTTCAATCAAAATAAACTACAAATTTGTCGTACCTCCTATATTGGCAAATTAAAAAGGAATTGACGCAATCGCTCTTGTCGGAGTCGAAATTAGATTTGCAAACGACACACAATACATCTGCTCGCAGTGGCGATAGAATCCAAACGGATCCAATTTTTGTTAAGATGTTTCTTTTTACGTGATTTCGTTTGTAGCTTTTTCACTAATGGGCGGTCCTAACGGCTATGAAAATAGCAGCACATAGAATTTTAATGTCGATTATTTCATTTCGGATTTGCATTTCATTGAAAGAAACTATCAAAATGCTGTACGGGATTCATTCCTGCCTTTCAGAAAGACAAAATTGAGGAACTCACTACGATATTAAGCACTGTTCGGAACATTTTTCTCGAACGATTTGTTGTACAGCAGCAGATATTTTGTTCTCTTCCTCAGAACGCGTTCTGATTGGCTGGTGTTGACATGGGTCAAATGAGACAGGTTTTTCAATAGTGTACTATCAAATAGTTTATTGCTGTTGCTATACACGTTTAAGTTGAAAAATTTCGATTCTATTGGTAGTTAGATTATATAAATCCTTTCACAAATCACTGAGCTATGAGCCTAAAAAATACGAGAAAGGCGAACGCGCGTTATGAATTATCTCTTTTGATACTCGTTTATACCAAACATTTTGGAAAAGTTTAATTTCGAATTATTAGAGATTATGTCACACAAGTGAAAATTTTATCATAAAATTGTGATCATATTTCCGATGGCATGTAGTAAAAATTATGTTGATTCGTTAGATACAACAAGAGATATTCACGATCAAAAACTTATCACTCTCTCAGAGGGTACATTTTGAAAAGGTGCCCCATAGTATAGTAAGTCGTATTCACGATAAAAAGCAGAAAAAAAAATTCTTCGCATCAGACACTAATTGCGTAGTGAACTTATTGTTTCAATAATCGTTATAAATCCATAAAATAATATTTTAATTCGACGCATGCCTCTGAATCGAAAAAGTCTGGAGTATTATCCGTAGAGTGTCTGTTATGGTAAATCTAACATTCCAAGGATATTTTACTAAATAACAACCGACTGCAAGACGTTTTATGCTAACGATATGTCCAGTCAACAGCCAAAGTGGCATAGCAGTAATATCCTACGAAAAGATGGTGTAAGTGAAAAAGAAAGTTTAAAACAGGTAGGGGAGATATTAGTCAGTAGGGACGTTTTATAATAATTTCCCCTACTATGACCTTGGAAACCGATTGATACGGATTTACGCGCGACTAGAGAAATCAAGAAATCATATCCGTTCGGTTCTACTAACACGGTACGAATGATTACGATTTGACATTGACATTGCTAACGGGATAAAAATACTTGCCATCAGAGTTCCAGTCATTTTACAATATCCTATGCAATATCCCTTTTTCAATATTAAATTCCGTCCGCATTGTTACCAATCCTTGTCTGAATAATTCAGCTCAACTGCAGCACCGACCGATTAGACTTGCAGTGATAAATGATAATCGCAATCAGAATATTTTACTCGAAATAGCATAACAAAATAATTCATCGTACTTGTGCTGGTGCATAGAGCGTACAGTGATACGGGAGAAATACATTTCCTGAGGTCGCCTACAAGCCAGGAGTTGCAACAAAATATGTAGAAGCAGTGGCACAGAACTTCGAAAGTGAAACCAACCGGAATCCCCTTTCTAAGGCTAGTGCTACTAGGGAATGCATGAAGGAGAGCATCGGGTGCTAAATGGCGGTTTGTTTCAGTTTTACGGTTATTACAAAGAAATATTAGTGCATCAGTTTCGGGCCAGCACGGGCGCTATGCAAACCGGACGAGGCTGGGAACATTTCGAAAGCCCATTTTGAATAATCCGGTTCACTTCAGCGAAGATAAAGGCCGGTATGCCGTGGCAAATCTGTGCGGAACAGAATAATGAATGCTGAATTGTTCCACTTGTTGCACTAGAGCTAGTTATTTGAATTTAATTAATTGGAATTTAGTATACGATTGCAAAATTGAAATGTTTGGGATGATAACATGTTTGTAGATATTAATGGGTTGTCCTTTTGAAATTATCTAGTGGTGTTCTGATGATTTTCTCATTCGAGTTTAAATGAGGAAAGGATGTGATGTGCTTTTCGGAGTTTCCAAACCCAAAACTAAGGACGTTCATTGCTAAAGTGAGTTTGTCGTCCTCATCTCGAACAATTAATACTCTTTATCTTTCAGCTCCAGCAGATTAGACCGAATTAATTAAAAAAAACTTTGAGTAGGTAATGCCATAGACATAGCCGCGAGATTTACGTAGGACTGGCATTTAAGATGTGCCTAGATATTAGCTGATTTGATACTGTTTGACCGTTTAATATTTTGTAGTCCAGAAAAGGACCATTTGATTTCGGAAGATGGCGTTTATATTCTAGGAATTAGGGCGGCAGATTAAGACAGTTTCTAAATAAGTTCTCCTTACTTTTGGAGTCCTGAAAAGCACTATTTGGTTAAGGATGATTACGGTTTTATTCCAGGAAAAAGAGCGCTATTCAAAGACATTTGCAAGTAAACCTTGCCTATAAGAAACCATTACATAAAAGTAATTGGGCCGGGTTGGTGGTTCAATGCATAGGACACTGGTCTTACAAGTCAGTTGTCGTATGTTCGAGCCCCGATCTGGAAGGATTCTTAGTGTCAGTAGGATCCATACTGTACTAGCCATGCAATGATTCTGTGCGCTATAAGAATCGGCTGCGAAGTTGGTTGAAACAGAAAATCCAAATTACACAAAAGGAATGCAATGCCAAGACTTTGCTTACATGAATGTGTAATCGTAACACAAGTCGTACAACGTTAGATTCACATCTCCCTCGAATTGGACTTTCCAAGACTAATCATTGTGCTTGTGGCGAAGTTTATCGCGATATTCATCATGTCGTCTGAACATGCGTGGAGTATCGTGATGTCAGATCTTAACTAATAAAAACTGTCCCAGAAAGTATGGACGCAACCAAAAACCGCTGCCATTTCGCAATGGTTCAGAATCTTTAAATTTTTATGGCTGCATCCTGTTGTTTACACTCTTCTCTAACCACTTGTGCAGTTGTATATTCGTTTTCATTAGTTTGTTTCGAAATGCGTGGACTTTCAGCAGAAAAAACGTCGAAAAATTGTGTACAAATGGTGCACAGAACGTGAACTGTCACTGAGAAAGATAGCAAAAAATGGAAGGAGTAAGTGAAAAAGCCGTGCGAAATGCAATCAGGAAATTCGGTGAGGATAACACCTTTGAGGATAAATCGAAAACGGGTCGAAAAATAGGTCCTGCTAACCCTCAGTTGGATAAACGTATACTGAAAGCGTTCGAGCAAAAGAAGGAGGTTTCAGTTCGGGATGTGGCCAAAAAAGTGGGCACCTCGAAGTCTTCGTGCTAAAGAACGTTTGAATCTTTGAACCTATAAGAAGCAGAAACAACGAAAACGTAGTCCGAAACAAGGAGCATCGATCAGGCCGAGGGTTCGAAAGCTGTACAATACGATTTTTGCTGGAAATTTGAACTGCATAATCATGGACGACGAAACCTACGTGAAACTCGATTACAAATTCTTGCCGGGACCACAATATTATACTGTGCGAGAAGGGCAAGTGTTAAACCAGTCCGAGACATCAATTGAAGTCGAAAAACTTGGTAGGAAAGCTATGGTCTGACAAGCAGTTTGTAGCTGCGGTAATATTCCGAAACCCTTCATCAAAACTGCTTCAATGAACAGCGAAATATACATCAAGGAATGTATTAACTAATGAATACCGACATACTGATGTGATATTTATGGAAACTAGTAGTAATATGTTTTATTAAATACTAATCATTGCGACTGTATTAGAAATGTATTAGGTTTGAAATACTATTGTGGATGTTACGGCGTTCGTACATCTCAATATTTGAGTGAAAGAAACTATCAAAATGCTGTACGGGACTCATTTCTGGCATTCAGAAGGCCCAATTGTGTAATTCTCGTATGTGTGTGTGTGTTTGTATTCGGAACATTTTGCTCGAACGCAATGCAGCCGAATGCTAGCTTTATAAAGGCTCGTTTGGTGCGAATTTCGCACGTTAAGAGCTTACGTGATTTCGTTTTCACAAATGGGCGGTCTCAACAGCAACAGCTAAATAGCAACATATATAATTTTTATGTCGATTTTCCGGATTTGCATATTTCAGTAAAACAAACTATCAAAATACTGTACACGGTTCATTTCTGGCTTTCAAAAGGGCCAAATTGCGGAATTTTCTACGGTACTAAGTACAGAAGGGAACATTTTTCTCGAACGCGATGCACCTAAATGTCAATCTTATTTGCGTACGTTTGGTGCAAATTTCGCACTGCGAAGAGTGATTTGTATTAAACTGATGATTTTTTTTTTCGATTTGCAAAGAAGTTATCTCAATAGTTCTTTAGATAACATTTAGAGCCATGCGCACGACCAGCAGCTGGATGACGCAATCGTTCTGGTTTGACGCGAAACTCACACTGCGAATTTCCAACAGCAGATATGCTCACAGGAGTACTAGTTGATGTTTTTTTCTGTGTTTAGGCTTGAGGAATGAAACCACATATTCGCCATTGACTGAAGTTCCATTGCACAGTGGGAAAAAAACCCAGGCAACCCGCAAATAAATCGGAAACCATGGAAAAAGGCAACAAACAAGAGTGTTTCTTATGTAAAAAAATCCAAGTAATTCAATGGAATGGTTTTTTATGGACGCACGAATCGTCACGCTGCTCGTTTTACCCCAAATGCTCAGCAGTTTTAGGGTTTTCGAAATCGAGTGCGGTCTACTGAAATAGCTTGATTTTATGTAAAAATGTCTGGAGAATCGAATGGAAGAGTACACTGGCCGCACGAAACGTTTTGGTGGCTATTTTACCAAATTTCCTCTATTTCATGACATCTTATTGTGAATCGTACTTAAATCTCGGTCAAAATCTGATGTAGAAAAGCCTATAGATTCGAATTCCAGAACTTATACTGGCCGCACGAAACGTTTTATTGGTTATTCTACCCCAATTCCTCCAGTACACCTTTTTTATGCGGTTTCTTTATGCGAATTTTCAGAGTTATGCGGTTTTTTATGCGAAGTTTCAGAGTTATGCGTTTTTTTATGCGAATTTTCAGAGTTATGCGGTTTTTTAATGCGGTACGTAAATTCGCATAAAAAAAGACTTCAGTGCATGTGAAATTTTCATCTAAATCACCCTAAAGTCTTAAGCGAACCACGTTGAAAGCATACGAAAACTATCTTATATTATTTAAAAAAGTCTGGAGAATCATAAATACGTTTATTTCTTAAGGCAGTTTACATAAGTTTTTCTTCGCCGTAGCATCACTTTTACATAATATTCTTATCCTAATTTAATTCTAACATAGTCACAACGTTTTGAATTTATTAAAACATATTCTCTTATAGCTTAAATATCATCTTAGGTAACTCGTCATTAATTATGAAATCTACTCGGAAATATTATTTGAACCAAACGATTACCTTCTATAAATTATAAAATAAGCTGTTATTTTCAGACATTTTGTTGATAATTTCATAAACTGTTTCGAGTTTGTTTGTATCATTACATAATTTTTATTCTAATTTAGCTATTGGTTGAACTCATGGACGCAGCTGGGATCAGAGCTAAGTCTTAAAAGGGGCCTTTATAGTCTGGAGAATCGAATGGAAGAACCTACACTGGCCGCACGAAACGTTCTGGTGACTATTTTAACCCATTTTTACCCATTCAAAGTTATTATAGATGACCACCAAACGAACTGACTTCGACTATACTGGTCCCTGGATTCCGGCACCGAAAGTACCGGAAACAGTGGTCAAAGTCATCAATATAGAACTTACTTCGATATCTTGAATATGGTCTATTAATAAGGTTATTCCAAAAATGTAATTTTCGATACAAATGCTGATATAAGTTTGTCATCGTTAGTAGTTGAAATAACAAAATATTCTAACAAGTATCAAAGTGAGAAACAGTTCAGATGATCAAAAAAGAACCGGAATTTTCATTTTAAAATTCCCGCGCTTGTCCAATCGGTAAACTTTTATTCTCTCAACGTTGGCAACACTTTTATACACATTCTGTCAAATTTTGACGCATATCGTACGATTAGTTTTTGTTTGGCGTCTATACAAAGAAGTTGAAAAATTTTCGTGTGGCGATTTTTATAATGGATGAAAATTTAGAACAACGTGCGTGCATCAAATTTTGTGTTGCAAATGGATTTAAGTGTTCCGAAACGTTGAAAATGTTAGAAAAGGCCTTTGGTGAATCGTGTCTAGAAAAACACAGGCATACGAGTGGTATAAACGCTTCAAAGGTGGTCGTTCAAGCTTGGATCATGATGAGATCCCTGGCCGCCCAACAACATCTGTTACTGAAGAATACATTGAATCGGCGAAGCAAATCGTGTAGCAAAATCGTTCTGTACCGATTAGAGAGATTGCTGTGTTGTTGAGCATCTCTTATGGATCAGCCGAAGACATTTTAACTGATGTTTTGGGTTTGAAAAGCTTCGCTTCTCGGCTGGTGCCAAAAAAGCTGAATTTCATTCAAAAACAGCGTTGGTTGTGTCGCAGTTTTTGACCAAAAACTCAACCAATATCATCAACCAAGCACCGTACTCTCCAGATATGGCCCCGTGAGACTTTTTCCTCTTCCCCAGACTCAAATTGCCATTGCGGGGAACGCGTTTTGAGACCATAGAGACCATAAAAGAGAATTCGCTGCGTGAGCTGAAGGCCATACCTTCGGCGGCCTATAAAACTTGTATGGAAAATTGGATCAAGCGTTGGCATGCATGTATTGCCGCAGGAGGAGAGTACTTTGAAGGCGATAATAAAGAAATTTATTAAAAATTGAAATTTTGCATTTTTTAAAATAAAATTCCGGTTCTTTTTTATCATAAGGTATGATTCTGTAATGATATGTTGATCGGGTTAAGCACCCATCCAAAACTTCAGAATTTTATTCAAATCTGATTTTCGGTTCCAGATTAATACGATGAAAGGTGTTTCAAATGTCAAACTGTCTTTAAAGATACGATGGAAAAATCGTAGAAAATCTTTAAAATTTTGACTTAAAACTAAACCGGTTCCGGAAGTACCTGAGATAGAGGAACTCTCTTTTATTTCAATTTGTAAGTTTGTAAGTTATACACGAAAGGGTCATTTCGCCGATTCCTGCAATTGTCTTCATATTATAGTTTGAATTGATTTAAAATAAACACAAATGAATACGTTAACACCTGTTTTGTTGACCTAGAATTGTATTTCGTGAATTAAAGATTGATTAATGAAGCTAAGAACAGAGTTCCCAAGGAAACTTGTCGGCTATTAGCCACTAACCATCAACCGTAATTGCATAGGTGTATCTACCAATCAAATGTATGTGGTATTTCCGTTTACTAAGTGAAAAAATATCTAATGCGGCTTCGCCACATCGATTTAATTCGTGTGCTGTCCGACCTCGCTACCGCTCGTTCCTACCTAACTAAAGCAAACAAACCTAGCTTTGAGTAGACCGGGCAAACTACTCGAGTAGAGTGTGAGATTAAAAAGAAAACTCAATTTGATGTTGTGCTGTTCGTATACATCGATTACTTAATTTGCTATCGTTTTGGTCGTTTTAACGGTTAAAAGATCAAAATTGAAAGCAAAAAAAAATGTTGTATGACATCAAACTGGAAACTAGTTTTGCTCTCAGTGAAAGCACATTGAAAACTTAATATGATGTAGATTTTCTCGAAATGACACGTCGTGAGCATAATCTAAAAATAGAACAGCCTAAAAAGATCCGGGATAGTATACATTTAGGCGATATTACTCGCAAGCAAGAAAAAAATTTTTATGCAATCTTCACCCTACCGCGGTGAGAATCCGGTTTCGAACTTAGGTGATTTGGAATGCGATCTTTTTGCGATTGCTATGGATTGTAAGTGCTAACTATAAGGAGATGGAAAATGTTCAATTATATGACAAGCAGTGTTGATTCACAATGTTGTATGCAGGTAGTTTCTGTCAAGGCACACTCGTTGCGTCGCTTCCATCCCTCATCCATCGTGAATAGCAGTGTGGCTATTTGAGCACAGTATGAAAATGTTCTCTTTGTCCTTCTCATATCCAAAACTGTAGCATTCAAACATTATAACATCAAATTTAATTATCTACTTGATCTCACACAACTCGCACATGTAATCACTTTGAAATACGAATTTAGAGGCTCTGAAGACCGAACGTTTTACAGTGAAGTCTCCTACAACACAGGGAACGTGAATGAGGAATCCGGGAATAAGGTACATATCCCAGATCATTTGTTTTTTCGACTAATTGGGACAATGAACGATCATCTCGCTTCTGACCACAGATAGAACCAGAATCTCTTCAATAAATTTTCAGTTTTTGTGTAGACTTATAATTTACGATCATTTGATGCAGAATTAGTCATGTGACTTAAAATTTATGAAGATTTAGTTAGACGGTTTCTTTAGAAAAGTGTATTAAAGTTCCAAGATCTATTAGATGATTGATAAAATACTTCTCATAGTATCTAGCGTTAGTGAGAATATGAAGTTCTAAGCATTTATAACTAGGAATGAGAATTGTTTTGAAGAGGTTCTTCGACACAATTTGTGGACTACTTAGGAACATACAAATTGAACATATATTTTCTTGGTGGCTCCTCTAAGCCACTAAAGTATTATTAAGAATTAGCTCTAGGTTCTGAAATCTGAGACATTCATCTCATTCGATGTTCGAACTTCGTAAACAATGAATTGTTGGATATAAAGTTACGGATATTTTCAAAACGGGTTTGGCGAGTAGATTATTTTCGCCATCCAGGTCCCCGATTTCTGGATGCGCTGAAAATAATGATCTAAAAACTTTGGAGTGAGTTTCGCGACGTCGTATGATTACAAATATCGAAAAAAATTTTTTAACTGAACGCAAAAATTGTTACAGGATCGGATACATAACGTATCTAGAAGGAAATCGATGACGTCAAATATACATCTCATATCAAATTCTGAAATAAGTTCCTTCTATGGCAGACGATCAGCGAGATGGGAATGCCAAAGCCACTATTCAGATTGACCTGCTTCAGACAAACGTGGTACCGATGATCACCAACTTATCTAATGCCTCACAGACGTGTGGTTTGACACCAATATTCTCGTGGTTAAAAAGAAAGAGCATTATTTGCGTAAAAGTTAAAAAAATGTTGAAAAAAATCGTTTCTTCGCGGTTATGGTTGCGGTCAACTGCAGGATCTCGGCAGGATGTCAAAGCATTTTTGTAAAAGGCAACAAAGGATTGAAGGTATAATTCTTCCATTGAAACTTAACTTTGTATTTTTGTGCTGCCATTTGAAATTTGCTCTATTTCAATGGATTCACTAAGTTGTTGATTTTAATATTTTAATTTTTTGAGTTTCACAAAGCTATTGCCTTTAAACAGCAAAATGATAACACAATGAGATATTAATTGAAAATTTGATGAGTCGATATCATATTAGGATTTCAATCTGATGTTGCTATCATAATCAAATATCAATTTGTTCTAATTTTCATGTTAGACTTTACTCGGGTAGGCGGTCAAAGGTTTGTATGCAAGAGGCCGCTCGCTTTCTTGGTTTCGGTTATGTGGCTGCGCCACATCAGTTATACAGGAGGTATAATAACACCAAAAAAAATAATATGATGTATTCGAAATAACCCTTTCGGCGAATTGACCCTTTCGGCGAAACGACTTTCGGCGAAATGGCATTCGGCGAAATGACTTTCGGCGAAATGACTTTCGGCGAAATGGCTTTAGGCGAAACGACTTTCGGCGAAATGACCCGAAATGAATGTGTGTATGTACAAAATTAAGAAGCATGAATCTCAGAGATGGATGAACCGGTTATGATCAAACTGGTTGCAAATGAAAGGTCTTCCTGGAAGTATGCAAAAAAACAAAGTTTTTATATCACTCAAACATATTCAGGAAAATATGTTGTTTTTTTTAATTTTTTCAGTTAATTTCGATAAATGTTTTGGCTTATTTATTATAAAAAAGAATCGATTTCTATTCTTTCTGGGTACACTTTTCGCGAGACAAACGGATATTCTGTATGCACTTTCAACAACACACGATCGCTTTGGTAGGACTTGCTTGCGGACGCATGTAGCTTTATCTAGGCAAGTCCCACAACTCGAAGTGGCCGAATTATTTTCAAATCAGCGATATTCATTAATTTTCCACCACCCCGGGAAACGGAAAGAACTGGTTAAAGCCGAGGCTGAATGAACGATAATAGCAATAGTAGTAAATAACAAAAAAGCGGTCCTAGTGTACTTCCTTGAGGAGAACCTGAAATATTCATATTTAATTTGTACTACAACTTTACGGTCTACGAGATAAACTCGACGTAATTTGGAATATTAGTATGGGTGTTAGCCGCACTTGTGGGTTCTTCCGCGAAGGAAAGAAGAAACACCACGCTAACTGTTAGAATTGCGCCTTTTTAGATTTTGTGGACTTGTATTTTGATCAAGGAGTACTACATTCAGTACCCTAGTCACAATTGCCAAGTTGCACTTCTAAATGCGCTTTCGGATAGTGCAGAGGTTAATTTCGGATAAACACTGACTGTCAAAACTTAGACTGAGACTGTCGTTTATTAAAACAAAAATAGAATTTATATACAAATGAACTTAATCTAGTACTTCTATAATGAGATAGAAACTTGAATCAGATTTACATATACATTCATATTTCGGCTCTACCGAACATCGTGATCAAGTGCATTATCGTGTTCCTTTTCTAGCCTTCGATGGTACCTAGCCTTCGACCGAGCTAGTTCGGTCGGTCCTTATCTTTCATTTTGGGTCTGAGCTGAGCAATAAAAAAGTATCAGATACTGAGTCCAAACGGCGTGTCGGCTCATACAAAGTTTCATCCCTTGAAGAGGGATGAAACAAACAATTCATGTTTATTCAGGATAAGGTCGGATAAGGTTATAAACAAAGTTAAGTTTGGTCTGTGTTTATGACTCAAAGGTCTGCTCATTTAGTTTATGACCTTGTTTGTTCTATGTGTGTGGTGCACACTTTATTTGTTGTACAGTTCTGCGTTTTGAGTCAGAAACTGATTTTTCGTGTCTTGTAAACTAAAGAAATGTACCTGAATTGAATGAAATAGATTCTGATGAATTAATCGTAACGATCGTCATCGTTATATCCCGATCCTCGTAAATCTATCTGATTTACCTAATGTACGTAACTCTTTAATTTCGTGTTGGTGGACCGGATGGTCGTATAGTTGACTGAAGACTCGACATCTCTATGTCTGGGTTTCTAATAGTGCGATTTCTATTTTTGAACAATTTTTCTCCAAATCCGAATTTTTGAATAATTATTCCAATAATTGTACATGTGCTTATTACAGACACTATTAAAAGTATCTTACTATGTTCAGATTGATTGTAGTCTTCAGGTTCAGGATCATCATAATCTTTAGAGAAATCTAGCTTTGGTAATCGAGATCCATTATTTCTTAATTTTTTATGTTCTGAATTTGTTTGATTTATAGATTCAAATAAATCTTCGAAATTTGATTTTGGTTTAAAGAACGTAAGCAATTTTTTGCTGACTCCTGTTATGCTAGCATACATTACTGATTCTTTACTCTGGATTCTACAGTCAGAATCCATCGTGACCATTGCTGCCTCGAACGGCGGAGAAAGTACTGAGTTTTTACAGTGAATTATAATTTGCTTAGAATTATCGGTATAATATAAAATTGAGTTTGGCTCTGATAATCGTATTAATTGAGAATATGGAACTTTCAAATAGGTTTGTTTACATTTTTTATCTGATTGCGTATGTGTAAGCATCGCCTATATACAATCCGGAGAGCTTTTTACTTCGACGACGATGTTGATTTCTGCGTGTCTGGCGGTAGTTCTTCGATAATCATCACGTGATCCTTGTTCATTTCCTTGTTCGTATAAATTTCAGGTGTATCTTGAATATCGATGACAGCTATTTTAACCGCTGGTCGCGTATATGTTTTCCCATCCGAGGTTCTAATTTCGGCTGATCTTACTTGACCATCTTTGGCAGTATGAACCCGAATTATTCGCCCCTTTATCCAATTTGAATGTATTTTATCGTCCTCAGCTATTGCAACGATGTCGTTCACTGCAATAGGCTCTATTTTATCGTTCCATTTGGACCTCTTACGAAGTGTGGTAAGATAACGCTTTATCCAGTATCCCCAAAACATTTCTGATCTGTGCTGAATCTTTTTCCAGATCTGTGAATCAACTATCTTAGCATTCGAGTCATATGGTGGAATGTAATTATTCGCTCTACCGATCAAGAAATGATTAGGTGTTAAAACAACATCCGTTAAATTACATGCCTTGTCGATTAAAGGTCGAGCATTAAGGATACCTTGTGCTTGCTTAAAGGATGATCTAAGTTCTTCGGGCGATGGCTTTCTAGGTCCTGAAGGGTT
Source organism: Malaya genurostris (assembly GCF_030247185.1). NCBI lineage: Eukaryota > Metazoa > Arthropoda > Insecta > Diptera > Culicidae > Malaya > Malaya genurostris. The sequence continues at coordinate 60,411,691 of NC_080572.1, read as the reverse complement.
TATCATTATATTGAGTGCTGATTTTATGATTCTGATCAGCCTTTCCCATACTCCTCCGAAATGGGGGGCAGAAGGTGGATTAAAATGCCATGAAATGTTCATTTTCGCTGCCATACTAGAACCCATTTTTTTATTGATGTCGGTTACTAATTTTTTCATTTCGTTGTCGGCTCCTACGAAGTTAGTACCATTATCGCTATAGAGATCGGTGATTTGACCAACTTGTGCCTGAAAATCTCTCAGGCATTTAATAAATGAGTCAGTATCCAATCGGTCTGCCATTTCTATTTGGCATCCTCTCGTTTTCATACATGTGAAAATTACTCCCCATCGCTTCTCAATTGATCTCCTTACTACTACTTCAAATGGGCCGAAGTAGTCTACGCCGGTGTGTAGAAAGGGAAAACAATCAGGTTCGGTTCTAGCCGCTGGTAATGGTGCCATTAGTGGATTTTTTGGTTTAACTTCGAGGATTTTGCATCTCGCACAGGCTGCTTTCACTGTTTTTAAAACTCCACTTATGTTGTTTATGTGATAGTGTTGTTCTAATGCCGCTATAGTTACCCCGATATTAGTATGAAGGAATTTTTCGTGAAAATCCTTTACAATTAATCGATGTTTCGGTGGTAAAATAATAGGTATTTTCATATTACCGGGTATACTTGTCTCGTTATTCAACCTGCTGTTGGATCTCATTACTCCATGATCATCCAAGAAAGGCGTTAGCTTAGTTAGTGGACTCAACTCAACTAAGTGATTATATTTTACCAATTCACTCATTTCCTGTGGGTACATTTCCCACTGAGCTTTCCTATACAGGACATTTTCAATTTCCTTCCTTAATCCGTATGGTATTCCCGGTTGAATTTCCATTCTATTTTTACTAGTATACCACTGAACAAATTTTCTTAGAATAGCCAAACTTCGTACTAATTTCCACCAATCTGAAAATTTGACTTCTTGAACGATACAAAAATCTTGCTTGTTGTGAATGAATACATATTCCTTCATTTCTTCTGTGGTTTCAAACTTGTCCTGACCATCTGTCCGAGGTATTAACTTGATTATCTTTTCCAGGTCAGGAGTGTACCATTTGGAATTACCCTTATTTATTTTTGTTGCTTCATCAGCAGGATTCAATTCCGTTGGAATCCAATTCCATTGATCCATAGTCGTACTATCTAATATTTCTCCCACTCGGTTAGCGATGAATTGTTTATACTTTCGGTGATCGCTTTTGATCCAAGCTAACACCGTTCTTGAGTCTGACCATAAGAATTTCTTTGATATTTTAAGCCGAAGTTCATTTACTACTGTTTCTAGTAGCCTTGTCCCAAGGACCGCAGCTTGTAACTCTAGTCTCGGGATCGAAAGTACCTTTATAGGGGCAACATTCGCCTTTGCTGCTATTAGTTTGAATGAGTCTCCTATATTCAAGTAGATTGTAGCAGCGAATGCTTCTTCAGATGCATCGACGAACATGTGTATATTTAACGGTGATAATTGATCGTTAGTTATACACCTTGGAATTGTTATGTTTTCGATTTGTTTAATTGATTCGATCCATTCTTTCCATTGGTTATACATATTTTCGGGTATCTCTGCATCCCAGTTTTCAGTAGCCTTATGTAGCTCTCGTAATAGTATTTTTCCCCGAATAGTAATGTTCGCCACTAATCCTAAGGGGTCATATACACTCATAACGAAAGACGCGACTTCCCTTTTTGTTGGCCTTCTGTGATTATAAAGAATGTCTTTCGATAAACTGGATAGATTAAGACGATATCCGAGTTCGTCACGTTGAGGATTCCAATATACGCCGAGCACCTTCTCGTACTCATTGTTTTTTCCCTCGAGTATCTTGACACCACTGTGAAGGCGTCGTTCCTCTGGAATGGCGTTAGTGCAAATTGTAGAGTTAGAAACGAATCCTCGAATGTAGAAGCTAGCGTTGTCATGTATTTCGATTACTTGCTTTGTTCTTTGAATAGCTTCCTCGTCATTATCAAAACTATCCAAATAGTCATCCACGTAGTGCTGTTTCACTATCGCCTTTGAAGCCTCCGGGTATTTTTCAGCGAATAGCTCGGCATTATAATTTTTTACTGCTTGAGCACACGCAGGCGAGCAAGTGGAACCAAACGTCATCACTTGCATCACATATATGTCAGGGTCTGCATCAGAATTACAACTTCTCCATAAGAATCGTTGAGCATGTTGATCCTCTTTTCTAATTTTCACCTGGTGGAACATTTCCTTTATGTCCCCGGATATGGCGATTGAGCCTTCTCTGAATCGAATAAGTACCCCGAACAATGATGTAGTCGAATCGGGACCTGATAACAACGCAGTATTGAACGATATATCTTTTACCTTAGCTGCAGCATCGAATACTAATCTCGGTTTTGGTTTATTTTTTCCTTGAACAATGAAATGAGGTAAATAATATGTTCTTGCTTCTGGTTCCTTCAGTTCTTCTGATGTTAATTTCCTTATATATCCTTTCTCCTCGTAATCATTAAACGTCTGGATTGCCCATTTCTTTAATTCGATGTTTTTATTTAAACCCTTTTCCATTGTTCTCAATCTATTCATAGCATTGTTGTAGCTATCCGGGAACTGGAATTGATCGTCTTTCCACAACAGCCCGATTTCGAAACGTCCGTTTACATATTTCATCGTGCTTTTGATTATCTGTTTAGCACGCTCGTCTGATTTAGATTCTGGTAGCTTAGCAACTGTTTTCACGCCAAAATTTTCTGTGGTGAAGTAATCATGCATCATACGATGCAAATCGTTGTCCTCCCTATGAATCATAATCTGTCCGCATTCTACGGTTCCACTGATGTTACCGTAAATTAGCCATCCTAATTTGGTTTTAATACCTGTTGGCTCACCTTCCTTCCCGATGCGTCTATCGACGGGATTTATTAGGTGGGTGTGATTTAGCCCAATCAGTATTTTCGGATGAACATCGCTATACCTCTTTACAGGCAAATTTCTTAAATGTTTATACCGATTTTTTATCAACTCGGTATCTAATGATTGAGTAGGAAGTTGTAAATTCTTAACTGTCCTAACTCCTTTCAGCGCGTAGGATTTTTTTCCTTCTCCATTTATCCACAAATGGACGCGCCTACTATTATGTTCGTCTCTGGACACATTTTGAGTCCATTTTAGTCTCAACGGATCGATCATGCCTTTGAGCTGAAGTTTATCTGCAACTTGCTCATCTATTAGCGTCAATGAAGATCCTGCGTCCAAAAACGCAAATGTATCCAGGCTTTGTTCGCCATTTTTCAGCGTAACTGGTATTACTTGATAATAGATATTTGATTTTGAATCCATATGGTGGTTGGAGGATTCTACCTTTCTCGGTTGCTCTGCTTTCTGATTCTGTCTCATATTATCGTCGTGAATCAGAGGATGATGAGTTCTATTACACCCATTTATACCGCATCTCTTCTGTTGTTTGCAATTCCGCAGTATATGTCCAGAAGATTTAAGACAGCTAAGACACATGTGCTGCTTATACACGAACTGGATCCTTTCCGAAGCATCAAGTCTCTTGAACTTTCCACAGTTCGGCAATGAATGGGTTTCTTTGCAGAAGCTACATTCTGGGTTGATTTTCTCGTGTACATTTACCCGAGATCTTTTTTCATTCGGATGAAAATTTACATTCATCATCCTGGTTGTTGCGGCATGTGGCTTCAGCCATTTACTTAGGTCCCTTAGTGTAGGGGTCCTGGTATTAGATTGAAGTGTTTCTGTCCACTTCAGCTGTACTGCATATGGCAGTTTCATGACAATATCGGCGATCAACCTATGATCTTGTAGGTACGCCTCTTTTTGTATCACCTCTATGTTCGCTACCAAATTTTCAAGAGCATCCGCCAGCTCTATGATAGCTGTTCTACTTTCCTTCTTTACTCGGAATATATCCGAAAGTAGCTCTTTGTAAACAAATTCCGGCCTACCAAAGTTGTCTTCTAGACGTTCTATAATCTTTGGAACATTCTCGGAATTGAGCATCAATTGTTGTACACATCTTGCTGCGTATCCTTCCAATACATTTTGAAGACGAGTTAAATTCTCCAAATTCGTGAAAGCTCCAGCTTCTGTGGTGCTGTCATATATTTGTTTGAATTTCGGCCATTCCTTGGCCGAACCGCTAAATTTCGACAATGTCATTAGTGACTGCCTTTTTAAATAGATGATCCAATTATCATCTGACCGAAACTGGTTACTTGAATCAGATTCTTGTTTCGGTACCCTTGAGTCCAGTCGAAGTTGGTCGAGCTCCATAAGGTTCTTCTCGATTAATCTACATTTAATGCAGGCCCATCTTTCATTAGCTGCCGGAATGACTGTGACTTTCGCACATACATTGTGGAACCACCTGTCACAATCATCACATTGAATCATATTATCCTTGGAGTTCTTCTCCGTGCACAATCTGCAATCTCCATTGAGATTGGTGATGAATTGAATGCCGGTAGCCATTTTGTGATTTTCTCTTACTTCCGATAAAATGCGCTGCTGGTTCTGGGTTACTATACTCGCCGTTGATGATGCTGGGCTTCTAATTTGTTGTCCAGTTCTTTACTGCGAGAGTACGCTGATGGCTGCTGCTGTTTGCGATACCGATAGTTTTCCGAATTAAAACGCGCTGCACGATCTTAAGGCGCCGTACACACCACACTTTTAACCAAGGAAAAAAGGCGTCCAAGAGTATCTAACTCCTCTCTGGAGCCACCAAATGTTAGCCGCACTTGTGGGTTCTTCCGCGAAAGAAAGAAGAAACACCACGCTAACTGTTAGAATTGCGCCTTTTTAGATTTTGTGGACTTGTATTTTGATCAAGGAGTACTACATTCAGTACCCTAGTCACAATTGCCAAGTTGCACTTCTAAATGCGCTTTCGGATAGTGCAGGGGTTAATTTCGGATAAACACTGACTGTCAAAACTTAGACTGAGACTGTCGTTTATTAAAACAAAAATAGAATTTATATACAAATGAACTTAATCTAGTACTTCTATAATGAGATAGAAACTTGAATCAGATTTACATATACATTCATATTTCGGCCCTACCGAACATCGTGATCAAGTGCATTATCGTGTTCCTTTTCTAGCCTTCGATGGTACCTAGCCTTCGACCGAGCTAGTTCGGTCGGTCCTTATCTTTCTTTTTGGGTCTGAGCTGAGCAATAAAAAAGTATCAGATACTGAGTCCAAACGGCGTGTCGGCTCATACAAAGTTTCATCCCTTGAAGAGGGATGAAACAAACAATTCATGTTTATTCAGGATAAGGTCGGATAAGGTTATAAACAAAGTTAAGTTTGGTCTGTGTTTATGACTCAAAGGTCTGCTCATTTAGTTTATGACCTTGTTTGTTCTATGTGTGTGGTGCACACTTTATTTGTTGTACAGTTCTGCGTTTTGAGTCAGAAACTGATTTTTCGTGTCTTGTAAACTAAAGAAATGTACCTGAATTGAATGAAATAGATTCTGATGAATCAATCGTAACGATCGTCATCGTTATAATAGGTAATTTATGTTACCCGCATTTTAACCTTAATGGTCACTCATTGTGGTTTAACTTTAAACTAAAATCGGTTATGTCATCTCCGATAAAAGTCGGTGCACGTTTGTTTATTTTTTTACATCTATCACACTGTATCTTCGGGCTCGGCTTGCTAGTGGATTTTCACAGTGGTTGGAAAACCTTTCCCTATGAGATAGGTGAAAAGGTGTAATTTCATCGTAAAGAGAAAGGGAAAATGATGAAAGCAATTTTATCAAAGTCGTTTTTCAGCTTAGGATGCCCCCGGTAGCTCAATGGAATGAAGCACCAGACTTTCGAGCCTCAGATGAAACATGATATGATTCAATTCAATTCCTGGCATATAGCACTGCTTCCAAGTTCTTTTGGTCACATGAGAATACGCTTCCACCTATTAGTTGTGCGAACAGGATTGCATGTTTTTACCTTGTCGTTCCCCATCGAACATCAGAATGTTGAAAATGTAAAAAAAAATGTGCTGGTAAGCAGTGTTGGCATTATCATTCTCAAAATATCAAAAATCAGTTATTATCGCCGATAATAATTGTTGGTGATTATCACTTACAAAATCATCGCCGAACATCATGAAGAAAATCATTTGATATTCTGAGAATGATATTAGAAAACGATTATCACTTAATATCGGTGTGCGAAATTTTCAAAACATCAAATATCACCGCTGAGTATGGGGGAAATCATCACCCGTTCAATCTCACTTTAGCGATGTTTCGTAAACTCACACATGATTATCATTCAAAAGCATTATCACGATTATCACCCATGCGCGATTTTCACTACCACATGGTGATATTCCGTGAGGTGAGTGTGGTATTGAAAATCAATTTCAACCAAATCTTAACATGCAGTATGATTATTTTTGGAACGGGTGGTGTCGAAAATCGTTGTCTGAAGTTATTTGAAATTGATGATAGTGAATTTCGGTTCGTAAAATTTTATCAAAACCCATGCAATATGGGTATTTTTGGAATGGGTATGATAAGTAGGTGTTGAATATTGATGTCTGGAGTCATTTTGAAATCCAAGATGGCGGCTCTCGGTTCATGAAAATTCAACTAAACCCATGCAATATGGGTATTTTTGGAACGGGTATGATGAGTAGATGTTGAATATTGGTGTCTGAAGTCATTTTGAAATCCAAGATGGCGGCTTTCGGTTCATGAAAATTCATCTGAAACCATGCAATATGGGTATTTTTGGAACGGGTATGATGAGTAGATGTTGAATATTGGTGTCTGAAGTGATTTTGAAATCCAAGATGGCGGCTTTCGGTTCATGAAAATTCATCTAAACCCATGCAATATGGGTATTTTTGGAACGGGTGTGATGAGTAGATGTTGAATATCGATGTCTAGAGTTCAAGATGGTAGATGTTGCTGTTTAAATGCATTAGAAAATATGGAAAATAATCGGAAATTTAATTTATAAAATCGCCAATGAGATATTTAGTACAAAAGGCATATGAAATAACTTTTTATTAACGTTTTAATTAAACAACACAACGGTCAGGCTCACGAAAAAAATTATAGTTTTAGTAAATGTAGTAAAAAATATTTTAACTTTTATGACACATTTCACAATAAATATGTATGCATTTACATATTAAAATCTTTCAGTTCTAAAGCTATTTTTGGTATAAGATCTGAGTTCAACTTCAACACCATCAAATCTTGTATTTTTTTGTCTCCCAAGCGTTGGCGATGATCGGTAAGTACAAGTTTTAATGCACTGAACGCGCGTTCTACTGTTACCTGAGTAGATGGGGCGGAGAGAACCACCATCGCCAAAAGATACATCTCTGGTCTTCTGAGCTTTTCACCGACCCAAAAGTGCAATACATTGAAAATTTCTTTATGTTGAAGCGCATCATAACACTGGATTGTTGACGAGGACGAAGGTTCATTAGTGCACTGATGATGGTAAATACTCGGAATTGCAATCGGAACCTTTGGACGGAATTCCAATTCTTTGATTAGTTGGAATATTTTGTCATTTTCTGACTTAAGCTCCGGAACTTCAAAATTTGTTGAATCTTTTTGAAAGTATTCGTTTAAATACTCATCAATAAAACTTGTCTTAGGAAGTGGATATTCTTGATCATATTTTATCTCTGTATGATTGTTCAATTGTTCGAGCCGTTTCCACAGTTCGAGTAGGTAGCACTATAAATGTATAATATGCAATTTAAAATTTCTTACACTTTATTTGTAAAAAAATAATACCTGAATGCCAGCTTTATCTGCTGCCGTGATTCGATTCGATCCGATATAATTGTATCTAGGATCCATGTACAAAGAAGCCTTGAATTGCATGGTATTTGTCAAATTTTGTAAACGCTTATCCATGGATTTTATTAGTTTGACTGCTAGCGTATTTATTTTCAGCGTGCTCAGCTGCGCTTGACAAATTAGCCATTCCGTGTAGAACTCTGATAACGGAACATGTTCTCGTTGAAGACTTAATGTTAAAAGAAATACTGGCTTCAAGGCGTCACAAAACTTTTCAACGAAAGTCCAATGTTTCGAAAAGGCTAAAATAGAGAACTTGGTTACATGACATTATCTTACAGCATAAAAATTATGTTTCCATTGGCTGTTGATAAAATTTCGAAATGGTGTATAATTAGTATAACAAAACGTACTCATTTCCTTGAATTTGTTTTCTAAGACTAGATAGAACGCCTTCTGGTCCATTAATGATTTGAGCATCATATAAACTGCATTCCATCTGGTAGCATTCGACAGAGGCGAATAATGAGCTTTATTTTCTATGTATAGTTGTTTATACTTCCCTTGTCGTGACGTCTTGACCAACGTTTTAATTTTATTAATTTTACCAGTATATTGACGAATTGCATCCCATACAGCTAGCTGGCACGTATGAGCAGCGCAACGCGTACCGCTGATTGATAGAAGTTGATAATCATCATTGTCGTCAAATGATGTGTTTTCTGTTTCTGTTGATTCATTATCCGATGAATCTGAATTGGCATCGCTGAGTGATTCGGATTGGTTCTCATCGTCTTCTTCTAAGGCTTCATCGGTTGAGACCAAATCAACCATCCGATGATTGGGAACAGTATCAAAAATTTTATCGACGGCATGTTTTTCAACCCTTAAGATTGCATTTTCGTTCGACATATGGGATAATGCATCACGCAATCGAGATACCGATGCAACCATATTGCTTCCGTTATCGTGAGCAATAGTGTATATTTGCTCCGCTTGCAATCCATACGCTTCTAGTGCTTCACTGGTAATAGTCTCTTGCAAATTTTTGGCTGTCTGACTAGTCACCATTTCTTTTATGGCTGAAATATGAAAACGATTTAAATTATAAACATTAGCTGTCAGAATCATTTTTACTCAAGTTCCGACACACAATTTGTCCATCAATGTTGAATTGTGCATTTACTCCGAATGAATGATGATTTCGTCGCGACGCACTGTCCACTTTCAAACTAATCATTTTATTTTTCAGTTCTTCAGTTATCATTTGCCTAGCAATGGACGCGCCTTGTTCAATTAACTCCCCAAGGTTTTTGCGGTTCATGGTCAGACCGACGGAATTCCACAGAGGATGGATTAAGGTTCGAAATCCGATCCACTCAGGATAATACAAGGGTAATGAATTCACTGTTGCTAACTGAAGGGTTCCTTCTATAACAGTACTCCTACTGATATCAACGGAAACAATATTGCCACGCTTCACCTTTTTCGTGGGAGTCGCATCAGTATTGGATGATGATAGTTCCACTTTATTCTTTTTAGCTGCTGGAGGTATTCCTAAAAGCTCTAACTTATCCGCATGTAGAGTTCTTACATGCCGAATAAAATTGCCATGGACTAGTTTTTCTTGTGAATAAGTACATCCTCGGCTCGCGATACATTTAAATTTACCATCCGTGGTCGATTCAATTGCCTTCATGATTTTATCTTGTAATTTACTCATTTTTATTTAACAATCCAACAATAACTGTCTAGTTCGAAAACTTCCTAATGGTAAAAACAATCATAACAAATTGTTTGCGCTTGTTTCACACAACTACAATATAGAACTACGTAGAAATGATGAAAGCGAAATTTGCCGAGATCAAATGGGAAAGCACACGAATATACATAGCCGATCAACAGCGTTGCCGGGCTTGTTTTATCAATTTAATGTTCAATAAATCGCTTTTAGAGTCGTTGATTTACCAACTTAAAATAACAAAGAATACAGGGAATATTTTCAATTTCCGTTTGAGATGTCAGTGATTACAGAGTGTAACGTCGCTACTTTATAAATACCACTCAATTAGTGTTAAACTTTAAGTCTATGTTGCACTTTAAGATGCACAGATATGCTACTTTAACACATCAATTCGAACTCCTAATGCAGGTCGAAAATGGAACTTTCATTATTAATACATGAGAGATTTTCAGAATTATTCTTTCACTAAAAGCTTAATATTTTTAACTTTTAGCATCACTGTCTCTCAATAAGCCCGATGGCAACTCCAGCAAGTTTTTTGTACCCAACATCTCGGGCGATCGGTGGTCAATCAGAGCGCTCAAAATATAGTAAACAAACAATCGAGCACGAAAAGATGAGCAACAATCTGAAATTCGGTATCATGGCGAATAAATTCGGAAAGGTAATCTGTGAAGGAGTCTCATTAACAGGACTGAATAAATAATTGCTCAGTTTACTTAGTCATATAAAAGTTTTGTGTAAGCCACTCTTCTTTATTGTTTTGATTTTTGCCGAAAGATGCAGACCACAGTAACATGGCCTCCCGCCAGGAGGCCGGGTGGCAAGCAGTTTAGTAACATTTCATTTCAAATGAATTTGAATCGATACAGCCAAACAGCCAGCAGTTAAAAGTTTCTCAGTCATCATACACGCATCTCTCGTTCACGCACTGAATGAATAGTACATTCGATCCACTTTAAATTAGAACGCACAATCTGTCATTCGATGCCTTGAATTCAGATATATGCCTATCAATTGAATTAAAAAGCATCTTTCATGGGTGAATATTTTACTTGGCTTATTGGCATTTTACCACACATTTGATTACCAGCTGTAACACTTATGAAAACGATGATCCTTCTGTAATTTTTCATGTCTGCAGTTGTGATTTGCATTGTTTTTTTCGTTTAATTTATAAAGCAAATATGTATATATATATATATATATATATATATATATATATATATATATATATATATATATATATATATATATATATATATATATATATATATATATATATAATTTAAAATATCTACCCTCGCAAAGGGGTTTTTAAAAAGAGAGAACACTTTTCACTTCTAAGGTTAAACTGAAACTAAACTTTATTTTTGTTCTAACTTTACTCTAAGCCTAACCTAGCTAGCTGCCGATCGTGAGAACCCTGTCGATTTACTATTCCCTAGCGCCGGTAACGCGATACAAGATTTGTTTACCGTGTACGTGACTGATGCTGGGGCGACGATTGTTGTTGATGCTGCGGTCTTCATTCCGTGGGAATCTCGATCGTCTGCTATTGGTGACGTTCTTGGGAAACGCTGGCTGTTAACTCCTCCATCCCTTAAAGAAGCACGACCCGTGCGTTCGACTAATGCTGTTGAAGATATTTTGGTTTTATGATAAACGATGCCTAGAATTGTTGTAATCAGGATAACTGCGCATATGAAGGAACCAATTGATAAATGTTGTTTCAATTCCAAAGATTGAAGGTTCTTCCTGGTTTCGATATGTAGGTCATGTAACTGGGTTATGTTGACGTATTTTTCCAAATGTGTTTCTGCGATTTGGTTTGACCTTAGTGGTGCGATAATAGGGTGACGGAATTGAATTTCGTAGTTTTCAAATAATTTGTTTCCAATAATGATGGTACAATTGTGGAATGAGACGAGAAAAATGCCTTTCAACTCTTTTTGATTAATTCCACACGTGCTGCTCAATGTAATTTTGTTGGTGAGCGCTTTGACTATTATGGTACCAGGTGCGGGTAATTCATATTCGATGGTTTGTGGCAATTCTGAGAAGGGACATTTTCCGTTCAAACCTCTAATCAATGGTGCGATGCAATCATCTGCACTGATGTTTGTCAATAGTTCTCGTTTACAGATAGTAATTTTGGGCGTTTCTTGGCATCCTGTAGAAACGGCTAACGTCTCGTTTACATGTTTGAAGATTACTTTGTGGTCAATGTTCACTGTTTTGTTGTTCACAGGTAGCGGTAATAAAAGCATTTTGTCAAACACAATAGGCTGTACGTTAGGGATATTGATGCTGATAATGATGTTATCTCCTTGATAAAACGCTGTAGTTGTCAGGTACACGCAAACTTCGTCTAAACTATCAATCTTGAATCCTTGCTTGGTTAGCTTTGCTGCTATGACCTCTAGTTCACTATTTGATAAAATTTGTTTGTTTATTATGTTGACCTTGACGAGTGATAAGCTATTTTCTATAGAATGTAATGAGTTTAAGAGCATATCTAATTGAAATAAGATTGAAATTTTAGTGGATTCAGTTATGATATAATCTTCTTTAAGTAAAATTTTAGCTAAACTGTTCTCATGATCCTTGATCTGATTGTTTACAATATTAATTCGTTCTTGAAAATTTGCATTGATAGATATTTGTTTGTTATTTTCATTTAATAAGCTATTTTCATTGTTTTTCAGTGCATATAGATCTGCATTAATATTTCTCAAATCCTGGGCGTCTAAATTTCCGGTGATTAGTTTGATAGTGCTTCCTAACACTTCTATTGATCTTTTTACCTTTCTGTTTCTTGGGAGAAGGCTCATGAATGTATCATTTATCATTGAAAGCTTTAATTCGATTAAATTTGAAAAATCTCCTGTTTTATTGTTGATTCGATTCAACACATTTTTAATTGTAGTAATTGAATTCTGGAACTGGTTTAATTCTATAATGTGCAAACCCTTATCATAGCCTGAACTAATTCTACCTTCTCCAACTTTCATAATTAACGCACCCGGATTATTCGAAATGTCATGTATTTGAATGAATTGAGGATAGGAAAAGGGAATGAGAGAAATGAGTGCGATGATCCGAAAGTCCATCCTGAAAGAAAGACAAATATTAATTTCAAAGTCTTTTTATGTTTTCTTTGTGAATTTCCCGGCCGGACCTATCGAGGATCGTTCTTTGTTTGTCCTCCATAGCTTCAGTCGGTGAAAATCTTTCTTTAGTTTTCTTTTTGATTCCTTGAATCCTTTTGAAAACTATTTCTTCGTCTGCTATGTGAGGTGCTTCTTCTCTTCCTTTATTGTGGAAGGATAAATTTTTTGATCGTGTCTTATCGTTTGCCAAAATTACCTCATCATAGAAGTTGTCTCTTTCTTCTATCATTTTCTGAATGTCAAGAGGCCGTTCGTGTTCGTCCTTTAGCCCAAAGAAAATCTCTCTCGGTTTGAAACCGGTGGCTGAATGAATCGTGTTGTTGTACAAAGTACAAGCAATTAAGAAAATTTCTTTGTGCGTAAGGTCATTGTACTGGGGCTTTATACATCGAAAGATTTCTGCAACTGTTGAATGAAATCTTTCGACCAAACCATTACTTTCACTGTGATTAGCAGGCACGAAATGCATCTGTACATTCAAATTATTTACCATACCTCTTATGTCGGCTGATCGAAATGCAGGTTCGTTATCACTTACGATAAGCTCCGGTGTACCATAGGTTGAGAAAAGTTTCAGCAGGCCTCTTCTAACATCGACTATATTCCTGGATTTTATTGGGATCAATACTCCGAATCTAGAGAACTTATCTACTGCAGATAAAAAGATGTACGGTTGAGTTAAAAATATGTCAATATGAATTATTTCTAATGGTTTTTTCGTGTTCGGTGTTGAGCCAAGTTTAATTTTGTATGGGTGTCGGTCATATTTGTTTCGATTACATACTTCGCAAATTTTGATGAACTGTTGAATTTTATGCTTCATTTTTGGAAAGTAGAACCGATTGGATATTTGTTTTTCGTTTTCCCAAACTCCTCGGTGGGCTGATTCATGAGTTTGTTCAATGGTGGCACTTTGTTCCTCGAGGGTTTTCAAGTCAACCAAAAGTTTCTGCGTGATGAAAATTTTGAAAGTCTTACATCGACTAAAGTAATTTTTGTATACTATTTGAATCGTATTTATCAAACTTTCGGGACACAATATGCAATTATTGCGTTTCAAGTCCATAAAATCTTTAAATATTGTTATCAATTGAGGGATACCAAATATTAATTTTGTAATTGTTCTTCTATGAACTCTCGGAAAAACCTCTTCGTGAATATTGTTTTCTTCGGGGCCAACTTGAAGGATTATTTGATTACTGAAATAATTTAAAGGTTTTTCAGTACACGGAATGTATTCGGAATCATCCGTGTCTGCGGAATGTACTGTTGCGTTATCTGATGATAGTTCATTTTCGTTAACGTTAATTTCTTGAACAACTCTAGACAATCCGTCTGCTACGACGTTTTGTTTTCCAGATTTGTATTGAACATCGTAATCGAATTCTGCTAAGCTTAAACGCCAGTGGATCAATCTTTGATTCGGTTCTTTTAAATTCAAACTGTAAGTTAACGGTTTATGATCGGTGTAGAGCGTAAATTTCCTTCCATAGAGGTATGGTCGAAAATGTTTACAACTCCAAACGATCGCCAAGAGTTCTTTTTCGATCGTTGAATAATTCTCTTCAGATTTATTCAATGTGCGTGAAGCAAACGCGATGGGTTTGTCTTTACCCAAAGGTCCTTGTGAAAGAACAGCGCCAATTGCATGATTAGAGGCGTCTGTAGTTAAAATGAAAGGTTTATCAAAATCTGGGTATTGGAGTATGTCATTACTAGTGAGGATTGCTTTACATTTTTGAAATGATTTAATGAACTCTTCAGAATGAATGATGGTTTCGCCTTTCCTAAGTGAATTTGTTAAAGGTTTCGCTATTTTCGCAAAATCTTTTATAAATTTTCGATAGTAACCCAAAATTCCAAGAAAGCTTCTAAGTTCTTTTTCGCTCTTTGGCAATGGCCAATTTTTAATAATATTAATTTTGTCTGGGTTTGGCTTAACTCCTTCAGTAGTAACGATGTGTCCTAAAAATGCAACTTCTTTACATAGAAACTCGCACTTATCTAATTGTACTTTCATATTGCATCTAGATAGTGTATCGAAAATTTTTCCCAAATTATCCAGATGTTCTTGAAGACTACTTGAAAAAACGATGATATCATCCATATAGATGAAACATCTTAGGCCAATGTGTTCTCTTAGAACGTTGTCCATTACTCTCTGAAACGTAGAGGGGGCATTCTTTAGTCCAAAGGGCATTCTCAAAAACTCATAGTGTCCATTCTCGACATTAAAAGCCGTTTTGGGAATGTCTGATGCTTCAACTTCGATCTGGTGGAAACCGGATGCTAAGTCTAGCGTAGAAAAATAATTGCATCTCCCGAGTTTATCGAGGATGTCGGTTATGTTCGGGATTGGGTATCGATCATCGATAGTCTTCTCATTTAACTTCCGATAGTCGATTACCAATCGCCATTTCTTTTGGCCGGAAGCGTCCATCTTTTTCGGGACGATCCAAACCGGAGAAGTCCAAGGGCTGACAGAGTGTCTTATAATACCCTGTTCAAGCATTTTGAGAATTTGTTTTTGTACTTCCTCTTTATGACAAAAAGGGTACCGATATGATTTGGAGTAAATAGGCAAATCATCTTTTGTTTTGATGCTATGTTTTATTGCGTTAGTAAAGGTAAGGTGTTCTCCTTCTAACAAAAATACACCCTGATTTCTACTGATGACGTTCAACAATTTCGATTTTTCTTCTGGGTTAAGGTGATCCAATCGCAATTGATCGAATAAACGCTGGTTTATTGGCTTAGCAAATTTTGGTGAAGGTTGGGTTTCAAAATTATTTAATTCAAATTCCATGGGTTGACTAATATCGATTCGCGATAACTCGTTCGAACTATTAGTTATGGCTAAACAAGCTCGACTATTCACTGCGCTATACAAGCCTGAGTGCAGGAGTATATTGTTGCAAATAAAAGTATCTTCTGATACTAGGAAATCGCCGTTATTGATATTAACAGGAAAGCTTACGAATTTCGTCTCGTTAGAGTTTAATTGTATTCGTTGAGAATGAGGATATTTTCGTTGCATTTGAATTTTTCCAGAAGCAAATTGAAGTTCGTTACTAGCAGTAAGAATATTGGCTTTCAGCAATTGTAACGCCTCGTATCCAATTAATCCATCAAAATAAGGATGAAAATCAAAGATATAAAATTTCAATTTTTGTGTGCCAGGAATCTGAATAAAGGGGTTAAATTCAACAAATTGATTTATTTTATGACAACCATTGATATTTTGAACAGAGGTTGGCTCGGTAAATCTGCATTTTTGAAGGTTTACATGCTTGGTACTAATGTAATTCTTGTTTGCACCTGTGTCTATGAGAAATTTTAGTAAGCCTTTGGAAGTGTTTATTTCGATGTAAGGGATGAAATTATTTACGTCGGATGAAAGTCTGCCGCCACTTGATGAAAATTTAGATCATCAATTTCGGCTTCCTTGCTATCGGTTTCTTGATTGGATTCTAAATGTTGGGGGTTTGTTTCGACTGGTGGAGGTTCGTTAGTGTTTTCATACGCAGTTTGATATTGTTGGTTATAATTATCGTAATAATAATATTCATTGGGATCATAGAAATAGGAATCATCACAATTTGTTGGAAATTCCTCTATTTGAAAATGTGGACGGTTCATATAATTTATCTGCCTACTTCTAATGGAGCTATCCACTTCCATTGGAGTTGGCTTTGGTTGTGGGTTTTGAGTCACTCTTTGAGGAAACGGAAATGGTCGTTGTTGGGGATTTTGAAATTGTCCTTGCGGTGAGAAGGAAAATGGTCGTTGTTGCGGGAATTGGAATCGTGGTTGTTGGAAGGGAAAAGGTCTTTGTTGTGTGAATTGAATTGGTCGTTGTGGTGGAAATTGAATGGGTTTTTGTGAAAATGGTGGAAATTGTAATCTATTGTTAAACGGTTTAATGGGCCATTGTGGAGATGAATTTGGCTTTTGTGGAATTGGTGGAGGTGTGCCAAATGGTTTATTTCGTGTGTGAGAGTAATTGCCTTCTTCGATGCATAATCGAAGAGCATCCTTTAAATTTGTTGGGGCCTGAGCCCGGATTATTGGTCCTAACGGATCCTTTAATCCTCCCAAAAATACTTTTAGTCCTAGCTGCTGATAAAAATTGTTCTTCGCTGCTTTCACAGCTGTGTGCTCTTCACTGATGTTTAGCAAATTCACTAACAGAGACACCACATGCGAGATTTTGCTGTAGAATTCTTCTACAGTGTTCACTTGGTGAATAGCGAAGAGGTCGCGTGTCAAAGACACCTCATCCCGTCGGTCGCTATAATGAGTAATTAAATTTTGCTTTATGTCGGTCCAATTCAAACTTGTACCGTACAATTCTAGAATATTGTCTGCTTCTCCCACTATTTTGGTTCGAATTGCTTGAATCCAAACTTGGTGGCAATCTGTTCCAACAGCTCTATTGATAGTTGGCATTAAACTATCAATGGCTCTAATAAAAGAATGCAATTTTATTGGGTTTCCATCGAAACTGGGAAGGTCTCGAATGATCTGGGGAGTCTGGAGAGATTTTAAAATACTCTCGGGATCTCCTGCAGCTCGAGGTAGCATATTTGTTCTAGCCTCGGCAGCTGCTACTTGAGCCGCTTGGGCAGCTTCTGACGCACCTAGAAGCTCCATTCTTAATTGTTGAATTTCGTCCTCCTGTGAGGCGATCTGTTGATTAAGAGCAGCGATGTGCTGTTCCATTTTCACTGATTTGTTTAACTAAAATTAATTTCACTTCACTACAATGTCAATAGCTCACTTTTAGGCAATAGCTAAGAAATGTTAAATGCGTTAAACTTATGTGATAATAGTTAATTAAAAGATTAAAATTACTTACGGTTAGGTTGCGATATTCTCTCGCTGTTAACTAGGTGATGGGTCCGGTGCAGCTTCTTCTGGATCTCTTCACTAATCACCGATGTACACTCGGGGATGGCTCTTCGTGCCGAAAGAAATCACTTAAAAAACCGCACTACAATCCGAACGACTGCGCCATTTAAAATATCTACCCTCGCAAAGGGGTTTTTAAAAAGAGAGAACACTTTTCACTTCTAAGGTTAAACTGAAACTAAACTTTATTTTTGTTCTAACTTTACTCTAAGCCTAACCTAGCTAGCTGCCGATCGTGAGAACCCTGTCGATTTACTATTCCCTAGCGCCGGTAACGCGATACAAGATTTGTTTACCGTGTACGTGACTGATGCTGGGGCGACGATTGTTGTTGATGCTGCGGTCTTCATTCCGTGGGAATCTCGATCGTCTGCTATTGGTGACGTTCTTGGGAAACGCTGGCTGTTAACTTATATATATATATATATATATATATATATATATATATATATATATATATATATATATATATATATATATATATATATATATATCAGCAATAAAAATATACTACGAAAGTAAGAAAATTGTTTGAAGTGATAGATTAAACATAGCAAATCTTCGAAAATATGTATAATTGGATTGTGTTAGTTTTCAATCGCCAAACATTTGGTTGACAGCAACCAATTTGATGTCAACAATTTGACTACCAGAATGCTCAACAAACGAGTTCCTTACTTTTCCCAAGCTTTAGAACAGTAGTATTGGTTCAAGTGCTATATTTGCAGAACTGTCGATGATGAATTTTTGATAGTGATTCTTAAATAAATGTCTGCTTTCGCACAATGAATTCAAATCTACAATACCGTCTCGAAGTGTTGCAATAATTATTCAAAGAAAATTGTCCGTTTTTATCCGAAATTTGAAAAAAATTACCTCTATAAACAAACGGTAAGTAATGTCGGAAACATTACTGCAAAATCGACGTTGATGCGCAATAGCCTGCACACCCAAGTAACATTTTTAATATTAATAAATACTTGTAGCTATCTTCAATGCTACATAATAAATCTTGCATTAAAACTTTAAACTCCACGAAAGCCTACTGGAAACCTCTATAAGAGCATGTTCCTGCCAAGTGGACCATTCTTCATAAGGTTTATAAAGCAAAGTGAAGAATCATCATAAAGCTGCGTTAAATCTTCAAATTCAAGGAAATTTTGAAACCAGCTTTACGATCAACATTAAATTTATTTGGATGGAATAAATTCCAATAAACTGTCGTTTTGGTAATATTTTTCTTGATTATATGTGTGTCATATCTGCTTTGAATGCAATCAGTAACAATTTATTGGATTTTATTTACAAGTTTGAGGCTTTTACCGAACGTAGAAACTTCATGCGCTTTTATTTTCATCGTGAATGTATGGATAAAATAAGAATTATAACTAATCGCCTTGAAATAAATACGGTTTTTGCGAAAGTCTCCATGATTTATGAAAATTATTTTCTGTGATTTATCGTCTTTTTTGTATAAAACTATTTCGTGGCGATAAAACTTGTGCATACGTTTTGAAAATGAATCATAAAAGTCCATCATACTTCCTCGTTTTTGCATTTCGAAGTTTATTTGATGTCAATAAAGGCTACGGCAAAGAACATTATAATGGCGGCCATGAAATTTTCTTTAATGCAAATTACACTTAATCTAAGAAGCAATAAATCAAATAGCCTACAACAAATATGTCATAAATGTACTTTAGAACCCTCAAATTTGCTCTGAGTGAAACTGTCATTCAATGAACACGCACACACACAAATCTAGATTTATGAAAGAATTTTACTGACAATAATGTTTTAAAGAAAATTTTCTAAAGCAATATTAAGAGCGTTTGCATGGTTTTATTCTAGTACAAATTGATTTATTTTTAGTCCACTTGTTAGTCTAGGTAAAAGGTTTTATAGAAGCTTTAAAAACTATGATATTACTTGTCAAAAGCGACACTTATTATAGTTGTTATAAAACAAGTATTGATTGAACAATCAATCACAAAACTCCTATAAATTATAATCAAAACCATAAGGCATTCAAATTGTTACTTGGGCAGTTGTCTTCTAGTAGACCTACAAGCTTATGAGAATAGAATTTAGAGATGCAGATTATAGCGACAAAATTACAAGGTTGTGTAGCAGATACTACCAATCACGGTGACGTTTAATATTTTCAATTCACACTTAATGCCTTTTAATATATAATAAATGGTTAATTGATGAGTGTTACTTGCCGCTAGATGACACTCAACTCCCGAAAAAGTTAAAACTCCGTGGTTTTCACTTCAATTTTGGTGGGCAAAATACGGTGATAGATTGCATTCACGAGAATAAAATACCAACACCAAAAAAGAACTTCCATGCACTGTCCACCCTTCTGGTATCAGTTGTAGTTTCTTTCCTCTTTCAAATTCATCATTTCTCCGTTTTTAACAACAAAAATATTGAATGCAACACTGGAACCTGCAGAAAAATCCGACCGAAACACAGCGAAACAACGCAGAGCAACAAAGAAATACAATCGCACGCGACGAGCGTTCTACACAAACTAAGTTCAAATTTTTCGAAAAATTTTCATAAACTAGAAGTTCACATTTTGGATATCAAAATGACTCCAGACATCGATAATCGACACCTACTCATCATACCCGATCCAAAAATACCCGTATTGCATGGGTTTAGTTGAATTTTCATGAACCGAGAGCCGCCATCTTGGATTTCAAAATGACTCCAGACATCAATATTCAACACCTACTTATCATACCCGTTCCAAAAATACCCATATTGCATGAGTTTAGATGAATTTTCAAGAACCGAAAGCCGCCATCTTGGATTTCAAAATGACTCCAGACATCGATATTCAACATCTACTCATCATACCCGTTCCAAAAATACCCATATTGCATGGGTTTAGATGAATTTTCATGAACCGAAAGCCGCCATCTTGGATTTCAAAATGGCTCCAGACACCAATATTCAACATCTACTCATCATACCCGTTCCAAAAATACCCATATTGCATGGTTTCAGATAAATTTTCATGATCCGAAAGCCGCCATCTTGGATTTCTAAATTACTCCAGACATCGATATTCAACATCTACTCATCACACCCGTTCCAAAAATACCCATATTGCATGGGTTTAGATGAATTTTCATGATCCGAGAGTCGCCATCTTGGATTTCAAAATGACTCCAGACATCGATATTCAACATCTACTCATCATACCCGTTCCAAAAATACCCATATTGCATGGGTTTAGATGAATTTTCATGATCCGAGAGCCGCCATCTTGGATTTCAAAATGACTCCAGACATCGATATTTAACATCTACTCATCATACCCGTTTCAAAAATATCCATATTGCCATGGGTTTAGATGAATTTTTACGAACCGAATTTCACTATCAACAATTTCAAAAGACTTCAGACATCGAGATTCGACACCACCCATTCCAAAAATAATCATACTGCATGATAAGATTTGGTTGAAATTGATTTTCAAAACCTCACTCACCTCATTGAATATCACCATGTGATAGTGAAAATCTTTGCATGGCTGATAATTGTGAGAATGATTTTCAATGATGATAATTTATAATCATGTGTGAGTTTACGAAACATCACAATGGTGATATTGGACGGGGTGTGATATTTTCCATACTCACTTCGAGTGATCACAATTATCATTGATATTGTAGATAGTGATAATCGCTGTCGAAAATCGCGCATGATTTTCTGCAGCGGTGAGATTTGATTATTTGATATTTTCGCAACACTGCTGGTAAGAATGGTAGGAAAGTTTTGCATTCTGGAAACAACAAAAAAACATCTAAATCATAAAAGCGTATTAAAACCATATCCCACATATGATAGCGCTTGTACTTACCTGCCGTTCGTTGGTACGAACATTGTTGAAACCGAGGAAAACCGGTCAGCTTCCACCGTACCGAGTTTCAACCGCGCGAAACCATCTAGGATACAGCCCGATGGGAGACCGGCTGGCGTTGCGACGCTTTATGTTCCTGTTGTACCCATGCACAGCTATTTGCCTTCTTCCTTCCGAGGACGGGATTGTGTCGGGACATTTTATTTGCATCCGGGGACTAACCGGAGCAGAAGAACGACTACGGTCGGTGCGGATCAGCGTTAGACGTTGGGACCTTGGATTTTATAGCTAATGGTAATGTACCACCGAGCTGACGATTATTGGTTAACCGGCGGATATTCATGTTTATTCAGTCTATTGAATTCTGCTTTCGCTGGAACTGCCAAATCGATATCGAATGGCTGGTGGTAGTCGCTCTGACGTATTTAGAAGACTGGTGCTGTTATTCGTCCCGGTTGGCCGGATGGTTGGTATTATGATACCTCTTCTCTGTGTGTTTTACGGGATATAGTCTCGTTTCTCACCAACTGCTAAGGATTTTCTTTTTCTCGGTGGTCACTGGAGGTGTTAGACTAGAAAATATAATGAATCCTTAAACTGGTGTCATAAGGCTTTCGTGATAATTAATATTTTAGCACATATATTTAATCTAGCAGGTATAGATTCACCATCAAAAGAACGGCTGACAACAAAATAACATTGAAATATTTCGGATTTACTATCCAGGGTTTTCCAACCAACCCGGGAAGATCAGCTACGATGAAGTAACGAGACTGCGGATGAGCAGTGCCAAGCCCAATTCTATGAACAACTGTCGATCCCAATTAGTTTCCTGAATCTATTCCTCAAATTACACATCAAACCTTGCAATCAAGGTCAAGAGTCAAACTTAACACACTGAATGCTAAGTCCCTTCGGTCAGTCCTGTTTGCTATCCAAATAGTCTCTACCTGCTGCGCGCGCGAGGCTCAACCGTTTGTAGAATGCTCATTATTTTTAACTCTCAAGCAAAATGAAAATTCATCATCATCACACCGAACAGAGTACCTTAATACATCTCACAATAATAATAATAATCGTAATAATTGAAAAATAAATCTAAAATATTTGAACCAAATTACTAGATATCTGCTTACAAAACGGATTTTATGATTTTAATTTATTAATACATAACTTTTTGAACTCCACCAATGTCGTTGCGCATTTGATCTGTTTTGGCATCGTTCTAAAATCCAAAATGGCGGCTTTCGGTTATTCCTAAAAAACCCTTACAATTTGTGTCAATATTCCTCAAATTACTTGAATACTTTCACAATATGCATTTTTTCGGAACGGTTTTCATTAGTAAGCGCTTACATTTTTGGAGCAGTAGCCTAATATCTGCGGGAGATCTAAATTATAGCCGGATCAAAGAGAAAAAAGATTGAAATACCAGACAAATCAGTTTCAGATTATCAACACTGTTGAAACTGATGAACAAGTACCATAATAAAGAGAAATTTTGGATATAAAAGACTAGAGCAGATGGCTATGCCATCTTGAAATTCAGAACCACTTCAAACATCGTTTTCCAACATTCATTCATCAAGGAATATCAATAAACCGGAAGTCTCCATCTTGGAATTCAGAACCACCTCAAACATCGTGTTCTGACATGTACTCATCAAACCCGTTCCAAAAATACCCATATTATAAGGGTTTTCAAGGAATATCAATAAACCGGAAGTCGCCATCTTGGAATTCAAAACCACCTTAAACATTGTTTTCTGACATGCACTCATCAAACCCGTTACAAAAATACCCATATTATAAGGATTTTCAAGGAATATCAAAAAAACCGGCAGTCGCCATCTTGGAATTTAAAACCATCTCAAACATCGTTTTCCGACATCTACTCATCAAACCCGTTCCAAAAATACCCATTTTATAAGCTCGGCACGTCAGAATAGACATTGAACTCCGTTGCAAAACAAAAAGGGTTCTGTAAGTAGCAGATACTTTACGTTTGCTTAGCGGTTCAAATTGAACTGCCGAGTTTAGCACTAAGCAGTTCAATTTGAACTGCTCTGCACTGATGAGTCAAAGACGAAACATAAAAATAATAAAAACGGTTATGTGGCCTAGCACAAAATTTGGCTAACCCCTAAATGATCATATTATAAGGATTTTCAAGGAATACCAATAAACCGGAAGTCGTCATATTGGAATTTAAAACCACCTCAAACATCGTTTTCCGACATCTATTAATCAAACCAGTTCCAAAAATACCCATATTATAAGGATTTTCAAGGAATATCAAGAAACCGGAAGTCGCCATCTTGGAATTCAGAGCCACCTCAAATATCGTTTTCCGACATCTACTCATCAAACCAGTTTTAGAAATACCCATATTATAAGGGTTTTCAAGAAATATCAATAAACCGGAAGTCGCCATCTTGGAATTCAGAATCACCTCGAACATCGTTTTCCGGCATCTACTCATCAAACCCATTCCGAAAAAATCCATATTGTGGTAATATCCCTGGAATATTAATGAGCGGGAAATGATTTTCATTGTATGCAAAAACCTCTTTTTACGAAGTAGGTTCGTAAAAAAAGTTTACGTTATTTGGGATTTTGTTCGTAAAAAGAGTTACTTAAAAAGAGGTAACGTAAAAAAAGTTTACGTAAACGGAGGTTTGGGTGTATATGAAAGATCGTGCTATAGAAGTGCGTGTTCCCTCAAGCGTCACCGATTCTTATATTCGCAAAACTATTTCCTAATACGTAGACTTTCTCTCTTTTAAAAAAGAAAAGTGGAAGAACTTTTCCCCCGGTATTCTAAATGGCGTACGTTTGTTACGCATGCGCTTGAAGAGGCCTATACCATCTTATGTGACTTTCGGTCAGGATACAAGAATTCCGTGCAAATCACTTGTTACCTATGACAATCAGATGGCCACATGTCAATATTGCCAAAAAGCTGTTAACTACGGTAAGCCATGTGATAAACTGGACAAGGAGACAACCACACCAAAGGACAACGGTGCTTCCTTCACACCAATCTCAAGCAACCCGAGTACACATGTGACAGCCACCAACGACAATGAAGCATCCTCTTCAATGAAACCATCAGTATCCCCTATAGAACAAAGTATACCAGCTGCAGTTAACAACTTACCCTCCAGCCAACCAGCAATTGCAATCAATGTACAACAAGGCGCATCTACAGCAACGCTCAATGAGACCAAGACTACGATCAACAAGGAAAACGAAAAGAAAACGGAAATCACACACAACACCGACGATGAAGCAATGGATGATGAGATAAGCCACGGACAAAGTGACTCTCGATCCTCGTTAGACGGAAATGGAAGCTCATCTCCCCCTAGAAAAAGGGTGACAACGAGATCTAATAGCAAAAAATAAACAAAATGTAAACCAATTGGCCACGTAATGTTTGTACGCGAAAAGGCCTGAATAAAAACTTTTATTAAAAAAAACAGTCCTTGTCCATCGTCATTCAAAAACTACTACACTTTTTTTTCAAAACAAAAACCAGACCTCAACGTTTTCCTTTTCTTTGTTTGTTACTTTGGGAAGGTTTAAGAGTTACAAAACGGCGGATTTTTTCGTGAAAAATCGTATTTTTCACTTTAAACAACCAACAAAAATTAAAAAAAATCAAACAGAAACGTTGGGGTTTAGAAAAACTATGCTGCGTTCATTTGTTCACTTCTGATTAGTCTGCGCTGAGATACAGTGGACACCGCAAATCATGATTTTTAAGAAGCGTCCTCAAAAATACCTCTTCACCGACTTATTTCTCCATATTTTCCACGAGAAAATTACAAAATGTTGTACGAATGATGCTTTTTATCATGCAAAACATTTTAATTTATTTTGTTGAACGCTAATTCTGGAAAAAATTCGCAAAAGTGATATTTTTTTTTTATAGTTTAGACCCTACCCCCCTTAAGGTTACCCGGCCATTCCTGGATTTACTGGAAATGAATGCGCTAGTGAGTTGCTGGTACAACGAATGATTTTGTTGGTTCTGGATCAGCCTTACCACTTTCATCTAGTTGGATAAAGCACAAGATTCGTTCTTGGGCTGCATCCAAACATGCCAGCGACTGGCGCAGCTTGCAAATTTGCGTTCAGACGAAAGCATTTTTACCAGATTTGAATCTGAACATGTCAAAGTGTCTACTGCATTTTTTCAAGCACCATTGCAGTATCATGGTCACAGCTCTGACTGGACATTGCAAACTCAATTATCACATGGCTACTTTTCAGTGTGCTGAGTATTATTCATGTGATTTGTGTGAATACGATTACGGTACTTCATATTATCTGATATGCAACTGCCCCGCATTGACGCAACTACGTATCCGGGTTCTCCATACATGGTTGAGTTTGTGTATGCGGAGCTAAAATCTAAGGATATTTTATCGTTTCTCACCCTATGTGATAAGGAGCTATAGTCAGAGGGTTTCATCGTTCTTCATGGAGTGAAATAATCCTTTCTGTAGTGACCTCAATGGGTTTTAGCAGATTGTTTGGCATCCCTTATGGGGTACCGAATTTACTGCTGCTCGTACATACTGCGAATCGTTCTGCATTCTTCCGGGAATGCTGAATGGTGTCACTTTTGTAAAATCTCTAAATCCTCTCGGGGGTTGGAGATTTCATTAACTGTGCATTTTGGCAGCTGCAGATCGTTCAGCATCCTTTCGGGGATGTAGAACGATTTGTTTCTTTACGTTTTGTGCCGTTTTCTCACCTTACTCACTTCACAATTCCCTTCCATGTTTCTTTTATTCTTCCCTTCCTATCAGGAAATTGATGAGAAGACACAAATCGCTAATTCTTGAGTGAAAGTTTTGTGTCAAAAATTTACTGAAAAAATATCCTTGTTGAATTGCAAGAAAACGGTTACTTCACATCACTAGGTGAATTGAGAAGCTATTAGTTATATGTAGAATGCACTTTTCTCTACAAAGCACGCGTTCGAAAATTTCACTTTAGCAACCGTGAACAAGGCAACAAAGTACTTACAAGGCATCTCAACCTCACGGGGAAGATTATCATTACAAAAATAATTCTGATACGTATTACATTTAGTTGGTTGGCTGTGTAGAACTCGCTAGGTATGGAGGAATTTGCCGAGTAATGATGAACTTGAACTTTTCACTCGTTGAATTCTTTCTTCCGATTGGATAGCGCAATAGTAGCTTGTAGAAGGAAAAGTTTTACGTCATGTAGAAGGAAATAAATACATGCTACAATCTTGTGGATTCATTATAGAAAGTTCCGAAGTAATTTAAAAGTGACGCAACTCACCCGGGTAGAGTTTCATCGAGTTTTTGAGTATTCAACATATGGCTAATTAGTATAAAGTTTAGCTGTTTGTAATTACTTGAATTTTCCTCCTAAAAAGCAGGTTCCGCAAATTGTTCCGCTAATCCGAATTGGGTCAGTGTGTCGCCACGACTGTCAAATAACAAAAAAAAAAAAAAACAACCAGCGAACGTCATCACAATCCTCGTCAACTACGTGGCAGAACCATTACCATTCCACGGTGGAATTACCACTGCCAGAAGAGGGGTGAAATGAACAAAAATTTTTACCCCCCGGAAACCGCCTGCAGAACCGGCCCATCAACGTTCTTCCGGACTGGCTTCGGTGACTGACGGCTTCATTGTTGCAGTCATCAGCATTCCAGTGATGAACCGTGGTGGGTCGCAGATGAGGCCGCCGACACAACCTCCAAAGTCACACAGTTGGGCGAAGTAGAACCGTTTGAAAACAGTGATTCTGAACTGCTTAATTTGGAAAATAAAAATGGTTGGATGCGTCAACCCTAGCCGCGCCATCCGTCCGTCACCCTAGGAACGGGAAAGCGGTGACACCACATTTTATCAGCACACACAGAAAAAAAAACGCCATGCATCGTGCAGGGCTTTGTCATTTGAGTGCAAAACTGTCAGCCTTGTTGTATTGGTAGAAAAATTCGAAACATACTGATGTAACTTCAATGAGTTCCGAACGCTACGTGAATGCGATTTTCATCCGCCTGCAGGAGGAATTTGTGGAACGCTGGAAAAGTGTGTTTGTGTGTGTGGGTTGTTGAGAAATGCCACGAATTTCTGGTGGAACAAAGAATGATTTAGCTTATAGTAGAGCTTCATGAATTGTTAAAATTGTTCCGAATTTTTGTTTCGAAGCTCAATATCGAGTTACTTTTCATATGAAACGTATGCATTTTTTTTGTTTGAGAATGTTGGAATATACTATTCCATGGCAAACGCACGCCAGTGTATTTTCAAGGTTTTGCATGTTTGAATGAAAAATGATTTCTCAATGCTGTAGGGAAATGAAAGTGATACATTGTTGACGGAACATGTTTGTGATATACAAAAACAAGGTAGATTTGTGGCTCACAAAGAAGTACAGTTCTCGTGGGTTTTACTTGGCTCTCATATTGAAAAACGATAGCTGCTTTTTTTTTACCATAAAACTGAATCTTTCGGTATTGTTTTTAACTATAACTCATTGCTTGAATCTTCCCTTGAAAATGACACATGATCCTTGAAGGAATCCTGTTCTAATTATTTGGTAGAGTCTGAGCAATATTTCTAACATAGGTCACTCTTTGAGAGTCTCTGTGAGACAAGACAAGACAAGACAAGACAAGACAAGACAAGACAAGACAAGACAAGACAAGACAAGACAAGACAAGACAAGACAAGACAAGACAAGACAAGACAAGACAAGACAAGACAAGACAAGACAACACAAGACAAGACAAGACAAGACAAGACAAGACAAGACAAGACAAGACAAGACAAGACAAGACAAGACAAGACAAGACAAGACAAGACAAGACAAGATAAGACAAGACAAGACAAGACAAGACAAGACAAGACAAGACAAGACAAGACAAGACAAGACAAGACAAGACAAGACAAGACAAGACAAGACAAGACAAGACAAGACAAGACAAGACAAGACAAGACAAGACAAGACAAGACAAGACAAGACAAGACAAGACAAGACAAGACAAGACAAGACAAGACAAGACAAGACAAGACAAGACAAGACAAGACAAGACAAGACAAGACAAGACAAGACAAGACAAGACAAGACAAGACAAGACAAGACAAGACAAGACAAGACAAGACAAGACAAGACAAGACAAGACAAGACAAGACAAGACAAGACAAGACAAGACAAGACAAGACAAGACAAGACAAGACAAGACAAGACAAGACAAGACAAGACAAGACAAGACAAGACAAGACAAGACAAGACAAGACAAGACAAGACAAGACAAGACAAGACAAGACAAGACAAGACAAGACAAGACAAGACAAGACAAGACAAGACAAGACAAGACAAGACAAGACAAGACAAGACAAGACAAGACAAGACAAGACAAGACAAGACAAGACAAGACAAGACAAGACAAGACAAGACAAGACAAGACAAGACAAGACAAGACAAGACAAGACAAGACAAGACAAGACAAGACAAGACAAGACAAGACAAGACAAGACAAGACAAGACAAGACAAGACAAGACAAGACAAGACAAGACAAGACAAGACAAGACAAGACAAGACAAGACAAGACAAGACAAGACAAGACAAGACAAGACAAGACAAGACAAGACAAGACAAGACAAGACAAGACAAGACAAGACAAGACAAGACAAGACAAGACAAGACAAGACAAGACAAGACAAGACAAGACAAGACAAGACAAGACAAGACAAGACAAGACAAGACAAGACAAGACAAGACAAGACAAGACAAGACAAGACAAGACAAGACAAGACAAGACAAGACAAGACAAGACAAGACAAGACAAGACAAGACAAGACAAGACAAGACAAGACAAGACAAGACAAGACAAGACAAGACAAGACAAGACAAGACAAGACAAGACAAGACAAGACAAGACAAGACAAGACAAGACAAGACAAGACAAGACAAGACAAGACAAGACAAGACAAGACAAGACAAGACAAGACAAGACAAGACAAGACAAGACAAGACAAGACAAGACAAGACAAGACAAGACAAGACAAGACAAGACAAGACAAGACAAGACAAGACAAGACAAGACAAGACAAGACAAGACAAGACAAGACAAGACAAGACAAGACAAGACAAGACAAGACAAGACAAGACAAGACAAGACAAGACAAGACAAGACAAGACAAGACAAGACAAGACAAGACAAGACAAGACAAGACAAGACAAGACAAGACAAGACAAGACAAGACAAGACAAGACAAGACAAGACAAGACAAGACAAGACAAGACAAGACAAGACAAGACAAGACAAGACAAGACAAGACAAGACAAGACAAGACAAGACAAGACAAGACAAGACAAGACAAGACAAGACAAGACAAGACAAGACAAGACAAGACAAGACAAGACAAGACAAGACAAGACAAGACAAGACAAGACAAGACAAGACAAGACAAGACAAGACAAGACAAGACAAGACAAGACAAGACAAGACAAGACAAGACAAGACAAGACAAGACAAGACAAGACAAGACAAGACAAGACAAGACAAGACAAGACAAGACAAGACAAGACAAGACAAGACAAGACAAGACAAGACAAGACAAGACAATCATTGCCGTTTCAACCTTCCGAGCGAACGGACGTGATTTGGATTTACTGCGAAAGCATTGAAAACTAGTTGTGTGTGTGTGATAAAGTGGATATTCTTAAGTACGGGGCGGGTTGTTTTAAAGACCCCTCACTTAAGAATGTCAAGATACTGGATTGCAAGCGATTGCATTCAGTATCGATCGCAGGGGATGGAACAAAGTCTTATCCCCAATCAGACTCTTATCGTGTGACCTTCGCCGGCACTGCTTTGCCCAACTACATCCTCTTGGACCGGGTTCGTTTGCCTGTTCGTTTATTTGTACCCCGGATAATGAATTGTACC
The DNA here is from genome assembly GCF_030247185.1 of Malaya genurostris. Taxonomy (NCBI): domain Eukaryota; kingdom Metazoa; phylum Arthropoda; class Insecta; order Diptera; family Culicidae; genus Malaya; species Malaya genurostris. Next base: position 60,381,209 of record NC_080572.1, on the reverse strand, counting down.
AATTGCAAACAACTGGGGCATACAGCTACCCATTGCAGCAATAAGCCACGTTGTGCTAACTGTGGGGAAGCTCATGCGGACGGCTCTTGCGGTAAGGATGCTGAAAAGTGTCTCTACTGTAAGGAGGGTCCACATGACCTCTCTGATTGTCCCGCTTACAAACTGCGAGGTGATCGAATGAAGCGTTCCCTAAAGGAGCACTCCAAGCGTTCCTTCGCAGAGATGCTTAAAAGTGCCACCCCTCCTAAACAGACAACGAATCCATATGCCTGCTTGTCGACTGACGAGAGCGATTCTGACGACCCTTTGGAAGGTCCATCTTCAGCGGTCCCTCATAGCTGTAGGAAAAGAATGAATAAATCTTCTCATAAGCTACCTAGTAAGGGTTCGAAGGTGTCTTCCGAAGGGCTTCGAAAAGTTACAGCTAACGGGAATCGGGAAAAATCACCGAAGCAAAAAGCTCCTGGTCTCGGAAAACTCAATTCCGAGATGGAATTCCCACCACTTCCAGGGACTACAAAATCCCCAAGCGTCCCTAAAAATCCACCAGAGAACCAACTAGGTGCTGGACTTATCAAGTTTTCTGATGTTGTGGACTGGATTTTTACAACTTTCAATATTTCAGACCCTCTTAGAAGCATTTTAATTGCTTTCATGCCTACAGTAAAAACATATTTGAAGCAGTTGACTGCAAATTGGCCCCTTCTTTCAGCGATTGTATCTTTCGATGGCTAAATCATCCACCGAGGTCACGGATCTAATCACTGTTTTACAGTGGAATTGTAGAAGTATTATCCCAAAAATAGATTCATTTAAATTTCTAGTAAATAATCTGAAATGTGACGCATTTGCATTGTGCGAAACTTGGTTAACTTCTGAAATACCCTTAAACTCCCACGATTTTAACATTATTCGCCTGGATCGAGATGATCCCTACGGAGGAGTACTTTTAGGGATCAAAAAGTGCTATTCTTTTTATCGAATTAACCTCCCCTCGATACCAGGTATTGAAGTTGTCGCATGTCATGTTACAATCAAAGGTAAGGACCTTTGTATTGCTTCCATCTACATTCCCCCAAGAGCCTCGGTTGGGCATCGGCGACTCAGTGATATCATTGAGCTCCTTCCCGCACCGACGTTGGTTTTGGGAGACTTTAACTCACACGGTACGGGATGGGGCTGTCTTCATGATGATAACAGATCAGCTATGATCCATGATATCTGCGATAACTTCAATATGACAATATTGAATACGGGAGAAATGACACGGATTCCTGCACCACCAGCAAGACCAAGTGCGCTGGATTTATCCCTTTGCTCGACATCGCTACGGTTGGATTGCACGTGGGAGGTAATTCCTGATCCCCACGGTAGCGATCACCTACCGATCGTAATATCAATCACCAGCGGCTCAAAACCATCGAAGACAATCAATGTTTCGTACGACCTCACACGAAATATTGATTGGAATAGCTATGCGACCTCGATATCTGAGAAACTTGAAAGAACTCAACAACTTCCTCCGGAGGAAGAGTACACGTTTTTGGCTGGCTTGATTCTCGACACCGCGACTCAAGCTCAGACGAAACGTGTACCCGGCGCGAAAACTAACATCCGTCCTCCCAACCCGTGGTGGGACAAAGAGTGCACAAATTTAAACGCGGAGAGAGCCTCCGCGTATAAAATATTCAGAAAAAATGGAACACCTGATAATTACCGAAATTACGCGGCGTTAGACGTTAAAACTAAGAACTTGATTAGAGCCAAGAAACGCGGTTACTGGCGTCGGTTTATAGACGGCTTAACGAAAGAAACATCTATGAGCACTCTTTGGAACACAGCCCGACGAATGCGCAATCATAACACCACGAATGAAAGCGAGGAATATTCCAACCGCTGCATATTCGATTTCGCTAAAAAAGTATGCCCAGACTCTGTACCGGAACAGAAGATCACCCGCGCCGCGACACCAAACACAAACGAAACACCGTTTTCGATGGTAGAGCTCTCACTTGCACTCTTGTCATGTAACAATAAAGCCCCGGGATTAGACAGAATAAAATTCAACTTGTTGAAAAATCTGCCTGACCCCGCCAAAAGGCGCTTGTTGAGTTTATTCAATAAGTTCCTTGAGGGCAACATTGTTCCACATGACTGGAGACAAGTGAAAGTGATCGCCATTCAAAAACCAGGAAAATCAGCCACCGATCACAATTCGTATCGGCCGATTGCTATGCTTTCCTGTATCCGGAAATTGTTCGAAAAAATGATTCTCTTCCGTCTAGACAATTGGGTCGAAACTAATGGCTTACTTTCAGATACACAATTTGGTTTCCGCAGAGGCAAAGGAACGAACGATTGTTTGGCGTTGCTCTCAACCGAAATTCAAATGGCATTTGCTCGTAAGGAACAAATGGCGTCAGTTTTCCTAGACATCAAGGGGGCTTTTGACTCAGTTTCCATAAACATCCTATCTGAGAAGCTGCATCAGCATGGTCTTTCGCCAGTTTTGAACAACTTTTTACATAATCTATTGTCTGAGAAACATATGTATTTCGCGCATGGTGATTTGTCGACAACACGATTCAGTTACATGGGTCTTCCTCAGGGCTCATGCTTAAGCCCCCTTTTATACAATTTTTACGTAAACGACATCGATAAATGTATCAACACATCTTGCACGCTAAGACAACTTGCCGATGACAGCGTTGTGTCTATTATAGGACCCAAAGCTGGCGATCTGCAAGGGCCGTTACAAGATACTCTTGCCAACTTATCCACATGGGCTCTTCAAATGGGTATCGAGTTCTCTACGGAGAAAACTGAGCTGGTTGTATTTTCAAGGAAGCGAGAACCAGCACAACTACAGCTTCAACTAGGGGGTGAAAACATAGCTCAGGTCTTCACATTTAAATATCTCGGGGTCTGGTTCGACTCCAAAGGCACATGGGGATGTCACATTAGGTATATGAAACGAAAATGCCAACAAAGAATCAACTTTCTTCGTACAATAACCGGATCGTGGTGGGGTGCCCATCCAGGAGACCTGATCAGGCTGTACCAAACAACGATATTGTCCGTGATGGAATACGGATGCTTTTGCTTCCGATCCGCGGCGAACACTCATTTCATCAAGCTGGAAAGAATTCAGTATCGTTGTTTGCGTATTGCCTTGGGTTGCATGCAATCGACTCATACGATGAGCCTCGAAGTGCTGGCGGGCGTTCTTCCATTGAAAAACCGGTTCTGGGATCTCTCATATCGTTTACTCATTCGATGCGACATTTTGAATCCTCTGGTGATTGAAAATCTCGAAAGGTTAGTTGAGCTCAATTCTCAAACCCGTTTTATGTCCTTGTATTTTGATTACATGGCTCAGAATATTAATCCTTCTTCGTTTGTTTCCAACCGTGCTCATTTCTTGGATACTTCTGATTCTACTGTGTTTTTCGATACTTCCATGAAAGAAGAGATTCGTGGAATTCCGGATCACGTGCGCCCTCAAGTGGCCCCAAATATTTTTTATAATAAATTTAGAACAGTCAACTGTGAAAAGGTGTTTTACACTGACGGATCAAACATCAACGAGTCCACAGGCTTCGGTATCTTCAATCAAAACATCACCGCTTCGTACAAACTCAGTGATCCGGCTTCAGTTTACGTCGCAGAATTAGCTGCTATTCAGTACACCCTCGAGATCATTGAAACCTCGCCCAAAGACCATTACTTCATTGTCACGGACAGTCTAAGCTCAATAGAAGCTCTCCGGGCAATGAAGCCAGGAAAGTACCCCCCTTATTTTCTGGGGAAAATACGGGAACACTTGAGAACTTTATCTGAACGGTCTTATTCAATATCGTTAGTCTGGGTCCCTTCGCATTGTTCCATTCCGGGAAATGAAAAGGCAGACTCATTGGCTAAGGTGGGCGCATTAGAAGGTGATATTTATGAAAGACCAATCTGCTTCAATGAATTTTTCAGTATTTCTCGTCAGAAAACTCTCGAAAGTTGGCAAACTTCATGGACGAATGACGAACTGGGACGATGGCTACACTCCATTATTCCTAAGGTATCAACGAAACCGTGGTTCAAGGGGATGAACGTGAGTCGTGATTTCATTCGCGTTATGTCTCGGCTCATGTCAAATCACTATACATTCAACGCACATCTCCGGCGTATCGGGATCGTGGAGAACGGGCTCTGCACCTGTGGCGACGGTTATCAGGACATCGAGCATGTCGTGTGGTCGTGCGTAGAGTATCGCGACGCCAGGTCGAAGCTACTGGAATCCCTCAGGGCCCGAGGTAGACCGCCTGAAGTTCCGGTTCGGGATGTGTTGGCGAGTCGGGATAGCTCATATATGCTTCTGATATACGAGTTTCTCAAACACATTTATATACAAGTGTAATCTGTTACATCTGGCTTAGAAAGTTCCTCCTATTTATCGACGTTGTTTCAACTGTGGCTAAGAATAATCTTCACCTGCAGGTTCGACACTAACTTCCGCCGATTATCCCGATTCCTCATCTGTCCACCATCTTCATCGGAACTAACAAGATCTTTGTGCTGTCACTAACCTTTTCGCTTCCCCCCTCCCCGTCTCTTCACCATCTCGATGTCAACTAATTAGATCTCTGTCGTTTTAGTCAATTCATTCCCATATCCCCTTTTTACTCCGTTTTCCGCAATATTTACTTCGCTATTTTTTTTTCTCATTTTTTTCTGTAACAACACCATCATCGCCCACGGAAACTTACCAACAGCATGCGGGCCACCCGCCGGGTATTCGTAACCTGGGGGTGTTTCCCGCGGACCCACACGGACCGAAGAATGCGGCCAACATGAACATTCACCAACGCCATATGGAAGACTCTCATGAAATATTCAATTCACCGGTCACTGCCGATCACCAGCTGAAGGCTGGATCTGCCAAAGTCAACCATTGCGACCCAAATATGACATTACTCAATGATACAACCCTAGTTTTAAGTTAGTCGTAAATTAAAATTAGTAAAAGCCCTTGGCATCTTAGAGCTTAAGCAGTGTGCCTTAAACATTATATTCTTGAATAAAAAAAAAAAAAAAAGACAAGACAAGACAAGACAAGACATACTGTTTTCGTATTGTCCTAGCGTTTCAATAACATTTGATCTATTTTGACATCAGACGACACTATATAACGGAATAGATTTGATTAAACGGTGTTTTCCACTCTATTCCAGATCATAAAAAATTGCCCGTCCGGAGAACAGCGTACGGTACAACTTGTATTATACCTTAAAGACTGTCCCAGAATGTATGGACGCAACCAAAAGCCGCTACCATTTCGCAATGGTTCAGAATCTGTCAATTTTTATGGCTGCGTCCTGTTGTTTACACTCTTCTCTAACCACTTGTGCAGTTGTTTATTCGTGTTCATTAGTTTGTTTCGAAATGCGTGGACTTTCAGTAGAACAACTTCGAAAAATTGTGTACAATTGGTGCACGGAACGCGGACTGTCACTGAGAAAGATAGCGAAAATGGAAGGAGTAAGTGAAAAAGCCGTGCGAAATGCATTCAGGAAGTTCGGTGAGGATAACACCTTTGAGGATAAACCGAAAACGGGTCGAAAAAAGGTCCTGCTAACCCTCAGTTGGATAAACGTATACTGAAGGCGTTCGAGCAAAAGAAGGAGGTTTTAGTTCAGGATGTGGCCAAAAAAGTAGGCACTTTGAAGTCAAATATTCTTCGTGCTAAAGAAACTTCGAACCTATAAGAAGCAGAAACAACCAAAACGTAGTCCGAAACAAGAATCATCGATCAGGCCGAGGGTTCGAAAGCTGAACAATACGATTCTTGCTGGAAATTTGAACTGCATAATCATGAACGACGAAACCTTCGTGAAACTCGTATACAAATCGTTGCCGGGACCACAATATTATACGGTGCGAGAAGGGCAAGTGTTTAACCAGTTCGAGACATTGATTGAAGTCGAAAATTTTGGTAAGAAAGATATGGTCTGGCAAGCAATTTGTAGCTGCGGTAAGATTTCAAAACTCTTCATCACCACTGCTTCAATGAACAGCGAAATATACATCGAGGAACGTTTACGAAAACGACTTCTACCCATGATTCTAAGCCACAAGGATACTGTTGTCCTTTGGCAAGATGTTGCTTCTTGCCACTACTCGAAATCAACGGTAGAATGATGTACTACCAAAAATGTCACTTTCGTCCCAAAAGACATGAATCCACCAAATTGCTCACAACTTCGACCAATTGAGGAATTTTGGACATTAATGAAGGCACATTTTAGGAAACATGTCTCGGAAGCGGAAACCATTGGATTGGAAAAAAGTGTCAAAACTTGTCGCCAAGAAGTCTGTACGGAATTTAATGAGGAACGTTCGCAAGAAGGTGCGCTAACTAGTCTACAATGGCTAAGTAGCAAATGTTGAGAATAATATTGTTGTAATCTAATATTATCAGTATATCGAATAAAACTTGAATATCTAAAACTTGTGAATTATTTATAGCGAAATCAAAGTGCGTCCATACTTTCTGGGACAGTCTTTATAGCTGAGTAAAATGGCTCTATTTAAATACTTGCTTCACTACATGTTTACAACCAAAATGGCGGGGCTAACTAGACTAAAAATACACCGAAACCTTTTACTGACAATGCTGTTGTAGTTTTTCTTATTTCAATGAAATAAAATACCAAATTATTTTTGATTTCGATTTTTGGTTCTCATAAACTCTAATAACTCTGCGAACAATTTCACTATCAGTTGTTGATAATATTTTCAATTGAGTAGGAATGTGTTATTTTTCTATTCAACGATATATTTAATAAGGCACACTGCCTTAGCTCCAAGATTCCGAGAGCATAAGAATGTGGTTGTTAGAATACCAAAGCTTGACTACACCGGGTTTGGATTGCAAAAAATACTCAACCAGCTTTTACGTACATTGCGTGTTAGGAAAAATTGTTTGCGTCTCATCAGAATGTTTCTAAAACTACCGAACCTTAAATAACTCCGGATTCGGGGGAAAATATTGATGAACTGTACATTTTGACTTTACCAGTTTGAATTTCAACTAGCCCTAGGATTTATTGTAAATGAATTTAATTTTTGTTTGTTGTTAATAGAAAATTTGACGATTATTAGTTAGTCATTCGTGTCTAATCTATGCCCGGGTTGGTGGTTCAATGCATAGGGCGCTGGTCTTACAAGCCAGTTGTCGTATGTTCGAGCCCCGACCTGGAAGGATTCTTAGTGTCAGTAGGATCCATAGTACTAGCCATGCAATGATTCTGTACACTAAAAGTCGGCTGCGAAGTCTGTTGAAACAGAAAGACCAAATTCCACAAAAGGAATGTAATGCCAGGACTCTGCTTTGCTCGTATCTAATCTCGTAGATCGCAGAACGATTTATCGCAATCCGTTTCCCAAGGGGATGTTCTAATGGTTTTCCCAATCACATTGCCTCTTGTCTGTCGGTATGTTTGCAAAACTTTGGGCGAAATTATCTTTTCAATCATCCTTCGGATTCCATAAGAATGATTCTAAAATGTTTACGTATATATGTTACGAAAGTTGAAAAAAAATACTCCGATTGTTCTAAAATTCTACCTAATATTATCATGCAAAAGTATTTGATCTTTAATTTTTTTTCCTTTTCAGGTATGTCCACGGAATCTCAATTAATTATACATGCGATGCTTCTTTCAATTTAATGGTAAGCTCTTGTGCTGAGAAGATTGAAAAATGAAATTCATTTGGAGCTCTTTAAAACCGGTTGTCATGGGTATGAGGAATAGAAGAAATAGAACAGATTGCTTCGATAAACTGTTGGTTCAACGATGAGACACTTATTGAAGCGGTGCAACCAGATGTAAAACACAATCACAATTCTAGACCTAGTAGTTGTATTGAAAGTCTGGACGGTAATAGAAGTGGATAAAATTGATTCGGGATTTCAGCTCAGACTCAGTTTTAGTAAGTCTACAGTTTGATTTGAACTGCCTTACACTGAGGCGTCGAAGACAAAACATGAAGAAAATTAAAATATACATTTTAGCTGTATTTATATTGAATATAAAATACGTTTAAGCACTCTTTTTGCATCTTGCCATTCATAATCAAAAGTTGAAATTCCCGGCGAAAGACCGTCAGATCTTAGAAGTGTCTCATAATCGTCCTTTTCTGCTTCATAATAGCATTATAAGGATAATATATTTATAGCTTTATTGCTTTTAATTTATATTTATAGTTCTATTGCTTTTAATTAATTTTATTATGCAAATTTCGAAATCTGAAATAATGTTGTGTTATGATGCGTCGTGGTTGTGAGGTCTTAGAAGAGGAATAGTGGTGGCCTTTTTATGCATACTTGCCCGTTGATCGCTCCGGAAATGAAGTGACCGGTTTTCCACATGAGCGAATTGCTTGCCAAATAAATCATTTTTTGGACGAACTCCCGGAAGTTTGCTTTCACGTACATCTCGTCATCTATAGTGAGACAATGCGGTCTGCGTGTAGAGATTCCGCGCACTTGATTTTTCAATCCTGCCACTCATTGCAATTCGGTGTCTTTTGCACATTTTAGCGTAGTTTTTCTCGTTTTTTTCGCTTGCCCGGAAGTTTTACTCAACTACAGTCTTGTTGTTACATCTCTTACAGAATTGGATTCCTCTTGGAAGATTGAATTACTCGTTTTTGATCCTTGTCACTTTTCGAAAGTCCATTTTGACCTTCTTTTTCCTTTCGATCAGCAATTAAACGTTCGTTGTGGTGATTTGAAACATGACATACCGTAGATTGTACCACACTCAGTTTCCTGCCGATGGCACGATGAGAGAGATAACACAGATAAATATCTTGATATTTCATGAATTTCCAAGACAGCTGGTAACAACAATTTTATTTGCTTAGTATTGCGGATATTCAAAATTTGGAGATAGGTTTTTGCGAATTTTCGGAGCTGTGCGGTTTTTTATGCAGTACGTAGCTCCCGTATAAAAAACTTGAGAGTATATGATCTAATATAAGATAACTATCTCGAGATCTTAGTGACCAAATTATTGCTATTAATTTGCGCAGCATTTAATTGACTGTTTTATAATAAAAAGCTTTAAAATGCCTGTGAATTGCTAATGAACAGCACTTTTAAATATGTCAAAATGCTCTAATAATTGGTGAGATCAACTGTAAAAATGAGTTAGTGTTGATATTAGAATATGTCGACCTCAGAAGACGTAAATTTACATGATTTTTGCCTTTCTTGTATAGAAAGGCTACGCAATTACCGTGAAAATCGACTCTTCAACCTAGGCCCGGAGAGCCGAATGCCATATACCATTCGATTCAGCTCGACGAACTGAGCAAATGTATGTGTGTAACAATAATGTGCACACGATTTTCTCGTAGATGGCTGAACCGATTTTCACAAACTTAGATTCAAATGAAAGGTCTCTTGGTCCTATAGGTTACTATTAAATTTTACCCCGATCGGACTTCCGGTTCGAGAGTAATGGGGTAGAATGTGCAAAGTGAACTGAAAACGGGCCATCGATATTTTTCAGAGACAGTTCATCCAATTCTCATAAGCGTGAGTTAAAATGAAAGGTCCTACAACCTTTTATAATCCTACCAAGTTTCATCCAAAGGCGACTTCCGGTTCCGGAATTACAAACTGATAGGTATAAAAATTTCATTTTCAGAGGCGTGTTTTTCCTTTTTCATATAGAAAGGTCAAATTCCACAAAAGGAATGTAATGTCAGGACTTTGCTTTGCTTTTAAATCGAATTTTTCGACTAGATATATCAAATATTTCGACTAGACAGTTCTGCTAAAGAGAAGTTTTTGAACAAAAGAGCAATAAGATTTAAACTGAACTTATTTCACTAAGGGCGTGTTGGTCCTCTGCCAACATAGTCCAGGTCTTGTGTCCATAGAGAACAACCGGTCTAATGAGCGTTTTGTAGATGGTCAATTTCGTGCGGTGGCGTACTTTGTCGTAGTGTTTCTTCTCTAGAGCCTCTTACTCTAATGTATTTTGTTTTTGACGCATTTATGACATGGTCGATTTGATTTTCCGTCTGTTGATCAGGTGATCTCCGGGTGGCTTTGTGTGTATCTTTGCGGGGGAAGAAGGTGCTTTGAACTCCCATTCGTCGGGAGGCTGCAAGTTTACGCATCGTTGGCCGTTGTCGTATGTTGCCGCGTGCAGGCTCTCCAGCCCGATTGTATATTGCCTCCCGGGCTACCTGAGCATTTATGTCGTCGATGACGAGTTTTACATCCCGCCGTGGATGGCTGTCGTAGGTTCGTTTCAGCTGCACATAAAATGCTTCCTTCTCGTCATCGGGTCTCGTCTCATGTATGCAGTGCACGTTGATGATGCTACAATTGAAGAAACGGCCCTTGATCTTCAATACGCACATCCTATCACTAATTGGCTGCCACCCAATCACGCGCTGGCGCTTCACTACAAAACCCGTTTCTAGAACGTTGGTTGTGCCACAGCTCTGGTAGAAGGTAGCCGCTCGTTGTCCATTTTTCGACACCTTCTGTCCCGTTCAAAAACTATTCCTGCAGTGCTACGATATCGAAGCCGCAGATTACAAGCTCATCATGCAGCATTCGGTCGTATCCTGGAAAGCCAAGCGATTTGCAGTTCCATGTGCCAAGCTTTCAATCGTAGTCCTTTGTTCGTCGCGTAGGTCTTTGCCGATTATTCCGAGTCCCCCACCCCCCCCCCTCCCCCCCCCAACCCCCTTTCCCTGTCAGTATATGACCAAGGTCCCACCGGGGTTGGTTATCCGATTTTTCCTATGGTTACTATGGTAACACTAAACAAAGCATTAAAACACTAAACAAAGCATTAAAATAGCTTATCTAGTAAGAATATTTGTGTGCTATTCTAGACGGCTTAGAATATGCATTAGAAAACTAAATCAATAATGAGATGGAACACTAACATCAAAGAAAGTGTAGATGTCATGAACATTCAACTACACTGGGGTCTCTTTTTACGCGATTTTGGCATTAAAAATGCCTTACTCTTCACTATACGAGGCCGGGGGTCAATTAAAAGTTTCAAAAATAGAAGCGTAACCTTTTTGCGTCATAGGAGGCTTTGCGTCATGCGTTCTCTGTCTTGAAAATTATGATGATATAAAATCGTTTCATTTGTCCAGATTTATATCTTGAGGTTGTTCGTATCCAAAATTGATCTTTTAAGTAAGTTGAAATCATCATATTTGACTTTCATTTAAAGGATATTTTCCAAAAATTTTCAATTGTAAAAATTTGTTGAATTTGGCATCAAAATAGAGTAGAATCAATTGTTCTGAAAGAATATAATTGTCATTTTGATCATTCGCCAAAAATGTAAACACTGAAAGTAGAGCAAGTTTGTAATTTGTGACTTTTAGTGCATCCATCATCATCTTGTATTTATTATGGGTACCTGAAAATTATTTCATTTTTAATGTAATCATGATAGGTCGTGCCTTGCATTCAACTCTCTAATTTTTTTAATGCGGTTTCTTTTTAAGCCGTTTTTTTCACGCGGATTTCCGAAGTTACGCGGTTTTTTTCGGCATCAAAAAAAAATTTGCGATTTTGGAATTCTCAAAGTTTTTCTATGCCCAAAGTTGATTTTCACAAAAAAAATTTTTTTTTTCGATATTACACCTGACCTGGACGTTTCATTCATTTATAAGATATTTGGCATCAAACTGTTTTTTTCTTTAGTTTGGAGATTTTTTTACGCTGATTTCCGAAGTTACGCGGTTCGTACCTCCCGCGTAAAAAGAGACCTCAGTGTACTCATCAACTGGATTATCCACTGGAGTTGCTCTTCTAAACATAGAAACACCATTCGACAGTGTTTGGCACAAAAGTTTAATAGCAAAAATGTCCGACTTCCCGTTTCCTATTTATTTGATCAAAATGATTCAAAATTATTTAACTGATCGTACTCCTCAGGTTAGCTATCAGAATTGTGAATATGACTTGCTACCCGTACGAGCAGCTTTTGACGGTTCAATGCATAGGGCACTGGTCTTACAGACAAGTTGTCGATCCCCGACCTGGGAAGGATTCGTCGTAGTGTCAGTAGTATAGAATCGCGTAGCATCAGCCATGCAATGGTTCTGTACACTCTTCTCTGAATTAGTTGCGAGGTCTGTTAAAACTAAAGGTCAAATTGCTCCACTACAGGAAGTGTGTAATACCAAGGCTTTGCTTTACGGAGCCCAGGTGTTCCGCAGGGTTCGAGCGTAGCTTCAGTCTTGCATAATATTTTTTTCACTTCTGATCTTCCAAATCTTGTTAATTGCCGTCCCTGGTTTAGTACAAATGAGTTACACAGACTCACAAATATAGAACCATTAGATGTAATGTCACATAATATTATAAGCAAATTCCGACAAAAATCGATGCAATCTTCAATTGAATCGATTCGCTTTCTGTATTAGTTAGTAAGTTTCTTTTCCCCATTACACAATACAAGTAAATTTACAATTTTCTCTACACAAAAATCACAGAATAGCGGAAGCAAATGATGTCCTAATGGTAATAACCAAAACTTGTTACTGAACACCCAATTTATATCTGAATAATTTAAGTTTAACTCATATTTCAATGAATATTGACTTAAAAAAAGAAAGTGTAGATTAGAAATTGTTGCCTAGAATAATTAGGAATACATAAAAACACTTTGTTGAACTAAGTGATAGTTTAGGAAAAAAAATCTGGTAACTGAAAATAGAACAATAGAAACACCAGCAATTAGGGTCTTTTACGCTATGGAAGCCGCAGCCCCCTGTGGATCTATTCTTGTATACATTTTTTTACCGCTGGATTCCACACGGCCTCTGGGCTGGTTCTGTCCAGAGAAAGTTAATGGGTACCATCAATCTCTTATTGAACTCCAGCCTCTGCAAAAACCGAATAAAAATGTTAAGTGTTAAAGCTGGACATGATCTTCACACTGCAAAAATCGTTTAAATACATCTTTTTTGCAATAACTAACAAAAAAACATTGAATGCAAAATTCGGATTCAAATTTAACCGTTTCTTTTAAAACACATGTTTTTGTCCAAAACTGACGTTGTGAAACGCAGCATGAATCAAACGGTCCACAACGAACAAGTAAACCAAGCCTCTTCCGCAGCGGAAGTCAGTTGTAATACAATTTAGTAATAATAGAGAGTCCAAAAACGGCATTCAGAAGAAGTCCATAATTTCAAGCAAGAGTGGGCAGCATTGGTGGCTCAATACTAGGTTTTACAATCCAGATGTCGTATGTTCGAGTCCCGTGCAATGGTTCTTCTAAGAATCGACTATGCGAAGTCAGTTGAAATAGAATGTAAAAATCAACAGAAGAACTGGTGGAACACTTAAGGCTTTACTTATAGTTGAGCAAAATTTCGTAATTCAATAAAATGCCATTATCAAGTATACTGTTCTTAAAGGGCGCTGCTTTAAACATTTCCGAGCACCGTCGAGTAATTCAGTTAGTACTGAATAAATGAACTAACGAGATTTACTGGCACACGTCATTCGTTCGTTCCCACTGGGTACTGGAAAATAATTGACTGTTTCTCTTCTTCCCAGTGTAAACATTACTTAAAAATGCCATCTATTATTGCGTGGCATCTTACAGCACCTCACGGATTGGCTCTGGGATCTGATGACTTTCCGAAGCAAGAAAACTTGTCAACGTCGGCACGAAGGTAGGAAACTAACCGGTGTCGTATATGCCTTTTGCTGGTACGACCTGACGATACCGTCGGTTGCCGTCGCGCCGCACAGTGGTTTAAATCGATAAAAACGTGAACCTAAATCGGGAGGGGTGCCAATTGAGAACAGAATTTACAAATATATACCGCCTAATACGGATTCTATCACTAATTATTTATTACCTACTTGGACAAAAAACTATAATCATAACTTTTCTTTTTCCTGAAGAGATAGAAAATTGGTTTCTTCTACAAAGGTCTAGAACTAATGAAAATAATTTACTTTGTCGAAAATACTAAAAGTCTGCGTCGCAAAGTTTCGGGTTTTCATGGCAACCCCCGTGAAACAAGTTTTTTTGAATCGTTACTTGTTCGAAACATTTGTTTATGCATACTTTGTTTAGAATAATCGTAGAATATATAAATATTTTTGTTGAAGATAGTCCATGGGTTTATTATTTCCTGGATAAGCTATACAAAAATCTTTGGTCGAAGCGAAATACGCAACTTAATGCAGCTAATAACCAATATATCTCGTCTTCAAAATCATGTTACTTCACAATAACTCGACTGATTTAAAAGTTTGAACATGCAATCTTTTACAATATTTCATCATATATTGATTTTTTTTTATTCAATAGTAACATATTTGAAGGCATACTGCTTAAGCTCTAAGATGCCAATGGCATTTTCTTATTTTAATTAATAACTAACTTAAAACTAGGGTATTATATTTAGGGTAGTGGCGAATTCCGGCACGGAACGACCGAAATTAGCTCTGCGCCTAATTCGTATTACTGTTTTTTAATTAGTTGATTTTAACAACAAAATTTCCAAAATAACTAAAAAAAATAATTTAGAATTTACTGTGCTGAAAAAATCTCTTATTTCTAGATAATGTGTTTAGTTGGCGAATATTCTGGACACAAACCAGCAATATTTCAATCCAACACGAAATTCTCATTGACAACTAATTTCGTCATTAAAATCAGAAAATTTGATTCTATTTATCTATCACCGTCATTACTGAAGGACAGCACAAAGAAAACAAAAATGAAATTGGCTTTATTAACAAGTTTATTAGCCAAAAACTCATGTGAAGTGTCAAAGCAAAACAATCCATTAAAATGCTTAAAAGGGCAGTCTTGTTGAAACTGCTTGCAAATTGTTTAGATGTTTTTCGCATGTGTTACGATATATCCATATATAAATTTCTAAACCGATATGTAAAAACGACATAAACTCTTAGTGGAAAGTGTATTTATTCAGAATTTGTGCGCATTTGAAGCGATTGTGCGTAATAATGTTTTTACGCGGAACAGTGAAGTAAGTTTCGAATGTTGAACTCTAATTGTATGTGTCAAATGATGTTTTTTGTATGTTCCAACCTTCCGGGCTACGCTGTCCGGTGTACTACTTGTATTCGGTTTTTGTTTTCCGAGTGCTCAAAGTTTTCAGTGAGAGAGTCGATTTCGCGAAGTCGAATGAAGAAAACAGCGATTCAGAAGTAAAATTTTCAAAAAGAAGTTTATGCTTCGCTTATGTCTTTTTCTCCAATACAACACCGGAACCGGTTATAAAACTTCTGGAAGACTTTTTGTTTTTTGTTTTGTAACCGGTTCCAGAACCCTCTGGGATGGTTGGCCAAATGATCAAGATCGGTCAATTTATTCAGTAGTTACAAATTTTTGAAAAAAAATCGATGAAAATCCCAACCCGAGCGTTTGAGTGTTAATAAATGAATATGAGAAAGGCCAAAAAGTTATCGTTGGAAAAAATATTATTTTAATTCGAAATCGGCACTACCCCCTTAACAAAAATACTATTGTTATACAATGTTGTGAAACTGCTTCGAAGACACGCAAGCTTATGAACATCAGTGAACGCCAGTACTGACTTTTGACCGCCTTGTTTCAGTTTCGGATCACTGTGCGTCGGTGTCTTTTGCGGTGGAGTGCCGTTGAATTTGCTGACGCGTTCAGATCGCTGCTAGATGCATGCGATTTTTCATTTCTTTCAATAAGCGAACTTCCGTAATGTTACGTTTTTCCTTTTTCTTCAAACTCACCGTGGTTACAAACGCCGGTTTTCTGCTTCTCGCTTGTGCCACTAAACGTTGAACGTTTAAAATTGAAATGACGTTGAGAGATTTTTTCATTTGTTCATGTCACGGTGAAAAATTCATCTTACAATATATGGAGCTAGCTGTGGTTACGACGTCCTTGGTAGGTGGTTTTAGCTTCTTGCTGGAGTAAAAAAAAAAAACAATGCTGCACTGGGGAAAAAATTGAAGAAACGCAATTTGTAAGAAGTGTTGATGTTCACACGAGATTTACCATTTAAATCGGCACCGACTTCCATCTGCCCTCCAAAGCAACGATTATACAACGGTCCAACGTCTAAGATCCGCAGAAATATGTTAATTTTGCTCGTCTTCTAGACTATCTATGGATTCATGAATGCTTTGATCAAGATTCATTTGCTCAGTTTGGTACAGGGGGACACAATTTACAACGAAGACGACGACGACGAAGACTGCCAGGCTGTGCGTGGCTGTATGCACAATCGGTTCAATGTTCAATGGTCAAAATGGTAGCAAACAAATTTGCAACTTTGTAAAAATTAGTTTCCTTTCAAAATGGAAATCAATCATCAATGCCCGAGCAACACATATAAACCTGCCCGAATTTCCCGAATTAAAAATTATCACTATTCAAAAACCACCTTTGTTCTTCCCGTTCTTCCGAAAGTTCTGCCCATTGGAGCTCGCCCGGACTGGCAACACCGAGTCCCACAGGCCACAGGTCGTTGGATTAGTTTCGCATGAGTAAAAGTTGGAAATCGTCACCGACAGCTCCCCCGGGGAGAAAAACAGGATTGGACGGAAATGAACGAACAAAACATTTTGTATCTCTGCCGCTCCAGCGCCTTACCAGACCGGTTTCTTGGTCGGTTGTTGTGCCATCTGGATTTTTTTTTACTTGGCCGTTGTTGCTGTCGGAAATTGTTCCGTTTTCTACGGTTTTACACCCCTCGGGTGTGGGGTGGTCCATTTTTGTTGTTGAAATGTTACAGAAGAAAATGGTCGATTGCAGAAAGTCACTGGAAGAAAGTAATTCCTGGTAGTAAACGAAGGAAACTAATTTCTCTTTGGAAAGATGATGTACATACTTTTACATTGTGTTTGATATCTTTTCCTTCATTTATCAACAGATATATTTTTGAATCAACCAATATGATTTTTGATTTGCATAAATGTTTTCAAGTAGTTGAACAATGTGCAGTTTCTAAAGCTGTCAAATTTCGGAGAAAACAGAGAGTAAAACAAAAACCACTAACTATTTATTTAGTTGTTCGCGTTGCTAAAAACGTCAATGCAAACGACATCGATGGTTATAGCCCAAGTAACAAATGTAACTTATTGAACTTTCAAGATGTTTTACAATTGATTTAGAAATGTTATTTATGTTAGATATGTTTAGAAATATATATTAAAATTGGTTGTGCAACTTATCACTGTTAAGTTTCACAATACTACCGAAAAAATCACAGAACAACTTTAAGTACATCTAAAACAATTGTGCAGTAAATCACCAACTTGTTAATGTTTCACTAGAAGCTCTACAAAAAATTTCACATCGTCATGTAAAACGGGAGTAACTATAACAATTGTGCAACTTATCAAAAACTTTACAAGCGGCTGTCATAATTGCACCGGGCATAATATACGTCGAAATTGCTATAAATCTTTTGTGGAAGAAAAATTAGTGAAATGATTGATGCTCTCTGCAAGGCAAAAAATGCTAAACCGAATTGATAACCTTGCTGTAAAAAATATATTTCTGCAGAGTCCGCATTGTTTTGGCAGCCTCATGAATATTTTGATCAGTGTGCGCAGTTTTTTCAGTTTTAGAAAAACATTGATATAACATTCAAAACTTGCAAAAAAGTTGTGCAAGATGTTTAAATTGAACGCAAAACTTTCAGACATGAGATTATTATCATAAAAGTTGCAGGAATACAGCGTTATAGACGCAATGAAAACAAAAATCAATCAGATAATTTGTATTCGGTTTTCATCTCGCGAGAAAAAAAAATAAGCAGACCTGACATCACTTTTCAAAGATATTGAACGAAAAGTTAATTTCATCATAGTTACTCCCATAGTTATATATTACCCCTTGTGCATCATTTTTTTTTCAACTCCAGCACATGGACTTACCAATATAATACCTACAGTGCGTATTACAAAAGTCGGGCCCGCTAGGATGAATGACTATACTGTATTGTTGTTTCATTCAACTAGAAGATTAAAACTGATAAAAAACAAAACGTAGAGAATTTCTTTCTGAAATATTAACTTATTAATGTTTCCTGTTATTTAGATAATATATGTCATTACGTTGGGTGAACCATTTTCTATTCAACTCAATGTTACAATCGATGCCATATTGGAAAATATTCAAGAAAAAATCATTTCGAGATTTTTTAGGTTTAATTACTCATTAACTTGATCAAAATCATCTGAGTATTTTAAAGAATGTTTGAATACACGTATTTTAAACACCATTCCGACGATTCTCATTAAAAATAATAGACTGTTATTTTCACAGAAATTTGTGTACAATCATCAAAACACGTTAATTTTAAGGCGCTTGAAAATTTCGGGCGTACGAATACATGTTTCACCGTAAAAATGCAGTTCGTTGTCGATTTTTCATTTACCAAAACACAAAAGATTAATTCTACAATATGAGCATTATAATTTTTCATGTGCAGATTATTTTACAAGATCCATGTTTGTGTTGAGAGCAGTTGTATTGAAAATCAAATGTGAAACTTATTTATTAGAAATTATGTTATGTTTTTATGTTATTTCTTGTTTACATTACGTAGTAGATTGCACGAGTTTCACAATTGTATTGTCGCTGATTGCCTTTGTGATTGGATCGACGCATGAGTTTTTGTATCAGTTGCACAATCGTTGTGAATAAATGTTCGTAATAACGGATGAACTTGAAAGTATGTTGCACAACACAGAAAAATTGCGCTTTTTCCATAACACAACAGTTACTAGAATAGTGATATAAACTAACTTGATAAATTGCACAACCAGTAGAAATATACAGGACAGCAACTTAACATGCTACTTGGGAGTGTTTGTGAAAATTGTGTACAGGGAAGAAATTTATGATTCCATAACAAGTATTTATCGATCGGCAGTTCAGTGTTGATCTCAACCTTGCTTATGATGAAAATAATTTGTTTGCGCCAAATTTGGAAACGTTTACTGTATTGGTGTTACAAAACTTAATATACTTAACGACCGAAATTCGTAGTACTGTTTTTTGAACTAGTTGATAACTATTAAACTAGTGCAGAATTCACTTTGCTGTAAGAAACTCCCGACAAGTCACCACTATTGTGAACCAGCGAGTGGGACTGGCTGAACCTTACCCACTAAAACACCTTGGACATCTTGCCTCGATCCCCCCGGAACTAAGCTAAGCTCAATACTTCGGGGGAGGCTGTGCTCATGCACTTCTTCGTTTGGAAGAAAATGAGCTCCTGCGTTTCTCTCTTTATCCATATCGATCCACCTTTGACGCCTCGACGACCCAACGCCGATACGTCGCGCCAGACTACTCGACTGATCCTCGACGATGGATCTAGCCTACACCGACGGAGAGTTTCCCGGAGAAGAAAAATTCTCCCGCAACCGGCGCCTCCACCGTCCACGGCCCGACCGTAAGGATGCCTGGGTCGATCCAATGATGCCGGTTGGAGCATGGCTTCCGGTTCACTGGTGCCCCGACGATCTTAACGGTACTACGCTACGGTCTACTCGTCTAGTCCTCGACTAAGGACCTAGACTACCCCGACGGAGAGTTCCTCGACGAAGGAATTTCTCCCGGCACCGAATCCCCTTTTACGCCACGCGGGACACCTGAAGGAGTGCCGGCTCCGCGATTTCGGTTGGTGTATGGCTTCCGGTTCGCTGATGCCCCGACGACTCGAATCGGTGTTGTGGTGTCTACTCGACTAGTCCCCGGTGATGGATCTAGCCTACACCGACAGATAGTTCCCCGACGATGGAAGTTCTCCCAAAACCGACGTTTTCGATACCCGTATACGACCCGACCGAGAGGATGCCTGGGTCGATCCAGTGATTTCGGCTGGAGGGTGACTTCCGGTTCGCTGGTGTCCCGACTATCTTAACGGTGCTACGCCACGATCTACTCGTCTAATCCCCGATGAAAGATCTAGACTACACCGACGGAGAGTTCCCCGGCGAAAGAGGCTCTCCCGACACCGAGTCCCTTGTTACACCACACGGGACACTCGAGAGAGTGCCGAGGTCGGTCCGGCGATTCCAGTTGGAGCATAGCTTCTGGTTCGCTGGCGCCCCGACGACACAAGTCGGTGTTGTGGTGGCTACTCGACTAGTCCCCGCCGAAGAATCTAGCCTACGACGACGATGGAAGTTCTCCCGAAACCGACGTTTTCGATACCCGTATACGAACCGACCGAAAGGATGCCAAGGTCGGTCCAGTGGTTCCGGTTGGGAGATGGCGTCCGGTTCCCTGGTAGCCCGGTGATTCTTACGATGCTATGACGTGGTCTACTCATCTTGTCCCCGACGACGGATCGAGACTACACCGACGAAGAGTTTCCCGACGAAGGAAGTTCTCTCGAGCCGACGCTTACTCGCCGATCCCTTCGCAATTTTCGCTGCAACTCCGAGAGTATCTGTGTTACCACTGTATTTACTGCATTTCACGTGCCTTCTTCACGACACATTTCCTCAGATATATTATCCATCCTTAAGGCAGGCATTTCCCTACGTACTTCCGCAAACCGGGGACAATCAAAAATCACATGTTCAGGTGTTTCTTCAACATACTCACACTCCGGACAAAATGGAGACGCGGCGTGACCACACCGATGCAGATACTTCCGGAAACAACCATGGCCAGATAGAAACTGCGTTAGGTATAAGTTTACCTCTCCGTGTTATCTATTCATCCACGGCGACAAATGTGGAATGAGCCGGTGAGTCCATCTACCTTTCTCCGTACTGTCCCACTCCTGCTGCCACTTCGCCATCGAATCGAACCATCGTTCTCACGTTTCTTCTCGATATCCTCTGCCAGGGTGATGTAGATTGGGATCATTCCGGCGATGCCGCTTGCTGCTTCCGACGATATTGTCCTGTAGGCGCTCGTGACTCGTATGACCATAAGCCGGAATGCTCTGTTCAGCTTTTCGCGGTTCCTCTTCGTTTTCAATGCTGTTCCCCAGGCAGGAGCACCATACCGTACATTTGGCATGATCCTCGTTATTGCCTTTATCGCCTTCGCGGACTTCTCACAGGCATAGTCGACATAGCAGTTAAAGTTCTACCGGTTGTCGATCATCCCTCCGACCCAAGTAGCAATCCGCAACTAGTTCTGATACGACAAAGTCCAAACTATGTTGCAACAAAAGCACGAATATGTTTTTTTATGTTATACTGGTTTAAACATGGTGCCAGCAATGTTTCATCATAACATAACTAGTTACGAAATAGTTATTTAGGTATCCAATCATAACATCTTTGTGTCATATTGTATTAAATATAATTTATAAGCTATCGTTACTTAATCCAAACATATCTTTAATCACAACAATGCTTCTAGCCACTAGTTGAAAATAAGTTTATTTGACTTCAATAGTAGCAACCCATAACTAGTTTTGATACCATTTAACACAACTGTGTTGCAACAAGAGCACGAACATGTTTTTTGTGTTATACTTATTAAAACAAGGTGACAGCAGTGTTTCTTTATAACGTAAACATTATACTAACTTTCATTTGTAGGTTATCGTTACTTGATTCTAACATATCTTTAATCACAGCTATGTTTTTAGCTACTAGTTGAAAAAAGGTTTATTTTCCGTTGCAAAACCATTATAAATACGTTAACGTATATGTGAATCGTTACTGTGAATTGATATAGCAAAAACTTAGATATTATGAGATTATAACATATATTTTTTTCATTGATTCAGATAGTTATCGGTAAGTTTTCCCAACGTTATGATAACGAAAATGCAAACAAAACAACCTTTGTTGGCTTGAATATGGCGAACACAATATGGAGTCTCAAGAAGTGTATGAAACGTAAATAAAACCAGGATGTTACTTTTTTCAAAACTACTTTTTGCCGAAAATAGTGAAAGGCAGAATAGTCATTTTTGTTCTATGCACTATCATAAACACGAAGAAAATAATATAGGGATTGAACATCGATTGTGATAATATTATAATTCGCATGATATATGAATTTAAAATGAAGAGGAATAACGCTACTTGGAATAATATTGAGCATTCTGAACATAGGGTTATTTTGTTGTTTATTTATTTTATCTTCATAAACAAATTTTGATTGAAGGCGCATAAAAAACAGTTAAGTAAAAGTGAATTCCGGTCGACAGTTTTTGGATCGTTGTCAAATTTGTACCTTGTATCAAGTTTGTGATTTAAAGTACTCTTCTACTTTTTTATTGATGATAGAAAAGTATTCTGGATTCATTCAATGTTTATAATGTCGATGGTGACTAAGTTTCAACTAGTTTACTTAGAAACAAGTTATTTTCATGTTATGAAAAGATAAGTTATTTCAGTATGGCATTACAACGTAACGACAACTTATTTTTAGCCGACTTAACAACTAGTAGAAACTGCGCTTTTTGAGTCATGCAAGTGGTTAGATGTTAGTAACAATCACTCAAATATCTGGTTGTAAACTAGTCACAAACAAGCTAGCGTAACAAAAATTGTTACTTGGGGAGGAGCTTCAGAGCTCGCTTAGTTGCAATCGCATGTTCCCCTACATCTATCTCGATACGCTGGATCGATTTGCAGTTGCTCACCAACAACACTTCCGTTTTGTGGTGAGCTATTTGTAGCTTGACTCCGTTCATCCAGCCCTCAATCGTGCTTATCGTCTCTGTCACCGAGGCCTCTACTTCTTCGAGAGACTCGCCCATCACTGTTAAAAATACGTCGTCCGTGAAGCCCACGATTTTCACTTTCCTGGGAAGTTGCTGTGTCAAGACCCCATTGTACATAGCGTTCCAGAGAGTTGGACCGAGAATGGATCCCTGAGGGACGCCCGCCGTCACTCGCACTGGCCTCTTTCCTTTGTTTGTATCGTACACTAGGATTCTATTGTGGAAATAGCTCTCCCAGCTGGCACTGTTGAAAGATTTCATCACGTCTTCGTTCGCCTTCCGTGCATTTCATCAACCTGTTGAGAATGATTCTTTCCAGGAGTTTCCCAGGAGAGCTGTCAAAATGGATTCATTTTGTTCATTTTTGTGAGGTTATGTTATGTTCGTGCAAAACCTAATTGGCAACTGTGACTTTGTTCATTTGGTTCACTCATTTCGAGATCATTCATTCAGTTCACTACACAATACACTATGCTTGGTTTCTGCCGTTCCGAACGTAAGCGGTTTTGTTTTATCGACTGACTTGGATGAGATGTGAAAGCGAACTGTGAAAGAGGGTTGGACTCGATTGCTATTCAGTTTCATTAACACGATGTCACCATTACCATCCTGTGTCAATAGAGTTTTAGAACAGTACGGTTTGCAATATTTATAAAATCAAATGAGATTCTAGAAAACGATCCAGTCATGCATTCAATGAATGCTGATTCCTGTGTACAATTAAAAGCTAGGATTAATTAGAGTGAGAGAAATTATTGTCCTTGAAAATTTCCTGACCCACTTGTATGTATTTTGACTGTATATCATATCAATAGCGAAGTAAAGCAAAGTCTTGGCATTACATTCGCAACCGATTCTTAGTGTACAGAATCATTGCATGGCTAGTACTATGAATTCTACTGACATTAAGAATCCTTCCAGGTCGGGGCTCGAACATACGACAACTGGCTTGTAAGACCAGCATCCTATGCATTGAACCGCCAACCCGGGATCAATAGCGAAAGAAGTAACAATTTGATAGCTCTATGTTCGATATTCGTTGCGAATCGATAAGAATGGACGCAAATTGTATAACAAAGTTACTCCCAAGTACAGCAATATGCCAACAAATGTTGACAAAATTAACACTAATTGCAGTTATGTGAGTCTTGGAGTACACGACATTCAATGCATCGGGTTTAATAACACTGCCCCAGCCAACGCACCGGTTTTGCAAATTGCATGGTGCACTCAAAACCCGCTTTTTCAAGATCACAGTCACCAGGACCTACACTCAGCCGGGCGCTGTTGGGGTCTGCACATCACGGTTAACCCTCGCACCAACCAGGGAAGGATGTCACCATGTCACCAGACTTCTCTGGGTACGTCAATAAAAATCTTTCCTGTCCACTGCGCCTCTCGTGTAGCGTACGTCCCTGTACGTTCACGGTTTCTTGCCAACCCTTTTTATCCCGGTATTTGTATGTACTGCAAAAATATAATGTTACCCTGTATTACCCCGGCTGGACTCTCAATTCCTGTGCTGTTGACATATTTCACAGTTAATTATTACGAGAATGTGTATGGAAGAGCCACTAGCTATGCAACCGTGTCCATCGTTCGTTCGCCCCGACAAACCCCCCGCCCCCCTGCCTCCTGATTACAATGAGAGAGAGAAAGTTTTGTTCTCCGTTTATAACCTATACTTCTGCTTTCCACCTACTGCCGGTATCAAGCGGACTGGGAGGGAGACCACAGCAAACGGAGGCGGATGACATTTCATGAAGTGATGTGTAATCTACTTTGAAACGTTTTCGCTGACGCGATCGAAAGTGAACCTAGTGCATTATGAGTGGTGGTGCATGCAGCGACTGAAAGGAGGTTTATCCTGCCGGAGTACGGCGTACAAGCGACTAGTTTTTTAATATATATATTTTTTTTCTCAGAGCACCGATGACGACGGTATCCGGAGGGAGTTTAACAGTGACTGGATAGCGTGGATTGCGAATCATGTTGAGTTAGTAGATAATTTTAAAAGCAAATCTCAGCATCTCAGTTTCCTTGTGCCACCCTTGGTGGGGTTGCCACTCCGGACGAGTGTTTCCGCTGAATTCAATTGCTACTGTTTTGAAGCATAGCAAGAAGTTGTTTTGATTTGACGAAGATCTGTAAACAAGTTATCTCTTGGAAGATGTCCAATTATGTTATTTGTTTGAAAATTATAAGCACTTCGGTAGTCAAGTTGAACAGCCCTTGTCGGAAGCACAGTGAAGTGGAAAATACAAATCAATTATTGGATTCGACGAAAGATAAATGATTAAACAGCTATTTTCAAATAATCAACAAACAAAGGACACTTTATCACAATTGCGTGAAGTGTGCTTCAAGTTCAAAGTAGTCAAAGGATCACTCAATGAAAGCTACCGCATCAATTGTAAAACAGTTTAGTTGACGTTCTGCACATTTGAGCATGATTTTGACAGATATCATTCCAGGTTTACTGTTTCTAACAGTCACGTAGCCAGAGGGGGGAGGGGGCGAGGGGCCCTGGCCCCTCCCGAAATCAAAAACAGATACATAATTATTTAAAAGGTCTCAGACATGTGTTACAGAAATAACAAATTCAATTCAAATTAATTTTAAATTAAACTATCATAGAGCTAATTGGTTTGAATACAGATACCATATACCTAAGAAACCCACTTCAACTTTCAAAGAAGGAAATCAAATACTTCTTAAAATGATCGAAAACAGTCAAAAACTTGTTCAGCAAGTATTGTTAGACGATGCCATTACTGAGACGAATTTTAAAGAAATTAAGTCAATCCTTAGGGAACTTGAAATATGAAGACTCGTGGCAATGGTGAAAGTTTTTATATTCTTATTGAAAATCTTCCCGACGTTGCATTGGGACTTCGGGTTAAAACTTTCATCAAGCGTTTTGTTTTAGTTTACTTTCTTAAGCGATGGAAAAACGTTGAGTTAATTCCTATTCTCAAGCCTCAAACCTAGTAGAAACAATCAACTATTAACGATTTATTAATTTTTAGTTTGATGTAAAGCCGCCATGACTAAGTTCAGTTTTTGCAATGACTGAGCGGAAATATATATTGGAGAAGCCAAGTGAAAGAAAAACTAACAGAAAAGATGAATTTTTGGAAAAAGATACGCTCAAAGATAGGACTCGAACCTGCGTTCTTATGCATTCCGTGCATACGTGCTACCATTTCGCCACTCTGATCTTGTTTTAGCCACTCTAAAACGCGAAACAGACATAGTAGCAACGTACATCGAACATGGTCTACATCCTGGCCGTCCCCCTGGCCGTGTTTGGATGTAAGGTATCGGTCGGCCAGGATGTAGACCATGTACGATGTACGTTGCTACTATGTCTGTTTCGCGTTTTAGAGTGGCTAAAACAAGATCAGAGTGGCGAAATGGTAGCACGTATGCACGGAATGCATAAGAACGCAGGTTCGAGTCCTGTCTCTGAGCGTATGTTTTTCCAAAAATTCATCTTTTCTGTTAGTTTTTCTTTCACTTGGCTTCTCCAATATATATTTCTGCTCAGTCATTGCAAAAATTCAACTATTGATTATTGATTGAACAGTTTATTCTTTTCTATGAGTAAACATTTTGAAAAATAATGTCAGTAGGAATGATGTCTCATATAAATGAAAATTCAATCTTTTGTCCGAAGTTTGGCCATTTAACGAATTATCAACCAAAAATTACACATAATGAGAGTAGTAGAGTAGAGTTGTGCGGCTAACTAGGAAAATCAATTTTTTGACGTGGTAGTGTCTTACTTCACTATAGGGTGTCTTTTCAAAATTTGCCCACGTGAAAGACTGGGTAGGACTTAACAGCAATAATAGTCCTTATGCGTAAAGCTTCATACGCTCTGGATTCGCTCTTGTTTGCTTTTCGGACGATGTGGCGAGAAGTTTCCTTCTCAACCAGCAGGAGCAACAACCGATAACCAGTAATCGCATTCAGCTTCTGGATATTGGATGTGGATTCGAAAACTGAATTTTGGATCGGATTTGAAAACAAAATCCTAAAATTGAATTTCGGAACAAAATTCAAAACCTGTATTCTGGTCCACCCGAAATCTGAACACCAGCATTCTGATTTAGGATTTCAACTTCAGAATTCTGGAAAAAATTCAGGATATGAATTTTAGAACTGGATTTTGGAACTAAATGTTGAATTTGAACTTCGATCCTGAATTTTGGAACTGCCATCTGAACCAGAATTCAATTCCTGTATTTATTTTCTTAATTTAATTCCTGCACTCAGGTTCAGAATTAAATTGCTTAATTCAGTTTCAGAATTCATTTCCTGAACTCAAAACCTGCATGCTGGAATTAACTTCGGAGCTTGGAACTTCTGGATTCCGAAAATTAGTTCATTTTCGTAATTCTGGATCTGAATTCATGAACTAAATTATTGATTTTGATTCCGAACTAGAATTTCGCAATTTCATTCTGAGCCTGTTCCATATTTCAAATTTAGTGCTTGAATTCAGTTTTGACACACTTTGTAAAGTGTTTTCTCATAGTCAAATGTATATTTATAATTGTGAAGACACTGCACAGTGGTTTGAATCGACAAAAACGTGAACTTAATTCTCTAGCTGCTAAACCGTTGATTCGATATGCATAGTTTCTTTGGAGAACTCATTCACAAAAATATACCTCGTGATTTGATTACAATATAAAATGTGCAAAGCCTACTACGATAAAAGTTCATTTCAACAACTTTTTTCCCTTAAGAGATAGAAAAATGATGTCTTCTACAAAGTTTTAGAAATTCTAACGAGAAAAAACTTTGCCGAAGAAGCTAAAGGTCTAACGCATATAGTTTCGGATATATGAAGCATTTTCGTTTGAAACCACTTAAAATAAATTTTTTGTACATAACTTTTTTCACAATTATTTTCAGTGTCTACTATGTTCGAGACAATTACTAAAAACGTGAATTAACACATTTTTGACTGTGCACGGTTTGGAATTTTTCCTAAAAAGGTATTTAACATTTAAACTTTTATATACACTAACATTAACTACTAATAAGAAGCAGGGTCGCAGACCAAAAGGCACATACATACACTTTTTGGAAAGCTTAAATCAAGTAATATAAAGTTACGAGGTGTGTAGCGTAGCCTTTTTAAATTGTGTGAATGAGACAACAAAATATAGAGTGCTTTTTTGACCATTTTCTTAGGAAAAACGTACATTAATAAATTTGTTTATCTTCATATCACGCGTTATCTGTGATATCGCCGATAAGTTACCTTTAGGCAAAAACTTTTGCAAGAAATTGGAGTCGAGGTATAAAAAATAGACACCAGAATTTAACACCAGACGAAAGAGAAGATTTTTCACTATAGCTTACTATTATGACTTACTCTCTTACTATTATGACTTTGGAATTCAAAGTGAATGTTGATAGGTTTCTTATTGATCGTTATCACAAAAAATCGCGAGATATTACCGACTTCAGTAGAAAATGTAATAGAGTTTCAGTAAGGCAACAGATTAGTTACAAATTCCCTAATACCAAACAAACTTGTTTTTGTTGGTTATTATTCTTTATTCTTAGTCTGTGCACGTTTTTATACTCAAGTTCAGGCATTTCTCTTCACGTTTACATAGTTTGTTTTGATACTTTACCGTGTACGCCTGTATGTAACGTTGAACCACTCACGCATTTTATTGTAATATTATCATCGAGAAAATGCTCCAGCATTTGTATTATGAACCAACTCTTTTGTGTTCTTAAAAATAATATGCAGTGCTGCTTTCACCAACACCAACAGTGCATATTTGGAGCAGTAAATTTAATATAAAGTTACTTCACTGGGCTTCATTTTTCAATATACTTTAAAAGTAAAACTAATCGTCAATATAAATAAACGGTCATATTCATTGAAATTAATGTATTACAATTTAATTTTACATCGAGGATGGTTTTGAATGGAATTTTTAGTCAACTAATGTCCATTTCATAGTACTATTTGTTTAGAAATCGTGTGCATTTAATTTTTTTTTCAGTGTATGACTTAATTCATAAGAACGTATTTCGTAGAATGACATGATTTTACAAAAAAGGATTCAGCCTTTCAAGCAGGCTACACTTATACATTTCCACACATAAAAATTAATCTCAGAAGACTTAAATTTAAACGATGTTTTTGGGCGTATTGGTAATGGTGTAAGATACCATCCTTGAAATGAATTGGATTGGAATTAAAAGAACGAATAAGGAATATTCTATTAAAAGAATAAGTAAAACTTGTCGTAATTCAATGAGCACGTTAACATGCTTCTTTAGTTTGATCAATTGCATACAAGAATGCATCATTAAATTATATTCAATCATTACACTATTGCACCAAAGCTACAATAACGACCGATTCAAATTTTTGAACATTTCCTACAAAGCTCTTTTTAATGAACCAAAAATAGTCGTTTTAGTAAATGTTTTTGCTAAGAAAATAGTCAAAAACACTCTATATTTCGTTGTCTTATTTACACAATTTAAAAAGGCCACGTTACTCACTTCGTATCTTTATATTACTTGATTTGTGCTTTCCAAAAACTATATGTATGTGCCGTTTGTTTATTTGTTTATTTATTTATTTGTTTATTTGTTTATTTGTTTATTTGTTAATTTGTTAATTTGTTTATTTGTTTATTTGTTTATTTGTTTATTTGTTTATTTGTTTATTTGTTTATTTGTTTATTTGTTTATTTGTTTATTTGTTTATTTGTTTATTTGTTTATTTGTTAATTTGTTAATTTGTTTATTTGTTTATTTGTTTATTTGTTTATTTGTTTATTTGTTTATTTGTTTATTTGTTTATTTGTTTATTTGTTTATTTGTTTATTTGTTTATTTGTTTATTTGTTTATTTGTTTATTTGTTTATTTGTTTATTTGTTTATTTGTTTATTTGTTTATTTGTTTATTTGTTTATTTGTTTATTTGTTTATTTGTTTATTTGTTTATTTGTTTATTTGTTTATTTGTTTATTTGTTTATTTGTTTATTTGTTTATTTGTTTATTTGTTTATTTGTTTATTTGTTTATTTGTTTATTTGTTTATTTGTTTATTTGTTTATTTGTTTATTTGTTTATTTGTTTATTTGTTTATTTGTTTATTTGTTTATTTGTTTATTTGTTTATTTGTTTATTTGTTTATTTGTTTATTTGTTTATTTGTTTATTTGTTTATTTGTTTATTTGTTTATTTGTTTATTTGTTTATTTGTTTATTTGTTTATTTGTTTATTTGTTTATTTGTTTATTTGTTTATTTGTTTATTTGTTTATTTGTTTATTTGTTTATTTGTTTATTTGTTTATTTGTTTATTTGTTTATTTGTTTATTTGTTTATTTGTTTATTTGTTTATTTGTTTATTTGTTTATTTGTTTATTTGTTTATTTGTTTATTTGTTTATTTGTTTATTTGTTTATTTGTTTATTTGTTTATTTGTTTATTTGTTTATTTGTTTATTTGTTTATTTGTTTATTTGTTTATTTGTTTATTTGTTTATTTGTTTATTTGTTTATTTGTTTATTTGTTTATTTGTTTATTTGTTTATTTGTTTATTTGTTTATTTGTTTATTTGTTTATTTGTTTATTTGTTTATTTGTTTATTTGTTTATTTGTTTATTTGTTTATTTGTTTATTTGTTTATTTGTTTATTTGTTTATTTGTTTATTTGTTTATTTGTTTATTTGTTTATTTGTTTATTTGTTTATTTGTTTATTTGTTTATTTGTTTATTTGTTTATTTGTTTATTTGTTTATTTGTTTATTTGTTAATTTGTTAATTTGTTTATTTGTTTATTTGTTTATTTGTTTATTTGTTTATTTGTTTATTTGTTTATTTGTTTATTTGTTTATTTGTTTATTTGTTTATTTGTTTATTTGTTTATTTGTTTATTTGTTTATTTGTTTATTTGTTTATTTGTTTATTTGTTTATTTGTTTATTTGTTTATTTGTTTATTTGTTTATTTGTTTATTTGTTTATTTGTTTATTTGTTTATTTGTTTATTTGTTTATTTGTTTATTTGTTTATTTGTTTATTTGTTTATTTGTTTATTTGTTTATTTGTTTATTTGTTTATTTGTTTATTTGTTTATTTGTTTATTTGTTTATTTGTTTATTTGTTTATTTGTTTATTTGTTTATTTGTTTATTTGTTTATTTGTTTATTTGTTTATTTGTTTATTTGTTTATTTGTTTATTTGTTTATTTGTTTATTTGTTTATTTGTTTATTTGTTTATTTGTTTATTTGTTTATTTGTTTATTTGTTTATTTGTTTATTTGTTTATTTGTTTATTTGTTTATTTGTTTATTTGTTTATTTGTTTATTTGTTTATTTGTTAAAATAATTCATCTGACAAATAATAGTCTAAATGAAAGGAAAAAGGTACGATCAATTTATAAAAAAGAAACACTTGATAACTTTTGTGCAAACTTATGCGATGGTTCCCCAAATTCGAACAGATGTTTAACTTTGGAAAATGCACGTATGCATTCTGTCATTGGTTCATGTAGTCCGAAAGTAGTACGATGAAATCTTGGTTGAAGTAGACTCGTCGAGCGTAGAGATCGCTGAGAAGCACGGAAGTCAAGGAGAGATAACAATTTTGGTGAATCAATATCGCCATTGATTACTTTAGCCACAAGTAACGCTTGCTTTTTTTTTCAACGTCGCTCTAGTGTTTCCAGTCCAATCAGGCGACAACGGTCAGGATACGGTGGGAGATCCAGTGGGTTCCGCCAGGGAAGGTCCCGTAAAGCAAATCGAATAAATTTCTTTTGTACACGTTCTATCCGTAAATTCCAAACCAGTTGGTAAGGACTCCAAATTAAACACGCATTTTCAACTATTGGACGCACCAATGAGCAATACAACGCTTTCAAACAATACGGATCCTTGAAGTCCCGACTAATTTTTGCAATAAATCCGAGTTGCCGCGTTGCTTTGGAAATTGAAGTTGCTCGGTGTAGATTAAAGGTGAGTTTAGCATCCAACAAAACGCCGAGATCATTTAAATTTGACTCTATCAAGCGTTTGTCCATCAATTTGATAGTCAAATACTATTGGATTTATTTTACGATGAAAAGTTATAACTTGACATTTCACGGTACTGATTATTAAAAAGTTTCGTCGACACCAGTCTACGAAAATATCTAGGAGCTCCTGAAGATGGACACAATCTTCAACAGCACGGACTGCCAGGTACAGCTTCAAGTCATCAGCGTAAACCAATCTGCATCCGACGCCAAGTAAAGCAGCATCGTTGAAGAAGAGCACAAACAGTAGTGGACCAAGGTTACTGCCCTGAGGAACACCCGATTTATTCGTGAACGGAGAAGAAGTACAAGAGCCAAACTGCACACGTAGTACTCTGTCGCATAGATAAGAGCTCAACCAATTCACAAACGTTCTCGAAGCGCCTAATAGAGACAATTTTGCTATTAGTATTCCATGATCTATTCGATCAAATGCAGCTTTTAGATCGGTGTAGATGGCATCAACTTGTGACTTTTCTTCGATCCGCGTAATACATGTCGATGTAAAATCCAGTAGGTTCGTATTCACTGACCGTCCAGGCATAAAACCATGCTGGTCGGTGGATATGTATGTCTTCGTTTGAGATAATATGGAAGCGCTAACTACTAGCTCAAATAGTTTCGACGCTGCTGGCAAACTAGTTATACCACGATAGCTTCGAACATTCAGGCGATTGCCACTTTTAAAAACTGGAAACATAAAAGACTGTTTCCAGATTGTCGGGAATATACCATGCTCAAACGACT
The DNA here is from genome assembly GCF_030247185.1 of Malaya genurostris. Lineage (NCBI taxonomy): Eukaryota > Metazoa > Arthropoda > Insecta > Diptera > Culicidae > Malaya > Malaya genurostris. The sequence continues at coordinate 60,348,658 of NC_080572.1, read as the reverse complement.
TATTAAAAATTGCACATAAAGGATCGGTCAGGACGTGGGCGCAACGGCTATAAACTACTACTGGAATACCGTCACGTCCCACAGAGTATGACTTTTTTAGCTTTTTTGCGGCGGTAACGATCATATCAGGAGTAATTGTAAATGTACTTATATCCACTAAACTGTCAGGAACATCCAGCGCGGCGGTCTCTTCCTGGCTGGCAGATGCGGTGCTATCAGCAAAGACAGAAGCGAAAAATCTAGCGAACAATTCACAAGAATCTGATGTACCCGTTGATTCTACCCCATCAAGACGAACGTTTGGAGGGATTGATGAACATTTTCGTTTCGAATTGACGAAGCTCCAAAACTTTTTAGGATTCCGCCGTGGATCAAACTGGATGCGCATTACATAGGCTTTATATAAACCAGCATTCAATAACCGATATTCATCACTGGATTTCTTGAAGTTTTGCTTAGTTACAGAAGAACGCCATCGACGGTGTTTTCGCTGCCAATGATTGCGCTCTCGTTTCAATGCACGGAGACGAGAATTCGCCCACGGAGGAGAAATTGGACGCTTCACGAAAGGCAAATTAGAATTGAACCACTCCAACAATAGGTTTATTAACTGCACAGCCATATCATCCACATGGTCGAGCACCTTTAAAGGTTCCCAATCCGTATTTAGAAGATATTATTGTCTCGAACATAGTAGACACTGAAAATAATTGCGAAAAAAGTTAGGTACAAAAAATTGATTTTAAGTGGTTTCAAACGAAAATACTTCATATATCCGAAACTATATGCGTTAGACCTTTAGCTTCTTCGGCAAAGTTTTTTCCCGTTAGAAGTTCTAAAACTTTGTAGAAGACTTTCTATCTCTTAAGGGAATAAAGTTGTTGAAATGAACTTTTGTCGTAGTAGGCTTTGCACATTTTTTTATTGTGATCAAATCACGAGATATATTCTTGTGAATGAGTTCTCCAAAGAAACTATGTATATCGGATCAACGGTTTAGCAGCTAGAGAAGTAAGTTCGCGTTTTTGTCGATTCAAACCACTGTACACTGCCTTCTGGTATCTTTACGGCCTCAGCTATCTCAGGAGATATTTCTCCCAAGAGGAGGACGCTTACAGGGCCCGGCACTCGAAGTGTAACCAACTTCAGACCTTCGAGCCTGGCGTCAAGGTAAATGCGACATATTATCGGGAAAGTATTCTGGAGGTTGCTTTGAAGCCGTGGGCAGACAAACATTTCGTTGGCAGACCATGGACGTTTCAGCAGGACTCGGCACCGTCTCACAAAGCTCGAGTGAACCAAGAATGGCTGAAAAACAACGTTCCGAACTTCATCACGTCCACACAATGGCTCTCGAATTCACCAGATGCGAATCCAATGGATTATTCTCTTTGGGCCATTTTGGAGAGCAAAGTCCGAACTAAAAGATACACCAATCTCGAGGCGCTGAAAAAAGTTATTGTCCGCGAGTGGGCCAAAATACACCTGCAAGTCACATTCGGGCAGCTTGCGATTCGTTTTTTGACCATCTCAAGGCCATAGTCAAGGCAAAAGGTGGTCATATCGAGCAAAAGTGAATTGATTCTTAATTTTGTATTATTTTTACACATTTTGTACTTTGAATTAAGTGAAAGTAATTTTCCAAACTGAATTTATGGCCTTTTTAATTGGTTACACTTCGAGTGCCGGACCCTGTAGAACAATGTGTCAATCACGCATTAACACAATGCGTTGGTGCTTTTATCAATATTGGCACTTTCGTTTCCATACAGTTGCACAGTTGCGGCACACAAAGGGCTCAGTTTTGACAAGTAGCTGTTTCATGGGGCACAGAGTGGCACACTTAGGCTCACAGTAACACATGGATCAAGAAGTCCCGAGACTAACAATGGAAACAACATTTTTTTTGCAAATTTTTTTTTATTCATCAACATAATCACCTTTTAGGGTGATACAATGGTTCCAACGTTTTTCCAATTTTTCAATACCATGTTTATAAAAAAATTTATCTTTCGCTTCAAAATAAGCTACAGTTTCAGCGATGACCTCCTCATTTGAGCCAAATCTTTTTCCCTGGAGCATTTTTTTAAGATCAGCAAAGAGCCAGAAGTCACTGAGTCATCGACTTGTGGCAGGGTGACTCGTTGCTGTTTTTGTTCCATCGAAAGCAATCGCGGCACCCACTTGGAAAAAAACCTTTTAAATGCTTAATTTTTCATGAAGGATAGTACATACACTTCCATATGATATCTGTGTCTTCTCAGCAATCTCACGGAGCTTCACTTTACGATCTTTCATTATAATTTCTGTCACTTCACTCACATTTTCCGGTGTAACGGCTTCCACAGGTCTACCCGAGCGTTCCGCGTCATTTGTGTCGGTACGACCACGTTTAAACTTGGCGAACCACCGACAAATCGTTGCTTTTGATGGACAAGAGTCCGAAAAATATTTTTTAATCCATTGTTTCGCTTGCACGGTGTTTTTACCCATTAAAAAGCAATGTTTTATCAAAACACGAAACTCGTTTTTTTCCATTTTTTTAAACTAACTACGAAACGACTTTACTCCAACCTCGATAACTCAGCTGTTTCTGGTCGGATCGACTTAAAATTTTGACCCGTTTAAAGCAAAGGTTAGTACTCGAGATAGACGTGGTTACTGGTTTACTACGAGCGCCATCTCTGCTTTAGTCTCGGGACTTATTGATCCATGTGTTATATCACGTGCTTTTTAGTGGCACATTATAGTTTGTGTTAAGCGACTCTCCCTTTGATATCTCCATTTCATCCATGAATCCGTTTTCACTTAAATGGTTGTAACTTTTTTTCGACTAGTCGAAACGTCATGAAATGTTCACCAAATGTCTTTTGAAAGTTGGTGCTTCATTAACGTCATACGGTTTCGACATTTATAGCGCCATCTGTGTGTCGTTCATGCGATTTATTGATAAAACCATTAGGTGGATTATGACATCTTTGACTTGTCTGTACATAGGAATTCAAATTGACATTTAGGTAGTAATTTTTAAATGTTTTAGGATGATTCAAGACAAAAAAGTCGTCGGTGATCTGCTATGGAGAAGCATCATCAAGTGCATCTGTTCCACAACTTACTCAGTTTGCCCGGTACGTCTAAAACTAAATTGTACGCCCTACAGAATGTGATAATGTCAATCAAATGAATAGTTCCAACTGCAAAGAAAAAACTTGGACCTGGAAACTCGAGTGCAATAAAAACTTAATTTCCTGGAACGGCAAACGAAAGATGCAACGGGTTCAATTTTATTATTTAAACCTGTCCAGTCGTCCACTTTTGTGAGCGTCGTCAAATGAAATGAAAAGCTCTTGGCGAGTGTTCTAGGTCAGGACTGGCAACCATCTGCTCCTGATGGTTCCCTTCGTCAAACCAACGCCGAAATCCGACCGGCAGGTAAGTTAGAGTTTTTCCTTTTTTTAGTTCAGTTTACTGTCAAAGTATCTGGGTATCTTTTCTTTGTTTGTCATTGTCCTTACCGGTTCATCAGTGACTACTCGGCTGAATGCAGAGCATCGGGTGCATTGTCTGCAATGTATCATATTCTTTTGTGAAAATGGGACAGAGAAAGAGAGAGAGAGAGAGAGAGAGAAAAAAAAAACAACCATCAGAGAGATGAGTGTATGCTTCTTTGTTCGCGAATGTTTTGATGCTATAAAGAAGCAAAAAGTGAAAGCACGTTTCACTACCTTGACTCTTTTCTACTCTCAAATTGTCAACCGGGTTGAGTACTTGATGTGCATATGTTCCCGTATTCGAATCCAACTGTATTATCCCGGAGTGAGTCGCTTTCATACGAATGATAGGACAGGACTACTCTTGCAGCTCGTTAGACCGGGTCAACTGCAAATGCTCAAGCTACCGAGAATGGATTGAAATGGAGGTTCAAATGTTTTCTATTTTTTTTAACTCAGGTGAATTACCATGGATAAGAAGCTATTACTATAAGTGTGCACTTGGATTGAGTATGAGTTTTAGACGAAATTGCAGCAAATAACGATCGTTTGACGAAATTCAACCATGCAATGAAAGAACTGAAAGAGGATACCTAAGTAAGACATGGTTGAATATCCAATTAAAAATTATAATCATATCGTTGTGGACTAATTGGTTACAGGTGAATAAGCTTGGGTTATGCAGATTTATCAATACTAACGAAGTTGGAGTTTGTTAGGACAACCTTAAAAAATGTTTGCGAAAAAAGTTAAAACTGAAAATGAAATTTTACCATCAGGGATTCGGCTGAGTTCACACCAAGAAGCGGAGTACCAATTTGCAAACTTTGTTCGTTAGCGTCGTTGTGTCCCTTTTTGGTAAGGTTGTGGTCTTGTTTCGCTCCGGTTGTGCATAAATAATTTTTATCCTATCCCTTCGTCGTTTGTCGGTAGCAAATGGTAGTTTTCGTTGTTTTTGCATTTTCCCGCCTCTCGCGTCACCGAACTGTCGACTATGTCAACGACTGGTAGCTATGAAACAGCATTTTTTCCATATAATTGCGTATGTGTCTGCAATTTGAATAAAGTCAGTTTATTCGAATTTCGTTTTATTTGGCCATTCAACACATATTAGAATATGTTTGCCTTAAGTCGTATTATTATTGAAATCAACTAATTTAAATAGATACAATGGCAGCGAGTCATTTCGCCGAATGGATTATTACACCGAAAGGGTCATTTCGAAATAAAAAAATAATTTCATCGAAAGGGGTTTTTCTTCAACTAAAAAGTTTGTATAGAGCAAGAAGATTTTTATATATGATACACAACCGACAAATCAATGTAGTATTGCATTCGAGTTTAGCGAAATGGCTCTCAGTGAAAAGACTTTCGGTGAAATGGCTTTCGGCTTAATTAACCTGACCTAGAAACACTACCAATATCGAAAAAGATGACTCAATGATTTAAAAACCTGTTTTAATCCACCTAGTGATGAAATGATGCCTTTCTCATTTTCATTTTCTCCTGTATATTACAGCAGAAATTCCCCGAAATACACCCAAACCTCCATTTACGTAATAATCGGGACTACGTAAATCGAATTATGACGTAAAAAAAGTTTACGTTATTTGGAATTTTCAACGTAAAAAAAGTTTTCCCTATGTATTCCCAAGTAGCAAATGTAACTTATCGAAATTTGAAGATGTTCTACAATTGTTTTAGAATTATTATTTATGTTATCATTGTTCAGAAAGATGTTTAAACAAATTAAAATTGTTTGTGGAATTTATCCTTGTAAAGTTTCACAATACTAACGAAAAAATCACTGTAGAACTACTTCTAGTACGTCTAAATCAACTATGTAGCAGATCACCAACTTGTCCATATTGCATTATCAGTTCTAGAAGTTCTGTAAAAAATTTCACATCGTCATGTAAAATGGAAGTAACTACACCAATTGTGCAACTTATAAAGAAATTTCCAAATTGTATTGGACACAAAATATATCAAAATGATTATTAATCTCTTGTGGAAGAAAAATTAACTAAATGATGCTCTCCTGAAGATAAAAATTGATACGTCGAATTATAACATTACTGTGAAAAAAAGTTTCTGTTAAGTCTGCATAGTTTTGGCTGCCTCATAGAATTGTAGGTCAGTGTGAGTAGTTTTCTTCATTTTTATAAAAACAATGATATGAAATCCAAAACTTACAAAAACGTTATGCAAGATTTATCTATTTGAAATAAAAACAAAACTTACAAAGATGAGAATATTATCATAAATGTTGCGGAAATACAACATTACATACGCAATGAAAACAAAACTCAATTAGAACAATTGTGTTTGGTTTTCATCTTGCTGAAATAATGAGCAGATCTGACATCACTTTTGAACGAAAAGTTAAGTTCATTAAAGTTACTCTCATGATACTGTTTGTGCAACTTGTTTGTACAACTCCAACACATGGGCTTGCCAAAATAATACCTACAGTGCGTATCACAAATGTCGGGCCCGGTAAGAATTTTTATACTGTATTGTTACTTAATTCAACTAGTTTGTTCAAAATAAAAACAAAACGTATAATATTTCCCTCTGAAATATTCACATGGTAATGTATACCGTTATTTAGATAATATAAATCATTACGCATGAGTTTTGTATCAATTGCACAATAATTGTGAATAAATGTTCGTAATAAAGGAAGAACTTAAAGATATGATGCACAACACAGAAAATTACGCTTTTTCCATAACAAAACAGTTACAAGAATAGTAATATAAACTTACTTGATAAATTGCACAATCAGTAGAAAAATACAGGACAGCAACTTAACATGCTACTTGGGTTATTAGATATGTATAATATATTGGATAGTTATGGAACGAAAATTATGAGTATTTACAGGAAAAGGATGTTCTAAGCAGCATCAATTTCTAAGATGGCGACTTCCGGTTTATTGATATTCCTTGAAAACCCTTACAATATGGGTATTTTCGAAACGGGTTTGCTGAGTAGATGTCGAAAAATGATGTTTAAAGTCATTTCATAATACAAGATGGTGTTTCTCGAAACCCGTAACGAAACGAATGTTTTCGGAACGGGTTTAAAGAACAGTTCTTAGTAAACGTTGTTTGAGTAATTATGACTTACTGTCGAATACTTTATAATATTGTTACTTTCGGAATGGATTTTACGAGTCAATATTAGGAAGAAAGTTGTTTCAAATAAACTTCAGGAACTTTATTCCAAATTCAACATAATATTAGCTTGACACTTACAATCGAATTGTCAAATAAATACATAAATTAATGAAAATGCATCGATGTAAATATTTTAAGGTTCATTCTTTGGTAAAAGAAATATTAATATTTAATTTTCAGTATTGTAGTAAATATGATTTATTTGAATAGATTCAAGTTTTGAACTGCTGTTAAAACTGTTATTTTCGTTTTCGTTGACTGATTTCAATCCCTGAGCTGGTGATTAGTTTCCCCATAATTTCATTCCAGTATATCACAAAAAACTAACAAGTCAAACAATTAGATTTTAAAATGATTTTGGTGACTTTTTCACAGACCTGAATTAGTAACTAACAGTTCCTCTTCATATCGTTACACCATATTGTAAGGGTTTTCAAGGAATATAAGCCGGAAACGAATTTCATTGTATGCATAAACCTCTTTTTACGAAGTAGGTTTAGTTCGTAAATGGAGGTTTCGGTGTATTTGAATATTACACATTTATTTACGGTTTTCATGATGATTTGAATGTGGGAAAAAATGTACCGGTAGTCTAACTTGGATAAAATTTAGCAAATCATTTATGGGACTATCAATGGTTTATTTGGTTACAGAGTCTAATGGTCTGCAAACTAGAGAAAATCACTAGTCAATATAAAAAGGTAGCTTATGAACAAAGTATTCCTGAAATTGACGTTTTCATACTGAGCACCTTATCTCCGAAACCAGGGGTTTGATCCGAATGAAAATTTCTGGGACAGTAAGTTTGGACGCACTTTGATTTCGCTGTAAATAATTCAGTGTTAGATTTTCAAATTTTATTCGATATACTGATAATATTAGACTACAACAACAGAATATAATTCTCAACATTTGCTACTTAGCCATTGTAGACTAGCTGGCGCACCTTCTTGCAAACGTTCCTCATTAAATTCCGTACAGACTTCTTGGCGACAAGTTTTGCCACTTTTTTCCAATCTTTTCGAACTGTTGAATGGTTTCGGCTGCCGAGACATGTCTCCTGAGATGAGCCTTCGGTAATGCCGAAAATTCCCCAATTGGTCGAAATTGTGGGCAATTTGGTGAATTCATGTCTTTTGGGACGAAAGTGACATTTTTGGTAGTATACCATTCTACCGTTGATTTCGAGTAGTGGCAAGAAGCAAGATCTCGCCAGATGACAACAGGATCCTTGTGGCTTCGAATCATGGGTAGAAGTCGTTTTTGTAAACATTCCTTGATGTATATTTCGCTGTTCATTGAAGCAGTGGTGATCAAGGGTTTCGAAATCTTACCGCAGCTACAAATTGCTTGCCAGACCATAGCTTTCTTACCAAATTTTTTCGACTTGAATCGATATCTCGGACTGGTTTAACACTTGCCCTTCTCGCACCGTATAGTATTGTGGTCCCGGCAAGGATTTGTAATCGAGTTTCACGTAGGTTTCGTCGTCCATGATTATGCAGTTCAAATTTCCAGCAAGAATCTTATTGTACAGCTTTCGAACCCTCGGCCTGATCAATGCTTCTTGTTTCGGACTATGTTTTGGTTGTTTCTGCTTCTTATAGGTTCGAAGATTCAAACGTTCTTTAGCACGAAGAACATTTGACTTCGAAATGCCCACTTTTTTTGGCCACATCCCGAACTGAAACCTCCTTCTTTTGCTCGAACGCCTTCAGTATACGTTTATCCAACTGAGGATTAGCAGGGCCTTTTTTTCGACCCGTTTTCGGTTTATCCTCAAGGGTGTTATCCTCACCTAACATCCTGATTGCACGGCTTTTTTCATTTACTCCTTCCATTTTTGCTATTTTTCTCAGTGACAGTCCGCGTTCTGTGCACCATTTGTACACAATTTTTCGACGGTGTTCTACTGAAAGTCCACGCATTTCGAAACAAATGACTGAAAACGAATAAACAACTGCATAAGTGGTTAGAGTAGAGTGTAAACAACAGGACGCAGTTTTTAAATTGACTGATTCTGAACTCTTTATTCTTATGACATCTTAAGAACTTCCATCTCCGAGAAAAGTGAGTGACATTATTTTCAAATTTTTAATGCAATATTTTCACATTTTTTGTGCATATCACCCTGTGATTCTGGAAACCGGAAGTCGGATCCAAATTAAATTCAGGAACTTTGTACGAGACCATAAGACCTTTAATTTGAATCCAAATTTGTGAAAATCGATTGAACCATTTCGGAGAAAAGTGAGTGACAATATTTGTCATTTGACATTTGCTCAGCTCGTCGAGCTGAGTCGATTGGTATATGACATTCGGCACTTTTGGCTTCGGTTCAAAAGTCGATTTTTGCAGTGATCGTATAGCCTTTCTACATGAGAAAGGCAAAAATAGCAAACTTGTTAAAAGGTTTGCCTCAGAGACAAGAACTTGATTCGCATTCGGATTCTATTCATGCAACTGCTGCGATGTCTAAGTATTGATTAATTAATCAAGTAATTTGATTTTCTAACAACCTTTGCAGTAGAGGAAAACGTTTGACATGTCATTTACCGGTAAAAAACCAAGCGCCTCCATATTAGTTATATCCATGGAAGTGCTCGGTAGTTTTAAATTCTATCCCGAAACAAAAGAAGCTTAAATAACGGCTAATTGAAATTCGGTTCCGAATACCATTACGCCGAAAGTCATTTCGCCTAATACCATTTCATTTAATCGTACACTTGTCTTAATATCGTAATTGGAATTGATTTGAAATAAAGACAAATGGAAGACAATAGCGTTTACGCTAGTTTTGTTGCCCTACATCTGAAATATCTCAGAACGGAATTTCCAAGAAATCATATTGACCTTATTAGCTAACAAGTATCAAAGTAATTGCTTTGGTGTACCTACCAAGTGAATGTTTGCGGTACTTTCCGAAATTGAAAGTTATCTATTGCGCCTTCCCCACATCGTTTTGGTTCGTGTGTTGTCCGACTTCACCACCACTCCTTCGAACCCCACTAAGCCAAAGAAAACTAGCTCTGATTACAGGCTTGTAATTTGATTTTTTTAGAATTATGTTTTATTTATTAAAATACATGTTGTCGTTTAAGGTTTTGGAGAAATTAATTACAAAATACTACATAACAGTTCGGCTGAAAAGTTCGTATCGATTAATAGAAACACACATTTTTTTGCCAAAATTCGTTTTTATTATTCAACATAATTGCCATCAGAGGCGATACAGTGATTATAGCGATCTTCCAACTTTTCGATACCATTTTTGTAGTACGATTTGTCCTTTGCCTCAAAATAGGCCTCAGTTTCAGCGATTACCTCTTCATTGCTTCTAAATTTTTCACCAGCGAGCATTCTCTTGAGGTCTGAGAACAGGAAAAAGTCACTGGGGGCCAAATCTGGATAATACGGTGGATGAGGGAGCAATTCGAAGCCCAATTCGTTCAATTTCAGCATGGTTTTCATCGACTTGTGACACGGTGCATTGTCTTGATTGTGAGCTCACGCGGCACCCATTTTGCACAAAGCTTTCTCATATCCAAATATTCGTGAATAATATGTCCAACACGTTCCTTTGATATCTTTAGGGTGTCAGCTATCTCGATCAACTTCACTTTACGGTCATTGAAAATCATTTTGTGGTTTTTTTTTCACGTTTTTATCGGTAACAGCCACTTTTGGACGTCCACTGCGTTCATCGTCTTCGGTGCTCATATGACCAGTACGAAATTTTGCAAACCACTTACGAATTGTTGCTTCGCCCGTTGCAGAGTCTGGATAACACTCATCAAGCCATTTTTTGGTATCGGCGGCACTTTTTTTTCATCAAAAAGTAGTGTTTCATCAACACACGAAATTCCTTTTTTTCCATTTTTTTTTCACAATAACAAAAGTAGCTTCACTCAAAATGCAATATCTCAGAAACTAATAATCAGACAGCTGTCAAATTTATACACGTTTCTTTTGAAGGTTGGTACTAACTGAAAATGGTATGGATTTTATTCTAGTGGCGCTCTCTCATAGAAACGATACGAACTTTTCAGCCGATCTGTTATGCAAGTATCAATATCTCGAAAGTGTGGAGATATGTGAAAACATTTTGGAAATGGTTTGAAAGTATGATAAAAAATTTATGGGAAAAATTTAAAAAAAAATTCGACTATTGCTATTATTATACCACTTGTTATCATTTTATTTTCAGTGCCAAATGAACCCAAATGTAGTACAATTCAGACGGTCCATCTCCTTCCTTCAGCGTCATCGGAACGACGACTGACGTCCATCAACATTAGTTTAATACCTTCTTCATCGGAACGTTCACATGTGCCGGCCGTTAAGAAGTTCCGTGACGGTGATGTTATGTGTGAATAATAATATCCTTAAGAATACATTCAACTAGTTCTAACGATGACGGAGGTTGACTATGAACATGTGGATATTTCAGGAAAAAAAAACACTCGCAATAAAAAATGTTTTACGTTTCATTTTTATTATCAAACTAGTTCAATCAAAGTACTAAGAATGTATTCATAGCGTATGTAATGCAGTATTTTTGCAACTTTTATGATAATGTTCACATGTCTACAAGTTTTGCGTTGGTTTCAAACAGATAAATTTTGAAATTGTTTCGAATTTCAAATAATTTTTTTCTAAAAATGAAGAAAAAATGTCACACGTTGACCTAAAAATTTTTGAGGTGTCCAAAACTATGCAGCCTCAGCAGAAAAATATTTTTTTACGGCTAGGTTCGCAACCCGTTTTGTCATTTTTTACCTTGCGCAGAACATGATAATATTCTTTCACAAGAGATTTACAGCAATTTCTACATATAGAGGAAAATGGGGTAAAACGCATTCCATACTTTTTTCAGAAGCTACCAAGAACTGAAAACCTAATATGACAAGATAAATCTTGGCCATTTTAAAAAAGGAGTTCGGTAACCGGCACTCCAAGAGATTTCGCTGGCACCGCCTAGATTGAATAATAATCATTGTCGGTGTAACGCAAATTTATTTTCAAAGAATCATTTCGCAGCCGACTTTTGCTGTACTCACAACATCTTTCTGAAAATATTTCACCTGTTTGACGAGAGCATCATCTCTTCCATTCCAAACAGGAACCTGTTCGGCTATGAATAGCACATTCGAAATAAGATCGGATTGGAAAGGAAGCATTTTTTTATCTTCCGAAATAAGCACAAAATAGGATTGAATTCGGTGTTGGCCCACTCGGTAGTGTACAATCGAGTTGAAAATCAATTTTACCAGAGTATAGAAATAAATCGCTACTAAGCCGGATAATTCAAATTTCCGAGAGTAAACCTAACCGAAGTTCTCCGACACACACGCACTCACGGAGCCAAGTATCATTCTCTGATTTCATCCTGCTTTGTTAGTCCCTCCGATATGGTTTAGCGAAGCAAGCGTGAAACCTGATGCTACTGTGCTGTTGTAACGAAGCATGCATAATTTATATTGGTTTGTGGACGAAGCCGTCACCGGATGGAGCACACCAACTCGGCCTGAGAACGATTCGTTGTGCTTGTAATCGTCTGGGTCTGTGTTTAATATCCCTTCCCCGTGTTGCTTCGGCCGACGGAGGTCATCCGTGAGCCGGTTTTCCATGGCCGTGTTCGACAAAAGAAATAAATAGATCGTGGAGCAGTTTCTATATAAATGAAAAGGGTGGCCTTTTCTACAAGCTGAAAATCAATCATGATTTTTTTTTATTTCGGAAATCAATATGTTCTTTCAGAGTTTACGCTGAGAAATATTCAACAGACAATTCGTAATAAAGTTCGAAATTCAAAGCCCAACGGAACAGGAGTAGGATCGGGGGAACTCTACTTTCAATGAAAACTTATTATATTCCCAATTAAAAGCGGGAATGCTTTGGAAGTTCGAAATATGTACCCTGCAAACCGAACCAGCCGTAACAACAGCAAATGCCATAGTGAATAGACGGATCTTCCAGAAAGTGAAAAATGTGCATTCTTATTTGCATCAACTTGTTCTTGCCTTTCTCATATAGAAAGGTTATGCAATCACTTGAAAAACCGACCAGTAAAAATTGGCCCGGAGTGTTATATACCAAGTGTCATATACCATTCGACTCAGTTCATCGAGCAGAGCAATGTGTGTGTGTGTGTGTGTGTGTGTGTGTGTGTGTGTGTGTGTGTGTGTGTGTGTGTGTGTGTGTGTGTGTGTGTGTGTGTGTGTGTGTGTGTGTGTGTGTGTGTGTGTGTGTGTGTGTGTGTGTGTGTGTGTGTGTGTGTGTGTGTGTGTGTGTGTGTTGTGTGTGTGTGTGTGTGTGTGTGTGTGTGTGTGTGTGTGTGTGTGTGTGTGTGTGTGTGTGTGTGTGTGTGTGTGTGTGTGTTTGTGTGTGTGTGTGTGTGTGTGTGTGTGTGTGTGTGTGTGTGTGTGTGTTTTTGTGTGTGTGTGTGTGTGTGTGTGTGTGTGTGTGTGTGTGTGTGTGTGTGTGTGTGTGTTTTTGTGTGTGTGTGTGTGTGTGTGTGTGTGTGTGTGTGTGTGTGTGTGTGTGTGTGTGTGTGTGTGTGTGTGTGTGTGTGTGTGCGCGTGTGTGTGTGTGTGTGCGCGTGTGTATGTATGTATGTGTGTGTGTGTGTGTGTGTGTGTGTGTGCGCTCCGATAATATCCATATTGTAAGGGTTTTCAACAAATATCAATGGGGAGCAATTCCACGCCAAATTTTCCAGAAATAACAAAATTCTGGCATGACCCCCTTGGACTAATTATTGAAGAGGGCATATGTGTTTTAGCCACAATAAATTCAAACAAATCTATAGCTTCTATCAAAAATATATCTGAAAAGAAGTTGCAGGTAATCAATATAATTTTCTAAAAAAAAACCATGCACTGGAAAAAAATCTAATATTTCGCGAAATTGAAAATAAATTTTTGTTAATGTGGAACACATTTTTGTTTTCTATATAGGGGTGCAAATTAGAAATGTGGTCAGGTTTTGAACAATTACAGCTCAGTTAATTTTGTATCAATTATTAATATTATGTCACCATTTGATTAGAAATATTTCTACGTATTGATTTCAATGTTCATAGCCATGTATTTTTAATTGTATATCATTGAAATGTTGATTAATAGCTAGCAGTGTGTGTGTGTGTGTTGTCTGCAAAAAAATCCCCAGCATAACGGATTTCCCTGCCATAGTCGACGGTTTTGATGGAGTCAGCGATATATCAAAGGGAAAGCATCGCTCTGATTGGTCAATCGATGCAAAAGCGAAGCTGTTGAAAGCACGCGAAGCTAAAAATATAAGCAAAATTATAGCTAACGTTTCAGTCCTACGCGTAGCATGCTAGAGGTAGGTTGTTGCTAGACAGCAAGACAAAAAATGCCAAAAAACAATTTGAAGCTTTAACTGGTATGCTTTGATCATGTGTCATGCAAGATCGGATGAAATTCCATTGTATGCCGTTCCGCCTGAGAAATTGACAACTACCCCAGGGTAAATTTTGAGTGCATAAGATTAGTTTTTAATTTAAATAAGATGAACTCGATTGATAATGAGAAAAAGTTTATCGCTTCAACCGAAATCGCATAATGGTAGTAATAGTAGAGAAACGCTATAAAAATAACTGCTTGCATACAAAACTTGAACACAAGCTTGGCGAAGAGAAGCTTGAACATCGATATGCGTATCGCAAGTATGTACAAACATATAATTGCATAAATTTGGGCTATTGATGTAATGTCGTCGGCTACAAAACAAATACCAATTACGACAAATAGAGTTTATATTCTGGGTTCGCGTGTTCGGTGTTAGTTCCTAATAAGGATCAATGTAAATAAATTCTCTTTTGTCGTGAATACGACTTACTTTACTATGGGGCGCCTTTTCAAAATTAGCCATATAGAAGAATGGGCAGAACTTAATCGTGAATACCTCGACTTGTATTAATGGCAGCAACATAATTCTTTCACTATTTCATCAAAAATATGATCAGGAATTTAGGATAATATTTTGTATAGTGTGAGATAACCACAAACAACTCAAAAATCAAGTTTTTTCAAAATTTGAAAACAACGCGGAAAATTCTTTACTTTCGCTTGGGTTTTTCGCGCAAGGACGACGATTTTGAGGTAGTCAGGCACATATCTTCAACTGAACGTTATAAAAGGGGAACCGTGGTCGAAAATCGATCATTTCTTCTTGTGCGTTGGATGGAAGCAGACGTAGGGGCGAGAAGACGCATTCAAACAGCGACATCGGAGAGCGCACCTTCTGCGTGGTTAAAAACCTCAAACGCTCAGGTTGTAGTTCTCATTTGCCTTCCGGTCGTCAAGGCGAGAAGACGCATTAAACCAGTTTCGCATCATTTGGAACTGCGAGCGGATGTCTTGCGGTTTGTACGCAAAGCTAGTTTCAACTCAAATAAGAGTGATTGCATCATGCAACATCACCATATGCAGCGTTCAAACAATATCAACAGGAGAACCATCAAAACCAGGGGTCATCCACTGGACTATCCGGTTTAATACCTCATCAGAACTAAGGACCGAAAATACCGGCCAGCTCTCCGCAGCCCATACCGTTACGCTTTTCATCGAATTCTCGCTTTTTAATTTGAACTGAAAAAAATAACAATTTTTTCAAAATTACATGTAATTACAATTCTCGTTTCCCCCGGTGAATGACCAAAAGGTTAAAGCCGGGGTAAAATAAATGATATTATTAATAATAATAATCATGCAACAGAGCTTCTGGTCGTTTGCATTGGAGAGAAAGAAAACGAAAAACGAAAAGTGGACATTATATAAAATCAGCCGTTCTAATGGCTCTAAATGTTATCTAAAGAACTATTAAGATTACTTCTTTGCAAATCGAAAGTAAAAATCAACAGTTTAGTGAAAATCCAAAATAATTTGATTTGCTTCGTGCACTTTTTGCTGTGCAAAGATCGTTCGAGGAAAATGTTCCGAACTGTGCTAAATATCGTAGAGAATTGCACAATTTGGTCCTTCTTAAAGACAGAAATGAATCCTGTACAGCATCTCGATAGTTTCTTCCAATGAAATATGCAAATCCGAAATGAGATAATCGACGTCAAAAGTTTCACAATTCACACAATCGATCAGCTATCAATTCGAATTCGATAGTATGAAGAAATCGTGTCAGTTTTATTCGTATTCACGACATCCAATTATGCCTCTGACATTACACACCCTTACTTCCATTTTCGGATTCAGAAGTGTGACGATTATTTGAAAAATGTCGATCATTAGAAATTTTGGTTGCCTTGTTTCACATCAATGGCTCGAACAACCCCATGGGTCTGATCCTTGTAGTTTTTTTTTTTCAAAATTATCAGTTATTTAACCGCACGATTTTAAAAATTTTATATCACATAAAGCGTAAAATTACAAGGAAACTGATGAATGTTTTAGAAAGTTGGAGAGAAAAAAAAAAAAGGTCTCCGAGTAAAAACTTTTTAACAATTTTCGAAAAAACGATGTATTTATAGGAATATACGTATCTGAGTAATAAAATATTATTTTCCAAGTTACGTTCAATGAAACAGCCCACGGAAAGCTATTTCCTAAATGCAATCATTTTAGAGATATATGAGGAACGAAAGCGAGAAAATGGATATTTTATGAGAATACACTCTTTTTGCATTTTTCTTTAGAAGTGTATTAGAACTGCTGGTAAACCCGATCTAAGAACGAAGCCTCGGAGACCCATAGTGTTATATACCATTCGACTCAGTTTCACGAGATCGGAAAATGTCTGTGTGTGCACTTTTCGAAGATGTTTTTACCGCTCAATTTTCTCAACGATGATTGAACCGTTTTTAACAAATTTAGGCTCGTTTGAATGCTACTTGATCAAGTTTAAAGATCAAATGGCTGCGACTTCCAATTCTGGAGATATGATGATCTAAGTGACGTAACCGACAAAACGTTTTTTTTTTGTACCGCACAAGTTTGTCGGAGATGGTAGCACCGGTTTTAGCAAACCTAGACCCGTTTAAAAGCTATTTTTAGCCCATTGATCAAGTTTAAAGATCAAATGGCTGTGACTGCTGGTTCCGGAGATATGATGATATAAGTGACGTAACCAACAAAACGCATTGTTTTTTTTACCGCACAGTTTTTTCAGAGATGGCTGAACCGATTTCAACAAGCTTAGGCTCGTTCGAATTCTACTATTGCGCCATGGATCAAGTTCGAAGATCAAATGAGCCATAGCGGGGAGTACAAGAGATTTCCGAAATAAAAAAAAATAATTGAACAAAAGTCTTAGAATTGCGTGAAACGTCGAGATTTTGTGTCGCCTTTAACTTACCAATGATTTCATCAAATGCGGCACCTTAGTTTTCACTGCATGAAATTCTTCAGATTCATTTAGTGGTGGCTGGTCGAATAGTTGTTTCCTAATGCCTTCAACGATTTTGGAATAGTTTTCTTGACGATAGTTTTCAGATCTGAGGTTTCTAACTGCTATAGAACACTGTGTTGGGAGGATGTTGAGACGAGTGAAAAGCTGCTGATGGTATTTCTTCTAAATCATATCTCGATGTAGCTAGTGATATTTCTTCTTAATTATTCTAAACCAGAAGTCGCCATCTTAGATTTCCGAAATACATTATTTGCGAAACGACCGAAATTAGCTCTGCGCCTAATTCGTATAACTGTTTTTGAATTAGTTGATGTTAACAACAAAAGTTCCAAAATAACTATGAAATTTGTTAAGATTGAGAATTTACTTTGCTGAAAAAACACTTATTTGTAAAGAATGTGTTTAGTTGCATTCGGTTTTTGTTTTCCGAGTGCTCAAAAGTTTCAGTGAGAGGGTCGATTTCGTGAAGTCGAATGAAGAAAACAGTGATTTAGAAGAAAAATTTTTAAGAAGAAGTTTATGTTTCGTTTATGTCTTTTTCTCCAAAACAACATCCAAAATTAGTTGAATGGAAATGAAGTGTGCCTTAGCTAAGAAATGACAGCACGTTTAATTGGTGAATTCAACTAAAAAAATAGCCATTTCAACAAATATTTTATTATTATTCAGGGAATGAGAATTAAAAAATCTAAATTAGCAAAAGTAAGATCTTTTTAGTTGTCTCAAATAATAACTAACTAAAATCAGAAAATCAACTAATTTTTTCGCCAAAATGCTGATTTCGGTCTTTCCGTGTAGGATTTGGTTAGTGAAAAGAATAACGTTAAAAAAAGGTAACGTAAAAAAACATGACTTTTGTGTACCAAGCCTTTTTACCTTTTTTTATATATATAAAAAATAGGTATAGAATTCGCTCAAACTTTCGAAAAATTTTCCGAGGCCCCGAGGGCCGAATGTCATATACCAATCGATTCAGCTCGACGAACTGAGCAAATGTCTGTGTGTGTGTGTGTGTGTTGTCAACTAAGAGGTCGAGATCTCAGAGATGGCTGGACCGATTTTGATCAAACTAGTTGCAAATGAAAGGTCTCCCCGTCACCCAGAACGCTATTGAATGGTTTTGAGATCGGATGTTTACTTTTTGAGTTACACGAAGTTTTATGTCAAAATTTTCATTTTTTTGACAGTATCTGTCACATTTGACCTTGAAAACAGAATATGTTTCCAGACTTAGATTTCGCTCGGTAATACCTATCCAACAAGCCATAGATTGTAAAAATCCGTCCATTTTTAACGGAGATATCGATATTTTTGTGTAAGCCTTATTCCAGTAGAAGGAATTTTGAGCGCTGTATGAAAAAGCAATGCTTGGGAGCAACATGAAACACGATTTTTTATACTGTTACATATAATTGTTTCTAAGTAACAAAAAGACTGTGTACAGCATCCTTTTTTATGACAACTTGCCTCGGACCAATTTTAGCACGGTTCATTTTTGGGAACATAATCTTTCGAATATGGCATATGTAAACCAGATGATACCAGCATTATCGAGTTGGAAGTAATTCCATAATTATATTGATTTAAACTATTTACAGCAATAAATGCTGGAAGAACATGACTTACATATACCATACGACTCAGTTCGTCGAGATCAGCAAATGCGTGTGTGACAAATAATTTCACTCAATTTTCTCGGAGATGGTTAAACCGTTTTCTACAAACTCAGATTCATATGAAAAGTCGTATACTCCCAAACAAGGTTCCTGAATTACGTTTGGATCCGACTTCTGATTGCGGAACCACAGGATGATATGTGAAACGAAATTAAAATAATGCAATTAATTTTTCTCGTAGATGGCCGATGGGAACCGATCTAAGATTCAAATGAAATCTAAGAATCATCTATGATTCAAATGAGAGGTCTTAAAATCCTATAAAACCTCTTACTTTTTAGTCAGATCCGACTTCTGGTTTAGAAAATGCAGGGTGATTAGTATAAAAATGTTCATTTCACATAAATTAATCAGGTTTATCGGGTTTGCAGATTTGGATAGTCGATTACCAAATAAATTTATTTCAGTTTGAGCAGTATTCGTTTTTGGATTCGGAATGTACCCCCAAATTTCAATTCGCACTACAATTTCTTAAAGATGTCTACACACTCCTCAGGTGAATTTAACTGATTTCGGCTACACCGATTTTAGAATTCCGGTTCCAGTATCGAATCGATTCTCAAAGCTCAATCATTTTCTCAAAAAAGACCAAATCGAACTTCAAAAACAAATATTACAGGACTTAAGGTCCCATACAAAATCGGTGAATTTTATCCGATTCTGGAATTACAGATGATGAGTTTATAAATTTCATGTAAATTGTTTGGCGTAATAATTTATGGCCATTCGAATCATTTTGGGTTATGCTAATTCCTGAATATCGGCTCTGGAAGTACCATAAATAATGACGAAAAACTCTAAATTGGAACTTATTTCGACATCTCATGGAGTGTTCAATCGATTGTCACACGCTAAGATTGAAATTCGATATGTTTTGCAGTTTCGGCATTACAGGGTAATGAGTGATTAAAATCTCAATTTGCCGTTTAAAACGACGATAATTAAAATAATGTCATGAGAACTAAAACACCGAAGAATATCCATGCAAAAACACATGCGTATTGATAAAAAAAGGTATCATGCCATGGTAATTAATAATTTCGAACGACTAGTCGAGCTTCGATCTCAAACAAAATTCATGACAGTATATTTCAACCATATGTCACAGGAAATCAACCCTTCAAGATATATTCCTATCCGTGTCAGCCTCCTAAATGTACCTGACTCAACTTTATTTTTCGACACATCCATGCAGCGCGAAGTGCGTGGAATCCCGGACCACCTACGCTCTATGGAAATCCCAAAAATATTTTCAAGTAAGTTCAGGCATATTAACTCTGAGAAAATGTTTTACACGGACGGATCGCGAATGGAAGAAGCGACAGGGTTTGGTATGTTCAACAATAATGTTTCGGCCTCATTCAAGCTTCAAGAACCTGCATCTGTTTATATAGCAGAGTTAGCAGCAGTTCATTATAGCTTGAATGTAATCGTCACATTATCTCCAAACCATTATTTCCTCTTCACAGATAGTCTGAGTGCAATTGAAGCCATTCGCTCAAACGCTGCTGGCAAAAATGAACCGTTTTTCTTGGGTAAAATAAAACAGTGTCTGAACGACATATTGAATAATAATTATCTAATCACAATAGTTTGGGTTCCGGCTCATTGCTCCATTCCAGGCAATGAAAGAGCCGATATTTTAGCCAAACGTGGTGCTATTGAGGGTGAAATTTATGAGAGACCGATTGCTTTCAACGAATTCTATAGCGCGTCTCGCCAAAGAACACTTGCCAGCTGGCAAGCTTCTTGGGATAAAGATGATCTGGGTCGGTGGAAGCACTCAATTATTCCTAAAATATCGACAAAGGCATGGTTCAGGGGACTGGATGTGAGTAGGGATTTCATTCGTGTGATGTCCAGACTCATGTCCAATCACTACACGTTAGATGCACATCTCCTTCGAATTGGACTTTCCGAGACTAATCATTGTGCTTGCGGCGAAGGTTACCGCGATATTGACCATGTTGTTTGGACATGCGTGGAGTTTCGTGATGTCAGATCTCAACTAATAAATTCCTTGCGTACCCAAGGTAGACTATCCAATGTCCCAGTTCGCGACATTCTTGCTTGTCGTGACCTTCCATACATGAAACTTCTTTATCATTTCATTAAATCCATCGGAGTTCCAATTTAAATTTTATTTTATGTTAGACTGTTTTCTCTTCCATGAGTTCAACCAATAGCCAACTATAGGATATTGAATATAAGTGGTGAACTGATACAAACAATCCTGAAATAGTTATAAGATCATGTACAAAATAAATGTATTTTATTTAATGTAATTTAAAATAGCAACTCGCTTGATAAAAACAGTGTTTAGATTAACTAATGAGTACCAACATACTAATATGATATTCGAAATGTATTAGGTTTAAACTACTATGTATTGTGGATGCCATGGCGAAGAAAAACTTATGTATATTGCCTATGAAATAAACGTATTTATGAAAAAAAAAAAAGGTATCATCTCACTGCTAGGTGGATTAATCACGTTTTTAATATGCAACGATCGAGTTTGCTATCATTAAAACTAAATGAACGATTATTTAGATGCAATCTGAGTTTGGGCGAAAACAAAACAATGACGCTTGCAATCGCCTCAAACCGCCGTACATCGACCAAACGGGAGTAAGAACCACTTAGGTTCAGTCGGTGTTGAACAGTCGTTCGCACCGCACGCGTATAGCTCTTGGCTCCTGGAATTTTTTTCTGGCTACCTAGAGTTTCATTGATTCAAGGCTTCAGTCTTTTTCAAGGCTACCTGAATCACTAACTAAGTGACTAAGTGATACAAAGAGTGATATTAGAGTGACTAAGTGATACAAAGAGTGATATTAGAGTGACTAAGAAATTAATCAGCCTTTTTTAAGGCTAGCTAGGAGTCTAATCGAAGACTAATTTAGCCTAGTTAATTTAATTTAAAATTTCATTAATTTCAAAAATGCCTGCGTCCAACCGGAAAGGCAACAAGCCTAAGGCTAAAAATAATTCAATACGGAATAAATCACAATCCGTTATTCAACATTTTTCTAATAACATTCACGATCTTATAGAATCTGAATGTAAAAATAAAAGACAACGGACGGATTTCCCTTCCGTTGATCCTATGCCGTCTAACAATATTTACGAGATTCTTCCTGAATCCGATTGTAGCGACATAGAAGAAAATTCTTCAAAAATTCCCAAAATGGACGCTTGTCGTTCTGGGAAGAAACATCAATCTATGCCACCAGTGACGGTGATGATTTCCGACTTCAAAGCATTCCGTACTGAGCTTTCTACTTTTCTCCCGGAAGTAAAAGTCTCATTTCAAATCGGACGAAGAGGAGAATGTCGAGTCTTGGTGGATGGATTGGAAGATTACGAACGTCTTATTCGATATTTGTCCGAAAAACTTCATAAATTTTATTCATATGATATAAAATCAGACAGACCCTTCAAGGCTGTCTTGAAAGGATTATCAAATGATCAAAGTATTGATGAAATTAAAAATGAAATAAAAGAATTGCTTGGTTTTGCCCCTTCCCAAGTAATACTTATGAAAAAAAGAGCGAATGGTACTTCTAAACCACGCTCTGGAATTTCCCATGAACTTTACCTAATACACTTCAATCGAAGTGATGTAAACGATTTGAAAACTTTAGAAAAAGTACGTTTCATTTCCCACATTAAAATTCATTGGGAACATTATAAACGGCATAATCGTATTGCAAACTTAACGCAATGTCGTCGTTGCCAAGGCTTCGGCCATGGAACCAAAAATTGTCATATGGATATACGGTGTTTGAATTGTGGTAAATCGCATTCGAAAGACGTTTGTCCAATGAATGAAACCACTGATAAATTTTCATGTTCAAATTGCAATGGAAATCATAAATCCAATTATTTGAAATGTCCTGTCAGGGAAAAAATTTTAAACGCTCGTTCGCTTAGACAACAAGTCAAATCAACGACCTTAAATTTACAGAACATACCTGAAAATTCTTCTAAGGCACCTGCCAATTCGTCTTCTAACGAAAACAATTTATTGACAGGTAGATCGACCTCGTCATCATCTTCTTCTAATGTCAGTTATGCTGGTATATTAGGTAGAAATCTATCTCCTATTTCTTCTAATGTAAATAATCAAAACACAGGACCGCCTTGCAGTTCTTCTTCTAACGAAAACAATTTATTAATAGGTAGACCGGCCAAATCATCTTCTTCTAATGGCAGTCTACTTACAAATATTCCTTCAATGCCATTCGCTTCTTTAAATGAAGTCGATTTAGGCGATATAACTGAAAATAAAATGATCTACCTACAAGATCAACTTTTTCAAATGATCATCCAAATGAATTCGACTTCATCACTTTTTGAAGCATTTCAAATCGGATGGAAATTTGCAAATAATATCATAATGAATTTAAAATTTAACAGTGATGTTAAATAATTATTTGAATATTTTAAATTGGAATGCTCGATCTTTGAAATCGAGTGAAGATGAATTTTATAATTTTCTCAAAGTTCACAAAATTCATATTGCCATTGTGACAGAAACTTTTCTTAAACCAAATGTAAAATTGAAAAGTAATCCACATTATGTGGTTCATCGATTTGACAGGTTTACTGGAATTGGTGGTGGAGTTGCCATTTTTGTCCAACGGCAAATTAAACATCGAATTTTACCTTCTTTCAATACTAAAGTTATTGAAAGCTTGGGAATCGAAGTTGAAACCATTCATGGAATTTATTTCATCGCTGGAGCATATTTGCCATTCCAATGCACCGGCGAACAATTAAATTTCTTTAAAGGCGATTTGCAAAAACTTACAAGATATCGATCGAAATTTTTCGTAATAGGGGACTTAAATGCTAAGCATGTCCAGTGGAATTGTAGGCAAAATAACAGTAATGGTAAAATACTTCATAATCAACTCTCAGCTGGTTACTTTACAGTTCTTCATCCCAGTAATCCTACTTGTTTCTCTTCCGTGAAAAACCCGTCTACAATTGATCTGGTTCTAACAGATCAAAGTCACATTTGTAGTGAACCGATTACTCATGCTGATTTTGACTCAGATCATCTTCCTGTAACATTCAGACTTTCCAACGAAGCTATAATTAATCCAATTAGTTCTATTTTCAACTATCATAGAGCTGATTGGTTGGATTACAGATCTCACATTGAAAATCATGTGGATCATGAAACTATTTTAGAAAATTCTGCGGACATCGACACAGCAATTGATAATTTGAATCATTATATTATCGAAGCTAGAAATCTTTCAGTTCCCAAAGCTCAAACTAAATTAAATTCTCCTATCATCGATGACAATCTTCAACTGCTCATTCGGTTGAAGAATGTTCGTCGACGACAATATCAACGTTCTCGTGATCCTGCTATGAAAAACATAGTTAAGGATTTACAAAAAGAAATTAAACATAGATTTACTCTTTTGCGAAATGAAAATTTCGCTAAAGAAGTTGAACAAATTAAACCATATTCTAAACCTTTCTGGAAACTTTCTAAGGTTCTTAAGAAACCTCAGAAACCAATTCCTGCTCTCAAGGAAGGAAATCAAATACTTCTTACAAATGGTGAAAAAGCTCAAAAGCTAGCTCAGCAGTTCGAGAGTGTCCACAATTTTAATTTAAACGTTGTGAGTCCTATTGAAAATGAAGTCTCACTGAAGTATGATCATATTTCAACCCAAGTGTTATCACACGATGACATTATTGAGACGAATTTTGATGAAATTAAATCAATTATTAGGAAACTCAAAAACATGAAGGCTCCTGGTAATGATGGAATTTTTAATATTCTTATTAAAAATCTTCCCGATGTTGCCTTGAGACTCCTGGTTAAAATTTTCAACAAGTGTTTTTCATTAGCTTACTTCCCAAAAAGATGGAAAAACGCTAAAGTAATTCCTATCCTAAAACCTGATAAAAACCCAGCAGAAACATCAAGTTATCGCCCAATTAGCTTACTTTCTTCTATCAGTAAACTTTTTGAAAAAATTATCTTGTTAAGAATGATGACTCATATAAATGAGAATTCAATTTTTTTACCAGAGCAGTTTGGATTCCGTCATGAACATTCAACTACTCATCAACTTGTCAGAGTAACGAACATGATAAAATCAAATAAATCTTCTGGGTTATCCACTGGAGTTGCTCTTCTAGACATAGAAAAAGCATTCGACAGTGTTTGGCACAAAGGTTTAATAGCAAAAATGTCTGATTTCCAGTTTCCTATTTATTCGATCAAAATGGTTCAAAATTATTTAGCTGATCGTACTCTTCAGGTTAGCTATCAGAATTGTAAATCTGAATTGCTACCCGTACGAGCCGGTGTTCCGCAGGGTTCGAGCGTAGCTCCAATCTTGTATAATATTTTCACTTCTGATCTCCCAAATCTATCCGTTGGTTGTCAGAAATCGCTATTCTGTGACGACACAAGTCTGTTAGCCACAGGTAGAAATCTAAGAGTGATCTGCAGTCGCCTACAAAGAAGTTTAAATATTTTCAGTGATTATCTGTCAAAATGGAAAATTAAACCAAATGCAGCAAAAACGCAATTAATTATCTTTCCTCACAAGCCAAGAGCTTCTTTTCTTAAACCAAACAATAATCACATTCTAAAATTGAATGACTTGGAATTGACATGGTCTGATCAAGCTAAATACTTAGGTTTAACGTATGACAAAAAACTCACTTTCAAGGATCACATTGAAGGAATCCAGGCAAAGTGTAATAAATATATTAAATGTTTATATCCTCTTATAAACAGAAATTCTAAGCTCTGTCTAAAAAACAAATTGTTAATTTATAAACAAATTTTCAGACCAGCCATGCTTTATGCGGTACCAATTTGGTCAAGCTGTTGTTCCACCAGGAAGAAAACGCTTCAAAGGATTCAGAATAAAATTCTGAAAATGATTCTGAAGCGTCCTCCCTGGTTTAGTACAAATGAGTTACACAGACTCACAAATATAGAACCATTAGATGTAATGTCACATAATATTATAAGCAAATTCCGACAAAAATCGATGCAATCTTCAATTGAATCGATTCGCTCTCTGTATTAGTTAGTAAGTTAGTATATAAGTTCCTTTTCCCCATTACACAATACAAGTAGGTTTAGAATTTTCCCTACACAAAAATCTCAGAATTGCGGAAGCAAATGATGTCTTCATGGTAATAACCAAATCATATATATATATATAACAGGGCTGAAAAGTCACCACTTGTGGCTGAACACCCAATTTAAATCTTAATAATTTAATTTTAACTCATATTCCAATAAATAGTTATTTTAAAAAAAAATAAAAAAAAAAAAAAAAAAAAAAAACCACTTAGGTTGAGATTGTGGGAACAATTTATCACAAACAGTAGAAAGAAACCGGATGTGACGTGATCGCATGAGTAGAATCATTCATTTCGTATTGAAAAGTTACGTAAACTTAGTAACGAGAACAAGGAACAAGTTCATATAGCGGCTAAGTTTCCCTCATTGTTTTTCTCCGTGGGGTTGAGCGGGCAAATGTGCGAGATATGAGGCCTCGAGTCGAGATGAATAATGTATCCTCTTACGTATGTTCCGTGCATAGCCTGGCAGCATCTGTGCAACAGATGGAGGAAGCCCTGCTGTTCTTCTGACGTCGATGGCGAAGGCTCTCTATAGGGAATCGCCCCCGAATAGCATCTATCTAGTGTGCACCCAGGGATGGATGGAGATTATGTTGACGGAAAATTTAATATAGTTTGTACCTGTTTCAATCTAAATTTGCGTTAGGTACATGATTGAAGTTGAAGGGTAAGCGAGACAGATATTGCTGTTTTAAAATTAAATTTGGGAAATAATTAGAGCTGCACAATTCATTGCAGTTAGAAAGTTAACCCACTGTCGAAGTTTGCTTATTTACTCTAAAGGACCATAAATGTTTACCGTTTGGAAAGTGATTGAAGATACGGTAGAGTGTGTAGTGGTTCATACTGTCCACGTGGAGCCATCGTTGGTAATAATAAATAAACCATAATAATTTCTTGTGCAAAGGTAACGTGTTCATGAATAGATCGTCGAACAATACCCGAATCAATTGCAAAATAACTAGCATTATTTTCATTTGTTTGCTCGAAATAGAATTTGTGGTCAACCCGCATTATACCGATTTTTTTCTTCGACTATGGTTGAGTCACAGAGAACAGACATCCAAGTAGTGATTACAATGCGTGTAATATTACCAGGCGCGTTAACAGGGGGATATAGATTCAGGTTCGGGATTCAGTTCGGGATTCAGTTCTGCTACGGGATTGATTTGTTTTGTGCGCTGTTCACAGTTAGAGTTTCGTTCCAAACAAGGGCAATGACATCAGCATTTTGGTTCTGGTCGTCTGCACTGGAGCAAAACACAACGAAAAGTAAACAACGAACGTGAAAATTCTACAAATCAGCCCTTTTAAGGACTATGCATGCTTACAAAAGAACTATTAGAATGACTTATCTGTTGAAACTTCGCACCAAATAAACTTCTGTTGAAACTTTGTACCAAATAAAACAATCACTTAGCTATTTTACGTTTGAGAAAAATGCCTCGAGTAGTGTTCAATATCGGAGACAATCACACAGTTAGGCTTTTCTGAAAGCCATGAATGAATTCCGTGTTGCGTTATGATAGTTTCATTCGTTGAAATATGCAAATCCAAAACAAGCAACAGCGGTAAATCTGTTCACCCTCCCTGGTCTAATCTCACTTTAAAACGTTACAAAACTGCCAAACGATCAGCGCTAAAAAAATTCGCTAAACGACCTTCTTTACTTCTTAGATCACATTATGTTCATCTCAATAATCGCTACAAAAGCCTGAACAAATCGCTTTATTGCGCGTTGCAACGTCGCATCCAAAAAAATCTTAAACTCAACCCTAAATACTTTTGGAACTACATGAACGAACAGAGGAAAGAATCAGGATTACCGATCTCAATGAGACTCGACGGGTTTGAAGCATCTACCACGCTTGGAATTTGCCATTTGTTTCGCAAACAGTTTAGTAGTGTTTGCTCTGAAGAACATCTAACTGATCAAGGAATATTTCTTGCGGCGAATAATGTTCCTCTTCGTTCTCCAATTGGATGTCATCCTTTTGTCTCAACTGCTACTGTAAGCTCAGCATATGCCAAGTTAAAACGAAATGGAATACCATCTGTGGTAATAAAAAACTGCTCTGACAGCCCATTAGTTCAACTATCCATTATATTCAACTGCTCCTTACGTTTAGGAACTTTTTCTGAAATATGGAAGAAATCCTATGTGTTTCCTGTTTATAAAAAAGGAAACAAGTGTACAGTATCCAACTGCCGCGGAATAGCAGCTTTGTGCGCTGTATCTAAGCTGTTTGAAATTATAGCTCTGGATTTTATAACACATAATTGCTCTAACTATATATCTGAGACTCAACATGGTATCATGCCGAATCGTTCGACGTCTACAAATTTAGTATCGTATACTTCCTTTATCATACGTTCGTTACAATCACGACTACAGGTAGATTCTATCTACACCGATTTCTCCGCTGCGTTCGACAAGATTAATCATCAAATAATAATCTCAAAGTTAAATAGACTTAACGGGTCATTTCTGAATTGGCTTCACTCATATCTTACTAGTCGCGAAATGATAGTGAAAATAGGAGACTGTACAACCTTACCATTCGGCGTTACCACTGGAGTTCCTCAAGGAAGTCACCTTGGACCGTTTATATTTTGACTTTATCTCAACGATCTAAATTTTTCGATCAAGTGCATTAAACTATCGTTCGCCGATGACTTCAAATTATTTCATGTCATCAAATCCACAGCTGACGCAGAGTTCCCACAAGAGCAGTTGAATAACTTGACTAACTAGTGTAATATCAACAGAATGGTTTTGAACGCCTCCAAACGCTCCGTCATCTCTTTTAGTCGCAAACAGTCTATAGTCAGTTTCGACTATAATATTTCACAAACTGTTCTGGAACGTACATCGTCTGTGCAGGACCTTGGTGGCCTGCTGGACTCTAAGTTAAATTTCAAGGAACACATTGAGTTTACTATCTCCAAAGCCTCCAAGCTGCTAGGATTCATTTTCCGCGTTATTAAAGAATTCGATGATGTACATTGCTTGAAAGCATTATATTGTGCCTTAGTTCGCTCTACCCTCGAATACGCCTCGGTTGTCTGGTCACCGTACTACCAAAACGATATCCAACGCATTGAAGCAATTCAACGGAAATTCGTTCGATTTGATCTGCGTCGGCTTCCTTGGAGAAACCCTTGGAACCTTCCAAGTTACCATGCCAGATGCAAACTGATTGACCTCGATTTGTTATCTGTCCGTCGCGATGTCAGCAAGACTACTTTTGTGGCTGATCTCCTCCAATCAAGAATAGACTGCCTCGAGCTCTTATAGCATTTACAAATTGTATCATTAGGATGATTGTAATCTGTTGATGCTAAAGATGAGGAGGTTTTATGTCTGTTGGAGAGCAAGAATGACAGAAACTAACTCCACTGGGCTTTTCCCTGCTCCAAGTAAACAATTGCACGAAACAATCCACATCAAAATTTAATATATTTTGCAGAGCTTAGAATTGTCACGCATTCTCAATGAAAGAAAACATTCCAACAAGCTCATTTTCAATATTTTACTGTCTCATTCGGAAATGACGGACACCAGAACAAAAGAAGAGAGACGAGGCATTTTCGTTTCTCAATGATAGAAAGAGAGAGTATAATTGCCAACGTCACTCTTTTCTTTATGACAAGTCGAAACCTAACTAACGTCCGCCGGGAGCATCAGCAGAATTTCAATTCACAGCCTTTCATCGATGTATTGAAAATCTGTGACGCTTGGCTATAAAGAGTGACTAAAATATGACAAATCGAATTTATTACATCCCAGAACTACTACTACAAATTCGAGCACCAACAGATAAAAGTCATTGTGAAACCTTTTTCTGTCATTTTCGATTCTCAGAGCTTCGGTTGAATTCCGACACTGCATACTATTGGATTATCACTGAAAACCGCAAACGACTGAAAGGGCAAATGAAAGAAAGAACACAATTTTGAAACTACTGCTCCATTTATGCCATTGATTGGACATGGATTTCGCTCTCATAGTTTGCAAGCGAAACTGAGAGTGACATTAATTTCTCGTCATTTTCGTCTACTTTGAGTCAATCAAAATGACTTTTATTAGCTCTGATATTTTGTGATATTTGGTGAGCTGTAAAAACAGCCTATTTGTGAATAGGTTGCAAACTAAATCACGTTAAAAGAAAATTCCTTCACAAACATTGCTTCAATATTGAATCAATCCGCACAGTGAGCAGCTCTGCTGCGGGATGTTCGCAGTGTGAGTTTTGCTTCAAACAAGAGCGATTGCGTCACTCAGCTGCAAGTCGTTTGCATTGGAGAAAAATGAACTGGAAAATGAACAACGTCCGTGAAATCAGCCCTTTAATGGCTTTAAATGTTCATGAAAGAGCTATTAGAATTTCATATATGTTGAAATTTAAACACCGGCGGTGAAAATAATCAATTTAGTGAATGTTTACAGCCTGATAGTTTCTAATTAGAAAATTTAGGTGTACTTTTTTGGATTTTTTTAAATTGGATTTTTACGTTTCACTACAGAAAGATAATAAAATTGCTAGAAAACCCGACTTTCGAACGAAGCCTCGGAGACCCACATTATTATATACCATTTGATTCAGATAGACGAGATCGGAAAATGTATGTGTGTGTATGTATGCGATCAGTTTTCTCCGAGATGGCTGGACCAATTTGAACATAGTTAGGCTAGTTTGAAAGCTATTATTGAGTCATTCAGGCGCGTATACAGATGGGGTTGAAGGGTTCAAACTCTCCTGTGTGTGTATTGTGTGTTGTGTGTGTGTGTGTGTGTGAGTGTGTGTGTATCAAATAATCTCACTAGATTTTCTCGGAGATGGCTAAACCGATTTTGACAAACTTAGATTCAAATGAAAGGTCTCGTGGTCCCATACGGAATTTCTAAATTTCATTCGGATCCAACTTCCGGTTCCGGAGTTATAGGGTAAAGTGTGTTCAATATTGTACACCGTCACTTAAACTGGCGGAACAAAATACGTAAAAAATATTCTAAACTGGTCTCAAAACTACACAAATCGATAGTCATTATCAGTAGGCAACTAAACAAACCGATTCTGGCTATCCTGGTCCCCCGTATCCGGTTCCGGAAGTTCCGAAAATAGTGGTCATATATACCAAAATGAATCTCACTCACTTTTCTCAGCAATGGTTTAACCGATTTCCACAAACTTAGATTCAAATGAAAGGTCTTCCGATCCCATATGAAATTCCTGAATTTCATCCGGATCCGACTTCCGGTTCCGGAGTTATAGGGTAAAGTGTGTTCAATATTGTACACCGTCACTTAAACTGGCGGAACAAGAACCGTAAAAAATGTTATAAACTGGACTCTAACCCGTTATTCCCAATCTTAGGGTGAATTGAAAGGTTGTATGGTCCTTTCAAAAATTACTGCATATTTTCGGATGCAACAAACATTTAAATCGTAATTTAGAGTGCGTACTAGTAGAGTTTGTATGTCATGTTAGTTGGGGACCGTACGAACCGACTTTGATTATACTGGTTCTCGGGTTCCGGTGCCGGAAGTGCATATAATAGTGAACCCACTTCGTTTTCTTAAGAATGGCCTACGCAATCAAAGCACTGTTTTATTCTGTATGTTATGCACAAACAATCTCAAAAATCTTTCAAAAATCGAAGAGAAACATTTTGAATAGAATATCACAATATTATATATGAGAAAGGCATCATTACACCACTATGTGGAATAAAACAGGTTTTTAATGGATTGTTTTACTTTGACACTTCTCATGAGTTTTTGGCTAATAAACTTGTTAATAAAAACCAATATAATTTTTGTTTTCTTTATGCTGTCCTTCAGTAATGATGGTGATAGTTAGTTGTCAATGAGAATTTCGTGTTGGATTGAAATATTGCTGGTTTTTGTCCAGGATATTCGCCAACTAAACACATTCACTAAAAATAAGAGTTTTGACCAGCAAAGTAAATTCTCAATTTTAATTAATTTCATAGTTATTTTGGAAATTTTGTTGTTAAAATCAACTAATTCAAAAACAGTAATACGAATTAGGCACAGAGCTAATTTCGGTCGTTGCGTGTGCTTTCAAGAAAAACGCGTTCAAAGTTTCTTGTCTATTAAATTCAAAGGAAACAATTTACTACTCAAGGGAGTCCGTGGGGTCCAATAGTTTCAAAAAATCATATTTTTTCTTTTATGATTTGTTATAATGAAAACATTTCAAGAATGTTTTGTCAAGTTGTTAAGTCAATCAAAACAGACGTCTTGGGCCTATGCGCCGAGTTCTTATTTCTTCGCAGTATGAGATAAACGAAAATAAAGGTCCATAACTTGCTGAGTTTTGTTCCGATAGGCTTGAAAATTTCACAGAATATTTTTGAATTGTGTTAGACCCTACCCGCCCCTTAAATTATATCAATCCATCAACAAATGACTGAATTCTAATCGTTCAAAATTATGACAGAAATTGGTTACGCAGCAATTTTTAAAACTTCTAATTGACACCCAGCCGCGTATAGTGCAGAGTAAGGCATCTTTATTGCCAAAAATAAATAAATACTTTACTGAAAATATGCCATTTATTTCCATGCAATTTTTCACAAGAAACGCACTTTACCAACCGACGTTTGCCGTGCGACATCATTTGCTTACACAAACCATCTTGCGCATTTCGTAACTCATCGTTTGTTCAATTTGCCGGAATTTATAATGAAATAAAATAAAAACTTGCCCCATTCAAAAATATGTCTGCGTAACACTACCACTGTTCCTAATATCAAATTTTGCTACTTAAATCTAATCACCCAAGAGTCAAGAAAACCCCACCCCAGGCTTTTCGGATACTGCAAATAAATAACCGGTCCTGACAGTGTATGTGCAATCCGGCCGTACGGAGGTTCCAACCTTTGTACAAGACAAACTTCGAAAATAGCTTTTGTGTCAGCCACAAACTTCAGGCTTGCTGTTTATTTTGGCGTTTTCCCCAAAGTTCATTGGCCGGTGGTAGCCTTCGCAGGGATAACTTTTATTATTCAAGCAGCATCTTGCTGCCTTCCGGTTTTTCGGGAAGCAGCAAAAGGTCTTGGTCAATGTCATATGGCCGGTTGGTAATAAGTTTATCGAAATACGAGTAGAGGCGCCGACGGTACGGCGAGGGTTTCTGCAAGTTTGAATCAGATGTATGTTTTATTGATGTTTTCTTCAATAATTTTCTGATGAAAAGTAGTGTACATCCTTGAGAAGTTAAAGACTTCAATCCCACAATCAATCCTATCCGAAAAGTCCTCAATCGTACAATCTCTCCTGCGAATCAACACGCACAACAACAAGCATTGCTTCCAGATTTGTTATCATTTTTTTTTATTGATTTATGCCAACCGAACGAAACTTTATTCAAATTGACTCGCAAGCCACAACCGCAAACACGAGACCGTCTTATCACGAACCCTCGAACCTCGATCCATGCGTTTCAAAATGTATATTCGCCATCACTATTTTCGATACGTCCCTACTATCTCTACTAGCAGGTTGTTTTGTTCTATTTTCCACGAACCGCAGTCGGTTGCGTGGGAGGCGGAAATTAACTTTCAGCTGCCGATTGGAAGTGTTCGTTAGTCAGGTTTGTCTGGTTTGATGAGTTCGGTGTTAATTTTTGCTTGACTGGAAATGACAACAAGCCAGAGGGGCACGGGAAGTGACTTGTCCCGGCTGTCGGAAGCCCGGCCAACCGCGATAAGACCCGATGAACCAGCTAACTGTTGCTTCGGTTATGGTCAGATATTGAATGTTTATTTTCATTGAATATGCTCAGCCGAGCGAATCATGCTATCGAACATGACAAACACTGCAAAATAATAGTTTTATGCTTTATCTGATACCGGAACGGGTCAGAAGAGTTATTGTTATGACAGGTGCGTTTTAGTTCGGTTTCAGTTCAAATGGATTATGATGGTTTGCGATTTTCAATTGAAATCATTCATCGATTTGTTTTCTAGTTTCAGGATGTTTTCAATATCCGGAAAAAAAGCATTTAAAACATTGCTTTTCCTACACTTTTGACCATACATTTCCACTACCATATACCAATCACTTTTCCATTTTTAATTTCTTGTTCTAAATATGCACCATTTCTGCACAAACGGTTGTCCAGTCACATACATAATAATCTACATCGCATACACTACGGTCTGCTGCACTTTTGGAGAGGCTCTAATGTCCAGTCCTCTTCCGGAAGACAACCAGCCTGCAAGCAGCTGCACTTTGTGGAGCCCAATTGAATTATGACTTATGATTGCAGAAAGTTTAGATTGTCGTCTATTGGCGGACTGCCACTGGCCAGAGGGCACCACCAGTACATTAACATACAGAAAAGCCACTTCCACATCACAATAAGACGTTTGGCGCACTTGGGATTCTGCCGTCTGCCGTCAGTGCCTTTGGAAATGGGCAACCGCAAAAGTTGCACTGCCAGAAGCAACTGACGTATAAATTTTGCACTGCCGTCAGTTTTTGTGCCATTTTGGAATGTGTTTCCCAGTGACAGTTCGTAGCGAGACACTAGAAGTGAAAAATGGGCCTGCCTGCAGCAATGGAGAATGTAGCCGAATAACCCTGGTGGTAAGAAAAATAAATAACATAAAAGTGATACGAATTCGGTTACAGTGACATCACATAACTAGACTTTTTTTAAATAAATATTTATTGAAATATGTGAGTTAAACTTAAATTATAAAGATTTAAATTAGGTGTTCAGCCACAAGTGGTGACCTTTCAGCCCTATTATATACATGATTTGGTTATTACCATTAGGACATCATTTGCTTCCGCAATTCTGTGACTTTTGTGTAGGGAAAATTCTAAACCTACTTGAATTGTGTAATGGGGAAAAGGAACATATATACTAACTCACTAACTAATAGAGAGAGAGAGAGAGAGAATCGATTCAATTGAAGATTGCATCGATTTTTGTCGGAATTTGCATATAATATTATGTGACATTACATCTATTGGTTCTATATTTGTGAGTCTGTGTAATCAGGAATCAGAACAAATTGGCTCAAATGGCACGATCATGGCAAATGCAGATCACTATTAGATTTCTTCCTGTGGCTAACAGACTTGTGTCGTCACAGAATAGCGATTTCTGACAACCAACGGATAGATTTGGGAGATCAGAAGTGAAAATATTATACAAGATTGGAGCTACGCTCGAATCCTGCGGAACACCGGCTCGTACGGGTAGCAATTCAGATTTACAATTCTGATAGCTAACCTGAAGAGTACGATCAGCTAAATAATTTTGAACCATTTTGATCGAATAAATAGGAAACTGGAAATCAGACATTTTTGCTATTAAACCTTTGTGCCAAACACTGTCGAATGCTTTTTCTATGTCTAGAAGAGCAACTCCAGTGGAAAATCCATAAGATTTATTTGCTTTTATCATGTTCTTACAAATTGATGAGTAGTTGAATGTTCATGACGAAACCCAAACTACTCTGGTAAAAAAAATGAATTCTCATTCATGTGAGACATCTTTCTCAACAAGATATTTTTTTCAAAAAGTTTATTGATAGAAGAAAGTAAGCTAATTGGTCGATAACTTGATGTTTCTGCTGGGTTCTCATCAGTTTTGAGGATGGGAATCCCTTTAGCGTTTTTCCATCTTTTTGGGAAGTAAGCTAATGAAAAATACTTGTTGAAAATTTTAACCAAGAGTCTCAAGGAGACATCGGGAAGATTTTTAATAAGAATATTAAAAATTCCATCATTACCAGGAGCCTTCATGTTTTTAAGTTTTCTAATAATTGATTCAATTTCATCAAAATTCGTCTCATTAATGTCATCCTTAATAACACTTGAGTTGAAATATGATCATATTTCAGTGAGACTTCATTTTCAATAGGACTCACAACGTTCAAATTAAAATTGTGGACACTCTCGAACTGCTGAGCAAGTTTTTGAGCTTTTTCGCCATTTGTAAGAAGTATTTGATTTCCTTCCTTGAGAGCAGGAATTGGTTTCTGAGGTTTCTTAAGAACCTTTGAAAGTTTCCAGAAAGGTTTAGAATAAGGTTTAATTTGTTCAACTTCTTTAGCGAAATTTTCATTTCGCAAAAGAGTAAATCTATGTTTGATTTCTTTTTGTAAATCCTCAACTATGTTTTTCATAGCAGGATCACGAGAACGTTGATATTGTCGTCGACGAACATTCTTTAACCGAATGAGCAGTTGAAGATTGTCATCGATGATAGGAGAATTTAATTTAGTTTGAGATTTGGGATCTGAAAGATTTCTAGCTTCGATAATATAATGATTCAAATTATCAATTGCTGTGTCGATGTCCGCAGAATTTTCTAAAATAGTTTCATGATCCACATGATTTTCAATGTGAGATCTGTAACCCAATCAATTAGCTCTATGATAGTTGAATATAGAACTAATTGGATTAATTATAGCTTCGTTGGAAAGTCTGAATGTTACTGGAAGATGATCTGAGTCAAAGTCAGCATGTGTAATCGGTTCACTACAAATGTGACTTTGATCTGTTAGAACCAGATCAATTGTAGACCGGTTTTTCATGGAAGAGAAACAAGTCTGATTACTGGGATGAAGAGCTGTAAAGTAACCAGCTGAGAGTTGATTATGAAGTATTTTACCATTACTGTTATTTTGCCTACAATTCCACTTTACATTTAAGTCCCCTATTACGAAAAATTTCGGTCGATATATTCGGTGATTTTGCAAATCGCCTTTAAAGAAATTTAATTGTTCACTGGTGCATTGGAATGGCAAATATTCTCCAGCGATGGAATAAATTCCTTGAATGGCTTCAACTTCGATTCCCAAACTTTCAATAACTTTAGTATTGAAAGCAGGTAAAATTCGATGTTCAGTTTGCCGTTGGACAAAAATGGCAACTCCACCACCCATTCCAGTAAACCTGTCAAATCGATGAACCACATAATGTGGATTGCTTTTCAATTTGACATTTGGTTTAAGAAAAGTTTGTCACAATGGCAATATGAATTTTGTGAACTTAGAGAAAATTATAAAATTCATCTTCACTCGATTTTAAAGATCGAGCATTCCAATTTAAAATATTCATATAATTATTGAACATCACTGTTAAATTTTAAATTCATTATAATATTTTTTACCAATTGTCGATCCGATTTGAAATTCTTCAAAAAGTGATGAAGTCGAATTCATTCGGATGATCATTTGAAAAAGTTGATCTTGTAGGTAGATCATTTTATTTTCCTTTATATCGCCTATATCGACTTAGTTTAAAGAAGCGAATGGCATTGGAGGAATATTGGTAGGTAGATGTCTACCTGTTACGCTAGTGTAACTGCCAATAGAAGAAGATGATTTGGCCGATCTACTTATTAATAAATTGTTTTCGTTAGAAGATGAACTGGAAGTTCCAAAATAATTGGATTTATGATTTCCATCGCAATTTGAACATGAAAAATTTATAAGTGGTTTAATTCATTGGACAAACGTCTTTCGAATGCCATTTACCACAATTCAAACACCGTATATCCATATGACAATTTTTGGTTCCATGGCCGAAGCCTTGGCAACGACGACATTGCGTTAAGTTAGCAATACGTTTATGCCGTTTATAATGGTCCCAATGAATTTTAATGTGGGAAATGAAACGTACTTTTTCTAAAGTTTTCAAATCGTTTACATCACTTCGATTGAAGTGTATTAGGTAAAGTTCATGGGAAGTTCCAGAGCGTGGTTTAGAAGTACCATTCGATCTTTTTTCATAAGTATTACTTGGGAAGGGGCAAAACAAAGCAATTCTTTTAGTACATTTTTAATTTCATCAGTACTTTGACCATTTGATAAGCCTTTCAAGATAGCCTTGAAGGGTCTGTCTGATTTTATATCATATGAATAAAATTTATGAAGTTTCTCGGACAAATATCGAATAAAACGTTCGTAATCTTCAAATCCATCAACCAGGACTCGACATTCTCCTCTTCGTCCGATTTGAAATGAGACTTTTACTTCCGGGAGAAAGTAGAAAGCTCAGTACGGAATGCTTTGAAGTCGGAAATCATCACCGTCACTGGTGGCATAGATTGATGTTTCTTCCCAGAACGACAAGCGTCCATTTTGGGAATTTTTGAAGAATTTTCTTCTATGTCGCTACAATCGGATTCAGGAAGAATCTCGTAAATATTGTTAGACGGCATAGGATCAACGGAAGGGAAATCCGTCCGTTGTCTTTTATTTTTACAATCAGATTCTATAAGATCGTGAATGTTATTAGAAAGATGTTGAATAACGGATTGTGATTTATTCCGTATTGAATTATTTTGAGCCTTAGGCTTGTTGCCTTTCCGGTTGAACGCAGGCATTTTTTAAATGAATGAAATTTGAAATTTAATTAACTAGACTAAATTAGTCTTCAATTAGACTCCTAGTTTGGAAAAGTCTTGATAAAGACTGATTTTGTGGTAGTCTTAATAAAGACTGATTAGTTCGAAGAATAGTTCTTTGAATGGCTAGCCTTAAAAAAAGGCTGATTAATTTCGTAGTCTTGAAAAATACTGATTATATTAGAATATCACTCTTCGTATAGCCTTGAGAAAGGCTGACTTATTGTTAGTCTTGAAAAATACTGTTAGTGATTCAGGTACCCTTGAAAAAGACTGAAGCCTTGAATCAATGCAACTCTAGGTAGCCAGAAAAAATTTCCAGGTTCCTATACGCGTGCGGTGAGAATGACTGTTTAAACCCGACTGTATGATTACACCGCTAGGTGGATTATAATTGGGTTTTTAATTCAATACTGTATCTCGTTATCATCGAATTTGTTGGATAAAAGGTGCTCTCGTTTTTGTCCAGTGAGTTAAGGGAAGGTTGCTGTCAACATTGCATTGCGGAGGTTCGTTATTATCTGTAGCTGGCGTACCTACAAGACCAACTTACCTTCGGAACAACATTGGTTGTAGACGACGGTTTCGTTTTTGTGATTGTTTTATTTTTGTAATGCTCTGTCAGAAGGTCCATTGTCTCTTGTTCTCGGGGGTTGATGTTTGCTTCTCGCAGGGCTTACCAAAGTTAACAGCTTTATGACAATATTGAATTGATTGTCGTAGGTGACCATCGATTTACATGGGAACTATATGTCTGACCGAAAGTCACATAAGAAAGTATAAATTTCTTAAAACGCATGCGTATTCAATGTTTAGTATTTAGGATACCGGGGAAGAAATTCCTCCATTTTCTTTGATGCTTTACAGAATCTGTCTGTGTTGAAAAACGACTTTTAGAATAAGTTAATCATTCGCGGCTGAGGGAAGATGATGCACACGCACTGCTATAGCATTATCTCTCATATAAACTGGTATATAATTGTCGTTGCCTTAGAACTTGTAATATTTAAAGAATTGCATTTGTACAACATTATTAGTTTTGTTCAATTGAAGCTCATGTACAAGCTTTAAATTATCAGCGATGGAATAATTACTTTTCACTCATTCGAATCAGTGTCGAGATCGCAAAATATCTAATGTATGTCTAAATGTCGAATTTAGATTCAAGTTAAAGATTCTCCGTTTTTTTTAAATCGTGCATATTATGTGAAAGCGAACTCCGGTTTTGGAGTTGCAGGGTGAAATTGTGCTCAAATTTCCATTTCAAAAGTGTATTTTCGTAAATAACATGGAATGTTTATATTTACTGTTGACCACAAATGTATACTCACACTAAGCTCACTAAGGCCAATTTAGCGTGTCTGAAATTTAATATTTTGTTGAAAAACTTCATAATGAATAATAATAATACTACTTATCTACATAAAAGTGGTCTTTGATATTGGACCTAAATACATACATCCTGAAAATAATTTCCATTATCTAGAACTAGAGTGAAGTAGCACATGAAAGCTTGTTGGTCAAACGATAAAACAATCCTTGTTAAAAAAAACATACACCCGACTTTAGTGCTTTGTTTTCTAATCAAAAGCATTCAAAACGGGTTCTGAATTTTGTATTAACCCGAACCGGATTATTTGCCACTAGAAGATCTAACATATTTTAGTTTGCATAAAATTCCTGCTCATCCCCCACAAAGTCCCCAGTAGTCCGGGTTTTGTGAAGTGGTTGCATCTTATAGATTGCTAATGGATTCAGTTTGCATCCGAACCGGGTACCGGAATGGATTCTTGAAGCTTCATTGCCTCACGAATCAAAGACGAGAAGTGTTTGGTTTTCCGGTAATATGAAGAACTATGGCAGTGTGTTTGCTCAGCAACCAACATGTATATGTTGAACTCAAGATTTGTGAAATCTTTCTGTGGTGCAACATGATAGGTATCCTACCACGTGAAAAGCTTTTACTTCCGGTGCACTGACGTAAATGTCAGAGTTGCATGGTTTGAAACATGATACTTACCTTACGCTTGTTATTTTGCTTCGAGCAATAATTAGGTTTTACACGAACATGATATAATCTCACAAAATCCGATAAATGAACAACATTTGACAGGCTATTGGAAATGTAAATAATCTACCGGTACATGACAACCATGAACATTTATTCATTACGAGTTCATTTGTGATGTCATCTTGTAAAACCTAATTGAACTGAAATTGACGATCATAATAAAATGGTAGATGAAAAATCACTGACCACCCTGTCTTGAGATTATCTTCGGTATAATATAAGGTGCAGTGGTTTTCAGCTGGACATATAATTAGACGGAATCGTCGCAGAATAGCGAAATAATGAGCGTCAGAACCACAGATGCCAGGTTTGCAGAATGGTATGTAAATTTGATATTTCGCAGACTTTTTTTTGCAGATTTTC
Organism: Malaya genurostris; assembly: GCF_030247185.1. NCBI lineage: Eukaryota > Metazoa > Arthropoda > Insecta > Diptera > Culicidae > Malaya > Malaya genurostris. Next base: position 60,307,948 of record NC_080572.1, on the reverse strand, counting down.
GAAGTTTTTATGAACAATCGTTCAATTTATTGACTTTTGCTATTACTGCAGGGTTTTTGTTTGATTTTCGCGTCATAAATATTAAATATTGAACTCGCATAGGAGCATTTTTAGTTCGCAGACGCTCAATTTAATTTTCTCTGAGATGACAGAACCGATTTTAACAAACTTATGCTCGTTTGAAAGCCACTGTCAAGCTATTGATCAAGTTCAAAGATCAAATGGCTGTGACTTTTGGTTCCGGAGATATGATGGTATAAGTGACGTAACCGGTAAAACACGTTGATTTTTACCGCTCTTATATATATATATATATATATATATATATATATATATATATATATATATATATATATATATATATATATATATATATATATATATATATATATATATATATATATATATATATATATATATATATATATAAGGGTGCCAATATTTTGGGATCACCTCTAATTTCGTAAAGCGCTATTGTTCAAATGTTTAAGCAGCTTGAAAAGAGTCCTCATGCTACATTTAAGCTAAATCGGTAACAAATATACAAATAAACAAATCGGACATGGGTAAGGGGTGTTGTCCAGCGGTTAAAGTTTGAAAATTTCCGATCTTGAAAAAGCACCATAGGGGAGTACATGGAATTTCCGAAATCGAAAATTTTTTTTGATGCCGAAAATTTTAAAATTGCATGAAACGTCGAGATTAAGTGTTATCTCAGAAAAAGTTTTTGTTGAAAGAAATCCACTTTCTGGAACTTTTTTCCAAGTCCCAGAAAGTCGATTTAAAAAGGAATTTTTTTGAGGATGATACTAAATCTCGAAGTCTATGAAAATTCCACTAATTCAAGATCTATGAAAATTCCACTAAGTAGGCTAAAAAGTGTTTTTTAGATTAGCATCACTCTTCTCATACAACTAGGCAACGCAAATGTCAAGCGTTTGGATGAAAAAATGATACCTACTATGTGATATAAACACTGAAGAATGATTTTGTGAACTACTCGATTCAATCTGAATCAATTGTTGTCATAAATGAGCCCAAATTAGTGTCACAAATTATTTAATAAAAAGATAAAAAATGTTTTTATGAAACTGTTTTGAAGAAAGAGAAAGACATTATCACCCCACTAGGTGGATTAAGGAAAGTTTTGCCTTAGAAAGGCTATGCAATCACTGTGAAAATCGACTTTTTAACCGAGGCCCGAAGGGCCGAATGTCATATACCATTCGACTCAGCTCGACGAACTGAGCAAATCTCTCTCTCTCTCTCTCTGTGTGTGTGTGTGTTTTTTTTTTTTTTTTTTTTTTTTACAAGGTGAAATACTTACTTATGTACTTTCCCAGTTCACGCGCTCAGTAGTTGTCAAGCTACCGCTATTGTGAACCAGCGAGTGGGACTGGCTGAACCTTACCCACTAAAACACCTTGGACATCTTGCCTTGATCCCCCCGGAACTAAGCTAAGCTCAATACTTCGGGGGAGGCTGTGCTCATGCACTTCTTCGTTTGGGAGAAAATGAGCTCCTGCTCTCTATATACATCTCGGCTGTGCTCATGCACTTCTTCGTTTGGAAGAAAATGAGCTCCTGAGTTTCTATCTTTATCCCTCTCGATCCACTTTTGGCGCCTCGACAACCCAATGCCGCTACGTCGCACCGCACTACTCAACTGATCCCCGACGATGGATCTAGCCTACACCGACTGAGAGTTTCCCCTTTTACGCCACGCGGGACACCCGAAGGAGTGCCGAGGTCTGCTCTGCGATTCCGGTTGGAGCATGGCGTCCGGTTCGCTGATGCCCCGACGACTCGAATCGGTGTTGTGGCGTCTGCTCAACTAGTCCCCGGTGATGGATCTAGCCTACACCGACAGAGAGTTCCCCGACGATGGAAGTTCTCCCGAAACCGACGTTTTCGATACCCGTCCACGGCCCGACCGTAAGGATGCCTGGGTCGATCCAATGATGCCGGTTGGAGGATGGCTTCCGGTTCACTGGTGCCCCGACTATCTTAACGGTGCTACGCCACGATCTACTCGTCTAATCCCCGAAGAAAGATCTAGACTACACCGACGGAGAGTTCCCCGGCGAAAGAGGCTCTCCCGACACCGAGTCCCCTGTTGCACCACTCGGGACACACGAGAGAGTGCCGAGGTCGGTCCGGCGATTCCAGTTGGAGCATAGCTTCTGGTTGGCTGGCGCCCCGACGACACAAGTCGGTGTTGTGGTGGCTACTCGACTAGTCCCCGCCGAAGGATCTAGCCTACCGCGACAGAGAGTTCCCCGACGCTGGGAGTTCTCTCGAAACCGACGTTTTCGATACTTGTATCCTTACGATGCTATGACGTGGTCTACTCATCTTGTCCCCGACGACGGATCAAGACTACACCGACGAAGGAAGTTCTCTCGATCCGACGCTTACTCGCTGATCCCTTCTCCATATTCGCTGCAACTCCGAGAGTATCTGTGTTACCACTTTGTTTACTGCATTCCAAGTGCCTTCTTCACGACACATTTCCTCAGATATATTATCCACCCTTAGAGCAGGCATTTCTCTACGTACTTCCGCAAACCGGGGACAATCGAATATCACATGTTCTGGTGTTTCTTCAACATACTCACACTCCGGACAAAATGGAGACGCGGCGTGACCACACCGATGCAGATACTTCCGGAAACAACCATGGCCAGATAGAAACTGCGTTAGGTAGAAGTTTACCTCTCCGTGTTGTCTATTCATCCACGGCGACAGATGTGGAATGAGCCGGTGAGTCCATCTACCTTTCTCCGTACTGTCCCACTCCTGCTGCCACTTCGCCATCGAATCGATTCGAACCATCGTTCGCACGTTTCTGGTGGTTCTACGCTGATAACACTCGATATCCTCCGCCAGAGTAATGCAGATTGGGATCATTCCAGCGATAACGCTTGCTGCTTCCGACGATATTGTCCTGTAGGCGCTCGTGACTCGTATGACCATAAGCCGGAATGCTCTGTTGAGCTTTTCACGGTTCCTCTTCGTTTTCAATGCTGTTCCCCAGGCAGGAGCACCATACCGTAGTATTGACGAAGATACACTGGCTAACAGACGTCTTGTGCTGCTTTTCGGGCCAGCGACATTTGGCATGATCCTCGTTATTGCATTTATCGCCTTCGCGGACTTCTCGCAGGCATAGTCGACATGGCAGTTAAAGTTCAACCGGTTGTCGATCATCACTCCGAGAAGTTTCAGAGCTCGCTTAGTTGAAATCGCATGTCCCCCTACATCTATCTCGATACGCTGGATCGACTTGCAGTTACTCACCAACAACACTTACGTTTTGTGGTGAGCTATTTGTAACTTGACTCCGTTCATCCAGCCCTCAATCGTGCTTATCGTCTCTGTCACCGAGGCCTCTACTTCTTCCAGAGACTCGCCCATCACCGTTAACGATATGTCGTCCGCGAAGCCCACGATTTTCACTTTCCTGGGAAGTTTCTGTGTCAAGACCCCATTGTACATAGCGTTCCAGAGAGTCGGACCGAGAATGGATCCCTGAGGGACGCCCGCCGTCACTCGCACTGACCTCTGTCCTTCGTTCGTATCGTACACCAGGATTCTATTGTGGAAATAGCTCTTTAGGATTCGGCAAACATAATCTGGGACCCGCATTCGGTGTAGTGCTGTGGCGATGACCTCCCAGCTGGCACTGTTGAAAGCATTCTTCACGTCCACTGTAACCACGGCGCAGTATCGGTCACCTCTTCGCTTCTGTTTGGACGCCTTCTCAGCGCTCTCAAGCACTGTCCGGATTGCATCAATCGTCGACACTCCTTGACGGAAACCGAACTGCATGTTCGACAATCCTCGTTCGCCTTCTGTGCATTTCATCAACCTGTTGAGAATAATTCTTTCCAGGAGTTTCCCAAGTGTGTCCAGCAGGCAAATAGGCCTATACGAGGCAGGATTACCCGGTGGTTTACCTGGCTTCGGCAGCAACACCAGCTTCTGGATCTTCCACATGTCTGGGAAGTTGCCTTCGTTCAAGCACTTCTGTAACACAGTTCGGAACATGTCTGGATACGCCAGAACCGCGGTTTTCAACGCCACGTTTGGTATCCCATCCGGGCCTGGAGCTTTCTTGGCTTTCAGTCGTTTTGCGGCTTGTGTAAGCTCTTCGTTAGAAATTTGCCGATCAACAGAGTCGGCTTCTTCTTCGCCATACGGTGTTGGTGGCCAAGTAGTCGGGTCGTGCTTCGGGAAGAGACACTCCACGATCTCTTTCAACTTGTTCGGGCACATCTCAGCTACGGTGGACGGACCCTTAATTTTCGCCACCACAACTCGATATGCGTCCCCCCAGGGATTGGCGTCTGCTTCTCGACACAGTCTCTTGTAGCAATTTGATTTGCTACGCTTAATCTCCCGTTTGAAAGCGGACCTGGCTTCCCGAAAAGCCGACTTGCGTTCCTCTATTTCTGTTTCTGTCCTTGCTCTCTGGGCCCGCCTCCTGGCTCTGAGGCAAGCAGCTCGTAACGTACTGAGCGTCTCGTTCCACCAGTAAGCTGGGCGGCGGCTATTCGTTGGCTCCGATTTTCGCAGCATTGTGGTGTCGCAAGCCATCATCATTCTTCTTTTCAGTTCGGTCGCATCGATATTATCGACGCCGCCGTCCGGTCGAAGTGCCTCAATAAAGAGGTCCTTGTTAAAGGTTTTCGTCTTCCACTTTCGCCCATCGGTAATGCTTCTCCGTGTCGCCAACTCTCTCTCTGTGTGTGTGTGTGTGTGTGTGTGTGTGTGTGTGTGTGTGTGTGTGTGTGTGTGTGTGTGTGTGTGTGTGTGTGTGTGTGTGTGTGTGTGTGTGTGTGTGTGTGTGTGTGTGTGTGTGTGTGTGTGTGTGTATGTGTGTGTGTGTGTGTGTGTGTGTGTGTGTGTGTGTGTGTGTGTGTGTGTGTGTGTGTGTGTGTGTGTGTGGCCGTCCGTGTGTGCGTGTTTGTTACAAAAATATGCACTCACTTTTCGCAGAGATGGCTGAACCCGATTTTCACAAACAAAGATTCCAATGAAAGGTCTCATAGTCCCATAGCCTGCTATTGAATTTCATTCCAATCTGATTTCCGGTTCTGGAGATATAGGATGATATGTATAAAAAAAATGTTAAAAATATGCACTCACTTTTTTCAGAGATGGCTGAACCGATTTTCAAAAACTAAGATTCAAATAAATGGTATTATGGTCCCATAGTTTGCTATTGAATTTCATTTGAATGTGACTTCCGGTTCCGGAGTTATATGGTAATATGTGAAAATTTGAGAAAAAGTTCACACTCTCTGGAACAACTCAACTGATATTCGCAAACTAAGATTCAAATGAAAGGTCTTACAATATCCTGAAAGTTTGTACAACATTTTATCTGGATCCGACTTCCGGTTCCGGAACTAAAGCGTTATAAGTGGAAAATTACCAATTTTATCAGTATTTTTCCACGAACGATGGTTAAAAACAGGCACAAATTCCATAAAACTGTCTGAAACATTCTTCTAGTTTGCAGTGCTTGTTAATTTGTTAATGCAATAATAATAATAATAATAATAAGTAGCAAGCGAACCAACTTCGGCTATTCCGTTCAACTGAATCCGGTTTCGGAAGAATTGGAAATAGTGAATAACAACTGCAAAAAGGATCTCGCTCACTTTTCTTGGATCGATTTTCACGAACTTATAGGTTCAAAAGAAAAGTCTTACAGTTTCATACGGAATTATTTAATTTGTTGTGGTGGTTACTAATTTCGGTTCCGGAACTACAGGGTAAAAAGGATTTATAGAGTTTGTGAGATTAGGTCCGAGCAAATTTTCCTATTTCTATTCAATAAACAGTTGTTTTTGCGAATTTCACGGTTATATTTATGATGTAATGATTAATATGAGAAAGGCATCATTACACCACTAGGTAGATTAAAATAGGTTTTTATAGTTTATTTTTAAAGTTAAAATCGAAAATGTTCCGAACAAAGCGCGAGGGTTTGAAGATCAAGGCGTCGATTAATACAAAATTTTAATGAAAAGGTAACATACTAAGCACGAAATAACCATCATGTCAAATAAATAGCACACGCTTAAAAAAATCCGTGCAAGCTGTAGCCGATGGCAGATCACATGCGCATTATCTTATTTGATGTAAAATCACAGGGTTTTTTTTTTCTAAGTGTGTATGATGCAATTCATGAGGAGCTAATTTGTGAAATGACGGAAAATTCCATTTGTAGTGCCTTGGATGAGACTGAATTGTACTGGTTCCGGATGTAACGTGCATTCGGCTAGCAAGTGCTACTGCATGAATATATATGCACCACTTACCAGCTAATCAGGTGCGTGCTTTTGTGGCTCAGTCGGTTAACGTGCTTTGTGATCCAATGATTCTCGGTTCAAGACGCCACTTTTGCTATCAATCTTTTTTGTTTCAATGAATTTCATGTAAATATTCTTGAAAGTAAATTTACGTGAACTGCAATGCTTCATTTATGTGAATCTTATAAGATGTGAACTCACAGGATTTTTTTCGAAGTGTGTGACTATTGTAACGGATTTGTTTCCGTTTATCCACATTTGTTTATATGATTCAGCACCTAAAATATACAGTCATTCAAGCACGATTACCCCAGTATCTGATTCATTAGTTGCTATTTGACACTACGTAGAAAAAATATTTAGAAGCTCATCATTGACAACGACAGATATTAAAATTCACCTCGGATAAACCAACACATGCTTCCGTCAACAGCCATGGACAACCATGCACAATGATTTTCACTCCATCCAATCGTTTCTACGACAGTGCGTCCATTAAGTTTCGAGACAGGAATCATATAACAATAGATAATAGTGCCATCTATGTGTTCGAACGCGCATTTTAAAGCTAAAATCTTTCTCTATTTACATTTCATGACATTGACAAACAATAAAGATGTGACAGTTCTCTCTAAACAGTTTTTCATCTGACGTTAAAATCTAATATGGAATAAAGAGCGATCATTAAATTCAACGCAAAACTTGATAAAAGTGCATCAGAAACATTCCGATTGAGGCAACAAGTGTACGGCGATCATTGTTCGTCTCGAGTAATTGTTTTTTTTTCTGAGTGTCACAAACGTTACTTGCTGGGCCGAGGGACGCTAGAGGATGACAAACGTGAAGGACGACCAATTTCAGCTCGCACATCCGAAATGAATGAAGAAGTTCGTGATTATGTTGCGAATGAGTTCGTTCCAACTGGTCAAACGATCACTTTATATCGAAGTTTTAAAGCATTTGATGGCCAGGCAAAAATCAATCATTGTTCGTAAGTTTTTGGCCAGAAATCAAGCCTGTGTGTTGGATCACCCCCCGTTTTCACCTGATTTGGCCCCGTGTGACTGCTTCTTATTTTTAAAGTTGAAGTTGAATTTTAAAGGATGCTATTTTGGAAGGTGTTGAGAATACTTTGAATAATGAATTTGGAAACCTCAAAAAATCTTGTTTGGTGGACGATTGTTGCAATCAGTCTAGAAACTTTATGGACGCACTGTGTATCCATCGTTTAGTTCACTCCACTGTACGCTTGGATAAACAGGAAAATGAACGCCCTTCCTGACTTCCACCGGTGTCCTCAGTTGTCAGATTTTGCTACGGTTACCATACCGACGGAACGAAAATGATATGGTTCGTCACATCCAGTCCAACGTTTGCTGGTTTACTATTCTGCATTTGACAGCTCTACGACAAAAACTCATCTATTAGCTCATTTAATTTGACTTGGGACATTCAACTTCAGCCTTTTTACACTATACGAACATCTACTATTTATGACGGATTCCAGGATGTTCTGGATGCTGCAATCAACACTAGAGCACTTCATTCGTTTGTTTGTCCTTATTTAGCGAAAAGTAGATACTTTCGTCGTCGGACGTGGTGCAAATTCGTCCGGTCAATTGACCTGGAACAAACACACACAAACACCGAATTAAGGGGGTTTCATCCACTCGAAAAACGAAAGCACGTTTCTCAAATATTCACCAACCAACAAGTCTCGACTTGCATCACCCTATCGGACTGGCATGGCACATGAGCTGGGAGCGAAAATACCGGTTGATAGACGTTTGTTTGGGTTGATTTTCAAAACAACTTCTGGTCGTTCAATGTGAAACATTTCCTCGGAATAGGAATCTGTTTCGGTACGATTCGGCTGCTGGCGAGCTGCATGGTTTGGGACTCGACAGGTTTCCCCCCTGGAGGACGTGCTACAATTTATTGACTATGGCGAGTGCTGTGCAACGTAAGGATGTAACGAAATTTGGTGGAATTGTTCTATCTTTTGGGTGCTAAAGTGTCACCCGGACTCGGTATTGCAGTGAATAGTGGTTGGGAGATGCTTTCAATTCCTCTCTTATCAATATTTGATTACGCTATTGATTCAATGGGAAATTTTAAAAACACTTTTTGACGGTTTTCGCATTGAGGATTTAGGCTAAACACGTTGTTTAACCAGAATGGAAAGGTAATTTGAATCCAGTAGAACACTTCTCTCTGATACGAACGACATCACCAGTATGGGGCCATGCATAAACCATGTAGACTCACTGGAGGTAGAGGGGGAGGGGGCTCATGCAAGTCTACGAAAGTCTACGAGTATGTACCCTCAGATGGATCGTTAGAAAACACAGTTTATAAAATCCTTCCATCAAATATATCAGGTGTACAATTTTGCTTCCGCCGTTTTTTTTTCAAAATTTAAAGCTTTATGGGGAAAAGTGCTTACAGATGTATTATTCAAAGTATTGTCCGTCGCTAGCGACAACTTTCTCCCATCTTTCCGGCAAATTTCGGATCCCGGCTCGAAAAAAGGAGTCCTTTTTTGACGCTATCCATGAAGCAATCCATTTTTTCAACTCTTCGAAGGATTGAAAATGCTAATCTGCCAGGCCGTGTGCCATCGAACGGAATAGGTGGAAGTCAGAAGGGGCGACATCTGGGGAATACGGCGGGTGGGGCAAGACTTCCCATTTTCTGCGTTTCCAGGTACTTTTTGACCACTTTTGCGACGTGAGGCCGAGCATTGTCGTGTGGGAGGATGACTTTGTCATGTCGCTCTTGATATTGTGGCCGCTTCTCATTTAGCGCGCGACTAAGGCGCATCAGTTGCGTTCGGTAGCGATCTCCTGTGATGGTTTCACCCGGTTTTAAGAGCTCGTAGTAAATCCCACCGAGCTGATCCCACCAAATACAAATCATTACCTTAGAGCCGTGAATATTCGGTTTTGCCTTCGACGAAGTAGCATTCCCGGGCTTTCCTCATGATTTTCTGCGTTTAAGATTATCGTGTCGAATCCACTTTTCATCACCGGTTGCGATTCGATGTAAAAACCCCTTACGATTTTGTCTTTGAAGCAGTTGCTCACATACAAATAGACGGCGCTCGATGTCCCTCGGTTTCAAATCGTACGGCACCCAGATTCCTACTTTCTGAATTATGCCGAGGGCCTTGAGACGTTTTGAAATGGCTTGCTGACTCACTCCCAATCATTCGGCAAGCTCTTCTTGGGTTTGGCACGAATCTTCATCTAGCAATGCTTCTAGTTGTTCATCTTTGAAGGTTTTTTCTCTTCCACCACTATGTTTGTCTTCGACATCGAAATCACCATTTTTAAAACGTTGAAACCACTCCCGACACGTTCTTTTACTCAGAGCAGCATCACCGTAAGTTTCTGAGAGCATTCGATGCGCTTCAGCTGCATTTTTTTTTTCGAATTGCAGCAGAAAGTAAAACTTCCCGCTAATGGCGAGAATTGGGCACATAAACAGACATTTTCGAGCGTGAATAATACGAAAACAAGAACAACTGTCACTGAAATGACAATTCGTTAGGCACTGTACACACTCACTTTGAAGGCATTATCATCTATGTATTTTGAACAGCCTCAGCCGGCGTAAGCAAAATTGTACACCTGATATTATATATCAATGTTTATCACTCCTGGGAATCCAAATCGAAAAAGACATCACAGTTACACCATCTAGTGACGGAAAAGCGAACTTATTCAATACTGTTTAACAGTTTTGCGTTTAGCGTGCACCGAAATCTGAAATGTCAAGCATGATGCCAACTTGAATGCGGGAACTTTTCTATATTTTAAGTGCTGTTTGAAATAAAATATCGCCTATAAACAATACTACAACCAAAAAAAAACAAACCGTCCAATGTTCTGTGCAGAATTAGAATAAAACTTATCGTCGTCACATTTAAAAGTAATGAAGTGGTGTCCGAATTTTCTGAAAATAAAACGACAGTCGGTAAAAACTTTGAATGCAAAAATCGGATAAATACATTTGTTTTGGAAGAACCGGTTAAGTTTTTGTCCGGTTTTTGCATTCAAAGTTATTTTGTCCGGTTCTTGCAGAAAAGATGTTTTTAAACGATTCTTGCATTGCAAAATCCATGTCCGGTTTTTGCTCTCAATGTTTTTATCCGGGTTTTGCATTCAAAAATACTTAAACGGGTTTTCCAAACTAAGTTGCACTTATCCGATTTTTGCTTTCAGCCGTTCATATTTGCTTCCATTTTACGAAGCATATACGATGAATAAAAACCGTTCGCTTATATTTCAAATCTAACAATTCATAACACGTTTGTGATTTTTTTTATGTGCGTTCAGCTATTTCACGGTGTTTTTTTGATTTAGTAATCATTTACTTACTAAATCAAATTTGTGCGTACAGTAAACAATGTCCGAGCTTATCGTGTTCTTTTTTTCCGATTGCTGTGAAACGATACCTTTCGATCGCTAGCTGTTGAGATTTATCGACAACTATGTCTAGTTTATGGGCTGAATGGATGAACACATGTTCACGACGAGCAGCGGAGTTGGCGGCCCAGTATGCAATCTGATGAAATGGTTTCTCTAGTGAATTTAGTTCGCAGATCGAGATAGTCAGTGAAAAAAGTTAACGTTACTTGTGATTTTGCTCGTACAAAATTTTTGTGCAGCGAATGCTTTAAAACCTAATTATATGAATATTTTCGGAATGGATTTAATGAGTAGCAGCCGGAAAAAAATTTTGTAATCAGGCGCGTATACAGCGGCGTGTTAGGGATTCGAATTATAAGGGGATGCCGAGGGTAAATAAAAATTTTAGATGTTGGCGTCGTTTATAAAATAGATAATTTCCAACAAACGACTTAATAACCAAAAATTTTTCAACATATTTCCATACGTAGGAAAATTGATGAACATGTTCTCAATCCACCCCCTGGTACGCGCCTGTTTGGAAACGTTCCGAAATCCAAAATGTCAACATCCGTTTTTTTATTCTCCTTGAAAACCCTTACAGTATTGATATTTTCGGAACGGATTTGATATGTAGGTGACGAAAAGGATGCTTTCTCGTATAGAATATTAAAAAATTTAGAAACTACTAGGGGCAGTTCTATGGGGCAATAATGAAATTTCGCCCAGAGTTGAATTTGATCTTGATTATCTTAAGCTTTCATTGTTAACCATTTTTATAACCCGCATCCGTCCTTCAAAAGTTTTAACAAAATACACTCAGAAGCAGAACTCGAACCTGCGCTAGTAAAACACTGTAGTGTTTTGCTAGCTAGTAAAACTGACACTAACTATGTATGCTTATATACCTTGGGTATTTTTACTTAACTGATATGAGGGAGACACAGTTGTGCATGTTGTTTAAAACGGTCAATTAAGTCATTCAATTGATAACCAAAATGCTCTTATAATTGATTTTCTCGACTATAGCGAAATTGTAAATTCTTTGTTCCAGATCACAATCTTTGGCATGATGACAATACTTCACCTAGTTGATTCCAAATATGCATCATTTTATGAAAGAACTGAATAACATTCAATCATTTTTTTTATGTGGGATTACAACTCGCTTGTAAGTTCATTAGAAATATCTAGTTTGTGAAATGCATATCATATCAGTATAAAAATGAATAACATGGATTTCAACAATTTATATTTTTAAATTCGGATTTCGTTTTAAATCGCTATACAATTTGTACTTTCGAGACGGGTTTGACAAGCAAGTTATTGAAATTAATGTCATATAAATTCCCAACTTGGATTTAGAATTCCTAGATGGCAAAAGAGGATTTGTAGTGCGCACCCCTGGAATTGGTTACCAATTTGGATTAACTTGATGCAGTTGGAGGACTATTATTATCAGGAATAAGAGTAAATTGATATCTTATGAACCGTTTAGGAACTTTCAAACCTTTGCGATCCGGTTCGGTGCCGGCACACATTACAATGACGACGAAACTGATTCGGTCAGGCGTAAATACATTCTCAGATCGGGGAATGTTTGAATGTACCTAAATTTCACCCACCTTGTAACTGAAAGTGTGAGATGTGTGTTCCCGGAATGATACGGTTCGCCTGGACCATTTCAATCAATAACATTTAGTGTTGCAGCCAACCAAACGGCAATACTGGCAACCTTGCCATTATGCTCTCGAGTGACAGTTATGCTGCCACTGCGTTGACGCATATGTTGCTGTCATGAGATTGCCGCCAGTCCGGCTAGAGTGAGATTCAGAACGGTTGTCTAACAGTACAGACAGCTTCTTTTATTGTGTCTTGTGTAGTATGTCTTTATTCAATATTAAAGTATAGTAGGTCAGTTTTTAAATGTGTCTATTTATTACTTGTCTGTGAGGACTGTTCTCTACTGTCCAACCACATTCACACAAGATACAAGACCTAGTATTTCCATGCGAATTACATGTAATTCTTGTTACAGATAGCAATATTGTCGATTGTAGAATACTTTGTTACCTTTTCCACTATAACTTCTTACTCTAACTTCATCGCTCTCAGCACGGAACTACGATTAATAAAGTACTCAATATATTTCTCGCGGCATAAAAAACTGCTTATACCTTATGATAAAAAAAGAACCGAAATTTTCATTTTATAATTCCCGCGCTTGTCCAATCGGTAAACTTTTATTCTCTCAACGTTGGCAACACTTTTATACACATTCTGTCAAATTTTGACGCATATCGTACGATTAGTTTTTGTTTGGCGTCAATACAAAGAAGTTGAAAAATTTTCGTGTGGCGATTTTTATAATGGATGACAATTTAGAACAACGTGCGTGCATCAAATTTTGTGTTACAAATGGATTTAAGTGTTCCGAAACGTTTAAAATGTTAGAAAAGGCCTTTGGTGAATCGTGTTTAGGTAAAACACAGGCATACGAGTGGTATAAACGCTTCAAAGGTGGTCGTACAAGCTTGGATCATGATGAGATCCCTGGCCGCCCAAATCAAAGTTATGCTGACTGTATTTTTCGATATTCGTGTTGTGGTGCACTATGAATTCCTTCCGGACGGTCAAACGGTTAATGAGGAATATTATTTGTCCGTTATGCGTCGTTTGCGTGAAGCCAAGGCCAGATATATGCAAGGAAAACTCATGGATTTTACACCACGATAATGCGCCGGCTCACACAGCGTTGGTTGTGTCGCAGTTTTTGACCAAAAACTCAACCAATATCATCAACCAAGCACCGTACTCTCCAGATATGGCCCCGTGTGACTTTTTCCTCTTTCCCAGACTCAAATTGCCATTGCGGGGAACGCGTTTTGAGACGATAGAGACCATAAAAGAGAATTCGCTGCGTGAACTAAAGGCCATACCTTCGGCGGCCTATAAAACTTGTATGGAAAATTGGATCAAGCGTTGGTATGCATGCATTGCCGCAGGAGGAGAGTACTTTGAAGGCGATAATAAAGAAATTTTTTTTAAATTGAAATTTTGAGTTTTTACCTTTTTTTATAAATATAAAAAATAGGTTAGAATTCACTCAAACTTTAGAAAAATTTTCCGAGGCCCGGAGGGCCGAGAGTCACATACCAATCGATTCAGCTCGACGAACTGAGCAAATGTCCGTGTGTGTATGTGTGTGTCTGTATGTGTGTTGTCAGCTAAGAGGTCGAGATCTCAGAGATGGCTGGACCGATTTTGATCAAACTAGTCGCAAATGAAAGGTCTCCCCGTCACCCAGAACGCTATTGAATGGTTTTGAGATCGGATGTTTACTTTTTGAGTTATACGAAGTTTTATGTCAAAATTTTCAGTTTTTTGACATTATCTGTCACAATTGACCTTGAAAACAGAATATTGAATTCCGCACGGTAATACCTATCCAACAAGCCATAGATTGTTAAAATCCGTCCATTTATAACGGAGATATCGATATTTTTGTGTAAGCGACTTTTCCCCTTATTCCAGTAGTAGGAATTTTGAGCGCTATATGATAATGCAATGCTTGGGATCAACGTGAAACACGATTTTTTATACTGTTACATACGATTGTTTCTAAGTACTACTAAGACTGTGTACAACATCCTTTTTCATGACATTTTGCCTCGGACCGATTTTAGCACGGTTCGTTTTTGGCAACATAGTCGTTCGAATACGATATATGTAAATCAGATGATGGCCAAGATGGCAGCATTTTCGTGTTAAAAACAATTGCATAATTATATTGATTTAAACTACTAAGGAATGAATGTTGGAAGAACATAATACCCATATACCATTCGAATCAGTTCGTCGAGATCAGTAAATGCTTGTGTGGAAAATAATTTCACTCAATTTTCTCGGAGATGATTCAACCGTTTTCTACAAACTCAGATTCATACTCGAAGTGGTTCCAAACAAAGTTCCTGAACTACTTCTGGATCCGACTTCTGGTTCCTGAGCTACAGGATGATATGTCAAACAAAATTAAGATAGTGTAACTCATTTTTCTCATAGATGGCTGAACTGATCTAAGATTCAAATGAAATTTAAGAATCATCTAAAATTAAAATGAAGAGTCTTAAGATTCTATAAAACATCTTGCTTTTTAGTCAGTCTGCACTGATTTTCGAACATTTTGAATCAAATTTAATCTATACAACTCCTTAGGTGAATTAAACTAACTTCGGCTACACTGATTTTGAATTCCGGTTCCAGTATCCAATTGTTTTCTCAAAAAATTGAATTTCAAAAACAAAAATTCAAATTAAAGGATTTATGGTCCCATGCACAATAATGAATTTTATCCGATACTGATTTCCGATTCTGGAATTACAGGGTGATGAGTTTTTAAAATTCAAGCCGATATAGAAGATGACAATTCAAAAAAGCTTCAAAGTTGGACTGAAACCTATTGCAATTTCGTCATTTTTTTTGTCATACGAATCGTTTTGGGTTATGCTGGTCTCTGAATACCGGCTCTGGAAGTACCGTAAGTAACCGTAAATTCTAAAATGAAACTTTATTCGACATCTCATGGAATGTTCAATCGATTGTCACACGTTTAGATTCCAATTCGATCCGATTTGCAGCTTCGACATTACAGGGTATTGAGTGATTAAAATCTCAAATTGCCGCTTAAAACGACGCTCATTAAAATAATGTCATGAGAACTAAAACACCAAAGAACATTCATGCAAAAAACTCATGCGTATTTATAAAAAAAGATATCATCTCACTGCTAGGTGGATTAAACACGTTTTTTAATAAAATTCCGGTTCTTTTTTTATCATAATGTATTCCTTCTCACATAGTAATGATTATGACAGAACGTATACTGCCCGCT
This sequence comes from Malaya genurostris, assembly GCF_030247185.1. Lineage (NCBI taxonomy): Eukaryota > Metazoa > Arthropoda > Insecta > Diptera > Culicidae > Malaya > Malaya genurostris. Next base: position 60,292,322 of record NC_080572.1, on the reverse strand, counting down.
GATTTGTGGAAGAAATAACACGTACATAGACTACAATGTGTATTAACTCAATGTTTCTGTTTCCCCTGTCTTTTGGCTCAGAAAAGGGGAATGGAATCATGTCCTCAATGTCAGCGTGGATAACATCGCCCAAAATCTGCACACCTAATAGTTTGATTGCATGTCATAATTTATTTAATTGCGGATGCTATGGATATGAAAAAGATATCGACAAGGACAGAAACTATCAGAGCAGATTAGAAAAGTTATTGTTAGTGGACCAATCATTTCGATATAATTTCTAAATTAAACGAAAATTATCAGTATTTGCAGGAAAAGGATGTTCTAAGTCGCACCAATTTCCAAAATGGCGACATCTGGTTCATCGATATTTGTCACAAACCATCAGAATATTGGTATTTTCTTAATAGATTTAGAAAAATAATGCTCAAGGTGGTTCTGAATTCCAAGATGGCGACTTCCGGTTTATTGATATTCCTTGAAAACTCTTACTATGTGTTTTTTTTGGAAACGGGTTTAGATGTAGGAAAACAATGTTTGAGGTTGTTCCGAAATCCAAAATGGCGGCTTCCGACTAGTTACTATTCTTTGAAAACCCTTACGATTTGTATTACTCGAATTGCTCGAATACCTTCACAATATGCATATTTTCAGAACGGTTTTCATGAGAAGGCGCTTACTTTTTTGAAGTAATAGTATAATATTTGCGGCAGATCTAAATTATAGCCAGATTTAATAAAACAAATACTAAAATACTAATCAAATCAGGTTCTGATTATCAAGACTGCTGAAGCTGTTGAACAAGTTCCCTAAATAGAGCGAAATTCTGGATATAAACTTGTTATTGTAAGGGGTTTTAAGGACTATTAATATACTGGAAGTCGCCATCTTGGAATTCAGAACCACCTCAAACATCGTTTTCCAATATCTACTCATCAAACCTGTTCCGAAAATACCCATATTGTAGTAATTTCCATGGAATATAAAAGAGCCGGAAATGATTTTTATTATATGCAAAAACCTTTTTTTTACGAAGTAGGTTCGCAAAAAAAGATTACGTTATATGATATTTTGTACGTGAAAAGAGTTACGTAAAAAGAGGTAACGTAAAAAAAGTTTACGAAAGCGGTGGATTGAGTGTACTCGTATCTTCCGTTGCAAATTGGTTACCGTAAAGCAATCTGTCACTTGGGTTACATGCCTGAGAGTTTCCTCCTTCTTTACTAGTGTTCATTTGGGCACCATAGCCTAGTTCGTCCGGTATGGAAAGTGTGAAGACTTGTAACCATAAAAAGGGTGAACAAAAATTTGAACATTGCATATTTGATTTAATCGGTCTTGTCGAGTTTTCCGCCTTTTAATTGTACCGCTAAATTTATGCAAGTGAAGTATTGAAAGTATGCAAAACTCACACAACTACTCCCAGCGATTTTCGATATTTGGATGTAAGGAAAAAGCATTTCTCTGACACAGCTTGTATTTTCTATTTAAAATTTTGATTTAATGTAATTTTAAATTTTTCTGCGAAACTTTCTGACCCTACATGTGGGTTCAAAAATTGAACCATGAAAATGAAAACTGCACTCACAACCCTAACGAAAGATTAAGACTGTCCGCACTCAGCTTCAGCAGTACCTAGTTATTCGAAGCTACTTTCGACTTTCACTCCGCCTCACTTCATTCAGTCACCTGAATGTGACATTCTAAAAACATCCTGGCAAACTTCCCGTTCCTGACGCAGTATCACTTCCAATGCAAATTTTAGCAGCTTTCGGAAACTTTCCACATTGTAACTGATTCGAATAAAAACTCTCGGTGGTGGGGTAAGGACCGTTTACGAGATCTGTGGCGGCTTTTCCTTTGCCGTCAGCTCCCACACACCAACCAACCGAAGTGCGCACGTTCCGGACTTAGCGGCAAACTTTTTAATGAACGACAATTTGTTAATATCAGTTTAACTTGTATTTTGGCTCGCTGAAGAATGAAATGGTACGAAATGTGGTATCCAGAGTGAAAGGCTTCTTTATGATGTTGCTTTTCCATTTTATTTTCAGTGATCTTTTTTACACTCTAATGAGGTAGTGAAGAAGCAAATGCTAGGGCACGCACAGGTAGTCAGATTCACCAGCAACAGTGCGAACAATTTGAGCTTCAGAATTGTAGGAAAACATGTACAAAGTTTAGTTCATCATTTAATTACTTTACTATTATTATTTCTTTTTGCACGTGATCATTACAATCAGACGTGCTCTAACGATATTATGGAACTTTTTTAGCTTGATAGCTAATCAATTAACTTTTTCATTGGAATAGAAAAGAAAGATCAGAAAAACAATCAAATCGAAATTTACGATCGAATTGAACACGACTCCATTAATGGCTATTTCTCACGTTACCACAAACTGCCAACGTTGTTGAAAAAAGGAACCATTCGAGGTTTTTTTCTAGAGCATTATAACGAACGGCACAATCGTGCTAAACAAGAATAAACGACCGAAGGAATTACCTTTGAGAAAGAAAGTACCCAAAAATAAAATCCATTTCGGAGCGCACCCCCCACCCCTCCCCCGGCGTTTATTGATGCGTGGACGTATCTTCGGTATCCTAATTCTTTCGTCACAAATGAAAATGTGCCCACAAGGCTAGCAAAATTGAATCCGGCAGCACAGCTATTAATCCTCAGTATTGTGTGAAAATCCAATCTCTAGAGAGGAAGTTGAATTAAATTTTCCGAAACCTGATGAAGCCCGAAAATAGAATCCTGGTCCGTGGAACACATTTTCCCGTCCCAAAATGACTGTCTGCTGCTCCACATGCCGTTTGCGAGCCTTTTTCTTCGCCCGGAAGGGTGCCAGGACTTGTCAATCGGACTAACGTTTTGTTTTCTGGTCCAATAGCCACAATCAAGGGCAGGTCGGAACCCAAAAGTGCTCACCAGAGCCACCCGTTAATAGGCAATTTGCATTTGCACGACCATCCCACCGAGAGTCGCTCCGCAATTCTTCCTACAGTTGCAATGACAGCGGGTGCGAATCCAGAGTAACAACGTCAACCCAACGTTCGGCAGGCACGAGAGGTGAAAATAAGAATCGGTACATAGTCGGAATTTGTTCCGCTCACAGGCCGAATGAAAACTGGAAAGCTACTTAAATTGAAATGAAATAACAATAAAGAAAATGAATATGGCGGTACGTCGTTCGACTAAATTTGATTTTCTACATGTCGTTTGGAAGCTGTCGCTTTTTTGTTGTTGCTTTCGTGGCTTATCTAGGATTTTACTCGAGAGAAGGTCTTCCAATTATATGCCTTTGTTATATTGTTTTTTTTTATGGGAATGGTATTTCAGGACACGTAGATTCATTTGATAAAATTTTGTTGAAACCATGCAAGATTGATGAAATAGCAGTCTGAGAATAGGCATTACTTAATAGAATTAAGGAGATGAAATTTATGTTTGGGACTGAACCTTGTTTATGCTCTTGATAGTCAGTCCGTTCCATCGTTTTTTGAAGTTATTTGACGTGATCACGTCGTACTTTTAACTATGGGGTGCCTTTTTTAAAATTACCCTTTGGGAGAATTGAAATGATGCCATCGGAAATATGATCAGCAATTTGTGATACAATTTTTCAGTTGTATGACATAACCACAAATATTTCAAAATTGAAGTTTTTTTATATGTTTGATATCAACGAGTACCAAAGCTGAAACCTCATGACGCGTGTTTGCCATTCTTGTAATCGCGACGAAGGTTTTGAGGTAGTAAGCGTAACATTTCATTTCTGTGTTAGATTCTCTGTCATAATTTTGAAAGCTTATAGCTTTGTGATCTGTATACGGTTTTGTAAAATATAGGAGTTGGTGCCACTGGGAGTGCGATGCGGTGCCTGGATGCTGCTAAAAAAAAGTCTGATTCCAATGTGTATTCGGCAACTTATAGTAAAGTAATTGATCGAAACAGTTATTTTGAGTGATAGTGCAGCTGTGGCAAGCGTGTGTTGTTTAGTGAAAAGTGTTTTTTTTCATAAATACCTTATGATAAAAAAAGAACCGGAATTTCCATTTTAAAATTCCCGCGCTTGTCCAATCGGTAAACTTTTATTCTCTCAACGTTGGCAACACTTTTATACACATTTTGTCAAATTTTGACGCATATCGTACGATTAGTTTTTGTTTGGCGTCTATACAAAGAAGTTGAAAAATTTTCGTGTGGCGATTTTTATAATGGATGAAAATTTAGAACAACGTGCGTGCATCAAATTTTGTGTTGCAAATGGATTTGAGTGTTCCGAAACGTTGAAAATGTATGAAACGCGTCGCTTCTCGGCTGTTGCCAAAAAGCTGAATTTCATTCAAAAACAGCGTCGTGTTGATGTGGCCAAAGAGAAGATTTCCAACGCAGATAGTGACCCCACATTCATCGAATGCATCGTAACTGGCGATGAGGTGTGGATCTATGAATATGACGTCGAAACCGCACAACAATCGACCGAATGGCGCTTCGAAGGCGAGCTGTTGTTCTAAATTTTCATCCATTAAAAAAAATCGCCACACGAAAATTTTTCAACTTCTTTGTATAGACGCCAAACAAAAACTAATCGTACGATATGCGTCAAAATTTGACAGAATGTGTATAAAAGTGTTGCCAACGTTGAGAGAATAAAAGTTTACCGATTGGACAAGCGCGGGAATTATAAAATGAAAATTTCGGTTCTTTTTTGATCATAAGGTACGTTTATTTCATAGGAAATAGGAAAGTTTTAAGTAATATACATCATATTAGTATATTGGTATTCATTAGTTAATTTAAACACTGTTTCTTTCAAGCGATTTGCTATTATAAATTACATTGAATAAAACACATTTATTTTACTCATGATCTTATAACTATTTCTGGTTTGTTTGTATCAGTTCATCACTTTTATTCAATATAATATAGCTGACTATTGGTTGATCTCATGGAAGAGAAAGGAGTCTAACATAAAATAAAATTCAAATTGGAACTCCAATGGACTTAACGAAATGATAAAGAAGTTTCATGAAAGGAAGGTCACGACAAGCAAAAATGTCGCAAACTGGGACATTGAGTACGCAAGAAATTTATTACTTGAGATCTGATATCACGATATTCCACGCATGTCCAAACGACATGATCAATATCGCGATAACCTTCGCCACAAGCACAATGATTAGTCTCGGATAGTGAAATTCGAAGGAGATGTGCATCTAACGTGTAGTGATTGGACATGAGTGTGGACATCACACGAATGAAGTCCCTACTCACATCCAGTCCCCTGAACCATGCGTTTGTAAATATTTTAGGAACAATTGCGTGCATCCACCGACCCAGATCACCTTTATCCCAAGAAGGTTGCCAGCTGGCAAGTGTTCTTTGGCGAGACGAGCTATAGAATTCGTTGAAAGCAATGGGTCTCTCATAAATGTCACCCTCAATAGCACCACGTTTGTCTAAAATATCGGCTCTTTCATTGCCTGGAATGGAGCAATGAGCCGGGACCCAAACTATTGTGATTTGATAATTATTGTTCAATATGACGTTCAGGCACTGTTTTATTTTGCCCAAGAAAAACGGTACATTTTTGCCAGCAGCGTTTGAACGAATGGCTTCAATTGCACTCAGACTATTTGACTTTCAATGGAAGAACTCCTGCCAGAACTTCAATACTCTTTGTATGTGTCGAATGCATGCAGCCTAAGGCGATTCGCAAAATACGATACTGAATTCGCTCGAATTTGATAATATGGGAGTTTGCAGCGGAACGAAACGAATCACTGAAAGTATCGTTGTCTGATACAATTTTATTAGATCTTCCGGATGAGCACCCCACCAAGATCCTGTTATTGTTCGAAGAATATTTACTCTTTGTTGGCATTTTGTTATCTGATACCTAATGTGTCCTCCTCACGTGTCCCATTTAGAATCAAACCACACCCCGAGGCATTTGAAAGTCAAAACCTGTTGGATCATTCTTCCCATCATGTGAAGCTGAAGCTGCGCGGGATCATGCTTTTGTGAAAAGACGACCAGTTCTGTTTTCTCCACAGAGAATTTGATACCCAGACGAACAGCCCAGACGGACAAGTTATCTAAGATGGGGACGGGTATAGCGTGATGGATACGTCGATGCCTTTCACGCAGTCCGCCTGGGTTCGATTCCCAACCCCGCACATAGGGTCAGAAAGTTTTTCTGTTCCGAAGAGGTGAATGACATTAATGTTAAAGCCTCTATAATAGAAACAAAAAAAAAAGTTATCTAAGGTATCTTGCAATGGTTTTTGCGGATCAATAGCTTTGGGTCCAGTAACTGAAACCACACCATCATCTGCCAATTGTCTTAGTGTACATGGGGTTTCTAGCCAGCTGTCAATGTCAGTCACGTAAAAATTAGAGGAGCGGACTGAGGCATGAGCCTTGCGGGAGACCCATGTAGCTAATTCTGAATGTTCCTAAATTTCTGTTTGAACTGTTAGTAGAATATTCTCAGTAATAGTACTGTTGTTGTACCGTTGAATTCCACTATGTCACGTCATTACACTCTCACAAAGTCACTATTTTCACAGTCACAATTTGTCCAAAAGTGTATCAAACTTTATAATACAGATACGTATTTCCGAATGTTATTTACATCCTTCTTACGTGTGTATCGGTTTTATAAGTTTATTGAAAGAATGCTGCAGTGAAGTTCCTTTTATACAAATGAAAAGGAAAAAAACAGGTAACCGAAAAACTGGAAGAGTTAAGTGTTTTCTATGTTTGTTTTTATTTTGGATATGGGTAGTAACTGGAAAAGCCAAGTAGATCTATTCCCTTGGTCTCGGTTTGATAAAGAGATGGAGTTATTTTAGAATATTCCTTAACTTTCTGCTGAATCTAATTTCCATGGATTGGAAATTTGTCTTAAGATTTTTATGTCATTAGTAGTGAGTTCATGATCTTCAAAAAAGGCATGTTCTGCTTCTTTTGACTTGAAGTGATGTGGTAGTCCCTTTTCCAATTCGTTGGATGCTTTCGCTATTTCGGAGATATGTTCCTTGAAACGAATGTCTAGTATTCTCTTCTTTTGTCCGATGTATATTTTATCGCAATGAGGACACGAGATTTTGAATACACCAGCCTTTTTCAAATTCTCTGTAGGATCTTTTGTAGAACCTAGTAAAGTTTTCAATTGGTAGTTCATACTGCTGAACACTAAATCTAAACCAAATTTTTTTAATTTTGATTTTAATGGGTGTGAAATATTTCGATTGAAGTCCACCGATATTCTTTTAAAATTTTCAGAAGAGGGGGGGGGGTCAAAGTTGTAAGTGATTGTTTTTTCAACAGTCTTAATTTTTTATCGAAGATGGTTTGAATTGTATACTCTGGATATCCATTGAACCTTCCAATTTCGAAAATAAAGTTCTTCTCTTTTATCGCAGCATCTTTTCTAAGGGGCAAGGATAGCATTCTGTGAATCATATGATGGAATGCTGCCATTTTGTGTTGACGGGAATGATTAGAAGTATTTGGTATGACACGGTACGTATTGGTTGGCTTCCTATATATTTCGAAAGTTAAGGATTTTGCCTTCCGGACAATAAGAATATCCAACAAAGGTTTTTTTTTCTTTCTCTTCCTCATAGGTGAATTTAATATTTTTATGTAAATTATTAATTTTTTCTAAGCAGTTTGATAAATCATTGCGTTTGATGATGCAAAATATATCATCTACGTATCTTCACCAGCGATTAGGTAATAATCTCTGCTCATTTAAAAGTTCTTCAAGGTTTGCCAAAAAATAATTCACATAAAAACGGGGAGAGTAGATTACCCATTGGTGCCCCTTGTAATTTTTTCCTCTGAATTTGAAATAATTTACATCCATGAAAAAGTTGAGTAGCGAATACCTGTGTGTTAGGAACTGATTTACTGAAGAATTTTTTCGACATAGAATGGAATTCTTTTACTAGCCATTTGGAGATTTTTTGAGTTGGGACCCCTACCGGAGAAATGATTTCCCTTATTTCGGTACCCGGTTTATGAACCTTTGGTAGTCCTTTTATTTCAGATAAAGAGGGGTTAGAAACTTTGAGACTACTGAGATTGATATCGAAGTTTGGGTTGCATTCATGAAGAGTTTTATTTCTGAATGTTGCCAAATCGCCATGTGAAAAATACATGCATTTCTCTGAATGGTTGTGCAAATAATTATTTATTTTTTTTTTTATTCAATAATATAATATAATATTAAGGCACACTGCTTAAGCTCTAAGATGCCAAGGGTATTTACTAATCTTAATTATCGTCTAACTTAAAACTAGAGTAGTATCATTATGTAATATAGTATCTGGCGATCGGTAGTGGCCGGTGAATTGAATTTAGGATGAGATGATTCCAGATGGCGATGGTAATTTTCTATGTTGGCCGCATTCTTCGGTCCGTGAGGGTCCGCGGGAAACACCACCAGGCTACGAAGGCCCGGCGGGTGGCCCGCATGCTGGTCATTGACTGGAGCGGTCTTCCGGTGATGGTGATGTTACGGAAGAGAATGAAAAAAAGAAGTAAATCTAGTGGGAAACGGGGTAAAAAAGGGGTGTGGGAACAAAATGTTTGAAAACGACAGAGATCTAATTAGTTGCCATCGAGATGGTGAAAAAACAGGGAAAGGGGAACGAAAAAGTTAGTGACAAAAAAAAAAAGATCTTGTTAATTCCAATGAAGATGGTGAACAGGGACGGGGATCGAGAGAATCGGGCGGATGTTAGTGTCGAACCTGTAGGTGGAGATTATATTTTCTGAGCGAGGAATAACACATTACACTTGTATATCAATGTGTTTAAGGTACTGGTATATGAGAAGCATATATGAACTATCCCGACTCGCCAACACATCCCGAACCGGCACCTCAGGCGGTCTACCTCGGGCCCTGAGGGATTCCAGTAGCTTCGACCTGGCGTCACGATACTCTACGCACGACCACACGACATGCTCGATGTCCTGATAACCGTCGCCACAGGTGCAGAGCCCGTTCTCCACGATCCCGATACGCCGGAGATGTGCGTTGAATGTATAGTGATTTGACATGAGCCGTGACATAACGCGAATGAAATCACGACTCATGTTCATCCCCTTGAACCAAGGTTTCGTCGATACCTTAGGGATAATGGAGTGTAGCCATCGTCCCAGTTCGTCATTCGTCCATGAAGTTTGCCAACTTTCGAGAGTTTTCTGACGAGAAATACTGAAAAATTCATTGAAGCAGATTGGTCTTTCATAAATATCACCTTCCAATGCGCCCACTTTAGCCAATAAGTCTGCCTTTTCATTGCCCGGAATGGAACAATGCGAAGGGACCCAGACTAACGATATTAAATAAGACCGTTCAGATAAAGTTCTCAAATGTTCCCGTATTTTCCCCAGGAAATATGGGAGATACTTTCCTGGCTTCATTGCCCGGAGAGCTTCTATTGAACTTAGACTGTCCGTGACAATGAAGTAATGGTCTTTGGGCATGGTTTCAATGATCTCGAGGGTGTACTGAATAGCAGCTAATTCTGCGACGTAAACTGAAGCCGGATCACTGAGTTTGTAAGAAGCGGTGATGTTTTGATTGAAGATGCCGAAGCCTGTGGACTCGTTGATGTTTGATCCGTCAGTGTAAAACACCTTTTCACAGTTGACTGTTCTAAATTTATTATAAAAAATATTTGGGGCCACTTGAGGGCGCACGTGATCCGGAATTCCACTAATTTCTTCTCTCATGGATGTGTCGAAAAACACAGTAGAATCAGAAGTATCCAAGAAATGAGCACGGTAGGAAACAAACGAAGAAGGATTAATATTCTGAGCCATGTAATCAAAATACAAGGACATAAAACGGGTTTGAGAGTTAAGCTCAACTAACCTTTCGAAGTTTTCAATCACCAGAGGATTCAAAATGTCGCATCGAATGAGCAAACGATATGAGAGATCCCAGAACCGGTTTTTCAGTGGAAGAACGCCCGCCAGCACTTCGAGGCTCATCGTATGAGTTGATTGCATGCAACCCAAGGCAATACGCAAACAACGATACTGAATTCTTTCCAGCTTGATGAAATGAGTGTTCGCCACTGATCGGAAGCAGAAGCATCCGTATTCCATCACGGACAATATCGTTGTTTGATACAACCTGATCAGGTCTCCTGGGTGGGCACCCCACCATGATCCGGTTATTGTACGAAGAAAGTTGATTCCCTGCTGGCATTTTTGTTTCAGATACCTAATGTGACATCCCCAGGTGCCTTTGGAGTCGAACCAGACCCCGAGATATTTAAATGTGAAGGCCTGAGCTATGGTTTCACCCCCTAGTTGAAGCTGTAATTGTGCTGGTTCTCGCTTCCTCGAAAATACAACCAGCTCAGTTTTCTCCGTAGAGAACTCGATACCCATTTGAAGAGCCCATGATGATAAGTTGTCGAGAGTATCTTGTAATGGTCCTTGGAGATCGGCAGCTTTGGGTCCTATAATAGACACAACGCTGTCGTCGGCAAGTTGTCTTAGCGTGCAAGATGTGTTGATACATTCATCGATATTACTTACGTAAAAATTGTATAAAAGGGGGCTTAAGCATGAGCCCTGAGGAAGACCCATGTAGCTGAATCGTATTGTCGACAAATCACCATGCGCAAAGTACATGTGTTTCTCAGACAATAGATTATGTAAAAAGTTGTTCAAAACTGGCGAAAGACCATGCTGATGCAACTTCTCAGATAGGATATTTATAGAAACTGAGTCAAAAGCCCCCTTAATGTCTAGGAAAACTGACGCCATTTGTTCTTTACGAGCAAATGCCATTTGAATTTCTGTTGAGAGCAACGCAAGACAATCGTTCGTTCCTTTGCCCCTGCGGAAACCAAATTGTGTAACTGAAAGTAAGCCACTTGTCTCGACCCAATTGTCTAGACGAAACAGAATCATTTTTTCGAACAATTTCCGGATACAGGAAAGCATAGCAATCGGCCGATACGAATTGTGATCGGAGGCGGGTTTCCCTGGTTTTTGAATGGCGATAACTCTGACTTGTCTCCAGTCGTGTGGGACAATATAAATAATTATTTATAATTGCTGGAAGTCCATGTTGATGGAGTTTGTCTGAAAGAACATCTATGGAAACTGAATCAATTGCTTCTTTAATGTCTAAAAATATAGTGTTACACATTTGCAATTATGCTGACAAAAATAGAAAAATTATTCTCGGAGTGCCGATTCAAAGTCATCTAAAGCTTAACGCAAATTTCCATCTTCCTTTTATCATCGTCATCCGATCGTCCGATAGACACATATTGATAATAATAGAGTGGTTTCTCTAATGCACACTCCCCGACCTTACACACGATTAAAACCGATATGTAACAGTTCGGCTGAAAAGTTCGTATCGTTTAATAGAAACACAAATTTTTTTGCCAAAATTTGTTTTTATTATTCAACATAATTGCCATCAGAGGCGATATAGCGATTATAGCGATCTTCAAACTTTTCGATACCATTTTTGTAGTACGATTTGTCCTTTGCCTCAAAATAGGCCTCAGTTTCAGCGATTACCTCTTCATTGCTTCTAAATTTTTTACCAGCGAGCATTCTCTTGAGGTCTGAGAACAGGAAAAAGTCACTGGGGGCCATATCTGGAGAATACGGTGGATGAGGGAGCAATTCGAAGCCCAATTCGTTCAATTTCAGCATGGTTTTTCGTTGTTGTTTTTGATCGATTGTGAGCTCACGCGGCACCCATTTTGCACAAAGCTTTCTCATATCCAAATACTCGTGAATAATATGTCCAACACGTTCCTTTGATATCTTTAGGGTGTCAGCTATCTCGATCAACTTCACTTTACGGTAATTGAAAATCATTTTGTGGATTTTTTTCACGTTTTCATCGGTAACAGCCACTTTTGGACGTCCACTGCGTTCATCGTCTTCGGTGCTCATATGACCAGTACGAAATTTTGCAAACCACTTACGAATTGTTGCTTCGCCGTCTAGATAACACTCATCAAGCCACTTTTTGGTATCGGCGGCACTTTTTTTCATCAAAAAGTAGCGTTCATCAACACACGAAATTCCTTTTTTCCCATTTTTTTCACAATAACAAAAGTAGCTTCACTCAATATGCAATATCTCACAAACTAAAAATCAGACAGCTGTCAAATTTATACACGTATCTTTTGAAGGTTGGTACTAACTGAAAATGGTATGGATTTAATTCTAGTGGCGCCCTCTCATAGAAACGATACGAACTTTTCAGCCGATCTGTTGTTCATATCCACTTCATTGTGGTTCGAACAAAGCCTTCGAACGGTTCGCGATCAAGTGCCGGTGAACAGAGGCACTAAACGTGTCGAGTGCGGTTAGACAAATTCCGAGAGCGATAAACAAATTCAAGCACATGCTACATGAACTTAGACGGTGCGTGAAAACAGGTAATGCTCCTGGAATACTCGCCTTTCACAGATAATAAGTATATCATTCTCAAAGGTGCAACGAAAATCACGTGAGCGTCAACACTCACACGATCCTAACCATTGCGATGTTCATTGGGTATAAAACGAAGTGATACCTCGTGGCAAGACAGGTGAGACATACTGTCATTACATGCAACAATTATCATAGTCCGTCACTACACTTCCAGTGAACAGTTTCTTTCATGTGCATCGGATCAAGATAGTAACGTGACGCAAACACACTAATTAGATCTACATGCTGATTCCAACCCCGTCGTTCGTTTTCGCTCGTTTAGCACCTCCTCCACCAACCCTTGTTTTCAATTTACCTAATAAATTTTCTCCTCTATCTCACCTTCTAAGTAAGAATACTAATATTGTTATGCTTGGTGTCATTAACTAGTTATAGTGTTATAAATTTAGTTTAACTGTTAGTTTTAATTGTAGTGTTAGGCTTAAATGTATCTGTTGGATCATTGTAATCTGTTGATACAAATGATGAGGAGGTTTTATGCCTGCTGGAGAGAGATATTGCCAAATTTCATCTCCATCGGGCTTTTCCCTGCTCCAAATAAATAAATAAATAAATAAATAAACAAGGCTCAAATCAGGTAATCTATTCACTACTCGCTCTAGAAAATGGAGATTCTACTCAGCTTCTCTTCAATTCAGAGCCTTTTATATTAGTTCGCTTCTGTTAAACCTGCGCTAATCCGTTCTATAGAAGCCAGTGTGCGTGAGCCGTGCACCGAGAGACCAAGCTGTGATCGCTCTGCTCAATAAGCAAATTGTTCAACACACAATACGGCACGAAGATCCAATACGGCGTACCTGAATCAACGGGGCAATCTCCAGGATCGCATCGAGGCGCGAGACGACTCGGAACAAATGCATCTGAAGTGAGAAACGGGAATGCAGAGTCATCAGTTGGAGGGGGTCGACACCGATGTGCTACATCCAGCGGTGATTAATAAGTGTAGGAACCTGAGGCCGGTGTACATGAATCAATAGATAGATAGTCAACAGGAATAGATTTTGATAGTTTTAAGCAGCATGTCTCGCATTAGAAGGCTATTACAGTTGTTGAGTAAGCGCATTGAATGATTAAGTAGGTTTTGGTGAGTCTTTATAAATTGTCGGAGTTCCACCATTCGCACGAGTAGAGAAAAAATAAACGAATAATAACAGATGCCATTAGTTGCTTTTGAGCGAAGGCAATTTGGATGTCAGACGAAAGTAATGCAGAGCAATCATTTGTACCTTTATTTCTACGGAAGCCAAACTGAGTATTTGACAACAAACCGTTCGTCTCGACCCAAGTGTCGAGACGTCGTAGAATAATTTTTTCGAACAATTTTCTGATGAAAGACAACATAGCAATGGATCTATATGCGTTGTGATTGGAAGCTGGTTTCCACGGCTTTTGAATGGCGATAACTTTCACTTACCTCCAGTCAGGTGTAACAATATTTTGCTCAAGAAACTTGTTGAACAATTCCAACAAACGTCTTTTTGCGAGGTCGGGCAGATTCTTCACCAAGTTGAATTTAATTCTGTCCAACCCAGGAGCGATATTGTTACAAGACATGAGTGCAATGGAAATTTCCATCATTGAAAAGAGGCTATCAATGGAATCGTCAATCGGAGAAGACTCCCTAATAATGCTATGCGTAGGAACAGAATCCGGATAAACTTTCCTAGCAAAATCAAATATCCATCGATTCGAGTATTCCTCACTTTCATTTCATACGTTACGATTCCCCATTCGTCTGGCCGTGTTCCAAAGAGTGCTCATTGAGGTTTCTCTTGACAAACCTTCGACAAAATGTCTCCAGTAGCTACATTTCTTGGCCCGAAGTATGCTCTTGTACTTGGTTTCTAAAATCAATTTCATTTTTTTTCATAATTTGGAGGAGTTCTACCTTCTTGTTTTAAAAACGTCTTGAAAGCGTTTTGTTTCGCGTGTTTAGCATCTGAGCACTCTTTGTCCCACTAAGGGTTTGGTGGCCTTCTGTTGGTCGATGCACCAAGAAATTATTTGGTTCGGGCTTGTTCTGCGGCCTCCAGAATCGAACAAACGAGGAAGTCATATTCTTCAAGTGGGGGGAGTGCAATATTAACTGAATTAGAAATACATTTGTTACTGCTAAGGAGTGTATCGATAAGTAGTTAGCAACATTCAAACAGTTATTACTCTTAAATGGCTTAATTTTTTCAGCGTGTTTTGCGGTGATATGTTTGTTTACATGTCAATAACAGCTGCGCAATCGATTGGTTCCGGTACGGTTTATCGTTTCAATGATGAGTCGACTTCCGGTGAAACTCTCAACGGGTGAGCACGTTGCATCGTGTTAGTCCGGAGAAAATTCGAGTATTTCGCAAGAAAGAACGGATTTTCAGCCGTACTTTGACGATTCGACGCAGCCACACAGCGGGATTTTCGCTTATAGTCAAGTGAAAATAAAGTCCATTGGACTATAAACGAAAATTAACTGGCAATATAGCCTTAGTTGCTGTGCCATCAATTCGGCGTCATCTCAAGTGAGGCGACGCCAACCAGAAAAGAAGAAGAATGGAGTCGAATTAATCCGGAAACGCGAAAGAAAATTCTGCACACTTGGTGCTCAGAAAGTGGTGTCGCGTACAACGAAATTGCAAAACGGGTGAAAGTGCACCACACCAGTGACAAAAATACTATCGAGAAGTTCGATAAGACCCTTTCCATGATTTGCCCCGATCCGGTAGGAAAACGGGTCCCAGTCAGCCCGACCGGGACTTAAAAGTGGTTGAGTACATCAGGAAAAACCCATCGGCGTCGATGCGGGATTTGGCCAAGCAGTTCAACACCAACATCGGAATGATTCAACGGATCAAAGTTCGGAACTCCCTGAAAACGTACAAGAAACAGAAGCTGAGCTGAGCAATGTGTGTGTGTATGTATGTGTCAAATAATCTCATTAGGTTTTCTGGGAGATGGCTGAACCGATTTGGACAAACTTAGATTCAACTGAGAGGTCTCGAAGTCCCATACGGAATTTCTGAACTTCATCCGGATCCGACTTCCGGTTCCGGAGTGTGTTCAATATTGTACAGCGTCACTTAAACCGGCGAAACATAAAAAGTAAAAAAAATTCTAAACTGGTCTCAAAACTACACAAATCGATAGTCATTATCAGTAGGCAACTAAACAAACCGATTCCGGCTATCCTGGTTCTCGGTATCCGGTTCCGGAAGTACCGGAAATAGTGGTCATATATACCAAAATAGATCTCACTCACTTTTCTCAGCGATGGTTTGACCGATTTTCACAAACTTAGATTCAAATTACGGTCCGATACGGAATTCCTGAATTTCATCCGGATCCGACGTCCAGTTCCGGAATTATAGGGTAAAGTGTGTTCAATGTTGTACATCGTCACTTAAGGTGAAATGTAGCGGAATGCGAAAATCGCGTTTTTGATCAATTATTCAAAAACTAGACTGATTTTCGAAAAACCAAAAACACTTAAGTTTTCGAAATCAAATTTATTATAACTAAGTATTCTTAGAATTTTGAAATGTTGCTTTGCCGAGCCGTAATTGGTTTTTGAAATGTATAAACGGTTACTGTTCCGTTCCACGGGATGCTAATAATGTAAAATTCGGTTGAGTTCAATGCATTGATGTTGCTGAAGCAATAATGCTTGGCTGTGTAATATCGTATAACAGGTATTATTTTAGATTGTAGCAATTTTCATAGCAAAACTATAACTTCATCATTGACAAGCTACTGAATGAAATGAATACAAGCCAAGTATTATCGTTCATTAACCTTTGATACAAACAATGTGATAAAAATTGAGAGTCAGCTTCGAGCCAGTCAGCATGGAAAATTTATTGGAATTCATTGGTTTTTCAATTATTATAAATACAATGAATCAACGCTTGATTTTCCTTTCAAAATCGATTGAATAATAATGAACTACGAAATAACTACATATTTATTTTGGTGCCCCAAATATGTGCTTGAGAAAAGATTCACTAAATAATTTTAACTGCATGGTAAGATGAACTCATGCGAGTCAAGTAAATACTTTTACGTAAATTCTATCTCATCCCCGAGAAGGGCCTGGTGGACTACTGCAAAGATATCGAAAATACTTGAATGTTCTCTTGTCTTCAATCGTTCTTTTGAAGAAGAATTCATGCTTGCTACTAAGCTCAGGCATATGCATGGTTAGCAAGTTATTCAATACATATACATATAACCTCATGTTAGTCATTCATAATTACTCATGATGCAATCTTCAATTGAATCGATTCGCTCTCTGTATTAGTTAGTAAGTTAGTATATAAGTTCCTTTTCCCCATTACACAATACAAGTAGGTTTAGAATTTTCCCTACACAAAAATCTCAGAATTGCGGAAGCAAATGATGTCTTCATGGTAATAACCAAATCATATATATATATATAACAGGGCTGAAAAGTCACCACTTGAGGCTGAACACCCAATTTAAATCTTAATAATTTAATTTTAACTCATATTCCAATAAATAGTTATTTAAAAAAAAAAAAAAAAAAAAAAAATTACTCATGATTTATAGCTCTAGTGTAAGAGTAATCACTAACAATAATGATTGAATTAGCATATATTCAAAGTGTGAAGGATTCAAAAATCCATTACGTCCAGTCTTTTTTACAAGCCAATATAACGAGAGGTAAACCCACTGCTCTCAATCATTGAAAAAAGTTCTTGTTTCTATGTGTCCGTTTTTCTTGGTATGCTTTGTGCGACGGCTCGTTCAACTGAAGTGGATAAAATTTTGCGCGCATTTTATGACGCTACATTTCACCTTAAACTGTAACTGGAAAAAAAACCGTAAAAAATGTTATAAACTGGACTCTAAACCGTTATTCTCAATCTTAGGGTCATTTGAAAGGTCTTATGGTCCTACCAAAAATTACTGCATATTTTCGGATGCAACAAACAATTTAATCGTAATTTAGAGTGCGTACTAGTAACGTTTGTATGTCATGTTAGTTGGTGGCCGTACGAACCAACTTTGATTATACCGGTTCTCGGGTTCCGGTGCCGGAAGTGCATATAATAGTGAACCTACTTTGTTTTCTTAAGGATGACCTACGCAATCATAGC
The DNA here is from genome assembly GCF_030247185.1 of Malaya genurostris. Taxonomy (NCBI): domain Eukaryota; kingdom Metazoa; phylum Arthropoda; class Insecta; order Diptera; family Culicidae; genus Malaya; species Malaya genurostris. Next base: position 60,274,709 of record NC_080572.1, on the reverse strand, counting down.
ACTGTTTTATTCTGTATGTTATACTAGTTAATTCACAAACAATCTCTTGGTTTCATTCAAAAATCGAAGAGAAAAATTTTGAATAGAATACCACAATATTATATGTACATGAGAAAGGCAATAAACAATGTTGCTAACTACATTTCGATACACTCCTTAATGTGACACCCCATTTTTCGTGCATCGTTGAGGATGTGAATTCAGATGATTTTTTCGAGCTGCTTCGCTATAAAACGAGACGTTCTATAGTTTGATGTCACGTGGAGCTATCGACACAAATGTGAATGATTGATATTAGTGTGATTATTCAATATTGATCTTTTGGCAGATTAGTCTCAAAATGCGTCGTTACCTGGTCAGAAGTAATCATGAAAACTGCATTTATTTGCTGTAACCACATCGACAAAGTTAAATGTCAAAATCCGAACAGCATCCACAGCAACAAAACCGAGAAAATGAGATGCATTTGACACAACCATACGAACGAATGCAAGAACGAAAGACTGCATTTGTTGAGTGTTTATTTCCAACTAGTGGCAAATCTCTCCCCCTATACTGTATTTAAATCAAGTCCCGTGCAGTTCCCGAGCGAGTTCTTCTTGGTAAAAGTTCCTTCCCCATTCACTAAATACCTGTGAATATCTCCATATTCAAACAGCCGCATGGGTCGGATAGTTTTCCCCTACGAGTACCTCGTTGATTGCCACGTAGTAATGCAACGAATGTGAGAAAGGATTTGCAGTTCGTAGAAAGGATTCAACTTCCCTCGATATTCATGCCGCCATTCCTACACCCAACCGAGCTAAGAGTAAAGCTGTATCGATTTTCATTCTGATTTTTTTTTTCATTCCCATATCGTCTCATCACCCGGCTTCAGTCTGCCATTCAAACCGGTGCTTTTTTGCTGATTAGAGCTATGCTGATAGCATAGTATAGTATCGTCGTCATCATCGTCAGTAATTGTTGTTGTTCACGAGTCACACAATGGCGACGGGTATGATAATGAGGACCTAACCGATAGAAACTATACAATAAACGGAAGAAACCTTGATGGGACCTCGAACAACGATTGATGGTGTTTTAAAATTATCATAACAAGTTTGATTTTGCTCGATGGAAAATCAGCGGAGAACTTATTCAAACCGCCAGATATGGACAGATGTACATCTGATTACAACGGAAAAATTCAGTCCAACATTGATAATGGTTTTTCTCTTTTGGTTCGAGCAGGATCCGATAAACCGATTCAGCACTACTTTTTTACGTTTGGATGGAGGAAGGGCTGCCATTCGATTCCGAATTGCAGGGGGGTTTTCAGGTGTTTTTCAACCAGGGCGAAACGAATGAAATGTTGAACACGAACCATGACCAGGATTTTAATGAATGTGGCATCGTGTTCCTGGTATCTTCGTCCATCCGTCCGTCCGACTTGAGGGAAAACATTAGCATACCGAATGCCGAGGGAAATGAAAACGCATAAATCAAAAATTATTGTTGGTACATTAGCATACAAGCGGGGGCCACTGACAACTTTTTTTCGACTTTACGGTAGTTACTTTATCTAAACTGTGATTTTTTTCTTCTACTTCCAGGTAAACATAATATCATCCTTAGACCGTTGGAAGTAGTGGTTACTGCGCGGAAAGTTGTAATTCGTAACTCGATTTTCACAAACTGCCCATGTAACTGTTCGTTCGTCACCGTCAGGAAAGTCGAGATGTTTCCCCAGAAACCATCACATTTATTGGTATGTTTTGAATCGCTCACCTGTTCCGTGTGAATGGGAAATTTTGCCCCCGAGCAGGGAGCTCACGTTCGGTTTATGGGCACATATTTCTACACCATGCTTCCGGGAAGTACAGCAATAAAACAAATGTGCCGTGCTTGGCTCCTCAGCTTTTAGCATTTTCTGGCTGTTCGGTAGGTCAAAATGGATGCTGCCACGATTTGCGATGCTGCGTTGTTGATTTTGCAATTCGCTGCTGTATGGTGTATGATTTATTCGCGCTGGGGGCTTGTCCTTGAGCGGAAAACGTCTAATATACGAAGGAGAACAAATTGTTTTGATAACAACTTGTATTGAATTAGCCACGGAAGTCGCGGGAATAAGATTACTTGATGTTCTGTTAACCCTCTTAGCATGTCGATGCAGTAAAATTTGATTAGGTTTATGTTTTGGTCCATTTTGTATTTTATTAAGACTTCAAACATTAATTTTTGAGAAGCCTCAAAGCTTCGAAGCTCGCTAAAAAACTTTTTCAACAAGCAAAAGATTCATTTACTCGGTTCTTTTAAGAACCTTAAATTAATTCTTAAGAACTATTACCCTGTACAAGAATGGGTAGAACTTAATTGTGGAATTCTCTTGTTGTATTTAACACAGTAACACAATTTCTTCACTATATCAACGAAAATATGCTCAGTAATTAATGCTAAAGTTTTCAAAAGTATTAGGTATTCAAAAATAACTCAAAGTTGAAGTCTTCTAAAATGTTTTGTATGGACGAATATAAAGGTAAAACTCAGTGCCATACAACGTTGCAAATATTCTTCGTGTAACTAATTCATTCATCGATCTTCACCGCCAACATGCTTCTATTCACTAATAGTACTGTTGTTGCACCGTTGAATTCCACTATGTCACGTCATTACACTCTCACAAAGTCACTATTTTCACAGTCACTATTTTTCCGAAAGAGTATCAAACGTTATAATACTGATACGTATTTCGGAATGTTATTTACATCCAGTGTATCGGTTTTATAACTATTGAAAAAATGCTGCAGTGAAGTTCCTTTTTTACAAACGTAAGTAGGTAAAAACGTAAATAGGTAAACCACAAAAGGAACAAAAAAAATTGAAAAGGGAAAAAGACAAGTAACCGAAAAACTGGTAGAGTTAAGTGTTTTCTATGTTTGTTTTTATCTTGGATATGGGTAGTAACTGGAAAAGCCAAGAAGATCTATTCCCTTGGTCTCGGCTTAATAAAAAGATGGAGTTATAATTTAATATTTCTAAACTTTCTGCTGAATCTAATTTCCCTGGATTGAAAATTTGTCTTGAGATTTTTATGTCATTAGCAGTGAGTTCATGATCTTCAAAAAAGGCATGTTCTGCTACTTTTGACTTGAAATGATGTGGTAGTCCCTTTTCCAATTCATTGGATGCTTTCGCTATTTCGGAGATATGTTCCTTGAAACGAATGTCTACTGTTCTCTTTGTTTGTCCGATGTATATTTTATCGCAATGAGGACACGAGATTTTGAATACCCCAGCCTTTTTCAAATTCTTTGTAGGATCTTTTGTAGAACCTAGTAAAGTTTTCAATTGGTAGTTGATGCTGCTGAACACTAAATCTAAACCAATTTTTTTTAGTTTTGATTTTAATGGGTGTGGAATATTTCGATTGAAGTCCACCGATATTCTTTTAAAATTTTCAGAAGGGGGAGTCAAAGTTGTAAGTGATTGTTTTTTCAGCAGTCTTAAGCAGGCTCTGGATATCCATTGAACTTTCCAATTTCGAAAATTATGTTTTCTCTTTTATCGCAGCATCTTTTCTAAGGGGCAAGGATAGCATTCTGTGAATCATATGGTGCAATGCTGCCATTTTGTGTTGATGGGAATGATTAGAAGTATTTGGTATGACACGGTCCGTATTGGTTGGCTTCTTATATATTTCAATAGTTAAGGATTTTGCCTCCCGGACAATAAGAATATCCAAGAAAGGTAAACTGTTGTCTTTCTCTTCCTCATAGGTGAATTTAATATTTTTATGTAATTTATTAATTATTTCTAAAAAGTTTGATAAATCGTTGCGTTTGATGATGCAAAATATATCATCCACGTATCTCCACCAGCGATCAGGTAATACTTTCTGCTTATTTAAAAGTTCTTCAAGGTTTGCCATGAATAACTCACATAAAAACGGAGAGAGTAGATTACCCATTGGTGCCCCTTGTAATTGTTTATGAAATTCCCCTCTGAATTTGAGATAAGATAAGACCGTACTTTGCATTTCCATAAACTACTACTATTTTGTTGAAGTAACCAATCTTCCAACAGATTGATTGAGTCCTTCACCGGGACACTTGGGAATAAGGCGGTTACATCGAAAGATACCATCATTTCGTCATCTTCGATTTCGCCTGAATTCTGAAGTTGAGTAGCGAATACCTTTGTGTTAGGAACTGATTTACTGAAGAATTTTTTTTGGCATAGATTGGAATTCTTTTACTAGCCATTAGAAGATTTTTTGAGTTGGGACCCCTACTGAAGAAATGATTTCCCTTATTTCGTTACCCGGTTTATGAACCTTTGGTAGTCCTTTTATTTTGGATAAAAAGGGGTTAGAAACTTTGAGACTACTGAGATTGATATCAAAGTTTGGGTTGCATTCATAAAGAGTTTTATCTACTTTTTTAATAATATCTGGAAGGGGCCGGCTCTTTGTTTCCTATAAGGGCCGTCATTGATTTTTTGGGTTATCAGATTGTCATAATTTTCTTTGTGCATAATTACCACTTTGGTTCCCTTATCAGCCTTAACATAAAATACAGGCTTTTCCCGCAGCATTGCACCATATGATTCACAGAATGCTATCCTTGCCCCTTAGAAAAAAAAGCTGCGATAAAAGAGAAAACATAATTTTCGAAATTGGAAAGTTCAATGGATATCCAGAGCATACAATTCAAACCATCTTCGATAAAAAATTAAGACTGCTGAAAAAACAATCACTTACAACTTTGACTCCCCCTTCTGAAAATTTTAAAAGAATATCGGTGGACTTCAATCGAAATATTCCACACCCATTAAAATCAAAACTAAAAAAATTGGTTCAGATTTAGTGTTCAGCAGCATGAACTACCAATTGAAAACTTTACTAGGTTCTACAAAAGATCCAACAGAGAATTTGAAAAAGGCTGGGGTATTCAAAATCTCGTATATATATATATATATATATATATAGATATATATATATATATATATATATATATATATATATATATATATATATATATATATATATATATATATATATATATATATATATATATATATATATATATATATATATATATATATATATATATATATATATATATAATAAAATACAGATTAACCTGTATATATGGCAACCCTGTTTCGCATGGCATATTTTCACACGACCCCATACTAGTATAAAGATGTGTTCAACATCATCACTTTCGCTTTCGCATTGCCGTTCGTAATTTAATGGTTTAGTGACGGTACAAATTATTTAAATTTCCAACTCGATGAATCTTTTGGTAGGAAATATAGGATCTGAGATGGTTCTCGTGTGTGTCTTGTTTCGGCAACAGTTGCTCAGAAAACGGTAGGAAAGCGAGAAAATTCAACTAGTTCTTCAGGATGATCTTTAGCACTGAAAAGTGCTTTGACTTCTTTGAAAAGCACTGAAATATGTTAAGTAATTAGGGGGTTTGTTCAATGCGAATAACAACTGCAAGGAATAGATCTTCGTGCGAGCAACGAAGCAGCGTCGGCTTCGTTCGCACCCGAATATACGGACAAGTCCGAATACTAGAACGATCATAATATGGCTCGCAAAATTACAAACACACGAATTGAACGAATCGTCGCACAAAGCAAAGCATTGTGCAAAACCGACACATAGAAATACGGAATATTTTCATTGATTGAGTGCTGTGGGCTTATGCCCCGTTTACACTTCTGCTGGCTGCCAGCATGCTGGTGTCAGTGTACTGCCCTCTTAGGAAAAAACGTTCAACTGTGGTCCAATGATCCAAAGTATTAGACCAACGAAGGACCACCGTTGAACGTTTTTTTCCTCAGAGGGCAGTACACTGACACCAGCATGCTGGCAGTCAGCAGAAGTGTAAACGGGGCATTACGACACGTTTTGTTCGCTAGTGAAACAAATACCAAGTCCTCGTCCTCGCACTAGAACTAAACGTGGATTTAATCAACTCTAGTGAATTTGTTTTCAATTTATTCAGTAATACTATTGAACGTGATCTTCTCCGAATCTTTTTCCGCAAGTTTCATTAAGATAATTAGTCGATATAAAGAGTTGTTAGGTAGTTTTAAAGCTTAAATAAGGATAATTATAAGATTTAATCATGCAGGGGAGAGCGTTCGGTTACCGGCACCCTTTTCTAATAACTTCTTTCTAAGTGCATATTATGCGGATAACTTCTTTCTAAGTGCACATCAATGGAAAGCTAAAGTCCCCAGCTAACAACTAAATAAGAAACTAAGTTGACTCAATCGATTGAAAAAACTATAATATCAATTTGGCCGGTCTTCCACCGGCTTCGCGGGATTGAATACTGTTGCTACAGTCGAACTTATTGGCTTCTTATCCACTAAGCAACGTTTAATGGCATTAATCAGTGCATTGAAGTTCATTTTCCTTGACTTGGACGATTTGTTTGAAGTTTCCATGGCTAACAAAGAAAATGGGGTACCGATAACCGAAATCGGTAGACATTTGAAAAATGACGGAAAAAACTTTGGTTGCGAAAATTTTGATAGCATCAGGTATTAAATCACGAAATAGATCGATTTTACTTCATAAATACCCGTTCAGAATATATCTATATTGTAAGGGTTTTAAGGAATCAATGAACCGGAAGTCGTCATATTGGATTTTGAAACGACCCAAAACACCATTCTCTTGATTGGGGGTCTCTACATTCGCTACAAAAAACTTTTTTTAACGAAGTGTATTCCAAATAACATAATTTTTTTTACGAACCAAATCCTGAATAACGTAAAATACTTTCATTTCTGAAACCCCCGTTTAGCTCGTAAATGGAGGTTTCGGTGTATCGAACTTTGAACGACGCACAGTGGTTCGAATCAATAAAAACGTGGACATAAATCAGTAGCTGCCAAACCGTTCTTTTAATGCATATAGTTGCTTTGAAGAAATTATTTACAAATATATACCGCGTAATTTGATCCTATCAATAATTGTTCATGGCCTACTTTGACAAAAAATGTAACCATAACTTTTTTTTCTGAAGAGATAGAAATTTTTTTTCTTCTAAAAACTTTTAGAACTATTAAAACTAATTTACTTTGTCAAATATACCAAAAGTCTAGGTTGCACCGTTTTCGGATATACAAAGCGTTTTTATGGCAACCCCCTTAAAATCAGTTTTTTATTTATAACTTGTTTCGAGTTAGTCTTTTATGCATACTTTCTTTGGAATAATTGAAGAAAATAAAAAATCCCATATTTTTGTTGAAGGTAGTGCATAGGTTTCTTGTTTCCTGGCAAAGTTATACCACATTTTACCTTTTTTTCACCTATCATAAAACCTTACACAGAAGCGAAATATGCAACTTTATGCAGCTGATTTTTACAAATCTTGTAGGAAAAGATGTGCCCAATATCATAAAAAAAATCTAAGTGGAACTCGGTGGAACTTTTTTTTATGTCTTTTCAAAGTTTATTTTAATTACTGAATTATGGCAACCCCCTTAAAACTAGTTTTCTAGTCATAACTTGTTTCGTGTTATTTTTTTATGCATACTTCGTTTGGAATAATTGTAGAAAATATAAAATTTCATAATTTTGTAGAAACTAATGCATAAGTTTATTCTTTTCTGGAAAATTTATGCATAATTTTACTTCTTACCTAGAAAACCTTGTGCCGAAGCGAAATATGCAACTTAATGCAGCAAACTTTTATAATACTTATAGGAGAACATGTACCTTATCCAATTTATTTTCCAATGAGAATATCTTGAGTACTCTTCGTGTGACTCATTTTCACTATGGCCATGCTGAAACCATGAATGGTTAAGAAACAGAGGGCGTCACGCGTCTGCTATTTCTGTAACTCACTTTTGCAGTCGCCCGATCAACATCTCGTCTTAAAAATCGTGTTGCTTCGCGATAACTCAATTTATTTACACGTTTAAACATGAAATCTCTTCGTAAAGGTTTGTACTTTAACAATACTTCATCATATTTTGTCTAGAAAACATTTTTCCATTTTTGAAATATGTGTTGAAGTTTTGATAATTTTTCGGATTTTCAATAATTAAAACTAAATTTGAAAAGGCCTAAAATTGCATCTAGTTCAACTTAGATTTATTCTAATATCGTCAATTGTAAAAAGTAACAAAAAATTCAATTGTAAAAAGTAACAAAGTAATAATCCATGGGGTATTTCGCACAAAGCCTTTTTTCAACAGCCTGTAAAATATAACAAAGACACAAAAATTCGTCCAAGGCATGAACGTACGGTTTTTTCTTAGATTTCAAATAAGCCATTCCATAAAAAGACTTTTATAGTTTATTGAATGAAAAAAGTTAAAAATTAATAAACAAATAAAAAAAATCCAAACTTGGGCACGAGGAAAAAGAGCCGTGAAAAAATGATGACAAATTTTTTTTCGACTCCTAGTAGCGTCTGACCCACTGATTTCGAATATTTATTACAAACCTATCAAAACTGGAAAGAAATTGTCACTGGAAGCAATTGATATGCTAGAACTTACAACAGAACAAGAAATTAGCGACACAGAAAACTCGGACGATAGCGTGACTGATACTGATTGATCGAATGCAATGCGACTAAATGACATATTGTAATGATTTATTAGGTAACATTAACTACCTAGTTGATTGATTAGGTTGTGAAAAGTATTGGGAAAACTTAAATAAGTAACTTTGCTAACTTTGAAGTAGATACTTAGGTAATAGAGATAAATTCTACGTAGGTAAATCCAAAAAAACTGTTTTTGAAATAAAGCGAATATCTCAAAAAATATTTTTTTTACATTATTCATATCTTCAGCAAAAATACTTGAAATGTTTTTTTTCTTTGAAATGAGATAGAAAAAAAATTTTTTTCGTCAAAAACAAAATTATTTTTTTTCGAAATCGGTACTACCCCCTTAACAAAAATTAAGGTGCTACTTTCAAAAGAAAGGTTATATAATTTTGTAAAACTTCTTCGAAGACACGTTAGCTCTTAAAAATCAGTGAAAGGTACAGACTTGTGACCGTCTTTTTCCAGTTTTGGACCACTGTGCACCCTCTGTTTCTTAACCATTAATGGTTTCAGCATAGCCATAGTGTAAATGAGTCACACGAATATTACTCTAGAAATTCTCATTGGAAAATAAATTTGATAAGGTACATGTTCTCTTATAAGTATTATAAAAGTTTGCTGCATTAAGTTGCATATTTCGCTTCGGCACAAGGTTTTCTAGGTAAGAAGTAAAATTATGCATAAATTTTCCAGAAAAGAATAAACTTATGCATTAGTTTCTACAAAATTATGGAATTTTATATTTTCTACAATTATTCCAAACGAAGTATGCATAAAAAAATAACACGAAACAAGTTATGACTAGAAAACTAGTTTTAAGGGGGTTGCCATAATTCAGTAATTAAAACTAACTTTGAAAAGACCTAAAAAAAAAGTTCCACCGAGTTCCACTTGGATTTTTTTAAATGATATTGGGCACATCTTTTCCTACAAATTTTGTAAAAATGAGCTGCATAAAGTTGCATATTTCGCTTCTGTGTACGGTTTTATGATAGGTAAAAAAAAGGTAAAATGTTGTATAACTTTGCCAGGAAACAAGAAACCTATGCACTACCTTCAACAAAAATATGGGATTTTTTATTTTCTTCTATTATTCCAAAGAAAGTATGCATAAAAAACTAACTCGAAACAAGTTATAAATAAAAAACTGATTTTAAGGGGGTTGCCTTAAAAACGCTTTGTATATCCGAAACGGTGCGACCTAGACTTTTGGTATATTTGACAAAGTAAATTATTTTTAATAGTTCTAAAACTTTGTAGAAGAAAAAAAATTTCTATCTCTTCAGAAAAAAAAGTTATGGTTACATTTTTTGTCAAAGTAGGCCATGAACAATTATTGATAGGATCAAATTACGCGGTATATATTTGTAAATAATTTCTTCAAAGCAACTATATGCATTAAAAGAACGGTTTGGCAGCTACTGATTTATGTCCACGTTTTTATTGATTCGAACCACTGTGCGACGGTGTTAGAATCGGTTCAGCCATCTCCGAGAAAATCTAGTTCACATACACAATTTTTGTTACATACACAATTTATGGTACTATAAAATGTCATAAAAAATTTTGTGTTGATTTTCGTGCAATTAAAATTTTTTTAAGCGCAGCAAAAAGTACAAGCGTCTGTTTGCTTTGGTATTCGGCACAAAAAGACGCTATCTACTTTCTGTCAAAAGTTACGGTGGTGTGCCGGCAACTGAGCATATCATTTGGACAATTACAATCTGTTGAAACAAAAAATGAGCCTATTGAGAACTGAGAACGAAAAATCTCAGCTTCGACGGGCTTTTTATTTCCTCAAATAAAAGTGATATGTATGAATGGTTGTAAACCATGAGTATTTTTAATTGACTGATATAAGGGAGACAAATTTGTGCATGCTGTTTGCGAAGGTTAATTTAATCATTCAAAATGGTCTAATAATTGCTTTTTTGCCTATAGCGAAATTTTTCATATATCAATGTAATTTAACGTTTGAAGATGATTTCATGCAAATGCTGAACGCAGCTCCGCTTTCCATGGCCCATGCGCAAGGTCCCATTTTGGCACACTCTCTCCAACATATCGGCCGGTATTTCACGAACAAATGCTTCAATATTGTGTCGCCGGTTTAAGTGACAGTGTACAATATTTAACACACTTTACCCTATAACTCCGGAACCAGAAGTCGAATCTAGATGAAATTCAGGAATTCCATATGGGACCGGAAGACCTTTCATTTGAATCTAAGTTTGTAGAAATCGGTCAAACCATCGCTGAGAAAAGTGAGTGAGATCTATTTTGGTATACATGACCACCATTTCCGGTACTTCCGGAACCGGATACCGAGATCCAGGATAGCCGGAATCGATTTGTTTAGTTGCCTACTGATAATGACTATCGATTTGTGTAGTTTTGATACCAGTTTTGAAATTTTTTTACGGTTTTTGTTTCGCCGATTTAAGTGACGGTGTACAATATTGAACACACTGTACCCTATAACTCCGGAACCGGAAGTCGGATCCGGATGAATTTCATATGGGACCATGAGACCTTTCATTTAAGTTTGTCAAAATCGGCTCAGCCATCTCCGAGAAAACCTAGTGAGATTATTTGACACATACATACACACTCAGAGTAAGAGAGAGAGAGAGAGAGAGAGAGAGAGAGAAATTGCACAGCTCGATGAACTGAGTTGAATGGTATATGACAGTCCGCCAACTTGGCCAATTTTTGCTAGTCGGTTTTTCAAGTGATTGCATAACCTTTCTATATGAGAAAGTCAAAAAAGTGATTTTTTAGGAGCCACCCTACTTTTACTCGGAAAAATTTATGTAAGTCGATCAAATGAAAAGCTAGAAAGGTGGTTTTTTCAGCAAAGTTACTCAAAATGGAAATTTCCTTCAACTTTATTGTATAATGAAATCGTTTTTGAGTTCAATTAAGAAATTTAGATTTCAATCTAAATAAGGACCACCCTAGTAACTTTTCATATCAAAAAGAGCACCATTTGATTACAAACAATTTTTGCATACACACCAACTACAAGAAAAAACTAACATTTAATAGTGAAAATAGTTTTGTCACGCTAATTTCCCGTTTCGGACCACTGTGCAGTGTATTCATAGTAAAATATTATTGGGGTAACTATGATGTCAATTGAATAGCTTCCGGATGTGTAGCAAGTAGCCGTGAAACCGCATGACAGAGGAATTCATAGGGTTGAATCTGCCAGCATTCAGTTTATTTCCGGTCTTGTACAACTCGACATTTCATTTCTAGTCGTCTTAAGCTTCAATGAATGACATTCACTTCCATACCCGGTGCAAAAAAAGTTGTATGATCCTTTGAGATAATTGAATAGCACTGGAAACGCAATGCAAGCTGTATATATGCTTCTACTGACTTCTACACGTTATCCTCGTCGTCCTGGAAAAGCATTGAATAGTAACATGCTATTCAGTTACATCGTCTGTAACGAGATCAAATAAAATTTGCAGACTGGAAACCTATGTTTAGCACGACAGAAGAGATACGCATATTATCTGTGATAGTTTGCTTTTGTGACATAATATCTTGATGAAGTTTACGAGTTATAAACTTCCTGCCGTAGTCAGGTCAAGTCTTGAAGTCATGTTGAAGAAGTTCCTTTCTACCAAAATGGAATTATTATGAGAGAGAGAAACTAAACAATGAAGTATATCGCCAGCCATAAACAACATCAAGTAAATTCCGAATTCCATTTGATTGAGCGCTGTACGGAAACTCGAAGAAACAATGTGAAATTATTGTTGACTTTGCACCGAAAACTAATAATTTGTTAGAGTGTCTTATTCCAGATGACTTAAATAACAACTCAGTGATAGAAACAAGATACAACTTTCCTTTTAAAAAATAATAGTATTTAAGTCTGCTGCTGAAGTCTGCCCCTAAAGATAGTGAACAATTTAAATCATAACTCATTTTATGAAAGCAAGTTGCAGTGCGCTGAGGTAAAGCTTCGATTGTCCGGTTCGGAATGAATTATTTCCCAGCGTATAACAAATCCTGTACAGTAAGCAGTTATGGGTGGGTAAACCCAACTCAATCGCAAGCAGCCACAAATCACCGAAATATAATATAGTGTCGGCAGCAGCCTTCCCATCCGGTTGTTGCGGTTCTTCTCCGACCTTTCCGACCGACCGGTGCACTGAAAATGACATTTCTACAGTCCAAATACAAATAAAGGGTTGGAGTTTGCGGTAGAAGAAAAAAAAAAGAAGAAGAGAAGAAAGAGAAAAAAACACACTCCCATTCAATCAGATTGCGCTTTATTGGCTGTGAAACCGCAAAGAAATGAAAATCTAATACCGACCGGGACTTGGACTGGGTTGCCACGAGTTGAAATTTGTTTGCGGAAAAGCGCAAGAGTTCGGTTCGGGGACCGTAGACCGGGAGGTCAATTTGCATTCCACTACCGTATCGTTGTAGCTTCGTGGTCGGAATCAGGTTGCAAGCTCGATCCATTTGGAATGGGTATGGTTGAGGCCCCCTCGGAAAGAAGAAATTCGAAACGTAAACATCCTGATTCAGGTGAAACCTTAACCACGGTATGTTTGAGTTGGCAATTGCGATGGTTCATAAGTTATCCGACGAACAAATAATTATATTATGTTGGCATTTAGAAAAAAAATTGAACTTCCTTCTGTAGGTTGAGCTAAACTAATTAATCGATGATATATGGTGAATAGTAGTTTGAACTAGAATGCAATTGAGCTATAGAGATGTTTCTAAAAATGTTTCTGATACTAAATACAATGATTCAACCACCCAGTTCTGCGTTCTTTATTGATAACACCATAAAAAGTCGTTTTAATCCAAAGCAATTCCAGAAATGCTTAGCTGATCATCAGACTCGACCTTCTCCGATTTGGATGAAACTTTGCACATGGCTTCAGTATGGCAAACCATAAGTTTTGAACCGATGGATAGATCAATCCGACTCAAAGCAAAGCCAAGTCCTGGCATTACATTCCTTTTGTGGAATTTGGCCTTTCTGTTTCAACAGACTTCGCATCCGATTCTTAGTGTACAGAATCATTGCATGGCTAGTACTATGTATCCTACTGACACTATGAATCCTTCCAGGTCGGGTCTCGAACATATGAAAACTGGCTTGTAAGACCAGCGTCCTATACATTGAACCGCCAACCCGGGACAATCCAACTCACGACTAATTTTTAGAAAGGGTGTATGTATTTTTGCATTTCCCAAACATTGCCTTTTTCAAATCGTTGTAACTCGGAAACCGTTCATTGTACAAAAATGACGTTCAGCAAGAAGTTTTAGAGAAACGATTGGGCACTCTTAAAAATATACACTGAAAAAAATTTCTTTTTCAATAATTACAAAATAATCCGAAAAAGTTAAATAAAAAAAATCAGGGTTTTCATTTATTTTTGATAATTTTTATTTTAAAGCTGTTATTAAAACCTACAGATTGATGACTATCCCATCCGTGCCTTTTGAAAAATGAAGAAGTTACAGCTAAAACAATTTACAGATAGATTCAAAATTTCAAGTTCTCGTTGAAAGATAATCATTAAAGCAGTAGAACTAACGTAGCTACGACAAAACGAATAAACACATGTAGAATCAAAGAGGTGTACCAGTTATTGCTTACCTAAATTCTACCTGTTTCCCATATAAATAGCTATGCATCGTAGAACCGATACCAGTTTATAACAAATCTCTTTCGAAACAGTTACAATACTACAATATGCTTTTCCCAAGGTGTTGTAAACCTTTTCCTGGATTTGTGTGTTCCGGAAAATTTTTCCCATTAACAGAAACCATAATTGGAAAATTAGAAGCTCAAAAGTGCAACGTTAAATTGAATACCACGTTAAGCATTTGTGATCGCTGTCGTAGGCGGGCTTATAAGGAAAGTCATACGTCGGAAACAGAAGGGCAGTCAACATCGGAACCATAACCATCCACATCGCAATACTATTTAGAGGAAGTACCTTCAGCAGCTTCAATCAACTCTGCATCTTCTGAAGCATCAGTATCGGCGGAGTATTCAAGAGCACACAACATTGAACTCTTCAACAAGAGCATCGTCGGAATCAACGTGTTTCCGATTTCAACGAAGAAAACCCGGAATGCTAATTATCCTCGAGAAAAATATTTGGATATTTCAAGAAGTATAAAAAAGCAAATATTTGGGTTCCCGGTGGATGAAGAAGATCCAGAATTACTCAAAACGAAAGCAGCAGAGTTGGATGAAGTGATTACTGAAATGATAGAGCAGTTTGCTAAGCCTGATTGCACTAGGAATGAAAAAGTGCGTTTGTTGTCAGTCTTGGCAAACTCGTGTTCAAAGGAGAAAATAGCCACCCAATTCAAGGCGAACAAATACATATCGTTTATATCGTTTTTTATTATTATATCGTTTAAACAAATACATTGTGTCAGAGGTAAGAGAATCAACGGACGAAAAAAAGCCAAGAAACAAACGGGACGCAGCAGGAACGAAACGATATAAAACGAGGTGCTTCAATATTTCAACAGCGATGACGTCAGCAGAGCAATGCCGGAATCAAGAGATTGCGTCACAGTCGAAATGAATGGTAAGCGTGAACGCAAACAAAAACTATTGCTTTATTCATCATTGAAAGAAATTTATTTAGGTTATACGGAGGAATCTCCAGATCGAAATATTGGATTTAGTACAATTGCAGCATTAAGACCAAAACACTGCAAGTTGCTTGGAAGTTCTGGTTCACATAACATATGTGTTTGCAAAATCCATGAGAATGTTTCATTAATGATTCATGCTGTTGAAAAAGATTTCAAGTATGATGATAAGAATTATTATTTTAAAAAGCTATTGTGTGACATACAAAAAGATTCTGCTACCTCGGTGAATGCAAAAGTTGTCCAGCGACACAAGATTTGGAGAGAAGCGTTTTAGACAATTTTGAAGAACGTGATTTGACTGAGATAAGATTTGAACAATGGGTTTCTACTGACAGATGTGATCTAGAGAAATTTGTCAAACCAGTAAAAGAATTTGCAGCATATTTTTGCGAAAAATTAGAAAAACTTGTGACTCATGATTTTATTAAAAATCAGCAATCTGATTTTCTTAAAAAGGCAAAATCTAATTTAAAGGCAGGGGAAATTGTAATTATTTGTGGTTTTTCCGAAAATTGTTCATTTATGCTTCAGGATGCTGTTCAAAGCCATTATTAGAGCAATGACCAAGCAACTATTTTTTTTTTTTTTAATTTGTACGTTTATTTGTCATATTGAATATTTATAATAAAATTTGTTGTCAATCTTTGGTCAAACTTCAACTTCAAAATTGAAATCCAGAATTTCTAAATTTATCCTACTCTCGACAATGTTTTCAATGAATGTAATGTAACACTTTAGTATTTTAAGTATCTTCGTTCTCGTTGTTTTATTTATTCGTTCAAGTGCAGGCCTCATCAATTCATCTTCCACGATTCGTTGTCCACCTGTCACCACTGCCAGCCGTTGTTGTAGTAGTGCGTAGGCATCCCTCACTCTATGGCAACCGAAAAATTTGTGCTGTATTGTTTTCGATGGGTTCGGTGCAGTGAGTGCAGTTAGCTCCATCCGCACGTCCCATGATGTGCAGTAAACGTCTGTGTTTCACCTTTTGATTCACCCACATGTAGAGTGAGCTACGTTGTACAGGTAGTAGTTCACGAGACGAAACATTTCTCCATATACGTTTCCAGTTATGATGAGGGTTAGCAGTTTCGATTCGGATGCGATCAGTTTGTTCAATTAAATGACGATGAATTAGATCAGTGGAGGGATGCAGGTGGATTTGGAAGGGAAGGGTTTGGGTGAGATCAAGAATTAGTTTGAGACAGGGAAAGTTTCTGAGGGAAATTGTTCTGAGAGTATTGCTTTGGTCGATATAGGAGGAGTAAAACGGAATGGATTCAAGCTCTTGCAGATGACGATTCATTAACAAGGCCTTGCATTTCATCGCTGGTAGTTGCAGTTTCAGTCCACCATGTTCGATACTGCGAGCTGATTGCTGCATCGGTACTGTCGCACATGCGCCACGGAAAAGATACGAACGCATGGTAGCAGTCAACTTAGCCACATGTGCAGTAGTTGGAAGAATATTTGAAGCTATGTACCACATTTTTGATGAAATGAACGTGTTCAGTAATATTACCTTTTGATGCATGGCTAAGCTGCGCAGGGAGTGCATCCATACCAGCCGAGCAAAATTTGATACGGTGTTATCCCAGTTTAGCGACACCATTTGTCGCAGAGAGTTAGAGAATGTTACACCAAGTACTTTGACACAATTTTCCTTGCGAATCCATGGTAGTGTTATTGGATTGGACGTATCACCTACGTCAATCGCTATTGTTTTTTCTTCATTTAAACGGGCTCCTGCCACACACTCAAATTGCCTGTATAGAGCCCGCATTTCATCCAATTGGTCCGCGCTGCTAACAATGACGGTAATATCATCTGCATATGCGACGATCAGGTCGGTTCCGCACACTTGTTCTAGCCTTCGCAGTAGAGGATTTAGTTGTATAGTGAACAATAGCATCGATAGAGGGTCGCCCTGCCTCACCGATCGCTGGATGGGGAATGGGGAGGAGAGGTGTCCGTTCAATAATAATCTTGATGAAGATGCTGTAGCTATACGACTGAGTAACTCAACCAGAGCTGTGTTGAAACCCAATGAATGCATGGTGCGAAACAAAAAATCGTGATTCACTCTATCGAATGCGTGATCGAGATCAAACGATACCAACTTGCCTCTTCGTTTGCTGGCTATTAGGTGTGCAATTTTATCCTTCAGGGCCAGTGTGGCCTGAAAGATATTTTTTTGGGAGTTGGCACATTTCTGCGAATTTGATAACACAGTATGTGATTGAAGTATCCGCTCGAGGCGCTGTTTCAAAATCCGAGCGAGAATTTTGTAATCATAGTTGATTAGGCTTATCGGCCTGTACGCGCGTGCAGTGTCTCCTGCTCCGCGTTTCTTCACCAAAACAATGACTCCGTCCACGAACTGTGTTGGAAAGTTTGAGTTGATAGCCTCATTCAACACTAGGTTTAGTTCACGATGTATAATATCGAAGGTGCGTAAGTAAAATTCCTTCGGCAAACCATCTGGGCCAGGTGATTTTCTGGATGCACTAGTGCGAATTGCATTCAAGATATCCGATGTAGTGATTTCATCCATGCTAGCTGCGTTCGGTACATCCTGCTCAGGTATCACTCTGTCGCAATGAAAAATACTGTTGTTTCCTGCTTCCTCCGTTTGGTTACGTGCGTACAACTCAGAGAAGTATTGCAGCATGTAATCTTGGATCGTTGTTGCGTTTTCTATTATTTCGTCACTATCATTTCGAATTCGTTCAATAACAGTTTTTCGTCTTATTCGTTCTCCCAGCTGGTAGGTAGAAATTGGTTCTCCTGCTATGTGTGTTTCATTGCTACGTACAAACATCTCAGTAAACCGTCTTTGATGCAAAAGCATCTCCGCTTTCAGTCGATTGATCGTTGTGAGCATAGTGCGGTTGTTATGATAGTTGTCGACTGCCTGTCGTAATAATCCGTAGAGACGCTGCTGTTCTCTGTAGAAACTGTCAAAGGCAATTTTCGATTTCCATTTGTAAAACGATTTGATTTTAGGCTTTGCGTACGACAGCCACCATTCCATCCAAGACGAAAAGTTGCGACGCTGACGAGTCCAGTATTGCCACCGTAGCTGAGACTCGTCGATGTTTTCGGTGGTTAGGAGGTGGGGGTGGAGTGACCAGTATCCTCGGCCATGAGGTTTGTCGCGAAGAGGGAGACAGATTCTGAGCGTAACTGCCTTGTGATCTGAGAAACAACATACATGGACATCTGTTGTTCTCAGCTGATTTTGAAGGCTTGTGCTGACATATATACGGTCTAATCGGGCAGAAGAGTTGGACGTGATGTATGTGTACCCGATCTCATGCGGGCGGAGGTGTAGCCAAGTATCTCGAAGATGCAAATGCTGAATGGTGGCTTGTAAAGTGGGACTAGGGTTGTTGCCAGTGGCATCAGCTAATCTTGTCACACAGTTGAAATCACCCCCGAGAATAGTGTGGGCAGTGCGATGACGGAGATAATAAGCTAGCGTTGTGTTAAAGAATTGCTCTCGCTCTGCGCGACGGGCACTACCAGATGGGGCATACACATTGCACATAGTTATGTCCTGTACGCGTAAGGCCACTAATCTTCCGTCCAGGCTCTTTTCTACATGCGAGAATTTGATATATTCCTTTAATGCAATCGCTGTTCCTCTTCTTGCGTGATCAACGTTGCACACCACGTTGTAACCGGGTAAGGTCAATTGTTCATTTTCAATCTCCTGTAGAAACACGATGTCAAGTTCCATGGTGCGGATAAACGTGCGAAGAGCGTTCAATTTGGTTGTGTTGGTGATCGTGTTGATGTTGATGGATGCGATATTACAGCTTACGAAATCGAAGATTGTATATCCTCATCAGCTAGCTGGACTCGTTCGTGTTCGTTCGAAGGAAGGACTTCATCGGCTTGACGCATTCTCTTTCCTGGCGGTTGTCTGCGTGAGCGTCGGCAGGCCGATCCCGACGATTTTTGTGAGCAGTCTGTTTCGTTTCCATCATTTTTATTAGAAGCTGGTAATGCCACGTCTACTTGAGTAGTAAGTTGGTTCGGTGCAGCGGGGGGAGCCATAATTGTCTTTTGCTGGTCAAGCCCAGGGCAAAAGTTGAGGTTTCGTGATGTTAGTTCGATGTTCGAGTTGTCTGGGAGGGGCTTCGACCCCGACCCTTGTTTTGAAACGACCTGCTTCGGAGAGATGTTATTGTTTATTACTACTCTTTTCTGCTGATTTGTGTTACTTTTCGTTACACTAGCGTACGATTTATCCGCTTCCAGTTTTTGTACAAGTAATTTCTTGTTTTGCACACATGGGATACCAATGTGTACATACTCACGACAGTGTAGACAAGTTTGTCGTTGTCCCTTGTAACCCACCGCAGTGTCTTCGCCTTTGATTGTTACAAGGGAAGGAATATTTTTTTTGACAATCATTCGGGCAATCCGAACACCGGTCTTTATGCCTTCGAACGCACCATAGCGATTGTCCCACAGAAGATCTCGAATGCTTAGAACTTGACCGTATTCGGCTAGGAAAGCAACGATTTCTTCGTTGGTAACGTCTTCGGGAAGGTCGAATATCTGCACCTCCACCGCACCGTCCTCCATTGTCACTCGTAGTTTATGCACCTTTCCATCAAAAACGAATTCGTGCTTGTTATCGTGTTCTTCTACGATTTTTTCGGCCACGACAAGGCTGTTGACCTTTACGAAGGTACATCCAAGCCTTTTGCTAGGTTGAATTTGGATCACATTTTCGCGAGTAAGACCGAGCTCTTTCCCGATGAACTTTAATATCGCGTCGTGAGAAAGGGTTTTCGGGAACTGCGAATAGTCCACACGAAATGTATTCTCCCGCATCGCGGAAAAAAACAGTTTCGATACTTGATACCGAAGTAGAGCGGCAAATAACACTGTACTAAAGTTCGTGAGCAAATTTCGATTTCCGAGCTTCCTACTTAAATAGACCGATCGCCACGAAAGTTTGCTGATAACTGTACTATTCATCCGTTTGAAATTTATTATAGAGAATCAAAAGAGCTTAAACATGATAACATCGCGGTTCAAGTGTTTATTTCACACTTAAAGTCATTTTTGAAAGACAAAATTCAAATTAAAAAACAATATTTATGTCTGACGGAGCTGCCTCGCAGTACAAAAACAGAAAAAAAATTTGCAAGTCTCTATAAATTTAAATCAATGTATAACATTGATGCTGAGTGGCCTTTTCATGCAACTTCTCATGGTAAAGAACTATGTGATGAACTCGGGGTAATTTAAAGCGAATGGCACCTGTAGAATAATATTCTACTGATTAAATGATTATCTTTCAACGAGAACTCGAAATTTCGAATATAACAGTTCGGCTGAAAAGTTCGTATCGTTTAATAGAAACACACATTTTTTTGCCAAAATTCGTTTTTATTATTCAACATAATTGCCATCAGAGGCGATACAGCGATTATAGTGATCTTCCAACTTTTCGATACCATTTTTGTAGTACGATTTGTCCTTTGCCTCAAAATAGGCCTCAGTTTCAGCGATTACCTCTTCATTGCTTCTAAATTTTTTACCAGCGAGCATTCTCTTGAGGTCTGAGAACAGGAAAAAGTCACCGGGAGCCAAATCTGGAGAATACGGTGGATGAAGGAGCAATTCGAAGCCCAATTTGTTCTATTTCAGCATGGTTTTCATCGACTTGTGACACGGTGCATTGTCTTGATGAAACAAAACTTTTTTCTTCTTCAAATGAGACCGTTTTTTGAAATTTCGTCCTTCAAACGCTCTAATAACGCTACATAATAGTCACTGTTGATGGTTTCTCCCTTTTTAAGGTAGTCGATGAAAATTATACCATGCGAATCCCAAAATACAGACGTCATAACCTTACCGGCCGATTGTTGAGTCTTTCCACGCTTTGGGTTCGGTTCATCGCGTGCAGTCCACTCAGCTGACTGTCGATTGGACTCCGGAGTGAAGAGATGGAGCCATGATTCGTCCATTGTTATATATCGACGAAAAAAATCGGTTTTATTTCGATATAACAGCTCCAAACACTGCTCAGAATCATCAATTCGTTGTTGTTTTTGATCGATTGTGAGCTCACGCTGCACCCATTTTGCACAAAGCTTTCTCATATCCAAATATTCGTGAATAATATGTCCAACACGTTCCTTTGATATCTTTAGGGTGTCAGCTATCTCGTTCAACTTCACTTTACGGTCATTGAAAATCATTTTGTGGATTTTTTCACGTTTTCATCGGTAACAGCCTCTTTTGGACGTCCACTGCGTTCATCGTCTTCGGTGCTCATATGACCAGTACGAAATTTTGCAAACCACTTACGAACTGTTGCTTCGCCCGGTGCAGAGTCTGGATAACACTCATCAAGCCATTTTTTTGGTATCGGCGGCACTTTTTTTCATCAAAAAGTAGTGTTTCATCAACACACGATATTCCTTTTTTTTCCATTTTTTTCACAATAACAAAAGTAGCTTCACTCAAAATGCAATATCTCACAAACTAATAATCAGACAGCTGTCAAATTTATACACGTATCTTTTGAAGGTTGGTACTAACTGAAAATGGCATGCATTTAATTCTAGTGGCGCCCTCTCATAGAAACGATACGAACTTTTCAGCCGATCTGTTATCTGTAAATTGTTTTAGCTGTAACTTCTTCATTTTTCAAAGGGCACGGATGGGATAGCCATCAATCCGTAGGTTTTAATAACAGCTTTAAAATAAAAATTATCAAAAAAAAATCGACGCCCTGACATTTTTAATTTAAATTTTTTGGTTGATTTTGAAATCATTGAGAAAAAAATCAAATATTTTTCAGTGTATATGTTTTTTTAGAGTGCCCTATTGATTCCCTACAACTTCTTCCTGGACGCCATTTTTGTACAATTAACGGTTTCCGAGTTGCAACGATTTTAAAAAGGCAATTTTTGTGAAATGCAAAAATACATACGCCCTTTTCAAAAATCAGTCGTGAGTCGGATTGACCTCTCAATCGGTTCAAAACTTATGGTTTGCCATACTGAAGCCATGTGCAAAGTTTCATCCAAATCGAAGAAGGTCGATTCTGGTTTTGTCACTTTTACGTCTACTCATTTCTGGAATAGCTCACTATCATATGTTACATAGTACTGTGATATTCTTCAAAATAATTTTCTCCGATTGTTGAAAGAATAACTGAAATCGGTTTGTTTGACCGTCTACTGATAAAAACTATCAATTGGAGAAGATTAGAGGACGATTTAGAAATTTTTTTACGGTTTTTCGCTCTTTTCAGTGATAGTATAAAATTTTTAACACATTTTACCCTGTATTTCCGGATCCGGAAGTCGGATCCGGATGAAATTAAGGAATTCCGTATGGGACCGCAGGGCCTTTCATTTGAACTTAAGTTTGTGAAAATCGGTCGCGCCATCTATGAGAAAATTTAGAACACGTATTTTCATTTTTTGCACATTTTACCTCATAACTCTGGAACCGGAAGTCGGGTCCAAATAATTTTCAGGAATTTTGAATGGGATCACAAGACCTTTCGTTTTGAATCGTAGTTTGTGAAAATCGGTTTAGCCATCTCCGAGAAAAGTTAGTGCAAAAAAAACGTTACATACGCACATACACACACATACACATACACATATACACACAGACATTTTGCGTGCTCGACGAACTGAGTCGAATGGCCCTCCGAGTCTCGGTTCAAAAGTCGGTTTTCACAGTGATTGCATAGCCTTTCTATTTGAGAAAGGCAAAACTATCCTTTTGATACTTAAACTAAATGAAGTCTTATCACATAAGACCATTTCACACGCGTCGGTTTTTACGTCGCATTTCATCGGAAGCATTAGCAGTTAATGTGAAACTGTTAATGTATCCCCGCAGTTCAACATGAACTGTTACCAAATGCTACTGACGTGCTGAACGAAAGTAAGTTATAGCCTAACCATTTGAAGGTTATGTATCGGCTTTTCAGTCTTATATAAATTAGGAACACCTTTATTTTCTCTTCTTCCGACGTTTCGGTCCTTATTGGACCTTTTTCAAGGAATCTGTAATGTTTATTGTGTCAATTACATTTATAATTACAATCTATATAAACATTTTAACATTTACCGACAATTATGGTGTTCTTTTGTCTGTTAGTTCTAGTTGAACATATAGTGGTCATACTATATCTACAACTATAGTGAAAATGAATTATTTTAAACTGTTATGAAAATATCTTGTACAATTTTTATCGTGCACCTACTGTAATTTGCGAAATAATAAATTATAACGTTTATTTTAGACGATCCTAAAAACAGACACTATCGGCGTCACTGCACACTTTAATCAAAATGTCCCTTTTATCATACTATCTGTTGAAACGTTATCTGGTGTTACTCTACTGTGTGTGTATGTGTCTGATTTTGACAAAACTACTTATACACTGTTTATTTTGATCCTCTCTTCTGTAAGTTTTTTAGCAAGTGAAACAGTCCAGCATATACAGCATGCAAGTTATCTGTATCTGTTCGTTTGTTCACTGTGTTCTGTGTGCTGTAGATGTGACAGCTTTCTAGAAAAGCTAAGTTGGTTGTTTTATATGTCCTGTCTATGATCTTTGGATGATCTAGGAGAAAATTATGATCATTGGCTGCTGCGTGATCAACTAGTGCTGTTATTTCCCGTATTTTTAGGATAGCTTCGTCAGTGTTTGTGTCTCCAGCTTCTCTAAGCGAGTGTAGTTTTTCTATATTAGATCTGTGTCCCGATATTCGTGATTTAAGTTTGTTAGTTGTCATTGCAATATAACAAACATTGCATTCATCGCAATCAATTTTGTAAACAACATTATTTTGTTCACCTGGGAGTGTTTTATCCTTTATCGGTGGTAAAATAGACCCTATCGTTTTATAATGTTTTATAGCTACGTATATGTTAGGGTTTTCTTTTTTTTTTTAATGTTTGCTAATTGTTCCGTTAAGCCGTTTACATTTGTGATTGAGTGGAATGTTTTGCAGTTTTCACCTTCTGTTCCACTCACCTCCCTAGTTGTAACCCGTTTCATTTTCTCTCCTACTTTGTTAATTATCCTGTTTATCAATGACTTTGGGTAGTCATTTATTCTTAAATGTTTTTTAATGATTGCATTGGATGCTTCTTGAGAGACTGCTGTAGAAAGTGCTTTTACCCGTTTCGCAAAATTAAAAGCTACATTTACTTTACAATGCATAGGGTGGAATGAGTTAAAATTCAGAAAACGGCAAGATGCAATTGGTTTTATATACCATTCTGTTTTTACTGTTTGATTTGCCTGTCGTATCAAAGACATATCCAGATAAGGTAGAGTATGATTTTGTTCAACTTCATATGTGAACTGGATATTCTGATGCTGTTTGTTAAACGTGTTTATAACATTATCAACTTGATCAGCCGGTAATGTCAACGTATTTTTTCAGGTACGGGATGGGAATGTTATTTGAACTTATTGCACGGTCAATTAGGTCTTCCATTACAAAGTCGGCAAAGATTGACGATAAAGGATTTCCCATCGCTGTTCCAGATTTTTGTTTGTAGTAGCAACCATCGAAGTAGGCGTAACTGCACTCTATACAGAAATCGCTTATTTCTATGAACAAATCTAAACAGATTTCTGTGTGTTCTTTGATTTCGTCCCAATGTTGGAATATGCTCTGTCGCACTAATTCTTTGGGTATTGAGGTGAATAAGGACACTACATCAAACGATACTAATATGTGTTCGTCTGGTAGGGTAATGTTATTTACGAATTCGCAAAAATGGTAAGAATCCTTTACATTATACTTGCTAGTAAATGCTTTTTGTATGATCTTGGCTATGTACTTGGACAGTTCAAAAGATGGTGACGTCTAACCATCAACAAAGAGTGATCTTCGACTCATCAGTGCATTAGCACTGGTGCCGTTTGTTATGATCTCACGGAACTAACTTAAAGTTGCCTGATTTTTCAGCAGGATAATAATGCATTTCAACGAGAGCGAAATCGCCCTTTCTGACGGCAGCATCCCTTTCAAGGGATTGGTGGATCGATAGCTACCTCGTCTCACGTTTCTTTCCCCCTCTCCCTATGCCAGAGCAATCCGCCAGAGCACTTTCCGTCAGCAAGTCACTGCGGAGGTGTACTGATTATTTATTCATCGAATCATTTCTGGCTGACGCGGTCCCATGGAAACGGCTCTGGTTGAATTGGTGGAAGGCGAATTAGCGCCAGTTGACGGCAACTGAAATGGATAGCCGCAAACTATTATGAATAAATCAGCTCGATTTGCTGCACCATGTACTGGAAAACTGCTAAGTGATGCGGTGTTGAAATGATTCGTTGGTAATTGATTTTTCAACACAGGCAACGAGCAAGAATGTTTTTGAAATATTAGTTTTACAAGCGGTTACCGAAATATGGATACATTTTCCATTATCCAACTAAATGTCATAAAAGGATATTAGCTTAAAAGAGTATGCTTCGTCAAATATGATTCATTTTTTCACAAGCCGTTGAGCAGCATATGTGATCTCATATCCTTGAACTGCTACCGTTAGTTTATCGAAGCTGATTTCCGAGAACCCTGCAGAAATCCGGACGATTATGTAGGAAATAGTACAACAGAAGTAGGGAACTAGGGAATCATAACGAGCGAAACAACTTACCTGGAGAAATTGAATCGGAAGCCACTGGAAGCTGACTGGAACAACTCAATAATAGTAAACATCGCCACTGGGCTTGAACGATTTGATACTGGTAGCCAAATAGGATTGAATCAAACGTGAAACTAGGATCAATGGGATTGAAGAAAAGCGATTTGGCTGCCACGGTCAATGAAACATTCTCTCGGCATTTGGTATTTGATATACGAGTTGAATAGTTTTGGTGCTTGGTATTCAAACTTAAAAATTTCTTTTTTGAGTTTACCGTCATTAAAGTTGAGTTAGACCGATACTCAGATTTTGCATATTTATCACGATAGCTGCTCCTGGCTACTGCCTAATTCTTTGAATGGGTTAATATTTTAAGTTTAGTCAATGAAGTGCTGTCAACCTCAAAAATTTGAAAGCGAAATTTACGATTTAATCACTGTATTGAGCCATTAAGATCAGCAAGTAATATTAAAAGGTTCATAAAAGATAGCAATTTCTGTACAGATTCTAATAGTTCTGATTATTAGTTAGATAGTTTTGTCGCACATCTCGCTAGTTTCCGGTCGCCTCTGATATAATTCTTGGCGCAATAGCAATAGCATTGTCCAGATACAGAATTCAGTGTCAGGATCAAACATTCAGTTTTCAACAGGAGAAGCTGCGTGGTACATTTGAGGAAAATGACAACAATATGGCGGAGTATTGTAGTGACTTTATCAATCGGTTCTATTCAGAGCCTCCACAATTTTTCGCATAGAATCACTACGATATTTACCTCCTTCGGCATTAGCGAATCAGCATTTTGCATATTGGCTTTGTACATCGTTCGCAGTTTATGCAGTTTGCGCTCTGGCGTAGCGAAATATTACGGTGGGATTTAATTTGTGCGCTCTGTACGCAATGTGAGTTTCGCTTTTAACAAAGGTCAATTACATTTAGCAGCTGGTCGTTTGCATTGAAGAAAAGCGCACTGAAAGCAGTCTTCAAGAAATCGTGCACCGCGTTTAGCTTGTGTACAGTTTTATGTGCATAAGTTCACTATAAAGGCTATAGTAAAATAAGCATGTGAAATCTACCCCCAAAGGAAACTCATATTGTTATACCACATTCGAAAGGTCATAGACTGGAAACAATTTTCTCAAAGTTTTAACCCTTTAACTGCCATATGGATGGAGCTAGGGTGGTTTTATTGATTTTCATTTTATTTGATTTTTTAAGAAACCGCTCCTTCGAAAAGTTTGACAGAAATCAGGTATATTTAAGGCATTATGGGGAAGGTTTACAATTTTTTTCAAAATTTTTGAAGATGTATTTCTTTCATTAAAAAATACTAAAAATTTTGAAACATATTTTTTCCCTCTTCCAATTTTTGCACCACCCTGGATTTTTTATTGATAAATAAAGAATTTTTGGACATATTAAAGTGGTATGTTATTTTCTAAAAAATAAGTGCCAGTCGACCATGCGTTCCCATCAAGTTCTGTTAGAAGGAAACGCGTGGTGCTTTGTTCTAGTAGTAGCCACTCAAGCGCAGTGCCAAGAAATCAAAGGAAAAGGAGGAAATGAGTTTCAACCTTTGCATAATACATACACGATCATACTCCGGGTACAACCTAGCAAAGCAAGAACTTACTGGTATGTGGTTCATTTATGAATGGTAGTAATATATGAACGTCGCGAGTATCACACATATGAAATTCGGTTACGGTAGTCAAGAACTAGAGCGGGCAACGGCTTGGGGGAATGTTACAACCAAATTTTAATTTGTTTTGCCGACAAATTTGCAAGAAAATTTATGATTTGGCAGGGCATTTGCAGCTGTGGCAAAAAAACGAAAGTTTTCGTTACAAATGAGACAATGACATCGGTACTATACCAAAAAGAGTGTCTCCAAAAACGAATTTTGCCGTTCATTCGATCCCACGACCATCTCGTAATGTTTTGGCAAGCTGTCATTACAGCAAAGTCGTTCAAGAATGGTATGCAGAAAAAAGGGTCCAGTTTGTCCCGAAAAACCTTAACCCACCCAACTGCCCCCAGTTCCGCCCTATTGAGAAATACTGGGCAATCATGAAGAGGAGACTCAAGGCAAAGGGAAAGGTTGTCGAAGACATCAATCAGATGACGAGCTACACAGATAAAAATATTTTGTGAATTTACATTTATCTTCATGCACATATTTGGAGCAGGTAATTGAATGGAAAGTTACATTACAAAACTAAACAGTTTGAAAATATACAGTCTTATTCAATGAAAAACCTAATGAATATTAATGTAATTTTACATTAATCATGGTTTTAAATCATATTTTCGTTTCAACTGATGTCTATTTCATAGTGCTATCGGTTTACATGTCGTGTAAGTTTCATATTTTCTTTCTGTGTAAAACGATAAACGAAGAAGGTGTGCGCCGCCTAATGAGCTGTGTTACAGGAAAAAATCGAGAATTCCTTCGAAACCGTGACGAATAATTGTATCCGTATTTTTCTTTTTTTTTACCCTTCTGACCATCTAAGAAGAGCAAGAAGTATCTGTGCCAAGTATGGTGGCAAACCGTTCAGCAGTTTCGGAATTATGCCGTTTTATGCCCAATCCTTTTAAAAACACTTGCTACATCCACTTCCCGTATAGTCATATCTAAGGTATGCAAAATGTTTCTATGGTCTTCAAAACGTATCGATTTTCTTCAAGTTATATGAAATTTTTCATACCCCCCCCCCCTCTCCTTAAACTATCTCTGAAATGCAAGAAATACCTGTGTCAAGTTTGGTGGCAATCCGTTCATTTGTTCTACACACAAATGCTCAAATTGTTTATCAATCTTTTATTTTATTGGTTATAACGCCAATCCCATAGTTATTGATAAATGACTCAATTTTATATAAAGAACCACAGTTAAAAGTTGTTCATAATAAAGTTATTCTTGCCTTGCTCTTTTTTTAAAGGCTATGTCATCACTATGAAAACCGATTTGCGAACCATGGCCCGGAGGGCCGAGTGTCAAATACCACTCGACTCAGTTCGTCGAGTACGTCGAGTATGTTACGTTTTTGTGCACTCAACTTTCTCAGAGATGACTGGACCGATTTTAACAAACATCAATTCAAAAGATCAGTATTCTAGTCCCATACAAAGTACCCGAATTTTACTTAAATACGACTCCCGGATCCGGAATGGCAGGTTGATCAGTGAAAAAATTTCAATTTCAAATTAGTACTTTACTTAGAGATGACGTGGCCGATTCTCACAAACGTAGGTTCAAATGAAAGGTCTTTTGATCCCATACAAAACTCCTGAATTTCATCCGGCTCCGATTTCTGGTTCCTGGTGAAGAGTACTACAAATTTTATTCCGTCGCTCAAAGCGGTGAAGCAAAAAACGTAAAAAAAAATTAAACCAATCTCAAAAATATGCCTATCGATTGTCAATTTCAGTACAAGGAAAAACAAAGCGAGTCCGACAACTGGTTGAACTGGTTGAAGCACAAAAAAACTTCTTTGTTTTCTTTCAAAAAGCGAGGAAAACGATCTTCGAAATCATTATACCACAATATAATATGAAATTAAAATATGACAAATGGATAAAAACAGGTTTTTTGAATTTTCGGCAACTTTCTCACTTTTAACAGCAAAAGCTTATGCGTACCTGTACTCACATTCTTTTTTTTTTTTTTTTTTTTTTATTAAAACAGGTGACATTTTTTTTTTTTTTTTTTTTTAAATAACTATTTATTGGAATATGAGTTAAAATTAAATTATTAAGATTTAAATTGGGTGTTCAGCCACAAGTGGTGACTTTTCAGCCCTGTTATATATATATATATATGATTTGGTTATTACCATGAAGACATCATTTGCTTCCGCAATTCTGAGATTTTTGTGTAGGGAAAATTCTAAACCTACTTGTATTGTGTAATGGGGAAAAGGAACTTATATACTAACTTACTAACTAATACAGAGAGCGAATCGATTCAATTGAAGATTGCATCGATTTTTGTCGGAATTTGCTTATAATATTATGTGACATTACATCTAATGGTTCTATATTTGTGAGTCTGTGTAACTCATTTGTACTAAACCAGGGAGGACGCTTCAGAATCATTTTCAGAATTTTATTCTGAATCCTTTGAAGCGTTTTCTTCCTGGTGGAACAACAGCTTGACCAAATTGGTACCGCATAAAGCATGGCTGGTCTGAAAATTTGTTTATAAATTAACAATTTGTTTTTTAGACAGAGCTTAGAATTTCTGTTTATAAGAGGATATAAACATTTAATATATTTATTACACTTTGCCTGGATTCCTTCAATGTGATCCTTGAAAGTGAGTTTTTTGTCATACGTTAAACCTAAGTATTTAGCTTGATCAGACCATGTCAATTCCAAGTCATTCAATTTGAGAATGTGATTATTGTTTGGTTTAAGAAAAGAAGCTCTTGGCTTGTGAGGAAAGATAATTAATTGCGTTTTTGCTGCATTTGGTTTAATTTTCCATTTTGACAGATAATCACTGAAAATATTTAAACTTCTTTGTAGGCGACTGCAGATCACTCTTAGATTTCTACCTGTGGCTAACAGACTTGTGTCGTCACAGAATAGCGATTTCTGACAACCAACGGGTAGATTTGGAAGATCAGAAGTGAAAATATTATACAAGATTGGAGCTACACTCGAACCCTGCGGAACACCGGCTCGTACGGGTAGCAATTCAGATTTACAATTCTGATAGCTAACCTGAAGAGTACGATCAGTTAAATAATTTTGAATCATTTTGATCAAATAAATAGGAAACTGGAAATCAGACATTTTTGCTATTAAACCTTTGTGCCAAACACTGTCGAATGCTTTTTCTATGTCTAGAAGAGCAACTCCAGTGGATAACCCAGAAGATTTATTTGATTTTATCATGTTCGTTACTCTGACAAGTTGATGAGTAGTTGAATGTTCATGACGAAATCCAAACTGCTCTGGTAAAAAAATTGAATTCTCATTTATATGAGTCATCATTCTTAACAAGATAATTTTTTCAAAAAGTTTACTGATAGAAGAAAGTAAGCTAATTGGGCGATAACTTGATGTTTCTGCTGGGTTTTTATCAGGTTTTAGGATAGGAATTACTTTAGCGTTTTTCCATCTTTTTGGGAAGTAAGCTAATGAAAAACACTTGTTGAAAATTTTAACCAGGAGTCTCAAGGCAACATCGGGAAGATTTTTAATAAGAATATTAAAAATTCCATCATTACCAGGAACCTTCATGTTTTTAAGTTTTCTAATAATTGATTTAATTTCATCAAAATTTGTCTCAATAATGTCATCGTGTGATAACACTTGGGTTGAAATATGATCATATTTCAGTGAGACTTCATTTTCAATAGGACTCACAACGTTCAAATTAAAATTGTGGACACTCTCGAACTGCCGAGCAAGTTTTTGAGCTTTTTCGCCATTTGTAAGAAGTATTTGATTTCCTTCCTTGAGAGCAGGAATAGGTTTCTGAGGTTTCTTAAGAACCTTAGAAAGTTTCCAGAAAGGTTTAGAATATGGTTTAATTTGTTCAACTTCTTTAGCGAAATTTTCATTTCGCAAAAGAGTAAATCTATGTTTAATTTCTTTTTGTAAATCCTTAACTATGTTTTTCATAGCAGGATCACGAGAACGTTGATATTGTCGTCGACGAACATTCTTCAACCGAATGAGCAGTTGAAGATTGTCATCGATGATAGGAGAATTTAATTTAGTTTGAGCTTTGGGAACTGAAAGATTTCTAGCTTCGATAATATAATGATTCAAATTATCAATTGCTGTGTCGATGTCCGCAGAATTTTCTAAAATAGTTTCATGATCCACATGATTTTCAATGTGAGATCTGTAATCCAACCAATTAGCTCTATGATAGTTGAAAATAGAACTAATTGGATTAATTATAGCTTCGTTGGAAAGTCTGAATGTTACAGGAAGATGATCTGAGTCAAAATCAGCATGAGTAATCGGTTCACTACAAATGTGACTTTGATCTGTTAGAACCAGATCAATTGTAGACGGGTTTTTCACGGAAGAGAAACAAGTAGGATTACTGGGATGAAGAACTGTAAAGTAACCAGCTGAGAGTTGATTATGAAGTAAAGGGTGATTTTTTAAGAGCTTGAGAACTTTTTTAAACAATAAAACGCATAAAATTTGCAAAATCTCATCGGTTCTTTATTTTAAACGTTAGATTGGTACATGACATTTACTTTTTGAAGATAATTTCATTTAAATGTTGACCGCGGCTGCGTCTTAGGTGGTCCATTCGTAAAGTCCAATTTTGGGCAACTTTTTCGAGCATTTCGGCCGGAATAGCCCGAATTTCTTCGGAAATGTTGTCTTCCAAAGCTGGAATAGTTACTGGCTTATTTCTGTAGACTTTAGACTTGACGTAGCCCCACAAAAAATAGTCTAAAGGCGTCAAATCGCATGATCTTGGTGGCCAACTTACCGGTCCATTTCTTGAGATGAATTGTTCTCCGAAGTTTTCCCTCCAAATGGCCATAGAATCGCGAGCTGTGTGGCATGTAGCGCCATCTTGTTGAAACCACATGTCAACCAAGTTCAGTTCTTCCATTTTTGGCAACAAAAAGTTTGTTAGCATCGAACGATAGCGATCGCCATTCACTGTAACGTTGCGTCCAACAGCATCTTTGAAAAAATACGGTCCAATGATTCCACCAGCGTACAAACCACACCAAACAGTGCATTTTTCGGGATGCATGGGCAGTTCTTGAACGGCTTCTGGTTGCTCTTCACTCCAAATGCGGCAATTTTGCTTATTTACGTAGCCATTCAACCAGAAATGAGCCTCATCGCTGAACAAAATTTGTCGATAAAAAAGCGGATTTTCCGAATGGACCACCTAAGACGCAGCCGCGGTCAACATTTAAATGAAATTATCTTCAAAAAGTAAATGTCATGTACCAATCTAACGTTTAAAATAAAGAACCGATGAGATTTTGCAAATTTTATGCGTTTTATTGTTTAAAAAAGTTCTCAAGCTCTTAAAAAATCACCCTTTATTTTACCATTACTGTTATTTTGCCTACAATTCCACTGGACATGCTTAGCATTTAAGTCCCCTATTACGAAAAATTTCGATCGATATCTTGTAAGTTTTTGCAAATCGCCTTTAAAGAAATTTAATTGTTCGCCGGTGCATTGGAATGGCAAATATGCTCCAGCGATGAAATAAATTCCATGAATGGTTTCAACTTCGATTCCCAAGCTTTCAATAACTTTAGTATTGAAAGAAGGTAAAATTCGATGTTTAATTTGCCGTTGGACAAAAATGGCAACTCCACCACCAATTCCAGTAAACCTGTCAAATCGATGAACCACATAATGTGGATTACTTTTCAATTTTACATTTGGTTTAAGAAAAGTTTCTGTCACAATGGCAATATGAATTTTGTGAACTTTGAGAAAATTATAAAATTCATCTTCACTCGATTTCAAAGATCGAGCATTCCAATTTAAAATATTCAAATAATTATTTAACATCAGTGTTAAATTTTAAATTCATTATAATATTATTTGCAAATTTCCATCCGATTTGAAATGCTTCAAAAAGTGATGAAGTCGAATTCATTTGGATGATCATTTGAAAAAGTTTATCTTGTAGGTAGATCATTTTATTTTCAGTTATATCGCCTAAATCGACTTCATTTAAAGAAGCGAATGGCATTGAAGGAATATTTGTAGGTAGACTGCCATTAGAAGAAGATGATTTGGTCGGTCTACCTATTAATAAATTGTTTTCGTTAGAAGAAGAACTGCAAGGCGGTCCTGTGTTTTGATTATTTACATTAGAAGAAATAGGAGATAGATTTCTACCTAATATACCAGCATAACTGACATTAGAAGAAGATGATGACGAGGTCGATCTACCTGTCAATAAATTGTTTTCGTTAGAAGACGAATTGGCAGGTGCCTTAGAAGAATTTTCAGGTATGTTCTGTAAATTTAAGGTCGTTGATTTGACTTGTTGTCTAAGCGAACGAGCGTTTAAAATTTTTTCCCTGACAGGACATTTCAAATAATTGGATTTATGATTTCCATTGCAATTTGAACATGAAAATTTATCAGTGGTTTCATTCATTGGACAAGCGTCTTTCGAATGCGATTTACCACAATTCAAACACCGTATATCCATATGACAATTTTTGGTTCCATGACCGAAGCCTTGGCAACGACGACATTGCGTTAAGTTTGCAATACGATTATGCCGTTTATAATGTTCCCAATGAATTTTAATGTGGGAAATGAAACGTACTTTTTCTAAAGTTTTCAAATTGTTTACATCACTTCGATTGAAGTGTATTAGGTAAAGTTCATGGGAAATTCCAGAGCGTGGTTTAGAAGTACCATTCGCTCTTTTTTTCATAAGTATTACTTGGGAAGGGGCAAAACCAAGCAATTCTTTTAGTTCATTTTTAATTTCATCAATACTTTGATCATTTGATAATCCTTTCAAGACAGCCTTGAAAGGTCTGTCTGATTTTATATCATATGAATAAAATTTATGAAGTTTTTCGGACAAATATCGAATAAGACTTTCGTAATCTTCCAATCCATCCACCAAGACTCGACATTCTCCTCTTCGTCCGATTTGAAATGAGACTTTTACTTCCGGGAGAAAAGTAGAAAGCTCAGTACGGAATGCTTTGAAGTCGGAAATCATCACCGTCACTGGTGGCATAGATTGATGTTTCTTCCCAGAACGACAAGCGTCCATTTTGGGAATTTTTGAAGAATTTTCTTCTATGTCGCTACAATCGGATTCAGGAAGAATCTCGTAAATATTGTTAGACGGCATAGGATCAACGGAAGGGAAATCCGTCCGTTGTCTTTTATTTTTACATTCAGATTCTATAAGATCATGAATGTTATTAGAAAAATGTTGAATAACGGATTGTGATTTATTCCGTATTGAATTATTTTTAGCCTTAGGCTTGTTGCCTTTCCGGTTGGACGCAGGCATTTTTGAAATTAATGAAATTTTAAATTAAATTAACTAGGCTAAATTAGTCTTCGATTAGACTCCTAGCTAGCCTTAAAAAAGGCTGATTAATTTCTTAGTCACTCTAATATCACTCTTTGTATCACTTAGTCACTCTAATATCACTCTTTGTATCACTTAGTCACTTAGTTAGTGATTCAGGTAGCCTTGAAAAAGACTGAAGCCTTGAATCAATGAAACTCTAGGTAGCCAGAAAAAAAATTCCAGGAGCCAAGAGCTATACGCGTGCGGTGCGAACGACTGTTCAACACCGACTGTACTCACATTCTGATATCTCTTGTTGTATTCAATGCAGCAACATATTTTTTTTTCTCCATATTATCGGAAGTATGGTCAGCAATTTATGATTGATGATTGTAGTAAGAGATAAATAACTCTAAATTGAAGTTTTCTACAATGTTTGATATGAACGAGCATAAAGGTGAAATTCAGTGCCAAAAAAAGTCGTTCAAAATTTTCAACCACATGGATTGGTTCCAAATTTCAGTTCTGCAATTCCAGAAGTGAAACTGAATTCAGAAACTATATTCGGAAGATTTTTGAACGAAGTCCCGAATATTCTGAGCTGAGTTTTGGATCCGAATTTGAAATCGGAATCCAGGACGTCATCCGGCACGTCAGCAAAGACAAGGTCCTTCGGGGCCAATTTGATAAGTGTTTTGCAAATAGCATTAACTTAACGCCTGCTTAATGGTTCAAGTTGAACTGTTTAAGTTGGCAATAAGCAGTTCAATTTGAAGTGCTCTGCACTGACGAGTCTAAGACGAAACGAAAAGAAAAGCATACAGATTGGTTTGGCAATTCCGATACTAGAAATGAAGTACAAATATTTGAAAACGAACATGCATCAATTATGAGCAAATTAGCAATTATGAGTTGGTTTATGGTATTCGTTTATGCGGGGGGTTCTGTCATAAAGGTGTTGAATTTGCTTCCGTGTGCATTGCACTGTTAGTTTTGTTTAATTGAATTTCTAACGCGTCCTCTGATATTGAGATGCTCTTCCTCCATTAGACAAGCTATAATATGATTTGGCAGCACGCGAGTTTTAAGTTAGATTGAATTCGGTTCATACATACATTGGCAGAATGGTTTTATTTTTGAACCATTACAAGTGTGAATTTCGCCATCATGCACTCGTCATTTTACTAGTATTTTCAACCTTGCTACGATAAAATTTCCGCGTATAGTTTCTACATTCACCGATTACATTATGCAACAATTGAGCTTAACTGCGATTGATTGACGTTACTGTAGATGAAAAGTGCTTTGATTGCATCCATCGCCGCCGTCAATCAAAGTGTAGAATTTCCAACATGTAGCAGTGGCACATCACGAAACTGTCCAGACTTCAAATGAGCTGTAGCGTGACTGCTTTTCACTGTTAAGACTTATGCTACGTTCATACTCTTCGGGACCAACTATGGAAGCGGTGTAATTCTGTCATTTTCAAATTTCGTTATTTTGTTACCAGATCACCCGGAGTATGCGAAACCGTCAGAGGTTGAGACGTGACTGCAACGGATGACAACAGGAAAAAAAAGCTTCAACCTTCAGTCATTTTCAGCTCAGCGAAGTTCCCAACTTCGTAAATTCCCAGAAGCAATTCAGAATGTCCGTTTAGGTGCTGCTGCCACCCTAATAGGATCCGATAGGATGCACATTTTCCTCACAATGGTAGGGAAAATGTAACATAATAGAACGACACCGTCGCACAGTGATCCAAAACTGGAAAAAGACAGTCGAAAGTCGGTACTGACTTTCAATGATTTTTAGGAGCTAACGTGTTTTCGATGAAGTTTTGCAATATTATTTAACCCCTTTTTTGAAAGTGGCACCTAAATTTTTGTTAAGAGCGTAGTACCAATCTCGAATAAGAATATTTTTTTTATCACAATTTTTTTTTTCTATATTGTTCTGAAGAAAAACATTTGAAGTACTTTTGCTGAAGATATGAATAATGTAAAAAAATATTGTTTGAGATATATTCGCTATATATGAAAAACCACCAGTGTTTTTCAATGAGAAACGGCATGTGTCGCTAATTTCTTGCTCTGTATTTTTTGTTCAGTTGTAAGTTCTAGCATATCAATTTCCTCCAGTGACAATTCCTTTCCAGGTTTCAAATTAATATAGTGTATAACAAGATAATGATGTATATAGATTATTACTATGCATGCTATGCATGTATAGTAATATATGAAGGATATTTCTATCCAATTTCCGAGGAGGAGTGAAACCAGCGCCTACAGTCTG
Source organism: Malaya genurostris (assembly GCF_030247185.1). Taxonomy (NCBI): domain Eukaryota; kingdom Metazoa; phylum Arthropoda; class Insecta; order Diptera; family Culicidae; genus Malaya; species Malaya genurostris. The sequence goes on along the minus strand of NC_080572.1, from coordinate 60,237,518 downwards.
GACAAGTAAACAAGCTCATGCGTGCACGCCCAGCTTAAGCAAATTGTTGCGATTTTTATTTTGATTTCTTTTTGACAATTAACAATATTACAACAAATCTAAGTGGAACACGATGCATTTTTTCAGGTCTTTTCAAAGTTAGTTTTAATTATTGAAAATCAGAAAAATTCAAAGTTCAACACATATTTGAGAAATAGAAAAATGTTTTCTAAACAAAATATGATAAAGTATTGTAAAAGTACAAACCTTTACGAAGAGATTCCATGTTTAAACGTGTAAATAAATTGAGCTATCGCGAAGCAATACGATTTTTAAGACCAGATGTTGATCTTGCGACGCTCACTGCAAAAGTGAGTTACAGAAATAGTAGACGCGTGACGCCCTCCGTTTCTCAACCATTCATGGTTTCAGCTCACCAGCAACTCTTCACACGATTGAATCAGTGCCATCAAAAAGAGACGGATATCATCGCAACAACAAAAACCCGGCATGGCTCATTTAACATAGAATAGACACCAGTGCGAGAGCGAATTTCTCTCGATGACATTTCTGAGAATCAAAGGTTCTCACTCGAAAATATTTTTCACCTGAAAACATTTTTCACCTGACAGACTGGTATGGCTTTGAGATATTATATATTCCAGTTTTTTTGCCCCCTACTTAACTAGTTTTGTGGTAAAAATGCTTTATGTGTGGTACTTACCGACCTGTCAGGCGAGAGTACGAAATCACTGCAGTTAATAATTTTTCAGACTTGGTTTTCGGTCGCGGTTTTACCTTATTGCGAGTCCCTAGTGAACTATCGTAAAAATGCCAAAACTTAGAGAAAACTTATCGTTTTGGGTGAATGGAAATAGTTGATCTTCCTTTAGTATTATTTTTGAATTTATTATGTGTTTGGAGTTCTAGAACCTTGAATAAATATGCAGTATACAGTAAAGCAGAAAAACAGTAATACAGAAAAACAGAAAAACAGAAAAACAGAAATACAGAAATACAGAAATACAGAAATTCAGAAATACAGAAATACAGAAATACAGAAATACAGAAATACAGAAATACAGAAATACAGAAATACAGAAATACAGAAATACAGAAATACAGAAATACAGAAATACAGAAATACAGAAATACAGCAATACAGAAATACAGAAATACAGAAATACAGAAATACAGAAATACAGAAATACAGAAATACAGAAATACAGAAATACAGAAATACAGAAATACAGAAATACAGAAATACAGAAATACAGAAATACAGAAATACAGAAATACAGAAATACAGAAATACAGAAATACAGAAATACAGAAATACAGAAATACAGAAATACAGAAATACAGAAATACAGAAATACAGAAATACAGAAATACAGAAATACAGAAATACAGAAATACAGAAATACAGAAATACAGAAATACAGAAATACAGAAATACAGAAATACAGAAATACAGAAATACAGAAATACAGAAATACAGAAATACAGAAATACAGAAATACAGAAATACAGAAATACAGAAATACAGAAATACAGAAATACAGAAATACAGAAATACAGAAATACAGAAATACAGAAATACAGAAATACAGAAATACAGAAATACAGAAATACAGAAATACAGAAATACAGAAATACAGAAATACAGAAATACAGAAATACAGAAATACAGAAATACAGAAATACAGAAATACAGAAATACAGAAATACAGACATACAGAAATACAGAAATACAGAAATACAGAAATACAGAAATACAGAAATACAGAAATACAGAAATACAGAAATACAGAAATACAGAAATACAGAAATACAGAAATACAGAAATACAGAAATACAGAAATACAGAAATACAGAAATACAGAAATACAGAAATACAGAAATACAGAAATACAGAAATACAGAAATACAGAAATACAGAAATACAGAAATACAGAAATACAGAAATACAGAAATACAGAAATACAGAAATACAGAAATACAGAAATACAGAAATACAGAAATACAGAAATACAGAAATACAGAAATACAGAAATACAGAAATACAGAAATACAGAAATACAGAAATACAGAAATACAGAAATACAGAAATACAGAAATACAGAAATACAGAAATACAGAAATACAGAAATACAGAAATACAGAAATACAGAAATACAGAAATACAGAAATACAGAAATACAGAAATACAAAAATACAGAAATACAGAAATACAGAAATACAGCATTACAGAAATACAGAAATACAGAAATACAGAAATACAGAAATACAGAAATACAGAAATACAGAAATACAGAAATACAGAAATACAGAAATACAGAAATACAGAAATACAGAAATACAGAAATACAGAAATACAGAAATACAGAAATACAGAAATACAGAAATACAGAAATACAGAAATACAGAAATACAGAAATACAGAAATACAGAAATACAGAAATACAGAAATACAGAAATACAGAAAAACAGAAAAACAGAAATACAGAAATACAGAAATACAGAAATACAGAAATACAGAAATACAGAAATACAGAAATACAGAAATACAGAAATACAGAAATACAGAAATACAGAAATACAGAAATACAGAAATACAGAAATACAGAAATACAGAAATACAGAAATACAGAAAGACAGAAATACAGAAATACAGAAATACAGAAATACAGAAATACAGAAATACAGAAATACAGAAATACAGAAATACAGAAATACAGAAATACAGAAATACAGAAATACAGAAATACAGAAATACAGAAATACAGAAATACAGAAATACAGAAATACAGAAATACAGAAATACAGAAATACAGAAATACAGAAATACAGAAATACAGAAATACAGAAATACAGAAATACAGAAATACAGAAATACAGAAATACAGACATACAGAAATACAGAAATACAGAAATACAGAAATACAGAAATACAGAAATACAGAAATACAGAAATACAGAAATACAGAAATACAGAAATACAGAAATACAGAAATACAGAAATACAGAAATACAGAAATACAGAAATACAGAAATACAGAAATACAGAAATACAGAAATACAGAAATACAGAAATACAGAAATACAGACATACAGAAATACAGAAATACAGAAATACAGAAATACAGAAATACAGAAATACAGAAATACAGAAATACAGAAATACAGAAATACAGAAATACAGAAATACAGAAATACAGAAATACAGAAATACAGAAATACAGAAATACAGAAATACAGAAATACAGAAATACAGAAATACAGAAATACAGAAATACAGAAATACAGAAATACAGAAATACAGAAATACAGAAATACAGAAATACAGAAATACAGAAATACAGAAATACAGAAATACAGAAATACAGAAATACAGAAATACAGAAATACAGAAATACAGAAATACAGAAATACAGAAATACAGAAATACAGAAATACAGAAATACAGAAATACAGAAATACAGAAATACAGAAATACAGAAATACAGAAATACAGAAATACAGAAATACAGAAATACAGAAATACAGAAATACAGAAATACAGAAATACAGAAATACAGAAATACAGAAATACAGAAATACAGAAATACAGAAATACAGAAATACAGAAATACAGAAATACAGAAATACAGAAATACAGAAATACAGAAATACAGAAATACAGAAATACAGAAATACAGAAATACAGAAATACAGAAATACAGAAATACAGAAATACAGAAATACAGAAATACAGAAATACAGAAATACAGAAATACAGAAATACAGAAATACAGAAATACAGAAATACAGAAATACAGAAATACAGAAATACAGAAATACAGAAATACAGAAATACAGAAATACAGAAATACAGAAATACAGAAATACAGAAATACAGAAATACAGAAATACAGAAATACAGAAATATAAAAATACAGAAATACAGAAATACAGAAATACAGAAATACAGAAATACAGAAATACAGAAATACAGAAATACAGAAATACAGAAATACAGAAATACAGAAATACAGAAATACAGAAATACAGAAATACAGAAATACAGAAATACAGAAATACAGAAATACAGAAATACAGAAATACAGAAATACAGAAATACAGAAATACAGAAATACAGAAATACAGAAATACAGAAATACAGAAATACAGAAATACAGAAATACAGAAATACAGAAATACAGAAATACAGAAATACAGAAATACAGAAATACAGAAATACAGAAATACAGAAATACAGAAATACAGAAATACAGAAATACAGAAATACAGAAATACAGAAATACAGAAATACAGAAATACAGAAATACAGAAATACAGAAATACAGAAATACAGAAATACAGAAATACAGAAATACAGAAATACAGAAATACAGAAATACAGAAATACAGAAATACAGAAATACAGAAATACAGAAATACAGAAATACAGAAATACAGAAATACAGAAATACAGAAATACAGAAATACAGAAATACAGAAATACAGAAATACAGAAATACAGAAATACAGAAATACAGAAATACAGAAATACAGAAATACAGAAATACAGAAATACAGAAATACAGAAATACAGAAATACAGAAATACAGAAATACAGAAATACAGAAATACAGAAATACAGAAATACAGAAATACAGAAATACAGAAATACAGAAATACAGAAATACAGAAATACAGAAATACAGAAATACAGAAATACAGAAATACAGAAATACAGAAATACAGAAATACAGAAATACAGAAATACAGAAATACAGAAATACAGAAATACAGAAATACAGAAATACAGAAATACAGAAATACAGAAATACAGAAATACAGAAATACAGAAATACAGAAATACAGAAATACAGAAATACAGAAATACAGAAATACAGAAATACAGAAATACAGAAATACAGAAATACAGAAATACAGAAATACAGAAATACAGAAATACAGAAATACAGAAATACAGAAATACAGAAATACAGAAATACAGAAATACAGAAATACAGAAATACAGAAATACAGAAATACAGAAATACAGAAATACAGAAATACAGAAATACAGAAATACAGAAATACAGAAATACAGAAATACAGAAATACAGAAATACAGAAATACAGAAATACAGAAATACAGAAATACAGAAATACAGAAATACAGAAATACAGAAATACAGAAATACAGAAATACAGAAATACAGAAATACAGAAATACAGAAATACAGAAATACAGAAATACAGAAATACAGAAATACAGAAATACAGAAATACAGAAATACAGAAATACAGAAATACAGAAATACAGAAATACAGAAATACAGAAATACAGAAATACAGAAATACAGAAATACAGAAATACAGAAATACAGCATTACAGAAATACAGAAATACAGAAATACAGAAATACAGAAATACAGAAATACAGAAATACAGAAATACAGAAATACAGAAATACAGAAATACAGAAATACAGAAATACAGAAATACAGAAATACAGAAATACAGAAATACAGAAATACAGAAATACAGAAATACAGAAATACAGAAATACAGAAATACAGAAATACAGAAATACAGAAATACAGAAATACAGAAATACAGAAATACAGAAATACAGAAATACAGAAATACAGAAATACAGAAATACAGAAATACAGAAAAACAGAAAAACAGAAATACAGAAATACAGAAATACAGAAATACAGAAATACAGAAATACAGAAATACAGAAATACAGAAATACCGAAATACAGAAATACAGAAATACAGAAATACAGAAATACAGAAATACAGAAATACAGAAATACAGAAATACAGAAATACAGAAATACAGAAAGACAGAAATACAGAAATACAGAAATACAGAAATACAGAAATACAGAAATACAGAAATACAGAAATACAGAAATACAGAAATACAGAAATACAGAAATACAGAAATACAGAAATACAGAAATACAGAAATACAGAAATACAGAAATACAGAAATACAGAAATACAGAAATACAGAAATACAGAAATACAGAAATACAGAAATACAGAAATACAGAAATACAGAAATACAGAAATACAGAAATACAGAAATACAGAAATACAGAAATACAGAAATACAGAAATACAGAAATACAGAAATACAGACATACAGAAATACAGAAATACAGAAATACAGAAATACAGAAATACAGAAATACAGAAATACAGAAATACAGAAATACAGAAATACAGAAATACAGAAATACAGAAATACAGAAATACAGAAATACAGAAATACAGAAATACAGAAATACAGAAATACAGAAATACAGAAATACAGAAATACAGAAATACAGAAATACAGAAATACAGAAATACAGAAATACAGAAATACAGAAATACAGAAATACAGAAATACAGAAATACAGAAATACAGAAATACAGAAATACAGAAATACAGAAATACAGAAATACAGAAATACAGAAATACAGAAATACAGAAATACAGAAATACAGAAATACAGAAATACAGAAATACAGAAATACAGAAATACAGAAATACAGAAATACAGAAATACAGAAATACAGAAATACAGAAATACAGAAATACAGAAATACAGAAATACAGAAATACAGAAATACAGAAATACAGAAATACAGAAATACAGAAATACAGAAATACAGAAATACAGAAATACAGAAATACAGAAATACAGAAATACAGAAATACAGAAATACAGAAATACAGAAATACAGAAATACAGAAATACAGAAATACAGAAATACAGAAATACAGAAATACAGAAATACAGAAATACAGAAATACAGAAATACAGAAATACAGAAATACAGAAATACAGAAATACAGAAATACAGAAATACAGAAATACAGAAATACAGAAATACAGAAATACAGAAATACAGAAATACAGAAATACAGAAATACAGAAATACAGAAATACAGAAATACAGAAATACAGAAATACAGAAATACAGAAATACAGAAATACAGAAATACAGAAATACAGAAATACAGAAATACAGAAATACAGAAATACAGAAATACAGAAATACAGAAATACAGAAATACAGAAATACAGAAATACAGAAATACAGAAATACAGAAATACAGAAATACAGAAATACAGAAATACAGAAATACAGAAATACAGAAATACAGAAATACAGAAATACAGAAATACAGAAATACAGAAATACAGAAATACAGAAATACAGAAATACAGAAATACAGAAATACAGAAATACAGAAATACAGAAATACAGAAATACAGAAATACAGAAATACAGAAATACAGAAATACAGAAATACAGAAATACAGAAATACAGAAATACAGAAATACAGAAATACAGAAATACAGAAATACAGAAATACAGAAATACAGAAATACAGAAATACAGAAATACAGAAATACAGAAATACAGAAATACAGAAATACAGAAATACAGAAATACAGAAATACAGAAATACAGAAATACAGAAATACAGAAATACAGAAATACAGAAATACAGAAATACAGAAATACAGAAATACAGAAATACAGAAATACAGAAATACAGAAATACAGAAATACAGAAATACAGAAATACAGAAATACAGAAATACAGAAATACAGAAATACAGAAATACAGAAATACAGAAATACAGAAATACAGAAATACAGAAATACAGAAATACAGAAATACAGAAATACAGAAATACAGAAATACAGAAATGCAGAAATACAGAAATACAGAAATACAGAAATACAGAAATACAGAAATACAGAAATACAGAAATACAGAAATACAGAAATACAGAAATACAGAAATACAGAAATACAGAAATACAGAAATACAGAAATACAGAAATACAGAAATACAGAAATACAGAAATACAGAAATACAGAAATACAGAAATACAGAAATACAGAAATACAGAAATACAGAAATACAGAAATACAGAAATACAGAAATACAGAAATACAGAAATACAGAAATACAGAAATACAGAAATACAGAAATACAGAAATACAGAAATACAGAAATACAGAAATACAGAAATACAGAAATACAGAAATACAGAAATACAGAAATACAGAAATACAGAAATACAGAAATACAGAAATACAGAAATACAGAAATACAGAAATACAGAAATACAGAAATACAGAAATACAGAAATACAGAAATACAGAAATACAGAAATACAGAAATACAGAAATACAGAAATACAGGAACACTGAAATACAGAAATACAGAAATACAGAAATACAGAAATACAGAAATACAGAAATACAGAAATACAGAAATACAGAAATACAGAAATACAGAAATACAGAAATACAGGAATACTGAAATACAGAAATACAGAAATACAGAAATACAGGAATACTGAAATACAGAAATACAGAAATACAGAAATACAGAAATACAGAAATACAGAAATACAGAAATACAGAAATACAGAAATACAGAAATACAGAAATACAGAAATACAGAAATACAGAAATACAGAAATACAGAAATACAGAAATACAGAAATACAGAAATACAGAAATACAGAAATACAGAAATACAGAAATACAGAAATACAGAAATACAGAAATACAGAAATACAGAAATACAGAAATACAGAAATACAGAAATACAGAAATACAGAAATACAGAAATACAGAAATACAGAAATACAGAAATACAGAAATACAGAAATACAGAAATACAGAAATACAGAAATACAGAAATACAGAAATACAGAAATACAGAAATACAGAAAAACAGAAATACAGAAATACAGAAATACAGAAATACAGAAATACAGAAATACAGAAATACAGAAATACAGAAATACAGAAATACAGAAATACAGAAATACAGAAATACAGAAATACAGAAATACAGAAATACAGAAATACAGAAATACAGAAATACAGAAATACAGAAATACAGAAATACAGAAATACAGAAATACAGAAATACAGAAATACAGAAATACAGAAATAACGGTAGCTTATTCTCGTTTCGGGATCCGATTCTGCATGGGCAGTGGATAATTGCGATAGAATCATTTTACTATTGCAGCTTATTCTAACTATGTGCATATAACCTTTGTATAAGTTGTGTCTATGAAAATGTCTGTGAATGCTCCACACAAGGGTTTTGAAATATTGCAACCTACCTGAATCATCGATTCGATTTTCTGCGATAATTGTCAACTTGCGATTCTCTCTTGGGAAATTCCAACTAGCAACGATCATTATCGGACTGTAAATTTTTTTTAAGGACGTGAAATACTCGGAGTATGAAGTGGAGCGAAGAAATGTAGCTAAATTCTCTCACGGCTCATGCATTGAGAGACTCGAGTTCTTGTAGCATCTTCTATCGGATTGAAAATGTTGTATACAATATAGATAGCAATATAGAAGCTTCTGTCAACTTTTCGGCAATCACCAACACTGGTTTCAGCATGGCCATAGTGTAAGCTATAGATAAAATAATGTTAGATGACCCTTAGTATTTTGTGAGGCATTAGGTAGTTCAATCATAGAGAGACCCCGAATACATCTCCATTGTCCTATGAAGAGCAGTAGCAATAAAACACGTTTAAATGAATATCTCAGTGCGTTTGATTAACATTAGTACTCCTTCAATAGTGAAAATGAGTCACACGAATAGTACTCAAAATAAATTCATTGGAAAATAAATTGGACTAGAAATATATTTTTCTATAAATATCGTAAAAGTTTGCTGCATTAAGTTGCAAGTTTTGCTTCGGCACAAGGTTTTCCACTTTGATTTTTTTATAGTATTGGACATATCTTTTCCTATAAATTTTGTAGAAATCAGCAGCATAAAGTTGCATATTTAGCTTCGGTGCAAGGTTTTATCATAGGTAAAAATAGGGTAAAATGTTGTATAACTTTGCCAGGAAAGATCAAACCTATGCACTACCTTCAACAAAAATATGGGATTTTTTTCTTTTCTGCAATTATTTCAAACAAAGTATGTATAACAAAATAACTGGAAACAAGTCATGGATAAAAAACTGATTTTAAGGGGGTTGCCATAAAAACGCTTTGTATTTTCAAAACGGTGCGACCTAGATTTTTGGTATATTTGACAAAGTAAATTATTTTCACTAGTTCTAAAACTTTGTAGAAGAATAAAATTTTCCATCTCTTCAGAAAAAGATATGATTATATTTTTTGTCAAAGTAGGCCATGAACAATTAGAGATAGAATCAAATTATGCGATATGTATTTGTAAATAATTTCATAAAAGCAACTATACGCATTAAAAGAACGGTTTGGTAGCTACTGCTTTATGTCCACGTTTTTATTGATTCGAGCCACTGTGCGTCGGTTAGAACCGTTCAGTGAGATTGGCAGCATGAAGTATTGAAAGCTTTCACACTTTTGTATTAGGTAAGCTCATTTACGCCCTTTACGGCTGCTACCTGCGTTCGGGTCTGGTGTTTCACAGTTTCAAATTTCAAATCTGTGCGGGTTGCCTCTCGGGGGTTGAAAGTTGAAGTTGGGTTGTTGAAGAATCCGTACTGATCCCGACGAAGGCAATCTTACGTCTCACCTTGCTTCGATACAACAAATCTACCGTTTGAAAGTGCTTTGTAAAAGCAATTGATGCACTTACCGTGACGGCAAAATGGATTTATGGATGGAAACCTAGATTGATTGCACTATTGAAGTTGGCATTTGAGTTAAGTGGCAATCGAACTGTGGTTTTATGTATGTTTTCATAGCAAAGACGAGAGAGAGAGAGAGGTTTGAGTTGAACAATTTTTTAATGTATCAACAAGGGTCCTAGTGGTTTGACCTACTGAAAATTTAAACGAAACGCAAAGTTCATGAACGAAGCAGTAGTCAGATATTCGTACGTCAATAAGATTCCGATGAATGGAATCGAGTATGACAGCTGCCGAAAACGACGGTCCCCAGGTCCCGGCTTTTATTGGCCTGGTTAAAGGAAGCAAAATATGCATAAAAGCTGATGGAGATATGTCTGCCATCAGATAACGGAAAGCGTTGTCTTGTCAGCCGAACCCTCATCTCGTGTCAACCGGTTCCTTCTAGCCTCCAGGTTCAGACATACGTGCATGAAATTTCACCTCTTGATCCGCAGCTTGATTGGTAAGGAAACCGGTGGGAGTTGAAGTGATTCTCGAGACGCATTTTTCACGTTCGTTTCGCTTTGTACGCAGTTGTTCGAATTTGATAGGCCTATCATTTTCAAATTAGGTTCTCATCACAGCATATGGTCTCTTCTGGACGGGAACCTTGAAAAAGAATGGGTAGAACTCATTTATATCTCATGCAGTTATGAAGTCTAGCTTTTTAATTTGAAAGAATAGGTTTCTTGGTGTCTTCAACACTGCTTTAGATAATCTCGAATCCAATAACTATGAACTCACTGACTCATATAGTTTAGAAGATTTGGACGATCCTCTACTTTTTATTTCAATTATAGAGGTTTTAACCTTAAGTTCATTCACCTCTTCGGGCTAGGAAAACGTTCCGGCCCTATGAGCAGGGCCGAACCCAGGCAGGTTGCGTGAAAGCCATTGACCTGTCCATCACGCTATACTCGTCCTTCCCGTTCTCGCAATTACGCCGATTTAAAAAATTTCATGATTTTCAAAAATTCACATTATTTTGAAAACGTGTAAATTTTTCAAATATTATTTCCCCATTCTGAAAATTTGATAGTGTTTTATTTTGAACTTTGGAGCTACAATATACCAAAAACTCAAAAAATACAGAAATAATTGAGTTTTAAGTATTACTTTTAAAATTAAAAATCCACAGCACTATTTTTTTCTATTCTTTGCAGAAGATACCAAATCGTTCAACACATGCACTGATTTTTAGAGTCTCCCCTTACTAAATCCCATACGAAGCTTAAACCTCGGGCGCGAAAATATAGTTTGATTGAAATTTTAATGGCAAGAAAACTTGCAGCGTCGCTTGATGTATTATCAATTATTTGTTGATGGATTCATATAATTTAACTACCAATCGATTCGGAAACATTTAACTTAAACATGTGCGGCAACGTCGTTTCAGTATTTCAGTAGCATACCATTGAAAAATCGATTTGAATCGGCCAATGTTTTCACCAACCAATCACAGCATGCTATAATGATGTCATCCACCGAATTGCTCTAGCACATCATTAATACACCAAAACAAAGGTAATTCACTGTATTTAAAAAAAAACATCAATTCAAATCATTTCTCTTCGTTTCTAATGAAAATTCCCAATTTCTTCTTGATTCCTACCATCAAACGCTACACAGTTCCGGAGTCCTGGCACATTTGTTCCACATTTTGGTCATCTTAGTCGCGTCCCTAGCCACGAGTTCCACTTTCTTAAGCTTCCGCTTTATTCATGCTCAAATTCTTTCGATGCGCCAAAACTGCGGGCAATTTAGTGGATTTATGTTTTTATCGATGGAATCTACGTCATTATCTCGGTACTTCTGTATGACTCCCCGGTTGTAGTGGCAACTCGCCAAATCTTGCCAAAACTTCACGGGACCTTTCTGGACTGTAATGAACGGTAGTACGCGGTTTTTTGGGGCATTCTTCCTTGTACAGCTCGAAGTCCATCGTCGTATTTTTTCTCTCCTATCGGCTTCCCTCTGGAAGAAATTTAGGCTCTCTGCACGAAACACTGTGAAATTTATCGCTCGTTGTCTAGGTTGGACCACTCATGTATTCAGGTTTGGGTCACATCTCCTTTCGATGTGGAACACATCTTTATTTCATATATAGGGGTTCAAATCAAAAACTGAAGGAAAAATACACGTAGAAATGTGGTCAGGTTTTAAACACTTACAGCTCAGTATATTTTGTATCAATTATTAATATTATTTCATCATTTGATTGAAAATATTTTTAAGTTTCGATTCGAATGTATCAAGCCACGTATTTTCAATTACAAATGATTGAAATTTTGATTAGTAGCGAGCAGTGTCCTATATTGTCTGCTAAAAATCTCCGGCATATCGGATTTCCCTGCCATAGACGACGGTTTTGAAGGAGTAAGCGATATATCAAAGGGAAACCATCGCTCTGATTGGTCAAACGATGCAAAAGCGAAGCTGTTGGAAGCACGCGAATCTATAAATATAAGCAAAATCATAGCTAATGTTTCAGTCGTACGCGTAGCATGCTAGAGGTAGGTTGTTGCTAGACAGCAAGACAAAAAGTGCCATAAAACGATTTGAAGCTTTAATTGGTATGCTCTGATCTTGTGTCATGCAAACTCGGATGAAATTCCATGTTATGTCGTTTCGCCTGAGAAATTGACAACTACCCCAGGATAAATTTTGAGTGCTTAAGAATTACTTCTAATCTATATAAGATGAACACGATTGACAATGGGAAAAAGTTCAACCGAAATCGCAGAATGCTAGAAGAAATTTAACGCTATAAAAATTATTGCTTGCATACAAAACCTGAACACAAGCTTGGCGATGAGAAGCTTAAACATCGAAATCCGTACCGCAAGTATGTACAAAGATATAATTGCATGCAAATTAACCCTAATTAGAAGTTTCTTACTTATGGCGGACCAAACTTTTAAATAATATTCCAATATAAGCAAAAAATACAGAGCAAATTCAAAAAGTGCTCCAACCTAAACGACATTCCCCTACATTTAAACCAATTAGCTCTATAATAGTGGAAAATAGAACTAATTGGATTAATTATTGTTTCATTGGAAATTCTGAATAATACAAGAAGAGGATCTGAGTCAAAGTCAGCATGAGTAATACAGTAAATAGTAACCGTTGTGACTGTATTCGAAATATATAAGGTTAACGTCCATTCCAGTAAACCGGTTAAACCGATGAGTTACATAATGTGGGTTGCTTTTCAATTCGACATTTGATTTAAGAAATGTTTCTGTCAAAATAGCATGATTTTGTTAAGGACTTGTTTGGTCTTTGAGACAATTTTAAAATTCATTTTCACTCGATTTTAAGGATCGAGCATTCCGATTGAAATTTGAAACGCTTCGAAAAGAGAAAATGCCGAATTCATTAGAATGATCATTTGAAAAAGCTGTTCGTGTAGGTAAATCATTGGGGAACTTAATGTGATCGGTACCTAACGAGAAAAACAGAATGGAAAATTGACATGCGAATGCAATTATGTAACGAAAACCATATGAATGTTACCGCAGAAAGAAGGGGAAAACATGGACTTGTGATCAGTGTGAGTGTGTGCTCCGTTGAATTTGTTTTCGTAGATATAGGACTGCAAGTGAATACCGTGGTGACCAAGTACAGCGAAGCATGCTTGTTCCTTCTTGTAAGCAATTGGGCTATCTCTTCATGTGTTTTCATATGCAGGGTAGTTTAATTGGTAAAGATATTTCCCCGGTTAGGAGTTAGCTACGGGTTCTAGTCCCGTCTCAGCGGTAACATTTTCGGTTTTCATCACATAATTGCATTCGCATGTCGATTTTCCAGTTTGTTTTCCCCGTTATACCTACTAATCATATTTAAAACTAGTTCTAGACGGCTTTACGTCTTAACGAAAACTAAAACACAAATCGTTGATTAGGGAATTAGTTGTCTGCCTGTCACACTAGCGTAACTGACACCAGGTGAAGAAGATGGCATGGGAGATTTACCGGTACGGACGACTGTTCGACACCGACTGTGCTAATCAAGTTTTCCTTCGTTAATTCCTGAAATTCTCTCAAAATTGCAATTTTATCGTGGACAGATTGTCTGGGTAGTGTGTTCCGTTATTATTACTGTGTGCCATGATTTTCCAGCTGTGGTAAATTTTCGTAACTAAGGTAAGTGCACCAAGCTTTGGTTAGACCGGGCAAACAAGTTAATTAAGCTTTCTTTACATTTTCTTTGTTGATTTGGCACATGGTCATGGAGTTTGGTGAATACTTTTGTCTGCAAAAGAACTATATTTTTAATAGTCGTTAGAGCTTTTACTAAATATAGCAAAAATAAATGATTAAAGTTACTGTGTACTTACATTGATTTGAATACAATAAATGTTAGAGAAAATACTTATAGTTCAGTATATTAAAAACTAAATATTCGTCAATTCAATAGTTCTGATTCATGTTTCCCCCATAGGTCGTCCACTTCAAACGAACTGTTTTCCTACATCATTACTAGCTATCTCGAGACAGACGTACGGGGGTGTGTAAATAATTTTAGGAATGAAATTCTTTCTTAAAGTCCTGAGCTCAAGTTGAAAATTGAAACGCATGGAATTTAGTTCCAATGGCATGTGCTATATGATTTTAAAACTAAATACCATGCGTCTCCATCGGGCGATAATTTTATGGAGACGCATGGTTTTTTGAATGATCTTTTTAAAAGTCTGATATTATACCCGTCCACTTTTTTTTTGTTCATAAAGGTTTTAACCAATTTAGCTCGAATATCAAAAATGCAACGAACGCCAATGTCATCGTTCGCTTCCCTTCGCCTTTGTTCGATAATCGCTCTGATATTCGGACTTGTCCCTATATTCGGGTGCGAACGTAGCCGACGCTGCTTCGTTGCTCGCACGAAGATCTAGTCCGTGTAGTTGTTATTCGCATTGAACATACCCCCGAATGACGTAACGCGAATATGGAACGAATATTCATACAGCGATCATCGTCAAAACCTAATTCGCGATGATCGTTCGTGTTGTCTTTGAAACAATCAAATTAAGAAGTTTCCCCCTGCATTACTATCATAGTCTGATGTGTGTGTAATGAACCATATTCCATATCCCATCCCATACCAGAACGTTGTAATGGAATGATATTCGCGGCGAAGATCGATGAATGAATTAGTTACACGAAGAATATGTGCAACATTGGTTTTAACCAGAGATGCCAGGTAAAAATTTCGAATATCTGCAGACAGGGTCTGTAAACCTGAAAAAAAAATCTGCAGTCAGCAAGTATGTCTTGCTGGCAGCAATTTCTCTATAAAGTATGACACGCAAAACTGATTTGGCGAGCAAAGAAAAAAAGGTCGCGGAAATTTCAAAAGTCTGTAAATATAGACGAAAGTCTGCGAGAATTTCAAAAGTCTGCAAAAATCTGCGAGAATTTCAAAAGTCTGCAAAAGTCAGCACAACAAAAAATGTCTGCAGCACAGACCTGGCATCTCTGGTTTTAACCTTGAGGTCATTCGCCTCTTCGAGCCAGAAAAGCCAGCCGGGCTGCGTGAAAGGTATCGACTTACCCATTACGCTATACCCATCCCCCCACGTTTTTTTTAAAGCTGAAAAAAATACAGCGTAATGTACTCATAAATGATTTATTTTTTATGTAGGATTCGGAACATTTTTACCTTTTATATATATATATATATATATATATATATATATATATATATATATATATATATATATATATATATATATATATATATATATATATATATATATATATATATATATATATATATATATATATATATATATATATATATATATAATAGGTATAGGATTCGCTAAAACTTTGGAAAAAATTTCCGAGGCCCGGAGGGCCGAATGTCATATACCAATCGATTCAGCTCGACGAACTGAGCAAATGTCTGTGTGTGTCTGTATGTGTGTTGTCAACATAGAGGTCGAGATCTCAGAGATGGCTGGACCGATTTTGATCGAACTAGTCGCAAATGAAAGGTCTCCCCGTCACCCAGAACGCTATTGAATGGTTTTGAGATTGGATGTTTACTTTTTGAGTTATACGAAGTTTTATGTCAAAATTTTCAGTTTTTTTGACAGTATCTGTCACATTTGACCTTGAAAACAGAATATGTTGCCAGACTTAGATTTCGCTCGGTAATACCTATCCAACAAGCCATAGATTGTTAAAATCCGTCCGTTTTTAACGGTGATATCGATATTTTTATGTAAGCCTTATTCCAGTAGAAGGAATTTTGAGCGCTGTATGAAAAAGCAATGCTTGGGAGCAACATGAAACACGATTTTTTATACTGTTACATATAATTGTTTCTAAGTACCAAAAAGACTGTGTACAGCATCCTTTTTTATGACAATTTGCCTCGGACCAATTTTAGCACGGTTCATTTTTGGCAACATAATCTTTCGAATATGGCATATGTAAACCAGATGATACCAGCATTATTGAGTTGGAAGTAATTCCATAATTATATTGATTTAAACTATTTACAGCAATAAATGCTGGAAGAACGTGACTTCCATATACCATACGACTCAGTTCGTCGAGATCAGCAAATGCGTGTGTGACAAATAATTTCACTCAATTTTCTCGGAGATGGTTAAACCGTTTTCTACAAACTCAGATTCATATGAAAAGTCGTATACTCCCAAACAAGGTTCCTGAATTACGTTTGGATCCGACTTCTGATTGCGGAACCACAGGATGATATGTGAAACGAAATTAAAATAATGCAATTAATTTTTCTCGTAGATGGCCGATGGGAACCGATCTAAGATTCAAATGAAATCTAAGAATCATCTATGATTCAAATGAGAGGTCTTAAAATCCTATAAAATCTCTTACTTTTTAGTCAGATCCGACTTCTGGTTTAGGAAATGCAGAGTGATTAGTATAAAAATGTTCATTTCACATAAATTAATCAGGTTTATCGGGTTTGCAGATCTTTGGATAGTCGATTACCAAATAAATTTATTTCAGTTTGAGCGGTATTCGTTTTTGGATTCGGAATGTACCCCCAAATTTTAATTCGCACTACAATTTCTCAAAGATGTCTACACACTCCTCAGGTGAATTTAACTGATTTCGGCTACACCGATTTTAGAATTCCGGTTCCAGTATCGAACCGATTCTCAAAGCTCAATCATTTTCTCAAAAAAGACCAAATCGAAGTAAAGTGTTTGTCGTAATAATTTATGGCCATTCGAATCATTTTGGGCTATGCTAATTCCTGAATACCGGCTCTGGAAGTACCATAAATAATGACGAAAAACTCTAAAGTGGAACTTACTTCGACATCTCATGGAATGTTCAATCGAATGTCACACGTTAAGATTGAAATTCGATACGATTTGCAGCTTCGGCATTACAGGGTAATAAGTGATTAAAA
The DNA here is from genome assembly GCF_030247185.1 of Malaya genurostris. Classification (NCBI taxonomy): domain Eukaryota; kingdom Metazoa; phylum Arthropoda; class Insecta; order Diptera; family Culicidae; genus Malaya; species Malaya genurostris. The sequence continues at coordinate 60,219,461 of NC_080572.1, read as the reverse complement.
TCTCAATTTGCCGTTTAAAACGAAGATAATTAAAATAATGACATGAGAACTAAAACACCTGAGAATATCCATGCAAAAACACATGCGCATTGATAAAAAAAGGTATCATCTCACTGCTAGGTGGATTAATCACGTTTTTAATTGACATATCGATATTTTTGTGTAAACCTTATTCCAGTAGTAGGAGTTTTGAGCGCTGTATGAAAAAGCAATGCTTAGGAGCAACGTGAAACACGATTTTTTATACTGTAACATACAATTGTTTCTAAGTACCAAAAAGACTGTGTACAGCATCTTTTTTCATGGCTTTTTGCCTCGGACCGATTTAAGCATGGTTCATTTTTGGCAACATAATCATTCGAATATGACATGTAAACCAGATAATGGCAGCATTTTCAAGTTGAAAATAATTCCATATTTATATTCACTTAAACTATTTAAAGCAATAAATGCTGGAAGAACATAACACCCATATACCATTCGAAGCAGTTCCCGAGGTCAACAAATGTGTGTATGACAAATAATTTCACTCAATTTTCTCGGAGATGACTCAACCGTTTTCTACAAACTCAGATTCATATGAAAAGTCGTATGCTTCCAAACAAGGTTCCTGGATTAACAGATCGGCTGAAAAGTTCGTATCGTTTCTATGAGAGGGCGCCACTAGAATTAAATCCATAACATTTTCAGTTAGTACCAACCTTCAAAAGATACGTGTATAAATTTGACAGCTGTCTGATTATTAGTTTGTGAGATATTGCAATTTGAGTGAAGCTACTTTTGTTATTGTGAAAAAAATGGAAAAAAAGGAATTTCGTGTGTTGATGAAACACTACTTTTTGATGAAAAAAAGTGCCGCCGCTACCAAAAAATGGCTTGATGAGTGTTATCCAGACTCTGCACCGGGCGAAGCAACAATTCGTAAGTGGTTTGCAAAATTTCGTACTGGTCATATGAGCACCGAAGACGATGAACGCAGTGGACGTCCAAAAGAGGCTGTTACCGATGAAAACGTGAAAAAAATCCACAAAATGATTTTCAATGACCGTAAAGTGAAGTTGATCGAGATAGCTGACACCCTAAAGATATCAAAGGAACGTGTTGGACATATTATTCACGAATATTTGGATATGAGAAAGCTTTGTGCAAAATGGGTGCCGCGTGAGCTCACAATCAAGACAATGCACCGTGTCACAAGTCGATGAAAACCATGCTGAAATTGAACGAATTGGGCTTCGAATTGCTCCCTCATCCACCGTATTATCCAGATGTGGCCCCCAGTGACTTTTTCCTGTTCTCAGACCTCAAGAGAATGCTCGCTGGTGAAAAATTTAGAAGCAATGAAGAGGTAATCGCTGAAACTGAGGCCTATTTTGAGGCAAAGGACAAATCGTACTACAAAAATGGTATCGAAAAGTTGGAAGATCGCTATAATCGCTGTATCGCCTCTGATGGCAATTATGTTGAATAATAAAAACGAATTTTGGCAAAAAAAATGTGTGTTTCTATTAAACGATACGAATTTTTCAGCCGAACTGTTACATTTGGATCGACTTCTGGTTCCAGAACTACAGGATGATATGTGAAACGAAATTCAAATAATGTAACTCATTTTTCTCGTAGATAAACCATCTAAGATTCAAATGAAAAGTCTTAAGATCCTATAACACATCTTGCTTTTTGGTCAGATCCAAATTTCCGATCCCGAAAATTTTATTCGCACTACGGTTTCTCAAAGATGTCTACACTGATTTTCAAATATTTTGAATCAAATGTAAACAATACAGCTCCTCGGGTGAATTTAACTGATATCAGCTACACCGATTTTTGAATTCCGGTTACAGTATTGAATCGTTTCACACAGCTCAATTGTTTTCTCAAATCAGGCCAAATCGAATTTCAAAAACAAAAATCAAATTAAAGGATCCCATACAAAATTAATTAGTTTTATCCAATTCTGAATTCCGATTCTGGAATTACAGGTGATGAGTTTTTAAAATTCAAACCAATTGAGAAGATGGACTCAAAACTATTGCAATTTATTCGTCATATTAATTTATGGTCATACGTATTTTTTTTGGGTTATGCTGGGTACTTAATACCGGCTAAGGAAGTACCGTAAATAATGACGAGAAACTCTAAAGTGTAACTTACTTCGACATTTTCAATCGATTGCCATACGCTTAAAATAAATTTTGATCCGATTTACGATCTCAAATTGCCGCTTAAAGCGGCGGTCATTAAAACAATGTCATTAGTACTAAAACACTGCTAGGTGGATTAAGCACGATTTTAATCTGATTCGACTTTCGTTTCAGGAGATATAGGGTGATTAGTGATTAGTGTAAAAACTTCACATAAATTTATCGGGTTCATCGGGTTCACAGATTTTGAGAGTCGACGATAAAATAAACTTATTTCAGTTTTATTTTAATTTATATTCTTAAAGTTTTTTATTCGGTTTTCGAAAGGTTTTGGAAAGGTACCCAAAATTTTTATGTGGAACGCACTACGATTTCCCTAAAATGGCTACCCTGATTTTCAAAAATTTCGAATCTAATGAAGTGGTTTACAATCCATTAGGCGAATTTAAATCACTTCGGCTACACCGATTTCCGAATTCCGTTTCCGAAAGTATCGGGAATAGAGAAGCCAGAAGAAGGCCAAAACGAATTTGATAACAAAAAAATTAAATTGAAATATGCTTATGGTCCCATACAAAATTGGTAAATTTTATAGTAAAATTGGTAAATAGATTGAAATTTAAATAATTTTAAGGTTTCATAAAATCTCCATCTTCGATTTGTCTTGTAGTTCCAAAATTTTATTTACAATTCATATAAAACGACGGTCATTAAAATAATTTCATGAAAACTAAACACAACGAAGAATATTCACGCGAAGAACACATGCTGATTGATAAAAAAAGGTACATATCATCTCACTGCTAGGTGGATTAAGAACGTTTTTTTCACATGAATTACATTTTGAAAAACTCTGAAAAAAATCAGAAAGGTTTCCTATAATTCCTGAAATATTCCCGACTTTTTTGCGCAAGAGGTTTTTGAAAAATTTTAATAACATGGAAATCAGAATCAGAAACAAAGGGTTAAAAGTTAGGAAAAATCATGTCCAATACAAACCCTTTCAAACTGCTTATATCAATTTTATTCCTGTTTGGGGGCAGTTTTTATATGCAAACCCGGCTACACCCTTTTTGTAATCTACTGGTTTTCCCGATCTACTCAGGCATTAGGCATTATATTTTACTCTGCCGAGATAACGGTTAAGTACCCAATTGCCTATCAGTGCTCAAAATTTACGAAGGAAAAACCTTTAGGAAAAACCTTTAGGACTCAAAAAAATGGTGTTAAAATTAAATATCCAAGTATCTCAAGAACAGCTACTTTTAGAAGAAAGGATATCATGAACAAATTTATTGCCTTTAACCTGCAGAATAATATTCTACTGTTTAAATGATTATCTTTCAACGAGGACTTGAAATTTCGAATATATCTGTAAATTGTAAATTGTAAATTGCTGTAACTTCTTCATTTTTAAAAAGGCACGAATGGGATAAGCATCAATCTGTAGGTTTTAATACGAGCTTTAAAATAAAAATTTTAAAAAAAAAAACCGAAATCCTGATTTATTTTTAATATAATTATTTAATATTTCATTATTGAGAAAAAAATCAATTTTTTTTTCAGTGTATATTTTTTTTAGAGTGCCCTATTGATTCCCTACAACTTGTTCCTGGACGCCATTTTTGTACGATGAACGGTTTCCGAATTACAACGAGACCCGTAAACTGTTTTAGCTGTAACTTCTTCATTTTTCTAAAGGCACGGACGGGATAGCCATCAATCTGTAGGTTTTAATAACAGTTTTAAAATAAAAATTATCAAAAAAAATTAAAACCATACTTTTTTTTATTTAACTTTTTCAGATTATTTTGTAATTATTGAGAAAAAAGTCAAAATTTTTTTTCAGTGTATATTTTTTTTAGAGTGCCCAATCGATTCCCTACAACTTAATCCCGAACGCAATTTTAGTTCAATTAACGGTTTCCGAGTAACAACTATTTGAAAAAGGCAATTTTGTGAAATGTTAAAATACATACGCCCTTTTTAAAAATCAGTCGTGAGTCGGATTGACCACTCAATCGGTTCAAAACTTATGGTTTGCCATACTGAAGCCATGTGCAAAGTTTCATCCAAATCGGAAAAGATCTAGTCTGATTTTGTCACTTTTTCGTCTACTCATTCCTGGAATTGCTCAGTAGCTAATGGAAACAGATACATCCGTTTTTCACTAGACGCGCTGTTAGTTTCTCCGTACAGTGGAAAATCTAGGTTTATGATCAAATTCATCAAACTCTCTTTGCAACCTCAGCAGGTGTCGACGTCAGACTGTTTGTTTTCTTCGGCACTCAGCAAAGTAGGCCCGTACAATGTTCAGTCAACAGGCGACGATTTCGCAACAAGAAACTAATCATATATTAATGGTAAAATATTACGCTCGTTTTCTGACGTTGGCTGTCGCATGTGTATCAAATTCATTTTTAATTGAATTCTAAACACCAGCGTGTTTCGGTCTGCAAGCCACAACGTCGACACTGGTTAAATGTCAGCCGGAGAACCCAGACATCATTTGCGGAACCCAGCGGCAGACGTTTTTCCCGGTTCCGGAATCGGTTCACTGTGCAAAACCAGTTCGTGACAACAAACCATCTAAATTTGGGTTTCCTGGAACCACTACGAGTGGTGTCCTGAGCCTAGAAAGTGGAAAAAAGGAACCGACTCAACCGGAGCTCATCGGTCACATCAATCGGCACGATGAAGTTGAGCAGATCCAGCTAGTGAGTATGTCCTAATACATATACCTATATTAGCTCGCTATCATTCGGTCCAGACACGGCCGTGGACCACCAGGAAAACTAGTCTGCCGGCATTTCGTGGAAGGGTGAGATTAGTAACCGTACACAGTTTTGCTCTTCGGGATATTTATACCTGTTCTAGGCTATTTGTCCCGTCACTCACTGGATTGGCCCTACCCGCACACAACTCCGGTGGAGCTGGCTGTACAATTCATTTGTGCTGGCAAATTAGTTTCGCCCGGATGTTTGACAAGATGCGGGTGGTGCCGAAATTTTCTATTACATAGTTGGAATTTATTTCCGGCACAGTGACGCACAGTCGGAGTGGCTGTTTGCCAGCACTAAACGGGGATGATGGGGACACGGTATCAGTCAGGATGATAGTTGATCGTGCCGGGACTGGTTTGGAAGCGGTCGGACGGCACTGCAACGCTGTCATGCTGCATGGTGGGCAAAATTTAATTAAACCGCAAAATTTGCCTCCCATTGTTCCGAGTCTCCAACACAAACTGTCACTTGGTGGTGCGAGCGCAGCATAGTGGGTTATTCGAGCAGAGTCCTGATTTTGGAAACCCAATGATTGCCGGTAGCATTGTAGGAAAGATGAAGTAATAATTGAATAATGCTAGTGCAGCCGAGCGTGTGGAACGAGCAACAGAATGAGTTCGTATGTTGATGTGAATGAATGCAAGAGCTAGACTCAGTACCGTGAGTTTTGGACTAAACAAAGTATGATTCGTTGCTATTTAATTTTAAAACTGTATTAAGAAAACTACAGCTATGAATTAGAGTAATCCGATTTAAGTGAATCTCTCAGTGCGCAGTGGTCGTTCATCTTTATCTGACCTATTTACGCGAATGCTACGAAGCAGACGCGTGTTTTTTTCGATTCATGGATTGACTTTGTAAACGCGCTTAAAGATGACTTGGGTAAAAACCCAATAAGGGATGATTTTTTTTTCGTTTCGTCTTAGACTCATCAGGGCATAGCAGTTCAAATTGAACTACTTAATGCAAAACTCGGCAGTTCAATTTGAACCGCTAAAGCTACGATCAGACTAGCCAGTTTATCTGTCACAGTTTATCTGCCACAGACAAGTAATTTTTCGGGAGTTTATATTTGGTCTGGCAATGTGATTACACTATTCACAGTTAAATGACTGCAACAGTCAAGTTTGACTGCCGACAGTCAATACTTTGACAGTTGTTATGTTTGACTGTTACAGATTTTTTGAGCATGTCTGTGTTGTGATTACATTGATCAGACAAATCAAACTAGTTACAGACTTTAATAAAGGGTGATTTTTTAAGAGCTTGAGAACTTTTTTAAACAATAAAACGCATAAAATTTGCAAAATCTCATCGGTTCTTTATTTTAAACGTTAGATTGGTACATGACATTTACTTTTTGAAGATAATTTCATTTAAATGTTGACCGCGGCTGCGTCTTAGGTGGTCCTTAGATTTGACTCTGTAGTATTTTTCTTCAAATGCAAGCATAATTCTAATGCTTTCCCCAAATCATCTCATTCTAAAACAAAATTCGACAATTTTTAAATGATGAAAATATACGATGTTGTTTGTTCTTTTACTATGATGTATATTTGATATGTTCAGCAGATGTCATAACAACATGAAAATTGAGATTCTTTCACATCATATGTTCATTATCTACACGTTTGTATCTTAACGCTCACATCATACGGGTATATCTGCTATTACTAAAAAATCCAGAGTGGCACTGAGATCGAAAGCGTGAAAAAATATATTTCGCAATGGTTAAGTATTTTTCACGCAATAAATTGTAAATGGAGTGGTAGATTCAAAAATCAAATGCAATGATAATCCATAGGATCATCCTACCTCCGTAAATATGACAATTAAAGGGTTGAAATTTTGGGAAGGTTGTCTCAAGTCCAAGCTCTTTTTTGTCGTTGCTGTTGAGGTCTGGAAAACGCAACCAGTGATAACCGTTTTTATCACGTTAATTGGCCAATCCATAAGGTCGCTACTAGTGCGCATACTAGTGCATCACTACACGAATAAAGCGCGGTACTTGTGACATCATATATCCCACGTCGCACGTGATAATAATGATTGTCGCTGGAAGTATTTCCCAGTTTTCAACTGCAACGAGAATATAACGGTATAAATTCCCTTTGGGGTAGAGTTCAGATTTTGACAGATCCACAATTTTATTACCAAACGCTTTGTAATCAATTAAATTATCGAACTAATGAACGAAAGATAAGCTATTGGAAATTCGGTAAATATTTACAAAATCTAGAAAAAAATTTCAAATAAGTACATTTTCTGTTAACGTTCAACATTTTTTAATTTGGAGTAGTTAAAAAGCAAAACGTTCCAGTACTATGCCTCTGGAGGTTCATTGCACTTTATCGTGAAGGAGGAGCTCGGAAAATTCAATAGTAATTTTTATTAAGAATTCTACGAAATATGCGATAAGCTTCAGTATTTCGACCGGAAATGACGACATTGACAACGCGGTTCGATGAGAAGTTAGTACACGTGGTTAAGAGATAGAATTGGGGTCCATCACTCGTTAATCGATTTCGATCGATTTTAAGTACTTTATTTGTAAAATAAACAATATTTGTGTATAAAACTAAAGAGCCACAGCATCATATACGAAGAGTCTTGGGCTATTCCCGGCTTCCTGTTCCTGAAATAGTGGTCATATACTCAAAAATGGAACTCACTCACATTTCGTAGAGGTCGCTTGACCGATATTAACAAATTTAGGTTCAAATAAAAGGCCAAAACTCCTGAACTTCTGAACTTTGCGCGGATGCAAGTGTTTAAAATTTCATTTTTGCCATTTCTAAAATTCTAAGTATTCAAAATTTAAACCGTCGTTTAAAGTACGATGGCCGAATCATATGAAATCTTATAAAATTGACTAAAATCAATACAGCTTGTAAGTCATGTTAACAGATGGTCAATCGAACCGACTTCATTTACACCGGTTGCAGAAGTACCTGCAATAGCAAAACTGTTTCATTTTGTTGGTTGTGCTAATTGATTTTTTTTTGTTTTCTTTCAAGAAGCAATAAAAATTATTTCGAAGAATACCACATATATGAAAATGTGGGAATATGAGTAATACGAGAAAGCCATCAATACACCACTAGGTGGATTAAAACAGGTTTATTATTACTATCTGGTTTCTACACATTAGAAAATAATTGATCACGAAACCAACCCTCTTGGGGAAAAAAAACGTGTACTCACTTCTCACACTGGTGCTGGAACGTTTTGCTTTGTGTTTGGATGAAATAAACAAGTTTTTGGTTGTCATAGAATCTGTGGCAGACAACTTCTGCACAACAGTTTCAGAAACAGTCAAATTTGTCTGTACAGTCATGAACTGTTTGTCTGTCGACTATGATCACACTGTGATCACATTGTCACAGATAATCTGCACACTTTGACTGCATACAGATGGACAGTCAAGCCGATTTTGACTGCTTGCAGACAACTGCGAACCGATTACACTATGATACAGTCGAACTGCACAAATTTGTGCAGATAAACTGGCTAATGTAATCGTACCTTAAGCAGACGTAAAGTTTCTGCTATTTGCGGAACACTTATTGTTAGGCTGTGCCATGTCCATGCTGACGTGCCGAACGAAACCGAATTTTCGACTTAAACTGGCCGATTCAGGTATGGTCATTCAGGGGTAAGCCTAATTTTTTGCTTAGTGCACATAATCGTTTTGAATTTTTTGCCATTCTACTATAGAAAGGTTATGCAATCACTGTGAAAACCGAGTTTTGAATCGAGGCCCGAGTGTCATATACCATTCGACTCAGTTCGTCGAGTGCGCAAAATGTCTGTATGTGTGTATGTTTGTATGTAATGTAACATTTTTTGTACTCACTTTTCTCGCAGGCTGAACCGATTTTCCTGAACTGACATGTGTCAGACTTTTAGAGCATGTCTGTTTTGTGATTACACTATTCGGACAGATGAAACTGGTTACAGACGAAAATATAGAGACGTTATTTTTTATGGCAGTTTATCGGCACACAGTACTTACATTTGGTATGCAGAGAACTTTTCGCCAGTCAGATCTCGCAAAAAGAATTCCGTTGCGTTGCTACCTAGCAAATGATGACGTACATGGGTTTGCGATTTTATAAAAAGGCGGGTGGGTAATGTCAGAGACATAACTGGATGTCGTGAATACGAAAACAACTGACATGTTCCTTAACACTTACGAGTATCAATAAGTTGATCAATTGTATGAATTACTAGCTGACCCATCGAACTTCGTCTCGCCCGTTTTTTTTTAATTTATGTTTTCGGACAGTAGAATTGTCAAACGTTATGCTGTTAATGTATCTTTCCATTATTTTACTGATTACTTGGCTGCGATGAATTCATACAAAAATTGTGAATATGTTAAAAGCTTTTGTTACGCAAAAATAAAGCGAATGCACCGCGGATCATCTTTTGAGTCAGTGCATCGAATAGCGATTGTTGATCTCTCTCAGACTATGGTTTCGACATATGGAATAAAAAGTGAAGCAAAAATAACTGAGATGACTACTTTAAATTGATTAGAACAAATTTACAAAAGCTGCCCTCGCGACTTGTTTTTCGTCACTTCTCGCTAGTCTGGTGATATTATTTAATCGTGTTTGATGAATGTTCGTAGCGTGACAATCACAGGAAAAAATTTCCATTAACAATTTAGCGATAAAACTTTATTTTTACTTTTAATGTATGACTTCTGGTCAGTCAGTAACTATTTAGTAAATTTTTAACATATCAGAGACTCGGATGTTTCGCATCGCTAAGTTCGACTCCTCTGGTAGACGGTAAAAGTTTAGATGCGAGAAATCTTCTTATTACTTAAATGGACCTTGTTACGTCGAATTTTCCGCACTTTATCTTCAAATCTTTACTCCTCCTTGAGTACTATGGTTAGTTTGATATTGTTAAAAAATCGAATGATAAAATGAGTAATTCTTGGACATTCGAAAGTTCAAGTTACCATTCTTTTAAATATTGTATCCATTAACTTTTACATGAACACTGCATTTGTTTAATAGTTTTATCAATAGTCATCTCATTAGTCAACACCACATAATTTTGTTTAGTACCCCACCTACAATTAGTGAATGGTGGAGTTCGGCACTGAGAATCTATATCAGAAAGTTTTATATGAAAATAATGTGCAGTTCTTCTGTTATAGAGGAGTGAAGATGAGGAGTGATTGTACCAGTATGCAGCTTATCGTTCGAGTCAATGCATAAAATCTCACAACTAATGGTTTTCAATCCACCAGAATTTACCCGACGCGAACGAACTTCAGCATGCTAAATTCAAAGCAAACCTCTATGATTGATCTCATTATTTAAACAGCAGCATCTTATCATTGATTCGTACAAAAATCGTTCTATTTATAAGGTGATTTGTTCAACTCACGCCTACGATGGCCAACAATAAACAACTAACTGATTACATTGCACACAATGCATCTTCTGGTAAACAGTATCAGAACTTTTGATCATGTTTACGGTATAGCTAGAACACCCAAATGCGTTCCATCATTGAATCATTTGGCAATCAATAATGTTGATACCCAATTAAGCACGTGGCTCGAAATGACGAACCACATGAATTCACACAATTCACGTTGCGCGCCAAAAGATTCTTTCAGCGATCTAGTATTCCTTTCTTCGACGGCCAAACACTTATGCAACTCGTTATGCGCCAAACACCTATCGATGATCTAGCAATCATTGGCGACTTTTTCAGTGGAAAATTCCATTGTCCATACAAAATAACTTTATTGGTTTTTCCCACTTTTCCGGTAAGTTTTCCTAATTTTTTTGATGTACGAACCCGGTGGGGGTAAAAACTGATCAAACAAAAAAAAAAGCATCTCAATCCGTCCATCCGTTCTTACGTGATGCGATTACAAAGAATGATCTCTGCATTTTTATATATATAGATGCAAGAGCTCCCTTTTTTCACATTTTTCGCAAAAACAAAGAAGGCTTCACTTGATCTCGATTACTGTGAATTTCACACTGCGAAAAGTGCACAAATCAAATAAAACAGTTCTAGATTTGTTAGTTAGTTCGTAGTTTTTAGATTTGAGGATATTTACCTTCGATTTGCGAGCAAGAAATTCTAATAGTTCTTTAGAAAACTTTTAGAGCCATTAGAACGGCTGATTTTTTGTGATGCTCTAAGCCGTTGTCAACTTTTCATTGTTTTTTCACCAATGCAAACAACTGGCAGCTGTGTCGTAATCGCTCTTGTCGGAAGCGAAACTAGCTTTGCAAACGACACAAATTACATCTGCTTGCAGTGGCGACCGAATATAAACTGATATAATTTTTGTTAAGAGGTTTCTTTTTACGTGATTTCGTTTGTAGCTTTTCACTAATGGGCGGTCCTAACGGCTATAAAAATAGCCGCATACAGAATTTTAATGTCGATTATTTCACTTCGGATTTGCATAATTTATTGAAAGAAACTATCAATATACTGTAGGGATTCTCTACGACAATAAACTCTGGAACATTTTTCGCAAAAACAAAGAAGGCTTCACTTGATCTCGATTATTGTGAATTTCACACAGCGAAAAGTGTACAAATCTAACCAAACTGTTCTAGATTTGCACTAAACTGAGGATATTTACCTTCGATTTGCGAACAACAAATCCTAATAGTTCTTTAGAAAACTTTTAGAGCCAATAGAACGGCTGGTTTTGTGTAATGCTCTCCACCGTTGTTTTTCACCAATGCAAATGACTGGCAGCTGTGACGTAATCGCTCTTGTCGGAAGCGAAACTAGCTTTGCAAACGACACAAATTACATCTGCTCGCAGTGGCGATAGAATCCAAACTGATCCAATTTTTGTTAAGAGGTTTCTTTTTACGTGATTTCGTTTGTAGCCTTTTCACTAATGGGCGGTCCTAACAACTATAAAAATAGCAGCATATAGAATTTTAATTTCGATTATTTCATTTCGGATTTGCATTTCATTGAAAGAAACTATCAGGATGCTGTACGGGATTCATTCCTGCCTTTCAGAAGGACCAAATTGTGGAACTCACTACGATGTTAAGCATCGTTCGGAACATTTTTCTAGAACGATTTGTTGTGCAGCAGCAGATATTTTGTTCTCTTCCTCAGAACGCGTTCTGATTGGCTGGTGTTGACATAGGCCAAATGAGACTGGTATTTCAATAGTTTTCTATTGGTAGTTATATTTTATAAATCCTTTCACAGATCACTGAGCTATGAGCTTAAAAATACGAGAAAGGCAAAGGCCTTATGAATTATGAGAAAGGCAAAGGCCTTATGAATTATCCTCTTTGATACTCGTTTATACCAAACATTTCAGAAAAGTTTGATTTTGAATTATTTGAGATTATGTCACACAACTGAAAATTTCATCATAAAATTGTGATCATATTTCCGATTATGTTGATTCGTTAAACACAACAAAAGATATTCACGATCAAAAAATCACCAACTTCCGGTTCCGGAATTACAAGGCAATATGTGCAAATCTATGACAAAATGCGCATTCAGTTTTTTCGGAAATTATTAACCGATTTTTACAAACTAAGATGCCAATGAAAGATCTCCAAATTCTTAGAGAAGTCTCCGCGATTAACAAAAATTTTCAATTTCGTGAGTATTTTTCCACAAGCGATGGCGATACGAGGTGCACTTACTGGTAAATACCTGCTTCAAAAACGGAACATACTTCGATTTCTCAGCAACGGTGTAACTGATTTTAACAAATCATAATTCAAATTAAAGCTCTCAGTATCTTTAAAAACACTGTGCAATTTTATCTAGATCCGACTTCCGGTTCCGAAATTACAGGGCAATGAGTATCAAAACTTCCAAACTGTCATACCAAATGATGCAAAATCGGTGCGTATCGGTACGTGCTGGTACGGAAGAAGAAGAAGAAGAAGAAGAAGAAGAAGAAGAAGAAGAAGAAGACGCACCCACCTAGCGTGCTTTATTCAGTTTTGTGTAGCGTGCAGGGATGCTACATTCAAACCTATATTAAGAGTAAATTCAGCAGCTGCAGGATTTATATGGGTGGTCTATAACATAACTGGAACTGAAACAAACGCATCCCCAGCAAGCCGTTTTAATTTTATTTATTCGAACAGTTCTACTGTCAAACTTAGAACTGGTATACGCTGCCGTTCTATTTTTTATATATATTTGAAACACACATAAAACGCTGCTGGGGCTGCCAGTTTATTTTGTTAAAATTTCTGGATTTAAATTTTAAAACTGCAAACATAAATTATGCATCTAGAACTAGAACACTCCTGAGCATGCCCTAACTTGACATCACTTGACAAAATCTTGACAGTATCTTCTAGTGATAAAAAACATAAGTAATATGAGAAAGGCATCATTACACCGCTAGGTGGATTAAAAAAGGCTTATTATAAATACTTGAAGAAAATAGACCAAACAAAATTTGAATCATTAATTGGGGAACAATATATGCAAAGTGAATTTCAACAAAAATTACTCCTTGAGAAATTATTAATCAGGTCTCCAGACGTACAGTAACATTCAAAAGTCTTTTGTAGGTACATCATTTTTCTGCATTCTCTGGGAAATGTCGTAGTTGAAAAGGATACAGTTCGATTTTTTTTGTCACCCACGTGCTCACAACTTAAGAAAGGTTAAACTCTGTTGCAACACTATCCTCCGCTAGGCAATGATAATGTCAATTTTGCTGCTAAGGTAAATCATTTTCGGCCTTTATTATAATAACACTAGAATCACGTTTTTTTTAATCAAATAAACATCTACATTGTTAGCTTGACCACACCTGGGCGTTTGATTATGTTACTCGAGTTTTGATGGTTGCGGAAGCCTCTTCAGGTATAGCTTTCAATCAACTTTATACTCATGGAAGTAAAAGACATCGGAGATCTACGAACTAATTCATCTCAAACTAATTTTGCTGCAGCACCAGTTCGCATTAATCCCGCCTATGCTTACCCAACACAATCCCTTCCTGTCTAATCCTGCCGAAGCGTTCCCGGAAAATCACGTTCGGTTACGAAACTGCAGGCTTTTGTTTCGTTATTATCATTCGATGGTTTCCTTGTCTAATGGGATGATGATGGATGGCCAGAGGAGAACTGTTGCGACTGTGCTTACCTCATTCACACCACGTATCGCAGCACGGAACGTTAGACCGCGTCGCACTAATCCCTTAATTCCCATTAAATGAAAATTCAACTGCTGATATTCCAATTTGTGCATATAGGGTAAAGTAGTATTAAAGACCACACCTGGGAAGAGCGTCGTCCTATTTTTTCGTATTGCCAGAAACTCGTCACACCCCTCGATGAATCCGCGTCAAATAATCTTTCTCACTTCCCAAGTAGCACACGTTATTACACTTCAATGACAGTAACTTATATGACACAAATTCATGGAACAAGTAGAAGACTTTGAAACGTGCATTATAACTGCTATGTAACCTGAAAAGCGTAAGAGGCGGAGCTTGTGCGACTTACCACGGGTTGCCAAACAACTTCTCAGTAACAGTGCAACAGAAAATATAAGCTTTGTCAAGTTACAATTTGTTGATTTTTTTCCATTCAACATTTACGACCACAAATAAGCATCCGATAATCAGAGTTAAAATATAGAATTCAATCTTCTTTAAACTCACTATATCTACTCAAAATCTAAGTGCTATTCGATATTTATGGTGAAGTTAATCATTGTACTTATTGAAAACGTGCGCGCCTTCGATATTTTGGGTTTCAGAACATCGACATACAAAATAATATTCATATTTTTATGCCCGTCATATTAAATTTGCAGTTACAAAATCGAAATTTGTTCACATAGAACTTTTTTATGAAAAATATTAGTTTTTCATAACCAAAGTTAAAACAGTTGAACAATCGCAATAATTAAAAATTGCAGTTATTTCAAATTTAATTAATGTTTCATTCCCTGGCCATTGGCATAAGTTTTTCCATGCATACACTGCCGTGACAAAGTGCAGAAATATTTTCTCTGGTAGAGAGAATGAACTTTCCAAAACGAAACAAGTTTGCTTTGCACATGTACCGGTAAAAAATTTGCGTATAAGCGGAGATTTAAGTATAGCCAATTTTTTTAAACTGAAGGAATGTTCTACTTATTCTACTTATTGATTTAATATTATTGTCCGGGATAATGTACGGAAGCTTTCAACCGACACTGTAATTGTATTTCTTTGTTGCATCACAACGAATACAATAACCGATATGAAATCATTACTTAACTTTGTCTTGTAGTGTGTCACTTTTTCATTGTCACATTTTGTTACGGTGACCAGTTGGCGATTAAAAACAGTCAATGCGAGTACGTCGTGAGAGTTAGATTACCGAAAAGTTACGTTGGAACTTATTGTAACTTAGTATGATGAGATGTCAATTCGTAACATTGTTTTGACTCCATTGTCACTATCATAATACGACTTGTTTCGCCGTGTTTGTCATGCGACCATTATGCAGCATCTGTTTTATTTTATTTTTTATGAACAAGTTACTGGTGCTACTCTCCTAGAAGCCAATAGTTCAATTTTTCACAAGCTTAAGTTCTAATGAACGATCCTACGATCCCATTGGGAACTTCATTTCGTTTTCTCAGGGATGGCTTGACCGATTTTCATGAACCTACACGGAACCCCTCGCGATCGTGAAACAACCAAAATATTAGTTGTTTTTCTGAATTTGATTTGGTACAACTAATCGATTGTTGTTTTTTCTAAACTGTCATTTTTGTTTTTCGATCAACAGAAACGATGGATGAAATAACAAAATTTTTGGTTGAAAAAAAAGATGCTGTCAAGACACACACCTTTCAATTTCAATAAAGATTTTAGTTACAACAACCGACCTTGTTTTTGATTTAACAGTTATGTGAGTTGAAAAACAAATCGGTTTTAGTTGTTTTAGATATTACGATTAGTTATTTCAATATAAATAAAATATTCCTCATTGATATACGTTCTGATTTTTTATATGAAAATTCGGTATATTAAGATATATAAAAAAAATATGTAATATTTAATATAAATAATATACTGTCTTTTAGTAGTGCTGGTGTCAACGAATCATTTAATCACATTAATATTCTGACAACTAGTGTTATGATAAACCCGGGGCGTTAGCACAACCTTGAGACAGATTGAATGATGCTGTCGCGGTCCCAGGGCTTGTCTGTATCCTTACTCAATGGAGAAGGATGCACACTAATGGTGCCATGGGTAATGTCTGACAAGAAGAGGCAACAATACACAGAATGGGAACAATAAAATGGATATGTTCCTCTTTCTGAGTGTGCCAAACTTGTCAGGCATTGTCCATGCTACAACAAATACTACACTTTGATCTACGGTAGAGAAGCGATCTACTAATCAAGTTTGATCTCTTTTGCAGTATGCAGTTGGTTTTATGATGACGGAATCATATACTCTTTGTTACCTTTTTGAACTGCAAATGGCGTTGATAACAGCGTCCGAAAATTCCACACATTGTAGTTTAGTTGCATGTTGAAAGTAGCTTTCTCTTAGATTACATTGTAGTATGCTTGGTGCTTCATCAGACATTCATTACTTTTACTTAAATCCATACTAATACTCCACTCACTCATCATTCATCATTCATCACTTATATTTTACTATGCAAACGCAAAACATACATTTATTTCCTCTTCCAAGATTGTAGATTAAGTACACCATCAAGCCATATTTAGTAAGTATAATTTGTATTTAATATCTTCTTTACATATTTCAGCAACGCACTTGCACATGGTGTAGGGATCAATGCACAATTCCGGGCCAACGCCAGTGTTCAGTTGGTCAACATAGACTAGTTCGTCAGGCGTGGAATTGATATTGTGTATCCTGGATCCATAAATGGGCCCGGTTCAGAATTTGCGCTATTCAGCTGCCCGACCGGTAAACCTACAAAAAAAAACGTGTTTAATCCACCTAGCAGTGAGATGATACCTTTTTTTATCAATACGCATGTGTTTTTGCATGGATATTCTAAGGTGTTTTAGTTCTCATGACATTATTTTAATTATCGTCGTTTTAAACGGCTAATTGAGATTTTAATCACTCATTACCCTGTAATGCCGAAACTGCAAAACATATCGAATTTCAATCTTAGCGTGCGACAATCGATTGAACGTTCCATGAGATGTCGAAGTAAGTTCCACTTTAGAGTTTTTCGTCATTATTTATGGTACTTCCAGAGCCGGTATTCAGGAATTAGCATAGCCCAAAATGATTCGAATGGCCATACATTATTACGCCAAACAATTTACATGAAATTTATAAACTCATCATCTGTAATTCCAGAATCGGATAAAATTCATCAATTTTGTATGGGACCTTAAGTCCTGTAATATTTGTTTTTGAAGTTCGATTTGGTCTTTTTTGAGAAAATGATTGAGCTTTGAGAATCGATTCGATACTGGAACCGGAATTCTAAAATCGGTGTAGCCGAAATCAGTTAAATTCACCTGAGCAGTGTGTAAACATCTTTGAGAAATTGTAGTGCGAATTAAAATTTGGGGGTACATTCCGAATCCAAAAACGAATACCGCTCAAACTGAAATAAATTTATTTGGTAATCGACTATCCAAATCTGCAAACCCGATAAACCTGATTAATTTATGTGAAATGAACATTTTTATACTAATCACCCTGCATTTTCTAAACCAAAAGTCGGATCTGACTAAAAAGTAAGAGGTTTTATAGGATTTTAAGACCTCTCATTTGAATCATAGATGATTCTTAGATTTCATTTGAATCTTAGATCGGTTCCCATCGGCCATCTACGAGAAAAATTAATTGCATTATTTTAATTTCGTTTCACATATCATCCTGTGGTTCCGCAATCAGAAGTCGGATCCAAACGTAATTCAGGAACCTTGTTTGGGAGTATACGACTTTTCATATGAATCTGAGTTTGTAGAAAACGGTTTAACCATCTCCGAGAAAATTGAGTGAAATTATTTGTCACACACGCATTTGCTGATCTCGACGAACTGAGTCGTATGGTATATGGAAGTCACGTTCTTCCAGCATTTATTGCTGTAAATAGTTTAAATCAATATAATTATGGAATTACTTCCAACTCAATAATGCTGGTATCATCTGGTTTACATATGCCATATTCGAAAGATTATGTTGCCAAAAATGAACCGTGCTAAAATTGGTCCGAGGCAAATTGTCATAAAAAAGGATGCTGTACACAGTCTTTTTGGTACTTAGAAACAATTATATGTAACAGTATAAAAAATCGTGTTTCATGTTGCTCCCAAGCATTGCTTTTTCATACAGCGCTCAAAATTCCTTCTACTGGAATAAGGCTTACACAAAAATATCGATATCTCCGTTAAAAATGGACGGATTTTAACAATCTATGGCTTGTTGGATAGGTATTACCGAGCGAAATCTAAGTCTGGAAACATATTCTGTTTTCAAGGTCAAATGTGACAGATACTGTCAAAAAACTGAAAATTTTGACATAAAACTTCGCATATTTCAAAAAGTAAACATCTGATCTCAAAACCATTCAATAGCGTTCTGGGTGACGGGGAGACCTTTCATTTGCGACTAGTTTGATCAAAATCGGTCCAGCCATCTCTGAGATCTCGACCTCTTAGTTGACAACACACATACAGACACACACACATACACACACACACACACAGACATTTGCTCAGTTCGTCGAGCTGAATCGATTGGTATATGACATTCGGCCCTCCGGGCCTCGGAAAATTTTTCGAAAGTTTGAGCGAATTCTATACCTATTTTTTATATATATAAAAAAAGGTAAAAAGACAACTAGTGTTATGATAAACATTAATTTACTATCATTCAAAAGTTACTCTTCACGAGTTTTACAAACGTATAATAAGCGAATTTCGTTTGCATGAAAATGTTTGAGAAACGCGTTTGAATTTCAACTAAAGTAATGGTTGATTTTCCATTGCGATTTTTGTTTTGCTTTGTGCTGTTTTTGACATTAGATAGCATTAAAAACAACATATTTTTCAACTACTTCAATATGCGCAAATCAAATATCAAATTGGTTGAATCAACTAATTATTAGTTAAAACAACAACTGCAGAAATAAAAAATGGCGAGATCGTAATTTTTTGATTGGAGGGTTCTCCGTGTAGATTCGAATGAAAGGTCTTGTTATTTCCTAGCTGGCCATTGAATTTTATCTACATCCGACTGTCTGGAATTACTGCAGAAATTGTATCCAATGCTTCAAACCATCTCGATTTATAGGTTGTGTTAATTGAAGCCCAAATAAACTTTTCTGTTTTCAAGTTTGTGTTTTATACTGG
This sequence comes from Malaya genurostris, assembly GCF_030247185.1. Lineage (NCBI taxonomy): Eukaryota > Metazoa > Arthropoda > Insecta > Diptera > Culicidae > Malaya > Malaya genurostris. The sequence continues at coordinate 60,200,173 of NC_080572.1, read as the reverse complement.
TGGTTTAAAACAAGTTTCTAACTATTATGCAGTATCTTTGCCCAGAGATAAAATAAGCATCAAAGTGAAACATCTTTCCAGATTATAGGTAAACAACATTAACATTTAAATATCTGTTACAAATTAAATGAATCGAATTATCGGATCACTATTTGCACTACTTTCCCTTTTTCATATGGAAAGGTTATGCATTCTCGTTAATGTGATCAGCAAATGTCTATATATGTGTGTGCGTATGCTAGTGTATGTTTTAGTAAGTATGTAAGTAAAATGTTCAGTGCACTCCATTTTCTGAACCGATTTTCAATAACGTAGCTTCAAATTGAAGGCCTCGTTATCCCATTCAAAAGTCCTGAATATTACTCCAATCCTCAGTTCCACTGTAACTATCGGACCGATCGGATGAGAGTTTGCATTTCTCCAACCGTGCGTTAAATTGTTTTATTCCGTTATCAAGGTCATTCCGTTTAGCTGTGTTTGCATTAGTTCGGTTGAGTGATAATCCGTATTAATCCGTCTTCAAGGTCGCTTGCCTGCTTGTATAGAATATCAACAAGCATTGTTTGTTGAACCGTTAGTCAGCTTCCGCCGCTGCTATTGTTTAGGGACTGTGTATTGTGTAGGGCTGCAAACTGCCTACCCTTTTTATTACTGTAGTCCAGTAACTGGTCCCTACAGCCCACCGGTGTGCGCTAGCATATTTTTAGTGGGCAGTACACTCAAAATGGTCAACCAGTGGGCTTCTTCATTGAACAAATGTATTCATGGCAAGTTAATGGGCCGTATGAATAAAATGTAGTAAAGTCTGTTGTTTGTAGTATCTTCTCAAAAACAAACTCCACAGAGTATAACGCGGTTTAATATGAATAAAAAACAAGTTCGAACATGTAGTTAATGCTACTTCCGAATTTAAGCATTTACTTGCATACCGTATCGACACAGAGCCGGAAAAGCTGGCATAAGCATGCACAAAGCAAGAAACGTACATACTTACATTTGTAAAAATACCACTTTTTAATTTCTGTACTTCACTTTATCAGCAAACACACGAGTAGCAACCTCTACAGCTGCCTACCGAAAACTTGTAGTAAAAACTACAGTTTGTAGCATGTTTTGACAGGAACGTGATCCACACGTAGCATTTACTACCGAAATTCAAGCATGCTACGTTTTATTCATACGGCCCAATAAGTGTGTTATATTTCTAGTTTATTAGTCATGGAATCGTTGATAAATCACGGCCTGGAACAAGCGAATTTATTAATTTGAAATATAATTACAATGAACAGTGAATCATTGAATTCTTGTGAGATTTATAATAGAGGTGGACAAAATTGTTCGTTTCATAGAACCGTTCAGAACTTGATAGTTCTACTAAAAGAACTAGTTCTCAGAAACCGTTCTTTCGTTCTTTATGAATTTTATATGTTCACACGAAAATCTATGCAAGCATTTTTTCCTTAGTGTTCGGGGTCTTCTAACAATCGGGAAAAAAAATATTATAATACAATGAACCATTGTAGAATTTAAATCAAGTTGAAAAAATTATTTTAGAACTTATGACGAAAAGTATTACTCACAAACATGACATTTTCGCTCGCGCCGGGTGTTGCGAGGCGCGCATTTGTTAACACTTAAGGATTTTTCCTATGAACATTGACAAATGCTTTTCATCATAAGATTTATATTCGTTGCTGGCCCGCAAATTTTCTTATTTTGCTTTAATAAGTTCAAGTTTATTGTATTATCTGTGATCTATGAACAAACATGTTTGTTTGTCAAAGAATGGCATTAGAAAACTTGAAGTTACGTGCATAAATTCATCCAACAAAAATGATTGTAAAAAGATTACAATTTCTATTAAAAATTCAAATTACGTCAATATTCTAAGTTCGATGCATACAAAGTATTGAAAAAATATTCAATATTACTTTCTTTTTAGCAAATACAAATAGCCGTAACTTTTGTTTGACTGTCGATTTCGAAAATTTCATGTACTCCCCGCTATGGTGCTTTTTCAAGATATATGAAAATTCCACTAAGTGGACTTAGAAGGGTTATTTTAGATTAGCATCTTTGTTCTCATACAAATAGGCAACGCAAATATCAAGCACTAGTTTGGAAAAATGATGCTGACTGTGTGATATAAACACTGAAGCATGCTTTTGTGAACTACTCGAATCAATCTGAATCAATTGGTATCAAAATTAGTATCCAAAATTATTTAATAAAAGTATGAAACATATTTACATGAGACTGTTATGAAAGAAGAGAAAGGCATTATCACACCACTAGGTGGATTAAGAAGGGTTTTTCTTAGTAGGGTAACGGTACTCCCCCGGTACTCTCCCCATGATATATTCCGAGTATATTCTATTTATTTATTAATTTATTTATTTATTTATTTATTTATTTATTTATTTATTTATTTATTTATTCGTCAAACAAATGTAGACTACAAGCAAAAAAAGGTATAATGGTTTTTTATATGCTATACATTTTTCTACGATTTGGTTTCAATTTTTCTTTTATTTGTTTCCTGGACATAGTTAGATCAATTTTTTGGCAGTCTTCGTTATAAAAGCGCATCATTTGATGAACACGATTTTTTTATATCGTTTATTTATACCCGGCTTTAAATTAACACGATTTTTTTTGGCATAATTTGTTTTATATTTTTTACGAGATATTTGACGGCTTCTGAAATGGCGACTAGGAGCATAAAATTTTAGTTGTGAAAGCAATGATTCAGATTGTACTCGTTGAGAAATAATGTCGTTGATAAAATAAAGCATTGTTGCTTTGCGGCGTTCTTCGAGTGTTTGTAAGTTTATGAGCATACAACGCGCTTTATGTGATGGAAGAGGAAATGTAGTACAGTTTAGTCTACGTAGCGCATACAGTAGAAATTGTTTTTGGACAGATTCGATGCGTTCTACGTGTACGGAGGTACATGGGTTCCATACTATGCTGCAGTATTCCAAAATTGGCCTGACGTATGTTGTATATAATAATTTTATTGTGCAAAGGTCCTGAAAATTATGACTGAAACTTTTAATGAAGCCTGACATACTATTTACTTTATTGACAATTGTATTATAATGCTCCACGAAAGTAAGTTTTGAGTCTAAAATTACGCCTAGGTCTCTAATAATTTTACATTTTTCTACAGGTTGGTTTCCTAAATATATGTTAATAGAAGGAGACATGATTTTTATACTAAACGTTACTGAACTACACTTTTTAACGTTTAGTTGGAGTAAGCTTTTATTGCACCAAATGTTGAATACGTTAATTTCATATTGGAATACTTCAGCATCCACAGCATTTGTTATTTTCATAAAGAGCTTCATGTCGTCTGAATATACAAGTACTTTTAGATGTTTGAGTAAGAGGAAAATGTCGTTTACGTAAAGATAAAAAGAAGAAGGCCTAAATATGAACCTTGGGGAACATCTGAAGTGACATTTATTAATTTGGAGTATGTGTTTTGATAGGGTACATTTTTTTACGTTTTGTGGGATATGATTCAAGCCATTCCAAAAATTTTTGTTCAATGCCATATTTTTTTAAATTTTGAATAGTAATAACGGTATGTCAATCCTGTCGAGAGCTTTGTTGAAGTCACTATATAGAGTTTCTACAAAATTTCCATTGTCCATAGCTTCCAAAGTGAATAAAATGAATTCCAAGAGATTTGTTGACGTAGAAAAAGCCATGTTGTTTTGGAGTTATGTAATTTTTTACTTGTTGAAATATTTTTCCATTGATAATTTTTTCAAATAATTTTGGAATGCACGAGATAAAGGCAATTCCTCGATAATTACGTATGTCTGATTTTGAGCCTGATTTAAAGACCGGTACTAAGAAGGGGGTTTTTCATGTTTCTGGAAATATTATAGATAAGTTGAAAAGATACTGTAATGGTGTTGTGAGTTCAGTAGCTAATTGTTTCAAAAATATTGGTGCTATTCCGTCAGGTCCAGGTCTCTTTGCTGTGTTTAGGTTTTCAAGTGCAGTGAATATTTCTTGATTTGATAATTGATTCGCCCTTATTCTGAATAACGTCGTATCGATTTTACGATCGTATTTCATTTGTATTTCTAATAACGCCAGCAAAATCAAAGGTAGCTAAGATTCGATCGAACCACATTCGATCGAAAAATCAATACGTCGTTATTCAGAATAAGGGCGATTGACTTTGATGTCATTCGAAAGCTCCGGTATGAAGAAAAAGTAGTCACGTTTACGATCTGTCTCGGCATATAATGTATATATTTCTTGGAAAAAATTTGCAAATAAATTTCTAATATCAGCGCTATTATTTCCAGTAGTTCCGTCATTAGTTTTGTTTTAACATAGCTAAAGAAATTTTCAGGATGCTCTTTGATTTCGCTTTCAAATTCACTGAGATAATAACACCTTAGCACAATTATACCGTAATCTGAATTCTTAGAGCCGAAACAAAGATATTTCCTCCGATTTTATCATAATTTGTTGATTGGTATTCGCGTAATCCTCAAAATAACGTGGTAACTCCAAAAATGAACTGATTATTAGTACAATAACCCTGTGTAAGATGAATGCATTTCTATAGCCATAATTATTCAAATAGATAAATAAATCGTCTATACGCAAAAATAATACTAATGCATGTGAAAGATCAATTTAATAAACCTTTCACTATACACATCTTCTGAGCAAACACCGTAAAGTACAGCGGTAAAATACATTTTTCGTCTGCAGTAGAATACATTTTTTCGTTGGCGGTAGGAAACTGAAGACTGTACCAGAAAGTATGGACGCACTTTGATTTCGCTGTAAATAATTCACAAGTGTTAGATATTCAAATTTTATTCGATATACTCATAATATTAAACTACAACAACATAATATTATTCTAAACATTTGCTACTTAGCCATTGTAGACTAGCTGGCGCACCTTCTTGCGAACGTTCCTCATTAAATTCCGTATAGACTTCTTGGCGACAAGTTTTGACACTTTTTTCCAATCTTTTTCGAACTGCCGAGACATGTTTCCTAAGATGTGCCTTTGTTAATGCCCAAAATTCCTCAATTGGTCGAAGTTGTGGGCACTTTGGTGGATTCCTGTCTTTTGGAACGAAAGTGACATTTTTGGTAGTATACTATTCTACCGTTGATTTCGAGTAGTGGCAAGAAGCAAGATCTGGCCAGAAGACAACAGGATCCTTGTGGCTTCGAATCATGGATCGAAGTCGTTTTTGTAAACATTCCTCGATGTATATTTCGCTGTTCATTGAAGCAGTGGTAATGAAGGGTTTCGAAATCTTACCGAAGCTACAAATTGCTTGCCAGACCATAGCTTTCTTACCAAATTTTTCGACTTCAATCGATGTCTCGGACTGGTTTAACACTTGCCCTTCTCGCACTGTATAATATTGTGGTTCCGGCAAGGATTTGTAATCGAGTTTCACGTAGGTTTCGTCGTCCATGATTATGCAGTTCAAATTTCTAGCAAGAATCGTATTGTACAGCTTTCAAACCCTCGGCCTGATCGATGCTTCTGGTTTCGGACTACGTTTTGGTTGTTTCTGCTTCTTATAGGTTCGAAGATTCAAACGTTCTTTAGCACGAAGAACAGTTGACTTCGAAAAGCCCACTTTTTTGGCCACATCCCGAACTGAGACCTCCTTCTTTTGCTCGAACGCCTTAAGTATACGTTTATCCAACTGAGGGTTTGCAGGACCTTTTTTCGACCCGTTTTCGGTTTATCCTCAAAGGTGTTTTTCCTCACCGAACTTCCTGATTGCATTTCGCACGCCTTTTTTACTTACTCCTTCCTTTTTTGCTATCTTTCTCAGTGACAGTCCGCGTTGTGTGCACCATTTGTATACAATTTTTCGACGTTGTTCTGCTGAAAGTCCACGCATTTCGACACAAACTAATGAAAACGAATAAACAACTGCACAAGTGGTTAGAGAAGAGTGTAAACGACAGGACGCAGCCCTAAACAGATTCTGAATCATTGCGAAATGGCAGCGGTTTTTGGTTGCGTCCATACTTTCTGGGACAGTCTTTATAGTACATCTGTGAAACCGACGGGAGTTTCAAGCAGCAGCATCGTAGAGCAGCAGTACAAGTAGTATCAAGAAAAAGTAGAATGAAGTAGAACAACATTTATTTGTACCTGTTCCGTTCTGATCATCGTTGGTACTGTCTCTGCCGTAAATGTTTCATCAAGCAGTTGTAGCAGGCTGTAGAATTTTAACTGTGTAGAAAGTATAAGGATAAATGTATTTTACCGCTACCATTTGCATCCCTGGTGTAAGGTGCACGATCCGAGCAATTAGCATAGGATAGGAAGTTGAAAAAACCAGCTTTGCAAAAAACAGCTAATATGTGTTTTTTGCCCTTCTCATATAGAACGGTTATGCAATCACTGTGAAAACCGACTTTTCACCAAAAAAAATGAACTAAAAATTTTCAAACGATTTTCTCAGAGACCGCTCATCCAATTTTTATATACTAAGATTCAAATGAAAGGTCTTACGGTGCCATACGGAATTCCTGAATTTCATCCGGATCCGACTTCCGGTTCAGCAGTAAAAAATGTTGTAAACTAGACTCAAACCCGTTATTACCACTCTTAGGGTCAAATGAAAGATCTTATGGTCGTACCAAAAATCACTGCATTTTTTCGGATTCAACAAAAATTTAAACCGTCGTTTAGAGTACGATGCAAAATCGTTTGCAGCCGTCAAAATTTAAATAAAAACTAGTAGAGTTTGTACGTCATGTTAGTTGGTGGCCGTACGAGTCGACTTAGATTATACTGGTTCTCGGGTTCCGGCTCCGGAAGCGCATATAATAGTGAACCCACTTCGTTTTTTTAAGAACGACCTACGCGAACAAAGCACTATTTCATTTTGTAGGTTATACTAGTTAATGCACAAACAATCCCTTGGTTTCTTTCAAAAACCGAAACATTTGAAAAGATGTATATAAGAAAGGCATTATTACACTACTAAGTGGATTAAAACAGGGGTTCCTTAAGAGTTTCAAAACATCAGAATAAAATAGAATTTATGATCAAAAGGGGCATTTTAAAACACCTTACTCTAGACCGGTTTCATATAATCGCGTGCTCCGTCGGTAGACTGAAATGGAATTTAAATCTGACCCCACAGTAGGAAAAACCATTGCCTTCATTGCCACATTTTCAGCACACTGCCCTTTAAGTAGAAAATCGTCGGACGACGAGCTTCTTTCGGTAGCCAATTTGACTCAAAAGTAAACTGAATAGGCTAAAGAGAGAGAAAATAATCTTTCGATCGAGAGAGAGAGAGAGAGACAGAAAGAGCGACAGATAGAGGGTGATCGGAAATGACCGTAGATTACTCTCGACTGTCTTTTCCTGGTCGAATGATGGACTTGATTGATTGAGTGTGAAGGCAAACAAATTTCCGTCGGTTCTATTTACCTTCCGCGCCGCATCGCCAAATGTGACGGACGAACGAATTTCAGTAAGGTTACATGATTGAAATATATTTAAATGTTTGAAAAATAAATAAATGTATCAAATCCGTTTTGTTTTATTTTTATTTTTTCGTTGGGATCATCAGCTATTATTACCAACTCGAGTTAATTGATTTCCTCTAGTGAACTGAGATCAACATTTGAACACCATTGAACCTATCACCTTTAGCAAAACACATCAAAGCTTCCAACTCGATTGACTAAATCAACTTCCATTTCGTTTACCTTTCCAGATCAATTAGAGTGGATAGACGACCAAACCGACGGAAAAACGTGACGCGGACGCTGCCACCGTGCCAAGGGAAATTCAATTAGTTAAAATACGTCGGCTGAAGTGTGAATCAAAACATTGGAAAATCAACATTTGGCATGTGCCCCCGTCGCTGTGATGAAGAAAATGGAAAACGGTTAACGAATGATGGACGGTCCCATCTCGTGGCGGGATCCGTGACATCTCGCAGCAAAATTCGATTCGATACACGTGCTGGCCCGAGTGCAATGAAAAGGAAATACAAAAAATGAAAATAGAAGAATGAAGCCAATTCAAGTGTGCGGAAATTTTCTCATATCAAAAAAATAGTTGAAAACGTTTCAATGTGAAATTTACCGGGTTCGGTTATGAGTCGGTTGATGGACAAATATTTTTCACGGCCAGCGCGGCCATGGCCGTTGCGGGTCCGGGCAGTTACAGAAAAAGTTCACCGGTACTCGACGGGAGCAGGTGATGATAGTAGTAGTAGTAGTAGTAGTAGCAGTAGCAATAGTTTGAGCGGTTCGACGATTGGCAACAGTGCAGTCCTCCACTCGACGGCCGCAACGACCACTGGTTCTAGCAGCTGGAGGTCCGTTGCCGGTAGCGTTGATGGGTTCGACGGTGGTGTTCTGGTGGTCGGTACGAATGTTCCCGTTGGCAGCAGTGAGAGTGAAGTAGATTATGGCAGTAGCAGAAGCAGCACTAGCATTCTGGATGACTTCATCAACGAGAACAATGACAGCAGCATCAGCAGTAGTAGTGGCAAACTGTTCAATGGGATACTGTCCAATTTTACCAGTAGCCCAGCGGTTCCGGCTGTTGGGTCACTGTTCACGAACCACACAACCGAATTCAGCACCAATGTCAACTGGTCGAGTGGGGATGCAGGGTCGGCTGCAGTTCCCGGCTCTCGGTTGGCTTTTTCCTCTCTGCCGGATCTACTCGAGGAAGACGATCTGATGGCACTGTGGAACTGCACCAACTGTCTTTTGCTCAATTGTAGTAGCAGTATTAGCAGTACTGATAGTAGTTCGGCACTGATCAATGCCACCGGCGGCAGCATCAGCAGATACGGCAATGGAACGGATCAGGATTTGCTGCTGTTGAATCCGGACGGCGGCTTGAATAAGGATGCCGAAACCACCATCTATCTAATACGGGTGATAGCGACGTCGATTGTTCTGGGGATTGTTATTTTAGCTACAGTTATAGGTAGGTAAAAACGATTTTTTTTGCTTGTAAATTTGTGCTCTCTGATCGCGAATGATAGTGGAAGTGGCTCTGACTGTCAGATGCAGATTGAACGGTACTATTTGGTCTTTTTATGGTTTCATGGTAAATAAGATTGTCGGAGTCCCTCTGTAGTATCGGTTGTTTACTCAGGATACATGTACCATAACTGGTTTCCGAGTATACCCGAAAATACTACGAGTGGTGCGCGGTTGTGTAAACATCGCTACATTGGCTAAACAATCATTCGAATTAGAAACAATAAAAAAGTGCTCCTTTCTAGAAAATTTTCAGTGGTGAGAAATATTTAATCTTAACTTTTTCGGTTTACCGTCCGAGTTCTAAATAAACCTTACGAATGGAAAGTCTTTTGTGACAAACGGTGCTGAACAGTTCTTCGCACCGCACTCGACACCACCTGCAACACTATCAAGGACTTTTAAGGACTAATTAATGTTTAGCCTTTTTAGGTAATAATAAGTCACCTTGCAAATAATACTAATACTTAAGAAGAAAATGCATATTGATATTAACCGTGTGCATTTACTTCAATCCAACAAGACAAATAATGTTGTTTATATCTCGTTTTATAAAGAGTTGAGTGTAATTTAGTTCGCTGAAGCCAGTAACAATGTGCACTATGTGGAACATGTAAACATCTAGTACAACATACCAATATATATGGAAGATTGTGATATAGAAGTGCGTGTGCATTAGGGTGGGACAAAATATTGATTTCAGCTTCACCAAACTTTTCGTGTCCCTTTTGATACCCATAAGCACCATGAAAAATTTTAGTTTGATTGGAAAAACCATATTTTCTCGCCCGAGGTTTAAAGTTTCTATGAGATTTAGTATGGAGAAATTCACTTTTTACAAAAAAAAAATCGGCTGGAGATCAACCTATGAGCTCTGAAAATCAGGGCATGGGATATTTTCGTAGAAAATTTATCGAGGAGGAAAAACTACGAAGACGGCAAAACACTTCGGCATTTGTAGAAAATGTTATTAAAGGAAAACCGGCGCAAGGTCCAAACAATGGTTCATTCCTTAATATATCTAGCACCACTGCTGCTAGTGGTGATGATATGATTTCACTTTCTTTTATTATGTCATAACGGTTAATTTGAGTTATTTCATTCAGTAAAAACCATTCAAGCGAAGAGGTTGTGCTTCTATTATACTGGCCCGTGAGTTAACGACTGCAGGTAGTTAAAACTGCTGATGCTAATCGCCAAGGCAATATTCGGGACGTTTCCCGACTGGAAAGCTAACAACGAAGGCCATACTGTTCATACGCACAAAGGTATAAAGTCATAGATGTGCCAACACATAAAGGTGCGAAGACGCAGGGGTGCAAAGGTACAAAGGTGCTAAAGCAACCCAGTGCTGATCAACCAGGCACCAGAATTTGTACACTGCGTAGGATCGAAAGAGACGACATATATTGCGAGGTGCTACACTGCAAGGATCACATTTGATCGCCACCAAGAGCAATACTAGCAATACAAAAAGCTACTAGTTGGAAATCGTTGGATGAGCTTCACGCCGTTCTTTAAGACAGAGGAAAAGGAACAACAGCAACAAGATAGATTTACAGGGTCCGGCACTCGAAGTGTAACCAACTTCAGACCGCTCGCGTAGCTGACGCACGGGCATCAGCTCTCTAGAAATTTGCTAAATGACAGTTCGGAGTCGTATTGTTTACAAGCGCAAGAAAGCATTTTGCCAAAAGTGAACGCGAGAAAAAAAATCAGTGATGGATTTAAAACGTAATAGTGTGATTGCTTTATATTTAGATGGAAAATCACAACCAGCGATTGTTCGTGAGCTCAAACACCTTAAAGTGAATAAAGTTTTTGTTTATCGCACCATAACTTGTTACAATAATACTGGTAGCATCGCAAAACGTCATGGAGGTGGTCATCAAAAGACTGCAACGTCACGTGAGATGGTTCAAAAAGTGAAGAAGCGACTTGAACGAAATCCTCGACGAAGTGCCAATCAAATGGCAAAAGAACTGAAAATATCCGACCGTAGCATCCGCCGCATACTGAAAAATGATCTGAAGGTCAAGCCTTACAAGATCCAAAAGGCGCATGATCTCACACCGAAGCAGCAACAAGTTAGACTTGAGAGAGCGAAGGAGTTGCTTCGTTTGGCCGAAAGCGGTCAATTTCCGAACATTGTATTTTTTGACGAGAAAATTTTTCCAATTGAGCAATTCGTAAACTCTCAAAACGATAGGGTTTACTTGACCGACCGTTCATACGAGAATTTGAGTCATCGATTGGCCACCAGGAGGCAGCACCCGCAACAGATAATGGTTTGGGCCGCTGTAACCGCAGATGGGCGCTCTCCAATCGTTTTCATCGAGCCTGACGTCAAGGTAAATGCGACATATTATCGGGAAAGTATTCTGGAGGTTGCTTTGAAGCCGTGGGCAGACAAACATTTCGGTGGCAGACCATGGACGTTTCAGCAGGACTCGGCACCGTCTCACAAAGCTCGAGTGAACCAAGAATGGCTGAAAAACAACGTTCCGAACTTCATCACGTCCACACAATGGCTCTCGAATTCACCAGATGCGAATCCAATGGATTATTCTCTTTGGGCCATTTTGGAGAGCAAAGTCCGAACTAAAAGATACACCAGTCTCGAGGCGCTGAAAAAAGTTATTGTCCGCGAGTGGGCCAAAATACCTGCAGGTCACATTCGGGCAGCTTGCGATTCGTTTTTTGACCGTCTCAAGGCCATAGTCAAGGCAAAAGGTGGTCATATCGAGCAAAAGTGAATTGATTCTGAATTATGTATTATTTTTACACATTTTGTACTTTGAATTAAGTAAAAGTAATTTTCCAAACTGAATTTATGGCCTTTTCAATTGGTTACACTTCGAGTGCCGGACCCTGTAATTCAATTTAATTTTTTTAGTTCTCTTATAACTGAAATTTTACAATGCATAAGTTTTGATATTATTAATTTACAAAAAAAACAGTTAATGTAATGGATCATCTCATGGGAGATCATCCGAATCCGATTCCGGATACAAGTAAGAGCTTAAGTACTCTCAGGGCTAAACATTATCCAGAGGGTACGACTGGGTCAAGGACAGTCTATTTTCGACGCAAAGAAAATGCATTAAATTTGATGCAAATTACAAAGGATTTGACATCATATTTCTCTGAAGTTGTAGAAATCTCAATAGTTAATAGAGATAAAATTCGAGTTTTTGTTAAAGGATTTGAAACAGGCAAACGAAATAGTAACCTGTAAATTATTCGTTATTGAATATCGAGTTTACATTCCATCGAAGGAGGTAGAAATTGACGGTGTTGTGACTGAAGCAAGTCTGACAGCAGATGATTTACTTAAAAATGGAGTTGGCCGTTTTAAAAACTCCATGCTTGAGGGAGTTAAGATACTCGAGTGCAAACAATTGTACTCAGCATCTATTGTCGATGGAAAAAAGTCTTATCGTCCCTCAGATTCGTTTCGAGTAACATTTGCCGGATCTGCGTTGCCTAGCCATGTCTATATCGATAAAATTCGTCTTGCTGTTCGGCTTTCTGTTCCGCATGTTATGAATTGCACGAACTGTAAGAAATCCGGACATACAGCTACTTATTGTAGTAATAAATATAAATGTATAAAATCTCAAGGGCCTCATAAGGATAATCTTTGCGATAAAAATATTGAAAAATGTGTTTATTGTGGGGAGTGTCCTCATGATCTCTCAGTATGCGCAGCATTTAAGTTGCGTAAAGACAAAATTAAGCTTTCTTCAAAAGCACGGTCTAAGCGCACATATTCAGAAATGCTTAAAACAATTATTGATGTCCCCCCACTCGAGACAGAAAACGGTTTTTCAAATCTAGAACCAGAGGAATCTGACTCTGATGAAAATAGTGAAGTCACTCCTCAAGGTTCTGTTAAGAGGAGGAAGTCCTCCTCCAAATTACCAAAAAAGACACCTAAAATTACACCTTCTAAAAAAATCCCATGTTAAATCTAAAAAGCCAAATTTAAAACCAAAACTGTGCTTCACAAACCAATCCAGGAACTAGCACAAGAAAAGACAATAATCCAGTGGACTCCGTGTCACATTCATCAACAGGATTACTAAAGTTTCCAGAATTTGTAGTATGGATTTTCGCAGTATTCAATATTTCTGAACCTCTAAAGTCCATCATAACGGCATTCCTTCCAATACCTAGAACTTTTTTGAAACAGTTTGAAACATTTAAAAATATATTTGAAACATTTGAAGTTTTGTTGCATAGTCAAAAATGTGATGTATTTGCTATGTGCGAAACATGGCTTACATCAAAAATAGCCTTAAATTTTAATGATTTTAACATTATACGTCTCGATAGAGATTCGCCGTATGGCAGAGTGCTTTTAGGAGTTAGGAAATGTTATTCCTTCTATAGATTAAACATTCCTTCGACTTCTAGTATAGAAGTTGTTGTTTGTCAAATAAACATTAAAGGAAAGGACATTTGCATTGCTTCGGTATTTATTCCTCCAAGAGCTCAAGTTGGACAACGACAGCTTAAAGAAATGGTCGAAGCCCTCCTTGATCCACGATTACTTCTAGGAGATTTCAATTCGCACGGAATTATGTGGGGTTCCGTTTACAATGATAGCAGATCATCTTTAATATATAATATTTGCGACAATTTCAACATCCCTGGGCGTTAGCACAACCTTGAGACAGATTGAGTGATGCTGTCGCGGTCCCAGGGCTTGTCTGTATCCTTACTCAATGGAGAAGGATGCACACTAATGGTGCCATGGGTAATGTCTGACAAGAAGAGGCAACAATACACAGAATGGGAACAATAAAATGGATATGTTCCTCTTTTGAGTGTGCCAAACTTGTCAGGCATTGTCCATGCTGTAACAAATACTACACTTTGATCTAAGGAAGAGAAGCGATCTACTAATCAAATTCGATCTCTTTTGCAGTATGCAGTTGGTTATATGATCACCGAATAGTGTACCCTTTGTTATCTCCTGGAACCGTAAATGGAGTGGATAACAGCGCCCGAAACATCCACACATAGTAGTTTAGTTGCTTGTTGAAAGTAGCTCTCTCTTAGATTACATTGTAGTATGCTTGGCGCTTTCTCAGACATTCGACACTTTTACTTAGATCCAAACTAACTCACTAATCAATCATCACTCATATTCTACTATGCAAAACATATATTTATTTCCTCTTCCAAGATTATAGATTAAGTACACCATCAAGCCATATTTAGTAAGTATAATTTCAATCTTCTTTTAATATTTCAACAACGAATTTACACATGGTGAAAGGATCAATGCACAATTCCTGGCTGCCAGTGTTCAGTTGGTCAACATAGACTAGTTCGTCTGACAAGGAATTGAGATTGTATATCCTGGATCCATAAATGGGCCCGGTTTAGAATCTGCGCTATTCAGCTGCCCGACCGGTAAACCCAGAAAAAACAAAAAAAAAATATTTGCGACAATTTCAACATGACAGTACTGAATATGGGTAGCATGACACGGATCCCAAGACCTCCTGCACGTCCAAGTGCATTAGATTTATCTCTTTGCTAGACTTCAATTCCACTAGATTGCACCTGGAAAGTATTTCCTGATTTACACGGTAGCGATCATTTACCAGTCATCATCTCAATAAGCAGTAACAAAGGCATTGCTAATTCAGTTAATATTCCATATGATTTGACAAAAATTGTTGGCTGGATTAAATACCAATGTAGTATCTCAAGTACCTTGAACTCAATGGAAGAGCTCCCCCCACTTGAAGAATATGACTTCCTCGTTTGTTCGATTCTGGAGGCCGCAGAACAAGCCCAAACCAATCGATTTCTTGGTCCATCGTCTAACAGAAGTCCTCCAAACTCTTGGTGGGACAAAAACAAAATGCTTTTAAGACGTTTTTAAAACGAGGAGGAGGAACTCCTTAGAATTTTAATAAATTCTTGACTTTAGAAACCAGTACAAGAAGCTGCATCAGAAAATGGTTCGATAAAAATATTCTTCGGTTTGTTGTCAGATACTCAGTTTGGCTTCCGTAGAAATAAAAAGACGAATGATTGCCGTGCATTACTTTCGTCTGACATCTAAATTGCTTTCGCTCAAAAACAACAAATGGGATCTGTATTTTTAGACATTAAAGGAGCATTTGATTTAGTTTTCGTTAGCTCCATCAACATGGACTTCCAGCGATTATAAATAATTATTTGCACAACCTTTTGTCAGAGAAATGCCTGTATTTTTCACATGGCGATTTGGCAACGCTCAGAATTAGCTACATGGGTTTCCCGCAAGGCTCATGCCTCAGTCCGCTTATCTATCACGTGAATGGCATTGACAGCTGTCTAGTAACCCCATGTACCCTAAGACAATTAGCTGATGATGGCGTGGTTTCAGTTACTGGACCCAAATCTATTGATCTGAAAAAAACATTGCAAGATACCTTAGATAACTTGTCTGTTTGGGCTCTTCATCAGGGTATCGAATTCTCTGCGGAGAAAACAGAGCTGGTCGTCTTTTCAAGAAAGCATGATCCCGTGCAACTTCAGCTTCATATGATGGAAAGAATGATCCAACCGGTTTCGTCTTTCAAATACCTCGGGGTGTGGTTTGATTCCAAATGCACGTGGGAGGACACATTAGGTTTCTGATAACAAAATGCCAACAAAGGGTCAATTTTCTTCGAACAATAACAGGATCTTGGTGGGGTGCTCATCCGGAAGATCTAATAAAATTGTATCAGACAACGATACTTTCAGTGATGGAATATGGATTTGCTTTCGTTCCGCTGCAAACTCTCATATTATCAAACTTGAGCGAATTCAGTATCGTTGTTTGCGAATTGCCTTAGGCTGCATGCATTCGACACATACAATGAGTTTTGAAGTTCTGGCGAGAGTTCTTCCATTGAAAGATCGTTTTTGGGAGCTTTCATCGCGACTGCTAATAAGATGTGAGGTACTGAATCCCCTGGTTATTAATAACTTCGAAAGGCTAGTTGAGCTTCAATCTCAAACAAGATTCATGACAGTATATTTTAACCATATGTCACAGAAAAATAGCTGTTAGGTAAGGTAAGGTAAGCAAGCACAGAAAATCGACCCTTCAAGATATATTCCTATCCTTGACAGCCTCCTAAATGTCCCTGACTCAACTTTATTTTTCGACAAATCCATGCAGCGCGAAGTCCCGGAACATCTACGCTCGATGGAAATCCCCAAAATATTTACAAGTAAGTTCAGGCATATTGACTCTGAGAAAATATTTTACACGGACGAATCATGAATTAAAGAGGCTTGGTATATTCAACAATAATGTTTCGGCTTCATTTAGGCTTCAAGAACCTGCATCTGTTTTTATAGCAGAGTTAGCAGCAGTTATAGTTTGAGTGTAATCGTCACATTATCTCCAAACCGTTATTCTCTCTTCACAGATAGTCTGGGTGCAATTGAAGCCATTCGCTCAAACGCTGCTGGCAAAAATGAACCGTTTTTCTTGGACGAAATAAAACAGTGTCTGAACGTCATATTGAATAATAATTATAACATAGTTTGGGTCCCGGCTCATTGCTCCATTCCAGGCAATGAAAGAGCCGATAGTTTAGCCAAACGTGGTACTGTTGAGGGTGGAATTCATGAAAGACCGATTGCTTTCAACGAATTCTATAGCGCGTCTCGCCAAAGAACACTTGCCAGCTGGCAAGTTTCTTGGGATAAAGATGACATGGGTCGGTGGATGCACCTAATGATTCCTAGAATATCGGCAAAGGCATGGTTCAGGGGACTGGATGTGAGTAGGGATTTCATTCGTGTGATGTCCAGACTCATGTCCAATGACTACACGTTAGATGCACATATCCTTCGAATTGGACATTTCCAGAATCTAGATACTGGTGCAGAATCTAAAATTCGTGTCCAAAATTCAGCTCCTGAGTTAATGTCCAGAATCCAGTTCTATAATACCTTTCCAAAACCCAGGTCTCAATTACAGGTCCCGAAATCAGATGCAGAATTCAAGTCTTGAATTAAAGATCAAAACTAAGGTCCAGAATTCATTCCCAGAACCAGAATACAGCTCCAGTATACAAGTTTATAATTCAGATACAGAATCAAATTCTATGATTCTAGTGCAGAATTCAGTTCTAGAATTAATTTCCAGAACCCAAGTCATCAATCCACATTCAGCATTCGTGTCCAAAATCCAGTTCCAGAATTCAGTTCAATAAATCCGGTTCTGAATCCCGATCCAGAATTTATTTCTAGATCCAGAACTCATGTGTAGAATCCAGCGCTCAGGTCCAAAATCTTTTTCCAGAATCCAGCCAAGCATGGTATAAAAACTTAGGAAATACAACTCACCAAAAGTAAAATATCTAGAGCGAAAATTAAACAATTAAACATTGTCAACTCATTTTTATCACAAAACTACTTTCGTGTCAATGTGTGGTTTAAAGTACATCTATGACATATGTTTTGTGGGCTATAGAATTTATTACGTTTTAGGTTAGGTGTAATTAATTAAGGAAAATTTCATGTCCGACATTTTGATGTTCTACGTTCTACTGTTCGAATAAATAAAACTAGAACAGCTGACTGGGGATACGTTTGTTTCAGTTTTAGTTCTATTCTAGATCGTCCATACAAAACTTCCAGCTGCTGAATTTGCTCTAATGTTGTTGTTTTTGGTTCACATTGTCGTATGCTGATAACCGCAACTCTGAGGGATTCAGTCTCCAATTTTAGTCGGCAGTGGCTGATGGGATGAATCTTACATAGGGATTGTCCAGATGACGTGGGTACTTGTCGATGGTGACCGTATTTTTTTGTTCCTGTGGGAACTGTCCACTTAGCAGCAATATAATCATTTATTGGTTTTCAGAATGCTTTTGTGGCGTTTACATTTTCAATTTTAGTAAACTCTAGTAGCTCTTTTGAGTGTTACATCATAAATCCCGCATTGAAACTATGCGAAATTAATGATGTAACACTCAAAAGAGCTACAAGTATTTACTAAAACTGAAAATGTTACTTGAGATAACCTTACAGGAAAATGAATTAATGTGTGTTCGTGTTCATGGTGTTTGTTGAAAAATTGGAGGGGGCGATTATTTTTGGGTTCTCCTCGGGCGCCAGAAATGTTCACTACGGCTCTGGTTTGGAGCATGGTTTGTCACTTAAAAAGAACAACTAAAATTAACCGTTATGGCATATTAAAAGGAAGGTAAAGTAGAATTCATTTCTTTCTTCTGATCATGCCTATATCCGCCTTTTCATTTCCCCTCTCAGTTAATGCTTGCCGAAAAGAACCAATCAAAATCGATACAGTAGACATTATGCGGCAATTAAAATCAAATAACACATTAAAAGGAAGTCATATCATATTATTTTCACTAGCAGCAGTGGTGCTAGATATATTAAGGAATGTGCCATTGTTCGGACCTTGTGCCGGTTTTCCTTTAACAACTTTTTATACATATGTCGGATTGTTTTGCGGTTTTCTATAGTTTTCTTTCTCGTTGAATTTCCTACGAAAACGATACATGCACTGATTTTTAAAGCACATAGGTTGATCTCCAGCCGATTTTTTTTAAAGTGAATTTCTCCATACTAAATCTCATACATACTTTAAACCTCGGGCGCATGTTGCTTATGAAACCCAGAAGGAAAACAAGAAGTTTGGTGGAGCGAGAAAATAAAACAATTCTAAATGGTGTTGTTACTTCCTTTGAGGAAGAAAATAACAACGAGATCCAGTAAAAATAATAAACACTTAATATTGACAAAGTACAAAGTGGAAAAGGTGCCCAGCCATGACAACAAACAAAATTACACTGCAAAAAGTTGTACTAAGGAGCTAAACACCATTTTTTTGAAAAGATTTTGTTGTACCACAATGGATGACGAAATATATTTGCTCGAAGACCGTAACAAGCTTTCGAGGCTGGCTTTTTATATCACAACAGCTGTTAACAAGCATTTCCAGACACAGAAGGTGTTCAAATTTCCGAAGAAGCAGATGATTTGGCAGGCTATATGTAATTGTGGTCGAAAAGGTCGTCAATATTGCCAAAACTGAAATGAGATAACTATGTGCTCACAAGCCCCTGTCTCACGCTTCTCCTTGTGTCTATGATGACATTTGGTCAATAGAACGGTGTCGTTTAGGTGCTATAATTTTTTGCGTTAGTAGCAGAATAAAAGGAATTCGAAAGGCAAAAATTATTAAATATCTTTCAAATAGATGAATTTCGGTTTGACGTCCCATTGTTGATATATAGTTAAACCCTTCAATGAGATCGCTTTGAAATAAAACTAAAATTTATATTGTTCCTAATGTTAAGAAATATGTTCATTATTTATACAAAGCGGAATAACATAATCTAAATACGCATCGATTGTTTACCTTTTGCAAAGGATAGAAAATAAAAGCTTCGTTCCTACTGACTTTATAAATCTGAAGAAATGTTCAAAACGACGAATGTAACAATGAGAGATTCTCTTTGTTTACTTTCTCTTTCGATTATTACGGTACCCTAGCAATCCTTCACTCCAATTTTTTACCGATAGTAATAACTAAAGCTATCATCTTTGAATCTGCACTGAAGAAATTATCAAAAAAGCAGGAATGTTTCGCAATAATCGAAAGAGAAAGTAAACAAAGAGAATCTCTCATTGTTACATTCGTCGTTTTGAACATTTTATACAGAAAAAGGCGGGTGGGTAACGTCAGAGACATAACTGGATGTCGTGAATACGAAAACAACTGACATGTTCCTTAACACTTCCGAATATCAATTAGTTGATCAATTGTATGAAATTGTATGTAGAATTTGAAACGATGAACCTAAACTAAAGTACAGATTAGTTACATTTAATATTCTGAAACACAAATATTATGAAATAGCCAGTATAGTTCTTTATAATAAAATAATGGTGGCTCTGAAAAGAACCTTTTATGCAAGCGTTTGTGATGGAGAGTGATGAGTTGAATTCAAATTCCGATGGATGCCGATGACTTCCGTCATCTAATTCCAGACTGAACTGTTGTACGTGGGTGCGATACTGATATGGTTGGTGTAGGTGTAGCGTTTACAACCGATTATAATCTTCCAATAAAGAAAACATTAATTCGCTGTGTTGATCAATGATACAATAGGCCTAATTTCATGAACGAAACTATCAATATGCTATAGGGATTCGTTTCTAGCATTCAGAAGGGTCGAATTGCGTAATTCTCTACGAAATTAAACTCTGGAACGTTTTTCGTAAAAACAAAGAAGGCTTCACTTGATCTCGATTACTGTAAATTTCACACAGCGAAAAGTGCACAAATCTAACCAAGCTGTTCTAGATTTTCACTAAACTGAGGATATTTACCCTTGATTTGGGAACAACAAATCCTAATAGTTCCTTAGAACACTTTTGAGCCATTAGAACGGCTGATTTTGTGTAATGCTCTCCACCGTTGTTATTTCATCAATGCAAATGACTGGCACCTGTGTCGTAATCACTCTTGTCGGAAGCGAAACTAGCTTTGCAAACGACACAAAATACTGATCCAATCCCAAACTGATCCAATGTTTGTTAGGAGCTTCCTTTTTACGTGGCTTTTTCACTAATGGGCGGTCCTAACGGCTATAAAAATAGCCGCATACAGAATTTAAATGTCGATTATTTCATTTCAGATTTGCATAATATATTGAAAGAAACTATCAATATGCTGTAGGGATTCGTTTCTAGCAAGTCGTATTCACGACAATAAGGATATGTGCAAGAAAGAATGCTTTCGCTGATTCATTCCATTATTCAGAATTGACCTCTTGTCTTGTCCGTTCAGGAATTTTATAAGGAACAATAGGTTAAGTTGGTGCCAAAAGCAGCTAATTCACCAAACAGAACTTCGCCCAATAGAGAAGTACTTGTCTCATTTTTTTTATTTTGCAAACTAAACGTGGCTCTTCGATTAGCACAGGTAGCTGCTCTCGCTGCAGATGCTGAAAAAAATAAATAACATTCAATATCATTTTGGAAGCTTCCTAGGGAGAAACCTTGAAAATTTTAAAAAAGCCCAGACCTGAAACAAATTTAACCTGGGTTTAATTTCACAGATGGATTGTTGGGCTCGGAACCTGTAAATTTTACTTTGCTTTTGTGAAAACTAAACAAAGCCAAAATTTTGAGCGCTATGGCGATAATTTTCAGCCCTGCAAAATAACGGTTACTCCAAAAATGATTTTGATCTAAATGTAATGCATACAAATCTACTGAATTTTATATTCGGATCCAACTTCTGGATCCGGAGGCACAAATCTTCAAATAAAATTGAAAGTGCTTAAAATATCACACCATCGATTAGAGCGACGATGCAAAACAGGTTTGCAGATCAAAATAGTTGATAGCCATATGTTCCGACTTCTACTATACCGGTTTCCGGAACCCGGTTCTAGACGTACCTAAAATAGTGAAACTCACTTCATTTAGGTTGTGCTAGTTGATGCCCGTGCAAACTTTTTTTTTATTTACTTCAATAAATCAAAGAAATGTATATTGATGAATATAAGTGACACTGGGAAAAGATTTTTACACCACTAGGCGGATTAAAACAGGGTTATTCCAAAAAAAACTTCACATCTCTTATTTCAAAGATGAGCGTCTACTGTGTGAATTTGACATTTGCTCTTCAGTTGTAAAACTGACATCGAAGCAAGAGATTGGACGCGTCAAAATTTAACTCGAGCATCGCCAAAATCCTAACTACTCACTCGTCAAGTGAACGAAATTGTTGAATGTGGCCAAATCAATTGACACCAACTTAATCGAAGTGTGGGTAGAGCGTTTATCGACAGGCAGGGAAATTGGATCGGTCGATAAATGAAAATCGGAGCAATTGGAAACAAAGAAGAATTGTTAGTTGGTTCAAGCGAAGCCTCAATCTCTCCGTCCGAGGTGACCTAGACAAAAAGAAAGTTTCGGGTTTCCAGTACCACTCACACACACACGGCCACTAAAGGACCAAGCGAACAAGCGTCGGTTCGGGAGTTTTTCAGTCGTCGGGAACACTCCGTCGGTGTAGTCTAAATCCTTCGCCGGCGATTAGACGAGTAGATTGCGACGTAGAACTGGTATGGATCGTCTGGGCTCAGTGAACCGGAAGCCTTCCTTCAACCGGAATCACTGGAGCGACTCAGGCATCCTGCCGATCGATCCGTTCACGGGTATCGGAAGCGACGGTTACGGGAGAACTTCCTTCGTCGGGGTAGGGTAGATCCGTCGTCGGGGACTAGCCGAGTAGAAGCCACAGCACCGAAGTTGAATCGTCGGGGCGCCAGTGAACCGGAAGCCGACTCCAACCGGAATCACCGGACCGACCTCGGCACTCATTCGAGTGTCCCGCGTGTCAAAATACGAGATTCGGTGTCGGGAGGAACTCTTTCGCCGGGGAGCTCTCCGTCGGCGTAGTCTAGTTCCTTCGACGGGGATTAGATGAGTAGATTACGACGCAGCTCTGGTATGGATCGTCGGGGCACCAGTGAACCGGAAGTCATCCTCCAACCGGAATCACTGGACCGATCCAGGCACCCTGCCGTTAGAACCGGTCATCAGTTTTGGGAACTTCGGTCCGGGGAAACTTCCATCGTCGGGGAACTTCTCCGTCGGTGTAGGCTAGATCCATCATCGGGGATTAGCCGAGTAGTTCGCGACGTCGACCAGTCCTGGGTAGTCGAGGCGTCAGTGAATCGAGAGTGGTGGTGCTTCAGCACGCCCCCCTGCCGAAGTAATACCTTATGGTAGTCCAGGCAGGATGAGGGGAACGAAGCTTGGGGGGTGTTTTAGTTCGGGTTCGACTCCCACATACCAAGTTCACTTATGTGCAGGTAGCTTGATGATCCGGCGATTTCACCTCCTACTAAAAAAAAAACTCTCACACACAACTTCTAGAGTGATCGGTATCCTTCCATTCTGTGTAAAAGCAAATACAATGAATTGTAACAGCTAAAGCGATAGAAATACTCTCCATGCAAACAACCAACAAAACCAAATAAAACTGTATTAAAAATTCAAGCTCGGATAAAAAACCCACAACTTTTTCTTGCCAAACCAACGGCTCGGCTTAAAGCTGAAACTACAATAGCAGGATTCAGATAATTTCCCATTCAGTAGTCCTCCGCGGTGACCTATTTGTCATCCGAAAGGGCACTTAAAGCCGACGAAATGAAACGAAATAAAAAAAAAACAAATGCTACTCTAAGTGAAAGCCCGGAAATTGCCTTCGGTTCTTATCGCAATTTTTAATCCAATCAAAATCGGCCTTGCTCACTTCCGTCGATGCTTCCACCTGAGGTCCAGCCAGAGTGTTGGGGCAAAGTGGAAAAGATGTCTTCTTTCCATCAAATTGCGTACGAGATGACGAAGACATATGGGGCGCGTCCAAAGCCGCACGGCGGGGTAGCCAGGAGTGGTGGAGAGTAAAAGTTTTCCCACTCCAATCACGTTCCGGAGACGAACGAGAGGCAGTTTTGTGATTTATGAAGATGGCTCTTGAATTTTAATCCTGCCGATGATGATGCTAGAACGGGGGGATGTTGCTTGCTTACTGGCGCTGCCGTTAGGATACAGGTGCGTATCCGCTCATGTCGAAGCCTATCGGAGCCGAGATACGTGCAAATCTGTGATACGATATACCTCACTGTTGGGAAAGTGGGAGGGAGGTAAATCGTCGGAGTCTTTCGGCAAGAGATGAGCTTTTCCTTCGAACCTATGAGTACATTTCCGTTGTTGCGAGTTGATACAATCTGACAAATGTTTGAAATGTGAAAACCGCTCAAATCGAAATAGAAGACGTGTCTGTTTTCGCAATGGCCTTTTTCGTACTATCGTAATCGAAACAAACACCGAGGTCGTAATTTGTCGATTGCAAACAGATCGTGCCACCACCTATAAACCCATTTGTCATACGTGACACCTACCTTCACAGGAAGGATTTGCAAAAGAGTAATTCATCCAATACAAGAAACTACGCACTACGTGACCGGTCGAGAACTCAAATGTCATAAAAACAGCAACGTTTGTATTTAGTCAATTCAAACTGTTGAGCAGCATCTTCTACTGACAGCGAGTGAATCGATGATAAATGTTCGTTACGAGCTCGTGTAAGTGTGAGAATGAAAGTAGTTACCGAACGAAAAGGTGTTGTAATAAAGCGCGTATATTATTTTTCTTGAAATGCGGAAAGCCATTTGGAACTTGTTTCTTTTGTACAACTTCTGCCGTCAGATAGTCAGAGTGTTGGATAGGACACGCACACCACACGGAGGTTCTTTTGTCGGTCGCAATTGACGAATGGTTCCATGCTGAGGACCCGGAGCGATACGTGCTCCATCTGAAGGCAGTTAGATGATGGTGAACAACACACACCACCATCGGGCGTGACGGGACTGTATGATGATTACCAAATACGCCGCAAGTTAATACCCGAATGCGCTTCAGAAGTAACAGAATCATTTCTTTGACATTTATTTCCTAATAGAATTATTAGCTTCAGCAGTAGTTACTTTGTTACTGATGAGAACCATCAAAAGAGGGGGTTCATTATTGAAAGTGCTTATAATATTGTCATGTGTTTTTTGTTCAGGGTAGCCGGCTACCGAGCATAATCTGTTTATATGTAGGGGAGACCGGGGCTAGTTGGCCGAATTTCTGTACTCATTCTGGTTAGACTTTTTGATAAACGGTTTACGCGGTCTTGATGATATATCTTTTGAGCACATTTGTGAATCTTTTCATAAATCTACCAAAATCAGGGAAAAAGTCATTAACAATGAATACAACACTTAGCGTAACATTTAAGTTAACTCAGAAAAAAGTTTGCATTTCACGAATACACTCGGCCAACCTACCCCAATGGATGTTTCCGAAAACAACCACGATTTACACTAACAGAAATAAGAGAGCACTGGAATCCATCATCACGATTTTTTAGGGTTTTGAAAGCCCTTTCCAGCGGTACAATGTTTTGGAGTTCGGATGATAATTGATTTGCATTTCGCATATTACCGTACTAAAACCTAAATTTACTCAAAAGAGCCGAAAAAAGAATAAACGGATTCCTGCCCAAACGACGACACAAAAACACCTGAAATGTCGTAGGTACATGGGTGGCCTAATACTCCACCAAAATCACAATAGATGTCGCCTTTGCGCATAATAGCCCTTTCATAAAAGCAACTCGGCCAACTAGCCCCGGTCTCCCTACTATCTGTAGAATACCCGAAACGTTTAATTGTAGAAATTCACAAAACGTGATAATTATGAACAATTTGTGTAAACTAAGCAGCATTTGAGGGAAGTTTTAGTTTTTTGTTTTAAAGAAAAGTGCAGCTGAAGTGCATGACATGCTTGTGGATGTTTATGGTGATAACGCTCCAACTGACAAGTTATGCAGGAAATGGTTCCGACGTTTCACTTTCAGGGTTTTTCCTCTTTTTATAAATAT
Organism: Malaya genurostris; assembly: GCF_030247185.1. Lineage (NCBI taxonomy): Eukaryota > Metazoa > Arthropoda > Insecta > Diptera > Culicidae > Malaya > Malaya genurostris. The sequence goes on along the minus strand of NC_080572.1, from coordinate 60,174,648 downwards.
AAAAAATAAGCATAGATCAAATTTTAGAAAAACATTTCCGAGGCCCGAAGGACCGAGTGTCATATACCAATCGATTCAGTTCGACGAACTGAGCAAATGTCCGTTTGTGTGTGTGTGTGTGTGTGGGTGTTGTCAACAAAAAGGTCGAGATTTTAGAGATGACTGGACCCATTTGGATCAAACTAGTCGCAAATGAAAGGTCCCGCTACCCTGAATGCTGTTGAACAGTTCTGCGATAGGATGTTTACTTTTTGAGTTATACGAAGTTATATGTCAAAATTTTCCATCTTTTTTACAATATCGGTCGAAATTGATCTTGGAAACGGAATATATTTTTAGTCTTAGATTCCGCACGGTAATAACTATCCATCAAGCCATAGATTGTTAAAATCCGTCCATTTTTAATGGAGTTATCGATATTATTCAACGTGGTACGTATCCTCAGTATAAGGGTTATCACTTTGAATTTGAATGCAAAATTTCCACAGTCAAACGTTTCCAAAAGGAACAGTGCTAAAATCAAACCGAGCTAAAATATTATGCTGAAGAGTCATGCATTCAATCTTTCGAACACTCAGAAACGATTGTATTGGAAATTATGTCTAATTTAGATACCCAGCGTCATTTTGTCGTACTTTGTTCAAAAGATAAAGTGTCTAAATTTGTAATCATATTTAGTTTTCAAGGTCAATTGTGATACATGTTATGAAAAAAACTGCAAATTTAGACTTAAAACTTTCTATAACTCGAAAAGTAATCATCAGATCCAAAAACAAAACCACTAGCGTACATACTTCGTGAAAGACCTATCATTAGAAACTAGTTTGGTTAAAATCGGTTCTGTCATCTCTGAGATCAACGCTTCTCTATTTTGCACACGAATACAGCAACACATACTCAGACGTTTGCTCAGTTCGTCAAGCCGAATCGATTAGTATTGGTAAACAGTCTTTGGATTAATAGTGACGTTCATTTATCCGATCATCAATGTGTTAATTCGTTCGAGTTATATTACAAAACTTTTCATTGTATTTGTGCTGGCGTGGTTTTACAAACTTGTTCGAAAAGCGAAATGACCGAAAGTTCATTTTAAGACAAATGCTAAGTATCGCTATCCAAGCACAGACGTGATGTTCAAATCAATGTGTGTGTCCAAATTCAGACTGAATCTAAGTTCTGCTGGGAAAGCATCAAGTTGTTCAACTAAGTTTTCATACCAGAGACAGAAACGAGCACATGGATTTTAAGAATAGCTGTTTGCCGTGTCCGGAGAACGTGACGGTTTGGCACTTGAAAGTTTATTATGTCGGTATTGCATTGCAATCGTACTGTGGAAAACGACGATTGTTACACGCGCTATCATTGTGCCATCTAATGCTAATCCCATTTAGTATTATGGTTATACTTGACGATGTTGAGTTAAAATCGCCCGCCCACGCAACGCTATGACGAATGACTCTGCCCACAATACATCTCACGTAGGGTACGGATGGATACCCAAAATTATGGTGGTGGGATGTATTATTTAGAAAGCGGGTGTACAGATCATACTTTTAGCCTTAATTTAGATAATGTGCAAGAAATACACCAGTTGTACTGAAATACCCTACGTAAACAGCAATTGCGGATAAAATTGAGAAAAATTTATACATTTACTTCCAAATAATTCAAATTTATGTCTTCCGTATGTCCTTCAGCGTTGAATATGAAGAATGTTCGTCAACAACAGTACTGAAATGCCTGGTAACTGTTCAATGAAAATGATAGTAAAAGACTTCAGACATACAAATCTTAACGCCAAATTATATTTTTATTAATTTTTTTGAGTTTGAACACCTCCCTCCCTCCTCCTGTATACGCGCCTGCATTCATTAATCATTTTGACATAGAAATATTTGTCAATTCATTAGTTCTGATTCATGTTTCTCTCACTGGTCCTTCCTTATGAAAATTCATTCTTAAGCCCTAAACTCAAGCTGTAGATGGAAACGCATGGTTTTTAGCTCAAAGGGCATGTGATATATGATGCAGAGATGGCATTTCACCAGAGAGATTCACGCTAGAGTCAGATTTTTGCCACACCGAGGATGAAAAAAAACGAAGCACCGCACAAAGAGGAAAGCGCACTTCTTCTCAGTGTCGAATAGACAGCATTTGAGTAAGTGCTTGTGGTTAAAGCAGCTGGCGCGAGTGAAACACATTCTCTTCGCATGAATCGCTCACACGCGCTCTCGTCTAAATACACCCAAGTGACCACTGGCGCGTGATGGAGAGCGAACACTTCTGTGAACTTCAATTAATTAAACTTCAATTACTCTCTGTAGATCTGTAACGCACCTCCTATGGGCTTGCATGAAACAGTAACGTCCAATGTCTAGAGCTCAATATCTTTCAGCAGACTTGCGTGTCATCTTGCGGCCTCTGGCAGAGCTGCTGAGCGCGCGTTCGAAATAGCTGTGAGTTCCACAAACCGATCTCATCACCTTCGCAAATGGTCTGAAGGAAATGATAAAGATAGGCCAAGTATAGCAATCCCGAGCCGAAAACAATGAACTCTTGCGCAATGTATGGGAGACAAAGAAGGCCTCATTGAGATAGTAGGGAAGTGAGAAGGGATGGAATGTAGATCACATCCAATACGAATTGAGTATTGTTTGACTGCGAATTTGGGGCCTTCAGCCTATCATTGGGGAGTTGAAAGATCACTTGCCTGGAGTTTGTCAACCGAACGAGATCACCGTAAGAAAGCAAAACGCATAAAAGAAACAATTCTGTATTATATTATTTATCTAACCTTTCTTAAAACTAGATCGTGAAATGTGGCCTCTGTAATTATTAAGCTTTGTTAGCATGTATAAAACGTTAAACCTTAGGTAATAATGTTGATATGCAATTTCGCAAATTTGATTTGAAACCTAAATTAAGTTTAAAACCGGCATGCAAAAACTTGTACACTGTATAACTAGTTTGTGAACGTGAACGTGTGCGACTATTAACTGGTAAGCATTCAGCGATGAACGCATATGTAAAGAAACATTAGTGGTCTAATGATTTATGTTGAACAGGCAAATCCCACTGTTCAACGTGGGTGCGTATACCGGCGCTCGCACATCCATACGGAAACACTGGTTCGTTATCGACGCCATTGTTGGAAAATTCCGAAACACGTGGTGAACCCTTCGATTCGCCTACCCGCCAAGCCAAAGCCCAACGTTTGAGTTTCCGACTGATCCGATAGAGGTCTACCTAGAGCGAGGGCCTCTTGATATTCCGACACCCGCCGTTTGGTTCGATCTCGCCTGGGTCGCTCCCTGACCTGCTAGACGCCGTCTACGCCATCAGTTTAGTTTGGGTGTAATTCAGAGACACCTGGCTGTCGTCGGAGGACCTAACGAACGAGGAGCGAAAAACCGATGTTCCGCATGAATCGTCTATTCAGTCATCGGGGTCCACGAGGCGTTCTCCGGACGCTGCACAACGTGCTTGTTCACTACTCAGTTCGACCGCTAACACAAGCAACATTCAGGTCAGATTAGATATTAAGTGATTGTAAATTAGTCGTAAGCAGAGGGTGACGTCACCATAGAACAATGAATTCGTTAATAGAAGATGAAAGCTTGCATCGGTGTAATTGATTAGCCCTAGGTGATGATTGCTTGAAAGTGATCGAGGGTTTGAATTCTTATTGTTCGCACCGCTGATTTCATTTCATCTTTACTCATTAAACAATAGTCACAGTTAGGACATTTTCTTGGTAGACCATTTGGGACGACGGATTGTTATCGGGTGTTAGAGCACTGTTAACCCGCCTAAAGAGAGAGTCTCTAGCCGAGCCTCAATATCGCATCAGCAGCCTCTCAGAATCTGGGAGTGGCGCATAAGTTGCTGACTGCTAAGAGCAAAGACATTCGTTACAGATCTGGCCTTGCTATGAAAAATTTGCAAGGAAAACCGAACATTTTACGATAAATTGTTTTATTTTGCTGATTTTGCGTGTCCACGCTTCATCTACGAAAACCATACAGCAGAGTGCTCACCGGCGTGTACACCTCTGTGAAAGTATCTGCATCCACCTCAGAGAATTTATTAGCTAATGCTCTAGCACTTTGGTGCGATTCAGTGGAAGAGGTAAAAGGAAATAAACAAACGCACTCATGATGCGTGTACACTTCACACAACAGTGGTGTATAAATGTGAAAGAGAAGAGCTCTCGTTGAAGTTGTCAGTGCGAGGGGAGAAATTTTGCTTGCTCTTCGTCACACAGAGGAGATAGACATCTCTGATATGATGTAAGAACTAGATACCATGTGTCCCCATCGTATGATGACAATGATTTATTTTTTATGTAAAATCTAGAGTAATACCAAAATTGTAAGTGCGATTAAAAAAAATTCGAAAATTTTTAACATTTTTTTTCACATGAAACATATTTTGAAAAATTCTGAAATAAATCAGAAAGGTTTTCCATAACTCCTGAACTATTCCTGATTTTTTTCAATTTTTTTTGCTACAGGGATTTTTGAAAAATTCAAAGGTTTAAAATTTTGGGAAAATCATCTCCAATATAAACTCTTTTAAACGGCGTATATCAATTTTTTCTCTTTGGGGGCAGTTTTCATATGCAAACTCGACTGCATCCTCTCAGCGTGATCAGTCCAAATTTTTAATCATGGTGTATTATCATAACATGAAAATATATTATTTTCCTCAAATCATGATTCGTTTTGCTCATTCCTAGAATCGGAATTTTGTCCGTGTAACAATCATAAAACTATACGAATTTTCCAGCCATTTACGCCCTGTAGATAGATAAAAGTTTTTCAAAGGCCTGTTTTGCTTTGGACAAACTATTCAAATTTTCCATCGAAATATTTTAAAATCCTCCCGTGCTCATGGCCTTAAGTAATGAAGAATGTAGGAGAAATGAAGAAAGTATGGGTTCGTATGCAAAAACCTTTCTATTTTTAGGTCGTGCAGAGCTTTATGTCTGCGTTTAAGATCAAGGCTCGTAAATTTGTATAAAACAGTGAAATGTTTCTTTTTATTCCTTAAAAGTTGGGTGAGAATCGGGTAGAATCTCGTACGAATTTCAAACAGTGCACAGTATTTCAAAACAATTGTCAAACACCCCAAAACCAAAATTGTCTAGTGACGTCATTATCAACGACAATGTTATCACAAATTTCCGTCAATCGTGGACTACCAAAGTGAACACAACAGTTTCCGCTCATTCGGAACAAATCTTTGAATCCCGTGTGTGAATTTTCGCCATACCGTTTCAGCGAGTATGTTGGTTCTGGCTGCAAACACGACCGAAATAGACTCCAAACATTTCATCCCAGAACAACCAAATAGCTGCCGAGGAAGAAGCGAACAAGCTGCAATCTCTGTTTTACGTTTATTGCAGTCTGCTGCTTTCATACAAGAACACATTCTGCTGTATGCTTTCAAATGACTTGTCATGGCAGTTCTACACAACAGGACACATTCGTTTCACGGACGATATAAATCCATTGGAGACGAGTCCGTTGGTGTTCATCTCGACACTTCCGGTCTCTGCGGAAAGAACACGAACACGTTAGGCAAACATGTGCTGATGTTTGATCAAATGTTCACGAGTGGATTGAAACTCTGCAGTCGGTTCATTTTTTTTTTGTAGCACCTTAACAGGCTGACATCATCCTCCGACGGTAATGCTATTGAAGTTTAGTTCATTTTGCTCGGTGCATGCATTTAACATTTGCGGTGAGTTCACGACCGAAGCATGGAATTCCGATCCCGTGAGTTGTCAGTTCGCTATTAGCAAGAAGCAATTAAGGTGAAATATTGTTCTACTGAAATTAACATGTTTGGGAATAATATATTGCTTCGGACAGTTCAGTCTTCGTTGAACCCTGTAGGTAAATCCATAACGACACCGAGCTCGTCCGATTGTCGATCCACTGGAGAAGGGAATATATTTTTGTCCTACACACGTCTGGTGCTCTTTAAGGGAGATTTGCAAAAATATTAAATAATCAAATATCACCGATAATGAACGTCATGCGCGGTCATGTTGTTCTTTAAGGGAGATTTGCAAAAATATTAAATAATCAAATATCACCGATAATGAACGTCATGCGCGGTCATGTTTCATAAACTCACATATGGTAATGAAATTCAACCTTAATAATATTCGCCTCCACCAACACAAACACATTAAAGACGAACATACATTTTTTTCCTGTAAGGTTATCTCAAGTAATATTTTTAGTAAAACTTGTAGCATACTTGAGTGTTGCATAATAAATCTCGTATTGAAATTGCACATTTCACAAAATCCCACAGAAAACCATTACAAGATATATTTCAGTCATTCTTCATGAGGCTTATAAACAAAATGAAAAATCAGCATAAACCTGCGTTAAATCTATTTCAAAATTATTCCAACCTAGCTTTACGATAAGCATTAAATTTGTTCGGATGAATTCTATCGTAACAATATCTTAGATTTTATTGGTGATTTTGGAGCTTATCTGAAATGAATTATCGTCATTATATAGATTAAAATAACTAAGTGTGCGTCCAGTAAAAGTGTGCATGATTTATATTTTTTTTGTGATCATTGTAATATTAGTATAAATCAGTTATTATATTTGTTGTCGAAAAAGGAATTGATTTCAGCTACCATGCAACAGGTCATTCAAACTGTTACTTCAGTATATGTTATATGTGCATAGCATGAAACACTACAAGGTTACCTACTGTTAACGTAGGACTACACAACTATTGTTAAAATAGTTGTTAATTTCGTTTCTGTTCCTCATATCCTTATTTCTATCGTTAGTTTGTTCATGTTGATAATAAGATGCACTGAGACTTTTTGTACAAGCACTTGTCCGGACATGTCGATTCGATTTGGATGCCTGAGGCATAAAGCTCTGATCAAAATCATCCAGCACTCGATGACCATGGTCATTCAACACCTCGAATGCATGAATAAATCAGCAGCACTTCGACAGAAATCGTTGCCTCTCATACAAGGCGAACGGCGCATAAAAATCCACAGAAGGTTCATTTGCTGATGAGCGCAGAATTCTTTTCCACGGTGTTAACGCACCGCTTAGAGGGCAAGCCGATTCAACACTTCAGAGCATTAATGACACGACCTTTGTAAAGAATGGTAGTATCATCAGCAAATTGTGACAGAACACCACCACCCGGAAGAGGTGGGATGTCTGATGTAAAAATGTTGTATAGGATGGGACCTAGGATACTTCCTTGGGGTACACCAGCAGGAATAGTAAATCTTTCTGAAAGTGCATTATTCAGAGAAACCTGGAATGCTCTATCTGCAAGATAATTTTTGATAATTTTAATAAGATACATGGGAAAATTATACCGATGCAGTTTGAACACCAGTCCATCGTGCCACACATTATCGAATGCCTTTTCAATATCCAATATTGCCATGACAGTCGTTTTGGACACTGATTTGTTTTGCTGGATGACGTTGTTAACCCTTGTGAGTTGGTGGATGGTGGATCTTCCTTTCCGGAACCCAAACTGTTCTTCCAGAAATATATCCTGTTCATTTGCGAAAGCAAGAATTCGCCTTTGTATTGACTTTTCAAACAGCTTGGATAGGGCAGAGAGTAAGCTGATGGGCCGATAGCTCTTGGAAAGGGAAGGATCTTTCCCCGGTTTCAAAACTAGGATAACTTTAGTTAACTTCCACTTTGGAGGGAAGTAACCAAGCTCCCAGCACCTGTTAAAAATTTTAGCTAAGAAGACAAATGAGCGGATACTCAAATGTTTCAGCTCAATGTTGAATGTGTTGTCGAAACCGGGGGCCTTCATATTTTAGGATTTTTTCACAATAGCCATCAGCTCATTCGCAGTGACTCTACTTTCCTCAGGAACCAAGCTGTCTGATTGGTCAACCTCAGCTACGCTATCTGCAACGACTCTTTCATGTGGACTAACAATGTTGAGTCCTAAATTGTGAGAACACACAAACTGCTGGCCTAGCGCATTTGCCTTCTCTACTGATGTGATTAAAGGTATTCCTTCAGCTGCGTCCTGGGGTGGCAGCAAAGGAGGAATAGGCTTCGGTTTTTTCTTGAGCACCTTCGTTAAGGACCAGAAGGGCTTTGAATATGGGAGAATTTCTCGAAGCTTTTGCTGGAAGTTCCTGTTGCGAAGCTCAGATATCCTTTCCTGGATTATCCTAGTTAAGTTGTTATAAGAAGTCTTCCTATCTACACGGAACCACCCGCGATCCCATTTCAACCAGAATATTAGTTGATTTTCTGAATTCGATTGGTTAAAATTTGGTACAACTAATCGATTGTTGTTTTAACTAAACTGTCACTTTTGTTTTTCGATTAGCAGAAACGACGGTTGAAACAACTAATTTAAATGCTTGAAAAAAAGCTGTCAATTAGTGAGGACACATACCTTTCAATTTCAACAAATATTTTAGTTGAAATAACTGATGTTGTTATTGAAACAAAATTCGGTTAGTTGACAAATAAATCGGTTTTATTTGTTTTAGTTAAAGTTATGCACTGATAATTATAGTCAATTTATAAGAGCTTGGGTGCATCAACCGCTGGGAATTGAAATTTTGCGACGGCAATTCAAACGCTCCATTCAAACGCAGCGCGTTCTGTGTGTTTGAAATCCTTCGCTCCTGTTACTTTTATAAATTAAATTCATGTCAAAAAGCGTTTTATTGCTAATGCACGAACATCATCATCGGTATCAAACAGCTGGAAGTAAAACAGTCTGCTGGAAGTAAATAATGATCGAATTTGAAGCATAAAATTTTGCGCATACCTGAAAGATTACGAGATGATTATTCATAAACATTTTCTAATTTGTCACCAAATCTTTTTCATCTTAAACAAGGTTAACTTTATCACAACACCGCTGTTAGATAAACACTTGTTATCATAAAATTCTCAAATCGAATGAACACAATTTCACCAAACGCTTTAACCATCGATATTGACATTTTGAAGCGACGCAAACAGAGTTCAACTAAAAAGTTGTTGATTTTGCATTGCGATTATTGTTTTGCTTTCAACTGTCTCCGACATTTGACAGCATTCAAAACAACATATTTTTCAACTACTTGAATATATGCAAATCAAAAACCATATTGGTTGAATCAAAAAGAAATTAGTTAAATCAACTATCGCAAAAATCAAAAACTGCGATATCGCAATTTTATGATCGAAGGGTTCTCCGTGTAGGATGCCAGTTCGTTGATACTGCCTCCTGTAGATATTTCTAAGTCGGATGAGTTTCTTGGTGACACTGTCAATTTGAAGAGAGGAACTCGGCATATGTTGTACTGGAACCGTCCTATCACGAGCAACTGTGATTGAATGCTGGAAGCAAGATAGGGCTGCATCGATTTCCATCGGGAAATCAAGTGGCAAATCGATATTAATAAGTTGGTCGGCGATTTGTTGAAATTGGACCCAGTCGGTGCGATAATAGTTCCTCTGAGGTCGAATAGGCACTGTTTCTGGTGAAGATCCCAACGTCAATATTACTGGAAAGTGGTCAGAAGAGAGCTCGTTGAAGACAACCGGAGAGCTGTCTATGGCGATGTTGCTGATGAATATATCCAAAATGGAATGAACTCCCGATCTGGAAAGTCGCGTTGTTTGATCCGGAGCGAGGATGTTGTATTGTCCAGCTTCGTAATCCTCGGCAAGTACGAATCCGTTTCGATTCTGTCTTTTGTTTCCCCACAGCTCATGCCGTGCGTTCAGGTCCCCAGCAATCTATTGTTCTGTCGTCGAGTGAGCATAGCCAGATCTCGCTTCAATGATACACACGTACCATCTCGAAGATTTGTTTGTTTGGGGCAGTACGTTGCAATGATGATGATGGGTCCCATCGTCGCAGTAATCTCAATTCCGATGGCTTCTATAAGTTGCAATTTAAAGGCTGACAGAAGCCTGTGCTGAATGGATCGTTTAACGGCAATGGCAACTCCCCCTCCTCTGGTAGTTGTCCTGTCGAGCCTGTGAATCCTGTAATTGGAAATAAAAATAGAAATTTCAGGTTTATGATGAGTTTCAGTTAAAATAGCAATATCGGCATTCTTCTCTTGAAGAAAGTCGGACAATTCAGCAGTTTTGCTCCTGAGTCAGCAAGCATTCCAATTTACCATAACCAACTCATTATATTGCATATTCGATGATGAATTTGCCTAAGGCGTTGATTTGATCTAACCGCGTTCTGCAGTTTCGTAGTTTTGTTGTCATTGTTTCAAAAATGACGATCAGTTCTTCAGCAGAGAACAAATCACCAGAGTCATCCTTTGCTTGTGGTTGATTATTGCCCCATCCCCATCCACATCGTTGCAATTTTATCTCGTTTTGTATTAATGTGTGCTCCCTACTAGAATACGAAATTTCTTCCGAAACTCGTAAGAATCCGGACAGCCGGCTGCCGGGAGGTTCGCTATCAATTCATACATTTAATAATTCATTGTGTTCTTTTTTTTTTGTAATAGACGCCCGTAATACTAGAAAGATATCACTTGATCATCATCCATCGAACAACAACGCCTTACGCGATACAAAGTAATGTCAATATCTACTCTCTAACCAAAACAAAAAAAAAACTACAAGGATCAGCCACATGGGGTTGTTCGCAGCCATTGATGTAGAACAAGGCAACCAAAATTTCTAATGATCTACAATCAATCAATCGTCACTCTTTTGAATCCGCAATTGAACGAGAGTCTGCTTAGATTGTCCTTGATTAGAAACCAACATTGAAAATTGTTTGTCTTGATTTGTATTTGTCTTATAGCTGACGAAATTACATCAATATACCAAATTTATGCAATAATATCTTTGTACATACTTGCGATACGGATTTCGATATTTAAGTTTCTTTTCACCAAGCTTGTGTTCAAGTTTTGTATGCATTCAGTTATTTTTGAAGCGTCAAATTTCTCTACCATTCTGCGATTTCGGTTGAAGCGATAAACTTTTTCTCGTTATTAATCGAGTTCATTTTTAGAAAATAAATCCTAAGCACTCCAATTTTCGCTGAGGTAGATGCATATTTCTCAGGCGAAAACGACATAACACGGAATTTTATCCGAACTTGCATGACACAAGATCAGAGCACACCAATTAAAGGACTATTCACACATTTCAGTTCCGTGGCGGTTCAGTGAAAGTGCCTTCAGTGCGACGTCAGTGTTCTTTTTTTATCGGAACCCTTCCGTTCAGTTTCCGTCCTGTTTCCGTTCCGGCACAGTCAATGCAATGACATACCGACTTCAGTGAAAATAAAAAATATCGGTGACGACGAATCTGAGTTTGCCGGACGGACGCTACACTGACGGCGAGCTGCACTGAAACAGCACGGTGCCGGATAGGTGTGAATGCGCGCATAGAAAACGAATGAAATAATATCAGTATCCGTGCACGGTGTCGTGCCGGCACTGATCCGGACCGGATATGTGTGAATAGTCCTTAAAGCTTCAAATCGTTGTATGGCACACCGCCGCCGCCGATAATTTCGACACGTCGCCAATTTAAGAAAAAGATAATCAGCGCGCCGGTTATCATCATGCATCACTTTAATCATGCTGCCGATTATATTACATCAGCCGAAAAAAATATTTTTTTTCAATGTGGAAAATTATTTACAGTTTTCATAAAAATTCATTGAAATAATCAATACTATTTATTACTGATCTTCATCTCAGTTTCTCCTCTAATTCGCTGCAATCGAAACCATTAACCATGTCTATACACTACGTTGGCTTCAATGGATCACAGAAACATTCGGATAGTCGGTAGGTCGTTGTAGGTCGAGAAAATAATAAAATAGAAAAATTGTCCTGTGTGAATCAATATTAAGTTTAATAATATGTTTACAATCGATTACGCTGAATCGCGCCGCCTCCGCCGCCGATATTTTCAGAGAATGGCGTCACACCGATTCACTGCCGCCGCTGGTGAAAAAGACGCTTTAGCCACCGATGTTGACAATTTTGTTCGGCGCATAGGTCTTCCTCTAGCATGCTCCATGTAGGACTGAAACGTTAGCTATAGTTTCGCTTATAGATTCGCGTGCTTCCAACAGCTTCGCTTTTGCATCGATTAACCAATCAGAGCGAAGCTTTCCCTTTGATATATCGCTTACTCCTTCAAAACCGTCGTCTATGGCAGGGAAATCCGGTATGCCGGAGATTTTTCAGCAAGTGTTTTACATTAGCTTACTTTCCTAAAAGATTTCCATCGCTAAAGTAATTCCCATCCTCACACCTGATAAAAAGCCAGCAGAAAACATCAAGTTATTGACCAATTAGTTTACTTTCTTCTATCAGTAAACTTTTTGAAAAAATTATATTGTTGAAAATAATGTCTCATACACGGAAAGACCGAAATCAGCATTTTAGTTAGTTAATTTTTAAAACAACTAAAAAAATCTTACTTTTGCTAATTTAGATTTTTGTAATTCTCATTCCCTTAATAGTAATAAAATATTTGTTGAAATGGCTATTTGTTTAGCTGAAATTCACCAATTGAACGCGCTGTCATTTCTTGGCTAAGGCACACTTCATTTCCATTCAACTAATTTTTTAGTTGAATTAGATAAATAAAACGTTGTTTACAACCAACATAAATGGTTGAATTGGCTTCTGCAATTTGCAGCTATTTGGCGCACTGTCACCAAAAAACGTTAGCACCGTAATGACTACTAGCCACTAGATGGCACACTTATACCGAGAAAAAAATTCAGTCGCGGTTGTCTTTTCTATATTGGCAGGTATAAATACGATATTGTATTGGAGAAAAAGCCATAAACGAAACATAAACTTATTATTATTATTATATCGTTTTTTCATACCCGGCTTTAACCAAGTTGCGGTCGTTCGCCGGGTTCTAAACATAAACTTCTTTTTTAGAATTTTCTTCTAAATCGCTGTTTTCTTCATACGACTTCGCGAAATCGACGTTCTCACTGAAAACTTTGAGCACTCGGAAAACAAAAACCGAATACAAGTAGTGCACCGGACGGCGTATCCCGGAAGTTTGGAAGATACAAAAAACATCATTTGACACGTACAATTAGAGTTCAACATTCGAAACTCACTTCACTGTTCCGCGTAGAAACATTATTACTCACCATCGCTTCAAATGCGCACAAATTCTGAATAAATACACTTTCCATTAACAGTTTACGTCATTTTCACATATCGGTTTAGAAATTTATGTATGGATATATTGTAACACATGCGAAAAACATCAAAACAATTTGCAAGCAGCTTCAACAAGACTGTCTTTTTTAGCTTTTTAATGGATTGTTTAGCTTTGACACTTCTCATGAGTTTTTGGCTAACAAATTTGTTAATAAAACCAATTTCATTTTTGTGTTCTTTGTGCTGTCCTTCAGCAACGATGGTTATAGATAAATAGAAACAAATTTTCTGATTTTATTAACAAAATTAGTTGTCAATGAGAATTTCGTGTTGGATTGAAATATTGCTGGTTTGTGTCCAGGATATTCGCCAACTAAACACATTCTCTAAAAATAAGAGTTTTTTTTCAGCAAAGTAAATTCTCAATTTTAACTAATTTCATAGTTATTTTGGAAATTTTGTTGTTATAATCAACTAATTCAAAAACAGTTATACGAATTAGGCGCAGAGCTAATTTCGGTCGTTCCGTGTATAAATGAGAATTCAATTTTTTACCAGAGCAGTTTTGGTTTCGTCCTGAACATTCAACTACTCATCAACTTGTAAGAACATGATAAAAGCAAATAAATCTTCTGGGTTATCTACTGGAGTTGTACTTCTAGACATAGAAAAAGCATTCGACAGTGTTAGCTCTGCGACTAATTCGTATTACTGATTTTGAATTAGTAAATTTTAACAACAAAATTTAGAAAATAACTACTAAATTAGATGAAATTCAGAATATACTATGCTGAAAAAACTCTTATTTTTAAAGAATGCGCTTAGTTGACAAATATCCTGGACACAAACAGACAATATTTCAATCCAAAATGAAATTCTAATTGACAACCAATTTTTTGAGCGAAATAAAAAAAAATTGACTCTATTTATCTATAACCATCATTGCTGAAAGACAGTACAAAGAAAACAAAAATGAAATTGATTTTATTAACAAATTTCTTAGCCAAAAACTCATGAGAAGTGCCAACGCAAATCCATTAATAAGCTAAAAAGGACAGTCTTATTGAAACTGCTTGCAAGTTGTTTAGATGTTTTTCGAATGTGTTACGATATATCCATATATAAATTTCTAAACCGATATGTAAAAATGACGTGAACTCTTAGTGGAAAGTGGATTTATTCAGAATTTGTGCTCATTTGAATCGATTGTGCGTAATTATATTTTCACGTTTAACAGTGAAGTGAGTTTCGAATGTTGCACTCTAATTGTATATGTCAAACGAAGTTTTTTGTATCTTCCAACATTCCGGGCTACACTGTCCGGTGTACTATTTGTATCCGGTTTTTGTTATCCGAGTGCTCAAAGTTTTCAGTGAGAGAGTCGATTTCGCGAAGTCGAATGAAAAAAACAGCGTTTTAGAAGAAAAAAAAAATCTTTAAAAAGAAGTTTATGTATCGTTTGTGTCTTTTTCTCCAATATAACATCGTATTTATACCTGCCAATATAGAAAAGACAACCGCTACTGAAAATTTCTTTTCGGTAGTCGTAGCCACTAGATGCTAGTAGTCATTGCGGTGTTAACGTTTTTTTCGGTGACTGTACGCTATATAGCTTCAGATTGCAGAAGCCAGTTCAACCATTCATGTTGGTTGGAAACAACGTTTTATTTCTTTAATTCAACTAAAAAAATAGTTGAATGGAAATGAAGTGTGCCTTAGCTAAGAACTGACAGGTCGTTTAATTGGTGAATTCAACTAAAAAATAGCAATTTCAACTAATAGCTGTAAGCTGTATTTTCACATCCTTGCTCTCCCTTGAGTACTATCATTCTATAATTTTCATTGTCTGTTTCTACAAAAAAAAAAAGATCTCTGGTTAGGAGAATATCGCAAAAAGGAAAAAAAGAAATATTGACTACTAAACTTAGTCGTTAAAAAAGAAAAAGAGTAAAAATAAACATGATGAGTTTCCATCGGGATAGCGATAAATGGAGCGCTACTGAACGCCGCTTACAACCTGGGCTAAACAGCCAACACGCTGTGACTCTGGGCACATAAGCAATAGTTCGCACAAACCTTCCATTCCGATATTCAACTAGCCGTATAGGGACCGTGCACGAGGGCGTGGTTTAGTGGCCGGCGACGACAGCGCACGAGGCGGCGAGTGGAACAAATAATGCTACCATAGCAAAACTTGTAAACTGAGTTTGAAAATACTTTCTAGCGTATTTTCTCTGCGGATTTTTTTTCCGAACCCTATGAAATTATTCGCGTGTTGTGCGAACGATTGTTCAACATCGACTGACTATTGAATTTTGAATCGAATTATTCATTCTGTATCTAAATACGGCCACATCATTTTCTGTCATTGCAGTTGGATTTGTGTCTAATATTTGTCATATTCACTCAATTTCAAACACTCAAACGATATTCTCAGCACATTAAATGATTTTTTAATCGACTTGACTGGAAACACTGAAAAATATCTTGCTAAAACATTCTAATTTCAGACCTTTAGTAAAAATTGCTTCTGTGTAATTTCTTTATATACTTTCACTCAAAGAAAATACCCCAATAAAATGTTTAAATATTTTTTAAATGAAGTAAGTTTATCTCGAAGTTATTTTTACTTTCGCTGAATTGCAATTATTACACCACTTGCTATTACTTTATTTTCAGAGCAAAATAGACCCAAATAATTTTCCATCCGTCAAACTTGGAAATGGGCCAGAGTTTTAGATAAATTTTACTACTCGATAAAAAATAACTGCCCGGCTGTCAAATTTTAACTAAAAGTTCAAATAATTCGCAGGCTGGTCCATACTCTTAGAATGGAGGAAGAAAATAAATTGTAATCGTAAAAAAGCTAGCAATCTCACGAGTAGCCAGTTTGACGTATATATAGAAAATACGAGTCACGAAGCTAACAACAAATAATCATTTTATTGAAACGCTGAACTGTTTTGCCTTTCTCATATGGAAAGGTTATACAATCACTTGAAAATCGACTAGTAAAAATTGGCCAAGTGTCATATGCCATTCCACTCAGTTCGTCGAGCTGAGAAATCTATCTTTGTGTGTGTTTCTCGAAAATGACTTAATCGATGTTGACCAACTTAGATTCAAACGAAAGGTTCTACACGGAATTCTTGAATTTCATCCGGATCAGACTTTCGGTTCCGGAATGATAGGGCAAAGCGTGTTAAAAATTGTGTACCGTCACTTGAAGAGTCGAAACGAAAAAAGTAAAAAGTTTTCTAAATTGGTCTCAAAAGTATTCCTGGTTTTCGAATAACGACGGCAGATAATAGTCATACACTCAAAAAAAGATCTCACTTATTTTTACACTTTGTCCGGTATTCCTAATCTTAGGTTCAAATGAATGATCTTATGCTCCTACCGAAAATTAAACATATTTTTTGGTTGCAATTGAAATCAAGTTAGTTGATGGCCATACGAACCAACTTCGATTATACGTTCCCGGGTTCTAGTGCCCGAAATACTTACAATAGTGGAACTCCCTTCGTTTTCTCATCGATGTCAGAGAACTGTTCCATTCTGTAGGTTATACTAGTTATTGCACAAATAATCTCTTTGGTTTATTTTAAGAATCGGAGAGAAATGTTTTTAATAGTATACCACAGTATTATATATGAGAATATGATTGATGTGAGAAAAGGATCATTACACCACTATGTTGTATTAAAACAGGTTTTTGACTGTTTTATTCAGCGTGAACATTTGGTAACAGTGTAAAGCTATGGTCGAGTTTTTTCGCCTATTCGCCACTAATGGCGCTACTTGTAATCGTGCACGGTCCCTATAGAGATAAAGAAAAAACATCCATGCAGTGAAGAACTCATTATGTGTGAGAATGCCGTCGCAAGTAGAAAGTGACAACTTCTGGTAACTTTTCTTTTGCTGGTTCGGATAGTAAATGGTAGAAGACCTTTATCACTACTTTCCGACATACCAGAGACTTGGGTGATTCGCATTGTCCAGATGCCTAAGCCCAACTCCTCTGGTAGAAGGTAAAAGTTAAGTTACTAGAAGATTTTCTGCTTGCTTAAATGACCCTCTGTCACGTCTCACTTTTCCGTGCTGTATTTTCACATCCTTGCTCTCCCTTGAGTACTATCATTCTATAATTTTCATTGTCTGTTTCTACAAAAAAAATGATCTCTGGTTAGGAGAATATCGCAAAAAGAAAAAAAAATAAAAATCAACTAATTTTTTCGCCAAAATGCTGATTTTGGTCTTTTAGTCTGTATAATATTTTCACATCTTACATTCCCAATCAAACCGTTGGTTGTCAGAAATCGCTATTCTGTGACGACAGAAGTCTGTTAGCCACAGGTAGAAATCTAAGAGTGATCTGCAGTCGCCTACAAAGAAGCTTAAATATTTTCAACAATTATCTGTTAAAATGGAAATTTAAGCCAAATGCAAACGCAATTATTTATCTTTCCTCATAAGCCAAGAGCTTCTTTTGTTAAACTAAACAATATTCACATTATCAAATTCAATGGCTTGGAATTGACATGGTCTGATCAAGCAAAATTCTCAGGTTCAACATATAACAAAAAACTCACATCACTTTGAAGGAATCCAGGCAAAGTGTAATAAATATATAAAATGTTTATATCCTCTTATATAAACAGAAATTCTAAGCTCAATCAATTATACGAGTTCGCTGTATTGTTTTGTCTAACCGAGTAAAAACAATGATCGAAAATGCGAATTTCTATGATTTTTATTGCAAATCAAAACTACAATGATAGTAACACTTCTCATTTCTGAAATTGGTAAATAGCTTTCGAAAGGATTGAAAAATGCGAGATAATTAGTTTCAATACCCCAGAATTGCGAAGGCCTAGAGTCGTCGGTTTCAAATGGAAAAGTCTAACTATATTCGTTTTTTTAATAATGTATAATTTAGACTCATTTACTATTCAGTGAGTTTGCAAAAACAACTTGAGAATGAGATTTGAATATCACTTAAACAACTTTCTGTACTGAAATCTATTTTGAACCGGAGCGCTTAATACCAACGCAGTACCATTAGAAAATTAGTTACACGAAACACCACCCGGGCGAACCATCAAACGAGTGATGAAAAACTTTTCAATTAACCCCTCACATTCACAGAATCAAATTGAGATCAGCACGACTGGCGCCACTCGTAGCCGCAAGTCATTTTTCTCCGGGAAGGGATACTTCACAGTATCGGGTGGGAAAACTGCGCCACTTTATTGCCATGATTGATTGTTGCCCAATCGAATTCCATCATGTCTGTCAACAGGATCTGAACCGAACCGATCCATCCTTGTGGTCGATTAAACGGAATTCCTGTTGGCAATCAGCCAACTGATTCGGGTGTTTCCATGCCTCTGGTACGGCAGGACTCGCATCGTTACTATCGGTGATTGAGATGGAACGGAATGGGGATGAAGCCAGAATTAATCAAATCATTAACCAGGCTGAAGAGTAATTTATTACCGGTGCCGGTGCCGATGTCACCGACAACATCGAGCACAAACGGCGTCCAAATTCTACAGGGACAGTTTATTTGATGAGTCTGTTATCGCTCGGGTAAGACAGATACAATGACAAATTATGACAGCGACAACACAACCGAATGAAGTTGTTGCCCGATGAATCACGCGTTTTTTTTTTCTGATTCCGGTGACAGAAACGGATTGTTGTATTCGTTTTCAAGGATCCGTACTGTTTTTTTTGTGAGCTTCAATTTGTCATTTCGATCTAGGATTTCAGAGTCAATAGTGTTGTGTAATGATGCTAATTTGCTTGTGATATTCGTAACATTCCAAATTTGTATCTACTATGTTAAAGGTGGTGATGAAGAACAATGATACATTGATTAACACTCCTTATACCAAGCCTAAAAAAGTAACGCGGAGCACCAAGCCTCAAAAAAAGTTGGAACGGTAACTTTGAGCTATCATAGCTCAGTTGTTACTTGACCAATTTCGATAAATTTTACACCCTCGAATTTTGTGAAGTTTGTGGATTATTTTATGCATATCATTATTGACGATCTTTTAGGAAAAACTAACGAAAATCTGATTTTTCCCGTTCCAAATTTTTTTTCAAGCTCGAAATAAATAAAATAATAATAAAATAAATAGTGGTAAATTCTCAGTTTCCGCCGTTTGAGCATTTTTAGTTTTGCGAACAACAACAACATTGTTCAATAAATAGCACTCTCCCTACTAAACACACATTTGCCACACCTCCACTATCACTCAAAATAACTGTTTCGACCAAATTTTTAACTATACGTATCAAACAACACATTATAATTAGCCTTTTTTGAGAGCAGCACTTAGACACCGCTCCGTACTCCCAGTGATGTCAACTCTCTCGTAGCGCCTATAGCTCATGAAAAAGTAACCTATGTAACACTTCTACTCACGAAACGCCTTTAATTTATAAAAAAGTAACGCTTGTAACGCTCCGTAACGCCTATAACTTACTCAAAGTAACGCATGTACCACTTCATAACGCATATGACTCACAAAAAAAGTAACAAATGTAACCCTTGGTAGCGCCTATAACTCATGAAAAAGTAACGTATGTAACACTTTGTAACGCCTATAGGAAAAAGTAATTAATTAAACGCTTCGTAACACCTATAACTTACAAAACAGTAACGAATGTAAAGCTCCGTAACGTCCATAACTTATTAAACAGTTAAACATGTGACACTTCATAACGCCCATAACCTACGAAAAAGTAACGCATGTAACGCTCCGTAACGCCTATAACTTACTCAAAAGTAACGCATATAACGCTTCGTAACGCCTATGACTCACAAAAAAGTAACACATAAAACGCTTCGTAACGCTTATGATTCACGAAAAAGTAACGTATGTGACGCTTCGTAACGACAATAACTTACAAAAAAGTAACGCAGGTAACGCTTCGTGACGTTTATAACTTACTTAAAAATAACGCCTATCACTCACAATAAAGTAACACATGTAACGCTTCGTAACACATAAAACACAAAAAAGTAACGCATGTGACGCTTCGTTACGTTTATAACTTACTTAAAAGTAACGCATGAGATGCTTCGTAATGCCAATAACTTCCTTAAAAGTAACGCATCGTAACAACGGAATCTAACTCTTATAACAGTGTTTAATATACGAGCAATTCCAGGAATGAGTAGACGAAAAAGTGACAAAATCAGAATCGACCTTCTCCGATTTGGATGAAACTTTGCACATGGCTTCAGTATGGCAAACCATAAGTTTTGAACCGATTTAGAGGCCAATCCGACTCACGACTGATTTTTAAAAAGTGCGTATGTATTTTTGCATTTCACCAAAATTGCCTTTTTCAAATCGTTGTAACTCGGAAACCGTTAATTGTACAAAAATGGCGTTCAGGAAGAAGTTGTAGGGAATCGATTGGGCACTCTAAAAAAATATACACTGAAAAAAAATGAATTTTTGGTTTCTGAAGCCATGTGCAAAATTTCATCCAAATCGGAGAAGGTCGAGTCTGATGATCTGCTAAGCATTTCTGGAATTGCTCATACCTCATATGATTTAAAACGCTCAATTTAAGAAAATTATCGTATGTAACATTTTCTAGCGTCTTTAACATTACGTAACGCTTCCCATATCACGATAATACCGAGTGAAACGCTTCGTTAAATTAATTTTTCTATTATGCCTGTCACGCAACCCGCCTGGGTTCGATTCCCAACCCAGCACATAGAGTCAGAAAGTTTTTCTAGCCCGAAGAGAAAATGACCTTGAAGTAAAAACCTCTATAATCGGAGCAATTAAAAAATTTCCATAGTACCTTTACTCAGGCTGTATTTTATGTATTATTATTGTTGTAATTTATTTTACCCTGGTTTCATCGTCCATTTTATATGGTGCGTGCTTTATCGGCAGTGAAGTTTTGACCATCACGTGACTCTTAAAACCTCTATCTCACGGTGTAACCTATAGCATCAACAGCCCCATAATATTTTTCAAACTTTTTTTTCGCTTCTGTTTCTGATTTCGGAATGGGATTGCATACAAATTGTGTTTTGTAAATAAGCTGAACAACTGATGAAGTGCGTTAGAGTTTCTCCAAGCAGGAGCAGTCATATTTCGAGAAGGTCACAAGCATATCAGATCAGGTGTTTTATTTAGGGGCTGTCCATAAAAGACGTCACGCTTTTTTGTAGGAAATTTGGATGTTTTGCATATTCTGGCTTTTAAATCTGTCTGCACTAACGAACAAAATACATCACATGGAATATGGAAAGGATCAACAGGGGTTGGTAACATATTTTATTTAACTTGAACTGCTATTTAGTTCGTTTGGTGAAGGAATTTTCAATCCTTTATCAATTGGAATGGAAGTGGGCAGAAATCTTTCCGATAAAATGTTGAAAATTTAACTTCAGGTAACTTGAACTTGAATTACCACATTTTACGATCTGGGTGAAATATTGGCTGGTTCTGAAATGTTGCTGTGCTCATTTTGAATCTTTCTGGAGAATTTCTTCAGTATTTACTTCCGATGTTTCGGGATCGTCACAGTTGTATGTTTGTCAGTTTCGAGTGAACTCCATATTTCAGCCAAAGTTTCTCCACAGTGCATGTAATTTTTCTTTTCCAGTTCCAAGTCAATTGTTTTACCGTTGGATTTAGGAATGCCATCCTTCTCGTGACATGGTTGAAAGCGCTCCTACCAGGTGCGTTGGTAGCAGTAAATATTGCATCCAGATTCTATTTCAAGAAATGATGCACACCAATGTTTATGACTTTTTGGTACCGAACATTTTCGTCCGGTCCACCGCCCACAGTGACAATGCAAAATGACTTCACATCATTTTGAAACTTGGTGATGTCATTAAATTGTTCTAAGTCAACAATATGTTTCCAAATCCAGAGTATGAGAATATGCCGTTGATGAGAAGTGTTTTCCGGATCTGATGGCAATGAATGTTGGACCTGTATACCCAACAACAATCATTTCCCCCAGAGCATTTTCCATTATTTTGATGCCTGCAGATGCGAATGGAATCAACTTGTGTTTTTCAGCAACCATCAAATCCTGGTCGGCCAAAGAAATTTTGTATTACACATGCATAACTATTGGAAACTGAGAATTTTAAGCAGTCAATCCAAGTTTGAATTTTTGTTGAATCCGACCGTAAAATGGGGAATATCGGTTCTGCAATCTTGGAGAAAAGTGAGTAAGATCAATTTTTGAGCATATGACTATTATCTCCCGTCATCAATCTAGAAGCGGGAGCTAGGATAGCCAGAATCGGTTTGTTTAGCTGCCTACTGATAATGGCTGTCAATTTGTGTAGTTTTGAGTTCAGTTTGGATTTTTTTACGGTTTTTGTTTCGCCACTTTAAACCGTCATACAATATTTACCACACTTTACCCTATAACTCCGGAACCGGAAATCGGATCCCTATGGAAATACGAGACCTTTCATTTGAATCTAAGTTTGTTAAAATCGGTTCAGCCATTTCCGAGAAAAACTAGTAAGATTATTTGACATATACTCACACATACACACATGTGATATGTGACACTTGGCCCTCCGCCAATTTTTGTTAGTCGATTTTTCAAGTGATTGCATAACCTTTTTATACCAGAAAGGCAAAAATAAATACATTCATGTTTTGCGCAAAATTGATGTTTTACACAAAAACTGGTTCAGGATGACTACCTTTCCAAATACATATAAGAATCAGTAATATCGTTACGCGGGGTATTAAAAGAAATACAATTTCTTCGTGCTTTCTTCAATGCGTATCTGGTGTGACAGTTCTCAACTAATTGCAATTAAAATAACTCCACACGTTCAGCCTAAACAAACACAAAAAACTTCCTGGAGACAGTACGGTTCTGTATACTAACATATACTCAATTCATGAGTTTTCATAAAAGTTTTATAAATCGGAAGGATCTATCTAGAATTTTGTAGCATTATCTCAGCATAATTTAACTAAGTTATTGTTTCTTAAAAACGTGAAAAAGTGACAGCGGTTTTTTCAATCATCTAACAGCACCTTCTCAAAGAAACGATCTTTATAAATCAACACGATCTTGATTAACACGAGTCTTCAACTAATAATTATACACTAGCGCCTCCAACTGAAATAAATCTGTACTACTGTTTACACAATTCAATCTGTTTTGAACTGCAAAATATTCTATCTATAAACATAGACATTCTATATCATCAGGTTTTAGAGATAACAAATAATATATTTTTCACCGTAAAATTGTGACCCCACAGCGCCATTCGATGAACATGTCTTCAACTAATATGGTTTTCATTGTGTGTGACATTCCTAAAAACTTTCCAATAAACAAAGCTATCCAATATTTTTAAGTTTTTTGATTAGAGCATAATTCCTATAATTAAAATGTGTATTCAAGCATACTAATTACATCTGATGGAGTGAGTCCAAGTTAAAATATTTGCCGTTTAACAAACTTAGAATTCTCCAATTCCCAATTCATTCTCCAAAATCGTTTTGTCTATTGTAAGCAAATGAACTTTTTTCGTGCATTTTTCGCAGCACCCCTGCAGGAGTAGTTCTTAACTTATTGTCTACCAAATGACTCGACATATTGTGGGCTCAAATAACTACAACAAGTTTGCCGAAGACTGTATGATGCTATCTGTTGTCAGAAGCGAGATAACCGCTCACAGCCCAAATCAGTCGAAATTCGATATTTTTTTTTATTTTGTTTATTTTGGGAGCAGGGAAAAGCCCGATGGAGATGAAATTTGGCAAAATTCTCTCTCTCCAGCAGGCATAAAACCTCCTCTTCTTTCGTATCAACAGATTACAATGATCCATCCTTGGATATGCTCTGGGTCTCGTATATCGCGGTTTTCTCCGGCAATAACGCATCCGGCAACAACGAATGCCGGCTAAACCGAATCCGCTTTGTTCGAGAGACCCCACTGTAATACTCTATTTTGCATAGCTTGCCAGTAAATTTTTTCAAATGTTTTATAACTGCCCTTTAGATTTTGTCTTCGATATCATTGAATTTAGGAAGAGAGTTTTCGGCTGCTCGGCCATCCATGGAAGTTGACCATCAATGTCAACTTCCCTCTCTGAGCAGCCTAGATAGCCGTGTAGTGTCGGTAGCGGTTTCCCAACTGGCTAAGAATAAAGCTACGGTCCACCTGTACCGGTGGTATAAGTCCACCAAACAGGTAAGCCGTATCCGGCGGAATTATTTTTTACCAAGAATTGATCCACTGGTTTCCTGTTCCATGTCGTAAAAGGCCACAAAAATAGGAACTCCTAAGTCAAGGTGTATTTCCGTGCCGATGGCTGAATGGCTGCAGAAAGTTAAACATTGCAGTCGTGAACGGAATATCTTGGGTTTTTCCTCAAGGTGGTGTACTATCCCCACTTTTATGGAACCTAGTCGCTGATGGTTTGTTAAGGAAACTTAATAACCTTGGATTTCCGACTTATGGTTTTGCCGACGATTATCATATATTGATGACCGGTATAAGCATTAACACTCTCTTTGATTTAATGCAGCCAGCCCTGCGATCTGTTGAACAATGGTGTTGTCAGGTTGGATTATCTGTAAATCCGGGCAAAACATCAAATGGTGCTTTTCACTCATCGTAGGATAATTACAGGAGCTCGTCCGTTGCAGTTCTTTGGTTCAGAGGTCGCTGTGGTCGATCAAGTTAAATACGTCGGGGTTATTCTTGACTCAAAACTGAATTGGTCTGCTCACATTGACTTCAGGATTAAAAGAGCTTGCATGGCTTTCGGCCAATGCAGACGAGCTTTTGGAAAATCATGGGGACTCAAACCCAGATATATTCATTGGATCTACACAACTATTGTTAGACCAATTTTAGCATATGGATGTCTTGCATGGTGGCAGAAAGGAGAAGTCGCGACAGTTCAGTCAAAGCTAAATCATCTCCAAAGGATGGTCCTAATGGCGATGACAGGAGCATTCACGACAACTCCTACTGCTGCTCTAGAGGCGCTACTGTGTATTAAACCACTACATGTGTTCCTAAAACAAGAAGCATTATCTTGTGCATACCGTCTTAAGGTTACAGGGCTTTGGAACAGTAACCCTGTAGACTATGCTACTAGCCACACTCGCTTGTGGTCTCAAATGGTTACGTGGGATGAGTATTTACTCGCTCCTAGTTACCTAACTATCACATGCAGTTTTCCTTTCAAAACATTCTATGTGAGCTATCCTCTTCGTGAGGAATGGTTGTCTGGATATTTAGAACGCTAACTTGATGAAAACATGGTTCGTTAAAAGGACGGTTCTCTGTTGCACGGTCGTGCTGGTGCTGGTGTCTACTGTCGTGAAATGAGGCTAGAGCAGTCTCATTCACTTGGTAGATACTGTACTGTGTTCCAAGCAGAAATCTACGCGATTCTGTGTGGAATACAATCGACACTTCAGCAGAGGATCAGTGGTAAATGAATTTATTTTTGTTCCGACAGTCAGGCAGCCTTAAAAGCACTCAGTTCGAATGATTCACGGTCGAACTCAAATTGAAGACCTCAGCATTTCAAATACTGTTTACTTCTTATGGGTACCCGGCCATTCTGGTATTACTGGAAATGAATGGGCTGCATTTCTCCAAGCATCATTGCAGTATTCTGGTCAGAGCTCTGACTGGACATTGCAAACTCAATTATCGCATGGCTACTATTCAACGTGCTGAGTATTATTCGTGTGATTTGTGTGAATGCGATTATGATACTTCATATCATCTGATATGTAACTATCCCGCATTGACGCAACTACGTATCCGGGTTTTTGGTTCTCCATACATGGTTGAGTCTGTGTATGCGGAGCTACAATTAAAGAATATTCTCTCGTTTCTCACTCAATGTGGTAAGGAGCTATAGTCAAAAGGGTTCATCGTTCTTCCTGGATTGAATGAATCCTTTCTGTATTCACCTTAAATAGGGTTTAGCAGATTGTTTGGCATCCTTTATGGGATACCGAATTTACTTTTGCTCGTACATACTTCGAATCGTTCTGCATTCTTCCTGGAGTGCAGAATGGTGTCGCTTTTGTAAAATCTCTAAATCCTCTCGGGGGTTGGACGTTTTATAAACTGTGCATCGTTCATCAGAAAGAACGCACATAGTAACAAAAATAAATAAGTTTTACAACAGATTGTTCGGGACCTCGTAGAGGTTCAGAATTTATTTCTGCTTCCACTAAATGTGATCCCCAGCAGATTGTTCAGCATCCCTTAGGGGTGCAGAATTTACTTCTGCTTTTATGTGTTTTTGTGTCGTCAATTTTTCCCATCCTCCTGATCCAAACCTGACTATTTCCTTTCAATCCTTCCCTCTTATATATCGGAAAAATGATGATAAAAACAAATTGATGGCAAGGCACAAATCTTCAAATATCAAGGGGAATGTGCCATTTGAGCCAATTTGTTCTGATTCCTGATTCCTGAAGTGCCCTTTACATTTTGTCTTCGATATCATTGAGTTTAGGGAGAGAGAGAGAGAGGAAGAGAACGAGCGTGAGAGAGACCATTTTCAAATGCTAGCATCCCCACAATTCTAATTTTTCATTATCATCCCCGCCCACAGGAAACGTTTTTGTAATAGCGGCGATTCTGCTGGAACGGAACCTGCAAAGCGTGGCCAACCATCTGATATTATCGTTGGCGGTGGCCGACCTGCTGGTGGCCTGTCTGGTGATGCCCCTGGGGGCGGTCTACGAGGTGTCCAACGAGTGGCGGCTCGGGGCGGATCTGTGCGACATGTGGACCTCCAGTGATGTGCTGTGCTGTACGGCATCCATCCTGCATTTAGTGGCCATTGCCTTGGACAGGTGAGTAATTGGTTGTAGTTGTTTTTCAATGATTTCTATCGTTTATTTGAGCAGCTGAAATATTTGGTCTGCAGGCTAAGCACTCAGTCTCCAGAAAAAAGTCCTATTAATACAAGTTCGGTAGCTTTGGAAAATGAAACAACTTCCAGAGGTATGTTCTGATCTCAGCCGTTCCGGCTTGTAAGCACACTCGACTGCGTAATGGTGGTTATTTGGTCTGCAGCTTTCCGGGGATTAGGAAGTAACAGACAGTAGCTAACAGAATGATTCCTTTTCTAGCAACAGTTAGTTGGCATGAAAACGTTGGAGGATTAGTTTGGAATAGGTTTAGAAACGTAAAAACAAAACTTTGCCCATCAACGGACTAAGCTTTCAGGGACTTAAACTCGGTCTAACAATCAGCAACAGACAAAGAATACTACAATAATACGTGCTCGAGGGGATCTAATTGCATCTGAGAAACTAACGAAAATATTGCAAAATTCGACTTCCAGATTTAACCCGTACGCTAAATCCAATCTAGACAGAGTGGCAATCAGTAAATCCAAAGCGAATTTACTGATAAAATTCAATTGTTGGTAATTGTCGGATAATTACGTATTCTGATCTACATCGTAATGTACAATTCAATCGAAAATCAGCCAACAAACAAAACCAATCACGAACTATGACAGGCTTGCACATTTCCGTCAATTGCCCGCATTTTCAAAACTAATTATCAGCAAACATCCGCATTAGCAAAACTGGTCGCCAATAAAGCATCCGGTCGACTTCGGAGACAGAAGCAGCATCAGCGTCAGCGAATGATTTCCGAAGCGAACTGAACTATTTGAAAACGAACAAACTTTGGCGGGAAAGTAATTTCAAAGTGCAGCACTGATATCCCGCCGCCATCGAGGGCGCCTATAGCCGAATGGCATCGGATTGCTCGGTTTGTTGATTCTTCCGAGTCGAGCTTCAAAAAAGGTTACGTACACAACATCGTACCAGCTACGGTTGCTGAAACGGAAGAAGACCGGCTCGATGTGCCGGGCAGATGATTGGGAAAAGTTTTCGAATTCTTCCGGTGATCGTTGTTGGTATTCGTTATCTCGAAGAAGCGAAAGCAATTCCCGGGCTTCCGTGTTATTGTGATTTTAGTGCGCAGCGAAAGCTTCGTTGCCGTACCGCATTTTGTGTCTGTGTGTTTGTGCTATAATAGAAAAAATGTCAAAGTGCTTCCGCAGTTCAATGAAGCATAAATTTTTGCCGTTGCTCTACTGAAACGATTAGATTTCAGCTCCGGATGCTGCATCACGGACTTGAAAAGGTGAAACGGTGAAAGTGCAAATGATTGAACCACTCGGTACCCCGTTAATTAAATTGAAAGCTGTACAAGTGGCGAACGAAAAAAACATTAGCGATAAAACAAATTTTGTTGAGTTTCAGTATACTTCACTGTACTACTCATCCATTCATCGAAGTTTAGTATAACAATTTAAACACTGTCATGCCAAAAGTTTACCAAATCTCGGTTAGATGCTTGCCATCTAATATCACTTTCGAATGCGGTATCGCATCACGTCGTGTTTTTGTTTTTAGAAACAGTTTTCTATTAGTATCTTTCATCTTTGTTTACCAATAAACCCATCTTGTGAGCCGTGATATGATTTCGGAGCGGAACTGAATACGTATCATAACCAACATAACCCTTGAACCTCTTTTGATGAATTTCGAACAAATTTTGGCAAACGCCCTTTCAGATTTTAATGGAACTTGCTGTAAATGACGACTTTGTCACAAAAAACTACAAGGATCAGCCCCATGGGCTTGTTCGAGCCATTGATGTGGAACAAGGCAACCAAAATTTCTAATGATCTACACTCAAACAGTTCAATCAATCGTCACACTTTTGAATCCGCAATTGCACAAGAGTCTGCTTATGTCGTTTTCGTTTTTAAATTGCACTACACAGGCGTAGCGAAAGCAGCACTGAAACCGTTCGTTTTATCAATTGTACTACACCAGTGCTTAACTTTTTCTGCACCGATACCACTGGTGTAGCACTCATCAAAAGTTCGGTGTAGCTCTGTGCAATAGAATCGTTTATTGTAGTCAAGGGTTACTGTTTATGTTTTCATCATTTTTGTTCGTTTATTCATGCCATGGTGTAGCAGTTTAAAAACGAAAACGACATTAGATTGACCTTGATTCGGAACCAACACCGAACATTGTTTGTTTTATAAACGATGAAATTACATCAAGATCCTAAATGTATGCAATTATATCTTTGTACATACCTGCGATACGATTTTGATATTTTAGCTTCTCTTCGCCAAGCTTGTGTTCAAGTTTTGTATGCAAGCAGTTATTTTTGTAGTGTTAAGTTTATCTACCATTTTGCGATTCGGTTCAAGCGATAAACTTTTTCACATAATCAATCGAGTATATTTTATATAAATTAGAAAATAATCTCAGGCACTCATAATTTATCCTGGGATAGTTGTCAATTTCTCAGACGTTCGACATAACATGGAATTTCATCCGAGCTTGCATGACACAATATCAGAGCAATACCAATTAAAGCTTCAAATTATTTTATGGCACTTTTTGTCTTGCTGTCTAGCAACAACCTTCCCTTTAGCATGCTACGCGTAGGACTGAAATGTTAACAGCGATGCCAGATCGTGCGCACTGAATTTCCGTATTCCATCTTGTGTTGAAGTGGAGACAGGGGAGAAAAAATCTGTATAAATCCGTATAACTTATTTTACATCTATTATATCTTTTTTATATCAATTGTTGCGTAATTTATGTAAGGTTTTTTTTGTTTTTTGAAGGAATTTTTATTTAATACGAAAAAGTTACAGGGTTGTGTACGATGCACGACCGATCATGGTGACATAAAAATGCAATTTTCCAATTCTCCCATTAACAGATTTAAATTTGAAAAATAGGCAAATAATTGTGCAGGCATTTTTCCGAATTTACAAAAAAGGTGACAAAGGTTTCTTATCTACTATTCATTATTTCTGCGATTTGGTCTCAATTTTTCTTTTATTTGTTTTCTGGAAATAATTAGACCATTTTTTTGGCAGTTTTCGTTGCTAAAGCGCATCATAATATGAACAGGATTATTATTATTGCCTTATATTTTTTCCGAGAATATTTGACGACTTCTAAGAGGCGGCTTGAAGCATGAAATGTTTATTTATTTATTTATTTATTTATTGTTGTAATTTTGCGGCGTTTCTCGAGTGTTTGTAAGTTTATGAGCATACAACGCGCTTTATATGATGGAAGAGGAAATCTAGTCCAGTTTAGTCTACGAAACGCATACAGTAGAAATTGTTTTTGGATATATTCGATGAGTTCTTCGTGTACGGAAGTACATGGGTTCCATAAAATGGTGTAGTATCCCAAAGTTGGCAGAGGTTGCATATAATAATTTTATTGTGTAAGAGTCCTGAAATTTATAACTGCAACGTTTAATGAAACCTAACATACTATTTGCTTTATTGACAAATGTATTATAATGCTCCACGAAAGTAAGTTTTGAGTCTAAAATTAAACCTAGGCCTCTAATAATTTTACATTTTTCTGCTGATTGGTTTCGTAAATATATTTCAATAGAAGAAGGCATGATTTTGCTACTAAATGATATTGAACTAAAGCTAATTTTAGGAAGTTAGAGCCTTCAGTTACTAATATATCATCGTCGATTGCACATTTTTATGAAAAAGAAGTATCGATGATTATCTTTATAACACAACTTCGAACGAACACGAATCCGTTAGCAAGCCACCGTTTCGCTAAAAATTTGAGTTTCCCGTATACGCACGGCCCCATCGACAAATCAATTCATTTTTAAGTTACAACATTCAAGTAATGCTTTCGAATCAAGTGTGCAAATCCATCATCAAATCACCGAGATTCATGCGCGTTAAAATAGGTATGAAATATCTATCGCCGATAGTTCTAAATTGGCCTGCTAGTTACTGGAGAATCAACAGCTGATCGGTGTTCAATATACTCAAGCGAACACGCTATGCAGCAGACTAATAGATAGTAAAAGTGACTATCCAGCGAGCGAATGGATGTAACTCAGTTTTGTCACCCATTCACTAGATAAGCTACATGTTTCGTTCACAGGCAGCTAGTGACAAAAGTGACTAAAGGATGACATCTTTATGGCATGCTGTGATTGGCTCGTGAAAACATAGGTCAATTCAAAACAATTTTTCAATAGTACGCTACTGAAATACTGAAACGACGTTGCCATCAATGTTTAAGTAAAATGTTTCCGTATCGATAGGTTGTGGAATTATGTCAATCTCGAAACAAATGACTGAGTTATTATCGTAAAAATTATGACATATACTACAAACTTTGGGTGCATACTGGAAATTCAAGAGCTAATAAGTTCTACTGAGTTCGACTTGCGCATGTTTTCAATGATTTAACCCAGTGAAATTTGTCGGCCGTAATCGGCCCGATTGTCCAACCGATTGATCACGCTCCCTTATCATTACATTATGGAAAAACAGACTCCCTTAAAAATCTGTATGAAATCAGTATTTTTTGCAAAATCCATATAAAACTCAGTAAATTTTACCGTTCCACTTAAAATTCAGTAGTATACTGAAAAATCCGTATATCTGGTAACCCTGAATGTTAGCTTTAATTACGCTTCTATTTATAGATTCGTGTGCTTCCCACAGCTTCGCTTTTGCATCGATTGACCAATCAGAGCGATGCTTTCCCTTTGATATATCGCTCACTCCTTCAAAACCGTCGTCTATGGCAGGGAAATCCGACATGCCGGACAGGACACTGCTCGCTACTAATCAAAATTTCAATTATATATAATTGAAAATACGTGGTTTGATATATTCAAATCGAAACTTAGAAATATTTTCAATCAAACGAAGAAATTATATTAATAATTGATACAAAATATACTGAGCTGTAAGTGTTTAAAACCTGACCACATTTCTACGTGTATTTATCCTTGAGTTTCTGATTTGCACCCCTATACAGCAAATAGTTGCTCTTCACTGGTGAACTTATCATCTGCTTTAAACATTTTGTTATAAAACCTTTGAATAACTCACAGTTCTGGTTTTGAAAATTTTCCGAAAATCCACGATAAAAAGTTTGCCGGGCTGCTTTAGTATTGGTAATACAACCCTTTTATATTAGCAGTGATGCCATACACAATTAGAGAAAAAAAACCTTGCAATGCACTAAAAATGCAATATTTTTAATTAGTAGCACATTGATATAGTTAAAATTACGGATTAAAACTACTTTCATACGCCACCATCTAAAATTTCAATATTAAAAAAAAAACGATAACATTTGCCTAATTTCCATTTCAAATACTGCTTCCCCTCCTAGTTATCCGCAACCCTGTTGTCTCATTTACCATCGCTATGGAATGCAAAAAATTAATAAACAGTTCAAGTATTGCAATCTTTTCGAAATGCCTCGTCCATATAAGAAGAAGAAAGCAGCGCTCATTCGCGAAAATCAATAGAAAAATAGATGGAATACGTTGATAGAGTGTGTTTTAGGTAGCGAGTATGTGTGGGACTCATCAGTTCAAACAGTGGAAGAACTGCCAGAAGTGCTGGTTCAAAACAATACCACAGAATTTAGAAACTGTACTTGATCCAATAATTTGGTATCAATAGGTAAAGTTCTAAAATATTTTCGTCATTATATAAAATTATATCTTCAAGTTTGCATGATAATTCTTTTCAGAGCAAATAGCCGATTTATCATCAAGCCCTCTCGTCAAGTTCCACTTGACTGTTCTCTGGGTGAGGTTGCTTCCCTATCTGAAAACGATGATGTTGTCGACAAAATGGAAAATGTAGAATTTGTTGGTTTGTATTTTTCGAATATGTGAGTTCAAAAATTAAAATAAATACAAAAAGCCATTGCAACAGAGTTTGTTCTGATTTCGTGTGGTGTTACTATACTTAATCCATCAATGTAACAGCTTCCTTTTTACTTTGTAATGTAAGAAAAATGCCAAGAACCAAACGAAGGCAAATAGTAAACTATCTTCTTTGGCACAATCATTATATTCTCATGATTGCAATTTGTTAACTCCAGAATGAGCATGAAGATGAGACAAGTCCACTCTGTTCTGCTAGGTGATTTGAATAGTTTCAATGTTTACATTTTGTTCTTGCAATTGTATTCCTTTCAGCACACAAATATTATTATTTCATTCCTCTCTACTCACAAATACTATTACTATATAAAAAAGTATTGTTTCACCAATACTTTTACATTTATTTCCCTTGGCTTCTGTCCACGGTCACCTTAAAATAATGTCATGAGAACTAAAACACCGAAGAATATTAATGCAAAAAACTCATGCGGATTGATAAAAAAGGTATCATCTCATTGCTAGAAGGATTAAACACGTTTTTATATATAAAAAATAGGTATAGAATTCGCTCAAACTTTAGAAAAATTTTCCAAGGCCCGGAGGGCCGAATGTCATATACCAATCGATTCAGCTCGACAAACTGAACAAATGTCCGTGTGTGTGTCTGTATGTGTGTTGTCAACAAAGAGGTCGAGATCTCAGAGAGGGCTGAACCGATTTTGATCAAACTAGTCTCTAATGAAAGGTCTCCTCGTCACGCAGAAAGCTATTGAATGGTTTTAAGATCGGATGTTTGCTTTTTGAGTTATACAAAGTTTTATGTCAAAATTTTCTTTTTTGTTTTGTTTTTTGACAATGACTGTCACAATTGACCTTGAAAACAGGATATGTTTTTACACTTAAATAGCTATCCAGCAAGCCATATATTGTTAAAATCGGTCCATTTTTAACGGAGCTATCGAAATTTTTGTGTAAACGACTTTTTCCCCTATTCCAGCATTAGGAGTTTTAAGCGCTGTATGACAAAGTAATGCTTGGGAGCTACGTGAAACATGATTTTTTATACTGTTACATCCAATTTTTTCTAAGTACAAAAAAGACTGTGTACAGTATCCTTTTTCATGACATTTTGCCGCGGACCGATTTTAGCACGGTTCGTTTTTGGCAACATAATCGTTCGAATATGACATGTAAACCAGATGATGGCAGCATTTTTAGTTGAAAGCAATTCCATAATTATATTGATTTAAACTACTTACAGCAGTAAATGCTAGAATAACATAACACCCATATACTATTCGAATCAGTTCGTCGAGATCAGCAAATGCGTGTGTGACAAATAATTTCACACAATTTTCTCGGAGATGGCTCAACCGTTTTCTACCAAATCAGATTCATATGAAAAGTCGTATACTCCCAAATAAGGTTCCTGAATTATGTTTGATTCCGACCACTGGTTCTGGAACTACAGGATGATATGTGAAACGAAATTAAAACTGTGTGACTCATTTTTCTCGTAGATGGCTGAACCGATCTAAGATTCAAATGAAATCTAAGAATCATCTAAGATTCAAAAGAAAAGTTTTAAGATTCAGTCAGATCCAACTTCCGGTTTCGGGGATACAGGGTTTATACTAAAAAATGTCTATTTCACATAAATTAATCAGATTTATCGGGTTTGCAGATTTGGATAGTCGATAACCAAATAAACCTATTTCAGTTTTAGTAGTATTCAGTTTTCGATTCGGATTTTATTCGCACTACGATTTCTCAAAGATCTACACTGATTTCCAAACATTTTGAAACAAATGTAAATTATACAACTACTCAGGTGAATTTATCTGAATTTATCTCAGGTGGTTTCAGTATCGAATCGTTTCTCAAAGCTCAATCGTTTTCTCAAAAAAGCCAAATCGACAAAGATAAAATTAGTTAACTGTAGCTTGATACGCTCAACTCTAGAGTATACATCCTTTTTACCTTCGAGACATTCAACGCCTTGAATCAATCCAATGCAAATTCATCCGTTTTGAAATTCGTCGTCTTTCGTGGACCTTCCGAGCTACGAAGATCGTTGCAAGCTGATTGACCTAGATTTGCTCTCTGTTCGACGTGACGTCTGTAAGGTCATTTTTGGCACTGATTTACTACAAGTTCGTATAGACTGTTCAGATCTTCTACAATTGTTACACTTATGTCGTTTTCGCTTGAGAAAACTGAATCTGACCCAGGGTAGTTTCATCAAACAAACACTTTTCACAAAACTGTGTTGATTTCGCACTTAGCAACGGGGGTTTGAGCAAACCTGATATAACAACCAGGTTCGAAACTGACTCGATTTTCAGTTCAACAACGTTAAAACTAGGTTCTAAACTAGCTTCAAACAAACGGTTTGACAGCAGTTAGGGTGGAAACTGGGTTAGGTTTGGCATCAAGCGAAAACGACATTAGATAGTCATCGCCGTAATCTTCGTTTCCAACCATTTTTATAGAATACTCTCATCTAGAACTAACTACGGTTATTACGAACCTTTGACTAGTATGTGTCGTCTATTTAATAATTGCTCCAATGTATTTGACCTTCATTATTCTCGTAATGTTCTGAAAAAGCTGTTTCTCAGTTATCTGTCTCGATAGGTTCTAGTAACTAGAATACTATATTTAGTATAAGTTTTTTCTCATCATCGTATAATTTCTAAGTTTTAGTTTTAAGTTATTATGTATTATGTATTATTTGGATCATTCTATTATGTTGAAGCAAAATATGAGGAGGTTTTATGCCTGTTGGAGAGAAAGTTTTAACTAAACTAGCTTCACTGGGCTTTTCCCTGCTCCACAATTACAGAATGATTAATTTTTAAAATTCAAACGGATATAAAAAAGCTTTAAAGTAGGACTCAAAACTATTGCAATTTATTCGTCATATGGCCATACGAATCGGTTTGGGTTATACTGGTTCCTGAATACCGGCTCTGGAAGAACCTTAAATAATCGTAAACCCATTGTACCGTAAACCGATTGTCAAACTTTTAGATTCAAATTCGATCCGATTTGCAGTTTCACCATTACAGAGCAATGAGTGATTAAATTCTCAAATTGCCGCTTAGAACTACGGCCATTAAAATAATGTCATGAGAACTAAAACACCGAAGAATATTCATGCAAAAACACATGCGGATTGGTAAAAAAAAAGGTATCATCTCACTGCTAGGTGGATTAAGCACGTTTTTACTTGTAAACATGGCCAATCACTGTTCTGAATCATCAGCACGTTGTTGTTTTTGATCAACTGTGTGTCTAACGTTAAAAAGAAAATTCTCATGGTCAAATGTTCATGTATAATTGTAAACACACTGCATTCTGATATATTCACAGCCTGAGCTATCTCTAACAATTTCAATTTAGGATTAGTTATAAACAGATTGTGGATTTTTTTTATTTCATTAATACTACTGAGGGATTCTTCTTTTTTCATTCACCCTGTTGATCCGGAATCGGAAGACAGATCTGAACAAAAGACAAAAGCAGACTATTTCTATAGACGAAGGCTCTTTTATTTGTGTCTAAGTTTGTGAAAATCGACTCTACTGTTTCTTAAAAAAGGAAGAGACTTAGTTCGTCGAGTACGCAAAATGTGTGTGTATGTGTGTGTGCGTGTGTGTGTTTGCTTGTGAAGAAAACGTACTCATCCAATTTTCACAAGCTAAGGTTCAAAAGAAAGGTCTTACAACCCGATATAAATCCTACCGAATTTCATCCGGATACGAATTCCGGTTCCTGAATAACAGGTTGAAAAGTATAAACTCTTCATTTTCAGGAGCGTGTTTTCATACATGACACGGAAAAATCGAGTAAAATACATTCAAACAGCCGGAAGTCACACCAGAAATTCGGAAGTACCGAAAATCACACCAATTTCTCAGAAACGGCTAAACCAATCTTCGCAAACTCAAATGCGAATGAAAAGTATTATGTTTCCATGAGTTTGTGTAGAATTTTATCCAGATTCATCTTTCAGTTCCAGAAATACAGGGTAGTGGGTATGAAATTCCAATCTGTCATATAGAGCGATGATGCAAAAAAAACGTAAAGGTTCTTCTAAATTTGGTTCAAAACTTTTGGCGGCCAAACAAACCAATTACAGCTATACCGAATCCCGGTTCCGGAAGTACCAGGAATAAAGACTGTACCAGAAAGTATGGACGCACTTTGATATCGCTGTAAATAATTCACAAGTGTTAGATATTCAAATTTTTTTCGATATACTGATAATATTAGACCACAACAACAGAATATTATTCTCGAAATTTGCTACTTATCCATTGTAGACTAGCTGGCGCACCTTCTTGCGAACGTTCCTCATTAAATTCCGTACAAACTTCTTGGCGACAAGTTTTGACACTTTATTCCAATCTTTTCCGAACTGTTGGATGGTTTCGGCTGCCGAGACATGTTTCCTAAGATGTGGCTTCGTTAATGCCCAAAACTCCTCAATTGGTCGAAGTTGTGGGCAATTTGGTGGATTCATGTCTTTTGGGACGAAAGTGACATTTTTGGTAGTATACCATTCTACCGTTGATTTCGAGTAGTGGCAAGAAGCAAAATCTTGCCAGAAGACAACAGGATCCTTGTGGCTTCGAATCATGGGTAGAAGTCGTTTTTGTAAACATTCCTTGATGTATATTTCGCTGTTCATTGAAACAGTGGTGATGAAGAGTTTCGGAATATTACCGCAGCTACAAACTGCTTGTCAGGCCATAGCTCTCCTACCAAATTTTTCGACTTCAATCGATGTCTTGGACTGGTTTAACACTTGCCCTTCTCGCACCGTATAATATTGTGGTCCCGGCAAGGATTTGTAATCGAGTTTCACGTAGGTTTCGTCGTCCATGATTATGCAGTTCAAATTTCCAGCAAGAATCGTATTGTACAGCTTTCGAACCCTCGGTCTGATCGATGCTTCTTGTTTCGGACTACGTTTTGGTTGTTTCTGCTTCTTATAGGTTCGAAGATTCAAACGATCTTCAGCACAAAGAACATTTGACTTCGAAGTGCTCACTTTTTTGGCCACATCCCGAACCTCCTTCTTTTGATCGTGAACGTCTTCAGTGTACGTTTATTCAACTGAGGGTTCGCAGGACCTTTTTTACGACCCGTTTTGGGTTTATTCTCAAAGGTGTTATCCTCACCGCTTTTTCACTTACTCCTTCCATTTTTGCTATCTTTCTCAGTGACAGTCCGCGTTCCGTGCACCATTTGTACACAAATTTTCGACGTTGTTCTGCTGAAAGTCCACGCATTTCGAAACAACCTAATGAAAACGAATAAACAACTGCACAAGTGGTTAGAGGAGAGTGTAAACAACAGGACGCAGCCATAAAAATTGACAGATTCTGAACCATTGCAAAATGGCAGCGATTTTTGGTTGCGTCCATACTTTCTGCTACAGTCTTAGTAGAAGAATACTCAAAAATGAAACTCTCTACCTTTTTCTCAGATATAGCTGGGTCGATTTTCACAAACTGAAACTCAAATAAAAGGGTCAACGTCTATAAAAATAGACTGACCGGATCTCACTTCCGGTACCAAAACAACAGGGTGAGATGTGTTTAGAATTTTAAACCGTTATTTTGTTCAAGATTGAAAAGGTTATGCTAGTGTATGTCCAAAAAACCTTTTTGTTTTTATTTAATATTCAAAGAAATTTTTTTGAAGAATCCCTTAGTAATATTAAAGAAACCATAAGTTATATGAGAAAGGCATTATTACACCACTAGGTGGTGTTTCAGTTTTTTAGATCGTTCATTTTTTCCGGCTTTTGATTTGGTGTTATTTTATTCATCATCAATATTCAGTTCTGGTTAATTGTACCTACAACTGAAATTTAATTTGAGTTGCTTTTTGAACTTCCAATTAACGAACGTTATTTTTTTTTTGCTTGTAGAACAGATAACATTTAAGCTCGAAACAGATCAAACGATTTCAAATTGTAATGGAATCTATTTTTATGATAGAAAACATCCAGTGGAGATCGAAATTAACGCCAAACTAAAAGTAGCATGAGTGCATTGCATGTCCTGTGGCAACACGAAATGATAAAAAAAGGCTTCTATTTATCCTTTCACCCCAGTCATGGTAACCAGAATCAGCTTGCGGCTCATGGAAATTGATTACTGTTTTTCATTTGAATGCAAATTGATCGCGCTTTGCTAGTGTCGAATGTACGGTTCAGCGGAAACCAGATTACGCGAACCGATGTCATCGGTTTCGTTTCAATTCAGACCGTGGCACTATTTAGTTGTTCTATGTTTTATTT
The DNA here is from genome assembly GCF_030247185.1 of Malaya genurostris. NCBI lineage: Eukaryota > Metazoa > Arthropoda > Insecta > Diptera > Culicidae > Malaya > Malaya genurostris. Next base: position 60,135,411 of record NC_080572.1, on the reverse strand, counting down.
TTTTTTTTGTTAGATTTTCATATTTATGTAGCTATCCCATTCATCACATGCCATGGAACAGGACTTTAGTTTTCGAAACAAAAAAAAAGTTACACGTAGCAATGAGTGATTGCATAGTGCAATCAGCGGTAGCCCCATTCATAAATGCACAAATGAAACACCAAAGTCAAGCATGGAAAACGGTTTTTGCAAAAAATTCCATCGTGGTGCAAATAATGACTGCGATGATGTTTGCATGATTTATTTGCTTTTCCGCGGATAACCTGCGTTTGAAGTGTTCCAGTTTCAGCCGTTTTCAAAACATATGCATCATACATTTTCTCGACTTGAAAGATTTATGCTTATTCCCGAAACCGTTCAGCTCCATTTTTGTGTTTAATAACAAAACCACAAATGCCAACATTTTCCAACGTTAACTTTCGGGACAAATTTTGTCCCATCAGCCACAGAAACTCGTTAATGGAAAGCCAACTTACCACATTATGAAAGTTTTAGTTTCCATCAAATATCCAATTTGGGCCCACCTAGGGAAGCGCCTGCCGGAAGACGTACGTCGTTCCTTCGTCCACCGCCGCTGCATGACAATCTTCCCGAGACAAGCAGCGAGCAACTTCGTTCTGACACGGAAAGCTTTTAAAAATGATTAATTAAATTCCGTTGCAAGAGTTTAAACCTACGTCTGAACTCCTTCGGTAAAACGAAGGAAATGAGTATATTTTTCCCACTTGCCTATTATTGATCAACTGAAATAATGTCGTAGGAGTTTTGTGTTCCGGCAGAAATAAATAAAACAATTTGCCTCTCATCTAATTGTGCCTAAGCAATGGCCTAAGCTGATTTCTTCAGGTAGAAAATTGCATAATTCTACCGGAAACCTGAATGGTTTGGATGAAAAGTGTTTGTAGGGATTCAGTTGAAGTTTGATGCGACGGATCGGTTGGATGCCATGGAAAAATTGTCTCTCACTAAGCGAGAATAAAGTATCACGCAAAACCGGTAAATAAATTGAAGTACGTTCTTAGTTTGATGTAATAAGTTGTCTAGGGTAACGACTTCAGTAGTCATCTGTGTTGGCATTCTGTATCTCGGTTCGACAAAATATTTTTCAAATCGGCCATATTTTTTATATTAAGTTTTCAATTCAAACTCGATCATCGAGCTTCGTTCGATTTCACTCGAAGAAGTATTAGATTATCGAGAGGTTTGGCATTAAGAAACCAAAGCAATCGAGTTCATAAACATCTAAACTTGGTGTTCCGGTGAATAAATCTGACCTCACTGGTTCACTGACTTCACAATTACAGGCAACCCTGCCAAATGACAGCGACGTGTAAGATGGCTGGGTGCTGGAAAACGACCGATTGCAAGTCATGCGAGTATGGTACAAGACCGTAAGAACGCATGGAAGTTTTAGTTAACGTTTCATTAGTGAATTAATTGATATATTTCTAAGTTATCACGATTGGTAGCAGTAAGTAATACTCACGATTGAATTGACTGATTATGTAACTTTCTCAATTTGTATTTCTGATAGATTTCGCGTTATTCTTATCGTTAGTAGTATTGTTGGAGGTGGTTGAACTATTGAAGGTTAACAGATGTAAGTTAAGCACATGTTATCAAAACCATTGAATTCTAATAAAAAATGTTATTAGCTTTTAGCATTTGTCAACGCACTACACGCGTGGATTAGCTTAAAAGAAGCCGAAAATTCCCTCTCCAACAAACTAAAAGATCTGCACAATTGGAAGATGTCAGATGAAAACCAAAGTAGCTGCCCGGCGTGTGGGGAATCCGACAACAGTAGGATGGTCGCTTGTGATAAGTGCGGAAGTTGGTGGCACTTTGAGTGCGTCGGCGTAGGGGAAAGCGTAAGTGAGAAAGACTTTCTCTGTCGGAAGTGCATCTTTACTGAGAAGGAACCCACACAAGATCCGCGAAAATCGACGAGCGCTGCCGGTTCAGAGGCAGGCGCATCTGCTAGCAGCGTCCGAGCGAGAACTAAATTTCGTCTGCAGAAACTTCAGGAAGAAGCAGAACTGAAAAAGCGACAATTGAATCTCGAGCTGGTTGAGCAGCGGAAACGTCACGAGGCGGAAAAGCTGTTGAAGGAAATCGATCTCGAGAAAAAACAGCTGGAAATCGATTCAGTATACCTGCGGGAGAAATTTCAAGCGATGGAAGACGATTGCGAAGAAGAAGGCGATGATCAGAAAAGTCGGAAATCCGTTCAGAGCAGCGACAGCAAGGTCAATCAATGGCGCAAGCGACATCTAGAGGGTTTGGTCAATTCTACCTTAGCCACTCAGGAGACAGCTTTCCCTTCGACAACAACTGCGACAGCTGCCGTGCAGGAAACCCCGTCGTGTACAGCATTCCCGTCTGCGCAAGTAACAACATTTGTAACTATCAGCCGTGCGAATGCGACGGTCGTCCCAGAGATCCCGTTACAAGTTCCGTGTACGGTGTCCACTTCTATCGTTCCGTTGGATCCGGTATTTCAATGGAGCCAGCCGTGGGTTCGCAATAATGGTATCAGCGGTATGAAAAATCAAATGCCGCGACAGTATCCATACGGGACATCTCAGGTAGGAGGTGTAATTAATAGTATAAACGTTAGGCCCCAAGGCAGTGCTGGAAATAAAGCACCGGTAGGAGGCAATTTCGTGCCTAGTAGTGCTGTACCCCTACAGGGAGGTAATCAATGTAGCAATCGTAATTCGTATGATGTATTCTACCGCCAGTTTCCCACTCATGTGTATCCATTTGATCGGAAATTCTATGGATTTAATAATCAAATATCCCAACCGTATCCCTTCGGGATTTCGCAAGTAGGAGGTGTAATTAACAGTTCGAACGATAGGTCTCAAGGCAACTGTGATGGTAAAACATCGGCAGGAGGCAATGTTTTGCCAGGTAGTGCAGTACCTCTGCAGGGAGGTAATCAGTGTAGCAATAGTAATTCGTATGAAAGATTCGATCAACAGTTTTCAAATAATGTACACCCACTCGATCGAACTCATTTATTATCTTCTGCGGTACCAGTGCATAACCCATCACAGCCGGGAATACAATATCCCTCTCTTAATTTATCGCCAGTTACCCAAGTCGAGCCCACTTCGCTACAACTGGCAGCACGCCAGGTGATGTCAAAGGAACTTCCGCTGTTCTCAGGTGATCCGGAAGAATGGCCGTTATTTATAAGTTCGTTTAACAATTCCACAAGTGCATGTGGATTTACTCACACGGAAAATTTAATGCGACTCCAACGGTGTCTGCGTGGTGCCGCGTTGGAAGCGGTACGAAGCAAATTGTTGATTCCGGATTCCGTGCCACAGGTCATATCGGTTTTGCAGACTCTTTATGGCAGACCTGAAATTCTAGTGTATGCTTTGCTTAAGAAAGTGAGAGAAGTTCCAACTCCGCGACCAGAGAAACTCGAGACACTTATAGGGTACGGAATAGCTGTACAAAATCTTTGCGATCATCTGCTCGCGAGTCATCAGGAAGCGCATTTGAAAAATCCTACACTACTTTATGAGCTGGTGGACAAACTGCCGGCGAATCACAAGCTTGAATGGGCAATGGTTAAGCGTCAACAACCCGGAGCTGATCTTCGAACGTTTGAGACTTATATGTCAACTTTGGTATCTGCGGCCAGCGAGGTCACGCTGACGGTAGATATGAGGGCAAATCATCCGAAGCACGACAAATCGAAAGGGAAAAACTTCTGTAATCCACATTCGACGGACATATCGAAGCTATCCCAGCCAGCTGAGAGTAGTTCTTTGGATAAACGATGTCTCGTTTGTCAAGAAGCATGGCATAAAGTGCGAGATTGTACTGCTTTCCGGAAACTGGACGTTGATAACCGATGGAAATTGGTCCAGAAGTTATCACTCTGTAGTACCTGTTTATTCTCGCATGGAAGGCGACCGTGTAAGTCGAAGAGTCGATGTGAAATAGGAGGTTGCTCGTACAGGCATCATCCGTTGCTGCATACTGATCCGAAAAGAAGTAATCCGTCATCAGCCAGAGACACGGCGGTGCAAAACCATCACGCTACTGGGAGGGAGTCTCTTTTCCGCGTTGTGCCAGTCACACTCCATGGGGAGAAACGTTCGATTACTACTTTCGCTTTCCTAGACGATGGCTCGTCGATAACGCTGATTGATGAATCTATTGCTGATTCTCTCGGTGTGAATGGCAAATCTGAAAGCTTGTGTCTGTCCTGAACGGGAAACGTGACTCGGTCGGATGAACATTCTAAGCGAGTGAGGTTAGATATTTCCGGTATCTTCCAAGAGAAGAAGTTTGTACTCTCTGATGTTCGCACGGTTAAGGATCTAGGATTGCCGACACAGACTCTCCGCTATGACGAATTGGTGAAGCTCTACCCATACTTGGCAGGTCTGCCTATTCCGGATTACCGGGATGCCGTTCCGAAGATTTTGATTGGTAGCGAAAGGTCTGGTATTTACCATTGGGCGTCACCACGAACCCCAAGAAGCCAGGAAAAATACGTATTTTCTGCGATGCTGCTGCGAAAGTTGACGGTGTGAGCTTGAACACGATGCTGATTAAGGGACCGGACCTGCTCGTACCGTTGAAGGGAGTACTCACTGGATTTCGTGAAAAAAGAATAGCTATCTGTGCCGACGTGAAAGAAATGTTTCACCAGATGCTCGTGCGAAAGGAGGATCGAGATGCCCAACGTATATTGCTGAGAGATGACCCTAATCAGAATCCTCAAGTGTACTTCATGAATGTAGCCACGTTCGGGTCCGCGAGCTCGCCATGTTCGGCGCAATTCGTTAAGAATTTGAATGCTACTGAATATGCAGATCGATATCCTGAAGCAGCCGACGCGATCATACGTAAGCACTACGTCGATGATTATCTGGACAGCGTGGATACTGAAGAGGAGGCCATTCGTAGGGCGAGGGAAGTTACTTTCGTGCACTCTAGAGGTGGTTTTGTCATTCGTGGATGGATGTCTAACTCGGAAAAGGTTTTGAGTAAGCTAGGTGAGACGAAGACAGCAGAAGTTAAAGAGTTCTTGACGGGAACTGGTCTATGTTCGGAGCGCGTGCTTGGCGTGCTTTGGATACCACAGGAAGACGCATTTACGTACGCGTCCAACTTTACGGTAGTACCTGCCTGGCCCGCCAAGAGAGAGCTGCTAAGAACGGTGATGAGTCTACATGACCCTCTAGGATTTCTTTCTCATTTTACGATTCACGGGAAGATCCTTATCCAGGATGTTTGGCGAAGCAAGACAGACTGGGATGAAAAAATTTCGATTGAGTTGAAGCCACGGTGGGACCGGTGGGTTGAACTTTTTCCTTCGCTTGGGACGGTACGAGTTTCGCGCTGTTATTTTCCAGAACAGCCTTCATCGGCAGTCGAGAATATACAACTACATGTATTCGTTGACGCAAGCTTGGTTGCGTTTGCCTGCGTAGCCTATCTGCGGGCCGAAGTAGCGGGACAACTGCAGTGCGCATTAATATGCGCGAAGGCGAAGGTAGCCCCACTCAAATTGACGTCGGTACCGCGACTGGAACTTCAAGCAGCACTGCTGGGAGCTCGAGTAATGGAGGACATATGTAACACTCATACTCTACCAATCGCGAAGAGGTATATGTGGACTGATTCGAAAACCGTTATGGGCTGGATCAATTCTGATCAGCGCAGATATACGCAATACGTCGCTTTCCGTATCGGGGAGATCTTGGAGAAAACGAGTAGAGCTGAATGGCATTGGCTTCCGTCGGATTTGAACGCTTCAGACGATGCTACGAAGTGGAAGGGGCAACCCGATTTGAATCCAAACGGCCGTTGGTTTGGAGAACCTGAGCTTTTGCATATGGATGAGGCGTACTGGCCGTCATCTCAGGGTGTAAACTACGATACGATCGAGGAGCAACGCCCTAACCTGGTAATCGAACACGAAGTGATTCGTTCGGTGTTCGACTGGGAAAGATTTTCGAAATGGCAACGTCTCACCAGAGCTATCGGATATGTCGGTCGATTCCTTGGGAATCTGAAAGCGAAGATACGGCGGGTTCCTGTTACACACGGACCACTGTCGAGAGAAGAATTGGAAATGGCGGAAACGTGGATATTTCGTGCCATCCAGAAAGAGGTTTACTTGAAGGAAGTGGTCTTACTTTCGAAGCTTGACATTGTGAAAAAGGGTGTTAAATTAGGCGGTGGCAGTAAACTCTACAGACTCTCTCCGTTCCTGGACGAAAAGGGAATTATGCGCATGGAAAGCCGAATAAGCTTGGCGGCGTTCGCGTCGTACGATACTAGGAACCCTATCATACTTCCTCGGAATCACCATGTTACAACCCTCATCGTCATGTGGTATCATCGTAAATTCCTGCATGGAAGCAGGGAAACGGTCATCAACGAATTGAGGCAACGCTTCCATGTCTCTTACCTTCGCACCGTAGTTCGGAGTGTAACCGGAAAGTGTGCTGAATGTAAAATCCGTAATGCTGTCCCCAGGGTACCCCGGATGAGCCCGCTGCCGAGAGCCAGACTTGGAGCCTTCTTCCGACCATTTTCGTTCACGGGTCTGGACTATTTTGGCCCCATAACCATTCGAGTGGGACGATGCAATGTGAAACGTTGGGTAGCGTTATTCACGTGCCTATCTATCCGCGCAGTGCACTTAGAAGTCGTGCATTCATTGTCAACGGAATCCTGCAAGATGGCGATTCGCCGGTTCGTGGCCAGACGAGGCTCTCCTTCCGAGATCTACAGCGATAATGCGACGAACTTCGTGGGTGCAAGCAACGAACTCCGGGACGAAATCAAAGTCATGAACGCATCCTTAGCCGAGACTTTCACGAATGCTACTACGAAATGGATGTTTGTTCCACCGTCTGCTCCGCACATGGGCGGCGCCTGGGAAAGGATGGTGCGCTCCGTCAAATCAGCTTTCTACGCAATGTCAACTACGCAGCTCCCTACGGAAGAGATATTCGGTACAGTACTGATAGAGGCGGAAAGTATCGTTAACTCTAGGCCTCTAACGTTTCTTCCGTTGGACATGGCTAATCAGGAAGCCCTAACTCCCAACCACTTCCTTCTTAGTAGTTCCAGCGGGGTGGCACAGCCGCCGAGGAGACTGGTTGAGTCGGATAGCGTATGTCGGAGTGATTGGGATCGAAGTCGCCGCTTGGTGGACCTGTTTTGGGGTCGCTGGATACGCGAGTATCTGCCCGTTATTGCCAAAAGGACGAAATGGTTCGGAGAGGTAAAGCCGGTTAAGAAAGGTGACTTAGTAATCATCGTTGACGACGGACGCCGCAACGGGTGGACACGTGGAAAGATTCTGGAGGTCCAACGAGGACACGATGGACGCGTGCGTCAAGCGTGGGTGCAGACTTCGTCTGGCGTTCTTCGACGACCGGTGGCGAAATTGGCGGTGCTGGAGGTGAACTCTGGTAAAACTGATCCTGAGGACCTGGACCAGTGTTACGGCCCGGGGAATGTTCCGGTGAATAAATCTGACCTCACTGGTTCACTGACTTCACAATTACAGGCAACCCTGCCAAATGACAGCGACGTGTAAGATGGCTGGGTGCTGGAAAACGACCGATTGCAAGTCATGCGAGTATGGTACAAGACCGTAAGAACGCATGGAAGTTTTAGTTAACGTTTCATTAGTGAATTAATTGATATATTTCTAAGTTATCATGATTGGTAGCAGTAAGTAATACTCACGATTGAATTGACTGATTATGTAACTTTCTCAATTTGTATTTCTGATAGATTTCGCGTTATACTTATCGTTAGTAGTATTGTTGGAGGTGGTTGAACTATTGAAGGTTAACAGATGTAAGTTAAGCACATGTTATCAAAACCATTGAATTCTAATAAAAAATGTTATTAGCTTTTAGCATTTGTCAACGCACTACACGCGTGGATTAGCTTATAAGAAGCCGAAAATCCCCTCTCCAACACTTGGTAAGAAATGATCGAATGCTATATAGCTGTCGACTACAAATGTTCGATTGCGTTTCTTTTTGTTCAAGGGGCGTGTATTGTCTAACACGTTGTAAAAATCATTTATATTTTTCATTGTATTTTCTTATAGTAAAACATTTCGAGAATGTTCAAGGCTGTCGGTACCAAACTCAGCAAGTTATGGGCCTTTATCTTTGCTTAGCTCATACTGCGAAGAAGTGAGAGCTTGGCGCCCAAGATTTCTGTTTCGATTGACTTCGAAACTTGACAAAACATTCTTGAAATGTTTCATTATAACTGAATACAAAATAAGAAATATGTTTTTTCGAAATGTTAGAGTCTATGGGCTCCCTAGAGTAATAAATTGTTTTCTTCGATTTTATAGACAAAACTTTAAACGCATTTTTCTCGAAAGCAGGTTTTGAAAGTCCGTGTCCATCGTCATTCAAAAACTACTACACCAATTTTTTTCAAATTTGCACACACTTTCTAGATATAAAAAACTGGACCTCAACGTTTTACTTTTCGTTGTTTGTTACTTTGGGGAGGTTTCACAGCTACAAAATGACGGTTTTCTCGTGAAAAGTCGTACTTTTGACACTCCAAATACCAAGCCTAAAAAAAAGTTGGAACGGTAACTTTGAGCTGTCATAGCTCAGCTGTTTTTCAACGAATCTCAATAAATTTAACACTCTCGAATTTTGTGAAGTTCGATTCAAAAACTTTGTAGGAGATGATTGGTAAAGAAAAACCAATGAAAATTTTATTTTTCCCGTTCCAAGTTTTTTTCCACGCGCCCAATATGCCGTATCTGATTTGCAATTTTCTTTCATTTGGCATAAACGTCGCATAAAAAATATTGAATACTTCAACTTTACCGAGTCATAACTTTGTTGTTAGCCAACCGATCTTTAAAAATTGTTCACCATTGGAAAGGTACTACTTCCAGAAATAAAATGCACTGAAAAAACAGAAAAACAGGTTTGTCTACCCAATGTTATAATGACCTATATATTTTTACACATCATTCGATTGCTAGTGATACCTGCCACAATTTTCGCTCAACTACCATTCCTGCACAATCAAAAGAAAACATTAAAAAATCGATAAATTTATTAATATATATGAATTTTTCATTTTTTTCACATGTTTGTATATAACTCAAAAATTAAAGCGATGACATGCACATTTTTTGCCTTTCTCATATACAGGGTGATTTTTTAAGAGCTTGAGAACTTTTTTAAACAATAAAACGCATAAAATTTGCAAAATCTCATCGGTTCTTTATTTTAAACGGTACATGACATTTACTTTTTGAAGATAATTTCATTTAAATGTTGACCGCGGCTGCGTCTTAGGTGGTCCATTCGGAAAGTCCAATTTTGGGCAACTTTTTCGAGCATTTCGGCCGGAATAGCCCGAATTTCTTCGGAAATGTTGTCTTCCAAAGCTGGAATGGTTACTGGCTTATTTCTGTAGACTTTAGACTTGACGTAGCCCCACAAAAAATAGTCTAAAGGCGTCAAATCGCATGATCTTGGTGGCCAACTTACCGGTCCATTTCTTGAGATGAATTGTTCTCCGAAGTTTTCCCTCAAAATGGCCATAGAATCGCGAGCTGTGTGGCATGTAGCGCCATCTTGTTGAAACCACATGTCAACCAAGTTCAGTTCTTCCATTTTTGGCAACAAAAAGTTTGTTAGCATCGAACGATAGCGATCGCCATTCACTGTAACGTTGCGTCCAACAGCATCTTTGAAAAAATACGGTCCAATGATTCCACCAGCGTACAAACCACACCAAACAGTGCATTTTTCGGGATGCATGGGCAGTTCTTGAACGGCTTCTGGTTGCTCTTCACTCCAAATGCGGCAATTTTGCTTATTTACGTAGCCATTCAACCAGAAATGAGCCTCATCGCTGAACAAAATTTGTCGATAAAAAAGCGGATTTTCTGCCAACTTTTCTAGGGCCCATTCACTGATTTGCAAGCGTTGCTCGTTAGTAAGTCTATTCATGATGAAATGTCAGAGCATACTGAGCAAATAATAATGCATGAAAATCATAACCTCAAAAAATCTGAGCAAATACTAATGCATGAAAATCCTAACCTCAAAAAAATCACCTTTTAGAAAGGTTATGCAATCACTTGAAAAACCGACCAGTTGGGAAATTGGTATATACCATTCGACTCAGTTCATCGAGCTGAGCAATGTCTGTGTGTGTGTATGTGTATGTATGTGTGTGTATGTGTCAAATAATCTCACTAGGTTTTCTCGGAGATGGCTAAACCGATTTTGACAAACTAGGATTCAAATGAAAGGTCTCGTGGTCCCATACGGAATTCCTGAACTTCATCCGGATCCGACTTCCGGTTCCGGAGTTATAGGGTAAAGTGTGTTCAATATTGTACACCGTCACTTAAACCGGCGAAACAAAAAACGTAAAAATATTTCTAAACTGCTCTCAAAACTACACAAATCGATAGTCATTATCAGTAGGCAACTAAACAAACCGATACCGGCTATCCTGGTTCCTAGTCTCCGGTTCCGGAAGTACCGGATATATACATAAGAAGGGCATCATTGCACCACTAGGTGGATTAAAACAGGTTTTTTTCCAGAATTATCGTTCAACAAAATACACCAAAACATCCGTTTACGAACACTTTTTATACGTTACCTCTTTTTACGTAACTCTTTTTACCAACAAAATCCCAAATAACGTAATCTTTTTTTACGAACCAAATCCCAAATAACGTAAACATGTTTTACGAACCTAATTCGTAAAAAGAAGTATTCCCCGGTGAACGACCAAAATGATAAAACCAGGGTAAAATAAATGATATAAAAAAAAAGTTTTGGCCCACATCGAATGCGATTTCCGGCTCATTTATATTCCATGGAAACTACTACAATATAGGTATTTTTGGAATGGGTTTAAAGAGTAGATTCCGGAAAATAATGTTTGAGGTGGTTCTGATATTTAAGGTGGCGACTTCCGGTTTCTTGATATTCTTGAAGAGACTGGAAGTCGCCACAATGAATTTCAGAACCACCCCACACATCGTTTTTCGACATCTAATCATCAATCCCGTTCCGAAAATACTAATATTGTAAGGGTTTTCAAGGAATATCGAAAGACCAGAAGTCGCCATCTTGAGTTTCAGAACCACCTCCTACATCGTTTTCCGACATCTACTTATCAATCCCGTTCCGTAAATACCCATATTGTTAGAAGTTGTAAGCAATATCAATAAACCGGAAGCCGCCATCTTGGATTTTGAAACGAGCGCAAACTTCATTTTCTTGCCCTTACTCTTCACATCCATCTAGAAAATAGCCATATGATGGGCGGTTTCCACATCCATTACACAAAACTTTTTTTACGAAGTAAATTAGAAATAACGTAAACTTTTTTTACAAACTACCTCTTTTCACGAACCCCCGTTTAGTTCGTTAATGTAGATTTCGGTGTATATTCAAATGTTTTGCATGATAAAAATCATCATTCGAACAACATTTTGTAAATTTTTCGTGGAAAAATATTGAGAAATAAGTCGGTGAAGAGGTATTTTTGATGACGCTTCCTAAAAATCACGATTTGCGGTGTCCACTGTATCTCAGCGCAGACTAATCAGAAGTGAACAAAAGAACGCAGCATAGTTAGAGAAGAAGCATTTCTAGACCCCAACGTTTCTGTTTGATTTTTCTTTAATTTTTAAAATTTTTTGTGTTTTTTTATAATGAAATTTTTATTCTGGCCTTTTTGCGTAAAAGCTTTACGTGGCCGATTTGCTAACATGTCACAGGTAACAAGTGATTTGCACAGAATTCTCGTATCCTGACCGAAAGTCACATAAGAATGTATAGACCTCTTCAAGCGCATGCGAAGCAAACGTACGCCATTTAGAATACCGGGGAGAAAGTTCTTCCACTTTTCTTTTTCGATAGAGA